>NC_142874.1:117304689-118573439 GCF_051225735.1 Oryctolagus cuniculus | reverse complement strand
GCCTAGGTTCGGTCCTGGCTCTGCTCTCCATTCCAGCTTCTGATTACTGTACACCCGGGGAGGCAGCAGCTGGTGGCTCAAGTAGCTGCATCGTTGATGCCCAGATCAAGCCCGCAGCTCCTGGACGATTGTGGGCATTTGGAGAGTGAACCAGTAGATGGAAGATCTCCATGGTCTGACTCTTTCTGTGTCTTTCAAATAAGTAAGTGAATAAACAAATTTCTTAAAAAAAAAGAATCTTGAATTTATCAATGGCACTTTATCAGTGTGAATTTATCAATGATATATCCTTAGAAACACGAGACACCTATAAAAGAGTGAGGAAAAAGATAATTATGCATGATCTACAAGGACCTATAAAATACATTAAGTATAGAATGACTACATAGTGTTCCTTTTATGTAAAATATGTGATAGTATAGCAAACAAGAATGTATATGTATATATATATATATAATGTGCATATATATATATATTTATTTGAAAGGCAGAGGATGAGACAGAGTAAGAGATCTTCCATCTACTGGTTCATTCCCCAGTAGAAGTGCCTGCAAACAGCCAAGGCTGGGCCAGGGTCTCCCATTTGGCTGGCAGGAACCCAGGTATTTGAGCCATCATCCACTGCCTTCCCACGTGCATTAGCAGGAAGCTGCATTGGAAGCAGAGCAGCCAAGAATCACACTGTCACTCTGATAGGGATTCTCCGTGGCTTAACTTCCTGCACCACAATGCTGACTCAAGAACATATATTTATCTTTGCTTGAAGTTGCTTAAGAAAACTCTGGAGAAGTGCAAAGGCAATAATGTTCCTCTTGATGGCGAATAGGGTGTAAGACTTCATTCTATACCATTTTATGCTTTTTTTGAAAAAAAGATTTATTTGTTTATTTGAAAGTCAGAGTTACACAGAGAGAAGGAGAGGCAGAGAGAGAGAGAGAGAGAGAGAGAGAGAGAGAGATGTCTTCCATCTGCTGGTTCACTTCCCAGATGGCCACAATGGCTGGAGCTGTGCCAGTCCAAAGCCAGGAGCCAGGATCTTCTGGGTCTCCCACATGGGTGCAGGTGTCCAAGGACTTGGGCCATCTTCTACTGCTTTCCCAGGCCATAGCAGAGAGTTGGATTGGGAGTTGAGTAGCTGGAAGATGAACCGGCACCCGTATGGAATGCCAGCACTGCAGGAGGGGGCTTTACCCTCTATGCCACAGCGCTGGCTCCATGCTACTTCTTCAACTGCATAAACATATATGTCTTACCTCTGAGATTGTTGATTGCATCTGACCCAACCCCACCCCATAGCCATTTTTCTTTTCTTCCTTTTATAAGTAGGACCCTCCTGCAAATTTTAGAAGGGCAGATTGGTGCCATGTGAGATTACAAATGCCTAGCCTCACTTGTAGCTAAGTGCATTCCTGTGACTGAGTTTTGCCAATGAAATGTGAACATAGGTATATGCTATGCCCACATCACTTCCTTCAAATAAATTTCTTTCCTGCTGGCACTGTGGTGTAAGAGGCTAATCCTCTGCCTACAGTACCTGCATCCCACACGGGTGCCATTTCAAGTCCCGGCTGCTCCACTTCCAATCCGGCTCCCTGATAATTCACCTGGAAAGCAGCAGAAGACGGCCCAAGTGCTTGAGCCCCTGCACCCATGTGGGAGACCCAGAAGAACCTGCCTCTCAAATCAATCAATCAACCTTAAAAAACAAAAAACAAAAATCAAAAAAAAAAAAAACCTGCTTTCCTTTCACTTCTTCCTTTGTACTGTCCTGCAGACTGGAACATGGATGCAGTGTTGGTAACCCGGTGTTGGTTGGAGTAGATGAGGCTACAATTAGAAGTTGTTAATGGAACAGGAAGGAGTATGGACTCCTGAATGGCCTGCAGGCCCACAGTAGCCAGGCCTCTCTGGGCCACTTACCAACCTCTGACTACTCATGAAAGACAAATTCATACCTATTTTGGAGAGGGGGGTCAATGAGTTTTAAGTTATCTCTCTTATTGCAACTTATTCTATACCCAAAAAAATGCACCAACTACAAACTTTGCCTAACGTGATGTTTGCAGTGTGGGAACGTGAACCTACGTGCCTGACTCCCAAGCCCAGGCTGCTGACTGCTGAGGAACCAAGAGGCAGCATTGCAATGGCTGATTCTGTGATGGTCCTAAGGGGGCGTAATGATGCACACAGCACAACTCGTGGAAACTCATCCCACCAACCAAGAGCTTCCACTTCTGCTGGTCCAGGTGGGATGAACTAAAACAAAAGAAACACAAAACACAGAGCTGCTGACTTTTGAGATCCAGGGTTGGGAAGGGAGAATTGGGCGCAAAGCAAATCGAGCCTTGAAAAATTAACAAAATATCAACACAATGTGATAGATATTGGGTGATGAGATAGCAAGGAACTTATGATTATAGTAAGTAAAGGAAGTTTCACCCTGGAAGGAACAAGTCTGTAAGACGAGGGAGGAGAGGAATCTCACGTATCCAAGTTATTCCTCTGGTGGGATGTGATGATAGCAGATGAGAGACTGGAGAATAGGCTAAGACAAAAGGTGAAGAGGAAGAAGTGACATTGCTGTCATAACAGAGGTGTGGATGATGGTCTTCTAATTCACTGGCCATATCTAGTATTCAAAGGGGCTTCAACTACTCAGTTTTCTAGCTTCACAAAAAGGAGTAACAGTGGGCACCACAATGACTGGCCACAGAGAAAGGAATGATCTGAGTGACGCCAGGGCTGCGGGAACTGACCCATCTCCAGGCTGGCTGCCAAGGAGTGTCCAGTAGGCCAAGTCGTCCCCCCCAGGGAGCGTGTCCCTACCCAAGATGTTCCCCACTGGGACTGGATTTCAGGAGGGCCAGCACAGACAGTAGCACAAACCTGCAAGAATTTGTATTTCCCTCTAAGCTTAGATTTTTTTTTTTTTGCCTTTAAAAAGAATACCAAGACATTTCTTTATTTATTTATTTGAGGGGTAGAGTTACAGAGAGAAAGATCTTCCATTTTCTGGTTTACTCCCCAAATGGCTGCAATGGCTAGAGCTAAGCTATCTTAAGTCAGGAGCCAGGAGCTTCTTCCAGGTCCCCACATGGGTGCAGGGGCCCAAGCACTTGGGCCATCTTCTGCTTTCCCAGGCCATAGCAGAGATACAAATTGGAAGAGGAGCAGCTGGGACTCGACTGGCACCCATATGGGATGCCAGTGCCTCCAGTGCCACAGGTGGAGGCTTAACGTACTACAACACAGTGCTAGCCCCTACCAAGAAATTTTTAAACTTTGGTTTTTGTTTCCAAGTAAGAGCTGCTACAAGAAAGGATGAAAGCCACATGCTGATATGATGCTATCGGACATGACAATGAAAAGGTAAAACTCAACTTTCTCTCAAAGAGAATGCTTTCATGAAAAAAGGTGGAATAAGCATGATCAAAAGCCTACTGAAAGCCAGTGTTATAAGCAAGCAGCCACTTGTAAAGGATTAAACTTCTCAGGCTTGAATGGAGAATTATAAAACTACAGTACTCAGGCAGTGAAGATCAATGAAACAGAAACGTTCAGAAAGGGACAAGCCCATCCATGATAAATTGATCTAAAAAATATTTACTTATTTCACAAAGTTACGGGGGAAGAAAGAGAGAAATCTTCTATCTGCTGATTCACTCTCCAGATGTCCACTATGGCCATGGCTGGGCCAGGCTGGAGCCAGGAGCCAGGGTCTCTGGAATGGGTGGCAGGGGCCCAAGCACTTGGGTGATCTGCTGCTGCTTTTCCCAGGCAGTTAGCAGGGTGCTGGATCAAAAATGGAGCAGCTGGGACACAAACTGGTGATTATATGGGATGCTGGCATCACAGGTGGTGGCTTTACCTACTACATCACAGTGCCAGCCCCAGTTGATTTTTTTTAAAGATTTATTTATTGGGGCCAGCACTGTGGTGTAGCGGGTAAAGCCTCCTCCTCCAGTACTGGCATCCCATATGGGCACCAGTTCAAGCCCTGGCTGCTCCACTTCTGATCCAGCTCCCTGCTATGGCCTGGGAAAGCAGTAGAAGATGGCTCAAGTCCTTGGGCCCCTGCACCCACATGGGAAACCCAGAGGAAGCTCCTGGATTTAGATCAGCACAGCTCCAGCTATTGTGGCCAACTGGGGAATGAACTAGAGGATAGAAGACCTCTCCCTCCCTCTCTCTGCCTCTCCTCTCTCTGTGTAACTCTGCCTTTCAAATAAATAAAATAAATCTTTTAAAAATAATTTATGTATTCATTCATTCATTCTTCTGGGTCTTCCACATTGGTTCAGGGGCCCAAGCATTTGGGTCATCCTCTACTGTTCTCCTAGGCCATAGCAGAGAGCTGGATCAGAAGAGGAGCAGCCAGGACACTATACCAGTGCCATAGGCAGAGGTCCAGCCTACTGTGCCACAGTACTGGCCCTGATCAATTGATTTTTGACAAAGGTACCAAGGCAATTCAGTAGAGAAAGAATTTCCACATATGATGCTAGAAGAATTTTACATGCCAAAAAACAAACAAAAAAACCTCCAACCATTACTTCACACTATATACAAAAATTAATTTGTAGATTAAATTTGAAAATTAAAATATACAAGGCCAGTGCTGTGGCACAGCAGGTTAAGCCTCTGTTTGCGGCACCAGGATACTATATGGGTGCCAGTTTGAGTTCTGGCTGCTCCACTTCCAATCCAGCTCCCTGCTAATGCACCTGGGACAGCAGCAGAAGATGGGCCAAGTGCTTGGCCCCCTGCATCTGCAGGGCACACATGGAAGAACTTCCTGACTCCTGGTTTTGGATCTGCTCAGCTCCGGTCATTGGGGCCATTTGGGGAGTGAACCAGTGAATGTCAGATCTCTTAGTCTTGTCTCTCCCTCTCTCTGTAACTCTGCCTTTTGAAGAAAATAAATAAATCTTTTAAAAAAAAATTTATTTGACAGGTAGAGTTATAGGCAGTGAGAGAGAGACAGAGAGAAAGGTCTTCCTTCCATTGGTTCACCCCCCAAATGGCCACTACAGCTGGTGCTCCACCGATCCAAAGCCAGGAACCAGGTGCTTCCTCCTGCTCTCCCATGTGGGTGCAGGGACCCAACTACTTGGATCATCCTCCACTGTCCTCCCAGGCCACAGTGGAAAGCTGGACTGGAAGAGGAGCAACCAGGACTAGAACCCAGCGCTCATATGGGATGCCAGTGCCACAAGCAGAGGATTAACCAAGTGAGCCACGGCGCTGCCCCCCCCAAAATAAATAAATCTTTTAAAAATATAATTAAAACTACTAAATCTCTAGAACATAAATAGCTTTGCAGAAAACGAGTAATGAGAGAGAGTGAGAGTGAGAGCGAGAGCTTCTCACCTGCTGGTTCACTCCTTAAATGCCTGGGATACCAAATGCAATCCAGGTCTCCCATTTGGGCAGCAGCCCAATCACTGGAGCCATTAATGTTGCATATCGGGACCCGCATTAGTGGGAAGCTGGGTATTGAACCCAGACACTCTGGCACAGAGTGTGGGCATCTTAAACACCAGGCCAAACACCCGCCCCTAGCATAAACTTCTTAGATGTGACACCAAAAGCACAATTCATTTTGAAAAATCAATAACTTATACTGCATCATATAAATAGTTGTTCTTTTTAAGTAAATGAGATGACAAGACTTTAAGAAAATACTCGTAAAGGACATATCTGTTAGAGAACTTGCATCCACCATCCACAAATTCCCAAAATTAATAAGAAAATCAATTAAAAAAATGGCAAAAGATCTACCACCACAGATGGCAAATAACAAATGACAAGATGCTGAATATCATTAAAGCAATGCAAAGGGAAGCCGAAACAAGGTGCCACTGTTCACCTACTGGACTAAAACTTCAAAAACTGAATATGCCTATTGTTGGTGGAGAGCCACAGAATATTAATACACTTAAGGATGTGTCTCAGCACCTCTGAAAGAAACCTACCTCTCAGTTCTTGCCTGCTTCCTCCTCAGCCCTGGGCAACTGCCAGACTGCTTGTCCCTGTAGTTCTGCCTACTCCAGGTGGAAGATGGATGTAGCCGTGCCATCTGCCAGTACTCACCTCATTCTTATGGGCAAATAACATGCATATACCACATCTTACCTGTTCATCAGTTGATGGGCACCGGGGTTGTTTCTACCTTTCCTCTATTGTGATTGTTATGAACATTCCTGTACAAGTTTACGGGTAAACGTTTTCCTTTCTCTTGCCTCCTGTGTCATATTGTAACGAGGTTTACCTATTCCAGACAGTGACAAACTGTTTTCCAAAGTAACTGCAACATTTTACATTCTCAGCAGCAGTACGTAGGGGTTCTGGTCTTCACATCTCACCAACATTTGTTCGTCTGCTTTAGCTATTATACTTATATATATAATAATTCCCCCATTTAATAGGTTTCATTTCACTTTCTTCTGAGTGTTCTTTGAAGCAGTTTTAAATTTTGATGCAAATCAATCCGTCAATTTTTTTCTTTTGCTGTGCATGCTTTTGGTGTCATATTAAAAATCCTGGGACTGGTGTTGTGGCGTAGAAGGTTAAGCCTCTGTGATGCCAGCATCCCATGCAGGTGCCCTTTCAGGACCTGGTTGCTCTACTTCCGGTCCAGCTCCCTGCTGATATGCCTCAAAAAGCAGAGGAAGATGGTCCAAGTGCTTGGGCCCCTGCCCCTACGAGGGAGACCTGGAGGAAACCTTGGGCTCTTGGCTTCAGTCTGGCCCAGCCCAGGCCATTGGGACCAAACCAGTGGATAGAAGACCTGTATCTGTTGCTCCCCCATTTGCGGAGGAACAACACAGGACCCTGCGCTGTTCTTTTGTCTGCTCGGCCCTTCCCGGGTTTGCTGCTGATCCCTCACTCGTGGAGGAACGACGCCGTCCCGGGTTAGCTGCCGACCCCTCCACCTCTGTGGAAGGGCGGTTCCCCCTGCCACTTTCCCCGCTTCCACAGGGGAGCGGCACACTGCCGGCCGGCTCTCTGGGGGCTGCTCAGGTGTTCCTTCAGATGTTCCCGGTGCATGCCGTCTCTCTCCTCCTTTATAGTCCTCTTCCACCAATCCCAACTCTGCTGCCCACATGCCGAGCACGCTGCTCTCCTCCAATCAGGAGCAGGATCAGCTCCTGCAGCTTATCAAATTGGTGAGAAGCAGCTGCGTAAAAGTTTACTCCTCCCCAGCGCAATATTGTGGGAGAGCAGATGCATAGAATAAGTCTTAATTCCAGTAACTTAGTCTAGTCTCAGTTGCTCCCCACATCTATCTCTCCCTCTCTCTGTAGCTCTTTCAAATAATATACATATATTTAAAAAATAATATATATTTATATATATAAATATATTATTTTATATAAAATATATTTATATATAATATACATATTAAAATAATACATATTTAAAAATAGAATCCACTGCCAAATCCAAGGTCATGATTTACCTGTTTTCTTTTCTAAAAATTCATTTATTTATTTGAAAGAATTACAGAGAGAGAGGAGAGAAAGAAAGAGACAGAGAGGGACCTCCCATCCATGGGTTCACTTCCCAAATGCCTGCAACTGCCCCTGGATGGAGCCAGAGGAGAGCCCCAGTGTGGGTGGCAGTGACCCAACCCTCTGGGCCACCACCTGCCCCCTTTCAGGATGTACATTAGCAGAAAGCTAGAATTGGGAGCAGAGCCGAGACTTGAACCTATGCTCTCTGATATAGGCTATGGGCGTCCCCAGCAGTATCTTCACTGCTAATGCCAAACAGCTGCCTTTGAATTCACCATCTCAGTGATGGCCTTGACACTGCTGTAAAATCCGTTGACCACGAATGCTTAGACTTTTTTCTAGAACCTTTTCTTCTATTCCATATCTACATATCTGTGTCAGTACCGCACTGTTTTATCACTTTTGCTTCATACTTAAAGTTGAAATCCGGAAGCGTGAGTCTTCACTTTTGGCTAATCTGGGTTCCTGAATTTCCATATGAATTTTGGAATCAGATCAGCAATTTCTCCCAAGCAGCCAGTTGGGATTCTGACAGGGGTTGTGTTGAATATCTTATCAGCTTGGAGAATGCGGCCATCTTCACAATACTGAGTTTTCTAATTCATGGACGGGAGATATTTTCCACTGATTTGGATTTTTAAAAACTTTCAGCAGTGTCTTTAGAGTTTTGTACTTCTTTTGTAAATTTATTCCTAAACATTTTCTTTCTCTTAATGTGTTAAAAAATGAAATTGTTAGAAGTATCATTATATTCTTAGAACTGTATCTATGAACTACATGAAATCTGTTCTCTTTATATTAAAAAATGAAATTGTTGGGTCCATCACTGTGGCACAGCAGGTTAGGCTCCTGGCCCAGCACTGGCTGTTGTAGCTATTTGGTGAGTGGACCAGAGGATGGAAGATTTGTCTCTCCTTCATTCTCTATATCCGTCTTTCAAGTTCTTTTTAAAAAATGAAATGGTTGGGATCAGCATTGTGGCACAGCAGGTTAAGCCACAGCCTGGGATGCCAGCATCTCATATGGACTCTGGTTCAAGTCCTGGCTGCTCCACTTCTAATCCAGCTCCCTGCTAATGGGCCTGGGTAAGCAGTGGAAGATGGCTTAAGTACTTGGGCCCCTACACCCATGTGCTTTAAAATCTCATTATTCAAACATGAATCTATAGGGTTTAGCTTACTGATTAGAGATGTTTTAGCATCTGTCTCTCAGCAAACTGAACTGGTCAACAGTCAGACCAGCACCCCTGCCTTTACATTCCTAGTCCCCAGCAGAGCTCAGCATATGCTTAAGAAGGTAATCAAATCCTTTGTGACCATATCAGGGGAAAAAACTCCTTTTTTAAAAAAAATTATTTATTTGGAAGGCTGAGTGGCACAGTGACAAAGAGGGAGAGGGAGACAGAGAGGTATCTTCTCTCCCCTAGTTCACTCCCCAAATGGCTGCAAGAGCCAGGGCTGGGCAGGCAGAAGTCAGGAACTCTATCCAGATACCCCACTTGGGTGGTAGGGACCTAAGTACTTTGGCCATCTTCCGCTGCCATCTCTGAACAGCAGCAGGGAGCCGGATCCAAGGTAGAGCAGCTGAGACTGCAACAGGCACTCTGATAAGGGACGCCAGCATAGGTGGCAGTTTAACATGCTGCATCACAACACCAGCCCCAAGAAAGTCATTTAAAAACATTTATTTTTATTTGAAAGACAGAGTTACAGGGGAAGGGGGATAAATAGAGATTTTCCACCTGCTGGTTCACTCTCCAAATGGCCAGATGTTTGGGGCCGGGCCAGACTGAAGCCAGGAGCCAGAAGCTTCCTCTGCACATGGGTGCAGGGACCCAAGGACTTGAACCATTTTCTGCTGCTTTCCCATGTGCATTAGCAGGGAGCTGGATTGCAAGTGGAGCAGCCAGGGCTGGAACTGGTGGCCATATGGGATGCCTGTATTGCAGGTGGTGGCTGAATCCGTTATGCCACAATGCTCGCCCCAAGAAGGTAATTTTTAAAACAGATTTTAAAAATCATAAAATTGAAGGATGAAAGGTTAAGTAACTTGTCCAAGGTCACACAGCGATGAAGTAATAAAGCTAGGATTTTGAACCTAGGTGGTCTCTGGCTGTAGAATGATATTTTATTAAATAAGTATATTATGTCTACCTCCCCCTTCAAAAGGAGGGTAGGGTGGGAATTTGAGGCTTTGCTCCTCGTCTAAAAAGATTGAGCAGAGGCCTCTTAGACTGTTAGTTACTTCCTCCTAACAGCGTTCCCTTAAATAAGTGAGGTGCTGGAATAAGTGATCAGTTTTTGCGCTTAGAATGAATTCATCTGCCCACCAGAGTAGGGAGTTCTGTCTCATAATCAGCTGAGTTTACAGCAACAGCAAGCACCAACGAATTGTGCAAGTACAAAGAAGCAAGTCGTGCAGACAGGGCACCTTAACAGGATGCCAGAACCCTGCCATTTCCACCGCGCGCAGCTCTTGGGCTTACCTGGGCCCTCCTGTCTGTGGCCAGGCTGCTGTGCTGGCCAAAACCGGATGTCTACAACCCAGGGCTGCAGATCAAAGTATTCCTGCCTTCAACACTTAGGAAGCGCCTACTGTATGCTTGGCATAACATGGTAACCGCTATCCTCCAAGGACTTGAAACTGATCAAAACCGAAGCGGTGTGCGCTCAGCAAGTCTGAGTCCGCTCCACACACAGCAGGTTCCAAGTCAGTGCCCCCGGCCTTTCTCTCATTCGCTCCGCTTTCAGGGTGGCCTCCAGCCCCCAACATACCTGAGCAGCTCCAGAATCAAGGCCCCCAGAAACATGGGCGTCTCAAGTCTCAGGTCAGACTCTGAGGCGCCCCAGGGCAGACAGGCCGTTTGTCTGCGCTTTAATTCAATAAGCCTCGTTCTGCCAAAGGGCGCAATCCCGCGGTCTTATCACGGCCGGTGCAGTAGCGTCGCCGTCCTCAGTCGCCCGGTCATCGCAGGCCTCTCTCGCCGCCATCCGACACACCTGGCCGCCCAGCCGGGGCCCGGCGCCACGCCTACCCGCACGCACCGGGACCCCGCCATTCCGCCTGGCCCCCACACCCGCCAGAAACATGCTTCCCCACGGCATTGTTCCCAGTCCCTGGCGCCCCAGGTCGCACCCTCTCCAGTCGCCCGCCCGGCGCACACGCCTCGGGGTCACCGGGTCCATCTCCAGCGGCCGAACAGAGTCCACTGAGCCCCCGCGTGCGACCCCGGCCCCTGCTCTGTAGAGCAGCCGGGGCGTTTTCCATTTGCCCAAGCACACGGTGGCTGGGGCGTCCCAGCAGCAGGCTAGCGCAGCCTCTTCCTCTCCGCCGTGGTCCCCTACCCGGCCGCACGCTCCAGCGACAGCCTCCAGCTGCCACCTTTCGGGCTCGCTGCGGAAGGCACGACCGGTGCAGGCGCACTCCTTCCTCGTGGCGGCCGGCCCAGGCCCACCTTGGCCGCCCACCGCCCTCCCGGGTGGCGCGCAGCCTCTGCCACGCTGGGGCCTCGGCTCGTCCGCGGCCAACTTTACTCCAGCTATGGTCCCTGCGCCCCTCTTCCCCGGCCCGCGGCCGCGGTAGCCGCCCGCCTCGAAAAGGCGCGTGGCGAGACCGGGCGCTGGAACCTCCGCGCCCAGGCCCTTGCTCGGACTCCAGCACATGGTGGAACCGGACGGGGAGCAGACAGCGCGCACGTTGGGGCATAACCTTGGTGGCACCGGAGAGGGCCGCTTGGCAGTGGGCCACCAATGCCGAGGAGGGCGAGCCTCGCGCCGGGGGCGCTCTGACGGCGGCGGGGAGCCCGCTCAACACTTGCCTTCTCGCGGCATGCACGCTCACACCCCTTCCTGCGGAAGCAAATGGTCCCTTCCAGGCGGGTGGCCATGTTGCTCCAATAAAGCGGGAGGGGCGGTGGCGTGGGGGGAGCAGATGCCGCGGGCTGCGAGCGGGAGCCGGGCGCCAGCAGAGCGCAGCCGCGAGCGAGGCGCGGGGGAGGCGAGCCGGAGCCCTAGCTCTGGCAGCCGCCAGTGTCGGCGGAGAGCACCCGGGCGCAGCCGGAGCCGGAGCGCTAGCAGCAGCCAGCGTCGGTGGAGCGCACCCGGGCGCAGCCGCAGCCGCAGCCGCGATGGCCGTGGCCGTGGGGAGACCGTCTGTGAGTGCTGGGCCCTCGCTTCCCTCGCTCGCCGCCGGGGTGGTCTGGGCTTTGGGGCGGGTGCCGGGGAGGCCAGCGGGGCGCCGGGCGGGGGCTTGTGGGTGTGTGCGTGGATTTGGGCGCGCGTCTGGGGCTGAGCGGAGAGCGAGGACCCCAGACGCTCAGTCGCCGCGTGATGCAACAGTGCATCGTCTCGTCGCGCCCCTATTCCCGGGACGCGGGAGAAAAGGAACCCCTCGCCTATGCGCCCTCTTCGAAGAGGGCGCCTTAGCCTTGGCGTTTCCCAGCGACCCCCCTCTCCCCGCGCACGCCGTGGCCCTCGTGACGGTCGGGAAAGGCGCCGGGTGCGGGGGCTTCCTCCCGGCTCCCCCGCGCCCCGGGGCGATCGGGGCGTGGGGATGGCGCGCCGGGGCGCAGCGTGTCACACGGCTGTGGCAGCGGGTCAAGGGGTGGGGTTTCCGTGGTGGTTTCCCTCGTGCATTGTGAGATCCCGGACACCCTCAGGCACCCAGCCGGGCGACCGGGCCCTGCCCAGGCTGCGGACAAAGCCGTCGCCAGACGCACAAAGTTTTCCAGAGGCTGCCTTGGGGTGGTGGTGGTTGGGAGGGAGGGAGGGAAGTATTGGAAGGCCGGAGAGGAAGAGGAAGGGAGGGCGGGTGCGTGGAGAAGCGGTGCCCCCCGCAGGCGCGGGGAGCGGGGTGGGTGTCCCTGCCCAGGGCGTGGAGGCCGGGGCGCCGGTGGAGGGCGCGCCTCTGGGGCGCAGGCTTCCGCACGCGCGGCGGGAGAGGAGCGGGACTCGGAGGCTGCGGCTTCGCGCCGGCTCCACATCCCGGGCGAAGCGCGGAGGAAGGGGCGGCGGCGGCCTTTCCTTTATATTGGAAGGAGCTGAGCGGGATGGGAAAGGCGGAGTCCTCCATCTCTTTCCCCTTCTCTTTGTCGTAGCTCAAAGTCCGCTTCTGCCCCGCCGGCTCCGGGGGCGAGGTCCCTCCAGCCCTGCTGCCGCCTCTTTGCTCATCTGGGTCCCGCCGCTCTGTGGCTGCAGGTGGCGGCTTCGGAGATCTTGTAGCCCACGGACGAGAAAGTCTCACCGAGACCTGGGGGGCTCGGAAACCGCAGAGAAGCTAGGTGGTGCGCCCAAGCCCCTCCGCAGACGCTCGCACCTCGGGCGCCCCGGCCTGCGGCCGGGCGGGAAGTTGGCGGAGCACCCCCCGCGCGTGTTGTGGCTCGGCGTGGCGGTTCGGCGGCCGCGGTGCTTTCTACGACGGTTTTCCCCGCTGAGGGCGTGTGCAGGGGTCATATCGAAGTGTGGCTCAGTCTTTGAGGCCCTCTAAAGTCCACTATTTATTGAAAGACTTTTAAGAATCCTAGTTTCCTTTTGCACACAAATTGTGCTCCTGATAATTAGCGGTCGTACGTCGTCACCACGGGAGTTGGCGTGGTCTCCGGGCTAATTCTTTCATTTTTCTGGTGAGGAAATTGAGGTCCTTGGAGGTTAAGTTTGCCTGGTTAAATGACTCCTCCCCCTCCCCCCAGTACACATCGCCAGGGTTCGATTCAGAGAACTAAAACAACATTTGCTTTAGATAAACTGGCGAGGGGGTAGGAAAGCATTGTTGTGTGGGGGTGGTTTTTTCGGGAACGCCTATTGCTGGTGCATTCTTGAGGGGTGGGGGCGGTGGAGGAAATAATTTGCTGCACATATTCTATAAATTAGTTAGTTCGTATGTGCCGGCTCAATGGAAACGGTATGTGGATTGCAGATTTCCTTGTGTGGCCAGAATCGGATTCAACACTCGGTCTGCTAACCATATGTGAGCTTAATCCCACAGAATTCTTGTGTGGGACCTCTTTCTTTCAAATAATAGGGGAGATTTTTAAAAGTATGTGTGTACAGAGGAGGTAACTTTCTGCATATTTCCTGTTGTCACTGGAATTAAGATTAAATTACTTGGCAATTTAAAACCAGAAGTGCCCTCCCCCCACTACCCTATATGCGTGGTCAAGATTTGACTACAATGTCAAAGTCTGCTAATACACTTTAGAAACCTTGTGATCACATTTTCAGGGAACTGCTGAACTGTTACACTTCATTCATTGGGTTACTGTTTGAAACATTTTTTCTTTAGATTTTATTTGCAAGACAGAGAGGGAGATGAGGAGAGGGCCCAGTAGCTGGTTCCCTCCCCAAATGCTTGCAACAGCAGTGATTGGGCTGTGCTGAAGCCAGGAGCAGGAGCCCACCATCATCTAGGTCTCCCCTCTGGGTGGCAGGATCCCAGCTACTCCAGCCTTCGTTGCTGTCTCCCTGGGTCTGAATTAGCAGGAAGGTGGAGTCAGGAGTCTGAGTTGGGAGTCAGACCCCGGCCCTCTCATTTGGGGTGTGGGCATCTTAACTGCCAGGCCAGATGCCCTCCTGGCTTACTATGTGCTCTGTGCCTCAAAACAACCCCGGCCAACGCAGAGGCTGATTTCTCCAGACCCAGCAAGTTTAGTGTGGCAATTCTCTGCCCCTCCAGTTCCCTGTTCACAGAAGAAAGGAAGAGAGCGGGAGGGAAAGGAATCCCCTAAAGTCAATTTATGTGTTAATGGAATTGTCTTAGTTCCTCCACGAGAATTAATTAGATCTTTTAAAAAGTTGCCTGAGAAAACCTGAGCATGTCTCCTGTCCCTATGAATGGCTTCTGCCATCCAGACCGAAGAAAATTCAATCTGGCTGCTTTGGCCTCCATTGTAGACATTCTTGAATTGGAACATGAGTGTGGTGTCCCGGGTAAATATGACACTTTAGTTGGCAAACATGCTTATATGCAGATGATGAAATTTCGATCTTATGACGCGGGTATATTCAGTTGCGATCATTTGAATCTGAAGGCTAAATTTAGGTGTTTGTCAGGGCGTCTGTTGCTGCTTGTGAGCAGAAAGCCTCAGCTTGGAGTGGTGGTGTGTGTTTCAGCTCGAATCTCCAGCGCTCGCATCTGCAGTTCCCGTGGGCGTTGGGCGTGGCCCTGTGATGCCCCTGAAGCACACCTGCTGTTCCCAGAGTGTAACTCTTGGCTAGTAAGGGGCAGCTCTTTATTTTAAATAGAATGTGGTAATTTACCTGGCTCTTTATGTAGCTGATCTGCCCTCTTAAGATGTGCTGCTATCAGGTTATAGATTCTAGGAGTTCAGAAGAACTTCCCAGGGCATTTGGTTCAACTTCCTCCTGAGTGCAGACATTTCTTACTTTATCCCTAACAGAAGTCACGTGTGTACACTTTTCCAGTGGTGACGATTTCCCTATGATATCCTTTAGGCAGGCTGTCTGATTGCTCTGTTATCTGTTGAACCTAAAGAAATGGAAACCCATGCTTGCCATTTGCTCATTTAACTCCATTTGTTGAGCACTTGTGTCAGGTGCTGCTCCAGGTGTCAGGGGTTCAGCAGAAGACGAGCGAGGAATTCTTTCCTTACCTGGAGCTTTTATTTCTGAAAGGTTTAGTGCCCATGTGTGTAGTACAGTGACAAGCCTCAGTGGCCTCTAAGCTCTTCAGCGGGAAGGGAATTAGGTGCCTATTGCTAAGTCAACAGTTATGACTCAGGTAAAGGGTCTGTCTGGGGCTCATTGTGCACAGCTCAACCCTTGGGGGGGAAAGGGACAAGGAAATAGTATTTTCCCTTGTTATGGAACTGCCATTCCTATGATTTCAGGATGTGGTCCCAGATGGAGGGCTCTGGCTGGTGTTCTTGGAGAAAAATTAATGAAGCTGGGGTGTGTGGGGGGGGGGGAGCGGTCCTTGGAGAACCATCTAAATGACAAAGACACTGCCAAGCCAGGGCGTGGCTTTTAAAAATAGGAACACTTTTGTCCGCGCTGTCCCTTGTACACATATGGGGTCTACTACTTAACAAATACTAAGGGATGCAAGAAGTGTTCAAGATGCATTACTTTATTTCTTAAATTGTCTTCTTTAAAAAGTATCTGTTACAATGAAAAAGCAGACCCGAGGAACCGATTAAAAGAATGACACTACCTGTGTCCCGCTGCTCTGATGTAACAGGGTTTAGCTTCCTAGTGCATTTTCCTCACCTTTTTGAGGTTTACTACAGCAGGCGTCATCCACATTGTGTACACTGCAATGTAGGAGCCAATGTGTGTGCCTGGAGGGGGGCCCTGTCTCAGCACTGGAACACTCTTACAATGGGGGAAACAGACGCTTAATCTCCGGGCATGGGCTGCGCTGTGTCTGGGTCCCCACAAAGGAACGAGGGATTGAGTGGCTGCTGTCCTGTCATTTGGATGGCCTGCTTTGATTGATTTTCTAAAGACCGAGCATTTCTACCCACTGACAATGCCACACTGATGATGGGCCTTGGGTTTAGACTTGGAGCAGGCTCCATGTAGTTTTCTGAGCCTGTTTTTCCTCTTTAGAGAGGACCTTGCAATTGGTGGCAGGGAGAGGCTGCTTTTGGATTTTATCTGTCTTTCAGAGCCTCAGTGGGGATCAGCAAAACTGAACCATTATTTAAACAAAGACCCAGCAGTTCTAAATCCCCTACCCTTTTTCCCAAGGAGACCTACTTTGCACTATAATTGATGCCGCCTTCCTTTTTAAAAATCAGTCCAGATTAACCGAAAACTCCCAACTGAACAGTACCCACAGCCCAGCAGTGCAGCTGCTGCTGAACATATAAACAGTACACAGCCTCCGTACTAGAGGAGATAGGCTTCCACAGAACATTCACTGGGCGATTGGAAATAAAATTTGCATCATTGCAGGCCTGGCTTGAGGGGGAAGGCAGCAGTCTGTTCCCGTGCAGGACTAAAGCCAAAGCTCTCCAGCACTTTTTTAAGAATAAAAGGATTGGTGGCCGTAGGTGTAGCACATTGGCAAGTGACACAGGAAGTTCAGTTGTGTGGACACATGCTGTCTACCTGCTGAACTATGACCCTGGGGATGGAGTGGGATGCCTTGAGAAAAGGAACAGGCTAAGGAGGAGAGGTGGGAGGGAGACATGCCCAGAAAAGAATGCCTGTAGTACCTGATATGGGGATTTTGTTCCTGCTTTTTAAGAATTTATTTTCGGTTGGCGCCGCAGCTTACTAGGCTAATCCTCCACCTGCAGTGCCAGCACCCCCGGTTCTAGTCCCAGCCAGATTCTGTCCCGGTTGCTCCTCTTCCAGTCCAGCTCTCTGCTGTGGCCCAGGAGTGCAGTGGAGGATGGCCCAAGTGCTTGGGCCCTGCACCCACATGGAGACAGGAGAAGCACCTGGCTTCGGATTGGCGCAGTACGCCGGCCATAGCAGCCATTTGGTGGGTGAACCAACAGAAGAAAGACCTTTCTCTCTCTCTCTCTCTCTCTCACTCTCACTGTCTACTCTGTCAAAAAAAAAAAATATTTTCAGGGCCAGCATTGTGGCACAGCAGGTTTGGCTGCCATGCACGACACCTGCATCTGATATGAGCACCACTTCAGGCTGCCCCATTTCCAATCCACCTGGGAAAGCAGTGGAAGATGGCCCATGTCCTGGGCTCCTGCCATCCAGACAGAGTTCCTGGAAGATCTGTCTTTCCCTCTCTTTCTCTGTAACTGTCTTTCAAATAAATAAAAGGAACTCATTTTCACACACACACACACACACACACCCCTTCAATCTGGTGGTTTACTCGTCAAATGCCCACAACAGCCAGGTTAGGGCCAGGCCAGAAGGGAGCCCAGACAGAGCTCTGTCTCCCACATGGGTGAGAGGAGCCCAAGTCCTTAAGCCATCATCCACTGGCCCCCAGGATGCAATCAGCAGGAAGCTGGCTCTGAAGTAGAGTAGCTGGGACTTGAGCCAGGTACTCCAATATGGGATTGTGTGTCCCAAGGGGCATCTTAACCACTGCTCCAAACACCTGCCCCCTTTTCTTCACTTTTGCTTTTTGCCAAAAAAATTAAAATGCCCATAACATAAAATTTGTATTATTTTTTTAAGAGCTGTGTGTGTTTTTTTAAGATTTTATTTATTTATTTGAGAGGTAGAGTTACAGGCAGAGGGAGAGACAGAGAGAAAGGTCTTGCTTCTGCTGATTCACTACCCAAATGGCCGCAATGGACAGAACTACGTCAGTCCGAAGCCAGGAGCCAGGTGCTTCCTCCTGGTCTCCCATGCGGTTGCAGGGGTCAAAGCACTTGGGCCATCCTCCACTGAGCTCTCATGCCACAGCAGAGAGCTGGACTGGAAGAGGAGCAACCAGGACAGAACCGGCGCCCATATAGGATGCCAGTGAGCAGGTAGAGGATTAACCTACTGCGTCATGGTGCCGACCCCCTATTCTTATTTTTTTTTATAACTAAGTAGCATTCCTTTGAGAAAAGTTTTTTTTTTTCCTTTTCCAGTTTCCCTCTTATAAAAGTAGAATCACAGTAATATAGCTAGGTTGGAAATTGAAAAACAAAATAGCCCTCAGCATACTTAGGCATCTGTAATCTTTGTTAGCGCTGTCAGACCTCAGTGGCATCGCATTCCCGTGAGCCTTCTACGCAGCTGCTGAGGTTATGATGGTGAGCAATTGAGGCAGGCCCCAGTGCCCCCAGGAATTTTCGCTGAAGAATAAGTAAGCAGTGGGCCTGAGGCAGGGACTTGGCGGTGGCAGAGTGCCCCAAGTCACAGGTGTGGAGCTTCCGCAGTGAGAGTGAGCCCTGGAAGGAAACCCAATGCAGCTGGGACAGGGGCATTCAGAGGTGGGTGTATGGGGAGGATGGAGTGGGGGTGGGAGCCCCTGAAACAGGCAATGCATTCTTTAAAGATGGTGTTTAGCACGCAGCCCTTTAGACACTTCCTATCCTGTCCACCCTTGGGCCCCAGCTTTGGGTAGCTGGGATTCTTGGCGTTGGTGCCTGTAGGGTGCTAATCCCTGAGGTTCCTTGTAGCAGAGGTGAGATGAGCATGAATCAGGGCCCTGGTTCCTTCAGGGCAGAAGAAATGAAGACTGAGGGAGGGGACATGGAGGAAGCAGGGTCCAGTGACCGCCTGTGACAGCCACAGCTCTTCTTCTGTCAGTCTTACTCATTGAGTCCTAACTCGGGATACAGAACTGAAACTTATTGCTTTCTTAGACACTCAGCAGCTGAGTCCTAAAGGGGGCAGGTGGGAGTGGGTGGGAGGATCCATCCCACCTGGGACTTCAAATAGCAGTCAGAGTTTCCAAAAAGGAAATTAAAAAAACACCAACCCCATGAATCCTCTGTGAATAGGAGCAAAGTCCGTTAAAAGCCATGGTTCCTCTTTATTTATTTATTTTAAAATATAGAGATTTATTTTATTTATTTGGAAAGCAGAGAGACAGATCTTCATCCACTAGTTTACTCCCCAAATGGCTGCAATGGCCAGGGCTGGGCCAGACCGAAGTCAGGAGCCAGGAGCTCCATCCAGGTCTCCCATGTGGTTGGCCCAAGCACTCGTGTCATCTCCCCCTGCTTTCCCAGGCGTATTAGCAGGGAGCTGGGTCAGAAGCGGAGCAGCTGGAACTCCACCTGCTGCTCTGAGGGTGGGTTGCTGATGTCATCTAATACAGGCTTGACCTGCTACAGCACAACACCGGCCCCAGAGGCAGGTGGCTTTTGAGATTTCATGCCATTGTCATTCTTTTCTTTTTGTGTGTACTGTTTTCATCCCAGTACCAAGTTTGAGAAGCTCATTAAGGGTGCCCATTAAACTTGTTCAGGCCTAACTGTTGGGGGAGAGAACAGGCTTGCCCCCAGGCTTCAGTCTAGATTCCCACAGAGGTGGGGAACACGCAGCCCGTGGGCCACAGAAGGCCCACAGGATCACTTGGTCTGGCCTGCCAAGGCAACCACAGGCAGGAAATACACCTGTAGCCAGCTGATTTTTAAGTTGACAATTTTCTGTGACCTGTGAATGATGCTATAAATATCCAAATGGCCCTTGGCAGATGAAAGGGCTCCCCACCCCTGGAGGAAGCCACACTTCTTTGGCATCTTGATTTCAAAACACACTCCATTCAATATCACTGAGAAAATGATCTCGCTGTATCCTCACAAGATACCTGGGAAGCAATATAGGCAGGAAACTGAGGCCCAGGTAAACTTCACCAACCTAACCTATGGCAGCTGTTAGTGGGGTGACTGTGGACCCACAGGCACACCCAGTGGTGTGGGGGTGACAGATTGGCGCCAAGTGCGGGTCACTTGGGGTTCATATTTTTGAAGGGGGATTCTTGTCTCTTCCATCCTCTGGGGTATTTTCTGGGCCCCTGGCAGAGGGACATTGCCTGTCTGGTGGCAGAGGACAGAGAGCTGTGCAGGACCTGGAGCTAACTCCTCAATCTCTTTGATGGGTTACTTTTTTTTTTTTTTTTTTTTTTGGACAGGCAGAGTGGACAGTGAGAGAGACAGAGAGAAAGGTCTTCCTTTGCCATTGGTTCACCCTCCAATGGCCGCCGCGGCCGGCTCACCGTGCTGATCCGATGGCAGGAGCCAGGTACTTATCCTGGTCTCCCATGGGGTGCAGGGCCCAAGCACTTGGGCCATCCTCCACTGCACTCCCTGGCCACAGCAGAGAGCTGGCCTGGAAGAGGGGCAACCGGGACAGAATCCAGCGCCCCGACCGGGACTAGAACCTGGTGTGCTGGCGCTGCAAGGTGGAGGATTAGCCTAGTGAGCCGCGGCGCCGGCCGATGGGTTACTTTGACACAGCTTTGTTGACTCAAGCACATGGACTGAATTCAGCAGAATAGGGGTGGGTGGGCCCTCTGTGTGTCACTCAACCTAGCCTGAGACCCATGGGGCCAGGTTGTGAGTCCTGACAGGACCCACAGCATCCCAGGTGGGAATCCACTGTGAAGCCTTTATTGTTTTTAAACAATTGGCTTTGCCTATAATGGCCTGCCTGCCTTTCTTTCTCTCTAAGATTTATTTATTTATTTGAAAGTCACAGTTACACAGAGAGAGGAGAAGCAGAAAGAGAGAGAGAGAGGTCTTTCATCCATATGGTTCACTTCCCAATTGGTCACAAAGGCTGGAGCTGTGCTGATCCAAAGCCAGGGAGCCAGGAGCTTCTTCCGGGTCTCCCACTTGGGTGCAGGGTACCAAGCACTTGGGCCATCTTCCACTACTTTCCCAGGCCATAGCAGAAAGCTGGATGGGAAGAGGAGCAGCCAAGTCCCAAACCGGCGCTCATATGGGATGCCGGCGCTTCAGGTCAGAGCGTTAACCCGTTGTGCCACAGCGCCGGCCCCTATAATGATTTTTCTCACCATTTGTCCTACTTTGATTCCAGCAGTATATGCTAAATGGTGTGTGTGTGTGTGTGTGTGTGTGTGAGAGAGAGAGAGAGAGAGAGAGAGAGAGAAGCAGCCAGAATGAAGGCATGTGATCGCTTCCACTGTCCACTCCTGATGAGTTTCCGGTGGCCTCATCGCCAAGGGAGGAGTGGCGGTGACCTTCTGAGCTGCTCCGTGCTGGCCCCAGCTGTGGGACTGCGCTCTCTGGGAAATGGTTCTGAGGCTCTTCTCCAGCCAGCTGCCTGACAGCACTGTCCCCCTTGGGACGCCTCCAGATCCGACCTTTCCCAGCCGCTCCGTTCCTACATGCAGACGTCTCAGATTGCACATGTCTCCCCTCGCTGTGTGCTCTCTACTGAGAGGCAATTCTGGGTCGCATTTTGGTCAAGTATGTAGGCTCCGGAGCCAGCCTGCCTGGGTCCCCGGGGCATCAGCTGTGCCGTCTACCAAGCTTTGTGACCCTAGGCAAGGCAGGCACTTACTTCATCTGTGCAGTGATAAGTGACCCTCCCTGGAAGATCCTTAGATAAATCCAGAACTAACATTTGCACACCCCACGTGTAGGACACTGGCCCTCAGTGAGAGTGAGTGATCCCGGGAAAGTGAGCACTTTACACCAGTCCTCCCCTCCCCCCAGTAGGATCCGGCATGTGGGCATGTGCCGGTCGGAGCTTGTCTGTGAGGCGGGGGTCCAGTGCCTCCTCCGTGATGCCACCACGTGCCGATTCATGCACTGGTGACTGTCTCTAAATTCCTGCAGCATTGACTGCCTTCTGTATTTCTGTGTGTCGCAGGGCTTGGGGCCCCTGTCCCTGTTCTTTTAAGTTGTCTTTATTAAATACAGAAGAATTATCTAATATAGTTGTGATCATATAAAAAGTCAGATCTCATTGCCGTAAGCAGTATGTTCTGCTGTCCACGGCGCCACCCTTGCATTCTTGGTCTGTTTTGCGGGAGTCATGGGAGGGGCTGTGTTCTGTCCCCTACTGTCTAGCATTGACTGGATGAGTGGACGTTTATCCTTCGGCTCAGTTGGCTAAGGCTTGGATTAGATAAGACTGGCGCCAGCCCCACAACCTCTCCGTCCACCTTTCTATTCCAGCCACTGCTGGCCAAACCACAGGCTGGTGTAGAGCTCAAAGCTTTCCTTTGTGCCCCAAACTTCTCTGCTGCAAGCGCTTAGGTTCTGCTGAGCTCTTCTGACCTGAGTCAGCATCCCATGGGACGACCTTAGCTTGATGGGCTATGGAAGCTGGTGGGCAGGTGCTTCTTCCTTGTCATTATGCTGGATGATTCTGAGGACTGGTCTCTGGTTTCTCAGAGGGTCCCTGGAGACCCCAGTCTCAGCCTGCCAGGTGATTAGCTCTGTCATCTTCCCCTGTTTCACTCTTCCCAATCTCCCTGTCCTGGTCCCCTGCATCACGTTTGTAAACAACTGCCTGCCTGCAGACTCTTAGCAAATCATTGCATTTTGGGGAAACTTAAATGAAAGCACTTTGTTTTCTGGTTCAAGGCTCTACTTTTGCCTTATACAAATAAGGGAGTAGGAGTGTTAACTTTTGTAACATGCCACCTTACTCTTCGATGTTTTTAAAAAGTGCTGAGAACCAACTGTACTTTTACTAGGTTTTCACTGCTGTTTTTTGGAGGGCAGACTTTAAACTTTGTTTAAAAAAAAAAAGCTACACTTAATCTCACCTAAACTTTCTACCATTTTCATTTCTGCTTCCTTGGAATGGAACTCTTACTCAGGATGGAAATGCTTGCTTTTAAGTATGTAGTGTCAAATCTGTTTTGTCATTTGTTTAGTTTACCATTTCAAGCCAGTTGCATTTTTATATTCTAGAAACAGGATACGGGGGCTGGTACTCTGGCACAGTAGGTTAAGCCTCTGCCTGGGGTGCTGGCTCCCCAAAAGGGCACTGATTTGAGTCTAGGCTGCTCTAGTTCTGATCCAGCTCTCTGTTAATGGCCTGGGAAAGCAGTGGAAGATGGCCCAAGTGTGTGGGTCTCTGCACCCATGTGGGAGACTGGAAGAAGCCACCCATGTGGGAGACCTGAAAGAAGCTCCTGGTTCCTGGCTTCAGATCAGCCCATCTCTGGCCATTGCTTTTATTCAGGGGGTGAACCAGTAGATGAAGGACCTCCCTCTCTGCCTGTAACTCTGCCTCTCAAATAAAAAAAAAAATTTATATATATTTTAAAAAATATTAAAGAATGAATGTGGCTTAGCAGGTAAAGCCACCACCTGCAGTGCCGGCATCCCATATGGGCTCTGGTTTGAGTCCCAGCTGCTCCACTTGCTATCCAGCTCTCTGCTGTGGTCTGGGAAAGCAGCAGAAGATGGCCAAGTGCTTGGGCCCCTGCACCCATGTGGGAGACCCAGAGGAAGCTCTTGGCTCCTGGCTTCTGATTGGCCCAGCTCTGGCCATTGCGGCCATCTGGGGAGTGAACCAGCAGATGGAAGACCTTTCTCTCTCTCTGCCTCCACCTCTCTGTAACTCTGTCTTTCAAATAAATTAATGAATCTTAAAAAAAAAAAAATGAATGAATGGAGAGAAATCCAGTTTTGATACATCAACTATGAGCTTGAACCAAAAGTTAGCACTGTTTGGAAAAAAAAAGTCAAATTTTTGGGCTTAGACCGCCTATGTAAGTTGGAAAAATGAGTTAATAATTCCTGAAGCAGCCTTAACTAATACTGAGTGATTCTGAGGATCTGGATAAATGTAAGTGTGCACCTGTGGCATAGTTGTTCAGCTCATCACTGCACTTCCTGTGGTCCCGGCCCAGAAGTGGTTTCTGAGAACGTAACAGAGACCTTTGGAGATTCCATAAATGAAGTTCATTCGTTCTCAGGTTGTGCTCTCAATCTTTGGGGTGTTAGGTCTGATTCCTTTGTGTGAGTGGGCAGTGTAAGATCCGTACCTTGGCCTACTATTGATCTATTACTTGCCTCTTTTCAAAGCCTCTTACAACCCTTGGTCAACCTCCAGTCCCTCCCCACCTAGGGAATGTTGGGTGCTCTGGAGTGGGAGCACCGTTTTATCTCTTGTAGCCTCTAGAGAGGTCTGTTAGATGTTGGCAACCAAAGTTGCCCAATTCAGAAGCTAATATTTCAAAGCATTTTAAGAATTTAAGACAAGATATAAGAGAAGGTCTCAGCCATTGTAATGACTAGTAGTTAATTTGCTGCCACTGCTGGCTTTTAGGCTGTGTGGAAGAGAACCTGGGCCTATTGGATTTTGTAACCCAGTCAAAGCCGGGGTGAGGAGGACTCTCATGGAATGGAGTTTGAAACGGCATGTGGGAAGTTGGGGGTGCTGCTAAAGATTCTTAAATCTCTTGAAGAAACTTCTCTTTCTTGAAGAACTTGTGCCTTCATTTCTCAGTGACTTTTCCTATTTCCTGTTTATTCAGTTAACAAACATTGGCCCCCGCTGATACTGTGAACAAGTGAAAGTATCCCAGCCGTATTCCGGTTCTCTCTCCCCTGAACCTAAGTCTGTCTTTGGCAAACAGCTTTCCCCATTACCCAGGGGGATCGTAGGATAAGGTGTGAATTCAGAGGTGAGACTTGCTTGTCATTCCTAACCTTTGTCTCAACGCTCATTCATGCTCTTGCATCGTCAGCCAAGCTCATGTCCCAGGAACTTCGGGCTTTCCCACTCTGTGCTCCTGTTGTTGGAAGTTCTGCAGCCCAGCTTCGGGGCGGGGGAGGGGCTGAGGCGTCTATGATGGGAGGGTCTTGGCAGGCTCCTCTCCCCACTATTTCGCCCTCCTTTTTCTTTTTACATAACAAATGCAGAGAACAGGCCTTAGCAGTCAGAAAGGGTGGGTCATCTTGTCTACCTTCTCTTCCCTTTTTAATGTGAGAGCCTTCTTGAAAGGTTACCTCCAGCTTGCTTGCTTTCCTCCGAGGCTCCATTAGAAATTCATGCTTTTGGTTTAAGGCATGGATGAAAAGGGCACATCAAAGGGAACCAGGAAGTTTTATCACAGCTGGAGGGGCTGTTGTCAGTCTCTGCCAGATCATTATGTCCTTTCCCACTACAAACCTTCTGGCTTCCTACATATGCCATGTGCTTTTTTTTTAAGTATTTATTTTGAAAGTCAGAATTCCAGAGAGGGAGGGACAGACAGATCTTCCATCTGCTGGTTCACTCCATAGATGGCTGCAACAGCCAGCTCTCAGCCAAGCCACAGCTGGGAGCCAGGAGCCTCATCTGGGACTCCCATGGTGTAACAGGGACCCCTCAAGCACTCCATCCTCTGCTGCTTTTTCCAGGCCACCCGCAGGGAGCAGGATCAGAGGTGGAGCAGCCCAGACACCAGCTGAAACCTACACCGGATGCCTGCATTGCAGGCAGCAGCCCCTCGCTGTGTGCTTTTGACTAGGACCCAGTGTTCTGTGGGGCACACGCATGTCTTTGCGCCCACCAATGGTGTTGTATGCTTACGGATCAGTTGTTTTCAAACCTGCTTATGCCAGTTGTAAAAATGATAATTGCATGATTTGTTTCCATGTTCTGTAAATCAATGAAATAGAAGTGTGAAAGTCGAGTTGCTTCTAAATTAGATGCATTGGAAAGATTGGTAAAGGTGCGACTGTTGCTAAAATAAAACTGTGAATTCTGTTTGGTTAAGATAATTGTAAAAAGTTATAAAAAAGTGTAAGGCCCTAAAAAGAGTCTGCACTCAGATTGTGTTGGTGGAAGCCCTTTTAATCTCGGGCTTCCCTTTAAGGTACACACTGGAGGTCATGCTAGATGTCGATGGGTTTCTGCTGAAAGATAGCCTTACTGTGATTACTGTGAGCCATTAGGAGGACGGAGCCTTGGCCTTTGTCTAAAGATTGATGGCTGAATGTATGGCCAGATGTTTTAAAGTGAAATCGAATGTTTAGACTGTATCTGTTATTTATAGATGTATGTATTTTTATTTGAAAGGCAGAATGATGTTAGGAGAGACAGATCTTCCATCCTCTAGTGAACTTCCGTTCCCTCCCCAAATGCTTTCTTTTTTCTTTTTTCTTTTTTTTTTAAATATTTATTTTTACTTGAAAGGCAGAATTACAGAGAGAGAAACAGAGGGAGAGACAGACAGATCTTTCATGCTCTGGTTCACTCCCCAGTTGGCTGTAATCCCATATGGGATGCTGGCTTTACCTGCTATGGCACAATGCTGTGTCCTCTCCCCTCCCCCAAATGCTTTCAGTAACTAGGGCTGGGCCAGACCAAAGCCAACAGCCTGCAGCTCCATCCTGGTCTCCCATGTACTGGAGCCATCACCTGCTGCCCTCCAGGATTGACGTTAGCAGGAAGCTGGATTGGAAGCAGAGTAGCCAGTCTTCAAGAACCACATACTCTGATACTGGAAGTGGGCATCCTAGGCAGAGTCTTAAAAGGGCTGGGGAACATTACCTGTTCCTATATATCTAATTTTTTAAAAAATCCCCGTAATTAAATGATGTTTAAGGTAAGTTGCCTGGGGCCTGGCATTGTGGCACAACAGGTTAAGTTGCCACTTAGGATGCTGGTACCCCATGTCAGAGTGCCGGTTCAAGTCTACTTCCTCAGCTCTCTGCTAAGGTGCTCGGGCAAGCAACTTAAGATGGCCTAAGTATTTGGGACCTGCCACCCACGTGGGAAACCAGGATGGAGTTTCTGACTCCTGGCTTTGATAGACCCAGTCCCAGTCATTGCAGCTGTTTGGGGCTTGAACGAAAAGTGGTTAAACAAGTGGATAGACAATTTCTTGATTTCTTTCTCTTTCTTTCCTTCTCTCTGTGTAATTCTGCCTTTCAAATAAATAAATAAATAAATAATTTTTGTCCAATCCTTGATCTTTATAGCTTTAGATAATGGGATCTGAAATGAACAAAACTGCCATCCCTCCCAATTTCTGCATCCACAAACCTGTATGCTAGCACGCACGCCCTCTGGCTGTAGGTTGCTCTGCATGTGGAGCTATCCCTTTGTGAGTAAATGTGGAAAAAAGGGTTCAGAGTTACCAGTTTGTCCTGGGTTGAGATGTAGTTGTCTCATTTAATTTCTTCTATATCCCTGGTGTAGATGGTTGCCTGGTGTTTTGTTTGTATCTCATTAATATAACATTAGGAACATGATTTTATTTGTTTCTGCTATCAGATTTAGAAAAAGGACACCAGAAAATTATCTGTTGAGTTATTGTTCAGTTAGTCTAGAAAGAAGGGAGCTATGATTCTGGAAACAAAACAACCTCATTTTGGAAAGGCAAAGCTGTTTAGTGATCCTTTACATTCTTTGAGATACGTGCAGGAGATAATGAATAACAGATTCAAGATGCATGCAATCTGGGAAGGAGAAACTGTATCTCATTCTATGTAGATGAGGACTGGGACTCGAGTCTTAATAGTAGTCAGCCTTGCAATCATTCGAGTAACTCTGCTGTTTGACCCAAATAGTACATTTCTGCTGTCAGTGGCCAATCTCAGCATCAGCAATTTTTAAAATTCTTAATCCCAACCATGAGAAAGCTGTTAAGAAAGCAAATGGAAAGTTGTTTTTCTCTTCCAAAATAAAGGGAGTGGGAGGAAAAATTTTAGCAAATTGGAAGTTGAAATGTGTGACTTCTCCCTTTCTCAAACTAAAACTGGATTTGTTTTCAGGGTGGGGTTTTTTTTGAGGGGTTAAACATACCTCTGGAATGTCACTGCTAATTTGTATGCTGGCTTTGCCACAAAACTCATTGCACACAACGTAGTAGCTTCCTGATTGAAGTTGTGCAGTTTGACATATTTTTCCCGTGATTAGATGTTGGTGGGCAAAAGTGGATCTTCAGGGAACTTCTGTGAAGTTGTTCGTTAGATATTATGCTTGTCACAACACCTTCTGACCCTTGTTGGTGGCTCAGGACTCAGACTTGCCCAAGGTGAGCTGTGATGACCTCTGGGCCGAGTCTTGTCACTGGTTACCACCTCTGTGCTGGAGATGGTACTCTTCAGCGCAGAGCAGCGCTGGCTGCCCGGTAGAACTTTGCATGAGGGCGGGACATGGTCCACTATTGGCATTGTGATAGCCACTGATTATCTACGACTGGTCCAGTTGTGGACCTGCAATTTTTATTTTTTTAGTTAATTTACATCTAAACAGCCACATGTGGCCTACTGGCTACCATATTGTCTGGCATAGCTTTGAGAGTGCAGTCAAAAAACATTTGTACTCCATTTTTTCTCTTTTGTTTTTTGAAACACTTTTTTTATTAGTGAAAATCCCAAACATGTACAAGAGTCAACAGAATGGTATAAGGAACTCTTCCATTCCATCACCCAGCCAGTTAGCATTTCATGGTCAATCTTATGTTACCTATTTCCCGTCTTCTCTGACTTCTTCCTCACATTTTGAAGTAAGTTTCAGGCACAGTGGGGTCTCATTTTTTTTTTTTTTTTTTAAAGAGCTCTGCTGGTGGCCTGGAGAGAGGAGGGGAATGAATGGCATCAAAGAGAGGTACTGTGGCCTGTGTTGTGGCACAGTGGGTTAAGCCACCATTTGTGATGCTGGCATCGTGAGTCCCAGCTGCTCCACTTCTGATCCAGCTCCCCGCTAATGCACCTGGGAGGGAGCTGATGATGGCCAAAGAACTTGGGTCCCTGCCACCCACAGGGAAGACCCAGATGGAGTTCCTGGCTCCTGGCTTCTGCCTGCCCAGCCCAGGCTGTTGTAGGCATTTGGGGGGTGAACCAGCAGATGGAAGTGCTCAAACTCTATCCCATTCTCTTTCTCTCTGTCTCCATTCGCCCTCCCTTTTTTTTTTTTTTTTTTAAATTTTTAATTTATTTGAGAGGTAGAGTTACAGACAGAGACAGAGAGACTGAGAAAGATCTTCCATCTGCTAGTTCACTCCCTAAATGGCCACAGTGGCCGGAGCTGGGCCAATCTGAAGCCAGGGACCACAGACTTTTTCCGGGTCTTCCACGTAGACGCAGGGGCCCAAGTGCTTGGGCCATCTCCCACTGCTTTCCCAGGCCATCAGTAGGGAGCTGAATCAGAAGTGGAGCAGCCTGGACAAGAGAACCGGTACCTGTATGGGATGCTGGCTCACTATGCCACAGTGCTGACACCCCTCCCCTTCATTTAAAGTAAATAAATAAATACATTTTTTTTTTTAAAGAAAAGATAATCAGTAACCTTCAAATGTATCTGTGTTTAGAAAAGGGAAAAGATGAATTATGGATAGTAAAAATTACTATTTGACCAAGATAGGTCATGAGTATATGGATGTGTGATGGTCCCTGTGCTCGAACTCTTTTATCGTCATCATCGTAAAAAGCCAAGTTTGAACTCAGATGGAACAGTCCCTGTGCCAGGCATTGCTTGCTTACCTGTGCTTATACCGAACTCTGGCTTCATGCATAATTTAGAACACTTAAACATTGTCCATATGCAACATTTATCGCTGAGGGCCAGCAGTGCTGTAGCATCCTGGGAGCTTTAAGAGGTGGAGAAGCTGCTTAGGATCATTTTTAGCCCAACTCCCTCAGGAAGCTGAGCTCCAGAAAGAAGCAGCTTGATTTGAACTTGCAGCCGGGGGTCCCAGTGCCAATGTCAGTAGCACCCTAGCGAGACCCACTGACTCAGTGAGTTAGAACTTGCAGGGCTAAGTCACTCCTCCGTGGCATTTAAAGCAGCGACTTCTCTTGACCTCCTTGACAGCAGGTGTTATGCCTACGTCTCCTTGCGATATGTTTGGTGCTCTCGCTGGAGAGAAATGTTTTTGTCATTAGCAATATAAAGGAGTCGTTTAGGAAATTTTGTTTGTGGGGCTGAGAATGTATACCCAGTACTGGTGGAGGTTATTATAGGAAATGCCTGTTTGTTTTCTTTATTTCTGTTTGTAAAAGGAACGCTTGTAACAAGCACATCGTAATCACATGGACACATTGAAGGAAAGCATGCGTGCATCACTGATACTTAAATGTGCATTTTTTCCCCTCACAGCATAAAGCAAGATTTGTTGCTGTGCTTTTATGGTGGAATTTTGGAGCTAATAATGATTTTCTTCCTTAACGATAGAGTGCAGATTTTGTATATTCTAAATTTGGAGCCCTATACTTAGGACCTCGGGATTTAAGGGGAATGCGTTTCTGATGATAAAAGGATCTTATGTCATCAGAAATGCACCCAGGCCTTGGCTCAGCTGTCCTGTTGATGGATCAAAGAGAACCTGCTTTGGAAGAGGAGCTCTATTGAAATTTTCAGGGACATTCTGCACAAATGCAAGCCCTCGGCTGCAGAAGGGTGCTTTCTTTCCTGTGGCTGCACCTCCAGTGCAGACTGCCCTTCATGTGCCTTTCACCCTTGTTAACTGCACGCCTGGGCCCCAGGGAAGGTTGGTGTGTAACCTCATCTGTGCTGCAGTGTAGCCTAGTCTGCTTTATCCCTTGGTTAGTGGAGACCGTGAAGAGACGAGTGACCCGCTATAAATGATGGCACTTCAGGAGAGCTCACGGAGGGATGGGTGTCTGGTTTGGTGGTCAAGACCCTAGTTGGGAGGCCTGAGTCCCACTTCATCGTATCTGGGTTTGAGTCCCACCACTGGCTCCTGCCTTCAGCTTCCTGCTAATGCAGACAGAGGCGATAGCTGAAGCAGCTGAGTTCTTGCCACCCAGGAGGGGAGACCTGGCTTGAATTCCCAGGTTCCAGCTGCTACCCTGGCCTAATCCCCGCCCCAACATCAACCCCAGTCCTGAGGGCATTTGGGGAGTTAACTAGCAGATGGGAACTCTGTCTCTGTCTCTTTCTTCTATCTCACTGCCTCTCAAATAAATAAATTAGAAAGAAATTTTAGGTATGTGGTAAATAGAATTAAAAGTTGTTTATTCTGGTGCAAGAAAAATTTGAAATCTGCATATGAGGAGACCTCAAAGTTGATGAAAATTGCATATTATGATACAACTATGCATGGATTTCAAATTTGTTTGCATTAAGATAAACTTAACTTTTAATTCTGTTTTCCATGAACTTTTTAAAGTCCTGTGTATATTAATGTTACCACATTAACGCCATAAAGTTCTATGCATTTTTACACCAAACACAACCATGAAATGAGCCTTCTTATCTCTAGTTGATGAAAGTTTACTACATGAGGGGCTAAGAACAGAATTTGGGGAGATGTTTTGTCACATCACTTGTGCTGTCTTTTTCATTCAGGGCAGAGGCAAGAAACAAGTAAGACTTCTAAAATGACCATGACCTGGTTAGGCAAATATAATAGCTATTTTCAGCAAAGAGAGCACAATTTAGTAGGAATAGCAGGTTTTTTAAAATGTAGTAAGTTTTAGATTTTGTTCTCTTTTTTAAAATTTGTTTGTAAAGCATAGTTGCAGACAGGAGAGTCAGAGAGAGATTGATCTTCCATCTGCTGGGTCATGCCTCAAATTGCTGTATCAGTCATTGTGGCCCTGGAGCCAGGGACTTAGGAACTTCACCCAGGTCCATGTAGGCAAAGGCACCCAAGCACCTCCCATGGCTTTCCCAGGCTCATTAGCAGGGAGCAGGATTGGAAGTGGGAGAGCCTGGACTTGAACTGGCACGCATAAGGGATGTTGGCGCTGAAGATGGCGGCTTAACTTGCTATGCCACAATGCTGGCCCCCAAGTTTTAGATTTTGAAATGCTTTCATAATAAACCAAATTTCAGCATCTTTTTAAAGCAGATCTGTTTATTTGAAAGATAGAATTACAGATAGAGGAAGAGAGAGAGAGAAATCTTCCATCTGCTGGTTCACTCTCCAAATGGCCCGCGATAGCGAGGGCTGGGCCAGACTGGAGTCAGGAGCTTCATCCAGGTCTCCCACATGGGTGGGAGACACCCAAGCACTTGGCCCCATCCTCCACTGCTTTCCCTGGCACATTAGCAGGGAGAGTCAGCAAAGAGAAGTCGTGGGGTTCTGTTCTCGGGCAAGAAAGCACTCAGGCATGAGACAGAGAGCAGGTAACATGGGGACAGGACATCTGTCAGAACAGAAGGGACAAGAGGGCCCAGTCACTTGGACTAGGGGAAAGCAAGGTCACATGGCTAAATGGAACGAATACACCTGGCGGGCCAGGCAGGTGGCTCAGCGGGAGAGAGAGAGCTGAGTGCATAGTCTTGTTTCAACTGGTTTTTAAGGGAGTCTTTCCACTGTCTCTTTACTCCCTCCCCCTTCTCCAGGACTAAGGGTTTGCTGAGTGTAAACTGGGAGATTCCTTCCCAAGCTTGTTATCAACAGGGGGAGTCTTGCTGGTGCCTGGACAAGGGGCTTCTCTAGGGTGCCTGCCTTGGAGGAAGGATGCAATGGTTTTGCAAGGGTTTATTGCTCAGTATTACCTGGCCAGGTAACCCATTTGGGGCTGAGGAGAGAGCTTCCCATGGGGGAAGGGCTGTGCCCACCTGGAAGGTTATCAGGGTCTGGGCGGGGCTTTGAAGTGTAGCTGCTGGGCTGCTTCCAAAGTGGGCTTCTGCAGATGCCCATTCCCTCAGACCCCTCTCACACACAGCCTAACTTCTAACTCCTACCTTACAGGAGCTGGATTGGAAGTGGAGCAGCCGGGATGGATGCTGGCATCGCAGGTGGTGGGGTAACCTATTGTGCCACAGTGCCGGCCCCCCAATTTCAATCTCACAAAAAACACATCTTGAAAAAGAAAATTAAAAGCTCATATGCTCTAGATCTCAGCTCCTGCTTGTACTTTATTATAGTTAGAAACAGGCTTACCTTGATGCAGCCTTCGTGTCAACAAGAAGCAGAAATTTGCCTTATGGATTTTCTTTAAAATAGGCAGTGATCAATGCTTCTTCAGTTTTGATAGCCTTCAGTTGGATTCTGCATTGCATCATTGATGGGCATGGTAAGAGAAAGAATAAGAAACATGTATTGCCTTTGACTGAGGTATGCATTAGTATTTAGCTTACTGTCTTGAGGGAGAGAAAGTACCCAAAAGGACAGCTCTCAGATTTAGTGACACTGCCACAGCTGGGTGAAAGCACCTACCACCTCTTGGCACTGGCTGGAGAAATGGGGCCTGCTAGTGCCAGTTTTCCAGAGAAGATGGACATTAGAATATGAGATGTGGGGTTGGTGCTGTGGTGTAGTGGGTTAAGCCTCTGTTTGTGGCACCAGCATCCCATTAGGGCGCCGGTTCTAGTCCTGGCTGCTCCACTTCTGATTCAGCCCTCCGCTATGGCCCAGGAAGGCAGTGGAGGATGGCCCACATGCTTGGGCCCCTGCACCTGCATGGGAGACCCAGAAGAAGCTCCTCATTCCTGGATCCTTGCTTTGGATAGACTGAGCTCCAGCTGTTGCGGCCATTTGGGGAGTGAATCCACAGATGGAAGACCTTTCTCTCTGTCTCCCTCTCTCTGTCTATAACTCTGCTCTCAAATAAATAAATAAAATGTTCGGGGAAAAAAAAATGAGGTGTGATTTCCCCATTGGAAAATTTAAACAACATCAAATCAGACATTTAAAAAAATATGTGGGTCACATCAACATGTTTATGGGCTGAATCTGCCAGTTTGTAGTTGATTTCCAATAGAAACAATTCATTTGTTTTAGTTGTATTTGAAGAGAGAAGTCATCAAAAAAATTTCATGTGTCTTTTAGAGTGTTTCAACACTTGAACAAATAAAGCTTTTTTTTTTTTTTTGCATGTGAAAGATATGTTTGCTTTTAAATTGGAAGTGACGCAAGCGCTGGAACTGTGGTGTGTAGGGCTTGCTAGAGAACAGCATCAGAACTTTTTGATTGTTTACTTAAAAGGATCCCTGCAAACAGGCGTGGGGCATTGGAGACGAACTTGGGAGTTGTGGAACCACAGCTGGTGTCGTGTGTGCAGCATGAGGCAGACCTGGAGCAGAGAGAGCAGGAGGGATTTCTTGAATGTATGGTGGGCGTGCCAAGGTGTCTCTGGAGAAACATGGGCTATGTGGCTGGGGCTGGAGTGTATACTTTTGGATGGGGTCCATGACAGTTAATGGGGATTTAATGGATGTTCCCACAGGCTGTGAAGTTCCCCATCAGTTTAGCAGCAGATTGATAGGAAAAGCAAGTGAATTTACGTGGAATAAGTTCTGTTACCAAATTTTTTTTAAAAGATTTTATTTATGAGGTAGAGATACAGAAAGTGAGAGGGAGAGGGAGAGACAGAGAAAAAGGTCTTCCATTCGTTGGTTCACTCCCCAAATGGCCGCAATGACCAGAGCTGTGCCAATCTGAAGCCAGGAGCCAGGTGCTTCTTCCGGGTCACCCATACGGGTGCAGGGGCCCAAGGACTTGGGCCATCTACTATTGCTTTCCTAGGCCACAGCAGAGAGCTGGATTGGAAGTAGAGAAGCTGGGACTAGAACCGGCGCTCATATGGGATGCCTGCACCGCAGGCGGGGAATTAACCTGCGTCACAGCACTGGCCCCCTGTTACCAAATTTTTAATACATTCTTGGTGCTAGAGCCAGGTGGGAGTTTAGAGGTCATTTAATCCAGGAATTTTAGGGGAACCTGAGATGCGGGAATTAAGCTGAGGCATAAAAATCTTTTTGTTAACCTTTAATCTGGTACTCTTTTCCTGCCTACAAAACATTGTATCTTCCAGGAACTACTCAGGACGATTAGAGAGCTTGGAGAAATAAACAAAAAAAGGCAGTAAACATTATTTTATAAACCTCTTCCTAGGAGGTTGATTTAGTCTGTCTCCTAGAACATTCTCACTGAGATGGTTTCTGTTGGCTTTGTGTGGGTTTTGATGCCCGTCTTTCCATAGCCTACTCTTTCATGATGTTTTAAGAAGCAGAAAACCGGTCGACAATAGAAGAAAAGCGGCAAAGTTGTCCTTACTTCTGCAGAATTTTCTAGTTGAATCACCTGGAAGAGTTGATATGTAGCCATTTTTGAACTATCAAAATGGTAGTTTCTTGTAATTCCAGGAAGTAACTTGAGCTAAAGAGCAGGAAGGAGTAACTTTGCAAAACTTTATTTTTATTTTATTTGAAAGGCAGACAGAGACGGAGAACTCTCATCTGTTGATTCACTCCCCAAATGGCTTGTAACAGCCAAAGCTGGGCGAGGCCAAAGCCAGGAGCCCAGAACTCCACCGTGGTCTCCCATAAGGGTGGCAGGGGCCCAAGGACTTGAACCATTACCACCTGCTGCCTCCCAGGGTGCACATTAGCAGGAAGCTGAGTGGGAAGTGGAGTGGCCAGGACTTGAGGCAGGCACTCCAAAATGGAATGCCGGTGTCCCTAGCGGCAACGTATCTAACTTAACCCTGCCCCAAATCCCCACCCTGGAGCCCTGCTCTGAAAGACACCTTGGGTGCGGAGGAAGCTCCCTGGTAGCTCAGCCTGCTCAGCTTATCCTACTCAAATGCTGCTATCCTGGAGCGTATTTATGGAGCAATGTAGACTTGGAAGCCACGGTTCCGTGTGCACATGTGGAGCCATCGTCCCTCCGCGTGCTGTGTTTGGCTTAGGAAGCCTCCCTGGCCTTGAAGAACAGCCTCCCTGGCCAGAGGCCGATGCTGGATTGTTCCTCGTGTGCCAGGGCCAACAGAAGCAAGCAAGCTGGAAATGGAAGCACTTTTCATGCGCAGCGTGGGCCAAGAGCACCGTAGCTTGTATGCAGTTACTGATATTACAGCTTGAGGATCCGGGACTCCTGGATTCTTTGCCTTGTTTTCGTAATCGGATCCTTCTAATTCTGATGGGACAAAACCCACAGAAAACAGTGTCACAAACTCTAGATGTTCTGCCAGTTTCCTAAATCAAATCCTCTGAATTCTGTACTTGGACAAACTGGCTTTTGTAAAAGAAGTGGCATTTAGCATTTTGGAGACCACAAAAAAAAGAAAAAAAATCAGTGTAAGAGAAGAGACATTTGAGCTTAACTTTGGAAGTTCCAGAAGAATTTGACAAGATGCTGTGACCTCAATCATACATACCTCAGGCTTCTAACCAAGTAAAATTAATCTTCAAATTCAGGCTTCCAGGGAACTTGGTAAATATATGTGCAAGCACATTTTTCTCTTAAGAAGTTAGAAAAAGGGAAACCCACCCCAAATCCAATCAATAGTAGAAATCCAAGCTGTGCCTGCGTCACAGCTCATACAGACGAGAGTGTGACACAGCGGAATACACACGACCACAGTCCCATTGCAGACATCGACTGGGAAGTGGGACTTCACTGTGATAAACTTGAGGGCTGCTAGGAACTCCTGCCTGGCATCTCCAGGCCCTTTCTGGCCACCCTTTCAAAATTCACATGCTTTTCTCCACTTGCTTAAAAAGCATTTTCTAGTCCTTTCATGCAAGTGGTCGAGCTAAAGAGCCCTTTTATTGGAATGAAAGTTTTCCCAAAGGAAAAGGGTATTGGAGAGACTGAATCTATTTTTCCCTTCTCCATTTATCTCTGTAGAAATGTCCTTGCCAGGGCCCGCACTGGTACCGTGGCATTGTGGGTAAAGCCACCACATGCAGTGCCAGCATCCTGTATGGGTGCTGGTTTGAGTCCCAGCTGCTCCACTTCCGATCCAGCTCTCTGCTATGGCCTGGGAGAGCAGTGGAAGATGGCTGAAGTCTTTGAGCCCTTGCACCCACGTGGGAGACCTGGAAGAAAGCTCTAGGCTCCTGGCTTCCGATCCACATGGTTCCGGCTGTTGCAGCCATTTGGGGGAGTGAACCAGCAGATGGAAGACTCATCTGCCTCTCTATGTAACTCTGCCTTTCCAGTAAATCTTAACAAAAAAAGAAATGCCATTCCTTCCTCTGTTCCCTTTGGGATAAAGGCTCAGGTCTCCAGGGAAGTGCGCTCGCCTTGCTGGGACTGACGGCTTCTTCCCCATAAGCCCTGCTAGGCCTTTGCAGGGCGCTGTGTGTGTCCCCTTCTCTCCCAGCCCCCTGCCTCCGCACATCACCTGGTGCCTTTCCTTTGGCTTCTCCACACCTTCCACAGCTGTCATCCTTCCAGTCTCTCCAGGCTTCCCTGTTCCCCTTCCCCAGGCAGAATTAGGGCTAGTGTTCTGAATTCCTGGTTATTTTAAGGTCCTGTGATCGGGACTGACTCCGTGGCACAGTAGGTTAATCCTCTGCTTGTGGCACCGGCTGCCCCTCTTCCAGTCCAGCTCTGCTGTGGCCTGGGAAGGCAGTGGAGGATGGCCCAAGTGCTTGGGTCCCTGCACCTGCATGAGAGACCAGGAGGAGGCACCTGGCTCCTGGCTTCGGATCGGCACAGCTCTGGTTATTTGGGGAGTGAACCAGTGGAAAGAAGAGCTTTCTGTCTGTCTCTCCCTCTCACTGTCTGTAACTCTACTTCTCAAATAAATAAAACCTTAAAGAGCTCCTGTGATGAGCAGATACCTGATTGTACCCTAGTAGTCTTCCCGCTTTACTTGTCTAGGAGTTTTCCGGAAACACTTCAGGTGTAATAGTGCAGGGGCAGAGAAGAACTTGAAGAGTAAGAGCGACTGTGCTGTAGCATCCTAGCAGGAGGAGGCTACAGAACAAAGGGGCCAGCAGTCTGCAGCGTTTCTCCAGGAGTTCTCCGGCACCAGCATGTAGTGGTGGTGCACTTGGCAGCAGGGAGCTTTGGAGGGCTGACCCGTGAATGCCTGCGTTGGATCTGAGTTCAGTGGAAACAATTCACCTGTTTTAGTCTCCGCTCAAGTTTTCTCAACCCCGGGGTGGCTCAGACCATACCAATCGGGGATGACAGAGTAAATATAATTTATTCCTATTAGAAAATATTGCAATACTGGGTAAGGCAGTCTTGGTAAATGGTGATCTCTGTCTTATTTTAATTAATTATTTTTTGCAACCACTCCTGTCTGCTGATTTACTCCCCAAATGTAACTGCATCACCTGATGTTGGGCTATGCTGAGGCTGGGGGCTGGGAACTCCACCCAGGTCTCACTCCTAGGTGCCAGGGATCCAAGCACCTGACACTTCGCTTGCTGCCTCTTAAGGTGCACATGGGCAGGAAACTGGAGTCAGTGTGGAGCTGAGACTCGAACTCATATATTCCGGAATGGGGTGTGACGTCCCCACTGATGTCTTAACTGCAAGGCCAAACGGGGCACCCTAGGTTGTTGTCTTTGATGCTGTCTTCAGGGCCTTCCCTTGTTTCCCCCAAATAATTAAAGTTACATGGATAGCAATGACCCCTGAAACTATTTTGTGTTTTCACTTTCATTACTTATTACCATCCACAGAACTGCCCACCACGTGCTTGGTACAAATTCCAGAAATAAAGTGACAGGTGGCCCTTGATGGATGTCTTTGTGCTCTGCAAAGTGGGGCTGCGGGGTTCATGGGAAGAATTGGTATTTGCATTTTAAAAGTTGATGTTATCTACCTACCTAAAGCATACAGAAGTCCATGTAAGTCAGTATAGTACAGCTACACGTACGGAAGTACATTGAAGTAACCATACTTAAATGTCTAACAGACTTGACAATTGAATTCATAGACAGGAACATTTTAAATATTGTCGACTATGGAATTGTTTAGTGTGGGTAAAACTGCTTTCAGTTGAAAGTAAAACAAATCCGTGTTAGAGATAATCATCCCCATTTTACGATTAAAAATCAAGAGGCTTAGAAGAAATTTGCCAGACAAAAAGTAGCAGAGCTGGAATTTTTGCTTCTGACTGGATCCCAGCCAACGCTTATCACATTGTTCCATGCTGCTTTATTTTTTATATTAATTACAGCCTATCAAGCCTATCACTGAAGATACTGATATGTAAATACTAAATTTAAGACTAGCACATGGACTTCATGCAGATCAGCCTGAGATGTACATTGGTGCAAGCAAGCATTATTCTTTGCACATTGTTCTGGAACACAGTATTGAGGTGGTTGTTTTAGCTAAGTACTTACGTATATTCAGAGAGCAGAGAGACAGAGATAGAGCAAGAGGGATCTTCCATCTTTTGGTTCATCCCCCAGATAACCCACAACAGCCCAGGCTGGGGTAGGCTGCAGCCAGGAGCCTGGAACTCGATTTGGGTCTCCCATATGAATGACAGGCACCCAGCTACTTGACCATCTGCTACTTCCCAGGATGGGCATTAGCAGGTAGGTGGAATTGAAGCAGAACTGGGGCTTGAACCCAGCACTCCAGTATGGGATGGGAGCATCCTCAGTGGGCATCTTAACGGCTGTGCCAGTGCTTGCTCTGATCTTTGAATCTTATTGAGGTATAGCACACCTGTATGAATATGCTAAGATGCTTATAAGCCTTTTGCAAGGGTAGCAGTCCCTTGGGAAAGTGGAAAACTGTAAGAAGTGGACACAACTTAGCTCATTCTAAAGGCAGCTCGGTATGGGCCAGTGGAGATCTAGGTAGGAAATTTCCAGAAGCTCCTTGGCCTACAGTGTGGTTACTTCCTCATAAGCTTGCGGTGAATGGACACTGACATAACCTGAACATGCTTTTATGACCCCTAACCCACTGTCCATCCTCGCTCAGCCGGACAGCACACTGTGGAGTGTCAGTTGCTGTGGTGCTGACCGAGAGCTGTGCTTGCTCCGCTGCCCAGCATGGAAAGACAGATCCCTACTGCCCTACTGCTGGCCTGGGCCAAGCTCAGAATTCAAAGCCTGGTTGCCTTTGAATGTGAGTTATAAAGTCCAAAAACTGTAAGTCAGGGCATTTTTAAGTTGCTGACCTGTAGTTTTCAGAATGCTTCTGTCCCATCCAGCTCCTTGTGGTCTTTTAAGAAACCAACTTTTAAAAATATGGGAATGGAAATTACTTTTCTAGAATCATTATGAAGTAATGATACAATAAGCTCTAGGTGGTTTGGATCCCTAACTACTATGATTTGGTTATCGGCCATTTATATTGATTTCTCTGTGGGTAACCTGTGCACATCCTGGACTTTCTGGTCGGGCTATTTCTCTTGTTGTCATTTGTCCTTATTTATATGTGTAGATTTCACCTCCCTGTCACCATGTAGTTCTTGGTCTCTTGTTGCATGGAAGGCTCAGTGGTTCCAATCTTTCCTCTCTTGCTTGTACTTTTGATGTTTTGTTTCAAAAATCTAGTTCACTCTTTATTGAAGCTCATTTAATTAGATTTAAGTATTGCTGTCTTTTGCTCAGTGGCTGCGAGGGGACAAGAATGTGGGCACTGTTAAGGAACAGAGTTCATTCATCTCGTGGGAGATGTCCTGAGCCAGTAAATTAGAAGCCACTCAAAGAGGAGGCAGAAAGGGAAGAACGTGGAACGCAGGGCCTGAAAAGGAGAGAGCTCAAAGAGGCAGCCTTACAAACCCGGGGCAGGCACTTCATGCTCTGATTTCAGAAACCCTTACGAGATAATTAACAAGGAACTTGTAATTAGCAGTTGAGTACAAGCTGGGCTAGATGGGAGACAAGCAGGGGAGCCCTGGAGTTAGCCATGGGGTCTTTTACTGAGAGTGCTGGCATTTGCTCTTTGGAGGGAGAGATCCCATCTTCACACTCCTCAGTTGGGCTGTCTCTTGGTTTATAGATGGAGATAAAGTTCTCTTACTAATCAGTCATAGTGAGCACTCACTCTCTGGTGGCTGCATGCCTAAGCACTTCATAGGCAGAATCTCATTTAGCACAGTTCTAGTGCCATTACTGTGCTCAAAAAGGCTAAGAACTTGCCCAAAGTCTCAGATAGCTGGTCAGTAAATGGTACTGGATTTGAGCTTCCCAAATGTGATTGTTACTCATTTTTAAAAAGAAAAGGTGTATGCTGGGGGTGGAGGGAGCAGGCGTTGGGGCTGGAAGTTAAGGCACCTGTTAAGACACTCCTTGGGCCGGCACTGTGGCATAGCGGGTAAAGCCGCCGCCTGCAGTACCGGCATCCCATATGGGTGCCAGTTCAAGTCCCAGCCGCTCCACTTCCGATCCAGCTCTTTGCTATGGCCTGGGAAAGCAGAAGATGGCCCAAATCCTTGGGCCCCTGCACCCATGTAGGAGACCCAGAAGAAGCTCCTGCTTCGGATCAGTGCAGCTCTGGCTGTTGTGGCCGATTAGGGAGTGAACCAGCGGATGGAAGACATCCCTCTCTCTGCCTCTTCTCTCTCTGTGTAACTGACTCTCAAAATCAATCAATCAATCAATCTTTTTTTATTTTATTTTTTTTAACTTTTATTTAATGAATATAAATTTCCAAAGTACGGCTTATGGATTACAATGGCTTTCCCCCCATAACATCTCTCCCACCCGCATCCCTCCCCTTTCCCACTCCCTCTCCCCTTCCATTCACATGAGGATTCATTTTTGATTCTCTTTATATACAGAAGATCAGTTTAGCATACATTAAGTAAAGATTTCAACAGTTAGCTCCCACACAAACATAAAGTGAAAAATAATAGATGATTTTTTAAATGATGATGAAATCAGATCAGACCTATTGTCATGTTTAATCCCAGTGAGAGTCAAGTTGGGTATTAATAATTTCTTCTTTTTTTTTTTTTTTACAGAAGATCAATTTAGTATACATTAAGTAAAGATTTCAACAGTTTGCACCCCCATAGAAACACAAAGCGAAATATACTGTTTGAGTACTCATTATAGCATTAAGTCTCAATGTACAGCACATTAAGGACAGAGATCCTACATGAGGAGTAAGTGCACAGTGACTCCTGTTGTTGACTTTACAAATTGACACTCCTGTTTATGGCATCAGTAATCTCCCTATGCACCAGTCATGAGTTTCCAAGGCTATGGAAGCCTTTTGAGTTCACCGACTCTTATCTTGTTTAGACAAGGTCATAGTCAAAGTGGAGGTTCTCTCCTCCCTTCAGAGAAAGGTACCTCCTTCTTTGAAGACCTGTTCTTTCCACTGGGATCTCACTCACAGAGATCTTTTGCCAGAGTGTCTTGGCTTTCCATGCCTGAAATACTCTCATGGGCTTTTCAGCCAGATCGGAATGCCTTTAGGGCTGATTCTGAGGCCAGAGTGCTGTTTAGGACATCCGCCATTCTATGAGTCTGCTGAGTGTCTCACTTCCCATGTTGGATCACTCTCCCCTTTATTTATTCTATCGGTTAGTGTTAGCAGGTACTAGACTTGTTTATGTGCTCCCTTTGACTCTTAGTCCTTTCATTATGATCAATTGTGAACTGAAATTGATCACTTGGACTGGTGAGATGGCATTGGTACATGCCACCTTGATGGGATTAAATTGGAGTCCCCTGGTATGTTTTTTTTAAAAAAAAGATACTCCTATCCAATATCACAGCGACTGGGTTCAAGTCCTGGCAGTGCGCTCTGCTCCTGATTCCAGCTTCCTGCTAATGAGCATTCTGGAAGGCAGCAGGTGAAAGGTCAAGTCCTTGGGTCCCAGATGGAGTTCTGAGCCCTGACTTTGGCCTGGCATGGTCCTGGCCACTGAGCATTTGGGGAGTGAATCAGTGGATGGGGACTACTTTGTATCTCTCTTTCTGCCTCTCAAATTTGAATTAAAATTTTTTAAAGTGAATGTGCAGGTTCTGAGTACTGACTGAGACAATGTGTGAAGGCACCAAGTGATTGAAGGCCGTGATTGAAGTCATGTTTGAAATCTGCCCTTAAAATATCCGCTGGCATGCCCTTGAACCACTTCATTGCCCACTGTGGAAGTGAGATGTCTTTGCAAGACTTTGCCAGGTGAATACCTGGAAGAAAAAAAAAGCCCAGTGCCCTCTATGGCCCCTGCTGTTGTACATGGGCTTTGGTCCCTCCTGCCTGAGTGACAGGTGGGTTCAGGTCTCCTCCCACACTCCAGCGCAGCTCTCTAGCACCCTGCCCCAGTCAGGTCTTGGGTAAACCTAAGTGTGAGTATTGCAAGGGAATGGATGTGGCTTGTCTGTCTGTCTCTCTCTCTCTCTCTCACACACACACACACACTGAGCAGCCCCACAAGGCATGCATGGTAGCAGCAGCTCTGTTCTGATGCTCAGAGGAGGGGTGTCTGCCCAGTGTTCTCCCATCAGTGGTTCCATTCTGCACACAACTTGGCATGGACTTAGAACATCTGTAAATGGAACCATCTGCTTTGGTGAAAACTCTTCCATGGGGTCTTGTGTGGCATGCACCAAGCCAAGAGACAGAAATGAACATTTGTTTGCATGGAAGAATTGCGAGGTGAATCACTGGCATAATTACATGGTGTTAAAGCGGGTTACAGTCTGGGCTGTGCATACTTGCTCTGAGACCTTGGATACATTCTTTGGATCTCTGGGACTTAACTGTCCACACGGGTGCTGTGAAGGTGATAATATCTATCTTCCAGGCTTGGGACGATGTCAGTTTCAGTGCATATAAGGCACTTGTCCAATTCCTGGCTTATAACTAGTACCTTAGGAACCTTAGCTAGTTTTACAGATTTTAAAGCAGTTAAGTCTGGTGGTCTTGGTACTATTTCAATATACTTCATAGGCATCTTTATGTGCTTAGCTCTGTTTTTGGAGTGTGTATGTTTTAAGATTTATTTATTTATTTGAAAGGCTAAGTGACAGGGAGGGAGGGTAAGAGGGAAGAAGAGAGAAAGAGAGAATGCTTCAATCTGCTGCTTTACTCCCTGAATGGCTGCAATAGCTGGTTCTGGAGCAGGCTGAAGCCAGGAGCTTCCCATGTGGGTAGCAGGGTCCCAAGTACTTGAGCCATCCTCTGCCGCCTTCCCAGGCGCATCAGCAGGAAGCTGGATTAGAAGCAGAGCCGCAGGGACTTGAACTGACACTCCGATATGGGATGCCAGCATTGCAAACGGTGGCTTACCTCACCGTGCCACAGCCCCAGTTTCGGTGTTTTGATACTGCTTTCACCTCCCTGTGTACATCAAAGCATTTTGTCTCTAGAGAAGCTGAGCCCAGAATACTGCTTCTGGCTTTGAGTTTGTCCTTTGTAACCAACTGTTTCATCACTCAGCTGTTGACCCTTCCTTTAAGCCTGAGGACTTGGGTCTTCTCCCCTCCGCTATTCCTGTTTCTAAGTTTTGCCCCTGGCAGCAGATACTTGGATTGAATCCTCTGGGGATGACCTATGTTGATTTCCCCTTCCCCTCGGGCCCTCTCTGTTCTGGGGGTGGTGCTGGGCTCTGACGCTGTGACTGCGCAGAGGTCAGTAAGTACCCCCGAGCCTTGATTCTGCCAACGCCTGTAGCAGAGGCTGTTGAGGCAGGGTGGATGGCAGTCAGGGTTTTGTTGCTTGGGGTTTCATAGAGTGTCGAAGCAGGGAGGAGTTGCAAAGAGATGATCTCATCCAGCTCTGTTATTTCACAGAGAAAGAAGTCACAGCCCTGGAGGGTAAGTGACCTGCTCAGGGCCCGTGGACTCAAACTGCAGCCAAATCCCCTGGCTTCTGCATACACTGCAAGCCCAAGGACAGCAGAGCTCAGAGGTTCTAGTTAGAGTTGTTTGTGGTGCTTTCCCATTGTCCGGTGGAGAAAACCAAAACCCTCCTTCCATTCACTGAGTCTGTGATTTGGACCCTGAACAGTGGTTGATTTACGATGAAAACAATCTCAGAGTTTTGGAGCCGGGCCGCAGATGGAAGGAATCAAGTTTCGCTTCGATCCTTGACGCAGTTTGATATTTATGGTGAGCCACATTTTGTTTAAAAAAAAAAAAAAAAAAATCCTTGTAGAAGGCTTATGTGACCCAGCTCTGGTTACCGTGAGTACCGCTTGTGTGCACCCCCAGCCTGTGGACTAGCAAACAACTAATGGCTTACAGACAGCACAGGACACTGCTGGAGAACCCTCTGCCATCCTCGGGGGTTTACTCTGTCGACATTTTTGGTTACTCTTATACCTTATTCTAAAACAAGGTACTTCCCTAGGCATTCACGTGACTTTCTGTTTAACTTCAGTCCTCTTCTGTGAAGTTTTTTTTTTTTTTTTAAGATGTTTAAAAATTTATTTGAAAGAGTTACAGAGAGAGGTAGAGACAGAGAGGTCTTCCATCTGCTGGTTCACTCGCCAGATGGCCGCAATAGCCGGAGTTAGGCCAATCCGAAGCCAGGAGCTTGCTCTGGGTCTCCCACATGCATGCAGGAGCTTGAGGACTTGGACTATCTTCTACTGCTTTCCCAAGCCATAGCAGAGAGCTGGATCAGAAGTGGAGCAGCCGGGACTCGAACCGGCGCCCATATGGGATGCTGGTGCTTCAGGCCAGGGTGTTAATCCACTGTGCCACAGTGCCAGCCCCTATTGTGAAGTTTTAAAGATACTTACTTATTAGTTTCTTTAAACAATAACAAACTTATTGCATGTTAACATAAATAATATTTTATGCAAAATATATTTTTCAGATAAAAAACTTATGAGATGCATTGTTTTAGACTTTTGCAAACTGCTTTACCATCTGACTGGAAGACAGCTGGGTCGTCAGACCTACTGTTCATTCACTCAGATGGGATCCAGTGTTTTGGTTGAAGTGCAGGGAGAAGATGCAGCCTCATGTGGATTTGTGGTTGGCAAAGGGGGATCCCGGATAGCCTGGGAAGCTTTGGGGAGCCAGGGGATCTTTGGAGAGCATTTTGAGAACCAGTTCTTTAACCCTGCTAGCTTTGTGTCCCCACTGGGTCTGTTCTCAGAAGGAGCCCCAGGTTGCCAGATAGGTGACCTGGAGGAGGAAGCCATTATTCAAAGTGAGGAGTTTAGGGGACTGTGTCCTGACAGTGGTGTCCACCGTAACACTGTGGAGGAAAACAGCGAAATGATCTGATGCTGGCGTGAAGAGAGAAGGATGCCACCACGTATGATAGCCTGTGGCTTTGGGCTTTGGGTAAACCCTTGGGCTAAGTGCCTGTTCCATGTTAGGGATATGTTATAGGGGTTATACAGGTTACGTGAGTGCCTACTCACATTTAAGGAGAGGTGTTTGTTTGTTTGTTTGTTTGTTTCTTAAAGATTTGTTTATTTTTTGAGAGTCAGAGTTACAGAGAGAGAGAGAGAGAGAGAACTTCATGCACTGGTTCATTGTCCAGATGGCCGCAGTAGCCAGGCCGAAGCCGGGAGCCTCATCCAGGTCTCAACTGTGGATTCACGGCCCCAGACATGCCCGTGTGAGCCAACGCTGGTGTCGCAGATGGCAGCTTTACTTGGTACACCACAGCACTGGCCCTGAGAGCTCTTTTTTAATACTTGGGGAAACAATGAATACATTTTTTTTCCTCCTTTACTATTATGAATTTGTTTTTGTTGGCTTGGATCTTTTGGATTTAAAAGCAAAATGGCCATTTGATAATGGATTACCCATTACAGCTACGTTGTACTTCCTGTGCTTGTGTTAACACAGGGTCTAAGGCTTGTGATCCTACATCATAGAATGCATAAAACAACCTTAGAGACTCAAGTGCAAACATGGGGCCGTGTGACCTCACTTGGTGTGGGGTGTGGGGTGTCTGGTGACAGGGCTTTCCCATGGTCTGCTCCTGTGTCACACTGATCCTGTGTGGTTGTTTTGCCGTCAGATAGAAGGCTGGCTTTGTGGTCTCAAGTTGTGCTTCTTAGAAAGGGTAACTCACTATTTGATTTGCATTTGGGTTATCCTGCCTGTCCCATCTGTCCGTCCATCTTCTCCTATGGCTTCAGTAGTTTGTACTTTAGTTTTGATGACCAAATACTTCTGGTAAGGTTTTATTTTTTGGGTTTTTGCAAGGCCTAATTCCCATTCTAATATAGTAGACCCCAGCAACCTTTTGTCTTCTACCCCATAAGGAATGATAGAATCCCATAATTTAAGAACCAGAGATTGTTTATGTAACCTTCCTCCATGACCCTTTGCCTCCCATCTGTCTTACAGATGATGAAAGGAAAGGCCAGAGAACTGGGAGTCTGTGTCATATAAAGCAGACCCTCGCTAAAGTAGGACTGCCAGGCCTGAAGGATTTTTAGTTATGGAATGTAACGATTAATGTAGGGGTGTGTGTCTGTGTGTGTGTGTGTGTGCGCACGCTCTTATTTGCTTTAAGGTCGATAAGGCCAGCTACACAACAGAATATGGAATGAGCAGAGAGAGAAGAGAGTAACATTCTCCAGAGTGTATTTGTGTGAGAGATACTTAGACTGAAGGAAGAGACTCCTTTCATCCTATGGCAACTCTGAATTTCTGTTAGAGGGGGATTTGGTGTGGATTCTGAGTGGAGTGGGAGTATGTGACTTTCAGTTTATTGAAGTTGGATTTGAGAACGCTTTGCCATTTGTTGCACCTCTAGGCAAGGGACCACCTCAGTAGATGCCACTGGACTACGGTTTACAAGGGCCTGAGTAAACTGTAATTAGCTCGTGGGTTGTTAGGAAATCGGCAAAGCAGGTGTTTCTATGGGCGCCCCAGTGGCTGGTGGTTTGAAAATTTGTTCCAAATTGCCAGCTGTAGAGAGGTACTTGTAAAGGACTGGGAGAGTTTTGAAATGCCTTCCCACCCGGGAGTGCACGAAACTCTTTCATGGCACGAGTGAGATTGCTCTGAGTTGACTTACGAATCATGTATGTTAGTTTTTCCAGGAGCAAAAATATTACTAATTTTTTTAAAGCTTTATGTTTTAATATGAGGGGGCCTTCCAAAAGTTCCAAGAAAATGTGTATTAGGAAAAAGCTTCGTAGGCATCAAAAGTTTTTGCAGCAAAACAAATTGGCTTTCAATTCCATTTTTCTCCCAGCTTTCTGAAGTCCATGCTCAGGGGCCCAGAAGTGAATCGCGGTGTCCCATCAGCGAGCCAATAGAAGTTTACTTATTTTTCTCCAGTTCAAACTGAGAAACCTGAGTAATGAGCTTTTTTTCCCCCTCCTCTCTAGGTAGGATGAGGGGAGGAATCTGGGGATGTCCTCTCATCCCCAAAGGTGCATGCATCAATTGGGGGCGTAATTAAGTTAAGGAAATGACCCAGCAGCCCCTGGCACCCAGGAGGTGGGTAGAGGCGCGGACAGGACGCCCCCTTCTGCAGCCCTCCTGCTGAAAGCTGGGTTTGCTGACACCACCGCGTGCACTTTGGCTTCTCAGTGGCCGGGGAGGAGCCAAGGAGGACGCAGGAGTGGAATTTCTGGTGCACGCGCCATGTGGTTTTAATCAGTTGGGACTGCTAACTGCATCCTGTCTTTCTTCTGTTTTCTTAGCATCCTCCATGCAACGGTTGGTTGACCTCCCCACCCCCCCCACCCCCCCCACCCCCGCCACCCCCAGCCACCAGTTCTTACAGCTTTGCTACAGAAGAAGAAGAAAGGAGGCTTGATCATCTTTGCTCACGGATGAGACAGAGAAAGGGAGATTTGCCGTAGGTCGTCCAGCCTTCATCTGTGATCTTCAGGTTTTACAAGATCTTCCCCTAGAATGTAAGAAATACAAGAAGTCCGTTCTCCCAGTTTGGCCTGGAGGTCTCGGAGTCTTCCCTCATCTTCCTTCTTGCTCCCTGCTGCCCTTAGCTTCCATATTACTTTCCTTATGAACTCTGACTTGGTGGCAAAGGGCCCATGTTGGGTGACAGAGCTGCCTCTCCCAGCTCTGACTTCTGTATGGAAGTCACCTGGGTGGGGATCACATAAGTCACCCCCTGGTTTATGTCAAGTTGACCCCAAGTCAACTTTGTAGGTGCCAGGCCTTTCTAACGCAAGGGCAAGGACTTTGGAGGCAGACTGCTTGGCATTGGATTCTGGTCCTGCCATACGCTGGCTGTCTGACCCCAAGCTCCTGGCTCTCTTACACAACTGTAAAACAGGGTAGCAATGGTGCAGACCTCAGAGCAGTGAGGCCCCTGTCCAGTGCCCCCAGACAGGGCCTAGCAAGTGCATATGAAATCAGAACTTCATAAATGTTAACTTTGACTTCAGTGAGGCGGTCATTTCCTGACCACAAGCACCCCTGCAGTGTGTGTCTCCTAACTACCACATCTCCCCACCACAGGGGCAGGGGGCCGGTCACATGTTGGGAAGGGTTCTGTACTGAAGCCTGTGGTTGGAACATTGACGTCGCTCTGTTCCCCATTGTCTTAGGGTCCTCTTCACCCTCGCTTCCCCCATCAAACCAAGCAGTGGTCTCCCCCTCTGCACCCTGGCTTCCTGGTGTTTCTCTCTGGTCAGTCTTTTATGTTTTAATATAAATGTACAGCACTGGCTATGGGTGACTCCTGCGTAAGCCAAGTTCAAAGTTGTACAGGTGGGAAAGATAGGATTCCTGTCCTTAAGAAACTGTCATTCTGGGTGCCTGACACATGAGAAAACCAGGTACATCCCCAGGTGGAGATGTAATGAATGACCCAATACCGTTCACGTTTGTAGAAGGAGCTAAGGGACCAGGGGAAGCTTACCGAGGAAGCTTGCACTGTGTCTGCAGTCCTGAGGGTGGGATTGAGGATGGAAGTGCTCTCTGCAGAGATGGATGCACTTTTGAAAATAACCAATTGTCCGGTTTAAGCTGTGAGTAGAAGCTGGTAAAACTGGCTTGAAGGACAGCTCAGCCATTTGAGCTTTGGTTTCCACCTGTAAAATGGGTCCAACAATACCCACTTCCCATGGTTATGAAGACTAAACAGGAAGAGTTCTTAGACAGCCAGAGTGTGGAGCTTGGCAAATGAGCACCCCGTGCACTATTATTTTCCTGCTAATTGTGCTGGAAGGTGGAACGTCTTGAAGCGTTTAGAGGTGGATCAATCCTGGAGGCCTTGGGCTCTCTTGTTCCTGTTTGACAAGCCATTCTCAAGTACTGTGGTCTTGACACAAATGTTCAGAAATGTTTTTCAGCCAGTTGACCAAGGGAAATGTTCAACATCATCTTTTTGTTCCTTTGGCCCAGGAAGCCATGGAGCTCGTTTTTTGTTTCTCTTCTGTATTTTAACCTCATTTCTATGTGTACTTTAGGCAATTTGGAACTGATACTTCTGAAAGACACAGATCTACTTTGCACCCCAGCCCCAGAATTTGAGGTGAAATTAGCACTTTTTTTTTAAAGGGATTTATTTATTTATTTGAAAGGCAGAGTTTACAGAGAGAGGGAGAGACAGAGATCTTCCATCTGCTGGTTCACTCCCCAAATGGCCACAACAGCCAGAGCTGGGCCAGACCAAAGCCAGGAGCTTCTTCTGGGTCTCGCATGTGGAGGCAGGGGCCCAAGCACTTGGGCCATCTTCTGCTCTTTCCCAGGTACATAAGCAGGGAGTTGGATCAGAAGTGGAGCAATCAGCTCTCTAACTGGCGCGCGTGTGGGATGCCAGCGTCGCAGGTGGCCACTTTACCTGCTATGCCACAACGCCCGCCCTGGCTCTACATTAATTAGGGCTCTGCTCTTCCTGCACTGATGAAGCTTCACTAATCTCTCATCCAACAAAGCTTGCCTCCGGGGTGTGTGTGTGTGTGTGTGTGTGTGCGTGCGCACGTATGTGACCTCTGGCTGTCACACTGTTTTCTGAATCATTAATATCTGACTACAGAGTAGGGAGCTGGACTGAGAACTCCAGGGGTAGCTGCCAAGCCTTATTTCCTTGCATTGGTGGTTGTGGCTGCCATTGAGTTAAACCCACTCCTGGTAACAACTAACCCGAGTGTGGACATTTGGTGCAATTGTGGCCATGGGGGTTTAACTCTGTGTAGCCATGATTACAGTAGGATGTATGGTTTGATCCTGTCCATGTCGGGGGAGAGATTTGAGGCTTGGCTGCTTCTCACATTCAGATGGTCAATGTAGTTCTTGCATTTGCCAGTGTGATTATCACTTATTTCCCTATGCCTGCCTTTCATTTTCACCACTTGAATAATCATTATTCTAATGAACCATTAGGCTTTGGGAGAGTTTCCTGGCAGCTCCTTGGATTACTGCCCAAAACTTTTGCTAATTCTGGTCTTTCTTTGACCCTGGTCTCATTTAACTGTCTCAGTTTCTCCTTCCTACAGAACGTCTAAACTACAGCAAGGATCTCCTGCCAAGCTCTAATCATTCAAGGTTTGATTTCAGCTTAGTGCTTCCCTGTAATCATGCTATCAAAGACTGTCAGAAACATATTCCCATTCACATATCCCATAACTCTTAATCCATTAATGTAGGAGTATTGGGGTGGAACTGGACCCATCTCAGTGAGAAGTGTGGTCTGCTGACCCAATGCCTCTTGTGCAGTGTGGTAACAACAAAAAATACCCCCCAATCTTTGCTTTTGTACTTATTTTATGCACATACCCTTGAGAGCTGATGGGACCTCATAGCAGATTGTTATAAACAACAGAACGTTCCCAGTGTGCTGGGGTCTTACTAGATTATTCGGGCATATCACCATGATAATGATAATGAAAATGCCTCTTTAAGAGACTTTTTGAGGACAATGGAGGGGGGTGGAGGGACTGTGGGAACATTCTTGGGAGCCCGCAGCATGTGAAAAGGAGGTTTGTTTTGCATTAGCTGATCAAGACAAGAATGCCAGCATCTAAAACCATCCATCAATAGGAAAACTCTGAGAGGGAAGAAAACTGTAATCTAACCTCCTGGGTCTGCTTTCCTAAGCATACCAAGGGTGTGTGAGAAAGCTCCTCAACCAACTTTCTCTTACAGCTGGATAGATGCTTCCACGACGTGACGCACGCGCAAGGCAGAATGTTGCCTGCAATGGGAGTATTTATTTTTTAGGTGCTAATTTTTTTTTTTTTTTTGAGGAGAATAGTGTAAGGAAGAAATAAGAAAGCATTTGAGCATTTGCTTATTTAGAATTACAGCAATTGTAGCTATAACTAATGGAATCAGTCTATTAGGTTTTTTGCAAGATTGGCACCTTTTTTTTTTTTCCTTCAGTGCTCTGAAGGAAGTTTCCATCAGAGAGCTTACCGTTTGTTTGGTTGCTCAGGCTGGTTGTCTGGGTTAAAACCTTGCAAGAAGGCAGTTCTATACTTAAGACCCTTTGGTGTTCTGGTCTGCGAGGAAGGTGTGCTCCTAAGTGCCGTCCCCAGCTGGTAGGAAGCAGAAAAGTCTTACAGAGCGTGGCTGCGTAGTGGTCATTTCTAGATCTCTCCCCTCATGCAACACTGAAAACCCAGTGGCAGATCCCTAGGGACATCAGTGTTGGTTCAGGCACTGCTTGTATGTGTATATGTGTCTTCATAATATTGTATTTTAAGGTGTGTTTCCAGGACACTGAAATATGAACTTGTTTTTAAAGACTTGTATCCTCTACTCTTAATTCTTCAGACTTTCCAGTTCATTTATTTCCTTTCCTGCTGCTTTCTTTGCCAGATTCCACTTTGTCTTGCATCTCTGTTCCTTTTCTGCATCTGTTTAAATCCTTTTCCTTCCTCACATGACCCAGATCGCACCTGACCTTCTCCTTGCTCTGGTCTGTGTGAATTCCTATTGTCTAACCAATGCCGTAAGCCTTGTTTGATTCATCATCAAACGTTTCCAAGTCATCATCTGTTTTATCTCAGTGACTTAATGCTTTGCCTTTGTAGCATTCTTGTTATATGCTTGGCACCTAGATATTTGCAAAATTTACTTTTTTTTTTTTGACAAGCAGAGTTAGACAGCGTGAGAGAGAGACAGAGAGAAAGGTCTTTCTTTTCCGTTGGTTCACCCCCCAATTGACCGCTGCGGCCAGCTCACTGTGGCCAATGCATCGCGCTGATCTGAAACCTGGAGCCAGGTGCTTCTCCTGGTCTCCCATGCGGGTGCAGGGCCCAAGCACTTGGGCCATCCTCCACTGCCCTCCCAGGCCACAGCAGAGAGCTGGCCTGGAAGAGGAGCAACTGGGACAGAATCTGGCACCCCGACCGGGACTAGAACCCAGGGTGCCGGTGCCACAGGCGGAGGATTAGCCAAGTGAGCCGTGGTGCCGGCCAAAGTTTACTTTTGTTTTTAGAGTCTCTCCAAAGGCAAAGCTAGTGGCTGACTGCTCTTACCCAATCCAGCATAAAAGGGGGTAGAAATGCCTTAGTAACCCGAGAGAGACCTGGTTTACTATGCTTTTAGTGACTGGTCATTTTTCTCCTGGAGACTGAGTTGTGTTTTGTTCTGAGATGGGATATGTTCTTCCACCCTGAAGTGACACGGGGAATAGGGATGTTATAACGATGCCTACTCAGGTAAGACCCATAGCGTGTGCACTCTGTGGGAGCCTACGACATGAGGTGGTTACTAGCACGACAGGTCCTGTTATGGCCCACTGGACTTTGAGAAAGGGAGAATCAGGTGGTTCCTTAAAGGGACTGGACTCTTTTGAAGAAAGTTCGAAGTGTGAGAGAAAACAGATTTCCTGCTGGTGACTCTGAAGAGGGAGGTGGCAGAGAGGCTAGGAGCTGTCATGGATCCCCCGGAGCTGAGCACAGCCTCTGACAGCCAGCAAGGAGAGGGGGCCCTCCGTCCCTCAGCGAGCGGCAAGGAGCCGAATGTGCCAACAGTTTGAGTGAGCTTGGATGTGGATTCCCCTGGACAGCACCCTGACTCCAGCCTTCATGCTGCACTCAGACTTGTGACCTGTGAGACTGAGTGCTAACGAATGGGTGTTGTTTCAGGCCACTAAGCTGTGATAATTTACTCCATGGTAACAGGGACTGACAGGCCCCATATTTATGTGAACCACCCCTGTTCCATCCCAGTGGATTCATCTAGGCCTGTGATTAAGACCCAGTGGAACTCTTAGAAAGGCTGGTGAATTTTGGCCATAGTTGTTCAGAGTAAGGTCATATGTTAACCTATTTTTTTTTCTTTCTTTCATTCTTCCAGAGAGAGAATCTTTCATTACTCCCCAAGAGGCTGCAATGGCTGGGGGCAGGCCAGGCCAAAGCCCAAAGGAAAGAACTCCATTTGGTCTCCCACATGGATGGCAAGGGTCCACATACTTGGGCCATTTCCTGCTGCTTTCCCAGGTGTATAACAGGGGCTGGATTGGAAGTGGTGCAGCCAGGACTCCAAACTGACCTCACTCTGAAATGTGATGTCAGCCGCTGCGCCACCCACAACTTCTGCCTCGTTTATTTTCTGCGTGTTTTATCATGGCTGTGGACATTTTTGGTATTATTCCCTTCACGTCCAGGTTCTGGGAATGTATGGCTGCCCCCAGACAAGTTCTACGTCAGCCTGGCTTAGCAGCTGCCACCGAGGGATGCGGCCCTGTGCTTTTTGTTTGTGGCTGCCTTGAATTTCAGTTCTGTCTTGGTGTCTTGGACCATTCCATGGCCAGTACTGTGCCCAAAATCCCCTTCCTTTTCACACAGGGCTGAAACAAATGATGTCTTTCAAAAGGGAAGTGGCTGATGCCTATCTGGTGTTAGAAATGGTAGCCTGGGGAGGAAGTGGCCCATCCATATTTCGTTATTTGCTGATGGAGGCATTCAGTAGAAGTATAGGAGGCAGGCCCCAGCCCTTTTTGAGCAGGAAGCTCTGAGGAACGGTGTGTGAATATGAAGGGAAGAATGGCTCCTAAAGTGCAGAGAAAAGACGCCCTAGAGGCCGATGTGGTTCTCCTGTTCTTGTCTCAGACGTGGCGGCCGCGACACAGGACCGGACACAGGACCCGGATGAACCCCCATGAGAGAGTTGTGGCTTTTCCCTCTGCACGAGAGGTGCTTTGTCTTCAGAGGACTCGGGCGGGTTGCACCCCCTGGAAAGCCAGAGGGTCTGAAGCGATTTGTGGCTTCGCCCCGTGCGCCCCCATGTCTTTGCTCCGTTGGCGGCCTCAGTGGCTGCCAGGCGAGGCCGCCCCCTCCTGGGGCATGGCGGGCGCCAGCGGTGCCGGTGCTGGGACAGCTGCGGCATCTGTTTCTCATCGGCGGGGCGGGGCGGGGCCTTCCTAAATACTTCGCGCCTAGTTGTCGCATGGCTTCCCTCCCGGCCCCCCCCCCCCCCCCCCCCCCCCCCCCCCGGCTTCCTCCGGCATCCCTGGAATGCACACGTGGACCTTGTCATTCCCAAACAGGAGACTTTGTGCGGGTCAGCACTTTGTCGCTTCGCGGGGCTGCTGCAGGCATTCGTCACTTGGACCCAACACGGCGGTCTGTGGAACCTTGGGAAAATGTCTTTTGTTGGCGTTCATTTTTGGCATTCAGGGAGATTTAACCTCTGAAGAGCTTATGCCGACTAAATGAACTGTCTGAAAGGGCTCCTGCTTTGCACGGGTTCTGGGGTGTCACAGCTGGCGGGCACTTGCTGATGGGCTCTTGGAGGAATGACCCACTCTGGCCAAGCGGGGCTGGCAGCAGAATCCGGGCTCCGCGGACCTCATGACCTCGCTTCTGGGACCGGCTTTTCAGCGGCAGTCTTCCTCACTGGGAAATGGGGAATGGAGCCGGATGGGATGAAGGAGAAAGTGGCTCCAGACAGGCAGCGAGGTCTGCAGGAGATGTGGCCCTTGCTGTCGCCAGGAAGGGAGGACATAGGGTGTACAGGCACGCAGGGGGCACGAGGCTGGGGGGCCTGGTCTTCTTGGGCCTCTTAGGTTGAGTCTCATCAGCAAACCCATTTTGAACTTTTAATCCATGACAGTTTGCCTTTTTTTTTTTTTCTTTAAATGATTTTGTTTGAAAGGCAGAGAGATGGAGAGAAACAGAGGTCTTCCATCTGCTGGTTCACTCCCTGAATTCCCATGTCAGCTGCAGCTGGGCCAGGAGCCAGGAGCCCAGCCCAGTTCTCCCATGTGTGTGGCAGGGGTGCAAGCATTCAAGCCATCACCTGCTGTGTCTCACCAACCTGCGCACCAGAAGGATGTTGGACTTGGGAGCGGAACTAGGACTTGAACCCAGGCACTGAGATACGGGCTGTGGGTGGCCCATGTGGCATCTTGGCCTCTACACCAAATACCCATCCGCTGATTTGAATTCATGTCTGCGCAGTGTCCTGTGTGTACTGAAAGAAGGCTGGGCCGCTGCCCCACAATGTCCCTCCCCCCCCAACCCCATGGAGGAGTGGGTTCTCTCCGCCTTGTTGCCGTCAACCTGGCCCTGTGCATTAGGAAAACCAGACAGGTAGCCACAGTACCTGTGCTCTTCTCTGCGGATGAGAAGTTTGGGGAATGTGACTGTGAAACACGACACTGGATACAAATTGGGGTGATGTCCAGTGAGGGTGTGGGGTGAGGAAGCAGGAACGCCCATGTCACCCATTTCCTGGATGCGGATGCCAGTCGGTAGACTGGCTGTAGTTATGCCAAGAGGACGGGGTGGGAGAGACTCAGTCCAAAAGGCTGAGGTCAGTAGTGATTAAATGTGAGAGGTATCGCATCTGGGCACAGGGGAGAGAAGCTTTCCTGGTTCCTTCAAGGAGTCGTCACTGTCCAATTCGGAGGCTAGGGAAGCAGCCGAGATGATTCCTCCCCGGCCTCTTCTCTCTCGCAAGAAGGTGGAGATGTAGCTTGTGCAGATCTCATCAGACGTGTGCAGCAGGTGGAATTCTGGCAAATGCTGTTGCTGTTTGGATTGAGAAAATTGCAGGAAGGGTTTGGATTGCGAATGGGGGGGGGCGGGGGGCGGGTAGGATGAGTTCCACTGCGGAGCTGTTGGCTTAGAGGTGCCTGAACCCCAGACAGGCATGTAAGGAGCCCAGGAACAGGGTGTGGGCTGTGGGTCATGACTGGGCAGCTGTGAGCCTGTGGTTGGTCGGTCATTAAGGTCATGGGCAAGGAAGAACTGACCCCTGTAACGTGTGTAAAATTATCTGGGGATACAGACTTCTGTGAATTGATTCTTGCAGCTGTTCTGTGATGTTGACAGGACTGAGGCTGAGCTGTTAGGTGACTTAGCCAAGGTCACACAGTGGAACAACGGCAGCAGTGCCCGTGGGCTGGCTTCAAGTGTCCCTCATCTTGAACGTCTCTGCTCACTCCTCACCTGCAGTGTGGCTTGGCTCTGCTGTTAGAACAGTCAGTCGCTCACATTTTTGTTTATCATCCACATGTTAGGCACAGTGAAAACTGCAGGCTTCCCTCCTGACAAAAGGTTGGGGCCAGTGATGTGGCACAGCAGGTTAAGCCACCACCTGCAATGCGGGCATCCATTTGAGAGTACCTGTTTCAGTCCCGACTGTTCCACTTTCAATCCAGCTCCTTGCTTCTGCACCCGGGAAGAACAGTGGAAGACTGGGTCTCTGCCACCCACATGGGAGACTCAGATAGAGCTCCAGTCTCCTGGCTTCAGCCTGGCCCAGCCCTGGCTGTTACAGGCATTTGGGGGAGTGAACCAATAGATAGAAGATCTCTCTCTGTCTCTGTGTGTCCCTCTGTGTCACTCTGCCTTTCAAAAAAAATTTAATATTTTATTATTTATCATTGTTTTAACCTTCCCTCATTTTCTATTACAAAAGTGCAGGAGGGAGGAGGGTGGTGCTCGGCCTGGAGGTGATGACACCACTTGGGTACCTGCATCCTCTATCAGACTGCTCGTGCTCACCTCCCAGCTTTGCTCGATTGTGGCTGCCTGCTCACGTGCACCTGGGAGGGCAGCAGGTGATGGCTCCGTGGTTGAGTCTTTGCCATCCACATGGGAGGTCTGCACTGAGTTCCCAGCTCAAGGCTTTGGTCCGGCTCAGCCTTGGCTGTTGCAGGCATTTGTGGGTGTGAGCCGGAGGGTAGAAGGATCTCTCTCTTTCTGTGTGTCTGTGTGTCTGTCTCCTTCACTATCTACCTTTCAAACAAATTAGATAAATAACATTTAAAATACAAGGATTTTTTTCCTTTGTAAAATTTAGATGTTACAGAAATGCAGCAATTAGAAAGTACATTTTTTCCTGTAATTCCACCGTCCCCTACACAGAATGATTTTCTGCAAGGATCTGGCAGAAGTTTTCTCCACTGGGGTCTCTTGGAGGGAGTTACTTACAGAGGGCGTTGGCATCAGAGCAGCCACTCAGTGGGGATCAGGTGCCTTTGTGGTGACTTGGTGGGGTTTTCCAGGGTGGTTCCCAGGGTTTGGCATTCAGAGCTGATTTTGCCCCGCTTTGTGACCTGGGGACTTGCCCCTGGGTGCTTTTTTTTTTTTTTTAAATTTATTTTATTTTATTTGAAAGACAGTTACAGAGAGAGGTAGAGACAAAGAGGTCTTCCATCTGCTGGTTCACTCCCCAGATGGCTGCAATGGCCAGAGCTGCGCCGATCCAAAGCCAGGAGTCAGGAGCTTCCTCCTGGTCTCCCACATGGGTGCAGGGGCCCAAGGGCTTGGACCATCTTCCACTGTTATCCCAGGCCATAGCAGAGAGCTGGATCGGAAGAGGAACAGCCGGGACTAGAACTGGCACCCATATGGGATGCTGGTGCTTCAGGCCAGGGCTTTAACCCACTGCGCCACAGCACTGCCCCCCCTTCCTGCCCCTGGGTGCTGCTTCTCAGCCCCAGATTTTAGCTGGCTGCATTGGGAAGCTGTTCTTCCTTCACTCATGCTAGCATGTGGTCTTCCTCCCATTTCTCTCTTCTCCCTGGCTCTCTCTGTCCTGGAGCTTGTGTGAGACAGCTTCCCCGGGGCTTTTCTTGGCACTGGCCTTGGGAGTTCATGGTATGGATGACAGTGTAGCCAGTGCTGCTGAATCACCCTTAAGGAATGCAGTCCCTCTTGGTAGTGAGATGCTTCAGATGCTGTGCGTGATGAAAGCTGGCCCAGCAATTCCTGGCCTCGAAAGCATCCGCTGCAGCCCCACAGCTGTGGCTGGGTAGATAACTTTCCCTCTCCAGGGTTTGTCCCCTTCGACATGGGAACTGAAGGCATTTCCCACCTTCCCACCGACCTTCTTTCCCTTAAGAGAGTCTGAAACCAGGTTAGTACTCTAGACTGGATTTAGGTAAGATGCGTTCATAGAAAGGATCCATCAGACTCTCGGGTAAAATTTGTTGGACAGCTTGAGGCCAGTGTTTCTCCCGATGCCAGGATGTGGCTGTGGTTGGTCAAGGATTTCATATGAGGGGTGGCACGTTCTCCTTGCCTCTCTTCAGCTGGATGGCACCTGCGCTCCCCAGACAGGACCTCAAAGCCAGACTCTACCCAGGGTGAGGAAGGGATCGGGACCTCTTTTGTCCAAGGGGGCATCTTCTTACTGATAAGAGAGCAGAGGGAATTTACAATTCTCCGGACTTCTGCTGTCCATGTTTCCATTGCAACTCTGTTTAAAAAAATTTTTTTTTTAATTTACTTTATTTGAAAGGCAGAGTTAGAGTAGGAGAGAGAGAGAGAGTGAGAGAGAGAGAGAGAGAGAGAGAGAGAGAGAGAGAGATCTTCCATCTATCCGCTGGTTGGTTTGCTCCTCAGATGGCTGCTACAGCCAGCGCTGGGCCAGCCAAAGCCAGGAGCCAGGAGCTTCCTCAAGGTTCTCTCACATAGGTGCAAGGGCCCAACCATTTGGGCCATCTTCCACTGTTTTCCCAGGCTGCTCGCCTGGGGAGTGGATCAGAGGTGGAGAGCTGAAACCTGAACCTGCCACCCATACAGGATGCTGGCATTACAGGTGGTGGCCACTACGCCACAGCGCTGGGCTCAAAACTTCAGGCTCTATCATGGAATCAGGCATTGATGATCAGAAAAACTCTGAATGGGAGCCATCTGCTAAATTAGAGCCTAACAATGCTGTAGACTAACACATGTTATTCTGTGCTGTGGGCTGGCCGATTCACTGGAAGTCTGAGCAGTCAGCTGCATGAGTTACACGGTTGCCCAGCATCCTGTACATTGGCTAGCTCAGGACTGACACCTGTGTGCCCCCCCACACCACCTGCTCTGTTAGTTAGGGATGCCTTCTCCATAGTCATATCCGTAGCATTTGGACCACAGTCGAGCACCTGGTGTACTCAGCAAACATTGCTGAATGAATGAAAGCATAGCTAAAGATGGACTTTTCTTCCTGAAGACGGATGACTTATGCAGAAGAAATTCCTAGGTTTTGCTTTGAGGATACAGATCTACTTTTCAAAAATCTTGTGATGGACTGTGGATAAAGTTGAAGGGTGAAAAATTGCTTTGAAGCAAGGCAGTTGTAAAGGGTGGGTACATGACTTAACTAAATCATAATAATTATCATTGTTAAACCAGCAAGGACGAAAGGTTCAGGTGGGAAATGCATCCCGATTTCCACTGAGTGATGACAGATAGAAATTCCCTTTCTTGGATCGTTAAAAATTGAGCCTGTCTGCTGAGAGAATTGATGCTGCTCAAATGTTTCGCTCGGTGTGTGGCTGTCCTTGGGCAAAATGACAGAATTGGATTTATGTCCCCAGATTTCCAAACTCCACCAACCTTAGAATTAGCCTTAAAAACCAGAGAGTTTGCTTAGAGGTCATTTGGCTCAGTCTCCTTTTACAGATGAGGAGACCTAAACTCAGGGATTAAGTGACTTGGATCAATATAGTTTATTCTCCATTAACTGAGGACTTGAGGAAAAAAGTCATCAGCATTTCTTGTAAACAAACACCTCCGACTCCCTAGCTGAATGCTTCAAGTAACTTCTCTCTCTAAAAAATTAAATTTTAAAGGGAGCGCTCGTCTAAGCTTAAATTGTAATATCTGGTTTTAAAGGCAAAATGCAGTCTTAACCTTCAAACGGAAACATACCTAGTTTGTTTTAATTAAACAACACATCACCTTGGTTACTGCTCTCTGGCTTCTGCCTGCTGATAAGGATCAGAGGCTGGAGGCTACCTAACCACATCTGCCCGCACTCTGCTTTGGGTGTGCTGAATGGACTCCATTGGGGCACATCCAGCTTTGAAACGTCAAGGGGACTCAGCCCTGGACTAAAACAGAAGCCAAAGTGAGTCTGGGGAATGGAGTGGCTTCCAGCTGTTCACCGCAGATGCTGTAAAAGGGGATGCAATTCTGTGGCTTTCCCTCCAGCCTTTTTTTTTTTTTTTTTTTTTTTTGAAAGCAAGAGGAGGGGGGAGAGGAAGAGGAAGAGACAGAAATTTCCCGTCTGCTTGTTCACACTCTGAGTGCCTGTAAAATCCCAGAACTCCATCCTGAGCTTGAGCCGTCACCGCTGCCTCCCAGGGTGCGTATTAGCAGGAAGCTGGAATCAGAAGTGGACTGAAGCCAGGCGCTCTGATGGGCTGTGGGTGTCCCAAGCAGTGTCTTACCGCTGCACCAAATGCCTTCCCTTTCTCCAGCTGTGTGAACAAGGATCCTACCTAGGAGTGGATGGTCTTTAGGCTTTCTGTCTTGCACTTTCTATTGACCCCGTTCTTCCCTTGTGACTTTATTTTGTCGTTCAGTCCTGAGCTTTGTTGGTCAGCAGCTTCTCCTGGGATACCAGGCAGCAACCCCAGAACTCTCAATTCATTTCAGCTTTTAAAATTATAATGGTCTCCTCCTCCCACCTAATTTAATGGCAAGGAAACCCAGATTTCCTGTGGACCTGTTGCATGCTCGGCCCCCTCATATAGGCAGTTTCTTTGCTTCCTCCTGGCTTCTGTGCCAAGGGCTCCATTTTTACTGAGGACGGAACAGAGACCAAAGCCAGAAGGAAGCAGAGCTGGGCTTGAAGCCCACATCTGCCTGCCTCCATGCCGATCACCGTCCTTCTCTGCTTAAGCAGGATGTGGAACCCTGGCGCATATCTTACGGCAGCACTCAGTTATCTTAATAGTGAAGTCAGCTGAGCACCTTTGAGAATCCTCGTCAGTTAGGAGCTTCGGTGGATGCACACACAGTAGAGCAACCCTTTGGCCAAAGCATGCAAAAGGCTTCTGGAAGCTGGCTTGTGTTCCACTGGTAGCCTTTGGTGAGCTTCAGTCTTCCTCAAAGTTGCACTTGAATTTCTGTAGCCAAAAGCACTTTCTGGCCCTATGTCTTTCTGTAGTTACAGCCATGATGTTCACCAATTTATCCTTAAATAATTAGATCCAAGAGGAGGTGCTCTAAGTAGAGAAGGAGATGGCTACGCTCAAGGCTGGGTTTTCATTTGATACTGCAGCGTTTAGTTCAGCTGTAACCCCTTCAGGTGGCAGTGGGCGGGGCAGCAAGCCCGCACCAGATGGATTCGCAAATGCAGAGCCTCCTCAGTGAAGGTATTACAGTCACTCCCGTAGTGGCTTCAGGCTGGCACTTTCAGGAACGGTTAGAACTAAGCCGTATATTATGGGCTTCATGTGTCACAGCTGCAAAAACCAAAGCCTGGCCTTGGCTTTGCCAGGACCGCTGAAGATATCCTCAGAGCTACTCTGCCAAGTCTTAGGATTGCCAAAGAATTATGGTTTTAGAGAATATTTTTGTTCTATTTTAATGTATTGGGTTAATAGGTAGGAAAAGAGTGCGATATTGGAGATAAAATTCAGAGAGTCAGTTCCAGATGTGATACTGGTAACGATTTGAGAATACATACAGTTCCTTGGGACAGGACCTGTGAGTACAAGAGGAAAAGCCCTGCAGTGTCTGGGCTGCCCTGGCACTCCTTAGATGGCTGTGAGATAGCAGTGACTAAGTGCGACAAGTCCGGCCTCTGACTTCCTGTGTTTGAATTTGAGCTCCTCAACCCCACCAGCTGTGTGACCTTACACATTACTAAACTCTGCCCCCCCACCCCCGTTTCCTCATCTGTAAGTTGAGGTTGGGTAACAGTAGCAACACCCTCATAGAATTGTTAAGAGAACTCGGTTCATTCCCGTTGTCGGCCTCTTTGAGACATGGTGAAGAGTCAACAAACATTAGCTGTTATAGTCGGGATTTGGGGGTGCCACATAGCTTAAGCCGCCCTTGTTCAAGCAAGATTTTCTGTCCTTGGTGAGAGTAGTGTTTGCCGAAGTTACGCCTGAGATTTCATACTAAGGATGATGATGGAGTTGAAATTTCAGTGAGATCCGGAAGGTTGGGATGTGGAGGTGTAGGTATGAACGAGGCCCTCCAGGTGGAGGAAGCACGGTGTGTACAACACTGATGGAGGGAAACCCGACTTTGTCCCAGAAATAGCAATTCTGTGTGAGGGGGCCCCCTGGGGGAGAGGTGGGAGATTGAGGGGGAATGGACACCAGAGTCAGCCCAAGGGAGGCCCAGAGATGGCAAGTGAAGGGGTGGGGCTGGGAGCCTTTGAGGGTGAGATCAAGTCATTGGGCACCAGTGGGAGGCTGTTGAACCAGTAGGAATAGAGATGGAAAGGATGTGGCATTGGGAACACCTGGGACTCGATGGATGGCCAGAGAGGGACACAGCATTGACAGAAATCGGGAATCGTGGGGAAGGGTGAGTCTGGGGTAGAGGCGTGCGGTTTCAGTTTCAGAACCACCAGGTTGAAATACAGATAGGAAAACCTCTGTGATAGAAGTCAGAATGGAATCCAGGGCAGGAGTTTTGTATTGGCGGTAAAACGAGGCTGTGACACTGCTCGGGACTTGAGGATTGGCAGTTCCGAAAGACGAGACCTCTAGGTGCAAAAGAGAAGCCCAGACTCCTTAGCTAAGGCAAGAAGCACTGTCCAGTGCTGGGGTGTGGGGATTCGGGTCCGCTGCGGCGGGAGTCCCAGGTACGGTGCTCAGAGCTGCCGGGTGTGTGTCCTCCAGTGCTGTCCAGTTTCACAGGCTGTTCACGAACCAAAGCAGGAAATTCCTCCTCTCCCTCCCCCATCCCACACGGGTGGCCAGTGGCTCTCAGGATTCCTTTGATCCTGGGCTGAGAATTAGGCTCAAATGATGAAGTTTAAAAGCTGTGTTATGGAATTTATATGTATTATATATTACAAGTTAGAGACAGGGACTCTAAAGCCAGAGCTTTAAATTAAAAAAAAAAAATTTCAGCCGAAACAGTTTTATAACCCTTCATTTTGTATGTGGTTTTCAATGGGTATAAAAATACTTGGTGGGTATGTGGGTGGTTTCTGATGTTTTGGAAAACGGTGAGAATATGAGAGGCTGAGCTTTGGGTTCTGGGATGAGAGCTATAATTGCTAACCGAGTCTTTCCCAGGGTTGGCTCAGGTTGGATATCTGATATCTAGAAACCCAATAAGCCAGAGACTACAGTCATCCCCACTTCCCCCGCAAAGTCTGGGGGCAGAGCAGAGGGAGTGCGGGAGGATGGCCCTTCCCAGCCTCATCTCCTTCCATGCGGTCACTCCCTGTATCAGTCGACGATGCAGTAGCAGGAAGCCTGGGCTGGTGGCTTCTCCTAGTCTCTCCGAAGCAGCCACCGCACAGCTGCATGGGAAGAATCTAAATATAACCCAGGACTCGCCGAGATCCTCTACCCCCAGCCTTGGCGGATGTGGTAAGCACCCTAAAAATACCTGCTGTCTGAACCTTTGGGGTACCTAAAGGGGAAGGGGCAGGTTCTCGCTTGTGGCGGGGAGGCTTGTCCAGCTCCCAGGACGGCCGCCCATCCACTCTTGGGCAGGTGGTTGACTATGTTGTCCTGCTCTCCAGCCTCATGTTCACTGTTGGCAGGTTTCAAGGGAGCTATTCATAGATGCGACATCTGTTCTCTGTCCCATTGACCTCAGACCTGCAGCTGCCACCACCGTGTTCGGGCAGGGTTGACGGTTTTGAGTTGCACTTCACAGAATCAGAATTTGAGAGCTGGTGTGGCCGTTAGACATTCTATTGTTTGCAAAGCCATTAAAGTCACTTTATTTATGGAATTGCATTTCTGCGCCTATGTTGTAACCATAGAAATTTAAAAATGGGATCTCAGTCCTTGATTATTTTAAATAAAAATTGTAATGATATAATATAAAAATAGGACGATAATGAAAACCAGTCTTTTTAAAACACTGAGTGCAAAGGCTTTTCTTTTTTGCTTAAAAACAAAAAACAAAAACAACAGAGCTTTGCGGCTCCTTTCGTCACTTGGGCCCCAGTACTGGGACCGTGAAGTTCATCGGCAACCCAGCCAGGACACCAGGGGTCTCATCCCCAGGGAGGCGCAGTATCTAGTGTCTGGGGTTGCAGACCACCAGCATGGGGTCTCAGCTGAAGGACCCTGGATGAGCTCATGTTTCCTGGGAAAGAAGGATTTCACAGAGCGCCTCCAGCCCCTGTGGGGACAGTTAGCACTGCCTGTGTGACAGCATCAGTCGTCCCGCTTTTGAAATGCACGATAACCCCCTTACGCTGGTCTCCATCAGGGCACCCTGACAGGCTCTGGTGAGCGAAAAACCTGTGCCAGGAGCTGAGAATGGAAAACAGGAAAGTCAGGGAACCAGCTGCTGTGTTGAGGAGTTGCTTTGTGGTGGTCACCATGTTGCCACTATTGTAACAAGTGTGTATCCTCCACTGTGAGCTTCTCAAAACCTCTTTGTGTATCTGGAAGAAATGATGTATGTGTGGATGGATGGATGGATGGACGGATGGATGGATATTGCCTGGGTTAAAGGCAAACTGGAAGTTTTTGTTGAATGATGGGAGCAATCAAAATAGTTGGCGTTTTTTCTTCGATGTCAGTGAGTGTGTATGTGAAATAGCATATGTGAAATACCTAGAAGCTCAAACCTCCCTGGACCAGGACACTGGTAACAAGGAATGAAATCCCCTGGGAGGTGGTCTGCACTGGGGGACTCTGATTTTGTGGTGGGGGTGTGGCTTTGGAGTCATTCTATGCCCTCAGTTGAGTAGCAACCGAGGAGGGTGTGGGTCCCAGGAGAATGTCACGGGGGGGGGGGGGGGGGGGGAGGCGTTCCTAGTCGGGGACAGCAGGGGCCGGGATTCATGGCCTCTCAGTTGTTCCTCCTCTTCAATTCCAGAATGAAGAACTTCGGAACTTGTCCCTTTCTGGCCATGTTGGATTCGACAGTCTCCCTGATCAGCTGGTCAACAAGTCTACGTCGCAAGGCTTCTGTTTCAACATCCTGTGTGTCGGTGAGTGACCGTGCCCTGTGGCCAGCGGCACCCTGGCCATGGCACCCTGCGGGCAGGTGGCAGGGCTCTGAGGAGGGAATCATACTTGCAGCCTCTCTCTCCACCAGGAGGGCCAGGTGATACTACGTGCACGATCACAGGGAGTAAGAGCTGTGTTTCATTGGGGCGAATGCTTTGTAAGTTCTGTAGTTTTACTGAAATATTTTTAGTTCTGTCCCATAGATGAGCAACTGGCCAGTTTATTACTGATATTCAAACACTGTAATTTGGGGTGGAGAGAGGGACATAGACCCTAACCTGGCGACAGGAAGTTGAAAGCAAGAAGTTGAGTGTCTGTCGAAAGAACATTCAGAGCTCTTCGGCGGGAATGCTCCCAGGGCCTCTGAAGGGTTCTATTTTTTAAATGCTTATTTTTATTTATTTTCATCTACTTGAAAGGTGGGGCGGGAGGGTGAGATGGAGAGAGCTTCCATTCGCAGTTTCACTCCCCCAAATGCCTGCACCAGCTAGGGTTGGGCCAGGCTGAAGCCGGGAGCCAGGAGCTCCACCTGGATTTCCCGAGCACGGGAGCCATCCTCTGCCGCGTCCTAGGATGCATTGGCATCCTAGGGTGCATTGGCATGAAGCAGGACCAGAAGCAGAGTAGCTGGGACTGGAACCTGCGTTCTGATACGGGATGTGGCTGTTCCAGGTGGCGGGTTAACTTGCTGCTCCACTGAAGGTTTTTATAGATACACTCCCTACAACAAGTAAAATCTAAAACTATTCTAAGTACTTTAATAAACTCATAGTGTTTAAAGCATGTACTCTTTAGGGGGCAAAAGACCATCTAAAATTCTGTTTTGTATTTGAAATAAATTTATTATCTCAATTATTAAACTAAGGCAGAATCTACAGTTAACTTTAGCTTATTCGTGGTAGACACATGGAAAAAGCCAGAGATGGGATGCCTTGCTTCCCTGTGTATCGTACTCCTATCCCTTAAATGTTAGGCTTTGGCCTTGGTATGTTTTCTTTCAGTCTGTGGTAGACATAGTGTTTAAGACGAGGAAGATAAAAGAGAGGGAAAAACACAAGCGAAATGAACCTCCTGGTCATTTGGAGGGAAAAGGTGCTGGTGCAGATCCTGGCCCTGCCCTTGCCCTCGCCCTCGCTTGGCACCTAAATGTGGCAGGGAGGGGGTGCAGGCCGCCTTCTCCACAGAGAGTTGCAGAAATGTGTTTCCAGCACACTTAAGACTGTCTCCCACCCCCAGCCCACGCTCAAATGTAGCAGGAACTGTGTGTGTAATTAGGATCTGCTGGCTCCAGGGGTTCAAGGACAATGACCCTTCTAATTTTTTTTTTTTTTTAAAGAAAAAGATTTGTTTATTTATTTGAACGCAGAGTTACAGACAGGCAGAGGCAGAGAGAGAGAGAGAGAGGTCTCCAATCCACTGATTCATTCCCCAGTGGCTGCAGGGGCCAGAGCTGGACCAGACCAAAGCCAGGAGCCAAGAGCTTCTTTCTGGTTTCCCATGTGGGTGCAGGGGCCATTGCATTTGGGGCATCTTCTACTGCTTTCCCAGGCACGGTAGCAGGGAGCTAGATTAGAAGTGGAGCAGCCAGGACTTGTACCAGTACCCATATGGGGTGTCGGTAGAGCAGGCAGTGGCTTAACCTGCCGTGCCACATTGCCGGTGCCAACAGTGGCCCTTCTGAGACATGGCTTTGAGACAGACCAAAGAGGCCCCCGTAGGTAGCCACGGTGGTCAGCATTTCCTGTAAGCTTCACAGAATGTCTCAGATGAACTTCCTTGAGAACTTAGAAAAGATAGATATGTGTTCATTTTGAAAATCAGCACTTGCTTCTTGGTTCATTGTGGAGAAAGGGGTTCTTTTTTCCTATAAAGAGAATTTGTCCAGGAATATGTGGCACATCCCTCCCACGTGGGGTGTCCATTAGCAGAGGCGGCTGGCACACTCTGCCCACTTGCTGGCTGGCGAGAGTCACAAGCATTGGACAAGAGAGGGCTGGGAGAGAAGCAAGCCCAGAGTGGCCACCCCCCTGCTGTCCCCGTGTCCCCACGGGAAGCCTTGTAAGCTTCAGCAGGGGGCCTTCTGCACCGCAGAGCGGCATGGATGACTTGTCTTTTCTCTTGCTGTACACGCTCCTTGCAGAGCAAGGCTGCATAGCAACTTGTTGGCAGTTTGTTGGTTTTCTTGTTGAGAAATGTGCTCCGTTGTAATCTTCTGCTGATTGCTATTCTGGCTTCTCCATGCCTCCCAAGCCCTGAGTCCAAAATTGGTTTCCAGAATTTATCCGAGTGGCAGGTGTTTGGCATGGCCATTGGGATGCTGCTTGGGGCACCTGTATCCCTGGGTTCAAGTCCAGGTTCTTCCCCCAATTCCAGCTTCCTGCTAGTGCACACCCTGGAGGGCTCCGAGTGATGATTCAAATACTTGGGCCCTTTCTGCTCATGTTGGAGACCTTGATTGAGTTTCTGGCTCACAACTTCTGCCTGGCCCAACCCCAGCTGTTGCTGGCATTTGAGGAGTGAGCTAGCAGATGGAAGAACTCTATCGCTGTCTTTGTCTCTCTACACTTAGAGAGATGCCTGCGTACTTCCCGAGTCCTGAGTCCTGTGTCCTGGCTCCCACACAGTGGGAGAGAGCCTTCCAGTGGGAGTTACACTTGCAGGAAGGGCTCAGCCAGGTCCGTGGTGCGCAGCAGAGTGTGTTGGCCCCGTGACTGATCTTGTGCTGTCTGCAGTTCCTCCATGAGCCACGTTGATGCTGCCCTGTGAGGTCTGCAAAGCAGTCACTATTCTCTCTGTCCTGGCTGGGTGGTGGCCCCTGTGGTTCTTAGATGTTTATTCTGGCTGCATTCTCAAACATGCTTACAATTAGTTCTCCAAATAGCTAACATAACATGTGGTGTTAAAATTATAAAATCCCCTCCTTTCACCTCCCCTCAGAGGTGTACACTGTATGGATCCAAACCCTCCCTCAGTATTTCAGAATGAGGAACTTATTTGGGTGGGGAGCTACAAGTGGAAGCCTGCGGGCGGGGGACAAAGGGCTGCAAGCCCTTTGGAAATCTCCAGGGGAGAGGCCTTTCCTCTCTCGAGGCTGCCTGCACCCCTCGGCTTCTTCCATCTTGAAGGCTGGCCACATTGCATCTTTTTTTTTTTTTTAAGACTTATTTATTTTTTTGAAAGTCAGAGTTGCAGAGACAGAGAAGGAGAGGCAGAGTGGGGGGGAGGTTTTCCATCCGCTAGTTCACTCCCCATTTGGCTGCAGCAGCTGGAGCTGCACTGATCAGGAGCTTCTTCCAGGTCTCCCACATGGGTGCAGGGGCCCAAGCACTTGGGCTATCTTCCACCGCTTTCCCAGGCCACAGCAGAGAGCTGGATTGGAAGTGGAGCAGCCAGGACTTGAACCAGAGCCCATGTGGGGATGCCGGCACTGCAGGTAGCAGCTTTACCTGCTGCTCCACAGTGCCGGCCCCCACATTGCATCTTTCAGATTGTCCTTGCATTGGGGAATTTTCCATAGACATTTGCAGAAATTCAGTTCATTTGCAAATAAAACTGTCTCCCACCTCCTTGAATACGTCTTACAAAGCTAACCCAAGTGTGTGATTAAGAGTAGCTGGCTCTGGGGGTTCACAGACTGCTGGTCAGGGCTCTGTCCCTGGTTCTGGATCCTGCTTGCTTCTGCTTGGTGTCCGTTTGGGATTTCTCCTCTTAGCAGCAGTCAGGCCTCCAGAGGTATGGCCAGCAGAAAGAACAGGAAGACAAGTCTCGCTGAACAGTCATGGGGATTCTCTGGTTAACCAGGACTGGGGCACGTGCCCAGATTAGGTACGGGAGAGATAGATGCTGGACAGATAAAAACAGGTCTCTTTATTACAGAGATGGTATGTTTTTGTTTCATTTTTATGTAAATGAGATTATGCCATTCATTTTATTTTTTTTAATTCCACAATAAGTCCCTGATGTCCTTTTGCTATGGTTTGGGTATTTGTCCCTGCAAACTCGAAATGTAGTTTCCAAAGTCTTGTGTTAGTGGCACTCAGAAGGTGGAAACGTAATCCAATTATGTTGTGGGTGAGGGAGAGTGGTTTTGGGAAGTGATTGAATTGATTAGCGTGCTGGGATAGGGCTGGTGATTGAGTCCTGTGGCTTTATCAGAGGCCACAGCCACAGACAAACTTGGTCTCTTGCCTTGTGATACTTTGTGCCACCTTGGTCTCTGCCAGCCAGAAGGGCACCACCAAACGTGACACTTGGGCCTCACACCTCTAGGGCCGTGAGCCAGAATAACCTTTGCTTTATAAAGTTCTCGCCTCGGCTGTTTCATTATAGTAACAGAAAGTGAGCACCTTCCTTGCTCGTGTACCTCACTACCCAGCTTCTTTTCACTAATGCTTTGGATTGCTTTGGTTAGACCCAACACTAGATCTTTGGGAGATAAGTGTCAGCATTAAATATTAAGTTATTGTTGGAGGGCAGAACACATCACATCATATCCCTTTACCCACGTGTATTTTACAGTGAACTATCTGAACAAGAAAACAGTTCTCACGGTCACTCAGTGGTCCATCTGGATTCATAGTAAGAGCCTATGACAGGTGTTCCAGCTGATCAAAAAATTTAGACAGCCAGGAAGCAGCAGGCCTCATATTTACCTAAGAGTGTCCTGGTTATTTCTTTCCTACTTGCCATTCTATTATTCAAAAACATTTTTTACATAGAATGCACAGATGTGATACTTATCAATTTATTTTCATGCGAAAAAATGGAAAGGAAACTGAGGATTTAAAAATAAAGTTCTGATTCCAGGGAGGAAACTTTGTTTTAATCAGATCTTAGAACTGCCCTTTTGTTTTATGCCAGGAGCCTGCAGATTAAGCAGAGGACATAAATCAGTAGAAACTGGTCAGGTGTGAGCTGCCTCCTGTTTCAGAGATACTGAATGACATGCTGTTGGGGAAGCCCCCTGAGTCCTGGGAGTGACTGGAATCCAGGGAGTGAGTGTGTTCATACCTAACCCGGATGAGAACTCTGACGAGATCAAGGACAGCACGCCCAGGAGCTCACAGTCCCCACTGTCCATCTTGGTCACAACACCTACAATCACTCCCCAGACTACATTATTTTAAAAGCTAAGCTAGAGCAACAGAGAGGGAGAAGGAGAGGTGGGTGGGAGAGATCTTCCATCTACTGGTTCATTCCCAGTTGGAGCTGGACCAGGCCAAAACCCAGAGCCTGGAACTCCATCTGGGCAAGGACCCAAATACTTGAGCCGTCCTCTGCTGCCTCCCAGGGTGTGTTAGCAGGAAGCTGGATGGGAAGCAGAAACAGTGGGACTCAAGCCAGGCACTAGGATATGGGATGTGGGTGTTCCAGGCAGCAGCTTAACTTACTGAGCCACGCAGCACCTACCTCTGTAGACTGCACTTCAATGTACAGAAATCCTGTTAGGTTTTACCAGCGCTGCATTTTCCCAGGGAATCTAAATTAGATCTAAATCAGTATTCAGCCTTTTTTTTTTTCCCCACAAATTTGAATTCATTTGAATTCTTGCTCATTTTCCAACCGATAGTAATGGATGAGAAGCCAGCAGCAGTGACCCAGCTGTGTGTGTGTCAATTCTCGGTGAGCGCACAGAGACACGTGACGTGCTGTAGCCTCCCTGCTTTCTGAAGAGCCACCAGTTTGATAGAGGCAAAGTCAGTTAATATGTCATGAAAATAGAAGCTCTTTTAAAAGGGCAGTTCAATTTTTTTTTTTTTTTTTTTTTGACAAGCAGAGTTAGAGAGACAGAGAGAAAGGTCTTCCTTCAGTTGGTTCACCCCCCAAATGGCCACTACGGCTGGCACAGCACACTGATCTGAAGCCAGGAGCCAGGTGCTTCTCCTGGTCTCCCATGGGGTGCAGGGCCCAAGGACTTGGGCCATCCTCCACTGCACTCCCGGGCCACAGCAGAGAGCTGGACTGCAAGAGGAGCATCCGGGACAGAATCCGGTGCCCCGACCGGGACTAGAACCTGGGGTGCCTGCGCCGCAGGTGGAGGATTAGCCTAGTGAGCCACAGCGCCGGCCTGGACAGTTCAATCTTAATTGTTTTGAGAGGAGAGAGGAGTAGAAATCAGACAAGTTGCACGTGTCAAGGTATGGCCAAGGCTATCATGTCAACATGAATTGTGAAATTTTATAATCCCATCCCATCCTGTTTTTCCAGTAAGAGATACATGAAGCAGCTTCTCTAGTAAAATGATGGAAGATAAAATTGGCCCCAGAATATAAAGGCTGGAACTCCAAGCCTGAGCACAGGCCTAGTTTCTGAGGCAGGCTTGGTGATCAGAGCATGGAGGGGATTTACCGACCTGTGTATCATTCATGAACAGATACTTAAGGAGCATGTATGAGTAGTGGGTGTGAAAAAGTGAAAAATTTAGCACGATAGGTTGGTAGAATCTAAGAGTAAAGACACAGGGGTTGCTGTAAATGAAGCACCGTTGTACCTGGGGTTTTACTTTCTCCCGTGGGTTTTCAGAACACACACAGTGGATGTGGGAATGGTCTCAGTTCTGGGTGTCCAGTAGTGCAGTTGATTCCTACAGTGCTGTTCCGCCATGCCCCTCCTGCAGGCATGGCATTAGGTCGAAACATGGCTCAGCAGAGGTGACCTTAGGAGTAGTAGCAAGAACGCGGCATAGGTACGGAGCGCTCTGACGATCTGGCTCCATCCAGCAATGACGTCTCGGGTACTCGGAGGAGGCAGGCAGATCCTGATACACAGTTACTTCCCCAAGTCTGTGGTCATGACCGTTAATAAAGGAGCTTGAGTTACTGACCAGCTGTGATTCATCCACGGTTACCTTTGAATAATAGCGTCCTTTGGCCTTTCCCCCGTCGTGTTCTCTTTAGAGCTTGGATGAGCGGAACCTGAGAACAGAATGGACGAGGTAGAATTACTTTCCCCTGTGTGGTGGGTGTCGCGTTTGCCAGCTTTGCCAGGAGCAGCAGCCTTAGCTAGTGTATCAAGAATGAATCTCTAATTACTCCAACAACTGAATGTTCAGGCAGATGAATTTACAATCAAATCAGCAACAAACACTGAAAAATCCACCCAAGTGGCCAATCCCAGTCTGATTGTCACCAAGATCATCCTTCTTTTCTGTTAGCTTTTAATAACTGTCTCCTCTGTGCCGGGTACTCCGCCAGGCAGCTTTGAGATGCTTTAATGTCAGTCATTGATTTTTCTGAAAATATTGTCTCGGTGGTTTGGTTTGAATTGGACCCCGTGTCTGGTAGGCTTTCAGTTACTCAGTGAGAGAGACACACCTGTTTACTCTCCTGGGCCTTCAAAAGCCTCGCCAGGCCCCGTTTTTAGGGGTTAGAGAGAAGCCTCACAAGCTAATGTGCTGGAAGACACCGCTGGTCCTGTAATTCTTTTGATTCCAGAAGCTGTCATTTTTCGCTGAACTGCTTTTGGTGAATCACCCTGCTGCTAGCATTACTGTGTCTAATTACGGCTCTTAAAAGCACTGAGCATAGCCATGGAAAGCAAAGCACTTTGAAATCCAGAGAAACAGTGGTTCTTTTCAACCCATTGATTGACCCCGTGCTCTAAGTAGGGGCTGGAATGCTAATTGTGCATAATTTCCACCTTAATGTAAATGATAATTAAAATTACCAGGCCTTTAAAAAAAAGGATGGTATTCCTGATTCACATGTGCTTAAGCCGTTTGGAACGTTGTAAAAGGAGATGGTAATTTCAGTGCAGTCCCCGTAACCTAGAATCCTTGCCTCGTAAACTGGACTTGATTGCTGTTCTTAGGGAAAAAGAGGAAAGGTAAGTAGGGCACTTTCTACTTGATAGGGCCTTTGACGTGCTGGAGAGACTTGCAGGAGGTAGTTCCAGCGTTGCTCCTTTGTGCATGTCCTAAAAACAGGTAAATCCTGAGAAGTTGGCTGCCTTGGAGAAGCGACTCAAGAATTGACTTGCCCATCTAAGTATCTGAAGGGTCAGAATCCTGTTAGATCCTGGTATCCGTGACCTGGCTGTGCTGTGCTCAGTTAATTTGTTAAGCCATGACTCTGAGTGTGAGCTTGTTAAGTTCTCCTGCGTTAGGGAACAAGGACTGGTTTATGTTCCTTTTACTGATGTGTTTTCAGGAAAGTAAGGGAGTGTTCAGCAAGTAAGCACAGTCTGAACTTGTACAAAGCCAGACTCAGAGAGATCTGGAACGACGTGAGATTTTGCAGAAGTTCAGACAGTGTCACTTGTCTGTTCTCATTCATCATTTCATCCCACACTTGAGCTTTTGTCACACAGTAAGTCCTCAAGTCCTACTTTAATGAATGAATGATACTTCACTCTGTTGGGTCTATCTGCTCTCTTTTCCTATATTCCTGATGTTTTATCGACAACATGACTTCGGTTTACTACAGCCGTTGTTTTGTGGTACCTGCTAATCTGCCCCTCTCTGTGTATCTGTTCTATTTTATGCCATCATGTATTGTGAGTGTGTATTTCTCATTCAAACCCTCCAGTAGAGAAGCTCTGATTGGAGAGGTGGTTCCATATGAGCACTATCTCCTGGTTAAATGATCAGGTCTCCCTGGTTAATTTTGGGTCAGGGCAGCCATCCCACTCCTTGGAATTTACCCAAAGGAATTTAAATTGGCAAACAAAAACGAGGTCTGCACCCTAATGTTTATTGCAGCTCAATTCACAATAGCTAAGACCTGGAACCAACCTAAATGCCCATCAACGATAGACTGGATAAAGAAATTATGGGATATGTACTCTTTAGAATACTATACCGCAGTAAGAAACAACGAAATCCAGTCATTTGCAACAAAATGGAGGAATCTGGAACACATCATGCTGAGTGAAATAAGCCAGTCCCAAAGGGACAAATACCATATGTTCTCCCTGATCAGTGACGACTGACTGAACACCAAGAGGGAAACCTGTTGGAGTGAGGTGGACACTATGGGAAACGGTGGCTTGATCAGCATAGCCCTGACTGTTAATGAACAACTTAATACATTATCCCTCTTAGTAGTTTTTTTATCTGTTCTACTTAATATGACTGGTTTAGTTCTGTAATTGATGCACAGTTATTCTTAAGTGTTGAAAATTAACTGAAATGTGATCCCTGTTGAACATGGGAGTGGGAATGGGAGAGGGAAGAGATGTATAATTTGGGACATGCTCAGGCTGACTTGCCCCAAGTGGTGGAGTTGGAAGCATACCAGGGGATTCCAATTCAATCCCATCGAGGTGGCATGTACCAATGCCATCTCACTGTTCCAGGTGATCAATTTCAGTTCACAGTTGGTCATGGTGGAGGGACTGGGAGTCAAAGGGAGCACATAGACAAGTCTAGTACCTGCTAACGCTAACTGATGGAGTAAATAAAGGGGAGAGTGATCCAACATGGGAAGTGAGATACCCAGCAGACTCATAGAATGGCAGATGTCCTAAATAGCACTCTGGCCTCAGAATCAGCCCTAAAGGCATTCGGATCTGGCTGAAAAGCCCAAGGGAGTATTTCAGGCATGGAAAGCCAAGACACTCTGGCAAAAGATCTCTGCAAGTGAGATCCCAGTGGAAAGAACAGGTCATCAAAGAAGGAGGTACCTTTCTCTGAAGGGAGGAGAGAACCTCCACTTTGACTATGACCTTGTCTAAACAAGATAAGAGTCGGAGAACTCAGAGGGCTTCCATAGCCTTGGAAACTCATGACTGGAGCATAGGGAGATTACTGATGCCATAGACAGGAGTGTCAATTTGTAAAGTCAACAACAGGAGTCACTGTGCACTTGCTCCTCATGTAGGATCTCTATCCTTAATGTGCTGTACATTGAGATTTAATGCTATAACGAGTACTCAAACAATATATTTCACTTTGTGTTTCTATGGGGGTGCAAACTGTTGAAATCCTTACTTAATGCATACTAAACTGATCCTCTGTAAAAAAAAAAAAAAAAAAAAAAAGAAATTATCAATTCCCAACTTGACTCTCACTGGGATTAAACATGACAATAGGTCTGCTCTGATTTCATCATCATTTTAAAAAAAATCATCTATTATTTTTCACTTTATGTTTCTGTGTGGGAGCAAACTGTTGAAATCCATACTTAATGTATACTAAGCTGATCTTCTGTATATTAAGATAATCGAAAATGAATCTTGATGTGAATGGAAGGGGAGAGGGAGTGGGAAAGGGGAGGGTTGTGGGTGGGAAGGACGGTATGGGGGGAAGCCATTGTAATCCATAAGTCGTACTTTGGAAATTTATATTCATTAAATAAAAGTTAAAAACAACAACAACAAAAATTTTGGGTCAGGGGCCTAGCCCTGGCCTGCTTATCTGTGGTCAGGTAGCAAGGACCCAGTGCAGCAAGTGGGATCTTGCTCAGACGAGGCCTGTGGTTACGGCAGGCACTTAGTCGATACATAAGTAATAGTAAGTCAGAGTCTGGTTAGTATTCCACCGTCTTCCCCACCAGATTCTGAGCTATGGGGGATGCCATGTCAGGCTGGTTCATTGTTGTATTCCCAGAACTTGGCAAAGAGCTTGGTACCTAGTGGGCAAGTGAATGAAGACTGATGAAGGAGGAAATTCTATGATGTTAGATGTATCAGGGACACAGTGGGAAAAGTGAGAGTGAGGTCAATGCACTCGAACAACTTTTAACCTAATGTGGTTCACGATAGTTAGTAGCAAGCCACATCGGTTGCTATCCAGAGAAAGCTCAAATCCAGAAAAATTCCATGCTGCTTCACTGTTGCATTGTGTGGGAAAGCAGTGAGTCCAGTGGCACACAGCATCCAACAAGGGAAGACTTGCCCAAGGCTACAAATCCCAGAGCAGAGTGTCTCATGGAATGTCACCATTCCAGACATCATAGCAGCCCTCCAGAAGAGGCAATGTTCTAAGCAGAAATCAGAATTGGGATTTGTTGAAATGGCTGCTGTAGAGGGGGATTTCAAAAAGTTCACGGAAAATGGTACTAAATAGGGGCTGGTGCTGTGCAGTGAATTAAACCTCCACTTGTGGCGCCGGCATCCCATATGAGCGCCGGTTCAAGTCCTGACTGCCCGTCTCATCCCGCTGCCTTCTCATGTGCAGAAGATGGCCAAGTGCTCGGGCCCCTGCTACCCATGGGGGAGACCCGGGTGGCGCTCTGGGCTTCAGCTGTTGCACCATCTGGAGAGTGAAGCAGTAGTTAGATGATCTCTCTCTATGGCTCACCCTTTCTCTCTGTAACTCTGCCTTTCAATGAAAAAATTAGAATAAAAAGAAATGTATGACTACTCCTTACTATAAGGAAAAAGAAAGTAGGATTAAATAGTAAGCTTATTTTGATGCAGAAACTTTTAAAATCCATTCATAATATTCTGATGGTATGCATTTTCCGTGAATCTTTGAATATCTATTGCATATCGGCAGCTTAAATATTTATTTATTTACATTTTATGAGACAGGGAGCCCCCATCTACTGGGCCCTCCTCAAATGCCCACAATGAGGGGGCCGTGGGGGACAAGAGCCTGGGACCTGGGAACTCAGTGCAGGGCTCTCATGTGGGTGGCAGAGACCCAGCTGCTAAGCCACTCCCTGTCGCCTCCCAGGGTCTGCTTTAGCAGGAAGCTAGAATTGGAGGCCAGAGCAAGGAATTGAACTCAGGGACCATGATGTGGACCACAAGCATCTTAGCCACTAGGCCAACCAAATGCCTGCCCTCTGTCACAAATCAGGCTAGAAACCTAATCGAGAATTTTCCTTATGAAAAAACAGATGTTCCTGTGGCTGATGGTTCTTGATTCCTGCTTCCCCTTCTTCATCATGGACTCAGGCACCACCACCAGTGATAAGATTGGGTTCTTTCACATTGCCAGCTGTCTTTGACTCACTATGAGAATTAGAGATAAGGGACAGGAATTTAGCCTATGGATTAAGACCCCCCGCATCCCACTTTGGAGTACCTGGGTTCAAATCCCATCCCTGGCCTGGCTCCAGCTTCAGGAATCTACCCACTTGGGAGACCTGTGTCTAGTTCCTGGTTCCTGGCTTTGCCCCTAAACCAGTCCTAGTTGTTGCTGGCATTTGGGGAGTGAGCCAACAGATGGGAGCTCTCTATTGTTCTCCTCCTGTCTCTCTGCCTTTCAGTAAGTAAATAAATAGAGTTTCAAAGTAGGAGAATTATAACTAAGAGCAGGGCCAGCGTTGTGGCAGAGTGGGTAAAGCTGCCGCTGGGACACTGGCATCCCATGCAGGCATCAGTTCAAGATCTTACTCCTTGCTAATGGCCTGGGAAAGCAAACAAAGATAGCCCAAGTCCTTGGAGCCCTGTGCTCATGTGGGAGAACTGGAAGAAGCTCCTGGCTCCTGGCTTTGGTCGGGCTCAGCCCTAGCCATTGTGGCCGTTTGGAGAGTGAGCCAGTGGAAGGAAAATCTCGCTCTCTCTCTCTGTCTCTCCCTCTCTCTCTAAACTCTGCCTTTCAAGTAAATAAAATAGTCTTTAACAAAAATAAAAGGATGGGAATTGGCACTGTGGTGTTGCGGGTAAAGATGCTGCCTATAGTGCCTGCCTCTCATATGGGCACTGGTTCAAGTCCTGGCTGCTGCACTTCTACTCCAGCTCTCTGTTATGGTCTGGGAAAGCAGTGGAAGATGGCCCAAGTCCTTGGGCCCCTGCACCCGCTTGGGAGACCTGGAAGAAGCTCCTGGATCCTAGCTTCAGATAGGCCCAACTCTGGTCGTTGCCATCATTTGGTGGAGTGAAGCAGCGCAAGGAAGACCTTTCTCTCTCACTCGGCCTCTCTGTAACTCTGCCTTTCAAACAAACAAATAAATAAATCTTAAAAAAAAAAAAAAAGAAAAGAATTCTGCTTGGTCTTATTTTGAAGGCTGAGCTGGCATTCGTCACATCTCTTTTGTTTAGGTCTCCTCATCATTTGATGGGTGTGGTGATTCGAGGTGCCAGGCCCTCTGCTGGGCACATCCAAGGATCTCCATAAATACTGATTGACTTGAATTATTGGTGTAAACTAGTAAGGTCACAGCATCAGTGAGTTTCTGTGTCACAGACATTACTTTCAGACTGGGAAAACTGTCCAACAAATGTTTGCCATCTTGACTCCAGCTAAACAGGAACAGAAAAATAAAGACAATGCAAAGGGATGCCACACAGATGCATAACTACAACTGGAAAATTGCAGAGCAAACAAACTGCCCGTTATAGTGAAGTCCTGTTTCTGCATTGGGTGAAAGTGAGTGTTAGAATAATACAAACTTGGATTAGGACGCTGGCTCTTCACTTTGTAGTGTTGTCTGCTTATAAGTCATCTCCAAGCCTTACAGTCCCATCTGTAAAATGGAGGAAATAAAAGTACTTATTTTGTGGAGGTAGTAGTCTTCAGATGAGATTATTATACATAGGGCCTGGCACAAAGTCAGTACTCCATAACATTGGTTGTAACAGTTGTGTTGGTCGGCTTTTCATCACTACACTAACAAGTACCTGAGAGAAGCTGCTTATAAAGGGAGATTCACTTCAGCTCATGGTTTTGGAGGTTCACAGTCTGAGATCGGCAACCCCATTGATCTGGACCCCATTAATGAGGGCTGGGGGTGGGGAAGGAGTGCAGAGAAAAGGATCACGGGAAGCCGGGAGACAGGGAGACACAGGCTGTGTGCTGGTCCTCCACCACCATGTGGTCCCTCCTTGTAAAGCCGTGATGATTTGAACACAGCTGCTCCACCCTGACAACGTAAGTCAATCCAATTGCTGTTCGAGGCCCCACCTTCAGGTCTTGTCATTGGATTAAGTTCCATCCTTGGTCCATTAATGTAAGACTCTTGGAATCAAGCCCTCAACACATGGGATTTGGGGGCACACCCAAACTGTTATCCAAACCATCCATAACAGTTGGCGTGAATGTACCAGGTCACTTAATATAAGTGAGATTGGTTTTTTTTTTCTTAAGTAACAGAAATTCCACAGTGTAGTTTTTTTGTTTTGTTTTTTAACCTTAAGAAACAGTTTTACATGTTGACATCTAGGAGAGAGAGTTATAGTTTCTCCCTGTAATATTCAAACTGATCACAGGCAAGCCTACAGGTACTGTTTTCTATTCAGAGGTGGGAAAAGCATCCTGATCTGTAAGTTCAAGATCTGTCCTGCCCAGTAGTCTGGAATTCCTCAGGCAGGTGTGCCATGGCCCCACTGAGGTCTTATTACCTCTTTGCGAGGGAGATTTCTCATGCTAGGGCTTCTTTCGTAAACTTGTTTTGTAAGTTTGTTTGTGAATTGAATTCATGTCCTAGAGATATTAATGCATCTTCTCGTTTATGCAGGGGAGACGGGCATTGGCAAATCCACGTTAATGGACACCTTGTTCAACACCAAATTTGAGAGTGACCCAGCTACTCACAATGAACCGGGTGTCCGGTTGAAAGCCAGAAGTTATGAGCTTCAGGAAAGCAATGTCCGGCTGAAGTTAACCATTGTTGACACCGTGGGATTTGGAGATCAGATAAATAAAGATGACAGGTGTGTTGTTGGGTTTTGTGGGAATACGCATGCTAAGTGGATGAGGAGATGGCAGGCTCTGTCCCAAGTACATTCATAGGCTGAATGTTTTTGGTGTTCTAATTATGTGGATGTTACATAAAAGATGAAATTCATGTCCTCTGAGGATGCTCTTTATTGAGGTCAGAATCAGATGACAAAACTGAATTTTTTATTTATTATTTATTTATTTGAAAGGCAGAATTACAGAGAAAGAGGATGGGGGCAGAGGAGGTAGAGATCTTTCATCTACTGATTCACTCCCCAAATGGCTGCAATAGCTGGGGCTGCTCCAGGTCGAAGCCAGGAGCCTGGAATTTCATGCGGGTCTCGCATGTGGGTGGTAGGGTACCAAGCATTAGGGCCATTGTCTGCTGCTTTCCCAGGCGTATTTGTGGGGAACTGGATAGGAAGTGGAGCCATTGCTCTTATGGGATGTCGGTGTTGCAGGCTGTGGCTTAACCTGCTGCGCCGTGACACCAGCCCCCATAATTGAATTCTTTATAAGCAGAAAATGAAGGGAATGAACTAGAATAAGTCAGCTTATGACATTTTTTCCAGGAAGGTCATGGAACCAGGTTTGGGAATTTTCCCACCAGGAAAAGCAAGCCAAAGAAATATCCAGCCATTCCAGAGAACCGCTTTAGCAGAAATTCCCACCACTCACCACCTTGTATTGCTTGGCACCCATGACATTGGGGATGGGGATCTAAAACCAGTATCAGATAAGTCCCCTTGCCCTGCATGTGGCCTGTGCCTGGGGGCTCACTCCCTGCCTCCAGGCCTTGTTTGGCTGTTCCTGCTCCTGCTCGGCACAATTTAAACAGCATGCAGAATGCTAGCTGCAAGAGAGTCAGGGAGACGAGGTTTGGGGTCATTTCACCTCTGCCTAAAGGAGTTGAGAATGGGCACCTGCCACACTCCCAGTCCCCCAGGCCAGTTGGACTGTTAGACTCAATCCCCACATTTATACAGATTTGATTGAGAACTGGGAGTTGATGTGATTTTGTACAAGAAGCCACAGCCTTGGAATTAGGAGACACACATTGCAGTTTGACTTCTGCCACGGACTGACTGGAATCTTGGCAATGTGTTCCCGGGAATTATCTCAGGTTGTCTTCCAGTGTGGTGCTCTATATAGTCCTCCTCTTATGTGGAGGCCTATAACAAAGAGCATTGTGGAAGTTTAAGACTTGAGAGGGATGTGGTAATAACAGAGCTTATTCTGTAGTTTGATGGCTTTTGGCAAAAGTGTTATCAGCCCCTAAAACCTCCAAGAAAGTATTTTTATAAGCAACCTTGTAAAAATCTTAGATAACATAGGATTTTTTTTTTAACTTGTTCATTTGAAAGGGAAGAGAGAGGTCTTCCACCTATTGGTTCACTCCCCAAGTGCTTACAGCAACTGGGAGTGGACCAGACCAAAGCCAGGAGCTGGGAACTCAATCCAGTCTCCCACATGGGTGGCAGGGACCCATGTGCACCTCCTAGGGTGCACATTAGTGGACAGCTGGAATCAGTAGCAGAGGCTGGACTCGAACCAGCCATTCTGATACTGGCTTCCCGCATGGTGTCTTAACCACTAGACCAAATGGCCATTGCACACAGGATTTTAGTATTTGTGGCAGTCGGACAGCCTGAGGCCCGTGGGAGTCCCTTGTCACGTGCTGGAAACCCCCTGTAGCTGCTCAGAGCTGGGCAGTACTTGGGGAACAGAGTCACTGGTTGCCTCTGAACATAGGTTGGGGTTTCAGTCCATCCTGATGAGAAGTTCAGCTGAGTTGCATGGCTTAAACTTTCTAAGCGGAAAGGACTTGTTAAGCTAATTAGGTAATATATACAACAAAATCTGTGTATACATGGGGAAAGGATGTGTTTAGCCTACTTAGGAATGAGTTATTTTCTAAAAATGTTGGTCCAGTGGTTTGTGTATAGATAGAGCTGCCGACTATCAGTGAGTCCTTGTGTATTCTTCCATTTGCACTGGTTCGCATAAGCTGTAAGGTATAATTACATAGTGAGTGTTTGTTTTCACAAAGCACACACACGTCCCATTTTGGGATCTTTGCTGTGAGCTGTTGTTCACCCTTTATCTACAGGAAGCTGTAAATCCTTAAAATGGCCTGATGGACAGTCCCTGTGTTAGCTTCAGTCCCACAGTTTTTTTCTCATGCTTTCTCAAGACTACTCATCTTACTAATTCTCGACCTTGACTACAAATGTTTTGTGACTCTTAAATATTACATTCATTCTCAAAAGAAGTTTGCAAAAGTTAAAAGTTGTCCCAAGGCCAAAGATGATTCTAGAAGGAAGTTTCTGGAGACATTTTTGAGCAGTGACGAGACATTGTGGGAATAAACCCCCTAGGGTGACTGAAACATAGACATAAACAGCAAATCTGTAAGCTATGGCATGTTTGCTTGAGGCTCAGAAACTTCATTAGTATTGGGATTTTCCCCCAAAATTGTATATCATAGCCATGTGTTCTGTAAAGAGGGATTCAAAGTATTTTTTATCTGGAAATGTGTATAATAAATGAGTACGCGTGTATAGATAAATTCTCACAATCCCCTCTGCAAATGTGAAACACCATAGTAATCACAGAGACATATCTCATTCCTCGTGTGGCTGCGGGCTGAGCTCTGGTCTGTAGAGCACTTTAATTGCTCGTCAATCGACATTGTCCCCTGGTAACAGGAGCAATTGTGAGATACAGTGAGAAAGACTTATTTTGCATCTGGCCCACATGGACTGTCTATACATTGTGTTGGGGCAGGGGACAGCGAAGCCCAGCCCTGCAGCTGAATAGTTGCTCTTAATTTATGCCCTCAATGCCAAGGAATGGTAGAGCGGTTACAGGCTTCAGGCTGTTCCCAATGCCAAGTGAAATAAATGAGGAGAAAAACGCTGGCGACAAGAGAAAGGGCACAGGTGCGCTGGGAGAGCTCGGAGAGCCAGGGGCTTCCGGGCACTGCACGGTCGCAGAGCACGCTCAGAACGAGGCTGGTCTCCATCTCTGAGAGCCGCCCGTTGCTCCCTGCAGTGGGAGAATGTCAGGCGTGTGCATTCCCCGATCGGAAGACGGCAACTGGCCTTTTTCAGATCCCTTCCCCCAGGAATGAGAGCCATCCTCTGCCCAGAGCCCTGCTGCCGGGTGCCAAGTGTACTTCCAGCCCAGAGCCATTGCTTTGGTGCTGCCGTTAAATAATTTTGCCACTTCCTCCAACTAGGACATCCCTTGAGGCCGGGTGGGTTTTCGCTCCCCAGCCCTGAGCAGCAGTAGTTGGTACGATGTTGAGCCTTTTATTTGTAGCTGGAGTCCTCTTTAAGAAATTATCTGAGTCATTTGGGTCAAATAATAGTTTCCAAGGAGATTTAAAAGAGAGGAAGTGTGATATTAACCTAACCTAGATACCATTTTTTTTTTTTTTTTGCTCTAAAATTTCTTGACAGCTGTTGCATAACCTCTTTGACTGACATTTAAAGCTCCGCTACCCTGTGCCTCCAAAGGCATAGTTGACACTGTTGATTGTAAACCCAAATGACTGGTTTAAAAATAGTTCCCTGGACAGGCTGGGCCTCCATGGAGAAATTGGAAGTGGGCTGTGCATTTTTGCGTGGGTATGTAAGTCCATGGGAAGGGATGTGTTGCTTCTCTAAAGCCATGGTTATTTTTACCTACTTTGGGGATTAGGCAAGCTTTTCTGCCATAGATGCAAGCCTTCAAGAATGTCCCAGTTTGTTTATCCAGGCGTGGGCCATGTCAGCATTCCCGCATAGGGTCCGCCTCAGAGCAGGCTGGCTAGAAGTGGGCAGGAAGGAGAGAGCTGGTGGCGCTTCCTGTTATGCTTCATGGCCTGTTTAACTCTTTGTGGTTTCAGGGTTTCCTTGTTTGGGCTGCGTAGAGTCCTCTAGGGAAGGGCATCTTCTCTCCAGCTGAAGAGAGAATAACCCGTCTGCCCTACGTGGGGAGATGGGAGGCGGGCCGTACAGGGCGCGTCACTGGTGGTCAGGATAGTCGGCCCAGACAGAGCAGAGATGTCGTGATCCACTGAGAACACTCTCAGACTCGCCGAATTTTCATCAGAGCCTCGGAGCAGCACTGAAAGGGACGGTCAGGCCTTCACATCCTACGGCTTGGTCACACTAGCTGGCGGAAGTGGTCGAGGAGGAAGGAAAATTGCGTTTGGCAAGCAGAGATAAGATAGGAGGAAAACAGATGGAAGTGTTTGCTCGACCTAGAAGTGAAGTCGGCCCCAGAGTGACAGCAATGGCCATTTTGCAAGAACCATCAGGGGAACTGGGATGGGTAGAAAATGTTGTATAAAATAGCTTTTTCTGGGGGCCAGCATTGTGGCATAGCAGATGAAATTGCCTCCTGCAATGTGGGCATCCCATATGGGTGCCGGTTCTTGTCCCAGCTGCTCCACTTCCCATCCAGCTCCCTGCCAATGTGCCTGGAAAAGCAGTGGAGGGTGGCCCAAGTGTTTGGGCTCCTGCCACCCACGTGGGCAACCTGGATGAAGCTCCTGGCTTCAGCCTAGCTCAGCCCTGCCCATTGTGGCCATCTGGGGAGTGAACCAGTGGATGGAAGATCTCTCTCTCCCTCTCTCTGTAACTCTTACTTTCAAATACATGAATAAATCTTTAAAAACATATCTTTTTCTATCCGTTTTAGGATCAGTCTCACTTATTGCCTTTTTGTGGTAGGAGGTATGTGAAGGGGTGAACGGTGCAGAACGAGGACGCTAGCATGCTTTATAAATAAGTTCTGTGCGGGGCTGGCACTGTGGCACAGCTGGTCATGCTGCTATCTGCAGTGCTGGCATCCCTTGTGGGTGCTGATTTGAGTCCTGACTACTCCACTTCCAATCTAGCTCTCTACTAATGTGCCTAGGAAAGCAGTGGAAGAGGGACCAGCTCCGTGGGTCCCTGCACCCATGTGGGAGGCCTGGAAGAGGCTTCTGGCTCCTGGCTTCAGTCTGGCCCAGCCCCTGCTTTTGCAGCCATTTGGGGAATGAACCAGCAGATGGAAGATCACTCTTTCTCTGTTTCTCCTCTTTACATCTGAAACTCTGTCTTTCAATAAATTTTTAAAAAGAAAGAATTCTGTGCAAGTGTCAGGATCAGGCTCCTCCCTTTTGTCTGTTGGATGCAGCTGAAGTCCAGGGTGAGAACTGGCCACACAGAATGTGAACGGGTCTCCTTTAGGAACGAAAATGACCAAAAGGCAAAACTGGGATGCAGCTTCCTTGTCTTTCTGACCCTGAATGTAGATAAAAAGAAATCGATAAGAGTGCAAGGAAAGAGCAGAGCGTTTATTTCAAGGTGATGGAGAGGAGTACTGACCTGGTAGCGGGCTTGTTTCTCCCCAAAAGAACCTTCTGCTGGCATAGTTATGTCTTGGACATGCGGAATGGTGGTTTGGGTAAATAGTCCTCCAGGAATCCATTTCTTTTATATATTGACAGTGGTATAGACAGTAAAAGGGGCGGGACTTCACAGTTCACCGTGTGTGCAAGTAGGGGAGCGGGAGGTCCCCACATTGAATCCCAGGTTTTTAACTTGGCTGTGGCTGTGGATGGTGGCACCGTTTGCTGTGCTAAGGAATTTAGGGCAAGCATGGGCTTGGGGGCAGGGCAAAGAGTTGGCTTTGGGATGTGCTCAGTTAGAAGAGCAATTGGAAATGGCTGAGACGCAGTGGGTGGGTGTGTCTGAAGCCTGTGACTCGTCATCCATCGATGGTGGGTGAAGTCAGGAACACACGTGGCTTTCCAGGGAGACCCTGTAGTGTGCAAAGAAGGGAGCTACCAAGGCTGGCCCCAGGCTGCCCAATGGGGGCGGGCAGAAGGAGGGCTGAAGTCAGCAAGAGGAGAACCCAGCCTAAAGAGCATTCCTCGTTGGAAAAGGGGAGATGTTGAGTCTTCCCCGGTCTTGGGAGGATCAGAATGAAAACCAGAGGAAGAGGGAAATGAATGGAAAGCAAAAGCACACGTGGACACTGGGGAGGGGAGGCGGCGCTCAGAGCTCAAGATCAGACGCTGTGGAGGCAGGCGGGAGCCGTTGGCTGTGAGCTGCTTTCTCTGCCCTGGGCCCAGGGGGCTAGGGAAGGGCCCTTGTCCGCAGACCTCGGTGTCCGGAGCTTGGAGGACCCGTCCCACGCTGACATGGGTGGACCTGGTCCCCGTGGCCTGGCCACTTCCCCATAGGGCACAGTGAGTCATGAGCAGAACGCTTACCACGGAGCTGGGCAAGCAGCAAGTTGCCTTTTTGGTATCTTTCTAAAAACTCAGATTAACCTTGTTTATAGAATCTTACTTATTATAATTATGAAATAGGTGTCTTTTTCTGAGCCAGCCCTTTCCATAAAGACGTATTTCTAAGAGTTTGTAGAAAATGGCATTAAAAGCTGAGTTTGTGGGTACAAAGGTATTTTTGGAATGGGTGCACGTGAGGGGTCTTGGAGAAGTTCATGGAAGATGTGAATTCTTGAAAACTGCATGGCCTGGGCGGCGCCACGGCTCACTAGGCTAATCCTCTGCCTTGCGGCGCCGGCACACCGGGTTCTAGTCCCGGTCGGGGCACCGGATTCTGTCCCAGTTGCCTCTCTTCCAGGCCAGCTCTCAGCTGTGGCCAGGGAGTACAGTGGAGGATGGCCGAAGTGCTTGGGCCCTGCACCCCATGGGAGACCAGGAGAAGTACCTGGCTTCTGCCATCAGATCAGCGCGGTACGCCAGCCGCAGCGCGTTGGCCACGGCGGCCATTGGAGGGTGAACCAACGGCAAAGGAAGACCTTTCTCTGTCTCTTTCTCTCTCTCACTGTCCACTCTGCCTGTCCAAAAAAAAAAAAAAAAAAAACCCTGCATGGCTTTTGCTTTTCTTTTGGCATCACTGTAAACTTTTAACTTTGCTTTTTCATGAAGTTTTTAAGTAGCCCTGTGTATTCCTTAGCTCATTTGTTTCTAATGGAGCTGTTTTGTCCCTGATTTACATACAAGGACATTGAGACCCACAGAGAGTTTGTGACTTGCTCAGAGCTTGTATGTATGTAGGAAGTTGGACAGCTGGGTTCTGACCTTTTTTTTTTTTTCTTAAAGATACATTTTACTTATTTGGAAAGCAGAGTTACAGAGAGAGATGGGGCGAGTCAGAGAAATCTTCCATCTACTGGGCCAGGCTGAAGCCAGGAGCTTCTTATGGGTCTCCCATGTGGCTGGCAGGGGCCCAAGCACTTGGGCCACCTTCTACTATTTCCCCAGGCACATTAGGGAGCTGGATCGGAAGTGGAGCGGCTGAGGCTCGAACCAGCACCCATATGAGATGCCAGCGCTGCTTAATTTGCTATGCCACAGCTCCGGCTTCTGGGTTTTGGACTTAAATCTGAATCTGTGTTGCTAATCCACATTTTATGGAACTATTCCAAAGTAATAGTTGTTGTCATTGTTGAGTAATATTATTTTATTTGAAAGGCAGAGTGACAGAGGGAGAGGGAGAAGCAGACTCAGAAAGAGAGGAAAAGGGATCCTCCCATCAGCTGGTTCACTCTCAAAGCAGCCGCACCAAAGCCAGCAGCCAGGAGCCACATCTGGGCTTTCCACTAGTGTGGCTGAGCGCTCAGCACTTGGGGCCATCTTCCACTGCCTTCCCAGCCTGTTAGCAGGGAGCTGGATTAGAAGCAAGCAACCTGGACTGGAACTGGTGCTCATGGGATGCTGATGTCACAGGCTGTAGCTTAAAACCCAGCTTCACAACGCTGGCACCAACATGCCTGCATTTTAAAATTGAAAAACAGAGCAGTCTTCTCAGGGTTGGCATCATGGCACAGCAGGTTAAGCTGGCATCCCTTATAGGCAACATTTCAAGTCCCTGCTATTACACTTCCCATCCAGCTCGCTGCTGATGGGCTGGGAAAGTAGTTGAGGATGCCCGAGGTTCTTGGGCCTCTGCTTATCCTTTTCACTAGAATTTTACCTGCCATGATCCTAGACTTCATTATTCCTGAAGCACAGTCTAACTTTAAAAAAAAAAAAATCAAAATAAAACAAAATACCTCCAGGGAGCCAGTGCTGTGGCTTAGCAGGTAAACCTACTTCCTGCAATGATGGTATCCCATTTGGGCACCCACTCAAGTCCAGGCTGCTTCACTTCCGATCCAGCTCTCTGCTGTGGCCTGGGAAAGCAGTAGAAAATGGCCCAAGTACATGGGCCCCTGCACCCATGTGGGAGACCCGGAAGAAGCTCCTGGCTTCAGTCTGGCCTAGCCCTGGCAGTTGCAGCAATTTGGGGAGTGAACCAAAGAATGGAACATTCTCTCTCTCTCCCTGTAACTCTGCCTTTCAAATAAGTAAAATAAATGTTTCTTTAAATTGAACTAGTGGATTATGATAAGATTTACCAAAAAAAAATGTTTAAGATTTATTTATTCGAAAGGCAGAGTGACAGAGAGAAAGAGGCAGAGAGGGAGAAAGAGAAATCTTCCATCTACTGGTTCTCTCGCTGAATATCCACAACAGCCAGGGCTGAGCCAGACCCAAGTCAGGGGCAAGGAACTTCCTCCTGGTCTCCCTCATGGGTGCAGGCACCCAAGCACCTCGGGCTGTCTTCCTCCGCCTTCCCAGGAGGTTGCAGGGAACTGGATCAAACAGAGCAGCTAAGACCCTAACCAGTGCTCTGACACGGGATGCTGACGTCACAAGTGGTGGAAGCCCACCAAACGCTGGCTGCGACCTTTTAGTTTTGGGCATGGATTGTGTTCATTGTTTACCTTTGAGGTTTTTGTTTGTTTTTCTTTGGATATCTACTTTCACTCTTGTCATAAAACAGTCATAGTTCACTTTGGAAGATTTCAGTGTGATTTATGAGTCTTGGATTTGTGTGTCGAAAAAAAGGTTTCCTTAAAGTTTAAATCATTCCTCAGAAAGGGAGTGGCTTTGTGGAGAATAATAACCTTGGCCTTCCTCATGGACTGGCAGTCCTCTGTGCTGCTAAAACGAACTTCCCAAGTAGTTCCCTCAACCTGGAGGAGTTCCTGGGTTCCTCGCAGTGATCTGACAGGTGGATTGTTCACTGGAGAACGTGTGGTTTGTTTCATATGTATCCCCAGGAGGCTGCTAGTGCTTGTGTGGCCACTGAATGGCTTCATACATAATTATCCAAAGCAGATTTGAATTATGGATTGGGTGATGGGCAGAGAGTTACTAAGTTTATCTTTATTTTTAAAATTTTTTAAAAGAGTTATTTATTGATTTGAAAGTCAGAATTACATAGAGGAGAGGCAGAGAGAGAAGGAGAGAGAGAGAGGTCTTCCATCCGCTGGTTCATTCCCCAATTGGCCGCAACAGCCGGAGCTGCGCCAATCTGAAGCCAGGAGCAAGGAGCTTCTTCTGGGTCTCCCACATGGGTGCAGGAGCCCAAGGACTTGGGCCATCTTCTGCTGTTCTCCCAGGCCATAGCAAAGGGCTGGATCGGAAGTGGAGCAGCCAGGACACGAACCCAGGCACTTGGACCACCTTCAGCTGCTTTCCCAAGCTTATCAGCAGGGAGCTAGATTGGAAGTGGAGCAGCCAGGCCTCGAACCAGGGCCCATATGGGATGCCGGCACTGCAGGCAGTGGCTTTACCCACTATGCCACAGCGCTGGCCCCTCAGTTTACCTTTAAATCATAAAATTTTGGGGGCCAGTTCTGTGGTACAGCAGTTGAAGCTGCCGCCTGTAGCACCTGTATCCCATCTGGGCTCTGGTTCGAGTCCTGGCTGCTCCACTTCCAATCCAGCTCCCTGTTGATGAGCTTGGGAAAGCAGCAGAGATGATCCAAGTGCCTGGGCCACAGCCACTCACATAGGAGACCCAGATGAAGTTCCAGGGTCCTGGCTTCAGCTTGGCTCAGCCCTGGCCATTGCAATCATTTAGGGAGTGAACTGGTGGATGGAAGATTGGTCTCCCTGCCTCTCCCTCTCTCTGTAACTCTGCCTTTCAAATACATAAATAAATGATTTTTCTTCTTGTTGTTGTTTTGTTCTGTTTTTAAATCTTAAGATTTTTGCGTTGGAAGGAATTTGAAAATCTGAGTGCTGGCCTTTGGGTTTCCAGATGGAATCATAGATTTGCACAGGCCTAGGGGAGCACGGAGCCGTTTGGTTTTGTGTGCCCATGCCAGTCGGCAGGGGAGGCTGGGTTTTGAGGCTCAGTTTTGGCCCAGTTGGAAGCAATGCCTCGCTCCTTAGCAGTGTGTGCCACAGGTGGGCCCTGGGGACGTGGCACTGCGCTGCAGCTCCTGTCATCTCCACTGTGCAGTGTTAGCCTGAGAGCCCCTGGGGAGCAGGCTGCTCCAGCCAGGCAAGCAGAGCTTGGGGCTTGGGGGCCCCTCCTGTGGTTGTGTTCTGTTGGGACAGGGAGGGAGTGGGAGAGACGAATGGGGAGCGAGCCTGGTGAGTCAGTGCGGGGTCGGGAGGCTTCCGGTGCTCAGGTAAGGAACTTAGCCTCCAGCTCTTCTGGGAGAGGGGTACAGTGATGGCAGTTGCTGCAGGACTGTCCACACCGAACCACGGGGAGGGTTAAGGCCGCCAACGCCTGGTCTGAAAACATGTTTTCCAAACGCTCTTCCACGCTCCAGCTATAAGCCGATCGTGGAGTACATCGATGCCCAGTTCGAGGCCTACCTGCAGGAGGAGTTGAAGATTAAGCGTTCTCTCTTCAACTACCACGACACCCGGATCCACGCCTGCCTCTACTTCATCGCCCCCACTGGACACTCACTGAAGTCCCTGGACCTGGTGACCATGAAAAAGCTGGACAGTAAGGTACTTGCTGTACTCCCTTTGAGCTCACCTTTGTCCCAAGGCCCCAATTCTTCTCTTTCCCTGTCATTTGTATTTTCTGGATTGCAAATCCATAGGGCTTGGCGGTGTGAGAAAGATGCTTCCAAACCTCTCCTGGCTGTGAGGCCAAAATAAAAGTACCAGACAAGTGAAAGCACATGGCGTGCTACAAAATATTTTTAGTTCTTAAATGGGAAGTTGGAATATAATTTCAAGATTTATGTTTGTTTTCTTTAAAAAAAAAAAAAAACTTTGCTTAAATCTCTCTTTAAAGAGTTTTTAAATAGGGTTTGGCTTTAATTAAAAGGTTTGGATGAAACAAAAGTGTTTTTTTTTTTAATATATTTATTTATTTGAAAAGCAGAGTGATAGATTCTTCCAGCTGCTGATTCACTCCGCAAATGCCTACAGCAGCCTGGGCTGGAGCCCGGAATTCCATCTGGGTCTCCCACACGGATAGCAGGGGCCCAAGCACATTTGCTGCCTTCCCAGGAGTATTAGCAGGGAGCTGGGTCAGAAGTGGAGCAGCCAGGACACAAACCAGCAGTCTGAAATGGGATGCTGGTGTTGTGTGCAGCCGCTTAGCCCAAGAGTGCTTTTTGTTTTGGCTTTTGCTTTGTTTTGCTTTTTGGCCTATTGTGATATGGGTGGTCCACATCAGATTTTAAAACGGAACCACACATGGGTGTCCAGAAGCAGTAAAGCCTGCGTTTCACTCTGACTCCTCGGCTCGACACATTCGTAACTTCTTTTCCCCCAACATTTGAAGGAAGGGATTGACAAGTTTGAAGTCTGATGGCCTGCGTTATGGTTAATTTGATTTTCCATTTTGAAACAGACATGACAACACATGGTAACAAGAACGCCCCCTAGCGGTGGTGTTTTCTCCTAGATCCTAACCCCTTTTTGTCTTAAATGGAAAGTGTCAGGTGGGTAATGAAACCCTTTTATGTTTTAAAGATTTTGTTTATTTATTTGAAAGGCAGTTACAGAGAGGAGAGACAGAGAGATTTTCCACTTGCTGGTTCAATCCCCAGATGACCACAATGGCTGGAGCTCAGCTCATCCAAAGCCAGAAGCCAGGAGCTTCTTCGGGTCTCCCATGGGGGAGCAGGGCCCCAGGACTTGGGCCATTTTCTGCTGCTTCCCCAGGCCATAGCAAGATTGGAAGAGGAGCAGCCAGGACACGAACCAGCAGCGGTATGGGATTTTGGCGCTGCAGGTGGAGGCTTGGCCCACTTCGCCACAGCGCCGTGAAGCCTGGTGGGCACCCTTGTTGGGTGTTAGATTTCTGTCTAATCAACACCATTCAGGGGCACAGAACCATGAGAGAAGGCTCAGAAGATCTGCCTGTCCCCAGAGCCGCTGTCTGAGCCAGGCTGCAGCCGAGCCTGGTGGCTGGGGCTTCCAGCATGCACAGACACAGCGACCTACAGAAAAATGTCCTGATGGCCTCAGAGGGTCGCTGCTGCCACAGCCCCCACGCAGGATCTGCAGAAACCCTTCTTCGGCCCACTTGCTGCCACTGCACTCTGGCCCCTGGGAACTGGGCTGGGTCCTGGGCCATGAGGGCAGCTTCCCCCGCAATCATGTCCTGCAGTGCAGGGACCTGTCCCCGTGCCTGGAGCCTGCGTGCTCCACACATGTTCTCAAGGAATTTGAGGGAGGGGGGCTTCCTAGCTCAGGGCCCCGGATGTAGACCAAGCCAGGCTTCAGCCCAGCCAGAGGGTTCTGTGTCGTGGAGTTGACTGGACAGAACACGCACAAGGAATGAAAGCCCACACACAAGCTGGGTTGATCTTGCAAAGCACTGATGTGCCACTGCCCAGGAGAGCCAGGAAGCGTGTGGAGATGCCTCATCCAAGTTGTATTCAGGGCTGGGGAACCTTTTCTTCTGCCAAGGGCTACTTGTATATTTATAACACCAATCGCGGACCATAACAGAATTACCGGTTTAGAAATCAGCCTGCTAGAGATGTGTTGAGCTTCGAGTCTCTCCTGTGGTCGCCTTGGCAAGGTCACAGCAAATGACCTCACGGGGCCACATGTCCCCCACTCCCGAGTTATAAGTGGAGGGGAGATCATTTAACGAACAGCTGGCAAGCTGCTGCCAATGAGGAATATGGTTTTGCAATCCAGATCGCGTGGATTCTCTGTCATCTTGTCTCTATTGGTGCCGATTGAATACTGCATGTGTACACAGAAAGCCAGTGAGAGCCACAGGGGAGGGTTTTGTCCCCCAGGTCCTGACCCCAGTGCTCCCTTCCAGGCAGATGTTCGTCCTGGTCTGCCCGCTGCTGGAGGAAGCCCAGGCACCTGGAGGTGTTGGGTTGGGAGCTGGGTGGGAGTGAACAGCATCTTCTACCAGCACCCATCTTGTTCCGCTTGCTCAGGGCTCTCTGGTTTGGCCCTTGGGATCAGGGGAGAAGTGAAGGAATGCAGAGTTGACCCCGAAACCTCCCTGACCTCCATTCCCCGGCTGGGACGGCTCTCACCTGAGCTGGGTGGCGATCGCTGTCCTAGGTATCAGATCTGCAGCACCTAGAGAAACCTGGTCAGAATGTAGGGCTGGGGGTGGTGGGACGGGAGAACGTCCCACCGTGGGGCTTGGTGCTTGTGCTATGTAGGGTGTCTGTCCTTGGCTCATTCTGGCCATTCTGCCGTCCGTGCACGCCCCGAGCTCTGCCCCGTTCTGTGTAACCGCGGCTCGGGAAGTGAGCCTTGCCTTTGGCACCAGGCCTTGTTCTGGCACAAAGGTGCAGTTTGATAGAAGGCGCTTTTCAAAGGAAGCAGTGGGTGGGATTTTGAAAAACTTCAAAAGCAGGTGAGCGCACTTGTGCTCGGCTGATACTTCTGTTCTCTCTCCCAGCAATGTTCAAGTCCTCAGAGGAGGGAGAGGGCTGACAGGCCCCAGTGCCCCCGCCGACACATGCTTTGTCACTGCACTGTCACAGCGAGCAGAAGTCAGGCACCCAGAGTCGCGGGGAGGGGTCTGGCAGGAGTGGTTGGTTGTTCAAAGAATGGGCTCCTTTGTTAGTGCCGTGTGTCATAGAATAATAACACTTCCTTTCCTGTGTGCACAAGCATGAGGTGGCACCGGAGAGATTACAAGTGTGCTTTCAGTTCTGTGAGGATGGGAGGAAGGGAGAGCGCTCGGAGATGGGACAGTCCTGTCTGTGTGTTGCATTTTACTCACTGTCTAGTGGATGTCTTTTTCTTTTACTGTTGGAACTGTGTCAGGATGGACATGTTTGTTTTTCAGGTTAACATCATTCCGATCATTGCGAAAGCTGACACCATTGCCAAGAACGAGTTGCACAAATTCAAGAGCAAGATCATGAGTGAACTAGTGAGCAACGGGGTCCAGATATACCAGTTCCCCACGGATGAGGAGACGGTGGCGGAGATCAACGCGACCATGAGCGTAAGGCCCGAGCCAGGCAGGCCCGAGGTTTCCCTGAAAGCTTTCCCTAGCGGCGCCATCAGAGTGGCGTGAGCCCTGGGCCAGACTTCAGTCCTCATCCGTCTCTGCCAGTGTTGAAAGCCACCTAGCCAGCCCATGCCTCAGTTTCCCTGTCTGTCAAATGGGAGACTTGGACAAGACGATCTAAAATTTCCTTCCCAGGGCAGGCCCAGTGGTCTAGATACTCCTCAGTGTCTGGGTTCAACTCCCGCTCTGAACTCCAGCCTCCTGCTTGTGCAGCCCCGGGGAGGCAGTGGTGGTGGCTCCAGGTGCCAGCTTCAGCCCGGCCCTGCCCCATCTGCTGGGCAGTTGAGGACTGAACCAGCGAATGGAAGAGCTCTCTCACTTTTTTTTTTTTTTTTTTTTTTTTAAGATTTATTTATTTGAGAGGCACAGAGAGAGAGAGAAAGAGAGAGAGAGAGGTCTTCCATGTGCTGGTTCACTCCCCAGATGGCCACAACAGCTGGAGCTGGGCTGATCTGAAGCCAGGAGCTTCCGCCAGGTCTCCCACACAGGTGCAGGGGCCCAAGGACTTGGGCCATCTTCCACTGCTTTCCCAGGCCATAGCAGAGAGCTGGATCGGAAGAGAAGCAGCCAGGACTCAAACTGGTGTCCATATGGGATGCCGGCACTGCAGGCGGCGGCCTTACCAGCTCTGCCACACCGCCGGCCCCCGTCTCACTCTTGATCTCTCTGCTTATATATATACCGAAAAGCCTGTCCCCTGCACTCTGGCAGTGATGGTGTCTATGACTGTCCCCGTGGGGCCAACCCAGCACCGTTTCTTTCCCACAAAGCAGCTCGGGGGAAGCAGACCTCAGTGGCTTCTCCCGCCCACCCGCCTCACTTCCACGCACGCTGCTGATTGGTCCTGGCTTTCCCTGCGCCCTGTCTTCCCACCCTTTTCTGACTCACTGGGTAAACTCGCAGTTGAGGGTTCGGGGTTCGATTCCCACATCACAGACAGGAGCTAGGCAGGTGGCAAATGAGTATAAAGCTGCCGTGAGGCTGAGATGTCCTGGTGATGCCATCCCTGCCAGTGACACTGGGTGGCTCCCAGCGCTCCTTTGTGTGAGTCCTGGCCACGGCTCCCCCGACCCCAGTGAGCTCCCTACACTTCCCCCTGTCATGGCGGCGTTCTCTGCACATAGCAGATGCCCTGGGACGCCTGTTGGAACCGGGATGGGAAAGGGTCCTCAGGCAGCCGGAGAGCAGGCTCTTCCCGGGAGACGGGTATGGGAGGCACGGGAGGAAGGTTGCCCTAAGGAGGCTGGCTGGCCTGATTCAGAAGAACGCAAACTAGTGGGCAGAAGGGCGGTGTGTGCGACGTCTACACTGATCTCCCGGATCCTTGTGGTGGAGCCACAGCTCACGGAGGTCATTGGGACTGCAGGTTCTGAGATGCTGTGGAGGCTGGACGATCTGTCAGACCTTGTCCACCTCTGGACTTCTCGTGGGATCTGTCAGATCCTGTCCACCTCTGGACTTCCCGTGGGATCTGTCAGACCTTGTCCGCCTCTGGGTTTCTCATGGGGATCTGTCAGATCCTGTCCACCTCTGGACTTCTCGTGGGATCTGTCAGATCCTGTCCACCTCTGGACTTCTCATGGGATCTGTCAGACCTTGTCCACCTCTGGGCTTCTCATGGGGATCTGTCAGATCCTGTCCACCTCTGGACTTCTCATGGGATCTGTCAGATCCTGTCCACCTCTGGGCTTCTCGTGGGATCTGTCAGACCTTGTCCACCTCTGGGCTTCTCATGGGGATCTGTCAGATCCTGTCCACCTCTGGGCTTCTCATGGGGATCTGTCAGATCCTGTCCACCTCTGGACTTCTCGTGGGATCTGTCAGACCTTGTCCACCTCTGGACTTCTCATGGGATCTGTCAGACCTTGTCCACCTCTGGACTCCTCATGGGATCTGTCAGGTCCTGTCCACCTCTGGACTTCTCGTGGGGATCTGCCAGATCCTGTCCACCTCTGGACTTCTTATGGGATCTGTCAGACCTTGTCCACCTCTGGACTTCTCATGGGATCTGTCAGACCTTGTCCACCTCTGGACTCCTCATGGGATCTGTCAGGTCCTGTCCACCTCTGGACTTCTCGTGGGGATCTGTCAGATCCTGTCCACCTCTGGACTTCTCGTGGGGATCTACCAGATCCTGTCCACCTCTGGACTTCTTATGGGATCTGTCAGACCTTGTCCACCTCTGGACTTCCCATGGGATCTGTCAGATCCTGTCCACCTCTGGACTTCTCGTGGGATCTGTCAGACCTTGTCCACCTCTGGACTTCTCACGGGGATCTGTCAGATCCTGTCCACCTCTGGACTTCTCGTGGGATCTGTCAGACCTTGTCCACCTCTGGACTTCTCATGGGATCTGTCAGACCTTGTCCACCTCTGGACTCCTCATGGGATCTGTCAGGTCCTGTCCACCTCTGGACTTCTTGTGGGATCTGCCAGATCCTGTCTACCTCTGGACTCCTCACGGGGATCGGGATCTTCATAACGACATGGGCACCTGGGAATCCTAACGGTGATGGGGCTTGTAGCGCTGCTCAAGGCTTTTTTTTTTTTTTTTTTTTTTTTTTTTTTATCTTTTATTTAATGAATATAAATTTCCAAAGTACGTCTCATGGGTTACAATGGCTTTCCCCCCCATACCGTCCCTCCCACCCACCACCCTCCCCTTTCCCACTCCCTCCCCCCTTCCATTCACATCAAGATTCATTTTCGATTATCTTAGTATACAGAAGATCAGCTTAGTATACCTTAAGTAAGGATTTCAACAGTTTGTTCCCACACAGAAACATAAAGTGAAAAATAATAGATGATTTTTTTTTAAATGATGATGAAATCAGATCAGACCTATTGTCATGTTTAATCCCAGTGGGAGTCAAGTTGGGAATTGATAGTTTCTTTTTTTTTTTTTTTTTTTTTTTAACAGAAGATCAGTTTAGTGTACATTAAGTAAAGATTTCAATCGTTTGCACCCCCATAGAAACACAAAGTGAAATATACTGTTTGAGTACTCGTTATAGCATTAAGCCTCAGTGTACAGCACATTAAGGACAGAGATCCTACATGAGGAGTAAGTGCACAGTGACTCCTGTTGTTGACTTTACAAATTGACACTCCTGTCTATGGCATCAGTAATCTCCCTATGCTGCTCAAGGCTTTGTGTACAATCCTCACAACAGTCCCATGACTAGATACTGCTGTTATTTATTTATTTATTTATTTGAAAGGCAGAGAGAGAAATCCTCCGGTGGTCCATTCCTCAAATGGCCGCAATGCTTAGGGCTGGGCCCAGCCAAAGCCAGGAGCCCACAACTCTGTCCAGATGTCCCGCACGGATAGCAGGGGTCCAGGCTACTTTCCTAGGCACATCAGAAGGGAGCTGGACCAGAAGTGGAGTGGTCGGGACTCGAACTGCTGCTCTGATAGGGGATGCTGGCATCACTCAAAGGTGGCAGCCTAACCTGTTGTACCACACCCCTATCCCCGGCACAAGGAAACTGCAGCTCACCACCTACAGTTGCACACCGGTGGGCGTGGAGGGAAGGTCTGAACCCAGACAGTCTGGCTCTGGAGCTGACGCAGTCACCCCGGCGGCAGCCGCAGGCTGAGCAGAGCAGCGTGCTGTTCCGTAGTGTGGGCAGAGGCCCAAGCCCACGTGCACTGCTGTGTGCCGCTGCAGGCGAGCAGTGTGGGATGTGCAGGAAGCTTCCTGAGTGGATGCCACCTCATCTCTTTTTATGCCCCCCCCCCCAAATCCATCCAAATAATTTCTCATGGCCATGAAAACAAAATTTGTGTTAAACTTCTGGAAAGTACATTCCCAGGAACCTTTGTCTTTCTGTCTTCATCAAATTAACAGACCCAAGTTCAAGCTTGGTTTTGTTTGTTTTTTGATTATTTGACAGCCAGAGGGCTCCCTTCTGCTGGTTCACACCTCAAATGCCCACAACAGCCAGGGCTGGGGGCCAGGCTGACACCAGGAGCCAGGAACTCCTTCTAGGTCTCCCACGTGGGTGTCGGGGACCCAACCACTTGAGCCATCACCTGCTGCCTCCCAGGGTGCACATTAGCAGGAAGCTGGAATCAGGAGTGGAGCCGAGTCTTGAACTCAGGCCCTCTGATGTGGGATGCAGGCATCCCAAGCAGTGTCTTAACCACAATGCCAAGTGCCTGCCCCAGAACTGAAGATCCGAGACGTTTCCAATTGATCCCGTTCCTTAGCAAGACGTTGCCTTATAGGCTCTTCACTGCCACCCAGTCTTGCTGATGAAATCCCTACGCTGTGGGGCTGAGTGAGGTAATGATTCCTCGCTCCTCACCTTCAGGGTTGGAGCCCCAGTCTTTCCTTCCTGTAACTGAACTGGGAAATTTAAATACCTTGAGCATCCGGCAGAATACCACTTGGGCAGCCTGGACCAAGGGTAAACCAAGCTCTCTGTGGGAAAGGAGTTAGCTGGGAAGCAATTTATCTGTAGTAGAAGAACGCTAGATGAAGGAGCCCCAGATGGTAATTCTCAGGCAGCTATTTCAAATCTTATTTTTGTATGCTAGTGGAAAAAAGACAGAACTTACACCCTCTCCTCCCCCAGAATGTAGCCCTAAGTACCAGATAGACCAGAGGGAAAGAGTCCGTTGTCTCCAATACCATCTCTGCTTGAGATAACTCTGGTTCAAATCTTGAGCCAGTATTTTGGGCTGAAGTGCGTATCTGACTTAAAATTTGTGCAGTGGCCAACCGACTACAGCAGTGCTGTTTGACAGAAATATAACATGAGCCACACCAGTATTTTAAAGTTTTCTAGCACCCACATTACAAAAAGTAAGGGGCTGGCACTGTGGCGTGGAGGATAAAGCCACTGCCTGCAGTGCTGGCATCCCATATGGGTGCCAGTTCAAGACCTGGCTGCTCCACTTCTGATCCAGCTCTCTGCTATGGCCTGAGAAAGCAGTAGAGATGACCCAAGTCCTTGGGCCCCTGTACCTGCATGGGAGACCCAGAAGAAGCTCCTGGCTCCTGGCTTCGGATCAGCATAGCTCAGGCTGCTGCAGCTCTCTGGGGAGTGAACCAGCAGATGGAAGACACCTCTCTCTCTCTCTCTCTCTCATTCTCTCTCTCTCTCTCTCACTCATTCTCTCTCTCTCTCTCCCTCTCTCTCTCTCTCTGCCTCTTCTTCTCTCTGTGTGTAGCTGTGACTTTCAAGTAAAATAAATAAATCTTTAAAAAAAAGTAAAAGGAAACATGAAATTCGAGAATGTAACTAGCTCAGTAAATCCCAAATGTTATCACTTGAACATATAATCAATATAAAAATTATTGAGACCTTTTCATAACAGGTCTTTGAAATACAGTGTATAGGTTACACTGAAGATAGTTTCAGTTCAGTCTCCACATATTCATCCAAAATGTGATGTTTTTATACTTCATGAAATATAATCCAGCCCACCGTCTTCACCACTAGGCTGGATGCCTGCCCTGGAGGCTGTTTTATAAAAATACTTGCCATGTACCCGCGTTTTCACTGTCACGTGGAGGCAGGTGCGAAGTTTTCCGCTTGTGACAGTGCCCAGGAAGTTTCAGATTCTCGGGATTTCAGGTTAGCGGCACATACTCATCTACGGCCTCTCCGTGAATCCAGCTCACGTCGGACGTCCAGTGTCTGCGTGTGGCGGAGGCTGGACACAGGGAAGGCACCCACGGCGGCCTGGCGTCTCCTGCTTTCTCTCTCCCCGCGGAGTCGGGGCTGCGGGAGGAGGGAGCGGGGGGGGGGGTGGGGGGGGCGGGGGGGAGCCAGGCCCTGGGGCACAGGCAGTCACCACTCTGCTTCTGGGCTCCGCAGGTCCATCTGCCGTTTGCTGTGGTCGGCAGCACCGAGGAGGTGAAGATCGGCAACAAGATGGCCAAGGCCCGGCAGTACCCCTGGGGTGTGGTGCAGGGTACGTGCACGGCTCGGGCGGGCTTCCGGCTTGCCCTGGGGCGCCGTGGGGTTTGCCCTTGGCAGTTGAGAAGGTGGGGGTGGAAGAGACAGCAGCCAGGCCAGGAGACACGGAGGCAGCGTGGCTGCGGGGTGGCCCCAAGGATGCCGGGCAGTGGGGGGATTCAGTGTCTACTCCTTTCCCTAGGAGCTGCAGCCCATGGCGCTGGCAGAGCCAGAACGCCGGGGGAAAAAAAAAAAAAAACGAATTCCACAAACAGTTCCTCCCTCATCTCTGGCCGGCCTGCCTCCCTTCAATGTTTTTTCAGTAAATGTCTGCGCATTATGAGGAGGTGGAACTGCTGTTGAGTGCTGTGGATGGGACCTTAGTCTTTAGCCTGTGGACAGGTCCGGGCTGTCCCTGTGACGCCAAGGACACGCTCTCTCCCACCTCCCCTGTGTGTTTGAAAGGCACACCCCATGCTGCAGAGTAGGTAGCAAGCTTCCAGAAAGTTCCCATGTTGACTTAAGAGGTACCCATGCCTCTTCCGGTTTTTGCAAATAAAGGCGATAAATGCATGAGAGGAAGCGAGTTAAAAACAGTTCCTCTGAGATCCCAAGGAACAGTTTTTTTTTTTTTTTTTTTTTTTAAATCTTAAATTTTTCGACTACAAAACAATGCCTTGCTTCACAAGGGTGTTGATAAGATGAATTGGGATGGGATGTAAAAGCTGCCTTGGACAGCTGTGGGCAGCTTGGGTGGCGGATGTGGCCCGGGTTTGGAGCCGGGAGTGGCAATGTTGCGGTATAGACTGGTTCTGTCCACACGGGAGGGCCCAAGCTTCCACAAGCCTGGCCTCTGTCCAGCCAGCGCGAGTTGTGCCGCCTACGAAGGTGACACTGGGCCCTGTGGTCATCTGGGTCAAGGTTGCCTCCGGACACGCAGGTGGCTGTGAGGCCTCTGATCGCGAGACTGCCCGTAAATGTGGCTTCGGATCCTCCGTGCCATCGCGGCTGAGAGCCGCCCTCCGTGACGCCCCCTCCCCGTGTCTTGCAGTGGAGAACGAAAACCACTGCGACTTTGTGAAGCTGCGGGAGATGCTGATCCGCGTGAACATGGAGGACCTGCGCGAGCAGACCCACACCCGCCACTACGAGCTGTACCGGCGCTGTAAGCTCGAGGAGATGGGGTTCAAGGACACGGACCCCGACAGCAAGCCCTTCAGGTAGGCGGGAGATGGGGAGTGCGTGTGTGCGGGCGCGGCGGGACCGCCTCGCTGGCGTTAACCCCGAGTATGTACGCATTCATATGCACATTTCACAGATGTGGAAACTGAGGCCTCCCAGGTGCAGGGAGTCTGAGTGGTAAGTGATGGCGAGGTCGGGGTGGAATCCTGACGCCGACCCTTCGCAGTTACCTCTGTGGAGGTCTATAGCCTGCACCGTGCCTCTCCTAAGGGGATGGCTGCTGCTGACTTCGCCACTGCCTTTGGAACCCAGCAGCGTTCACTTCCCAGGGCGCCGACTGTTCCCAGCGTCCTGTCTGCCTGTGGTGGTCCTGTACAAGTTCAGGAACAACCAGGGCCTCGCCTCTAGCAAGTGCACGAGCCCCCACATCACCGGGGGGGAGATGCGAATGTCCAGTTAGTACCCCGTCTCTTCAGAGCCCAGAGGTGGGTGCAGGGGCTTGGGCGTGGGGTGCTGTGGCCCACAGCAGGTGTGGGCAGTGCTGCCCGGCTAGGTCATGCTTGTGTGCCCAGGAGAGGATCCTCCTGACTGGGTGCAAGCAACTACTCAGTGGGGAGGTGATGTGGGATGTGCGGGGCTCAGAGCAGCTATTAAGCTGCTGCTTTGTGGCTCCCCAGCACTTCTGTGCACCTGAGAGCACCCGGAGTTGGCAGCGAGGTGGCCCTGCAGGAAGGCTGGCCGCAAAGGGACAGCAGGAGCCACCGCTGACGTCACTGATGCCCGGTTTCATGTTCAAAGTCACCATTGCTGGGTGCTCCATGAAGCTTTTTTGGAGGACTATAAACAGAGGGCAGAAGGTGTTTTGTTTTTTAAAAGATTTATCTATTTATTTGAATGGTGGAGTTAGAGCGAGAGAGAGAGAGAGAGAGAGCGCCTCCATCTGCTGCTTCACTCCTCAAAAGGCTGCAACAGCCAGGGCTGGGCCAGACCAGAGCCAGGAGCTTCATGCATATCTCCCACCTGATGTGGGGGCAGAAGCGCTTGTGCCATCTTCCGCTGCTTTCCCAGGCGCAGTAGCAGAGAGCTGGATCTGAAATGGAGCACCTGGGATTCGAACCGCACCCGTTTGGGATGCCGGCCCTGCAGGCAGTGACTTTACCCACTGCACCACAGCACTGGCCCTGTGAAAGTTTTTATATTCTCAAGTAGCAGATTCCTGCATGGAAAGTTAATTCTTCCCTTCGGCACCCTGTGTCTGCCCCTGCCCTCCAGGCCCTGTTTGAATAGCAGAGAGTTTGTAGCAGCAGCTGGCACCTGGGTGTAGTCCCCAGTGGGAGCGAGACGGAGGAGCAGGTGTGCAACAGTGCAGGCTGCATGTAAGCCCTGGAAGCCGATCCTAGCACTAAAGCCCTGGAGCCTGGCTCTGGTGTTGGCCTTAAACTGGCCTGAATTCAGAGTCTTCTGGCGGAACCCCTGCAGGTCCAGGTGGCCACCAGCTCCTTCCCGTGCCCATCATTCCGTCCCCACATGCTCATGCTCACCTGCTGCCCTGCAGCCTTGGAACCCTCTGCCACCCCCAGAGCACCCAAGCCTTCCCTGGACCGAGTTCCCCCCTTCCCTCGGGCCCCAGCCCCTTCCTGGCTGGTGTTTTTTGGGGACAGAAGTGGAGAGGGGACATCGGACGTGAATGGGCACTGATCCCGTCACCCTTGAGCCGCTGCCTGCCGCTTTCCTCCTGGGACCCCACTGCCCTAATCACAGGAGGCCTGCCCTACCAGCTCCCCCCTCATTGCAGAGGCGCCACCTTCCTCATCACAGGATGAGCTCGGCACCGTTGTCTCAGATGACACAGCCCCGGCCCGCGAGACACATTGGGTTTTGTGGGGAGCAACTCGGACTAGACTGTTACTGGAATTAAGACTTATTCTATGCATCTGCTCTCCCACAATATGGCGCTGGGAGAGGAGGAAACAGCTTCTACACAGCTGCCTCTAGTTCGACCAGTAACCTGCAGGAGCTGATCCTGTTCCTGATTGGAGGAGAGCAGCGTACTCGGCGTGTGGGTAGCAGAGTTGGGATTGGTGGAAGAGGACTATAAAGGAGGAGAGAGACAACATGCACCAGGAACATCTAAAGGGAACATCCGAATAACATCTGAGCAGCCCCCAAGAGAGCTGGCCGGCAGTGTGCCGCTCCCCCGCGGAAGTGGGGAAAGTGGCAGGGGGCACCGCCCTTCTACGGAGGTGGAAGGGTCGGTAGCCAACCCCGGAAGAACCAGCAGCAAACCCCGGGAGGGCTGAGCAGACAAAAGAACAGCGCAGGGTCCTGTGTCGTTCCTCCACGAAGAAGGGGAGCGACATAATGGTGCCGTGACTCGGATAGGAAACCTAGGCAGGGTCTAGTGTCGTTCCTCCGTGAAGAGGGGGAGCGACAGGGTTTCTGCAGGGTAGGCCCTGGGTCTCCAGCCGGGCAGTGCCGGGGCCAAGGCTCCTGTCTGAACAAGGCAGCTGCCTGGGTCCAGTCCTGGCCCTGTCGCTTGTTTGTGTTGTAACCTGGACAGATGACTGAATGCCCCGTGTTTGTTTCTCCATCGGTAAAATGAAAGGTAGTAGATGCCTGCCTTTTGGGTTGTTGCAAGGATTAAACAAATTCACGTGTGTAAGGTGCTCCAGAGACCCTGGGGGTGATCACTGTGCGCTGCCTGCGCTCCATCCACGACGTGGTTCCAGGAGATTGCATCTGGGCGGGAACCATGCTGGTGTGTTTCCAGGAAGAAGAGTGAATTAAGTGTGTATGTGGATCCCCCTCTGCCTTCCACTAGCAAAACATGCCTCCACTGGGGGCTGCTAGGAGAAAAGCAGAAGATAAAACCCGCAGTTTCTAATCAGCCCCAACCAGTGGGACACCTGCCAAGGTGTTAATAATTGCAATTAAAAATTAAGTTTGAAGGCTCAAAATGCAAAAGCTGTCGCCACTGCAGGTGTCTGTGTGTGATAACCTAGAGCCGGTTCCTTCTGAACAGCGGTCCAGTGGTTGGAAACAGCACGGGGGTGTGCAAATGTCTGCTTGGGACTCCGATTCCCCGTGTGCTGAGTGTGTTCTCAGTCATGTGCAAGCAGAGCTGTGCCTCAGTGTCCTTGGGGGATTGGTTCCAGGACCCCCATGGGTACGAAAGCCCATACATGCTCATGCCCTTTCCATACACTGAACCTACTCGTATCCTGTACGCTCGAAATTCTCTCGAGATAACTTAGAATACCTCGTGCAGTGAACAGTTACGGTACTGTATGTAAGGGAATGATGACAAGGAAGAAAAAGCCTGTGTCTGTTTCAGTACAGATCCAGTTTCCCCCCCCAATACTTTGGATCCATGGTTGGTTAAGTCCAAGGTTGCACTTGTCTTTCCCCTCACAGCATAAGTAAAAACAAACCAGTGTCCTTTGGTTTGTCCCTTACTATGCTAAGTAGCAGCCTTGCCTACTTTTGGGAAGTAGACAGCTAAACGTTCTGTGAGCCAAAACTGCTTATCATGCCATTTCTGGAGCGTGTGCTTGGTTTGTGGATTTTTCAGTCTCCAGGAGACATACGAAGCGAAGAGGAATGAATTCCTGGGCGAACTGCAGAAGAAGGAAGAAGAAATGAGACAGATGTTCGTGATGAGAGTGAAGGAGAAAGAAGCAGAGCTTAAAGAGGCGGAGAAGGAGGTAGGTCGTGGGCCTCTCAAGGGCTGGGCCCCAGAGAGGCGTTTTATTCGTATTTCACTTGTATGGGACGCCTGGTGGTCCAAGTACTTGCTCCTTGCTCCATACGCTTTATCATGAGTAGCAGAGTAGGTTGAAAGGCTTGGCCCCATCTTGCAGGTGGCACAGTCAGGCGTGTTAAGTGAAAACCGAGACTGAAACTAGATCTTCCATCTCCAGACCTGAGCACGTGGTCTTTGTAGCTCCGCATTTCCTCAGTTTACCAGTCTCGAAAGGTGAGAGGTAGCATTTGAGGCTATCATCTTCATCTATCAACCGAACAAGTGAGCCCAACAGTGGAGGGGCCCCACCATGACGGCCTCTGGGGGACGATGGTCTGATGTGCCTGTGGCCCTGCTTCCGGATTTGCTGGGCAGGCACCCCCTTTCCAGGAACCCTCTGTCCCCACCTTGGTTCCCAGCCCCAGGCCAAACTTCCTTACAACGTACGCAGATTTATATAGTGTAGCACCCATCACACTGTCATTGAGAGAGAGAGAGAATGAGAGAGAGAGAGAGGATAACATGACTCCTGGGAAATGATGCATGTCTCAAGTGCTTGGCCTGTACTCAATAGCTTGTTTTAATTTATCTCTAAGACGACTGAAACTTACAGGTTATTTCAATAACTCAGTAGACAAAATGTGTTTAGCTGCCAAGAAAGGAAAATTGATCCTTATTTGCTTTTTTTTTTTTTTTTTTTTTTTTTTAAGATTTATTTATTTATTTGAAAGCAGAGTTATAGAGAGGCAGAGGCAGAGAAAGGGAGGTCTTCCATTCGCTGGTTCACTCCCCAGATGTTAGCATTGGCCGGAGCTGCACCAATCCGAAGCCAGGAACCAGGAGCTTCTTCTGGGTTTCCTGTGTGGGTGCACGGGCCCAAGGACTTGGACTATATTCCACTGCCTTCCCAGGATATAGCAGAGAGCTGGATCGGAAGAGGAGCAGCCAGAACTCAAACCAGCGCCCCTATGGGATGCCGGCACTACAGGTGACGGCTTTACCCACTATGCCGCAGCGCCGGTCCCTTGCTGTTGGTTTTAAGAGCCAAGTGGTTGTTGTATACAAATCTAGCATTATCTAATAAGAATCCCTCCCCCTGTCCTGCCTTCCTTCCTGTGTTCCCACCGTGAGTCACACAGATGGCGCTGCGTCCCTCGTGTGATCGAATCGCAGATCCAGATAGCCTGGCCCGGCCAGCTGCTCCCTGCCGTCGCCAACCGTGCCCTGGTCTCTTTCTCCCCAGCTGCACGAGAAGTTCGACCTGCTAAAGCGGACACACCAAGAAGAGAAGAAGAAGGTGGAAGACAAGAAGAAGGAGCTGGAGGAGGAGGTGAGCGCCTTCCAGAAGAAGAAGGCGGCCGCTCAGCTCCTGCAGTCCCAGGCCCAGCAATCGGGGGCCCAGCAGACCAAGAAGGACAAGGATAAGAAAAAGTAAGCGGGGCCGTCGCCGTGTGCTGGGCACCTCTAACCGTTCATTCCCCTTGCATGCCGCCTCTTTGCCCGTTTATGGACTGGGAACTGGGTCTGTTACCAGAAACACAGAGCACATATTTTCTCTACCGTGCAGGGCAGATGCTAAAAGGTTTTTAAAGTATTTTTAAAGGGTACACAGAGATTAATTTACCCAACCTGGGCACGCTGAGCAAGCAATCAGGACTGGAGTGACCTGCCGTCTCCCGTAGCAGCTTCTGCACCAAACACTAGGATTCCTGGAGAAGACAGGTTTCTTTCTCTGCAGAACCCACGGGAGACGATTCTCGTGACTTTTGATAAGGCACATCCTAGAATAACGATTGTAAAGTTCTCTTCCTACTCTGTGTCGTAAGCCTTGGTGAGCCAGTCATTGCCAGTCTGTTCCCAAAAGGACCTGCTTGGAAGCGCTGCCAGTGGCCACTAGGTTTCCTCTAAATTCAACAGCATGATGAATTGTTTTATCGTGCAGTGGAGTGGAACTATGCATCCAGCGAAGACACCCCTGGCAGCCCTCCAGTCCTAACTAGAATCGCCCACAGAACATTTTCCATTGTGACCTTGACTTAACGTGCCAAAGGGTCCCAGGCTGCTGCCGAGTCAGTCCCATCCTCAGACATTCCAGTAGCAGCTGCCTGCATCCAGCCGGAGAGTCGGGCCTCCTTAAAATTCTCCTGTGGGTCGGAGCTCTCCTCTGGATCCGTTTGAAGAAGGGAGTGCAGCTATCTCTGACAGTTGCTATTGGTGAGGGCATTTTAGGGGGTGTCCCACTGTGGTGGCCCAGTGACAAATCCAGGGACACCTCCCTCCCTGGTCTATTTAACGTGTGCTGCTCTCTGGGTGGCCAGAGCGACCCACAGCTTGTCCCGATTCTCACTCTTCATCCTTAGATGGCCCGGTTCCGGGGGGAAGCCAGCAACTAAGGACACAAAGCAGTACTGGCACCTGAGCAGGCAGGGCACTGCTGTGTTCAGGCACAGAGTGCATGGGAGTGGGATCTGCACAGTGACAGAGGCGTCCCTGAGCTTGGCGCTGCTGCCCAGTAGTCCTGGCTGACAACGCACAAGGCTCCCTTCCAAGGAGCCCCGTGACGGTGCCTGCGGTCAGGAGAGAAATGCACAGTGCAGGGCCTGGCCTCGCGCGGACCGTGCAGGCTCTGGGGGTGCAGAGAGCACAGCAGCAGTTGGGCTAGATGAGGCTGGCGCAGACACAGGGAGTCCAAGGGCCCAGAACTGAGTGACTGTGGACTAATTCAGAGAGGCACAGTTGCCTGGATTCTGATCCAGTTCAAGAAAACCCTTTGTAGCTGTGTGTGGTGGGAGAGTGTCTGGCTAAGGAGACACTCAGGAGATGGTCGGAGTGCCAGGGAGTCTTCCAGCCGTCTGCCACCATACCCTCGGGGATCCGGGCTGTGCCAAGATAAAAATCGGGGTGTGAGCACGAGTGTGCGTACACACAGGTGTCCGCAGACGTGAACGAAACAGGCAAAGCTGCGGACTCACAGCTTAGGGAACCCAAAGTCAAGTTTTTTTAACCCGAAGCACTGAAGTGCACCAAGGTACCAGGTTTTTGTTCATGAGAGACCAGCAATGTCGAGAGACGCGCGCGCGTCCTGGATGTGCCTTTAAGCAGTACGGCTTCCAAGGGGGACTTTGCCTGTTCGGTCACCAGCTCCCCAGCGGCGGGCGGGTTTTCGGCCTTGCCCTTCTGAACACGTCAGGTATTCTGTCCTCACGCTGGGGCCTTGCCAGTGCATCGTGCTCTGGAAGTGAATGTGACGTCCGTGCGAGTTCTAGTTTAGCCTTATTTGTGCGTCCTCACTCATGAACGGCGTTCGTCTGACTCCGGCTCACCAGCGGCATCTGCATCTGCTCCGGATGACGACAGCTGTCTTAGCGTGTCACTCCCTCTAGGCGTTGACCCTTCCCCCCAACCCCAGCGTTGGCCCACGTGTACAGTGAAAGCAACTGCCAGTTTGAGGCCTGAAATGGAGGGGAAAACATTATTTTTTAAACCCCACACCTCTTCCTGCCCATGGCATTGGAGGGTGACGGTCAGAGAGGACCACAAGGAGTCACCTGGGCAGCCCGGGCAGCCCTGTGTGGGCACAGGAGTTGGCACACGTGCCGCTCAGGAGCTGGCTTTGTCCTAGGTAGAACATTTACACAGTGATGCTTCTTTATTAACCCGCTCTGTGTCTACTTCAGAGCTCGACTTCTTTCTCCTAATAGCTTGAAATCCTGTTTTTCCCTATTCTATTGACATGCTCCTTTTTGTTTAAAATGTAGGTAAGGCTCGATCCTTCTCCCTGGCCTGTAGTGGCATGAGCCTGTCTAACATCTCCTAGGATTGCAGACACTCTAGAACTAACCCTGCCCTTGCCATTAGCTGGGCCCCACCTGCGGCCGTCCCTGGCCACCAAGTCACTTTCTTGTTTGCGGCTCCACCGCAGTGGCGGGACGGCCTGGGGGTAAGTTGCTGGGTGGACGTTGTTCATCTTCAGGAAACCATTCGCACGATGGCCTGCAGGCGTTTGCTGGTCAACATGCATCTCTCCCAAGAGAAAACGGTCAAATCCATCGCAATATCTAATAACCACAGTTTGAAACCACCCGTTCATCTTTCTGATTTTTAAGTTCTTGCTGGGGAATATAAAGTTGCACGTGTTGAACTTGCCTTAGCCACATGGCTCTTGGGTTTGGCGCTGCAAGCTCCTGGCATCACTGTAGCTGTGACCGTGTACACTTGGCCTGGATTAATAGCATGTCTTCCACCCGCTGTATCCCGGTCCCCCCGCGCTCCTTCAGACCTTTCTGTCATTCGTTCCAAGGCGTTCATTGGATGTTTGTTCTCTGACTCCTTCAGCAGCTCCAGAGTGCAAGATGAAACTCACATGGTGCCCAAACCTGAGGGGTCATAGTTCTGTGTTACTTGAGTAAACAAAAAAGCCAAACAGTCCATCTTCCCACTAGAACACGCAGCGGTGTCAAGAAGTCACTCGTGACGCCTGAGTTCCGTGCAGGTGGAGACTAACCGTGTGCTCTCCGACTCCGTGTCACAGGCTGCTTCTGCTTGTCTCGTAGAGTAGCCTACTCGAATGTTTGGTTTCAGTTTCTGTCGGCCCCGTAATCATTGCATGAGCGTTCGCCGCCGCCGGGTGCTGGTGCTGGTGCTGGCGCTCCTAATTTTCCTTTCTTTTTTTATTTATTATCATTTCTAACTTTTTTGTTTTGTTTTTTAACTTGCAGTGCAAGCTTCACATAAAGCCTGGCAAGCCAAGGACGTTCCGCATTCACCTGCTTTGGCAGTAATAGTGTATCTCTGCCGTCTGTGTCCTTTGGTTTTTTTATTTTATTTTATTTTTTGTTTTTGTTTTACCCTTCCCCAAACACCAGTAACTCTTAACTCATTTTGCTGACTGTTTTGTCGGGTGTTGGGAATGACAGAACAAGGGAATGACAGCGAGAGCCCTGTGCATCTGGACAGTACGCGATTGGTTTTTTGTGCGCCTTCCGAATGGCAGCAGGAAGCATGCCTGTTCCTTGTGTGTCGCTTTGGATCAAGGACCGCGGGGTCAGAGGCTGCCTGCACGACTGACATGGAGACTTCTCACCGCCTCAGCCGCTGAGCTAAAGCCCTGGGTAGCCATGAGAACTTGCATATCCTCCCTTCCCCACCTCCGCGACCGCACAGACCCAGCACTCACGGTCTCTCCTCCGCACCCCGTCCCCCTCCGCCCAAGCCGAGGCAGACGAGTAGGTAGGCAGAGCGGGGCGCCCGCTTCCCCTAGGACTTGTCGCTGGTGTGAGTTCACCTTCAGCTCTAACGTTCTGCGTCCTGAACTTGGGGGCATGTGTTCAGACAGAGCGGTTCGAGACTGCGTCTGCACACCCTCCTCCCAGAGCCCAGCCCGGCTGGAGTGGACTGAAGCCAGCACCAGGTAGCGATGTTCACCAGGTGTGCCGGTGGCCTCGCTTAGCACAGGAGCCTTCTGCCACGGTCATGGGTTTTCCACCGCCTCCTTACCACTTCCTGACATTGAGGACTCTTTCCCGAATACACCTGTGCGCTCTCTGCAGGCTGCAGGGGAGGACTTGGTGCACGGCTCCGGAAGAGGGGTCATTCTGGCGCACCTTGTCCCTAATCGTGGCTAGAGAACGCCCGCAGGTTGTGCCGATGGCACACTTGCTGTGCAGGGCGCAGCGCACGTGTGCGCTTGGAAGCAGGAGGTGGGGAGGAACGCAGCCCAGCGTGCGAGCCCAGCCAGCGGCCCCCAGCCTCACATCCAACTCGCTTAGGTTCCTTTCCACATGTGGTGGTAAAGGCAGACGGAACAGAGCAGCTGAGCTTTCCAGTCCAGTTGTCCCGAACGTGTTTGCCTCACCTGGGCCCTGCGCACACCTGGTTGCACCTGCTCCTTGTGGCCTCATTGAGGGTCAGGACAGAAGCCATATGCCAGGTCGGGGACTGTATCCCTGGTCTGTATGGGAAAGCACACGGTTCATCTGGTTTCTGCTAGTCCTCCCTGATGGTTAGCCTTTCATTGGCTTCAAACCCCCCTCCCCCGACCCCTACTCACAAGATGCCCCAGCTTTCTCTCACTCTCGCTCTCCTGTTTCTCACATGGGAGGTACCATTTCTCATGAACCCAATACTTGAGCTCTCCGTTTTCCTGTCGGCCTTCCTTAGCCGCTCAGTAAATAGAGGATGCTGCACCTCCCCTGCCTTGCACATGTTTTAAAAACTTTGTCTCTATTGAATTCCAACAAGGAGAGGTTCCCCTTTCTTTCATCCTGAGCTGCAGGTAAAGGATTGAAGGAACAGTCTCCCATGAAGGGATGTAGGCTTAATTAGGCAAAGTAAGGAAATCCGTTTCATCGCAGCCCGAGCTAAGCTGGGAACCTGCGAACTCGAAGCAGCAGCTGTTTTTACGGGTTCGGCAGCAACTGGACCAGTGGATTTGTTTGCGCTTCTTCTGTTTTTGCTTTGTTTTACTAGCCGTGGACTGGAGCTAGCGTGGAGCAGCCAAGCACTAGACAGCATGCTGACTCTAACCATGGCTGCATCTGCTCATGTGCCGCGCCTCAAACAAAAGCCTGAATGTCTGTGGTTTGCTTGTTCCAACCCCTGCTTGTTTGAGCATTTTTTGTGCCTTGTGACAGAACATCCACCTTGAAAAATCCCGCGTCTTGCATCACTAAAATGAACCTAACAATGAAAGGCACGCAGTTGACTTTTTGATTCCAAGATTATTGATTGGATTGGATGGGTTTTTTTATTTTTTATTTCTTATTTTTTGGCATTAAATTTTTCACAGGAAAATATCACATGGAGAGGCAGGGAATAGGAAGGCAACAGAAACCTAGAAGCCATCTTTTTTTTTTTTTTTTTTTTAATGTGTTGCTTCTCAACTTTTTCTACCACTGCTCCCAGGCCTGTTTAGTTTGTTACTGCTGCTCTTTTTTCTTTCTGTGTCTATGCCTTTTTTCACAGTAGTCCTTGGCTCTGCACGGAATAAATGATACCCTCAAATCTAATTGGATGTGCTTTCGCCTTTGCATGTAAGTACAGTAGAAAGAAACTTTTGAGATCTTTTTAAAATTAGGGACAACAGATGGGGTGGGTGGATTCTTTTTCTTTCTTTTGGCGGGGGTGGGTAATGATGTCAACAGCTTTTGTTTAATAAAAAAACTAATATATTTAAAATGGCCAAATTTATACATATGTATGTATTTTTTTTCCACAACAACTTCTGGGTTTCAATGTGGAAGTTAGAAATTGCTAACCCCAGCCTGTGTTCAGCACAGCATCATGGACGTCCTTGGGTATATGGAGTCCTTGATTCTGTCAATGAAAATAAAGCTTGAGTGAGAAAATGCCACCTTCCACGCTGGAAAATCAACAGGGAGGGACAGCTTTCAGCCAGGCTACCTTTCTGACCACCGACTTTATTTTTTTTAATTCAGGGTGTCTCCCTCATGCTAACTGCCCCAGTGCTTGTATTTTTTACGTTTTGATCTGACTTCCCCACCCCCAGCTCTCCCCATCTTTTTGCTTCTTCTGGATGTTAGCTGCACCTAACGGTTGTGCAGGCTGTAGGATATGGTGGGGGAATTTTTGGCAATTCAGACACTGTTTTCCCAGCTTAGGCTCTATTTTAATTGGTCAAGGTTTTGTCCAAAATGGATTCTCAGCCAGGGAAAGGAGCCACTGGGCACAGGCTCCTCGTTTTCTTCCTCTGTTTCGTAACTCACCAGCGGTCACACGTGGTCTCCATATCCCGTGCCCCTCAAGTGCAAAGCCATGGTTCCCTCACTTGGCTGACCTCTCCCGCAAGTGTTTCATAAACCAGCTGACTGTCAACGTGGGGTTTTTGGTTGCTCCCGAGTCACGTCCCCATCTCCGTGTGGTCCCTACCCAGAGTCCGTTCCCATCCCTTTGCTTTGCCATTGTGAGTGTCTGGAATTCTATCAGCTTCCAGAAGTCCTGGTTCTGGTGACAGGACATGGATTTGAGGACTCTCTAGTGGGAATTATGACCTCCAAGGTCTTGTTTGTTGGTCGGTATGAAGGGAATTTTCAAAAATAAATTGAAAATTAAGCTGTGAACAGCATTAGAACTTTGTCTCTTTCTCTTAAAAATATGCTGATATGCCTTAAACTGTAGTTTGTAGATTCTTGTCATTTTTCTGTTTGAAAAATAACCAGTGTGTTTTCTAAAACTGTTGTGTAACCTACTTTCAGTGTTAATACAGAATTGTCATGTATGTAAGCCGCATGGTAGACACTTGTCTTTTTTTAAGAAACTAAAATACTTGTATCGATGTGAAGCATATCGTTTTTCAAGTATGAACGTGATCACTTAGCGACGTGTTCAGTAATCTGGTGTCTGTTATGGTAGGAGAGTGTGGACTGGCAATCTATGCATTTATCACTCGTGCCAAGACATAAAGCAGGGGAAAATATATTTTTACCCAAACATCGTTCTGTGTGCCCTTTTGTGAGTTCTTCTCAGTCACTGCTCGGTCATGCGTGTGTGCACGTGCTTGTTATGTTGGGCGTAAAGGAAATGGGAGTGATAGAAACGCACGCTTTCGCTCCTTGGGTGCTGGGCTTCACATGCTGCCATCGAGTGGCACCAACTCCTCCAAGATACACTGGCTGCCTGGTGTCCGTACTCACATACCGTGCCTGCCACCTCCCCGCCACTCCTGTCCCCGGCCGCCCTGCCGATTTGCAAGCCTTGGGGGCCACAGAGGCGGCGTCCCGCGTCCCACCCGCGGTCACAGTGCTGCCGTGCGTCTCCCCCCTCCGGCCGCGCGCGCTAGGTGGAGTCACTCCCTGCACAGCGCTGTCCCTTTCGCAGCTTGTTGTAGAGACGCTCCTTTTGTTTCTTTGGAAGCCTTTAAGGGCCACCTTTTGAATCAACCTTTCTGTTTTCTCTTCTGTAGCTTCTTCTTTATGTAATCATCCCGTTGACAAGCCCCACTCTCTCCTAATGGACATAGAGCCTTAGAAGAGCAGGAGCTGTCTGTTGACACGTGTTGGGGAAGAGTTACCTCATTGCCACCATCGCCTCCTATTCTTTTAAAGTCTGGGTCAAACATCGCACCGCTGTTTGTGTCTGTCAATGTCTGTTTACAAACCACTGCCCATAGTGGACCCTGAAGTGACTTGTCACTCCCCGAGACAGTAATACGTAACCATATTCAGAGGAAACTGAATGAAGCAGAGAACTTGGGCCAAGCCCCAAGGTCTTGCGCTAGGATCCTCTCGCTTAGCTGTCATGTCCTTGAAGCTGCTGATCCAAGAACGTGTGGACTGAAGACAGCAGGTCTGAGGCGAGGGGCCGCCAGCTCTGGGGCCCACGACCTTGATCTCGTAACTCCTGACCTCTCTGTCCCGTGAACAACAATCCGAACAGCCCCACCAGGATCCTCAGCCTTCAGCAGGTCAAAAGATCGGGGCCACTTCTTCCTTCCTTTGGTCACTTTTGTGGGTTGTTCTGGTGTTTGGGATTTTAGTTACTGCATGAACAGAGAGCTAGTGGATTTTTCTTTGGCGTGTCCTATTGATATAATGTTTTTATTTTTCAGCTGACCAGCTGCCTCTTGACAGAGAACTGGGCATCCCTCCTTTCAATTCAGGAACCATTGTTATTTTATTTGACTTTTTTCTGTTATCTGCATCCCTTATATAAGTTGTTTTGGGTTTGGGATTCTGTTTGAGGGGGGTGGGGGGACAATGTCCAGTTTAGTCAGTTCTTTTTTTGTATTGGTTGTTCAAACTGACTTCTGGTATCAAAATTACGCCAGTTTGAAGTTCATTTCAAGGGGAAATTTAAATGAAGTTGAAGTCACAAAATTTTGTTCAATATGTGTTCCTCGTCTTGGACCCAACTTAAAAAAGAAAACCTTTGTTGCTAGGGTTTTAACCTACAAGTCTTCATCATGTTAAAACGTACTAGTGCTGGGTGGATGACGTTTCTGCCTCCTGGTGCAGTTTATATTTAAAGATTCCTGAAAATAACTTTCTGGCCCAGCCCTGCCTTTGTATTTGTTGTGAAGCTCTGCTTTCCATTGTGTCCGCAGTTCTTGACCGGGACCCACAAGTCCTGAGCCACGGGAAATGAAGCGCAAGCAAGTACATATCCTCTCCCAGAGAACAGCACTATTTGCTGCACAATGGTCTGATTCACACGGTCTTCCCAGTCACCCAGGTGGCTTCGCCCACAACATCTGCAAAAAATACTTGCTGTGAATCAAACCGCCGAATCCCTTAAAACCACTCACGTCCCAACACGTGTGCGCTGTGCGCCTGGCACGGCTCACGCTACTGGCACAGCTGACTACTAGATTAGTCTTCACCTCTCAGGAAGTTTCTATACTCAAGGGACAGTTTTCAAATTGCTAACTACTGTGCAGCATGGACATGCATTTTGAGTTACCTTCCATTGTTTGTCTATGGCTTTGCATATTCCCATCTTCATTCTTCAGCCCCATGGAAGGCAGATCATGAAAATACTATGTATTGCATTTGGTCTCGATCCCCAGGAGGGTCCCCCTCTGGAGAAGAAAGGCACCACATGCCCCTGTCGGGCAGTGAGATGATGAAGCCACAGCCCCTGCCTCTTGAATCATCTGATTCCTAGAAAGAGGCTACTTGGAGCAATTGGATGACATGCTGGCCAACAGCTTTCTTAGACAGAAACTGTTACTAAATACAAGTAAAGTGGGATTCACCTGTGCTATTAGTGATCAAAACATGAGTCGAGAACCATCCCCTGCAGCCTACCCAATCCGTAAGGACAGGAATCTGCTAGTGATGTGACCGGTGGGTGGGTGGGTAGGGGAGGGGGAGCATGGCATATTGTCAGTTTGTAGGTTAAATATGTATTTCCTATTGTGAGACCACTGTAATCGTTAAGTACAATTGATGTTACTCTTAAGCTCTTAATATTTTAATACCAGCTTTATCCTCTCATTTTAAAAACATTCTACATCAGGTTGTAAAGGTATGTTTTTAAGCAATGTATAAAAATCAAATTAGCATCTTTTTGAACATACAGAAATGTGTAGTCTTTGTACATGTTCCCATTTTGGCCCCCTGGTTAGAAGTATAAGCATCCTCATCTTGACAGGGGAGGGTGAGGAACAGAGTGGTCCTAAGAGGTTGTAAGGTAGGTTGGCCTCTGTCCGGTTACCTAGGAAAAGCTGGGCCTGTCCCACGAGGCTGAGCGCCTCGCCCGGCTCGCCTGAGATGACTGCCATCGAGCTGGCATTGTCCCTCGGGCGGTGTCCTTTCTCCAGTGCTGATAACGGACGGCTTCTCAAGTTCTCCTGGCTGACCTACCAAAGGATGTGAAGCCATCCAAGGATAATTATCAGCAATGATAAAAATGACTGGCTTATCTTGAACTAGAACGTGGAAAAGCAACGCAGGGAGAAAAGGGCCACTGGTACCTATTTCCACCTGCAGCAGGCCTTTAGGCCTTTAGGCCTTTTTATCTTTAAAAGATACTGCGTGATTTCAGATGCACTGCCTGCTTACCCAAGTGTAGTCTAGATGGGCTGTAGATACACAGCCGGCCTTTAAGGGAGAGCTGCCCCTCTGACTCAGGATGTGCTGGGCTAGGGCAGATAAAACAATTCCTCATCCCAGTAAGTCTGACCAACTCCCCAGCCCACCCTGGGCAGTACTGACCAAGTGAAACTTTGCTTCTTCCTTATTTTAATTTTGTCCCAGATCATGGGCGAACAGTTCTGGAGATCTGAAAAGCTAAGTGCATAATTTTCACCATGTAGGTATTTAGATCACCTATTTTGCAAATGTCTTACCATCTTTCCACCCTGGAGAGGCACAGCAATGGCAGTGTGGCTCACTTTAAAGATCCCTGTGCTTGAATTCTTAAGACTATGCTACATAGTCCTTGTGACTCATTCCATCTGGCTTTCAGATCAATCTCTAGCCAGCAACTGGCATGCCCAGGGCTGACAAAAGGATCAAATGTGTTCATGTGTAAGTCTAGCTATCCCTTCACTGCCCTTGCCAAACCTGCTATTCCAATAGCTCTGTACAAAGATGTTGTCCGTGGAACATTATGTGAGGTTCAAAAGATTTAGTATCTAGCTCACATCACTTACTTTCAGTCCACTGTGGAACCACTTTCAAAATTATGGGACCTAGATTAGGGGAGGTAGAAGCTATGTGGTGGCCCATGAACCACAAAGAACGAGTGAGTGTGTATGGGGAAAGCAGAATATCCATGGAGCTGGGCTTACCCCATTCATTCTCGGTACGGTTTCAGAGTTGCAGTTCAAGCTTCTTTTTTAAACATTCACGTTATGTACATACACTTCCCTCCTCCTCTCCAAGCATTTCACTGTGTACTACACCAGGCCTACCATGCACTGTGAATTGCACTTTGTCTTAAAAGCATAGCAAATTTCTGGAGTAAAGGAAAAGGTAAGCACTTTCTACATTAACTTCTTGAAAAGACATCCTATCCTGCAAGCTAACTGTCCCATTCACCAGCAGTCACATTTCAGTGGTTGCTAGCCTAAGGTTGCCCTGAACATGTTTTCAAGGAATGAGAAACCAGCTCCCTGGGTCTAGGACTACTCCAAATTCTACTACTGCCTGTGTGCACACAGTAAGGTCAGCCGTCGGGCATGGGATTTGCTATGATGTTATATATTAAGCCAAGGGGAAGAAAGAGGTTCTCTTCATCCTGAACTTAGGTGCTCCTGGGAACTTAGAGTCATGAGCTCTTCTCAAATTTCTGATAAGACACTCTTGATGACTTATGCCTTTTCAAGTAAAGAGTAATTCTTATCAAGCACTTCTGTTCTAATGAATGGTCAACTCCAACTAAAAGCAAGGGCTAAGGACTTGGGTATTTCTAGGTTGGGTCCGTACACAACTCTAGGACAAAAAAGTGGAAAACTGGTTCTGTTTTGAGCTGAAACTTAATGTCCAACCATCATTTGCTTTTTTTTTTTTTTTTTTTTAAAGATTTAATTTATTGGGTCCGGCACCATGGTGTGCTAGGTTAATCCTCTGCCTGTGGTGCCAGCATCCCATATGGGCACCAGGTTCTACTCCCAGTTGCTCCTCTTCCAGTCCAGCTCTCTGCTGTGGCCTGGGATAGCAGTGGAGGATGGCCCAAGTGCTTGGGTTCCTGCACCCACATGGGAGACCAGGAAGAAGCACCTGGCTCTTGCCTTTGGATTGGCACAGCTCCGGCTGTCGCGGCCATTTGGAGAGTGAGCCATCGGAAGGAAGACTTTTCTGTCTGTCTCACTGCCTGTAACTCTGTCAAATAAAATCTTTTTAAAAAGAAGATTTAATTTATTTGAAAGGGTGAGAAAGAGGTCTTCCATCCCTGGTTCACTCCCCAATTGGCTGCAATGGCCAGAGCTGCACCGATCCAGAGCTAGGAGCCAGGAGCTTCTTCTGGGTCTCCCATGAGGGTGCAGGGTCCTTGGGCTATCTTCTAGTTTTCCCAGCCATAGCAGAGCGCTGAATCGGAAGTGGAGCAGCCAGGACGTGAACTGGTGCCCACATGGGATGCTGGCACTGCATTACCTGCTATGCCACAGTGCCAGCCTCATCATTTGCTTCTTATTCTAGTGTAAGTCTCTTGTACCTTAAGTGATGGCCACTTAAACTGCAAATGTTCATGTACTGGCTCAGGAAGGCCTGTTACCATATACTAACCACAAGGGATTCAGTGTCTCCCAGAAATTTAAAGATCCTCTTTTCTTTTTCTAGAAGCACCACCTAGTGGCCAAAGCTCCTGCCTTAATAACATAACCTAAAGGCTAATCTCAAAGAATTTGAGGCTTTAGAAATTGCACATTAGACAAAACTTCCATGATGTGAAATATAAAGGCTAAGTTTGAGAGGACTTAGAAGTTGAACTTTGGTTAAGAATTCTTAGCTACAATGAATTACGCAATTAACACAGGCTAATATAAACTTGAGGATGCTTATTTGGCACAGGGCCTTCCTTTTCAGGTTGAAAATGTACACACTAAGGGAAAACCAGCTCCCCTTCGTGTTGGCTGAGTATCTAGCAAGACTGCTTTGGGCAGTAATGCTCAAGCACCACTTGCCTTCTTGCTTCAGGAACTCCAGAATGATTATGTTGGGCAACCTGGAAAATCCAGGTATGTGATGTGTACACAGGATGCATACATAGAGGTGGTTGGTTCTACCATAGAAGATGCATACATAGAGGTGGTTGGTTCTACCATAGAAGATGCATACATAGAGGTGGTTGGTTCTACCATAGAAGAGAAACGGACTTGAGAGGACAGACAACAATGTCTTAATTTTCTCAACAGTGTGAATGTAGGCTCTGATTCTCATCAGCTTGGCAGAATAAAGAGCTACCCTCCAGCTTCCTTCAGACTCAAAGGCGCTCTTAGGAACAAGTTTTTTAATTTTTTTTTTATTTTTTGACAGTTAGGTCTTTTTCCGTTGGTTCACCCCCCAAGTGGCTGCTGGGCTGGCGTGCTGCGCCAATCTGAAGCCAGGAGCCAGGTGCTTCCTCCTGGTCTCCCATGTGGGTGCAGGGCCCAAGCACTTGGGCCATCCTCCACTGCTTTCCTGGGCTACAGCAGAGCTGGACTGGAAGAGGAGCAGCCGGGACAGGACCGGCGACCCAACCGGGACTAGAGAACCCAGGGTGCTGACGCCACAGGCGGAGGATTAGCCAAGTGAGCCGCGGCACTTGGAAGCACTGCTCGTTCCCAGCTCTGCCTTCTCCCTCTAATATAATGACTAATAATACTACACTGATATAAGACAGTCCTCTGCCTGCAGAGGAAACATCAATCTTTTGGAGAATGGGGTATTTAGCATCTCCTAATCTAATCTCTGGGACCAGGGCACATTCTTTGACTTTTTCTGTTGGAAGATTTGAGGATAACTTTACCTTTCCAGAGGCTTCCCGGAGTAATAGGATTTTTTAACCAGAAAATTGTGATTCATAAAGCTTCAGTTTTCCAGATCTTGGAAGAGTTTGTGATGCAATGCTAAGTAACATGGGACAGGCTAAGAATAGTTTCAGGTACAAGAACAAATTTAACAGTAGCAGCGCTGTTAATGGATGTTCCACACTACTCAAGAGTACTGTGCTGCTTCTCTCTCAAGCCAAAGTTCTCCAAAGAGCCTACAGTAAGTAGATTGTAAAGAAGGGAAGGTGTAGTTGAACAGATGCTCTGGGCTCTCCAAGTACAATCACTGAACTGGGGCTGGGGTTAAATCAGCTGTGAGGCAAGAGAGCCAGCAGCCATTTATTCCACCTGACTCAATGTCCCCTATACATAGTGCTGTGTTCCAAATCAATTGCCAGCAGTTCTTAATCCTAGAAAACCTGAACATCAAGCAAGAAAAAGTCCTACTGTCCTCTAAAATCTGTTCAGCTTGCAGGTATTGGACTACAAATGAAATATTCTGACCCTGGACTCAATTTTATCCCTAGCTCTCTAACATATCGAAATAGCTACCATTTGTTTCATTTTGGGTCTGTGAGGCCAACCCCGGGCTATACTCACACACATGGAGTTTCCCTTATTTTTGTTTTCCTTAGCTGAATAGCAGTGCCTGAGCAAGCAGAAAAAAGTCACAGATAACCAAGGTTAAGGACAACTTTTATTGCTACCAGAGGCTTTTAACATCAGGACATGGTTCTGACTGTAGTGCCGCCTTCAGACTGCAAAGGGAGCTCAGGATCCAGAAGTCATTAAGAGGAACAAAGGTAGGTTGGGGAGATGGGAAGTAACTTTCATCAAGAAAATCCCAATACAGAATTAAAACTAGGGTACTGAATTTAGTTAGTACATGTAACACTCAAATCATAGAGCTGCCCAACATCTAGACATTCTCCTACTGATTATAAATGAGTGGAAACCCATCAGTTACAAAAACCTAATTTTAGTTGTTACATATTTCTTTGGTGAGCACCTTGATATATTAACTTTATCACAAATTCTTTTATATACAAATGTCAAAAATGCTTTCAGCAAATCTATGGGTGACCTAATATGTGCCACTTTAAAAAGCATCTCTTAAAGACAGTGATTTTTGCTTTCAAACAATAGAAACTGAAATAAGCAAAGTGGTATTGTGAGCAATTTTCCTATTACCACTTCTTACTTCACACAGGACAATTCCATAGTACCTTTCTCAAACTAGGTAGAATTTGAATCAGGATTAAACATGGCCATTAAGCTGAAATAATTGTTTTAAAAATTGGGGGGGGCCCTTTTCGGTGGATATTGGGGTATAGATCAACATGCATAAAATTCATTATTCAATGGAGAAGCAGGCAAAAGCAACAGGAAAATTTGGATGCTGGGGATAGGATTTGCAAGCTATGAATTCTAAAATTTAAAGAAAAATTTTGACACAGGGCAAGCTACATTTTAACAGAAGAGCAGAACTGACTACAAGGGGATTTTTTACTTTTTTAAAAAAATTTTGGATATTTCTGAAGTAGATAGATATATGTATCTATCTCAATATAGCTGTCTTTATGTGAAGTACTGAATTACAATTAGCCACATAACTAAATGGGGGGATTTGTTTCTGGCTCACTTCAGATCAGCCTGATAAGGTATATATCTTTCTATAGCCTTTCCTGATTTTTCCGTGTTCTCATTTCTAGAGTGGTCTACCTTAGTTTGTACTTGAAGGTAATACCCATTCAAACTACATGACAGAAACAGGCTGCAAAGGTGGACAAGGGGAATCATGTCCCTCTTGTCTTGATAAATCAGTGCCACACACAGAACCCACGTTTTCTGAAGCATTATCTTCATTATAGAGCCGTTTGATTCCATCGTAGAAGTCATCCACTTCCATTTCCTCTACTTTGCGTTTAGCAGAGGTATGCTTGCACCCAAGGGCAGCTGGGAAATGATGGTAGAAAGCTGCTGTACCTCTGACTGGCACTTCTGGCTTGCTGTTGTCCGTGGAGGAATCTGGGCCCGGGACAGAGGAGGGATGTAATCTGAACACTCCTTTGTCACAGGTCACCAGGGTGTGCTTGAGGGGACGGTAGACATAAACGGAATTTAGAGGCAGGGAAGACTCCAGAGTAGAAAGGTGGTGTGCCACAAGCTCCCGACAGTGGATCAGCTGGGAGCTCTCCATCTGGTTCAAGAAGAAAGTCACAAAGTTGATGATCAGTTAGCATGGGCTACCCTGTCATCTTTGTGGGACACCTTTTCTTCCTGTGGCCTCTGCCTCTTCCCCTCCAGCCTTCTCTCTTCTCACATGTTCTACCCCAAACTCATCTATTTCTCCAGCCTACTCATCATCTTGGGGATTATATCCATAGCTATTCCCAATGTAAGTATCTTTGGAACTTGAGTTCTGTATTTGTAGTTATATGCCAGATATTTACAAGAGAACAGAAACTTTTATTGTTAACTGCTAAGTATCCAAAATGTGCCCCTTTTAAGACATTAACTGGTATTCAATTTTTTTCTCTCTTAAAAAGATTACATAATACTTGAGAGTCCTCCAACTATCAAGCAAGATCAAGTAGCATTGAATTAGGCATGCAAGTAGATTACTGATGGCAAGGGGGAACATAATCAACATGATATCAGTTACAAGTCTAGGTGGCCCTAGCTTTGCTGGATAGCATGAAGCACTGAGAAATACCTGCTGGGCAGTTATTTCAACAATCAGATCTTGTCCTTTTTTTTTTTTAAGATTTATTTATTCGAAAGTCAGAGTTACACAGCGGAGAGGCAGAGAGAGGTCTTCCATCCGATGGTTCACTCCCCAGATGGCCACAACGGCCAGGGCTGCGCCAATCAGAAGCCAGGAGCTTCTTCAGGGTCTCTCACGTGGGTGCAGGGGCCCAAAGACTTGGGCCATCCTCCACTGCTTTCCCAGGCCATAGCAGAGAGCTGGATTGGAACTGGAGTGACTGGGTCTCAAACTGGTACCCATGTGGGATGCCAGTGCTTCAGGTCAGGGCATTAACCTGCGGTGCCACAGCGCCGGCCCCTTGTCCTGCTTTGTTTCAAATCAATACCATACTTTCTAACTAGAATAATCTGATTACTTGAGTCATCATCAGTGCCTCCAGAACTGCATCAGCAGGAAGCTGATGTCAGGTATCAAACCCAGGTACTCTGATGTGGGATGCAGGCATCTTTTCCAGTGGGCTAGATACCTGCCTCTAGGCCATCTACTTTATGGTTAGGGACTAGGAGTACACCACATTAATCCGGGTAAAGTTAACACACTAAGATAATCAGGATGTGCCACTTCAGTCACAAAAAGGAGCCTATGAGTGCAGAAACAGCAGAGAAGATCACTTCCAAGAGAAAAAGGTTTAGCCACCCCAGAGTGGGGTGGGGAGCCTGGGGGGTGGGGGGCGAGGCTAGGAGGGAGTGTTGCATGGTCTGAAAGGCCAGCTTCCTTTTAAACCAGGGAATACACCCTCAGCTTGTCAAGTTCACGAAGGGACAGGGCAAGCTAGTGATAGTGGCCTCCTCATAGCACAAAATGTCTGCAACAGACCCTCCTCAAACCAAAACACTAGGATTCATGTCAGAAGTAAAACTAGCATGATCAAACCAATCTGATGCAAGGATTTCCTGCATTAGAACCAGAAATCCAGAGGGAACATCTGATATTACTATGGCTTTACCACAAGGCTACTTAAAAAGATGTTAGACATGGTGTTCCTACCTGAATACAGGCAAACTTAACACAGACAGAACTGAGTCCTACAAAACCAGGAGCCATCATGTTTGAGCATAAGATGGTTTCAGATCAGATCTGCTGGATCAAATCCAAAGTGTCTACCAAGTTTTGTAACCTTACTTTTTTCACTTCCTTGCCCTTTGCAACTTGAATACTAGATCAGACAGAGAACTTAAGCATTGTGTTTAGATAACAGATTCCTAAATAAATGTTTGCAATATAACTATATATATATATATATATATATACATACACACAAAAGAAAATGGAACAGAGGTTTCCAAACTATGTCCAAACAGCTTATCAAGAACTCTGCACCCCAACAGGCCTCTGCCCTGAGCACATATTAGGAAGTTGGGCTCTATTTTTCTACTTTGTATTCTGGGCTCATGTGTATTATCAGGTTTTGGTTGGGGAAAGTATGGAAAAGGCCTCCATTTCTAAAGAAAAGGACTACATCTGTAAGGTCTGTATGACCTAGAAAAAGCACTGATTATTCTAAGTTTTTCACTTCTAGGTAGTTCTATGTGATGCTCAGAAAGTCCCAATTTCCCTAGGTTGGGGTTATAAAATAAAGGACTGCATAAATGATTTCTCAGAAGATTCTATCAAGTCATGCTTATAAATACTGTTTAAGGAAAAAATCTCAGTGAGCCCTTCTACCACCAGAAAACATAAATCAGCAGATTCTCCAGTAGACAAAGTTATTTGTTCCAATAAAGTACTACAGATGGTTTTCTGTTAATAGTTATTTCCCTACTTAACATGTGAATGATTAATATTTAACTTTCCAACACTTTACAGAGGCAAAGTGTATCTCCTGTGACATACCATTCATTTATGATAGTTTATGACAGTTTCTAAAATTTCACTGAACAGCAATTACATTTTAATGACTGCATTTATTTCAATGGAAACAAACACTTCTCTAAGCTAACTCAATGTAAGATACACTAATAAAAGATTATTATCCTTTTTTATGAAAAGTCTCTCAGCCAGGCTGGCACCACAGCTCACTTGGCTAATCCTCCGCCTGCGGCGCCGGCACCCCAGGTTCTAATCCCGGTTGGGGCGCTGGATTCTGTCCCTGTTGCTCTTCTTCCAGTCCAGCTCTCTGCTGTGGCCCGGGAAGGCAGTGGAGGATGGCCCAAGTGCTTGGCCCCTGCACCCGCATGGGAGACCAGGAGGAAGCACCTGGTTCCTTGCTTCGGATCGGCGCAGCTCACTGGCCGTAGCGGCCATCTGGGGGGTGAACCAACAGAATGAAGACCTTTTCTGTCTAACTCTGCCTGTCCAAAAAAAAAAAAAGGCTCACCCTTTTTCTAGGACCTGAAATTCTTAGAACCTGATCGTTCAGAGATCCTTTAAAAAATTTATTCATTTGAAAGAGAGAAATCTTCTACTGGCTCAGTCTTCCTGGAAGCTTCTCTCCCACATTGGGCTCTGTGGGGAGCAACTGAGATTAGACTAAGTTACTGGAATTAAGACTTATTCTATGCATCTGCTCTCCCACAATATGGCGCTGGGGAGGAGCAAACTTCTACGCAGCTGCCTCTCGCCAATTTGACTGATGAGCTGCAGGAGCTGATCCTGCTCCTGATTGGAGGAGAGCAGCGTGCTCGGCATGTGGGTAGCAGAGTTGGGATTGGTGGAAGAGGACTATAAAGGAGGAGAGAGTCAACATGCACCAGGAACATCTGAAGGAACACCTGAGCAGCCCCCGAGAGAGCCGGCCAGTGGTGTGCCGCTCCTCTGCGGAAGCGGGGAAAGTGGCAGGGGGAGCCGCCCCTCCACGGAGGTGGAGGGGTCGGCAGCCAACCCGGGAAGGACCAGCAGCAAACCCGGGAAGGGCCGAGCAGACAAAAGAACAGCGCAGGGTTTAGTGTCGTTCCTCCGTGAATGGGGGAGCGACAGGGCCCAAGCACTTAGGTCATCTGCTGCTGCTTTCTCAGGCACATTAGCAGGGAGATGTTTCAAAGATGGAGTAGCCAGGACAAAAACCGGTGCCCACATGGGATACTGGCATTGCAGGTATCCACTATACCACCTCCCTGAGATATTTCTTAAACTTCTGCTAGGTTTCCCAGCTCACGTCTATTAACTTTGTTATAAAACAGCAAACTGAAGCATTATTTTGTTTTTCTAAAACTTTAAAAGAACTAATTGGAGCAAAGAACTGTTATTCTAAATTCTGAGTTTAAAAATATTTTGCAGTATAAGTCTTCTAAGTAAAATCCCATGAAACCCATCGAATCTACTGATGACTGAAAATACAGAGAGACGTTTCAAGGGAAAAAAGGTAGGGTCATGCTTTGCAACAGACGTGAACTTGGTCAGTTTTATCTGGTTACATGATTTTCAAAGTAATTGCTAATATACAGGCCTATCACCACCTCTCCATTTAGATGAGAGTTTTCTCCACTAAACCTTCATTATTTTACATAGGTGGTTGATAATTTATCAAGCTGTAATGTTGTATACCAGTTAGAGGATGAAAGTTATGAACTAGGGCTGGCGCTGTGATACAGCAGGTTGATGCTCTGGCCTGAAGCGCCAGCATCCCATATGGGTGCTGGTTCTAGAGCCGGCTGCTCCTCTTCCAATCCAGCTCTCTACTGTGGCCTGGGAAAGCAGCAGAAGATAGCCCAACTTTCTGGGCCCCTGCACCCACGTGGGAGACCCAGAAGAATATCCTAGCTCTTGGCTTCGGATTGGCGCAGCTCCAGCTGTTGCGGCCATCTGGGGAGTGAACCAGTAGATGGAAGACCTCTCTCTCTACTTCTCTCTGTAACTCTTTCAAATAAATAAAATCTTAAAAAAAAAAAAAAGTTATGAACTAATCTAAGGCACAGAAAATACCAGACAAATCTCTTTCAAATAACTTCTACCTGCCAAGGTCTGTTAGAAATATTTCACTTGCTAGCCAACAAACTATTAGCTTGTCTAAAAAGCAACTTATCTTTGTTTTTGATATATTTTATAAAATGAGTGAAATAGAGAATACATGAAACATAAATAGCCTGAGGTTTCTTTATACAAACCTGAAAGAGCATACATAATTAACTTTTCAAAACTCATATAATCAGTTCAGGAAAAAAGAATCAAGAAAATAATCTATATTTTACAAGAGGTAAAAAAAAAAATCCCACAAATGTAAATTCTTGTTACCTACTAAGAAAGATATGCTATTTTAAGATTATGATTATAAGGCTAAGACATTTCTAATCACCTGATAATCCTGTGTATTCTAGTGAAAAAAAACTGGGGCTAGTGTTGTGGTGTAGCAGAGCTTGGGTCTCCACCTGTGATGCAGACTGCTCCACTTCCAATCCAGCTTCCTGCTAATGTGCCTGGGAAAGCAGTGGAAAATGGCCCAAGTGCTTGGGCCCCTATACCCATGTGGGAGACCCAGAGGAAGCTCCAGGCTCCTGGCTTTAGCCTGGCCCAGCCCTGGCTGTTGTGGCCATTTGGGGAGTGAGCCAGTGGATGGAAGATCTCTACCCACTGCCTCTGTGTATCTCTGCCTTTCAAATAAGTAATTCTTTAAAAAAGAAAAACTTCTAAAATGAACTCTAATTAGAATGATGCATACCTGTGCTTTCTGAAGCAGTTCAAGTGTAAGAGGAAGCCAATCAGGAATGAGTTTCTCCATTTCCAAACTAATTATGGCCAGAGCAAGCATGGATCCTTTGAACTGCAGAAGGTGGCTGCAGGCCATACAGTGAAGCAGTTGCTTGGTGAGGACTGCCAGATGTTGAGATGGGCTCAATTTGGGCAAACTGAACAGTAACTGTGGCCTAGTTGACACTGCAATGGCATGAAACTGGAAACAAATCACAAGAAAATCATTTGAATTTTACTTAGAATGTCTAAGAAAAATCACAGAGAAACTGATGTGACTCCCTTATGTATCACCCAATTTCTAAGTCTGCAATTTTAGTTTCAGTAAGCTGACAAATATCCTAATTTTTATTTTTTTCTTGGCTAATTTTAGTGGTTTTCCTTTACCTAAAAATCAGTACAAAATAGGTGTGTGCACAGTCTATTTGTCAGGTTACTGAAACAGACAACAGATTCAAATAAGAAACTACAAGACTTTAAGCATATTTACAATGTGAAGAAAATCCAATGGTGTGGCTGTGTGAAGATCCCAATTCAACTTATCCAGAATAATTCTCTCCATTCTCAGAATTTCAGATGAGGAACATCCACAGAAACTATCTCTTGCCAATACCTTCAGTACTGGAATTCTCTATCCAAAACAAAAGAGAGTAAGAGCAGAAGGACAGAAAAACTTAACTCATTTTTGTTTTTGGCAAACAAAGATAGTAAACAAATTTTCAAAGCAGAAACACAGGTAGTCTTGAAAGGATTTATTACCTCATCTTCCTCAACAGTCTTAGCAGCTAGGAAAAAACAACTGATGGCAATACAACTCAAATATTTCGGGTGGGCCTAAAATTTGAAGAGGGGGAAAAAACTTTAGTGACCTTTCAGAGAGTTTATAAAATTGTTTTAAAAAGAAGTAAGAATGCACACCGTTCTACAGAACTGATTTGGTTTCTACCCATTCCTTTCTAGATCAGAGCTAACTTTTAATATCACAATCCTAGCCATATGGTACTCTATGGAAACAATGAAAATCATTTCACTGCTGGAATTCAACCAAAGCCTGTTAGCCAAAGCTAATTTCTATCCAGGAGAGAAGAGCTTGCTTTTAGAAGATACACTTTTATTTAATAAACTATTCCCAAAAAATTTTTAAAAATTGTATATAGATGAGTAGAAATTCTCCAATAATTAAGTACGCTACCCCAAACCCATACATAATTCAAGTTACATGATAAAAATGAAAAGGTTCCAAATCCATAAAGATCATTTAGTAGAAAGCATTTAACTTTCTTGGGCCTAACACACATAAGAGGGCTTCATCTTGCCTATTTATTTAGAAATAAAGCAGGCCCACTTTCAGCATGTCTGCCAATGAAGCAATTAGAACAATTTAGTTCAATTACATTGAGCAACACAAGAGGTAAACTGGATAATACAAAAAAACAGTAAAACCTGCTTCAACATTTGTTACACGTAAATAATGACTGCTGTCTCATTCTAAGTGGAATCTTCCAATCCTCTGTCTATGTGAGACATACAAGATGGTTCTATACTATCAATATTTTAGAAATGATAATTACTGATCACAGTACTATGGTTTAGAAAGCACCTCCACATACAGTATTAAATTTGTTGTATCTTTATCTTACAGGTGAGACAAGTCTCAGAGTCTAAGGGACATCATACACGTGATCTAGGAAGGGAAGTCAGCTCTTGCTGCTGAGATATTGTCCTGGCTCCCTTAATTCCAATTTGGCAATATATAATGCCACACCCTGAAGTAACTGGAGTTCATTAAAAGAAAAGAACTGTCAGCAATGAGTAGGCAATAGAATCCTTAATTCGAGGGTACTCATAATAAATTTAGTAATAAAAAGAAATCAACAACAAATGTGACTTTTTAAACAAGCAGTTTTCAGTTCTCATTATGTATGAGAACCATCTGTGCAGTTTGTTTTTGTGTTGTGTAATACAGACAACCAGATTCTACCTACTAGAGATTGCGATTCAGTATCTGGAACAAGACTCAGGTTCTATGCTTTTAAAGAGCTCCATTCATGATTAAACATCTCTTTTATGATAGAGGTTACAATAAGTAGTTAATTAATTTTGAAAAACATAACCAAAAACTTTTTTTGGAATTATCAGCTGTAGTAGAGGGAAATGGAGGAAGGTGGAGGAGTTGCTGCCGAGATAAAAAGTCTTTCAGATAACCCAGATTTGAGGCAATTAGCATCATTACAATTAAGGGTTCTCTAAGTCTTTTAAGAGTATAAGTCTGAAATAAAAGATACATACCTGAGTGGCTATCCAATTTTTTAACATTCCATAGTTCTTTGGCCTCTGTTTTTATGCCTAATAATAAGGCATGTAATTTGCAGTTCCCCCAAGTTTATATATTGCTATACATAAAAGTGGCTATGGTTGAACTGTTTTTCCACTTTTATGCTTAGCAATTAGAGAAATGCTGACTTTCTGTTTTAAATTAGTTGAGGGCTTAATATGACCAATTTAACATAACACTCAACATATTATAGCAGAATTATATAAAACTTATTAATGTGTATGTTGCCTGTCAACAAAAATATACTAAAGTTGTTTTGTGACATCTTGTTATATACCCCAAAGTATACCCCTAGAAAACATATTGTTCAGAAAAACACAATATGAATATTCAATAGGAACAGAAAAAAAGGTGCAATAAATTTATACTTTCTAGTCTGACTCACTGTCGACCTCTTGTGTACCAATTCTCATATGTCCTAAAATGACTAAACATTCTACAAATGCTATATGATTTTTACTATCAAAAACATTACAGGTCAAGTACAAGTTAAAAATACTTGCAGCAAAAAGGAGATTAAAGAGTTAGAAATGCTTCCAAAAATGTACAACATAACAAAACACAAAATACCATGTCTTCTAAGTATATAGATCTTCAGGAAAGTTTTCTACTGCTTTCTATTTATACAATATTTACTAACAGCCTCTGGTTTAGCATAAAACTCTCAATAGGTTATGTGTAAGTGATATCTTAAAATATTTACCTTTACAGTAGCTAAAAACCTGTCCAAAAGACTGCTAGCCAGAGCAAACGTTTCTGGGTAAAGATTGAACTGGTACTTGAGTTTGGCCAGCCACTGAATTACTTCATCTCTCTGGGATGGAGAAACATTCTGTAAGGGAACAATTACATATAAATAAAATTAAAAGTTAACATCAAAAGTTATGTTTAGAATTCTCTCATAAAAGGTTAGTAAGTACTAATAGTTAGGCTCTTCAGACTTGCAAATGAAATCAAGGTGGATAGAAAAGATTGCTAGAAACAGATACCCTAAGAAGCAAATAATTTCATAAATCAAAAAGGCAACAGGAATTTAAAGCAGTTTATCGGACTAAAGCTGTACATTCGATGGGATTTGGGTGCACAGAGTTAGAATTTACATCCTACAGATCACTGTCCAGTAAGACAGAAGGAACTAGAGCAGGGCTATTAAAACCCAGGATTACAGTGGCAGGTGTTTGGTGCAGTGCTAAATTGCTGCTTAGGATGCCCATATTCCCTATCAGAGTGTTGGGTTAAAAGTCCCAACTCCGCTTCCAATCCAGCCTGTTGTACATTCTGTGGGCAGCAGGTAATAGCTTAAGTAGCTGGATCCCTGTCACCCACATGGGAGACCCAGATTTAGCTCCAGGCCTCTGGCTTTGGCCTGGCTCAGCAGTGCCAGTGGTTGTTACAGATATCTGGGGAGTAAACCAATGGATGGAAGCTCTCTGTCTCTGATTTCAAACAAACAAAAAAATACTAACAAAGTCCAGAACTAAGATCTTTCTCTCTTATAAAAAGTCTGGAAAAAGTTGCAAAACACCTTTGTCTGGAACTAGGGTTTCTCTAGGAAGTGAGAGGAAGCAGTACAGCCTAACTGCTAGGACCTGCGTCAAACAACGGTTAGCAAAATCACTGGTTCTACAGTATCTCTTACTCATACAAATTCTTGAAGGGCTACTTTCAAATCTACCCTGGAACTAGGGGCTTCTAAGGATCCTTGGGCACCAAATTAATGAAGGCAGCCATAAACCTTCTAGATAGGGAGAATTAAAAAAAGAAATTAAATTCCTACCAATGCTTTCATCTAAAATGCCAAACAAATAAATGTATTGTTAACTATGCCACCCAAAAAAAATCAGCAAGGAAATAAGCTCACAGAAGTAGAGATACATGGTGATATAATCTGATGAAACTGGGGAGGCTTTTAGGGAGGTGAAAAGTACAAGAGCAATAAGAAACGAGAGTATCACTAACTACCATCTGCGGACCTTAGACACACAATGCGGGAGTATGGCAGAAAAAAATTATCCCTGAATGACAGTTTATTGTTATTTGATGTGTGACATTAAACAACCCAAACATAAAATTTTAGTAAGTATCACAAAAGACATAAAAGAGAACATGGTTTAAGGAGACTACAATATAGTTAGAGTAACTACATGATGTAACTTATGTAAAGCACACATAACAGAATGCAAAAGGCACTCAAATATTAGTTTTCTTCCTTCCCACCTCTAAACTGATTCCCACTAAATGATGTCAGAAAAAACAAATTTATGAAAAGTTACATGAATGACTCTTTTAACCATAAAATTCGTCATGAAAGAGATCATAACACTATCTTTGAACTTTAATACATTATTTTTAAAGATTTTATTTTTATTTATTTGAAAAGTCAGTTATACAGAAAGGAGAGGCAGAGAAAGTTCTTCCATCCGATGGTTCACTCCCCAGATGGCTGCAACGGCTGGAGCTGCACTGATCTGAAGCCAGGAGCTTCTTCCAGGTCTCCCATGTGGGTGCAGGGGCCCAAGGACTTGGGCCATCTTCTACTGCTTTCCCAGGCCACAGCAGAGAGCTTGACTGGAAGAGGAACAGCCAAGACTCGAACCGGCGCCCAAATGGGATGCCGGTGCTTCAGGCCAGGGCGTTAACCCGCTGCACCACAGCGTCAGTTCCATGAACTTTAATACATCTTACATTAAGATTTAAAAATAGGGACCGGCACCGCGGCTCACTAGGCTAATCCTCTGCCTTGCGGCGCCAGCACACCGGTTCTAGTCCCAGTCGGGGCGCTGGATTCTGTCCCGGTTGCCCCTCTTCCAGGCCAGCTCTCTGCTGTGGCCCGGGAGTGCAGTGGAGGATGGCCCAAGTCCTTGGGCCCTGCACCCCATGGGAGACCAGGATAAGTACCTGGCTCCTGCCATCGGATCAGCGCGGTGCACCGGCCGTGGCGGCCATTGGAGGGTGAACCAACAGCAAAGGAAGACCTTTCTCTCTGTCTCTCTCTCTCACTGTCCCCTCTGCTTGTCAACAAACAAAACAAAAACAAAACAAAACAAAAAGATTTAAAAATAGGGACAGGAAAGCATCCCTGCATGGCTGGTGTTACCATCACTACCCAGAACTAGCAATTACAAAAAAAGAAAAAAAAAAAAATTGAGAAAATCTACTCTTTAAAGTCATACTAATTCTAAGATCAGTTCTTCAAACCAGTTCAAACATGTACCAAACAATATCAGGACAGTAAGTGCCTAACTAGTTACCCTCATTCACTCAAAGTAAAGAATAGAAGAAAGCAAAGTCCCAAACAGCATTTCCTAATTTCATGAAGGAAACCGTTTGTTTTTTTCTCATATGAATTACTCAAACAAGGTTAAGCGGATTTGGTTAACTGGTTGAACAACTAAGCTGAAAGAGAATTTATAATGAATTGATGCCACATGACAAAACATAGGCTGGCTGCTATAATACATGCTAACTTCAACAAATTCTCCCCCCACCTTTAATCTCTGAAAGGTTTAGCATTACCTAAAACATTTAGTACAACCCCCAGCCCCCAGGCTTGTAATATAAATCCCTTTGTGACCTATTTCTCCTGCTTCATCCATCTTCCAGCACTTTCTGCTTTTCACTTCATACTTAGGTATACTACTTCTATTTATGATTCCTCCTGGCACCTGCCATGCTACTTTACATCACTGTTTATTTGCTCATTTTTCCTTCTGGTTGAACATACTTCATTCTAAATTCCACTTGCTTTTTTATATATCCTTCAAGAACTACTTCAATAGTCACTGCCCACACCACACACTTTTCCTTGTAACTCAGGTTGAATCTTCCTGTGCTCCTATTGCATCTCTTCTCGTATTTATTTTACTCAACTTAAAAACAGAACAAAACAAAACCTTCTGCTTTTGGACAGGATGACATCAGTATCAGCAAACCTACACACCCTGGCTGAGAACAAGTAGAAAAGCTATAGCAACAACCTGTTCTTAATGGTACCAGAACTGCTAGGACTACCAAGCCCTGAGAATTCAGGATTTTTGAAAAGGAGGTAACGAGAGATAAGCTCAACATTCTGCCGTAGCTTTTCTTCCAGAGTACTTGCTTATCAAGTGGGAAGGACAAGAAGCTAAGAATAAACCACTGGAGCTTTTAGGAGTCTTACAGAGCTAGAGACAAAATTTGGAGACATGAGGAGCCAAGAGCTTACCAGGAAGAGAGATTAATCAGAATTTAACACTCAACTGAATTTCTGAATGAAATTCTGAAGGTGTATAGAACAAGGATCTAAGAAGTTACACAGAAAACTTCTAAAAAGCGAGAATGAGTTCAAGAGAGTTCAGCATCCTTTGGGAATTAAGGGGTCCTGGTACATACTCCAAACTCTAAGTTGGAATCCTACACTCTACTAATCAGGGCAAAACAAGATGACACCAAAGCCAACTGCTATCCAGCCTTCAGTCAGCTCCCACCAGAGAGGAGGGACACTAAACCCTTTATGGAAGAGGGTATTGTACTCAAGAATCACTACAATTTTTTCCAATGTTCAGTATCAAATAAAAAATCATCAGGGATGATAAGAGAAAAAAACCAAGAAAACAAAACCCAGGAGAAGAAAAACGAAAAGTAGCGGAAAGATCGAGATCTTCTGGGAAAAGGACTTAATGTACAAGAAAATAGAAGGAAAAGAAAATGGAAGAAAAGAAAGAATTTTACTAGAGAAATGAAGCCTACCCCATCCCCAAATTTGGAGGAAAATTACTAGAACTGAAAAGCTGGAAGAACTCAATGTGTGGGGGCTGGCACTGTGGTGCAGTGGGTTAAAGCCCTGGCATGCAGGGCCAGCATCCCATATGCGTGCCAGTTAAGAGTCCTGGCTGCTCCACTTCCGATCCAGCTCTCTGCTGTGGCCTGGGAAAGCAGTAGAAGATGGCCCAAGGCCTTGGGCCCCTGCACCCATGTGGGAGACCCAGAAGAAGCTCCTGGCTCCAGATCGGCTCAGCTCCAGGCGTTGCGGCCATCTGGGGAGTGAACCAGTGGATGGAAGACCTTTCTCTGTCTCTTCCTTTCTCTGTAACTGCCTCTCAAATAAATAAATAAAATCTTAAAAAAAAAAAAAAAAAAAGAACTCTATGTGTGGATATAACAAGTTACACATGGATGGTCAGCTATGCCTTGAGGAAAACTTACAGATTTAAATTGCCACTATTCTTTATCTCAAATGATATGTAAGGTACCAGGGATAAAAGATACATGAGACATCTTATACAATAAACTTTTGGAGAGTTTATGATATAATCATATTACAGAAGTCTAAAAATTTCTAAAAGAAAAGGCATATAGCCAACAGTAATTGAGAGGTCATCCAACTATCTTCCAGGAAGCTTCCAACACTGGCAATACCTTAGGGTTCACTCAACCCCCTTACAAATACTGATGATTATAAGAGTGCTTTTCATCAACTAATTAGAATCATATAAAAGTATTCAGCCTCCATGGCTAACTATAAGAGGGCACTTCAAAAAAATTGTGGAAAATAAGATAATGCTATTTCCACAAATGTTTGGAAGACACTTTGTACATCTAGAAATGAAAGCTTATGAGAGGCTTCAAAAAGACCATAGAAAATTTCCAGTATCTTTTAATTCCATTTTTCCACAAACTTTTGAAGTCCCCTAGTATTAAGATTATAAAGTAAGAGAATGAACATAACTATCTTCCTAAAGCTATATATAATTCAGATAACAAGAAAACAACCAACAAACAACAGCATCCCACACCAGAGTTCAATTCCCAGCTCTAGCTCCAGTCTACAACTTCCTGCCAATGTGCACCCTTGAAGGCAACACGCTATGGCTCAATAATTGGGTTCCTGCCACTACATGGGAGGCCTGGATTAAGTTCCAGCCTCCTGGCTTTAGCCATGGTCCTTGTGGGCATGTGGATGGAAACTTGTAGTATCTATGTTTTCCTCTCTCTGTAACTCAAAATACTTTTTTTAAAAAAGGGTTAACTCTTGTTTCAGAAAGAGAGAGATATTTCTCCAAGAACAGGGCATTAATGGTACATACTCCACCAATTAAGTGTCAAGATACTATTATGCATGGCACCAGTACACTTATTTCTAACAGAACTCATCTATCTGGAGTAAAGTGAGAAATCATTACCTGATCTGTAGGGAATTTCGGCACAGTCACCTTCCACATCTGGGCTTCCCTAGAGATTGCCTTTTCCAATAGGAAAGACAATCTCTGGTTTTCCAAGGGTCCTGGAAACTTCATGATATCCTTTGGAGCTGCCTGCCACCCAGCTTGATGTAGCTACCTGTAAAATCAAACATAAATAATATTTTTAATTTAATTACAGAATATAGCAATATATGCATATAAACATGTTAGTACTTATTAAAACAATTCATAAAACAAAAATAGGAATGTTATGAGGTAGTGAAAGATTTTATAGCTCTTTAAAATGTCATTATGGCCGGTGCCACGGCTCAATAGGCTAATCCTCCACCTAGCGGCGCCGGCACACCGGGTTCTAGTCCCGGTCGGGGCGCCGGATTCTGTCCTAGTTGCCCCTCTTCCAGGCCAGCTCTCTGCTGTGGCCCGGGAGTGCAGTGGAGGATGGCCCAAGTCCTTGGGCCCTGCACCCATATGGGAGACCAGGAGAAGCACCTGGCTCCTGCCTTCGGATCAGCGCGGTGTGCCGGCCGCAGCATGCCAGCCGTGGCGGCCATTGGAGGGTGAACCAACAGCAAAAAGGAAGACCTTTCTCTCTGTCTCTCTCTCACTATCCACTCTGCCTGTCAAAAAAAAAAAAAAGTCATTATATTAAAATGTTATAATTATCAGTCATCTGAAAAATTCTAGCTTTAAATCTGAAATTCAGTTATACAGTTGTCCAAATTTTCTTCTTAAAAAGCTAATCTGAATCAGGGACAGTTTTTTCTTCATTAAAAAAAAATATCAGTGTTGGCATTGGCTGCTCTGCTTCCAATCCAGCTCGCTGCTAATGGCCTAGGAAAAGCAGAAGATGGCTGAAGTACTTGAGCCCCAGCCAACCATGTGGGAGACCAGGATGAAGCTCCTGGCTTTGGCCTGGCCCAGCACTGGCTGTGGCGGTCATCTGGGGAGTAAACTGGAAGACGGGAGGTCTCCCTCTTTCTCTGTGACTCTTTCAAAATAAATAAACCTTCAAAATAAAATCAATTACATCCTACTCATTCCCACTTCTTCAGTATGAAACCATGTCCTTAAGTATGACACCATGTATTCTTCCAATTCAGTGTCCACTAGCCACACTTGGCTATTTAAAGTTTAAGTAGACAAAAGTTAAATATTCAACTCCTGAGTCACACTAACCCATTTTAATATTCTTATGTGGCTAATGGATATTTGGACAGTACACAAAAGGAACATTTCTATCAATGCAGGAAGTTCTACTCGTCAATGTTGATCCTAGGAAGCTTAATAGACAGTGCCTGCTCTCTAAAATAAACAGCAATTTCATGAGCAGCAGTCAGCATCAGTGCAGGATAACAGAGTGTCCAAAAAGATGTTTTTTTTTTTTTTTTAAAAAAAAGGAAACAATACCCTTGAGAGGTTTGATTGTGGGTAACAAAGTGTATTAAAAAGCTGTAGAAGGGACCAGTGTTGTGGTGTAGCAGGTAAAGCCACTTCCTGCATTTCCAGCATCCCTTATGGGCGCGAGTTTGTGTCTCAGCTGCTCCACTTTCAATCCAGCTCCCTGCTAATGGCCTGGGAAAAGCTGTGCAGAAGATGGCCCAAGTCCTTAGGCCCCTTTATGGGAGACCTAGATGAAGCTCCACGCTTCAGCCTGGCTCAGCCCTGGCTATTGTGGCCATCTGAAGAGTGAACAAGCAGATGGAAGATATCCATTTCCTCTGTAATTCTTTCAAATAATTAAATATTTAAAAAAGAAAAAAGAAAAAAAGCTGCCTGCTGAAGAGGCTAGAGTTGTGGTACAGATTAAGCTACTGCCTGTGACACCAGCATCCTACACGAGCACAGGAGCACAGTTCCAGTCCCAGCTGCTCAGCTTCTGATCCAGCTCCCTGCTAATGTTCCTAGGAAAGCAGCAGAAGGTGGCCCAAAGTAGGTGGGCTTGGGCCCTGACCCATGTGGAAAACCAGATGGAAGGGCCGCTGTGGTATACAAGGTTGAGTTGTGGACTGCGGTGCCAGCATTCCATATGGGCACTGATTTAAGTCCCAGCTGCTCCACTTTCAACCCAGCTCTCTGCTAATGCATCCAGGAAAGCAGCGGAAGATGGTCCAAGTACTTGGGCCTCTGTACCACGTGGAAGACCTGGAGGAAGCTCCTGGCTCCCAGTCCCGCCCCAGCCATTGTGGCCATTTGGAGAGTGAATCAGTGGGTGAAAGCTCACTCTCTGCTTCTCTCCCTGTATCTCTGCCTTTCCAAAAAATAAATAAATCTTAAAAAAAAAAAAAAAGCAGAATGTGAGAATAAATATAATACAATATTTGCATAGCATAATAATAAATATGATCAAGGATTTCAACAACTGTTTCCATAAAAGTATGTTGGGACATAAGTATGAGTGTTGGGAGAGTAGAATGAGACCACATCTTCACATTTCACTGTAGAAAATCTATAAATACTTAAAATTGAAACATCAAAAATCAACAACAGGGCAAGCTATTTGAAAATATGGTCTTTAATAACAAAAGAAACAAGTTACAAATGAGAAATGGTTAGCTTCTGAGGAATAAGAAAAGCTACTGCAGCAGGGGAATACTATTTTCATTATAAACCTCAGAAGTAAAACTATTTTACTTTTTCAAATATTTACTGGTATTTCAGATTTATGGAATCTATTATTTTTTTAGATGTGAGAAATTGAAATAAAAAGTGCCAAATCTAATTTTAATCTGTACTTAGGAATTTTTGTTAAAAACCTCAAAATTAAAGAATTCTTTATGCCATTGGCTACAATCAACCAGGCGGTTCACCAGGATCCACCAGCCTTTTCAACAAAGCACCACAAGTAACTGCCATTTGTGACTGCTTTTCCCTTACAAGGCTTCTTCTGAAGGTTACTTTTCAGTGACATAGATAGGGAGAGAGAGGGACATATAGAACAGAATCATGCAAAGAGGAGTAAGATCAATCTACAATTAAGGAGTGATCCCTGTTCTCCAATCTCCTAAAACTAAGGCCTGTAGAATAAGTCTTTCAAGAATTTAGATGCTGTAACAACTTTTTTTTAAAAACAAAAACAAAAACAACAAGGGAACTGGCCAAAGATACCACAAGGGAAATTATGTAAAAACTTCTGAGATGCAGTGAAGTCAGTGCATACAAGGAAATTAATACCTAAAAATGTCTGTATTAAGAAAGAAAATTTCAAATAATCTTCCACTTTAAGACAATGGATAAAGAATAAGCTACCTCTAAAGTAAGCCAGAAGCAAGGAGATAATAAATGTTAGAGTGGAAATTAATAGAGAACACAGAGGAACAAAAATCAATGAAACCAAAAATCATTTGAAAGTGAAAAACCTTCAGCTAGACCAGGAAAAACAGAGAAGACAGATTACTAAAATTAGGAATCTAAGTAGATATTACAATCTACTTAGGAATAAAAAGAATTATAAAAGAATCTAATGAATAACTGTGTGCAAATTAGTCCATTTAGATGAAATGGACAAATTCCTAGAAATATGAACTACCGAAATTGACTTAAATAGAAAAGATGAAGAGCTGTGTAAGAAATAAACAGATTTAATTAGTAATTTAAAATAAAATTGTCAGGGGCTGAGTTGTAGCACAGCAGGTTAATCCACTGCTTAAGATGCAAGCATCCCATCATGAGCATGCACCAGTTTGAGTTCCAGCTATTGGCTTTTGCTTCAGCTCCCTGTTAATGTGTCTGGAAAAGCAGTGTTAAAACAGCCCAACTACTTGAACCCTGCCATCCACATGGGAGACCTGGATGGAATTATGGGCTCCTGGCTTTGATCTGGCCCAGCCCTGTCTGTTGAGGGTATCTGGGAAGCAAACCAGCAGATGGAGGATCTCTCTCCATCTTTCACTTCTTGTCACTCTTTCAAATAAATAAAATCCATGCTCAGATGGCTTTACTGGCTTAGTCGATCAAACATCCACAGAAAAATATCAATTTCTCATACACTCCTCCAAAAAAAGCAGATTCTTCCCGACTCATTCTATACCTTTTTTTTAAGAGTTTGTTTTTTTTTGTTTTTTGTTTTTTTTTTTTGTTTGTTTGTTTGTTTTTGTTTTTGACAGGCAGAGTTAGACAGTGAGAGAGAAAGACAGAGAGGAAGGTCTTCCTTTTCCGTTGGTTCACCCCCCAAATGGCCACTAGCCAGGAGCCAGGTGCTTCCTCCTGGTCTCCCATATGGGTGCAGGGCCCAAGCACTTGGGCCATCCTCCACTGCTTTTCCGGGCCACAGCAGAGAGCTCGACTGGAAGAGGAGCAACCGGGACAGAATCCGGCGCCCCAACCAGGACTAGAACCCAGGGTGCTGGCGCCGCAGTCAGAGAATTAGCCTAGTGAGCCATGGCGCTGGCTTTCCCGACTCATTCTATAAGCCAAGTTACTACTATGTCGCTACCAAATAAAATACTCATTATTAGAAAACTGCGTATTATTAATCTCTTCTGAATAAAGATGCAAGATTCCTCAACAAAATACCAGTAAACTAAACCCAGCAACATAAAAGGATTACACATCATAACCAAGTGAGATTTGTACCAGGAATGCAAGGCTGGTTTAATATTCAGAAATAAAGGTAAGTAACACCATATCAATAGACAAAAATCATTCTTTGCTCATACTAGGGAATCTAACAAAGGAAAAGAAAAAAACAGCTCAAATCTCCTTCAAAATATAGGATATAAGTAATGCAAGTAAAAGATATTAAGAATGGGTGGCATTTAAGAATGTATTAGATTAAATGGGGCTATAAGAAAATCAAAATGCAATACCTAATCCAGCCAAGGTTCCTGTAAAGGAGGGAGATAAATGCTGTGAAAGTAATTCCTGGGTCAAAAGTCAAATATATCAATGCTAAACTTACTAAAATTGAAGACTGCTGTGATCCTGTAAAACAATATCCCTATTCTTAGGAGCTACACATTGAAAAATGGAGAGGGCTCTTAAGATATGCAACTTAGAAAAAATGAAATATGATAAAACATTAATACGTGAATACAGGTAAAGGATTTAAGTTTGAGATCGTTTGCAAATGATTAATATAAAAAAGAAAAAAACCACATAATTTATGGAAGCACTTACATCAATGTATTTTTAACATTTTTACAGGACTAATGGAACAGATACTATGACATAATGGAGAAAGCATAGCATGAGTTTTATCTCTTTTGCTGACTGCACATGCCTGGGTTTTTTGGTTTTTTTGGGTTTTTTTTGACAGGCAGAGTGGCCAGTGAGAGACAGACAGAGAGAAAGGTCTTCCTTTGCCGTTGGTTCACCCTCCAATGGCCGCCATGGCCGGCACACCGTGCTGATCCAAAGGCAGGAGCCAGGTACTTATCCTGGTCTCCCATGGGGTGCAGGGCCCAAGGACTTGGGCCATCCTCCACTGCACTTTTTTTTTTTTTTTTTTTACAGGCAGAGTGGACAGTGAGAGAAAGGTCTCCCTTTACCATTGGTTCTGGCCGCTGCAGCTGGCGCACCGCGCTGATCCGAAGCCAGGAGCCAGGTGCTTCTCCTGGTCTCCCATGCGGGGCAGGGCCCAACTGCACTCCTGGGCCACAGCAGAGAGCTGGACTGAAAGAGGGGCAACTGGGACAGAATCCGGCATGCCGGTGCCGCAAGGCGGAGGATTAGCCTATTGGGCCACGGCGCCGGCCATGCCTGTTTTCTAATGTGTGAAAGACTGAGTTGAATCATGAATTTTTAAGGAATAAAATACAAACACTTAAAATATAACACTACTCTGTTTTAAGTAACAGAATTTTATAGTTGTATCTTGTTACTGTATGCCCACTGCTGGTCACATCCAGAAAAAGAACTCTTTTTTTAGGAACTAAAAAAGACAATTTTGATTTGCATAGTCCACACATATCTAATAAGAGTTTCACATTTCTCCTTCCATTCTTGTCATTGCTTCTTTCACTCCTTTCTCCATGCTTATCAAATAACTTAACATTTGAGTTAATCGTTTATAAAATGTTAATCATACCCACATTCAAGGCCTCCTAAGGAAATGTACTGCAGAGAGATGGGTATACAATATAAACAATTTCATTACTATATTATGTAATTATCACAATGTCATTTCTTGCTAATAATCCTGTACTGGTGCTAACTTCTGGATCTTCCTTCCTTTCCAAAGGAACAAGGATTTACTTACGTGACCATATGAGAACCTCATGTTCTGCTCCTTCCGTGACTTTATGTACTCTTCGTCTGAATGCCTTTTTGATCACTGTTCTTTGAACCTGAAATGTCTAGCTCACACATTCTTCAAGTGTCTCAATCTGTGAATAGTACACTCTAAATGGTACAACTGGGACCTGCCTTGCTACATCTGTAATTGGACATAATTCAAGTTGTGCATTTAATTACTTCACAACGATCATTGGAGACCTACTTCTATGAACTGTGAGTTTCTGAATGGCAAAGACTAACCTCCAAAATTTAACACTATGCCTTAGCAATAATAGCCTACACCTGTTAAGCACCTACAAGTAAAAGTATTCAATCTTTACTAGTTGGCCAGCTATTGTTCAAAGTGCTGTGCCAAATTAATTCATGTAATCCTCATTTTAAAGATGAAGAAAAATCGACAGAATGGTTAACATTCCTCACTTAGAAAGTATTTTACAATCAGGGTAAAATATGAACACACTCCCAGCATCCAATCGTGACTAAGACACAGTCTAACCTCCTGGGATGCCACACTGTCACGCGACCTCATTACCTGTAACTCCACATCACCCGCAGCACCGCTCCAACAAGCTCATGCTCTACTGGTCTGCCCTGGATCAGCATTAAGAAACTTCCCCTGCAGGAGCACACGCTCTCTCACTCCTCTGGTCCCAGGTTAGCTCCTCTAAACTCTGTCCTTTCTTGAGCTATCTGCCCGCTCCTTTATATTCCATCTGCCACAAATGACCCAGGAAAAGTTAGAGCAGCAACCACTGTTACCCTCCTCAACAAATCCACTCGCAGGACAGAGACCGCACAGCCTTAGAGTCACTCAACTCTGGTCGCCAGATTCTAGGCGAGTTACCTAAAGGGCAGGTTAACTGCAAGGGTAAAACGAGACTGCCGCGGCGTGCCTGGCCGAGTGCGAGAGCGGGCCTGGCGTGATGCGCCCATCCGGCGTGGCTGCTCGGAACGCTGAGCGGCTCCCCGAGGGCAGAGTAAACTCCATACACATTTTAGGCCGGGCATTCACAGCCTGAACCCTCCTTGCTTCCCGACAGGTAACTTTCCCGATGCTGCTACCCAATTCTCAACTTCCACCGAGAGGCTCGGCTCCGCGGGGGTCCTTGGGCTCGCCCTGGCAACCTTCCGAGATCTTCACCGGCCCCTCGGGGTGCAACTCCCTTCTCCGCGGCCGCGCACGGGGCGGGCCCCCGCGGCACTGGCGCGGGTCGCCCCATCCCTTCGGCGTCCACCCCGTCTCCCAAGGGAAGGCATCCCGAGGGGTGCGCCCAAGTCTGCAGGCGGGGGCGTGTCCCGCTTTGTGCGTGAACCCGGGTTCGCGGAGCCCAGATCCCGCTCCGGGGCAGCGAGCTGCCGTCCCTACAAAGTTTCTCGCCGACGGAATCACAGGTCAGCCCGACCAGGCTGCCGGCAGGTGCCGGCCGCTCGCGGGCGGGGACGAGCAGCGCGCGACACCCGGCGCTCCCACTCGGGCGGCGCGCGCGCGCGCGGGCGACGGTTGGCGGAGCCGCGCCGAGCCCCCCGCCCCCGCCCCCTCACCTTCTCCTCTTCCTCCTCCTCCTCCTCCTCCTCCACCCCGGCAGAGCTGTAGGCCTCACAGGGGTGACGCGGGGTCATCCGGGGGCCCCGTCACCGCCTCATTCTCCTCAGCGCGCGACGTCGGGGCGCGCGGGACACGGAGCCGGCCGATGAGGAGGGAGAAGAGGGGGAGCGGGGCACGGAGGGCGCAGGCACTCGGGCGGGACACACGCCTGCGGCCGGCCAGGCGCTCAGCGAGTTAGTTCCATGGTGACCCTGGACGTGAGGCCGCCGCCGCCGGTCCCGCTCCTCCAACCGCCGCCGCTGGTGCCCGGGTGAGGAGGGGGCTCCCTCTCGCCATAGGGCGGCGGGGGCCGGGGAGAGGCGGGGGGTGAGGCCGGCTCTGCCCCTGCCCGGGGGAAGCGCCTCCGAGGGGAAATGGTGAAAGGGGGGAAGGGGAGAAAAAGGGAGAAAAAAAAAAGGAAGGGGAAAGGGGGGAAAAAAATAAGAAAAAGCGAGACAGAGGCGCTGCCGCGTCTGCTCGAGGGGAAGGCTGGGGAGGGAGGGGAGGGGAGGAAGAAGTGCCGGCTCCCTAGGCTCCGCCCTCGCGGACCGATCCCTAGGCGCGCTCACTCCTTGTAAACAACAGTGACGTGAGCCCGCCTCCTCCCTCTCTGCCGCCTTCTCGTTCCAAGAGACATAGAGCGAAGTCCAGTAAAAAGTCGGGCTTGTTGGAGAAGGGCAGGGGAAGGGGTTGGCGTTAGCGCGGGAGGAGGGAGGGATTCTTCCGTGGGCTCAGACGAGCCCAAGATGCGCGGACTCGTTTTCCTTGAGGAGCGGAAGAGTTCCTCGGCGGCCGCAACATGACGTCAGCGGCCCCAGCTCGCTGGTGGAGGCGTGTGGCGGCCGGAGAGTGCGCTGCGCATGCGCGCCTGGCAAGAAAGCGGCGGCCGAGCCGGGCCCCGGGGCTGGGTTTCTGTGGCTCTGCGCCTCCGCCGGACTTGGAGCTGCCTGGTTTCATCCGACGTCACTTGGCACCTGGCGTGTGGCGAGAGTTTAATTGGGAACGGGCTGGTGATCTGCTGTGCAGAGAGGTCTGGCAGTCTTTGTTGACCTCGTAAAATAACAGTCAGGTGGTGTTTTGTTACCGATGACGTGTTAAGTGGAGTTGGGGATATTTTTTTCTGCTGCCACATCGTGTGTAGGTGGAGGGAGAGCCTCAAGCGCTTTAGAAAACGGAAAACGGGGGTGGGCGCCGTGGCACACCGTGGGGACAACGTTTCGAGTCCCAGCTGCTCCACTTCCGATCCAGCTCCCTGCTAGGCGTCCTGGAAAGCAGCTGAGGATGGCCCAGGTCCCTCTCCCCCTGCACCCATGTGGGAGACCCGAGGAAGCTCCTGGCTTTGGCCTCGCCCAGCCCTGGCTGTTGAGGCCAGCTGGTACGTGAACCAGCAGACGGAATCTCTCTCTCTCTGTCTCTGCCTCTCTCTAACTCTGCCTTTCAAATAAATAAAAAAAAAAAAAAAAAAAAAAAAAAGAAACCGGTAGAGCTCATGTCATGGGTGCTGAAGGCCGTATTTAAATATGGTACACGACACCGCGGACGGCTGGGATCCTGCCCTGTAACCTGTCAGGAGAATTATGTCTGCTTAACCAACGGCTGGGTATTTCAGAGGTTTTACGACCAAGTCCTGGATGAGTGAGTGAGGTGACGTAAATGTTTTATTTAAGGTTCTTGCACTCCAAATGGTAATATTTGTTCATCTTTTGTTTGATTATAAAAAGGATATGTAGTAAAAGAAAGCTTTGAAGGAGAAAACGAGGGGGTGTGACCTTAAACTCAGCCATTTATTAAAATAGCCTCATTTCTGTTTTCCATTTCTGTCTTATACGTGCCCGTTTTAACTGTAAGTGAGAGAATATTGAGCTATTCAGTGGGCAGACGCTTGCACACCCTAAGTAAACGAGGACAGAAAAAGCTCCTGCCTTCCTGGAGTTTGCAGTCCTAACACCCAACAGAGCCGTTTAGCTAATTAGCCCCATCGAAAATCACCCAGGGCCTCGGTTCTCTTGCTTGGGCGAACTTCCCTTCCCTCGAAGGTAAGCTCACAGATGGCTGGGATCTGCCCCGGCCGATAGCAGGCTCTCCGTGTCCGATGGCTGACGGAATACACAATGAGCAGTGTGAGCAGTATCGAGCTGCAAGCTGCCTCCGCTGGGATATCGGAAAAGGTTTCTCAGAAGTGACATTTGCAAGGAGACTTGAAACCACTGGGCAGAAAAAGCGGACAAGAAAGCAACAGGGCAAAGGCTGTGGCGCTGATAGTCTCAAAATCTAAAGCAGGGTGACTGGCCCTGGAGAGAATTCAGTCTGGCAAGCGCTGAGGCCAGGGATGGCAAGGGACAGATCTAAAGGACAGAACAGGGAGCCCGAAGCCCCTTGGGAAGCCCTGGAAGGATTTCAAGTAGGCTGTGTTTGTGTCCTGCTGTTTCACTTCGTGCAACCTTTTTCTGTACTAGTGCGTGGTCCTCATCCTTCGTGAGCCACATTTGTTTGGAGAATACATAGCATTTCAGCATAGTACTGTGAGGATAGCATAATTCTAATATATGACGACCATAAATCGGCTTCTGATTTTCACTCTTTCAAAGGCGGAGTCTCCGCCTCAGGCATGGAAAGCCAAGGCATTGTGGCAAACAAAATGTTCTACATGAAGGATCTCTGTGAGAGATACTCCAGTGGAAAGAAGCGGCCAAAGAAGGATGTACTTTTCTCTAAAAGGGAGAGAGTTTCCTCTTTGCTCATGGCCTTGTCCAAATACTGGACTCAAAAGGCTTCCATACCTAGGCAGCTCGTGTTGAGACCTTCGGGTGACCACAATCAATCATAAGAGTGTTAATTGTTAAATTAGGACCTCTGTCCTCAATGAGTTGTATTTATGAGTTAACTGTATACATAGTTCTCAGTTTGTGTGTGTGTGTGCGTGTGTGCAAATTGCTGAAATCTTTACTTAGTATAGAGTTGGTCTTCTGTGTACAAAGTTAATTGAAAATGAATCTTAATGGAGCATGGGACTGGGAATTGGAGAGGGAGGAGGTGGAGGGTTGGGAGAGTGAGTGGGAGGGTGGGTATGGTGGGAAGAATAACTATATTCCTAAAGTGTACTTATGAAATTTGTATTCCTTAAAAAGTAAATTCAAAGAATAATAAAAATAAGTAAATAAAATTGCCTGTGGCAAGTCAAAAAAAAAAAAGATTCTCCTAGGTATGTTCCCCAACAGAAATGAAAATTAAAACCTGCGGTATAGCAGGTAAAGCCGCCACCTGCAGTGCTGGCATCCTGTATGGGCGCTGGTTCTAGTTCTAGCTGCTCCACTTCTGATCCAGCTCTCTGCTATGGCCTGGGAAAGCAGTACAAGATGGCCCAAGCCCTTGATCCCCTGCACCTGCGTGGGAGACCTGGAGGAAGCTCCTGGCTTCTAATTGGCGCAGCTCCGGTCGTTGTGGCCAATTGGGGAGTGAACCAGCGGATGGAAGACCTCTCTCTCTGCCTCTCCTTCTCTTTGTAACTCTGACTTTGAAGTAAATAAATAAATCTTTTAAAAAAGCTTGCACATTAATGTTTATAGCAGCATTACTCAGGGTGGCCAAAAGATGGGACAACCCAAATGTCCATTGCTATGGTTTGTCCCCACCAAAACTCACATCCCCAGTGTCACAGTGTTGAACTCATGTTGAGAATGTGGATCCTTTAAGAGGGATTAAAGTCCTTCTGCAGAGATTGGGTTAGTTCTCCAGCCAGTGGTTTGTTAGAAAGTAAATTCAATTTCCTGAGCTTGCTCTTCCTCTCTCATGAGTTCCTGTCCAACTCCTCCTACCTCATTTGCTTTTAAGGGTTTGCATTACCAGGAAACTGGCACTGGAAGCAGAGCCAGACCTTGACACTGCAATATGGGATGCAGGCATCTTAACAGTTGCACCAAACACCTGTTCCTTTGCTCCCCCTTTTGCCATGTAGCCCTTACCAGAAGCCACGCAGATGTCAGCACCGTGGTCCTGGACTTACAGAACTGTGAGCCACAACAAACCTCTCTTTAAATTACTTGGTCCCAAATATTTTATTATAGAACAGAAAACTCACCAAGACATCGATTAGCTGATGAATGCACAAAATCAAAGGCGGTGTACAATGGAATATTACTTGGTCATAAAAAGCAAGTGCTGGGCCAGGTCATTTGCCTTAGCAGTCAACTGCATCTGATGCTGTAGTGCCTGGGTTCAAGTCCCACCTCTGCTCCCTACACCAATGTCCTGGGAATGAGCACTGTAGGAGGCAGCAGGTGATGACTCAAGTACTTGGATCCCTGCCACCCATATGGGCAACCTGAATTGGATTCTTGGCTTCAGTCTGGCCCAGCCCTAGCCACGGTGGGCATTTGTGGAGTGAACCAGTAGCTGGGAGCTTTCTATCTATATCTCAAATAAGTTCTAAAATTTGTTTTAAAAAGGAAGTACTTGTATGTGCTGTAAGATATATGACCTCCAAAAACATTATGCGTGAATGAAGCCAATCACAAAAGACCACGTATTATACAATCCCATTTATATGAATGTCCAGAATAGGCAAATCTATGGAGACAGAAATAATAGCTGACGTTTAGGACTGAGGGCAGCCTTTGGATTGGTGGCGGGGTAGGGAGTGACAGCTAAAGGGTGTTAGGTTTCTTTTTGAGGTGATGAAAATGTCCTCAGATTGATTGAGGTGATGGTTGCGCAGCTCTGAAGTTACTGGAGACCACTGAATTGTACATTTTGGATGGATTTTATGGTGTGTGAATTATGTATCAATAAAGCTGTTACATGAAAAAACGAGTTCAGTGAACATGTTCATGTACAAGTGTAATCTAGGTCATTTCAGAGTCCTTCAGTATTTACATTTTTATGGCTTTTCATGAATACTGATTTGCCAAATTTCTTGGCAGGGGGATTGAGCCAATTAAAATGTAACCAGGAGTATGTAAGTGTTCCCATTTAATTATATACTTATTGTTTTTGAAGTTTAGGTCCATGAAAACTGTTTTACTGTCTGTGAAGGTGCCAGTGGTGATTCAATCTACAATACTATAAATATAATTACGATTAATTAATCAACAGTTGGGTAAGGAACTAGTTCCAATTGTCTGAACAGAAGTAAAAAGACATTCTTTTTCGTCACTGTTTGTTTGTCAGACCTTAACACTTTTTTTCTAATAACTGAACCTTGTTTTTGTAAATAAAAGGAAATTTTATGAAATTTGAGAAGATACGCAAGTTATATAAAGAAAACATTAATATCCCTGTATACTTTTTAAATATATTTTTGAATGTTTCTCTTTCATCCTAAAGAGTACAATTTGACTAGTATTCCACATGGCACATGGTGACTGTGTCCCAGGCATTGTACCAAGCACTTTATAAAAAGATTTATTTGAATGGCAGAGTGACAGAGAGAGACAGGAGAAAGTGAGCTTCCATCCGCTTGTTCACTCAAGGCTGGTGCCAGGCTGAAACCAGGAGCCCAGAAATCAATCCAAGCCTCCCACGTGGATTATAGGGACCCCAGTACTTTGGCCATCATCTGCTGCATTTCCAGGTACATCAGCAGGAGACTGGATCGTAAGTAGAGTAGCCAGGACTTGAACTTGGCACTTCAACATGGAATATAGGCCTTGCAAATGGCAGCTTAACCCACTGCACTGTAACGCCTCCCTGGACCAAATACTGTTATTCATTCTCTCATGTTTGTCCCTACAGCATTCCCATTCTACAGAAGATTAAGAGATAAAGTAAATCCCCAGTATTGGCCGTGTGGCCTGGAGAGGAACAGCTAGGATTCAAATTCAGCTGGACTTGATTCCAAAGCATGGCAGCACTGTCAGCCATTACCCTTAACTGCCTCCTCCATGCATATTTAGGGCTTGCAATAAATTTTCAAACAAAAATACTCACTCTGTGGTTATCTTTGGCGTGTTTAATGTTAGAACAAATATTAAAAAATTTGGTGAGCAATTGTGATTTGTGTTTCTGTGGAGTTGATTTTTGCTGGAGAAAGGGTTATTAAAATTTGCTTAGGTTTATTTCATGTTTGGAATACTGCATCTTGAAATAAAAACATACCTTGTTTGATGCCAAGTGATAGAGTTAAGGAAGCACCTGGGGAACTGTGCTATCATAACGAAGGCTCTGCTCTGAAATGCAAAGTAACGCAAAGCAAGACCAAGTCCCAAGTCTAAGACAACTGAAGGAAATCAAATTGATGAACGCAAAGTGGTTTGCATGTTAATCCTTTGAGAGATACAACTGAGAAATACAATGGCTACATTATTATGAGTAAAGGAGGCAAAGCTATTTAATCTTTAATGACAGAAATTTCTAGTCATCTCGGTCCAAAGTGAAATTTTTTGGTAATATTTCCAGCACATAATTTATGTGAGTACCATGTGAGAAACATTAAAGCTTACAGCAACAAAAAGGAAATGATTTACTGTCATAATCATGTACCTTTTTAATTTTTTAATTTTTTTTGAAAGGCAGAGACCAACAACAGAGCTCCCATCCACTGCCTCACTATTCAGTAGCCAGGACTAGGCCAGGTAGAAGCCAGAAACTCGGTCTAGCTCTGCCCCATGGGTAGCAGAGACTCAAATAATGGAGTCGTCATCTGCTGCCTCCCAGTGTGCATGCTAGCAGAGAGCTAGAATCAGGAGCATACCGGGGACTTGAACAAGCCAGAAATTCTGAAATAGGAAGCCTCAGATTGCTTTCCAGATTCTGTCCGACCTGCAGTAAACTGGCTTTAGTTTTCTCATCATTAGCTTTAAAAAGACCTCACAGGGGATCACTAGTTTCCTGCCCTATTAAATGGAGCCTTGGAAATTGAATAGCAATCACCTATTTGAAATCTGCATATCAGAAGGACTTCTTAAATAAAACATTTTTTATTTATTTATTTTGGTTGGAATAAAAATATATCATTGAAACGTTTTGCTTTTTCAAGCCCTGGTTGCTGGCATTGCAGGGAGTAAATCAGCAGATGCGGGATATGCATCTCTCTTCTTCCCTCCCTCCATTTAGTTCCCCTTGATGATAGTATATCTCAGAGCTTTTATGAGCATTAAATGGGATAAAATTTGCAAAAGGTAGGACAGATAGGAAGCCTAATTAGTAGCTTAACTATTAAGAGCTTTTATGTGCCAAACTTGGGTTTGATTTTTTTTTTTTCACTTAATGTGGATAGATAAAAATGGCCTACTCTCAAGCAGTTCACAAGGAAGACAAACACGGGAGCATTGATAATGGCAGTATTACAGTAATTATCTGCAAAAATGCCATGGAGAAACAGAGAAAGGAGAAATCCCATGTGCTGGCCAGGGAAGGGGTTTACAGATTTGAGTGTGGTATTAGTTATTTATTATGTAACAAATCCTCAGTGCTTGGCTGCTAACATTTACTAAAACACATTAGTCTCACAAATATCTTCCCAAAGCGTAGTTACAAGTGTGTTGTCTCACAGTTTCATGCATGAGCCAGCGAGTACTTTAACTACTATAGCAGGGTGGTTCTGGCTCAGCAGCTCTCATGATGTTCCAGGGACACGGCTGGGGCTGAAACCCCAAAGGCACTGGAGAATCTGCATCCACCTGAGTGGCTGTTGGCGGCAGGCCTGGGTGCCTTGCCCCTGGCTACCTCCATAGCAGTGCTCAAGATCCTGAAGCGTCTGGCTTCCCCCAGAAACAAACAAGGGCGCCGAGGCAGGAGGAGAGCCTGAGACACGCAGGAAAGGTGCAGTTGTGTCTGGCCTCATCTGTGAGGTTCTGTATAGTCACTTCTACCATGTTCTGTCCACCCTGTGCTGCAGGGGAAGGAATTAAACCTGATGGGAGGAGAAGCAAAGAATTGGTGGACATCTTTTTAAATGCACCATAGGTGTGAAAGGAAAGGTAATGCTTTTCTAAGTAAAAAATTTATTTGAAAGTCAGAGAGAGAGAGAATCTTCTATCTGCTGCTGTACCTGTATTTCTGTTGATAGAATCTATGAGCTTGTCAGTACCTGTATTGGGATTCTGCAGAGAGAACCCACAAGGTGTGTATGTGTGTGGGGGGAGATTTTTTTTTTAATCTTAAGGAATTGGCTCATGTGGCTGTGGAGGCTTGGTAAGTCCAAGATGCGCAAGGGAAGCCGGCAGGCCGGAGGCCCAGGGAGAAGTCGCTGTTTTGGTGTACAGGCTGTCCACTGGAAGAATTTCCTCCTATTTAAGAGTAGGCTTTGTTACGGTCTTCAACTGATTTCATGAGCCCCCGCCCCTACAGAGAGAGAGGATGTATTGGTCCATTTTTCTCATTACTGTAATGTAATAGTCAAGGCAGGCTAAGTGTAAAGAAAAGAGGTTTATTAGCTCACTGTTCTGGAGACTCAACACCATGGTGCCAGCACCAGCTTGAATCTGGTGAGGATTTCATGACTGATGACAGGAGTGCATGTGATAGCAAGAGAGAATATTGCCAGATAGGAAGCAAGTGGATGATTCAGGGGTTGGGGTTGAGTTCTGTCTTGGGAAAACTTAGGGATCTCCTGAGAGCTACCTGAATCCCCTCCTAGGACAGTTCCCCTTATGACCTAAGGGCTTCTCGCTAGGCCTCACTCTTAAAGGTATACATCACTTCCCACATCCTCACACTGGGACAAGTGTCCCCTTGGGGGACAAACAACATCCAAACCATAGCAGAGGCTAATCTGCTCTACTTAAAGTATATCAACTTAAATGTTAATCTCATCCAGAAATCATGAATTCAACCTTCGGAAAAAGATCCAGAATAATGTTTGGACAAATATCAGCATCAGGACCCGGCCAGCTTCACACAAAATTAACAATTACATTATCCTATAAATAGTAACAGTTTGGAGTTCAGATTGCAGAGTGCTTTGAATAGCATAGGAAACAGTTTGTCCAACGTAAAAGCATTAACAGTGACTCAGAGACATGACCTTGAACATCTGGTATTGGCCAGTCGAGAAGGAAGTTCCCATAGAATATTCTAATTCTTGTGCAAAGTGCATCTTGATTATTGTCTGTTATGCTTGGTCTTCAATCCAGTTTTGGCAAATGAAAAATCTAGTTTTTATTTAATATGTTTTCTTTGAATGATTTTTTTTCAGTGTACATGTTTTTTACATGCCCATTACATATAATTTATATATTTTGGAATGTTGAATTTTATTTCAATAATCTGATTCTCTACTTTCTCTCACCTCTTTGGACCTTTTTCTTCTCTTAATATTGTCTTTGTCTTTGATGTCTGATTTCAAGGTTTCTTTCTAGCTATGCTTCCCTCCTAGATTGAAATAGGATATTGGGATGACACAAGGGTAGGTGAGAAGTAAAGAACCCAGTTTGTAGACTAGCTGAACCAGTGGATTCCAAAAGTGCAAATATTTTCAAGCTTCATTTCTCTGAAGAGAATGCTTAGAAGATAAGCAATTTCAGCCTTGCCTCTGGAGGTGTTGTAGCTAACAGGAAGCATTTAATGTTTCTCTTGGCCTCTCAGAATTTAAAGTGACTGTGGTCTCTGACCTCTAGATCTCCGTTGGGGATGAGACAGGTAATTGTGGTTAGGCTGCCGAGGCCACCCACTAATGATCTGCGACCTGTATCTGGACACACCCTACTAGGAAGAGAGTAGAAAGCACAATCTAAAACAGTAGAGTGGAAGGCAACACAAGCCAGGCAGGAAAGAAGATCTGGGCTTGCAAAATAAACTGGGGAGCTGCGATCGCATGGCAAAACACACAACAGGTAAGAAGGTAGGGGCACTGGTTCCATGGACATCATAACCCATCCTTGGCTTCCCTTTTTAAGAACAGAAATGATGTAATCTGTGAGTTTCGAATGACTAAATGGCTTGTTGAGTCTCATTAGATGAGCAGATTTTGTGGGTGAGTGGAGAAAATGTTAGAACCAGATGCCAGTTTCCTAAAAATGGGAAATTGCATCCACCAGTGCTGCTCTGTGTCCCCTCACCCCCTCCTGTCACCACACTGACAGTTGCGCACGCTTCACCAACTGTGAGTTCCATCTTTAGTGCAGTTGGCAAAGGACTTCAGAAATAACACAAAGGAGCACATCAAAGTTCTACCCAAACCAGCTTGTTTTATTTTCTGACGTAACAACACAGATACTAAGCCATTGATAAGGAGATTGTGTTTTTCTTTAATAAGGTAAACCAAAACCATATTGGGAAAATAGTTTTTTCCTATTTTTACCCTCAAAGATTGTCTGGGGGGAGTGTTATTCTATAAATTCTATGAGTAATGCATTCCGAAGGAATGTTCTCCTTGTAGTTGTGTTCAGAAAGCTATTCTTAACATGTTACTCATTTGAATTGTATGATAGCTGAAACTAAGACTCAAAGACCTAACCACACAAAATAACTCTTTGGATCAACTCATGTAGAAAATACTGAACTAATTTCAACTTAAATTTTATACTAATAATCACTTGCATCTTGAAGAACACAAGTATGCCTATTCTCAAAGCCACTCAGTGTAATATAATTTCCATTCCAGAATCTGAAATATCTTCTGAGCACTTGAGGATAAGTTGCATAAGGAGGTAAAAATAATGCTGGAGAAGTGTGACAGGAATCCATCCCTACAGAGCAGAAACTACAACAGTCAATGACATCCCCCCTCTTCCCCAAACATCAGATGTTGTCATCATTCATCATGCCTCTTGGAGAGGGCCACTGGTCAGTTTTGATAGAGCCACTGAAACTCGGCCTCCCAAATTCACAGCTCCTCCAGGGATTTACAATGTGCATATACATAGATAATGAACACTAAAAGATTGATTCTAATGCTATGTCAGTGTGTTTTTCACCCAGAGAATCATTCAACAGAACTCAGAGCAGACTTCTTTTGACAGCTACTCCCACGTACATTATAATATATGTATCATATTCCTTACTGTAGAAAGTTATAGCTAAGGTCACAGAAACAGGGTCTTACTTTTATGAAAAGAAGACTTTTATAATTATGCACAGTATATTTCTCTTTGTCTCTGCTTATAAATACATTAGTGCTTTGGTTGCTAAAATTGTTCAAAAGCAGGTATGCTGTCCATTAAGATTTCAACAGTCACTGAATCAACATTGAACTGCTAAAAATGGTGTCAAATAATACCTGCTGACTTTTATACAATTTTTTTATCCCAAAGAAACATTTAAGGAATACAAATTTCATAAATACAACTTTAGGAATATAGTGATTCTTTGCACCATTCCTGCCCTCCCACCCTCACTCACACCCTTCCTCCTCCTCAATCTCCCATTCCCAGTGCCATTCTCCAATAAGATTCATTTTTCAATTAACTTTACACACAGAAGAACAACTCTATACTAAATAAAGATTTCAAACCCCCCTCCACACACACACACACACACACACACACACACACACAAACTGTTTGAGAACAAGTTTTATGGTTAACTCTCATAATACAACTCATTGAAAACAGAGGTCCTGCATGGGAAGTCAGTGCACAGTGACTCCTGTTGTTAATTTAACAATTAACATTCTTATGTATGAAGTCAATGACCACCTGAGGCTCTTGACATGAGATGCCCAGACTATGGAAGCCTTTTGAATCAACAAACTCTGTCAGTATTAAGACAAGGCCATAAGCAACTTGAAAGTTCCCTCCTCTCTTTAGAGAAAAGTACATACTTCTTTGATGGCCACTTCTTTACACTGGGGTCTCAGAGATCCTTCATGTAGAACGTTTTTTGCCACAGTGTCTTAGCTTTCCATGCCTGAAATGCTCTCACGGGCTTTTCAGCCACACCAGGATATCTTACAGGCTGATTCTGAGGTCAGAGTGCTACTTAAAATGATTGTCATTCTATGAGTCTGCTGTGTGGACTGCTTCCTATGTTGGAACATTCTCTCCTTTTTAATTCTGTTATTATTATCAGACACTTGATCCTATTTATGTGATCACTTCAACACTTAATCCTATCTATATGTTCACTTTAACATTTACTTTGATCACTTTAACACCTAAGATGGCATTTTTACCACCTAGCTTAATGGGATTTGGGGTCCCATGGAAAATTTTTAAACTGTACCCTTAGAAGTCCGTAGGAATGTATGTAGAACTATACAGCTTTACAGTTACAAACTTCCTCCTCCTTCTCTTATTTGAACTCTTATTTTTTACTGAGATCTATTTTCAATTGATTTTATATACATATAGTTAACTCAATGTTAAGTAAAGAGTTCAACAGATAGTATGAAGAGGGGGGAAAAAACTGTTCCTTGACAGTCAAGACAAGGGCTGTTCAAGTCCTCGCTTCTCATAGTGTCCATTTCACTTCTACAGATTTCCTTTTAGGTGTTCTGTTAGTTATCACAAATCAGGGAGAACATATGGTATTTGTTCCTTTGGGACTGGCTTATTTAAGTATGATGCTTTCCAGATTCATCCATTTTGTTTCAAATGACCAGATTTCATTTTTTTAACCACTTTGTAATATTCAGTATTATACATATCTCATACTTTATTTATCCAACCTTCAGTTGATGGGCATTTAGGTTGATTCCATGTCATATTTATTGTGAATTGAGCTGCAATAAACATGGGGTGTAGGTAACTCTTTTATTTACTGATTTCATTTTCCTTGGGTAAATTCCCAGGAGTAGGATGACTGGGTCATATGGTAGGTCTATATTCAGATATCTGAGGTATCTCTATTATGTCTTCTATAGTGGCTTTACCAGTTTACATTCCCACCAACAGTGGTTTAGGGCACCTTTTCCCCCACATCCTTTTGTTTGTTGATTTCTGTGAGAAAGCCATTCTAACTGGGGTGGGGTGAAACCTCATTGTGGTTTTGATTTGCATTTCCCTGGTGGCTAGTGACCCTGAGCATTTTTTCGTGTCTGTTGGCCATTTGGATTTCCTCTTTTGAAAAATGTCTTTTTAAGTCCTTTGCCCATCTATTAACTGGGTGGTTTGTTTTGTTGTTGTGGAATTTTTTAATCTCTTTATATATTCTGGTTATTAATCTTTTATCAGTTGCAAAGTTTGCAAATAATTTCTCACATTCTGTCAGTTGCCTTTTCACTTTCCTGAGTGTTTTACAGTTCAGAAGCTTCTCAATTTGGTGTAATCCCATGTGTTAATTTTGGTTTGCCTGTGCCTCTGGGGTCTTTTCCAAGAACTCTTTTCCTGTGCCAATGTCTTGCAGGTTTTCCCAAATGTTCTCTAATAATTTGATGATGTCAGATAGTAGATTTAGGTCTTTCATGCATTTTGAGTGTATTTTTGTGTAAGGTGTAAGGTAGGGAGCTTGCTTCATACTTCTGAATGTGGAAATCGAGTTTTCTTTTTTTTCTTTTTTTTTCTTTTCTTTTTTTTTTTTTTGACAGGCAGAGTGGACAGTGAGAGAGAGAGAGACAGAGAGAAAGGTCTTCCTTTGCCGTTGGTTCACCCTCCAATGGCAGCCGCGGCCAGCGCGCTGCGGCCGGCGTACCGTGCTGATCCGATGGCAGGAGCCAGGTGCTTCTCCTGGTCTCCCATGGGGTGCAGGGCCCAAGCACTTGGGCCATCCTCCACTGCACTCCCTGGCCACAGCAGAGAGCTGGCCTGGAAGAGAGGCAACCGGGACAGAATCCGGTGCCCCGACCGGAACTAGAACCCGGAGTGCCGGTGCCGCAAGGCGAAGGATTAGCCTAGTGAGCCACAGCGCCGGCCGGAAATCGAGTTTTCCCATCACCACTTGTTGAAGAGACTGTCCCTTCTCCAGGAATTGGTTTTAGCTCCTTGGTAAAATATAAGTTGATTGTAGATGCTTGGATTGATTTCTGGCATTTCTAGTTTGTTCCATTGGTCTATCCATCTGTTTTTGTACCTGTACCAGGCTGTTTTGATTATAACTGCCCTGTAGTATGTCTTGAAATCTGGTATTGTGATGCCTCTGGCTTTGTTTTTGTTGTATAAGATTGCTTATTTGAGGTCTATTTGAGGTCTCCTGTGCCTCCATATGAATTTCAGCATCATTTTTTTCTAGATCTGAGAAGAATGTCTGTGGTGTTTTGATGTGTATTGCATTGATTTTAGTGTATTGATTTTATATCCTGCAACTTTACCAAGCTCTTCTATGAGTTCCAATAGTCTCTTGGTGGAGTCTTTTGCATCCTCTACATACAGAATCATGTGATCTGTAAATAGGAATAGTTTGACTTCTTCTTTCCCAATTTGTATCCTTTTGATTTCTTTTTCTTGCCTAATGGCTCTGGCTAAAACTTCCAGGAATATATTGAAGAGCAGTGGGAAGAGTGGGCATCCCTGTCTGGTACCAGATCCCATTGAGAATGCTTCCAACTTTTCTCCATTCAATTGCCTTGATTGCATTGAGGAATGTTCCTTCTATACCCAATTTGCTTAGAATTTTCATCATGAAAGGGTGTTGGATTTTATCACATGCTTACTCTGTATCTATTGAGATAAGCATATGGTTTTGTTCTGTAGTTTGTTAATATGATGTATCACATTGATTGGTTTGTGAATGCTGAAACATCCCTGCATACCAGGGATAAATCCCACTTGGTCTGGGTGGATGATCTTTCTGATGTGTTGTTGCATTCTATTGGCTAGAATTTTGTTGAGGACTTTTGATGTATGTTCATCAGGGAAATTGGTCAGTAGTTCTCTTTCTCAGTTGCATCTTTTTCAGATTTAGGAATTAAGGTGATGCTGGCTTCATAGAAAGAATTTGGGAGGATTCCCTCCCTTACCCTTGCTCTGAATAACTTGAGAATTAGAGTTAGTTCTTTAAATGTCTGGCAGAATTCAGCAGTGAAGCCATCCAATCCTGGGCTTTTCTTTGTTGGCAGGGTCTTCCTTACTGATTCAATTTCTGTCTTGGTTATAGGTCTGTTTAGGTTTTCTATGTCTTCATGGCTCAATTTAGGTATGTTGTATGTGTCCGGGAATCTATCCATTTCTTCTAGGTTTCCCAGTTTGTTGGCATGCAGCTCTTTGTAGTAATTTATGATGATTCTTTTTATTTCTGTGGTATCTATTGTTACATTTCCTTTTTCATCTCTGATTTTGATTTAGGTGTTCTCTCTCCTTTTTTTGGTTAGTTGAGCCAACGGTGTGTCAATTTCATTTATTTTTTCAAAAAAACAGCTCTTCGTTTTGCTGATCTTTGGTATTTTTATTCAATTTTATTGATTTCTTCTCTAATTTTAATTATTTCCTTTCTCCTACTGGTTTTGGTCCTAAGAACCACACAAAGGTTCTGTGCAGTCCTCAGTGTAAGCTCAGATTCCCCAGCAATGTCCCTCGTCAGGTAACCAGGGAGTCCTGAGCGTGTGGAGCCTCCTACAGTGACTGCCCAAAGTCCCAGCTACACTGTGAGCCCTCCCACACAGCCTCAGTGTTTTCACAGTCCTGGCACACAAGCCTCCCACAGTCATGAGCGCCCAGCCCCTGTCAGTTCTCCCCACCAGACTCAAGAGTGTCCACTCGGCTGGTTGCTGGGCTCTGACACGACCTGGCACAGCTGTCACGTATGTCCAAACTGGTGCCCGCTCCCTATCTGCTTGTTACAGGACGCTGTTGCAGGGTGACTGGGGAGAGAGAAACATCCTCCTTTTGTTTTTTTCTCCTCTAATTTGGCAAGTACACTCTCTCCCATGGGGCTCCAAGCCAGATTCCCTCTAGAATCTTCCAGCAGCAGGCTGGTCTCACCTCACTCTCCTCTCAGCTGCTGGGGTCCTGAATTGTGGGACCTCTAATTTGTGTAGGGTTTCCTCTGCGGAGTAGGAAGGCAGCTTACTGCTCTAGTCTAGGAGAAGACAGTTTCAAAAAAGTGGAAGAGACTCACAGACATAGGGTCTGCTGGTGCCTGGAACTCAGACTTCAACCTGCTCAGTCACACAGAAAGAGACTTTTTTTAAAGAATTATTTTATTTATTTGATACAGAGTTACAGAGAGAGGTATAGCCAGAGAGAGAGAGAGAGAGGAGAGAGAGAGAGGTCTTCCGTTCTACTGGTTGACTCCCCAAGTCACCACAATGGCTGGAGCTGTGCTGATCTGAAGCCAGGAGCCAGGAGCTTCTTCTGGGTTTTTCACATGGGTGCAGGGGCCCAAGGAGTTTAGCTATCTTCTACTGCTTTCCCAGGACATAGCAGAGAGCTGGATTGAAAGAGGAGCAGCCAGGCTGGCACCACGGCTCACTTGGCTAATCCTCTGCCTGCGGCGCTGGCACCCCGGGTTCTATTCCCAGTTGGGGCGCCGGATTCTGTCCTGGTTGCTCCTCTTCCAGTCCAGCTCTCTGCTGTGGCCTGGGAGGGCAGTGGAGGATGGCCCAAAGTGCTTGGGCCCTGCACCCACATGGGAGACCAGGAGGAAGAACCTGGTTCCTGGCTTCAGATCGGCATAGCTCTGGCCGTAGCGGCCATCTTGGGGGTGAGCCAACAGAGGGAAGACCTTTCTTTCTGTCTCTCTTTCACTGTCTAACTCTGCCTGTCAATAAATAAATAAATAAAAGAAAGAGGAGCAGCTGGGACTCAAACCAGCGCCCATATGGGATGCCAGTACAGCAGGTGATGGCTTTAACCTGCTGTGCCACAGTGCAGGTCCTGAGACAAATATTTAAGCTAACCATTCTGTGGTAATTTTGTTACAGCAGTTGGAACTGACCAAGACAAATAGTATCTTAGCAGGTAGGTTTCACTAGGTTTTGTTTTTGGAAAACCCCGAATGATTGCTTCCCCAGGGGAGAAGCCCAAACACCACGCTCGCCATTTATCTTCCTTCCTTTCATTTTTGGAACCTACCGACAGTTGTGCCTCTCCTCACAGCAAGTTCTCGTTTTCCAAAGTATTTTTAAGCACTGTCCTTTATTCTAAGACCTTACTAAGGTCTAGCAGCTCTGTCCCGACCTCGATGTGCTATGCAATGGGATATCATCTCTCAGAACACGTTCTGTGCTCCTCAGATTCGTGGCAGGCTCGAACCCCTGTGCAGAACTACCTGGAAGGTCTGTGTGGGGCTGGTCTGAGGGCATGAGGTAATAAACAGGGCACTGGCTGGGTGGTTGAATCAGGGGGCTCAGAACCAGCGATCTCAGGGCAAGGCAGGGAATCCAGCTCCCTCCAGCTGGTTGCTTTCCCATCCTTAGGGAGTTGGCTTTATTTTGGGGCCTGAAACTGGCTCTCCCACCTCGTCCTCACTCCAGCCCACTTAAGGAGAAAAACACCCCAGGCCACCACTTCTGTTACCAATCCATTGACTGTGCAGCATTTAGCTGGGTTTGGACTCAGCTGCATTAGTATTAAAAGACATAAAAAAAAAAAAAAAAGATACCGAGGGGCCAATGAACTCTACCACATACTAATACGATCCAGATCTCTTTAAAAATGACTTTTTAGAAAGTGTAATTGTCAGTTGCTGCTTTGACTGGTGGAGCACTTCCCCTGAGTCTTAGAATTGGAGGAGGAAGGTGGTTAAAAAAGAGGGACTTTTCGACCTCATCTGAATCCTACGGTGCAGTGGTTTCGCTATGCTATTGCTGCAAAAAGTATCCTTCTGCACTAACTATTGCAAGCAGTGAGGGTTTTTTTTTTTAATTTTTGCTCACCACATCTTAACTATAATATTTTAATCGTATGAAATATTAAAGACATTAACTGATACTAGTAGGCCTGGAAGGTGAAGGCACCCCTCTCCTGGGTACCTAAAATCTCAATACTTTCGTATGCTCTTCTCCCTTGTTCTTTCTTCCTAGGGAGTCCTCTGTGCAGGGGCCTCATCACCCTGGCCGCTGCCCTGTCAGCCCCCAGCCCTCTGCTTCTTGCCTGCCGCCAGCCTGAGCTTCAGGGCTCTGCTCATGTGCCACAGGAAGCCCTGTGGTCTCGAGCATCTTCGAGAGGATGCCGCATGCTTCCTTCCCAACTGCTCTGTAACCTGGGACTGATAAGCATGCCATTGTCCCAACTGGGGTCTCTGCTGTTGGGAAGCCAGGCTTCCTCAACTCAAGCCCTACGGGTGTAGGCGGGAGTGGGAGGGAGTGATATTTATTAAAGACATTCAGGGGCCATATCAGGGAAACTCATTTCAGAATATAGAGTCCTGTTTCACAGGAGGGAGTTATCTGACTAATTTCAGAGATCAGATGCTTTCTCGTTTCTGCTTCCCTGGGTATGTTCGTTTGTTCTGTTCTTCTCCTTTTTCATTTTTTATTTGAAAGACAGGCCTTCCATCTACTGGTTCATTCACTCCCACAAATACTGCAACAGCCAGAGCCGGGCCAGGTCACGGCCAGGAGTCTACAGCTCAGTCCAGGTCTCTTCTTAGGGTGGCAGGGACCCAAGTACTTGAACCGATGATACCTGCTGTCTCCTGGGGTGTGCATTATCAGGAAGCTGGATCAGAAGTGGGGTAGCCAGGACTCCAATCAGGCACTCCATTACAGGTTGCTGGAGTTCCAAGCGGCAGCGTAACTGCTGCACCGAATGCCTGCCTGCTGTCTCCACCTTTCCCATCTTTCCAAGGCTTCTGAGATTCTTCCCCATAACCCTCACTCTCCTGAGGCCTTGATTAGCCATCGCATCATGTTTGTCTCAATGCACTCACATCGTGGAGATTGCACAAAACAGCCTTGCTCTCTAAATACTTGGCTCAAACTCTCAAAAGAGGACATCCGCTTGGCTCACCCTGAATCAGCTGTCTACCCCTGGTTCCATCAGTTTGGCCGGGAAGATGGGTGTGAGCCAACCACGACCACTGTGGCCATGCACAGAAGGCAGTTTCTCTTGGAATCTGGGTGTGGGAATGGAGAATGGTGGGGAAGAAGATGGCTGATATCTAGTGCATACATTCTCCTTTCCATATTTTTAACCTCAGTCCAACTTTGGGATGAGGAGAGTCAGGCCTGGAGTAGGAAGAGAATTAAATATCTGGTCAGTTCGAAACTTCCTTCACTGGTTTCAGGGGCGGCGCTTCAGTGCAGGCCAGCTGCTCCCATGAACAGATTGTTTGCTGCCACTGCTGTCCACCAGCGCTCAAGAACTGGCAGCTGTAGACGCTTCTGTCCTGACGTCAGCTTCTGGAAATGGGGTACACCCAGACCCCTGGGTTTCAACGTTGCTTCTTCACCTCTCCCTTAGAAATCTTCCATGTTTTCTATCATGTTCCATTGAGTTACATGATGTGTGGGCATCACATGAAAGTACAGAAATACAGATTACTCGTCACCTCCAGCAGAAGGTTTAGGTGCGTGGGGGGCTTGAAGCTTACATAGTTTGAGAGTTTTTAAAAGAAAACAAATATAAGACCAAGTTAGTTTTGAGACTGACTCATGTGAAACAGGACAGGTATCTTCCAAGCGAGTGGATCTTAAACGTCATTGGACACTGGGAGCTGGTGTCGTGGCATACTGGGTGAAACGCTGTATGCGGTGCTGGCATCCCATATAGACACCTGTTCAAGTCCCAGCTGCTCCACCTCCTACCTGGCTCCCTGCTAACCGGGGGGGGGGGGGGGGGACCTGGATGAAGCTCCTAGCTCTCTTGCTCTCTCTCTCTCTCCCTCCCTCTCTCTAACTCTTGACATTCAAAATAAATACATGCTCTTTAAAAATTTCACTGGATGTGAAAATAATATGAAGATGTTACTAAAATGCAGATTCCTGGGCCCACCGCAGAGCTGCTGACATCATTTTAAAGGAGAAGTCCTGGGTTTTGCATTGTAGCACAAAGCATCAGGTAGCCTGAGTACCAGATTTTGAGATAAACTAAGTTATCATTCTAGTGAATTAGGAGTTTAATATTCTCTCTCTCGGCACATTTAATAGGAATTCCAGTTATCACTGTATGAAAGAAAAATACAAATTATATATATATGAAGCTTAAGTGGAATTTGCCATGAAGTTATATATTTTTAGCTGTTTTACAACCACAAAGAATAAGCCATAAAGAGAAAGAAAACCAAAAGTCTCAGAAGGTAGTAGTGAATATAATAATCTTTCACAGTATAGTATAGTTTAATTATTTGTGACAGAAAATGCCCCATGGATGTCACTTTTCAATATCATAAAATAAGAAGTAAACTCACTAAACGCTTGAGAAAAAAGTTAATGAGATAGATTTTTAAAAATCTTGCTTAATGGGGCCAGTGCTGTGGTGCAGTGGGTTAAAGCACTGGCCTGATGTACTGGCATACCATACGGGCGCTGGTTCTAATCCCAGTTGTTCCTCTTCCAATCCAGCTCTCTGCTATGCCCTGGGAAAGTAGTTGAAGATGGCCCAAGGCCTTGGGCCCCTGCACCCACATGGGAGACCCAGAAGAAGCTCCTGGCTCCTGGCTCCAGATCGGCACAGCTCCAGCCATTGCGGCCGTCTTGAGAGTGAACCAGCGGATGGAAGATCTCTCTCTGTCTTGACCTCTCTCTGTAACTCTTTTAAATAAATAAAATGAACCTTAAAACAAATCTCTCTTAAATACTAGAATGATTTTTTTTTTTTTTTACAGGCAGAGTGGACAGTGAGAGAGAGAGACAGAGAGAAAGGTCTGGTTCACCCTCCAGTGGCTGCCACGGCCGGCGCCCTGCGGCCGGAGCACCGCGCTGATCCGATGGCAGGAGCCAGGTGCTTCTCCTGGTCTCCCATGGGGTGCAGGGCCCAAGTACTTGGGCCATCCTCCACTGCACTTCCCTGGCCACAGCAGAGAGCTGGCCTGGAAGAGAGGCAACCGGGACAGAATCCGGTGCTCCGACCTGGACTAGAACCTGGTGTGCCGGCGCTGCAAGGCGGAGGATTAGCCTAGTGAGCCGCAGCATCGGCGGATTGATTGTATCTTATAACATTGTATACTTGTTTCAGAAAGTACTTACAAGGATTATGTAAAGCATATATATGTCCTAAAAAGCAAAATCTCAACAAATGAACTCTTGTGCCCGAGTTGGTTCTTGTTAGTTCCCTTAAATGGGGCAGCATCCCCTCTGAAAACAGAGAGGTGCTCTGAGGCACTGAGCACAGGAAGTGGCTTTTAGGGGTAGAAAAAGGCTGAAGAAAGCAAAAACAAGGGACAGAAGACAGATCAGTCATTAGAATGCTACTTCCCTTGCGTTGTTCAAAGAAAAGGGACTCTCCTACGCCCTGGCTGCTGCTGACTGGTTGCGGTGACTGTCCTGGTTTTTGGAACACCAACCCATTTGAAAGTTCATGGTGACTGGGCAGCACCCAGTATGAGTGACTTCATTCCGATTTGGTCTGGTTTGGTCACTTGGGGCCTAGTGTAGGAGCTCAGTCTAAAACAAGAGCCTCCCATGAATTTTATTCAACAACATATGTGAATATTAAGTGTACACACAGAGAGAGAGAGAGAGACTGAATGACAGTATAATTCAACTGTGGTTAATCTTTTGAGTTAAGAATGCTTTTTTGGGGCCCACATTGTAGCATAGCAAGTTAGCCATCAGAATCCTATATGGATGATGATTCAAGTTCTAGTCCAGCTCCCTGTTAGTGTGCTTGGAAGAGCAGGGGAGGGTGGTCCAAGTGCCTGGGCCCCTGCCACCCACATGAGACCTCAGTGGAGATCAAGGCCCCTAGTTATGGCCTGACCCTGCCCTGGCCATTGCCCCCATTTGGGGAGTGAACCAGTGTGTAACTGCTTTTCAAATAAATAAATCTTTTTAAAAAACGCATATACACGCACATCCAAAAGACTGGCTGATAGCATAATTAAATTTGGTTAATCTTATGAGTTAAGAATGCTTTCTTGAGTGAATTGAAGGTCTTGTCACATTAACTGATTGCTAATATGCATAGAGCTTAAAGCACACAGATCTGAAGATATGACCTACGTATTCATTTGAAATAAAAAGAAGCATTTAATGGAGTTTATTGAATTGAATTAAATGTGGCAGCCTAAACTGTAATACTCGGGCAAAATCTCTGTGGAACTCATATTTTTCCTGAGTTAAGGGAAAAAATATAGCTTGATTTTATAGCTTCAGGGAAATGCTGTTAAGTAAATTTAGGGGACTTCCAGAGGTAGCAAAATGAGGGGAAAACCATAGAATTATCACACTTTTCTGATAATTGGACCTCGAGCAAACTCTAGGCACATGAGGTATATGAGACTGATTTGTGCCAAGGCCCTGGATCTGCCGAACCTTGAACATGAAGGGCAGAGTTTCCACCTCGGGGGTTGTGGGTCGTAAATCAGTCTGTGGGGTGGGGGAGGAGGAGAGAGTTGGCCAAGGATACAAAATTCGCTAGAACTGAGCTCACTTGGGACATAAATCATCTTTATTTTAGACATAAAACTTTCTTGCTCCAAATGGGAGGGGAAAAAAGTCTCTCTTTAGAAAGAATGTCCCCGAGTGCCAGGACGTTAGGAAGTGTACCGAGTGGTCCAGGCCTGCAGGCCACAAGGCTCGCTTGCAAAGCGCCCCTTGTTCACCTGCTCAAAATGCCTGCCCGGCCCAGTGCCAAGCCCAGGTTCTCAGTTCTGCCTGGGTTTCAGGACAAAAGCACAACCAGGGTGTGGGTTGCATTCTCCGGTGAGCTTGTCGACCTGCTCCAGGTAAGTCAGTCCGTCCCCAGAGAATCCTGGGAACACAGAAAGGGCATTGTGCTCAGTGAATGCCGCAGTGTTGCAGGCCTGCCTCGGGACCTCGCATTCGACAATGCCATAGCCCTCTGCTTCCTGGAAGGGTTCCCGCGTGGGTTTTTAAAGCTGTAACCTGATTTACAACCTTACTAATTTCAGTCACAAACTTGAGCACATACAGATGGCCTATTGAAGCCATTAACAAGCCGAGGCTACAGGGCGGAGCTCTGTGCATTTCTGCTGTTGCATTTCCCCCTCCTCCTGTAAAATTAAATTCTAGGCTCCCAAACCAGTTAGCAAATGGGGCAGCAATTCCCGCAGAGCCTCCTTGGGATCGTGCCGACGGTTGCCTCTGTCACTTTTAAAGTGGGTTTCCATTAGAGCTTGAGGCTGTGGATGCAGAACAACCTGTCCCGTCTCCTGTCGAGGCAGAGACTGAACCACACAGAAGCCTTCCGAGGCAGCATGGTTTCACAGCCTCGGCATTATTACCATCTGAGGCTGAATAATTCTTTGTTGGGAGGTCTGTTTTGTGTGTTGAAAGATGATGAGCAGCACCTCTGCTTTCCCTGTAGCCCAGCAGCTGTTTTGTCTCTTCCGTGAAGCCGTGAACTTGACCTCTGGCCGCCTCCCTTGAATGGAACGCCCAGAGCCCATTTCTCCTTTGGGACTCGGATCACCGATCACCATTTCCAACCTCTGATCCTGGAGCTCTCAGCAGGCCAGGAGCTTGAACCTGCCCACTTCTTAACATTTCTGCTTTTCATTCTATTCTGAGAGCCACCCTGTATCCGTCCAATAAATTCATTTTGCGTTTTCTCCCAGGGGGGCTCCTCCAGTTTAGTAAATGCCAACCCTAGTTCTAGTTTGCTCAGACTGGGAGCCTTGAACTCATCGGTGACTTCTCTTTGTTCTCACATCCTGCACCACTCTGGGTCCTGGCAAGAGTACAAAAGCACACAAAGGGGTTATCCGAGGGAGAAAAATCAAGATTATTCACAAATATGCGGACAGGTTAAGGGACACTCATATGAAATGGTGCAGCACTCAGCCGGTGTGGTGGTGGTGGTGGTGGTGGGAAGCCATTACTGCCCCCAGGCTAGAAGGAGCAGGGGTGAGGAGGGTTTTCCAGAACCCACAAGAGCTGTTACTGTGTAGCTGCCTGCCAGATCTTGCCTGGAGAAGCTGTCATTGCTAAACCACATCCCGGCAGGGAAGGGGCAGTAGAAAAACCCTTAAAAAATCGTTCAAGATCTCCTGCTCTGCTCTCTCCTTCTGGTTCATTTCATTGTTGGAGTCCAAACATGGGAGTTGGGAGAATCAAGTCTGTGGCGATCAGACTAGCAGGCCATGGGGAGGAGTGGCGAGAGTAAACCTGAAGGGACTATCCTAGAACTCCTTCACCAGGTACACCTGTTAGCTCTACCTTGAAATGTACCCAGACTCTGTCGCTCACTGCCTGCCTGGTCCAAGCCACTATTTCAACTGGACAACCACAGTGTCCTCTCGCCTCTATCCATGTACACGGCCTTCATTTTTATAGTTCTATGACACATGAAAATATCACATATTATTTATATGCTGCTTTTCTGTTCTGCTAGAATGTGCGTTCCATGAAATCATAAAGTTTATCTGCTTTTCATATTGCTATGAAATTCCTTATGTATTATAGGCACTCAATAAATATTGAACTAATTAATTACTACTCAATCTGATTTAGTTGAAAGTTGCTTGTTTCCAAAAGAACCTTCGATGTTTCAGGTATGTACAATGAAATCTCATTTTATCTATAAAAGGTTTCTTTGTGTGTATAAAAAGGCCTGGAAATATATTTGAACAGATCAGAAATGATGATCAGTGGGAAATGGATAATTGGTGATTTAAATTTTCTTCTTTGTTTATAAAATTGCGATTTCCTACAACTGTAACTAATTCTTGCGATCACACACACGCACACACACACAAATAAATGCCTTTACTTTAAAGCACTGGTTAGTGTCCCCAGCCAGACATTTGTCATCTTTTGCCTCCACACCCCTTCTACTGTGGCATTGCCAGACCTTCTCCAGTGGTCTTGAGCACTTCGGCTGGAGGCCTACCCCACCCCATCTGCTTTGCTCTGTGCCCTAGGAATCTGCTGCAGAGGACTGGCTCGCTTGACCCCTCACTGCCCCACAGGTTCAGCTGATGGCTGGAGCTGAAATGTTTATTCCCGCAGCTCCCTCCCTCCCAGCTCTCTGCGAACTGGCTTTGTCTCTTTAGTGAAAGACCCCAGCTCTGGTTTCCTCCGGTCAGCTTTCTCTGTCTGGAAGTGACTGCTGCCTTCCTTTGAGCCTGGGCATGGCAGTAGTTACTATTACCAGCCTCAGAGTGACGCACCTTCCCTTGCCCACAATTCCACATAAACTTCGCAGAAATTCACCTGTTCTTTGTCTTTTCTGCCAGCATCCCAGCTAAGACAGCATCCAACATCTTCATCTTCCATCACACTCAGCAAACGCCCTTCCCCGAATCCTTTATTTTTTTTTTTTAACCAAAAAGATTAAAGCCTTCTTGGATTGGCTTTCTAGGCTTTTCTTAAATGACTGTGCAAAGCCACTTTGCTAAAAGCAGTCTATGCCGTGCCCAGCTCTCCTCCCTCTGCTGGTCTCAGAGCTCACGCCGCCGCAGCTTGCTCGTGGCAGGGCACAACCCCCACTTCCTCTGAGGCCCGAGAACTTCCCTTCCCTGGCTTTTCTCCCTGCTTTGATTGTTTAACTCTGGATGTCCCCAAAGTCTCTAACCATGATTTTACCCTTCTGACATTTTTTTTTAAAAGAAGGCTTATCAGTTTTTACTATGTTATTTTATTCAGATAATTTTCCTCTTTTTTAAAGAAAAGATTTGTTTGATTTGAAAGGCAGAATTACAGGGAAAAGGGGGTGTGAAGAGAGGTCTTCCATCTGATGGTTCCCTCCCCAAGTGGCTATCGTGGCTGGAGATGCCGGCATTGTAGGCAGCTTAACCCGATGTGCCACAACACCGGCTCCATTCAGATAACTTTTCAATTACCTACTTGTTGTCCTAATAGTTTACCTAAACTCTGACCCTTTCTTTCTCCAACCAGATGTTAATATCTTGCATGGCTTTCAAGTACGTCCTCAAAGCCAGCATCGTGCCATCCGTCCCCTTGTCTTCCCTCCGGTTAGATTCTTTCCCATCATCGGTGCTATTTCCAATGTCACTTATCCTGGTCTCACAAGCTTACAACACTGAAGTTATTTATTTTCTTTTTAAAGGTTTATTTATTCACTTCAAAGTCAGAGTTACAGAGAGAGAGAGGGAGAGAGAGATCTTCCATCTGCTGGTTCGTTCCTCAAAAGGCTACAACAGCTGGGGCTGGGCCAGGCTGAAACCAGGAGCTTGGAACTCCACCAGGTCTTCCATGTGGGTGCAGGGGCCCAAGTACTTAGACCATCCTCTGCTGCTTTCCCAGGCACATTAGCAGAGAGCCCATCCGAAGTGGAGCAGCTGAGACAGGAGCAGGCACTCATCATTCCAATTATTTACTGAATTCTACAATTTTTGTCTTAAGCTCATTTACCAGAGTTCTTTATTTCTAGTCTCAATGTTCTAATCAATGTCTTTTTAAACTAGAGACCAAGATTACTTCAACAGGCACTTAACAAGTCTTCATATTCTGAGTCAATACAGTGATTAGAATATTTGCTAATATCATGCAAATTTAGCAGATGGCTTCAGTGGTTAATAATTACAATATTAACAAGTAATATGCAATGAGTACTCAAGCTTCCTTCGCGTGTGCTGGCTGCTGTACTGAGTTCTTTCCACATGGATTACTTATTTTAACTGGAAGACTCTTATCAATTTGACGCTTTACAGTTGGAAACACTTTAGAACATACAGGAAACTTCCAGTATCACCCAGCTACCGGGGTGCTGGGTGCAAACTTCAGATGAAACCAGAAGTCACGCTCCTGATCTCTTTTCTGTGCTATCCAAATCCCTCAACATGACTTCCGAAGTGCTCCGCAAGCTGCTCCCCCACTTCTGATCCCATATCAGCTTCCATTTCTCTCTGCATAAAGCCGAGACCAGGGGTTGAGTTTCTTAATGCACCATAAACTCACCGTGTCCATTCCAGTATTTTTTTCCCTTCCCTTTTGCATTTATAACTTTTTTTTCCTCCCATTGTTGGATGAAATTCTCTGCTTGAATGAAGATCTGACTCCAGACCACAATAAAACTGTCACAAAATGTTATAGTATGCGTGGATCTTTTTTTCCTGAGCCTGTAAGACCACTTACTGTCTATTCTGTGCACTTTAACATTCAATCATGAAGTACTTTGAATTTTTATTTAACTACTATGTATACAGTTGCCATGCATTCATCCCAGAAAAAAAATACTGAGCACTTTTTGTCAGTTGCTGTGTAAGTGCTGAGAATACAGAGATGGGTAAGATTTCGTCTGTGAACTTGGAGTAGAATTCAAGAGGGCAACAGCTATGTGAATTAACATATAATATATTGTGGTGAGGATAATATTAGAAGGTTGCATAGCAACCTCAATTAAACACATGAGGTGTTGAGATGCCCAGGTGAGTTTTGTGCATTTCCCAGCTCTGCTCTTCAATAGCTGAGTGAGAATTACAAACCACACTAAGTCTGTTTCCTTATTTGTAAAATGGAGCCTGCTTATTAAGGTTCTTAACAGAATGAATATGAAGTAGTTTGAACAGTGCCTGGCATTCCATAAATATGTAGCCCTCTCCTCAATAAAAGATAATTTAAATTATTCTGTACATATTCTTGAGCAGAAATGCAGAAAAGAGAGGGAATAAATATTTATGAGAACCTATTTTGTGCCAGATAATGAATGCACAGTCTTAACCTCAAGAGGCTCCGAGAGCAAGGTGGACACATGAATAATTAGGAGTGTGTTCTGTACTGACCAAGAGTGGCCTGGGATGCTGCGAGTTGAGGAAGAGGGGGGAATACTCCAGGGGGGAACATTTTTAATAGAATCTTAAGGGAGACATAAAAGCTACTTAGGTGAATGAAGGGGTTATATTAGTCAGCTTTTCAACACGATAACAAAGTGCCGGAGAGAAGTTACTTATGAAGGAAAAAGACTGATTGTGGCTCATGGTTTTGGAGGGTCACAGTGCAAGATTGGGCAGGCCCCAAAGGCTTGGCCATTTGGCCATCTGGTAAGGTCAGAGGACGGCAATGGTGGAGGAACAATCCCACGGTGAGCCAGGAAGCAGAGAGAGTGGGCTCAGCTCAACGTGGTTTTCGCGACCAATCCTCTGACGAGAGCCACGTTCTTAGGGCATGTTCCCAGTGACCTATAGCCTTCCTGTAAGGCCCACCTCCTAAGCGACATCTTTGCATTGCCATCAGTTTATGGCTTTGGGGTTTAAACATCCACATGAGCTGCAAGCCAAATCTTGTTAATCTGTGACAGCAATGAAGACCAGGGAACCATGTGTGAAAGGTATGAGACTATGGAAGTAATTGAGTTGTTGGGGTTCATGACTGTTGAAGTTAGAGAAGTGTAGGAATAAGATACTGGAAATCCTTCCAGGTTATTTGATACTTAGATAGTTTCTTTTATCATTTTTTAAAAAAACATATAGTCATTTACAATTTTTTTTTCATTTTATTTGGAAAGCAGAGAGACAGATGGAGAAAGATTTTCTAATTCATTCCCCAAATAGCCACAACAGCCAGCACTAGGCCAGGCCAACCAGGAACCTGGAATTCAATCCAGGTTTTTCACATGGAAGCCCACATCTGCTGCCTCCAAGGTGTGCATAAGCAGGAAGCTGGAATTGGAAGTGGAGCCAGGACTCTAGGCATTCCAATTTGAGCAGCCCAAGTGGCATCACAACAGCTTTGCCAAATGCCTCTAATATTTAGTTTGTTTCTATTTTTAAAAAGCTTATGTGAAAACCTCAAATTTTAGAAGAAAATGAAAGAATAAAGAACTTCTCCTTGAGTTATTTGAGAATAAATTGGCAGCCTGATGCCTGATCATCCCCTCCCCCAGGCACTGCATGTGTATCCCCCCCACACAGGGACACACTCCCTGTACAAAACATGGCATTGAGGCCAGAGTTAGGAGAGTGGTGCTGATCCATTACCACCACCCAGCCCCAGAGCCTCTCCAAGCTTCACTACTTGTTTCTATGATTTTTTTACAGCAAGATCTTTGCAGAACAATGTGTTGTGCTGAGCTGCTGTGGCTCCGTAGTTCTGTGCTGTCTAGAATAGTTAGTTCCTCATCCTTTTCTTGACTTGCATTTCCTTGATCCTTTTGAAAAGTACAAATCAGCTGTTTCACCAGATGCCTTCAGGATGGGCTTGTCTGATGTTTCCTCATGACTAAACTTGAGGTATGCTTCTGGAATATTCCAGAAGTGACGCTGTGCCTTTGTCATCGTAGCCTATCAGGTGATGCATGATTTCACTCACAAGTGTTAGTTGTTTTTTAATCACTTTGTTAGGGTGGGGTCTGCCAAATTTGTCCAATGCACAGTCACTATTTTTTCCTCCTTATAAATAAGTCTTGTTTTGTAGGTAGGTACTTGGAGACTGTCAAATTGCCAGTGAATTTACATTGCATGGATGACCAGGGACTCATGTCCTTATGTTTCCTTTATTCTAAGTCTGTTCTTATTCTCTTGCATCAGCCGCATTGCACATTTGCTGGCCCAGCCCTGGAATCAGCCATTTCTCCAGAGAGCCCTGGTTCCTTAAGGTGGAGAAGCATTGTGGAGTAGTACCCAGAAACCAATGTCTGGGCATTGGTGGGCACCTGCTGTGGGAGTGACACTGTTGCCAGACCCTCAAAAGGGATAATATATAAATACACATATATTTATATCTTTGTTTATTTTTATCTTCTGTGTCTGCCTCTATATATTAAAAGTCATGAGTTCACATCAATATTCCCAATCCTAAAGCAATCTCAATTTTTGCTTTCTCCCCTTTTTATAATACCTGACTCCCTTATCCTCAATGGATTTAATTATTTGATTAATTCTCATATATGTAACCAATTCCCTTAACTCATGCCACTTTTTCATACTTTGAGTGCTCTCCACGCTCTTCTTGAGCTATGACTGCCTGCCCTGGGCTACCATTTCCCCCTCCCCACACTCATGTGTGCTCTCCCCCAACTGCTGGGACTCCTACATCTGGGTGGAAACACTATCCTGCAGCCCCCACCCACTTTAAAATTGTTCATTTATTGAAAGAATGAGAGACAGAGACAGACCTACAGAAAGACAAATGTAGAGATTGTCCATCAGCTGGTTCATTCCCCGCAACAGCTGGGGCTGGCCCAGACTGAAGCCAGGAGCCTGGAACTCAATTCACGTCTCCCATGTGGGTCACAGGGACCCAAGTATACATCAGCTATCACCTGCTGCCTCCTACGGTGTGCTTCAGCAGGATTGGAAGTGGAGCTAGACTTGATCCCAGGAACTCCAGTATGGGATACAGGGTGGTATAGGATGCCACGTCTTAACCACTGTGCCAGACACCCACTAAGAGGACCCCCTTTGTATCCCAGAGGACTTGGCTGTACCTGTGGGCTGCAATGCTCACTACTACCTCATTCCATAGGAACATCCGTGTTGCTGGGCCCTGACCAAATTGGTTTTGGATTGAATTCCCCGGGAGGTGAACAACCGATGGAAGGGAGCTAGGAAGGAAAAGGGAAGAGAAGAGCATTTCTCATTTCTAAACAACACGTTATCAATTGCATTCCATTTTTTACTTGGATAATTATCTCAAATTCAGATGTCTTCTGTAATAGATTCCCAGAAATGAGATTAGTTGATCATTTTCTTTAAGTTAGGTTTTATTTGAAATTCAGAGTTACAGAGAGAGGGAGGGATCTTCAATCTACTGGGTCACTTTCTAGATGGCCGCAATGGCCAGGGCTGGACCAGGCCAAAGCCGTGAGCTTCTTCTGGGTCTCTCACATGGGTAGCAGGGTCCCAAGCACTTGGGCCATCCTCTGCTGCTTTCTCCAGGCCATTAGCAGAAAGCTGGATTGAAAATGGAGCAGCTGGGACTTGAACCAGCACCCATAGAGGATGCCAACATTGCAGGTGGCAGCTTTACCTGCTGTGCCACAATGCTGGCCATGGGTCAAATATTATAAACCAAATAACTTATCTTAAATGTTTACTTTCACCATGCAATATAACACAGTGTCTATTTTATCCTAGACAGCTTTGAGCATTAAATCTAATTTAAGGGGCTGGCACTGTGGTGAGTGGGTAAATGCCCTGGCCTAAAGTGCCAGCATCCCATATGGGCGCCGGTTCTAGTCCCTGCTGCTTCACTTCTGATCCAGCTCTGCTATGGCCTGGGAAAGCAGAAGATGGCCCAAGTCCCTGGGCCCCTGCACCCACATGGGAGACCTGGAAGAAGCTCCTGGCTACTGGCTTTAGATCGGCGCAGCTCCAGCCATTGCGGCCAATTGGGGAGTGAACCATCGGATGGAAGATCTCTCTCTCTCTCTCCTCTCTCTGCAACTCTGACTTTAAAATAAATATTTTATTTATTTATTTGACAGAGTTAGTTTATTTATTTGACAGATAAGAGTTAGACAGTGAGAGAGAGACAGAGAGAAAGGTCTTCCTTTTGTTGGTTCACCCCCCAAATGGCTGCAGCTACACAGATCCGAAGCCAGGAGCCAGGTGCTTCCTCCTGGTCTCCCATGCGGGTGCAGTGGCCCAAGCACTTGGGCCATCCTCCACTCCACTCCCAGGCCACAGCAGAGAGCTGGAGTGGAAGAGAAGCAACTGGACTAGAACCTGGCGCCCATATGGGATGCCAGCGCTGCAGGCGGAGGATTAACCAAGTGAGCCACGGCACTGGCCCCTCAAATATTTTTAAAAAAATCTAATTTAAAAATAATTTTTGTTAACTTGTACATGAAAGTAGTATATTGTTTTCTATTTCCTTGATGCTAATGAAGTTAAATACTTTACTATTTATTTATTAAGTCATTTTAAGCTTCTGTTTTATAAATTGTCTATTTCTTTGTCAGTTTATTTGCAATTTTAGTATTTTTCTTATGTTGAAATGTTAATGATATTAACAGTTATGTGTTGCAGGAAAGACTAATTTTTTTAAACCATAATGAGCTTCCTTTGGCCTCCTATGTTTCTAACTGCCTTTGTCTGCTGTCAGTTAATTTCTTCCCAGGCAAATGCAAACCACAGATAATATTACTCTAAGAAAACATAAAATTAGGAAAATAAGTGGCCTGCAATAAAGTCATTCAAATCTATGAGTACAGGGCACTTTAAAGAAACAAATTAGCTGTTTATACATCATTATCTTTTTATTCTCCACTAGTTTGATAGATTTATCCGGTACTCTCAATTTTTTCACCTTATTGAATTTGAGGCTAAGGTAGTAACATTGTATTGCTAGCGAAGTGAATTTTCATCATTACAGAATCTTTTATCACTCTGGTGTTTTAAATCTAACATGGAGATGTCCGTTTTCTTCTGGCTGGTGTTTGCATGATGTCAGATTCTGAGGCCGTTCACTCTGGATGGTCCGGGGGCCCTTATGAGTTGGGCATGTCTCCTGCTGTAACAGTCAGGATCCCAGGAAGCAGGCAGTGCACTCAGACTGTTAACGCCAGCAAGTTGAGTGGAGGAATTCTTTAGCAAGGTGTGGACAGCATTAAAGCAACCAATAGAAGCTGCTAGAACTCCCAGGCACTAGGAACTGGGAAAGGTCTTGGTAGACCTCAGCCTGAAGGGTCAGAGGAGAGCCATGTTGCTGGACACAGCACACATTGCCAATGGAAGAGGGGGGACCTCACAGGAGCTGTGCTCTTCGCTAGAGATACCAGCACTGAAAAACTGGCCCAGCTGCAAGGGAAACCAGGTGTATGAGTAGTATGAATACCCCTACTTTTCTCCCACCGCCTCGTCTCCTGCCATCACCTGCTATTGGCCAAAGCCAACCAGAAGGTAAAAGGCAAAGGAACTCAGGTGATGAAGAGCCTGGCACTGGGCATGGAGCCCCAAAAAGGAGGGTGGAGAGGTGCCGGCTCACAAGGCAACAGCTCATGTCCTGAGTTTGTTCTTCATCTCCAGCTGACCATTTTTAAACTTTCGAAGGTGTGCTCAGCCTGTCTACTTACCTGTGTTGAATTATTAGTCTCTGTGTTACTGTCTGATTTTGTGTCCCATATTATCTATTTTTTCTCTGTTGATCCTGCTTTGGGCTTGTTTGAGCAGTTTTTCACATCTCCTTTCTTCTGCCTGTACTCCATTTCTGTTATTTCAGTGGTTGCTTTAGAAATGTATCTTGTACTCTCTCAAACTTCCCCCAGATAATAGATCTCAGGCACACTTTCACCCTCCCCCAAACATATACAAAAGTTATTGTTGGATATTTTTCAAAAAGATGCATTTATTTATTTGAAAGGCAGAATGACAGAAAGGGAGAGACACAGAGAGAGAATCTTCCATCCACTAGTTCTACTCCCCAAATGCCTGCAACAGCCAGGACTGGACCACACTGAAGCCAGGAGCCTGGGACTCCACTGGGTCTCCATGTAGGCGGCAGGAACATAAGCACCTGCACCATCATCCACTGCTTTCCCAGGCACATCAGGCAGGAAGCTGAATCAGAGGCAGAGCAGCTGGGACTCAAACCAGCACTCCCATAACGTTGTCAGCATTACAAGTGGCGGCTTAACCCACTGTGCCACAATGCCAGCCTCTGTCATTGGGTCTTTTTAACCTGATAAGATATTTATTTTACACCATCAATATTTAGATTTAAAAGCTTTCTTTGCTCATTCTTCATCTCAAAACATTTTCCTTCTTTCAGTTTTCTGGAATGTCTTCTATTGAGATCTATTGATAATAAAATTTTTCCTGTATTTTCTGTATTTTTGTTTCTGAAAATATCTTTCTTTCATTTTCATTATTGAAAGACATTTTTGCCAGGTATATACTTCTGGCTTGATATCTTTGCACACATTATTCTGTGGCCTTAGGGCTTTCGTATATTTCGTGAGAAGTCTGCTGTCAGGCTTATTGTCTCTCCTTGGGAGGAGATTAAAAATATTTCCTTTGTTTTTGGAGTGCTACAAGATATGTGTTGGTTGGGATTTGTGGGTAATTCTAAAACTGTTAACTGGTGCCTTTCACTGGTTCATCAATGTTACCAGGTCTGCCTCTCCTCTCCTTTGTGGGACTCTAACATGTATATTTGGGATCGTCCCCTTTGCCCTTCATATTTTTAACCATTCATATCATCTACCATGTTGGCTCTCTGACTGTATTTTACATGATTTCCTGAGATCTATCATCCAGTGCATGATTTTGTTCTTTATAAGTAGCTAATCTGCTTACCTTGTCCATGGAGCTTTAAATTTAAATTTTTATATTTAAGAATTCTACTTGGTTCTTTTCCAAAACCTTTTAGTCATTTTTCTACTCTTTGTCTCCATTCTTAAACCTTTTTATTCTGTCTTGTTATGGACTGAATATTTTGTGTCTCCACAAAATTCATAGTTTGACATGCAAACATTCAGTGCCACAATAATAGGAGGTGGGGTCTTTGGGAGGTGATTGCTTAAGAGGGGGGCCTGATGGACCCCAGAGCGCTCTCATTCCCTTGTAGCACAGGAGGCTGCACCAAGTAGTCGGCAGTCCACCGCCCAGAAGAGGGCCCTCATAAGCAGCTGAGCATGCAATGCAGTCACATTAAGTGTGCTTGTGCTCTGTGTTCAGTAATTCCGATAGCCAAAGGTTTACAAGTCTGATTCTTCTGTTGGTTGTGTCTCCTGGCTTTTGCATAAATGTTTTCTTTTTGCATTTTAAGTATTTTGTGATTCTTATGCTGCTATCCTTTTGAAATTTATCTGGAGAAAAGCTTTAAGGCCTGAGTGCTAGTCTGTAAGTCTTCTCAGAAGGGCATGGACACCATGGATGAGAGATGAGTGGTTCCTGTTGTACATTTCCCAAACTCTGGACCTACAGAATCCATGAGTGTAATAGTGTGGCCCTTGTTTTTGCAGTGCTGAGTTTGGGGGCACATGTGGTTATTGATCAGTCTGTACAGGGAACACTTCTGTCAGGTACCTGGGGCAACAGGAAACTAACACTGCTTTGAGGGTTTTGAGGGAACAAATGTAGTAAAAATTCAGGCTATCGACCTGTTTGAGGCCATTGTAACTGAATACTCTGAAGAATTTTTGTCTAACTAGGGTCATGTTTCTTGAATAGCAATTTCTCTTATAGTCCTATATTCAGTGGTGTAAATGGAAGATAAGTTTATTTCTAATTCTCCTTTAAGAGTTTCTAATCCTTTGGTTTGGGGGAGATTCTGTTAGACTCCCTGCTTTGGGTAAGTCTTGGGTCTTATCTCCTGTTCCCTGATCCCTGTAAATGAAAAACAATGCCGCAGATAAAAAACCCGATGATTAAGTTAACTGAAGCTTGACGATTACCCTCAAAGTGAAACTGATTTCGTTGCTTCCTTCTTTCTAAAATCTAAGTTCCCACTTTAACTTAGTTTTTGACCTGTACATTTTTTCTCAGCTCTTTGATGCGTTTAAAAGATGCTTTGCATATCATGAATGGAATGTTGATTGGTCTTTAGCAGGTGGCTGGGCAGGGTTTTTTTTTTTCTTAAAGAATTATGTATTTATTTATTTGAAAAGTAATGTGACACAAAGAGGGAGAGACAGAGCGAGAGAGTGAGGGAGAGCAAGAGAATCCTCCATCCACAGGTTCATTCCCCAGATGCTTGCAATAACTGGGGATAGGCCAGGAAGAAGCTAGGAGCCAAGAATTCCATTTGGATCTTCCATGTGGGTGGCAGGAGCTCAACTTAAGCCATCATCCATTGCTTCTCAGGTGTATTAGCAGGAAGCTGGATCAGAAGCATGGAGTAACCAGGACTTGAGCCATACTGAACTCCAATATGGGTCGCAGGCATCCCAACTGGTGGCTTAATGCACTGTACCACGATACCCTAGTCCATGAGCGAAGTTTCTAATCCACCATCCTGCTGGAAACAAAGATGGCCCTGGGATGGGCTGAATTTACGTGTTGAAGTCCTAATTCCCAGTGCCTTAGAATGTGATTGTACTGGCAGAGGGGGTCTTTAATAGGTAATTATGGTAAAACAGGGTCATTAAGGAAGGCCCTCATCCAGTATGATTGAAATATGGTAAATTAGGAGGAGATCACTTGGAAATGTGGAGCAGACGGCCAACAGCAAGCCAGGGGAAGAGGTCTCAGAAGTGGCCAGCCCAGCGCTGTGGTGTAGCTGGTAAAGGCACTGCCTGCAGTGCCAGCATCCCATATGGGCACTGGTTTGAGTCCCAGCTGCTCCACTTCTGATCCAGCTCTCTGCAACTGGGAAAGCAGTAGAAGATGGCCCAAGGACGGGCCCCTGCACCCACAGAGGAGACCTGGAAGAAGCTCCTGGCTCCTGGCTTCGGATCAGCGCTTTGGCCATTGTGGCCAACTGGGGAGTGAACCAGCAGATGGAAGACCTGTCTTTCTCTCTCTCTCTGCCTCTCCTCCTCTCCTCTCTCTGTGTAACTCTGACTTTCAAATAAATAAATCTTAAAAAAAAAAAAAGTGGCTAGTCCTGCCAACACTTGAGCTCAGACTTCCAGCCTTCAGGATGATCGGAGGTAAAATTCTGTTTCAGCCATCCAGTCTCTGGTACGTTGTTATGGCAGCTCTACACACCACCCCAGTCCTTCATTTGTTTGGTTAATTAGTAGTTGGCGGCGCCATTAATAACAGCTTAATAAGAAGATGACCATCCGATTTGCATTTTTTCAACTTCTATGTTTCTTCTGACTTCTCTCCTGCTGTCTTACCCTTTTGACCATTTCATTGTTCTTCAGCTCTCACACACAACACAGGGAAGGAAACAGAGGCTATAAAACCCCAGCTCTGGGGGACTGCTGCTTGGCCTACCTGTTAAGACTTCTGCGTCCTGTTTAGGAGTGTCTGGGTTTGACGCCCGCTCTGGTGCTGACTCCAGCTTCCAGATTTTTAAGGCCCACCCTGGGAGGCAGCAGCGATGGCTCCGGGAGCTGGCTTTCTCCAGAAACCCCAGTTCTTAGGTCGTGCATCCTACTTAACATCTCAGGTTCCTAGTGTCATGTTGGAGGAGGCGACCTTAGACTCATGAAGTTGTTTTCTAACTCCATACAAATGCCTCTTGAATTGGTTAAAGGTGAAACTAAATAGGTCAAGTATAGTTTACAATATATTATAAATTTCCCAAGATTCATGAAAGTTTTAAGATACTTAGACAACACAGAAACTTGAAGTTGCAGCAGAGAAACCATCTAGGTCATTAGATTGGGTAGCTACATTATTCAGCTATGCTGAAGTTTTAAAGACTACTCATTAGTTTACTTACTTTTTGGAATTTTATTCTAAAAGTTCATACTTATAAGATTTGAAAGAATCAAGGTTAGTTACACAAATTAGTTCAAAATGCACAATCCAGGCAATGCATCAGTATTTCTCAATGGAAATCTTATGAATTCCCTTCTAAAAAACCCAATTACTTTCAGAGATAATGAGATGCAACACAGAAACAGATGGAGAATCAAAAACATATACTGGCTTTATCAAAGTAAGTCGCAGTTGTTTAAGTGTTGAGTGAGTCACAGTTTCTGTTCTTTCAAACTAATTTAACTTCAGTATAATTACTCAGGCTTAATGAAAGAGTCCTCAAGACATGTGAAAAAGGTGTGATTACACCTACATACATTTGGTTGGGGAATTTGGGGATTCTGAGGATCTTTACTAATGAATGGATCCTAAAATGAGAATTGAAAAAAAAAAAACACACATCTCATGTTCTTATATTTTCAGTAACTTAGGGCACTTTCTTATTTAATGGGAGCATTCCAGGTACTCAGAAAAAGACACAGGGTTGTGTGTTGGAAACTTACTGCCCAAATGCATCTGCCGATGGGATTGAAGGTGGGATTTGAGGAGGTGATTAGGGTTGGATGAGGCCATGAGCATGGGGCCCCCATGAGGGTGTCAACGGCTTTTGGAGAAGGAAGAGCGCGCTGAGCTCACACTGCTGTCACTCACAGGATGCCTGCACTGTGTTGCAACGCAGCACAGAGGCCCTCACCAGAGGCTGACCTGGGTGCTGCACTTCCCAGCCTCTAGAAACCCCAGAGAAATACATTTATTTTCCTTATAATTTATCTGCTCTCAGGCATTCTGTTGTAGCAACACAAAACAGACTGAGGGTGATATAAGAATGTATTTGTATAATGAAAATACAAACAAGTTTCCTAGAAAAACACGCATCTCGGTTCTTGAGTGCATAGAAATGGGAAACGTTCAAATTTGGATATAGGGAGCGGAGTCCAAACTCTTACTCAGATAATTCTTTAACCTCCTGGGCCAGGAGGTAGCAGACAGAGTGTTCTAGAGAGTTCTATGCAAGGGCAAGGCAGTGTTCCAGGCCTGGGGAAATCTTGGCCACCTGAGAGCCTTTCTGGAAGTTTCCAGCTTTTACATCTGGACTTCCTGGACTGTTTGAAGAAGAGAGACCATCACAGCTGTGATTTTTGACCTTCCTCCCTGGAAGTATGAAACAGTCTTGATGAATCAATATCAACCGGTCAGCTTCCTTTCCTGGGCCTACTTTCTAATAATCGTTATGTGATATCATAGGCCCTCCATCTCCCCCAAAGTTCTCAGTGTAAAATCCCTTTAATGGAAGCCGGCGCCATGGCTCAATAGGCTAATCCTCCACCTTGCGGCGCCGGCACACCGGGTTCTAGTCCCGGTTGGGGCGCCGGATTCTGTCCCGGTTGCCCCTCTTCCAGGCCAGCTCTCTGCTGTGGCCAGGGAGTGCAGTGGAGGATGGCCCAGGTGCTTGGGCCCTGCACCCCATGGGAGACCAGGAAAAGCACCTGGCTCCTGGCTCCTGCCATCGGATCAGCGCGGTGCGCCAGCTGCAGCGGCGGCCTTTGGAGGGTGAACCAACGGCAAAGGAAGACCTTTCTCTCTGTCTCTCTCTCTCACTGTCCACTCTGCCTGTCAAAAATTAAAAAAAAAAAAAAATCCCTTTAATGGATCAAACAGCTTATGACATCACAAGTAGAGATAAAAAGCTTTTGGGAGAAACTTTTGACTGCCGCAATTCACAGTGTGAGCAGTCAATCAAACGACAGAGAATGCATTACTGATAAGAGAGGCTTCTGCCTTTTGAGGTAGGCATCGGGAAGGGTTAAAGACTGGGGAGAATTGGGGCCGATGCTGTGGCGCACTAGGTTAGTCCTCCGCCTGAGGCACTAGCATCCTATATAGGTGCCAGTTCTAGTCCCGTGTTGCTCCTCTTCTAATCCAGCTCTCTGCTCTGGCCTGGGAAAGGAGTAGAAGATGGTCCACGTCCTTGGGCTCCTGCACCCATGTGGGAAACCAGGAGAAGCACCTGGCTCCTGGCTTCGGATCAGCGCAGCTCCGGTCATTGTGGCCATTTGGGGAGTGAACCAATGGAAGGATGACCTTTCTGTCTCTCCCTTTCACTATCTGTAATTCTACCTCTCAAATAAATAAATCTTTAAAAATAATGAAGAGTGGGGAGAACTAAAGAGACAGAAGGTCAAGGTTCTTGTGTCTAACTGGGCCTCTTTAACTTCAATGCTTGGTGACACATACACGCTTCTGTGGCAGTATTTTGATGCACAAGACTTCATTACAGCGTTGCTGCTAAGCTTCATGGTGCTAGGAAGGTTGCAAAGCTAAATTTATGGAGCCCATTTTGTTATTGCCTCAGCGCGTTGCTACTGCCACCCACAGCATTAATGAAGAGGGCTTTTCCATGGAGTTCAGTGAATTAAGTCTCACAGAATGCATGCAGACTAATGTCTCTAATTTCCTGTGTTTTATTTATGAGTGGTCACCCCCCCTAATTTTTAAAAGTCAGCAGCACTTACTTATGAGACATCATCTTGTTTTACTTTTAACCTACACCCCTCCACAAAGCCCTTCAGGCTGCCTTCGGGATACACAGTGTATCATCCGACAGTGTCCTGCAAAAAGCTGAGATTGGCCAACTGGACTGAGCTGGTGCTCTGCCCCCTCCGCTGGCCAAATGCAGCAGGCTGAGCTGGTGTCTTTGGCAGCAACAGCCAGCCTCTGGGTGAACAAATCATACCAGTCCAGGAATTCATGGTGTTCACCCTGCTTCACTATGTCATTTCAGTCATTTTTTTTTTCAAGACACTTGGTAATCTAAAATGAATCTCTGAATTAAGGAAATGCTTGGAGGAAACTTCAGATTTGTCATTACAAAACCTTTTTTCCAAAGTTGCCCAAAGACTTTCTAACTTTAAAATTTTAAAAATTATAGAGGAAGACACAAACAAAGCCAGAGGCATCACAATACCAGATTTCAGGACATACTACAGGGCAGTTGTTATCAAAACAGCATGGTACTGGCACAGAAACAGATGAATAGACCAATGGAACAGAAATAGAAACACCAGAAATCAATCCAAACATCTACAGCCAACTTATATTTGACCAAGGATCCAAAACCAATCCCTGGAGTAAGGACAGTCTATTCAATAAATGGTGCTGGGAAAATTGGATTTCCACGTGCAGAATCATGAAGCAAGACCCCTACATTTCACTTACACAAAAATTCACTCAACATGGATTTAAGACTTAAATCTATGATCTGACACCATCAAATTATTAGAGAGCATTGGAGAAACCCTGCAAGATATAGGTAATGGCAAAGACTTCTTGGAAAAGACCCCAGAAGCACAGTGAGTCAAAGCCAAAATTAACATTTGGGATTGCATCAAATTGAGAAGTTTCTGTACTTCAAAAGATACAGTCAGGAAAGTGAAGAGGCAACTGACAGAATGGGAAAAAATATTTGCAAACTATGCAACAGATAAAGGGTTGATAACCAGAATCTACAAAGAAATCAAGAAACTCCACAACATCAAAACAAACAAACCACTTAAGAGATGGGCCAAGGACCTCAATAGACATTTTTCAAAAGAAGAAATCCATAGGGCCAACAGACACATGAAAAAATGTTTAAGATCACTAGCAATCAGGGAAATGCAAATCAAAACCACAATGAGGTTTCACCTCATTCTGGTTAGAATGGCCCACATTCAGAAATCTACCAACAATAGATGCTGGAGAGGTTGTGGGGAAAAAGGCACACTAACCCACTGTTGGTGGGAAAGCAAACTGGCTAAGCCACTATGGAAGTCAGTCTGGAGATTCCTCAGAATCCTGAATATAATCCTACCATACAACCCAGCCATCCCACTCCTTGGAATTTACCCAAAGGAAATTAAATTTGCAAATAAAAGAGTTATCTGCACATTAATGTTTATTGCAGCTCAATTCACAATAGCTAAGACCTGGAACCAACCCAAATGCCCATCAACGGTAGACTGGATAAAGAAATTATGGGACATGTACTCTATAGAATACTATACAGCAGTCAAAAACAATGAAACCCGGTCATTTGCAACAAGATGGAGGAATCTGGAACACATCATGCTGAGTGAAATAAGCCAGTCCCAAAGGGATAAATATCATATGTTCTCCCTGATCGGCAACAACTAGCTGAGCACCAAAAAAGGAAAACTGTTAAAGTGAAAGGGACACTATGAGAAACAGTGACTTGATCAGCTCTTGTCCTGGCTGTTGATCTACAATGTAATACTTTATCCATTTTAGTATTTTTTTTTTGTTCTAGTACTATTGATTGAACTCTGTAATTAACACACAATTATTCTTAGGTGTTTAAATTTTAACTGAAAAGTGATCCCTGTTAAATATAAGAGTGGGGATAAGAGAGGGAGGAGATGTACAATTTGGGACGTGCTCAATCAGACTTGCCCCTGACGGTAGAGTTAGAAACGTGCCAGGGGTTCCAATACAATCCCATCAAGGTGGCATTGTACCAATGCCATCTCACTAGTCCAAGTGATCAACTTCAGTTCACAATTGATCAGACTGATAGGTCTAAGAGTCAAAGGGATCACACAAACAAGACTAGTGTCTGCTAATACTAACTGATAGAATCAAAAAGGGAGAGAACGATCCAACATGGGAAGTGGGATACACAGCAGACTCATAGAATGGCAGATGTCCTAAACAGCATTCTGGGCTCAGAATCAGCCCTTAAGGCATTCAGATCTGGCTGAAGAGCCCATGAGAGTATTTTAGGCATGGAAAGCCAAGACACTCTGGGAAAAAAAAAAAAAAAAAAAAAAAAAAGAAGACCTAAATGAAAGATCTCTGCGAGTGAGATCCCAGTAGAAAGAACGGGGCCATCAAAGGAGTAGGTACCTTTCTCTGAAGGGAGGAGAGAACGTCCACTTTGACTATGACCCTGTCGGAATAAGATCAGAAAGCTTCCATAGCCTTGGCAACTCATGACTAGAGCCTAGGGAGATTACTGACGCCATAAATAAGAGTGTCAAATTGTTAAGTCAACAACAGGAGTCACTGTGTACTTACTCCTTATGTGGGATCTGTCCTTAATGTGTTGTCCAATGTAAAGTAATGCTGTAACTAGTACTGAAACAGTATTTTTACACTTTGTGTTTCTGTGTGGGTGCAAACTGATGAAATCTTTACTTAATATATACTGAATTGATCTTCTGTATATAAAGATAATTGAAAATGAATCTTGATGTGAATGGAATGGGAGAGTGAGAGGAAGCAGGAGATGGGATGGGTGCGAGTGGGAGGGAAATTATGGGGGGGGGGGAGGCAATGTAATCCATAAACTGTACTTTGAAAATTTATATTTACTAAATAAAAGAAAAAAAATTATAGAGGAAGTACATTCATGTTGCAAAAGACAGTACCATGGCAGATATTAAAGTCTACCTTCATGGAAGATTTTTTTGACCTCCTTTTACAGAGTTCTCTTTCTTTGTGGTTCTGAAAACTGTTATGAGGTTAGGCCAGCTCTATACATAGCCTCTCATCTGCTTCCTTTTTTTTTTTTAAGATTATTTGAAAGGCGAGTTACAGAGAGGCAGAGACAGTAAGAGGGAGAGAGGGCAGAGAGGGAGAAGGAGAGGGAGATCTCCCATCTGCTGGTTCACTCCCCAGATGTCCCTAGTGGCCAGGGCTGGGCCAAAATGAAGCCAGAAGACAGGAGGTTCTTCCAGGTTTCACATGGGTGCAGGGGCCCAAGCACTTGGGCCATCTTTTGCTGCTTTCCCAGCTGCATTAGCAGGGAGCTATATTGGAAGTGGAGCAGCCAGGACTTGAACGGTTACCCAGGTGGGATGCCAGCTTTACAGGCTGTGGCTTTACTTGCTACACTACAATGCCAGCCCCACATCTGCTTCCTTCTTGTATTAGGTAGGAGAGTCTCTATGTTGTAGCAATGACCAAACCTTAAAAGCTCACTCACCTCACCCTTGCAAAGTATGCTGGAGGTGCAGCAGTGTTGGGCAGTGACTGTCCATGGGGGGACTTATTGCTTCCATCCCAACATCTACTCTATGTGGAACACAAGGCTTCCATGGAGTACTAAAGCAGGAGATGAGAGTGAGAACTCGCACCTTGGCTGCCATAGACAAGAGGTGACACCCATCACAGCATTTCCACACCCAGTTCACTGGCTAGAGCTCGCCACATGGCCCCAGCTCAACTTCAAGGAAGACCCAAGGGAGTCTTCCTGTGTGCACAGGGAGAAGGGGAAAACGTACTATGATGAATGCTAGTAGGTTACCAGCACATTCCCTCTTGTTCCCAGAATGCGCATTAGGTGAAAATTCGCTCAGAACCAGAAGAGCCAGGACTCAAACCAAGGCAGTGTGGCAGTGTGATAGTCTCCAATATGGGATACAGATTTCCCAGCTGTGGCTTAACCGCTGGGCCACAAAGCCTGCCCCCCAATCTTCTGTTTTATGAACCTCATTTTCAAAAGAGAGGAATTATCTGTCGAGTCATAGAAAGAAAAGACAACAATGTAGGGAATTTTTTGACATATGTAAGCTTTATCCTTAGAGGTCTTTGAACGCTATTCTTAGTTCTGAAGTATCCTATGCCTCTTCATCCCATCCCCCATCCCAGCATCCTTTGCCACTTTACATATGTAGTTACTTACATTCAGAGTGCAAACACACACACACACAGTCAACATCAGAAGGCCTCTCTCTAAATCAGTTTCCAAAGCCTCTCCACTTTCCACCCCAAGCCCAACATTTCTCAGCTCTGGTGGAGCCAGAGGAATACTCATGAGGTGAAAATCTGGCATAATTTGTGGCCATGAAGTCACTTATTAATTCATAATTTAATCTAGATATAATTTCTGTGCAAGGTTTTAATTAGGCTATTAATTTCATTAGAGTGTTTGGATTTATACATACTGGGCAGAAAGATCTTTACACATTCCTCATTGGTCTCTGTTCTGCAATTTTCTATAATTTAACACCTTACTCACAGTTTTAGTAGCTGAATGTTTAGGGTAATCAATCTCCAGCCCTGCAGAAAATAGGGCTTCTTGGACATAGCCCAGCCCCTTGCTCAATGGACATGCATGGTTTAATGATTGTAGACTGAGAGGAAGTAGTTAGACAGTTTCTCTAGGTCTAGCAGAAGGTTTGACAGACCTAAGGAGTGTTAAAGGGGCACGCAGAGGGGCTCCTGCCCTGTGTCCCTTTGGTAGCATCTTAGCAACGTCCACCTGTCCTGCCTGTGCTCTAGGTATGACCACTAAGAATGAGACCAATTGGTCCATGCGCATTAAGGTGGATAAGCAAAAATGAGCTCATCTTAGCTCCTCCTCTCTCTTCACTGCAGAGTGTGCCAAGCCCTGCATGCAGAGATTCTAAGATTCCAGAAATGTGTTCCCTTTCAGACTCCCATCTCTAGCAGAAAGGTGCTTCAGGTAGATCTCATACACAATGTTGAACATAAAAAGGTTTAACTTAAAAAGAAAGGCATGAACAATGTGTTGATCGGAAGTAAAACTGACTACTTAAGGATTTATCTTTCTCCTTTTTCCATGCTGCAGGCTCTAAAGGGTGTGGTGCCTTCTCTTGGGCACCTAAGAAGGGAGAGGCAAGGCTAGACCTCTGGGTTCTCAAGCTGTTCTTTGGAGTGAGATCGCACTTCCTTCCTCTCCTGTAATTGATATGCAGAGAAGGATGGGAAATGCAAGCAGTGGGAGTGAGGACACAGGGTATGCAGGAAGACATCACCATATTACTTAGTGAGAGCACAAAATAAAATCTGAATTTAGACTTTTTTCTTAAGAACTCACTTTGTAAATCTGATAGGCAGCTGTCAATTTGTAGTTTAAATGGATGAAAACAATTCTTTTTAATAACCTACCATATGCTAAACACTGATAGTACCAGAGATACAAAGAATGCATGTCGCTCCCCCTCTTCATGGAGGAGCAACACAGGACCCTGCGCTGTTCTTTCGTCTGCTCGGCCCTCCCCGGGTTTGCTGCTGGTTCTTCCCGGGTTGGCTACTATCCCTTCCACCTCCGTGGAAGGGCAGTTCCCCCTGGCCACATTCCCCACTTCCGCAGGGGAGCGGCACACCGCCGGCCGGCTTTCTCGGGGGCTGCACGGGTTCCCTTAGATGTTCCCCATAGATGTTCCTGGTGCATGCCGTCTCTCTCCTCCTTTATAGTCCTCCTCCGCCAATCCCAACTCGGCTGCCCACACGCCGAGTACGCTGCTCTCCAATCAGGAGCAAGTCCTACAGTTAATTGGTTGAACTGGAGGCAGCTGTGCGGAAGCTGTTTACTTCTCTCCCAGCGCCATATTGTGGGAGAGCAGATGCATAGAATAAGTCTTAATTCCAGTAACTCAGTCTAGTCCGGGTTGCTCCCCACAAATGCACAATATAAAGTGCCTACTGTCATGTGTTAAAAAGCCATCATTGAGGAGTGGGCATTTAGCCTAATGGTTAAGACACTTGTGTCCCACATTGGAGTGTCTGGGTTCAGTTCCTGGCTCTGGCTCCTGACTCCAGCTTCCTGCTAAGGCAGACCCCAGCAGGCAGTGCTGATGGCTCAAGTGATTGGGTTCCTGCCACCTGCAGGCGGGGCATGAATTAAATTCCCAGTGCCTCCCGCTCCAGCCCTGCTCTAGCTATTGGGGACATTTGGGGTGTGAACCAAGAAATGGGAGCTTTCCCTCTTGGGCTCCTCCTCTGTCTCTCTTGCTCTCAAAGAGAACGTGGATGGCCGGCGCCGCGCTGTGGCTCACTAGGCTAATCCTCTGCCTGTGGCGCCAGCACCCTGGGTTCTAGTCCCAGTTGGGGCACCGGATTCTGTCCTGGTTGCTCCTCTTCCAGTCCAGCTCTCTGCTGTGGCCTGGGAAGGTGGTGGAGGATGGCCCGAGTGCTTGGGCTCCTGCACCCAGGTGGGAGACCAGGAGGAAGCACCTGGCTCCTGGCTTCGGATTGGTGCAGCGTGCCAGCTGTAGCGGCCATTTGGGGGTGAACCAATGGAAAAAAGGCCTTTCTCTCTGTCTCTCTCTCTCTCACTAACTCTGCCTGTCCAAATAAAATAAAAAGAGAACGTGGATAGAGAGCAGCGTGGTAGACGTTGCTGTTCCACAGCCCAGACCTCCTTGATAGGCCGGAGGTGCACCTCCTGTAGCTGCTCCAATGTCTTGGCTGCAACTGTGTGTTTCTCTAGGGACTCTGAGAAAGTGGGGTCACCTCACAGAGACTCCTGAGACCTTACCCCCTGCCCTCGCCAAGGGTGACCAAGCACTGACCCCTTCCCTCTCCTGCACTGCCTTCCTCCCACCCCAGGGCTAACCTGGAACCACATCCTCGCTCAGTTTTTCCTTTTCCTGCTGCTTCCCTTCTGTGTGGATGTTCCTGAAAGAGCATTCACTCAATGAAGTGCCCACACTGGAACCCCTCCCTCCTGTGAGCCCCAACCTAAGATGACAAGGGCTGCTGTGGGTTATGCAGCAGTCTCCTAGACACCTTGGCCAGGGAAAGATTTGTAATATTCTACAGGGCTGGCCAAGTTTTCATAGACTCAACATTTCCTGCTTTCTGTAGGACATTTAAGATTCAGCCAGAAATCTTCTCCCCATGTTCCTTATAGAATAACAACGATATGGGAAGCAAGAATTGGCAGCCTTATATCAGAGGCAATCACACTGCGTAAAACTCTAACAAGACACAGAGAGATCCAGTTATTGTGTTCTTTATTCATACAGTTCAACAGATGACTGTGTGATGGCCTAAGAAAGAACAATATTGACGCCAACCTTCTTACTGGTGGAGGGAAGCCTGCTCCCTGTTAAATAGGTGGAAATGGCAGAGCCATCTCCTGAATGTGCCTGTCCTCCCAGTCTATGGGAAGGGGTGGTGATCAAGGATCGGTGGAGGGTACAGAGGTGGCACAATGATCCCTAGCGCTCCGTACGATTAGCTGTTGCTCTGAGAGTTCTGCAGTAGTGTGCAATGTTCGCGGTAACCACATCAGTAGATACGTCTCCCATTTTACAGGTGTTGAAATTGAGGCACAGAGAGCTGAAGCAACTTTCCCAAAGCCTCCCAACTGTTAACTCAAGGCTCTAAGCTGGGCGGTCTGGGGAGAGTTCAGAGGCCAACCACGAAGACACACTGCCTTTTTCTGCAGGAAATAAGGCAACTCACAACTCAAGATCTGCCGGGTCTAGATTTTACAGCTGATGGAGTGGCCTGGAGGGTCAGACAGAATAATTTATCATCTCATCTTGGCTTCTGTAAGATACTTACAGACAGAATTTTAAAAGTAGGTCAGATTCTAGGATGATTTGCAGCCCCTTACATGAAGAAGTTGAACGTTTGAGTAAAACTTATTAAAATGCCTGTAAACACCAATGTTTCCTTAAGAAAAAAAGACAGTTCTCACTGGATATTTGCATATTTGCATCTAAAGAGGCCAGAAATTGGAGAATTTTTAGAAGACTTTGATCTTTGAAAATTCCCTTAGAGCTCATTAAAAATTGAATTTGTTGCTTCCTTACAGTGCTGGAAGACGTTGCACAAATGCAGGCTCCTCAGGACTTTACATGTCTTGCCTTGGTTTGCAGCATTACTTATGATGCACAAGATACAGTGTGAGGGCTGTGATGTGAAAACAGTCGTTACAAACCAGGCCTGGAAAACACGAGGTGGCCAGCTTGGGTTGGAGACAGAAGCAAAGGCCCAGTGCTGTCTGTTGGGAGCAATGGCTTGCGTTGTCAGTAGTACACATTCCCATGGAAAGTCTGGCTTAGCGTATCTTGTTTTCTTTTTCAACTGGGTCAAGGTTGCTGCTGCCATCATTATCCACCCTTCTAAAATAAGGAATTATACCCGGCAAATATTTATCTTATTTAGAAGAGTCAACAGCATCAGACCATTAAAGCTCTAGTGCGAGTTCCTTTTCCTGCTGTTACTCAGGGAAAGACGATGATACAGGAATACGTAGATTTTGCTTAAGTGACAAGAAAGGAAAGGAACAGGTGTGGGTTATGCGGTATTGCATCAGAGGCAGTAGGCCCAGGTGAGTGACAGTGTGGCTCAGAGAAGCATGGCACACATGGTAGGGATTTGTTGCAACACATTTTGACATTGCTGCCAAGGTCAGCAAGATTTTTCATGAGGAATTGGATCTGGAATTTTTTTAAAAAGATTTTTATTTATTTGTTTAAGAGGTAGAGTTACAGACAGAGAGAGGGAGAGACAGAGAGAGAGAGGTCTTCTATCTTCTGGTTCACTCTCCAAATGGCTGGAGCTGCTGGGCTGATCCCTTCTGGGTCTCCCACGTGGGTACGGGGGCCCAAACACTTGGACCATCTTCCACTGCTTTCCCAGGCCATTAGCAGAGAGCTAGATGGGAAGAGGAGCAGCTGGGACTTGAACCAACGCCCATTTGTGATGCCAGCGCTACAGGAAGAAGCTTAGCTTACTATGCTGCAGAACTCCTAGTGCAGTGGAGACAAATGGTCCATCCTTTGCAGAGCACGTCTTTGGCAATTAGTCAACTGATGATGACCTCTCCCCCAACCCGTTCACGCCTGGTGATGCAGGTGACACGGAAGCCACTGCTGAGCCCACACTGCTCCACCATCATTGACTTTTTTTTATTATTATTTGTCAGATAGAGTTAGACAGCGAGCGAGCGAGCGAGAGAGAGAGAGAGAGAGAGAAAGGTCTTCCTTCCGCTGGTTCACTGGCCACCATGGCTGGAACTACACTGATCTGAAACCAGGAGCCAGGTGCTTCCTCCTGGTCTCCCACACGGGTGCAGGTGCCCAAGCACATGGGCCATCCTCCACTGCCCTCCTGGGCCACAGCAGAGAGCAGGCCTGGAAGAGGAGCAACCGGGACTAGAACCCGGAGCACATATGGGATGCGGAGGACTAACCAAGTGAGCCACGGCGCCGGCCCCAGTCACTGACGTTTCAAACAGGGCAGTCCCCTGACTCTGCCTCGGAGCTGCATACAGGTCATCCTACCAAGAGTGATCCATGAGCCAAGCCCAGCACTTCCCCTCTGAGTTCAGCGGGGTTTGATGGATGCATGAGGAGGAGAGGGAGGGATCAAGGATGAGAACGGAGACTGATTCAGTTTCCTTTAGTAAACTGACGATGTGCACAGGAGCTGGGGCCCTTATTCTGCCAGGCAGGCGTGGAAACAGAACTCCCAGAGTGGAGGTTGGGATCAAGCAGAGAATGGGGCAGTTACACACAGAGGCAGATGGCACACCCACAGGAAATCAGGGAAGCTTTTTCCGAGGCCCAAGCATCCCTTTATGCTTCCGGAGACACTCCCAGACGTCATAAACTCTCACTGTTTGCTTAACTTAATTCAATGGGATTTGTGTTTTGTAACTGAAGGGCTCCCAGCTGGATATACTCTTTTATCACGCTAATGCTAGGTAGTCCGGTTGTTGTTTTTCTCTTTAAACCATTACACAGTTGCCTAGGGCTTGGGGCCGTGTACAGCTTACAGAATGTACAACTCACGTCCACCTCGCCTCCCACTGCACCTGATGTTTGCAAGCATCAGTACCCAGGCTCACATGGGGGAAGCAACAGTTGGAAATTGAGATGATGTGTAAGCACCTAGCAGGATGCCCTCTCCCAATAAATATAAGTTAATTAGGCTTCTCTGGGTACAAGGAACAGTCTCACTCAAGTTATTTCAAAGAAGAAAAAAACAAGCAAACAAAAACCCATGTTCTTAGAAAAGATACACAGACACAGAGAAAGTCAGCCGGAGGCAGGCCTGGCACAGCCTCTCTGAGACCTGGCCCTGCCGGCTTGCATTTCTGGAACAGAACGTCGCCGCCCTCCACATTAGGAAGGCTAAGCTCCTCCCTGTCTTGGCTTTTATCCCTTCTGCTGCGGCGCTGCCTCTCCCAGCCTCTTTTCTCTACCCAGGGTCTCCCCTTACTCACTGGGTCCCCTTCTCCTAGCTTCAGCTTGCAGCTTTCATAGGCACCTGACCCATCACAGCCCCAGCTACTTGCATCTCTTCTCTGAATATTTCTCCCCCACCCGCCTCCTTTGCCACCTACACTTGACCAGTTCTTTTGTGTATTTCCCTTTTAAATTTTGGAGAGAAGGGATTTGATTTCTTATTAATTTTTATTTTTACGAGGGATCTTGCATTAATGTTTTCATATTATCCTGGTTTCTATGAGCCTTTATACTGGATGTCCTCAGTTGGAAGTCACCACGGGGTGGCAATGGGACATCAGCTGTTATGGTCTCATGGTAGATCTCGAAGCCTGGAGCTGCCTCCCAAGGAGCGACTGTGGTCACAATGGACTTGCTTAACAGAGCCCTTAAGGAAGCCTTCATTCCTTCCTTTTTACTCCTTTTGTATCCAGCAGAGTGGCCTGGGGAAGCGTTTTTCTAGAGGACAGAACTGGCCAACCTCTCACATGTGTGTGGTCCTTGTATTCATCCAAACATCCCAGAAGAACACTGTAGCTACATTTTTTTTTTTTCAGTTTTGCAACAGTTCTAAAGGATAGTCTATGAGACTCTGGGAAGAGTCTTCCTGAACCTGTGAGATCGAAACTATTGTTACTATAATTCTAAAATGGTATAATCCTATAATTGTCCTGTTTGACTGTGTTGACATATGCATTAATGATGTAAAGCAAGGGTGGTTAAGGGGTGGGTGTTTGGCCCAGTGGGTTAAGATGCCACTGGGAATCTGTTACAAGCCCATATTGGAGGGCCTGCGTTTAAGTCTTGGCTCCACTCCCAATTCCAGCTTCCTGCTAATGTGCACCCTTGGAGACAGCAGGTGATATCACAAGTGGTTGGATTCCTACCTTCCACCTGAAAGAACTGAGTTGAGTTTGAGGCCCCCAGCCTTGGCCTGGCCATGCACCAGCTGTTGCAGGCATTTGGGGAATGAACCAGCAGATGACAGATCTTTCTATGTGTCTCTGGCTCTCTCTTATCTCTTCCTTTCAGACAAAAATAATTTTTTTAAAAAAGAAATGGTGATTAAAATTATATTTCCATATATTCTTGTATTGTACTTGGAGTCATGGCATTTTCTCATTAGTACATTCATAATAAAAACCAAAACAGAGAGAAAAAAGGCAGTATCCTTTAACCATGGTGGAGTAGCCAAATTGATTTTTAGAAGTCTCACCTTGGTTATATAGCTTAAGATATTCTACTTAAAAAATGGCCAGTCTGTATTTATCGTATCTGCTGTATACAGAGTTGTCTCAAGGGCAAGTGCTGGAACGATCATTTGAGATGCAAGCTGAACTAGTCTTTTTCATGGAATACCATTTTTGCTTGAGAGAATGGCTGACTGACAAATTGTGGCTATTGAAACTTGGTAAAAGACATTGTCTCAAAAATACATGAAGTGAATTTGTCACATCAAGGAAAACGACTGACAGTATGTATTGCCTGTCTTGAAATCTGAGTGGAAAACTTGTATCTGTCACTATGAGCTTGATAGTGTCTTAATACTTTAAGATTTCACTGATGTCAGGGCTGGTGTGCTGTGGCATAGCACTTTAAGCAGCTACCTGTGATGCTGGCATCCCCTAATGGTACCCATTCGAGTCCTGGCTACTCTACTTCTGTCCCAGCTCCCTGCTAATGCACCTGGGAAATCAGCAGAGGATGGCCCAAGTGCTTGGGCTCCTGCACCCATGTGGGAGACCCAGAAGAGGCTCCAGGCTCCTGGCTTCAGTCTGGCCCAGATCCAGCTGTTGCAGCCATTTGGCGGTTGAACCAGCAGATGGAAGACCTTTGTCTCCTCCTGACCCTTGTACTCTGCCTTTCAAACAAATATTTTAAATAAAATATTTTTCTGCATAACTCAGTAAACCAATATTTTCTAAATGACCATCCTCTTATGTTATAAAATCATGCATGGCTAAAAGACCCACTCAAAACCCAAGATACATCAGTAGGTCTTTTATAATCAGGTTCTCAAAGTTCTTTCCATGGTTTCAGATTCCATGTAATATCTGACCTTTACGAAACTTTCTGAATTTTGTGCAGTGTCAAAGAAAAATATCCACAATTATCTGAAAAGTCAATTTAAAATACACATTCACTCCCTGCCCTTTTCCTTTTTCAGCCTTTTTCAAAAATGTATTCAATAGACAGAAAGACAGAGGGAGACACAGCTCCCATCCAATGCTTCACTTCCCAAAAGCCCACAATGTCTAGGACTGGGCCGGTCTGAAGCCAGGAACCAGAAACCCACACTAGTCTCTCTCCCCTGTGGGTGGCAGGGATGCCACCTATGGAGCTGTCACCTGCTGTCTCCTGGGGACTACACTAGCAGGAAGCTGGAATCGAAGGCCAGAGCCTGGAAGCTGACCAAGTGCTCTGCAGTGGGATGCCAGCGTTTTAACTGATAACTGCCCCCTGGTCCCTTTTCTAACACATCTGTGTGGGACAGATTCTCTTCCTAGATTTTAATCAAAAGCATATTGCAACCAAGTGAATGCAGAAGCAGATATGAGAATCCAATTATATTCCATTTATCCAGACAGAGATTTGCCAAAATGTAAAACAATATTTGTCTTCTGTTGTGTTTTAGACACAAAGAGTTATGTTTTACAAAAAATGCTATTTATGTTCACAAGCAGTGGTGTTATTATTTTACTAAAAATTTCAAGAATTTCTCAATTCTAATTTTGACTGCTGTGAATATTTAGAGATACAATCCACAGAAACTTCACTTATTTGAAGTCCTCAATAACATTTAGGGGTGTAAGGCAGTTATATGCTGGAGCTGCTGGCACTGGCTTAGGAGAGTCAACCATGCACCTTTCTTGCCAGCTCTGCATTCAGTGACCTGTTAGTGCCCTGAAACTGGCCACAGAGAAAGTACTTGCAAAAGAGAAATCAGCAAATGCTACAAATCAGAGCTTTTTAAACAAGTTGCTTACTGGGTCAGGTGTTGTGGTGTAGCAGGTAAAGCCAGTGCCTGTTTGAGTCTCTGCTGCACCAGTTCCAACCCAGCTCCCTGCTAATGCACTTGAGAAAGTAGCAGAGGGTGGCCCTAGTACCTGGGACCCTGCACGCATGTGGGAGACCCAGGAGAAGCTCCTGGCTCCTGACCAGCAGCTATTTGGGGAGTGAACTAGCAGATGGAAGATTCCCTCCCTCTCCCTCCCTCTCGCTCCCTTCCCTGTCCTTCTTTAATTCTGTCAAATCTTTAAAAATTTTTTTAAAAGTTTCTTACTAAACAGGTCAGTATATCATTCTTTAAAGGAAGCCAGAGATCAAAATTTTGACAAAACACTGTTCAAATGGCCATCTTCGTCTCTGTCCTTGGTTACCTTCCAATAAGGAACCTTCTGGAATGATTTTATTGTTTATTCAATAACTATTCGTTGAACACTACTTTCTAGGTATTATGCTTGGGAATGGAGGTGACCTGCTTAATTTAGAAGTACACCTGTCACCACAGAGTTCTCCATTTGGTAGGGATGTGTGAGAATTGTCACACTGGGGGATTGTCAGTTGTGGGGCAAAGGGAAAGAAATTTCCAGCCTAGGCCAGATCATGGAAGCAAGTGAGGGGATCCCGGGAAGGTATCCATCAGTCTGCATCCAGGCAGGAGGTAGAAGCCACACAAAGACAGTTTAACACAAGGATTTGTTAACCAGCTGCAATATCATTAACTAGGCAACCAAAACTACCAAAAAAGAAAACCTGAAATTATTACATAAGAATCAATCGTAGGAAGCAGCTACTACTTTGAAACTGGTGGAAAAAGAGCAGGGACTGGAATTACTAGAACTTGGTTGTGTGGAACACTGTGGGGCTGAAATTCTGATCTCAGCTCAGCCGGTGCTGTTTTCTGGAGGTGTGGCAAAATGAGACAGGTTCTGAAAGGATAGCAAGAAGAGTGGGAGAAGAAAATGGTACAGCTAAGGAAAAAAAAAAAAATAGATGCTGGATTACGATTTACCCCCTTGCAGTTGCAGACTGTGGCTGAATGCTCGGGGACTAAGGGACACCTGAGGAAGAGGAATGTGGATCACTCCCAGTGCACACAGGCTGGGAGGACATTTGCATGCCCTGTGAATACCCTCCATTGAGCATCCAGTACCAAGGAGGCTCTCAACAATCAAGTAGGGAAAATGGACACATTCTGTCAGTCGGCTTCCTTCATCAGCCACCATAAGGTGTGTTTATTGGCTCACGTACAAAGCGGTCACAGTGGCAAGGATGGTTATTGCTGGACTTAACAGCATGGACTGACCTAGATACTGTTACTGATGAGTGCCTAATGAGCCTGCAGCAAAGACTAACATGGAGCTTCCAATAGCACACCATACCCCAGGATCAGACTGATGACAGTGGGGCCCTATAGTAAAGAGGTGGCTGAAGTTTGTCCTAACTGAAATAGAAATGTATTGTGGGTATGGCTTTGCTTTCCCTGTTTGTGATGTTTTTGTAAGAATCAACATGTGTGGACTTTCAGGATGCTTTACCTACCATCATGGTATCCCAGACATTGTTCTTGATCAAAGAATTTGTTTCATAGCCAGAGAAGAGCAGCAGTGTGCTCATTCGCACTGGTTTTACTACACATCTCATCACTCAGAAATAGTTGGCTCAATCGAATGCTGGAATAATCTCCTGAATTCATTTACAATGGTAGTTGAGGGATGGGGTTTGATCATGTAAGATAAAACCTTCTTTCAAATAGCCATCAATAGATGGTACTTGTCTCTTCCATTAACCAAAACACATGGATCCAGGAATCCAGTGGGGAAGTGGGAATACATGACCTCAATGTTATACCTAATGAAGAGTTAAAGTTTTGCCTCCCACGTTTGCAATTTTTAGCTCTGTTGATTCAGAGTTCTTGGTTCCCAGGAGTAGCATATTTTTGCCAGGAGACACCACAATGGCTCCACTGAATTGGAAGCCGAGACTGACACCTGACCCTTTTTGGCTCTCCATACTACTGGCTGGAATGATTGCTCCGAATTACCGAGGAAAATTGAGTTGCTGCTACACAATAGGGGCAGGGAGAGCTATGGTCTGGAACCAGGGCAGCCTCTTATTTCTTCCATGCATAATCATGCAATTTAATGGAAAATTGCATGAATTAAAGAAAAGTTAAGACAACTGAATATTCAGATACCTCAGCATTGAAAATACATCACACTACCAGGTTGCCCTTCTCTGTCCCAAAATCAGCTGGGGTCCATCCTGAGGAGAAACTAACAAAGAAAGAGACAAGTTATAAACCAATTATGGTCTTATGACTAGCTACAGAAACAGAGACCACAGCAGCTTTGCATGTCTCTTCCTGGCTTACCACTTATTTGCATACAAAGTATATATAGACAGACACTATTTTCTTCTCTCTCATCTTCCTCTTATTATTTTACATGCGTTTTGCTAAAGGTTAATTTCACAACTGTCTTCAGCAGAATATTCAGGTGAGGCCATGAATGAACTCAAGGAGGAACTGACACAGCCCAGAGATGGGTTATGTGACTTTGTATCTCCTCGTTTTTGAAAAAGGTGAAAAATATCTTCATTCACACAAAGGATAGTTGAGTCACGTTTGGTGGAATATAGTTCTTTGTGTTCATAGTTATAAAATCCAGTAAGTATGGTCGGTAAGTATAGATTCCGAGTACCCAAGAGGTAGATTGTGTCAGTTAGTAAGTTATTGTGTCAGTTAGTAAGCTATTTACTCCAAATCCACCCTTCTGCACTCTACATAACGATGCGGGTTCAAGAACTCTCCAAACCACATTTCTAAGGGCAGGCATTGTGGTGTAGCAGGTTAAATTGCTGCCTGCGACTCCACTGGTTGGAGTCCCAGATGCTCTACTTCTGATCCAGTTCCCTACTAATTCACCTGGGAATGCCGCAGAAGATGGCCCAAGTGTTTGGGCCCCTGCTACCCACTTGGGAGACCTGGATGGAATTCTAGGCTCCTGGCTTTAGCCTGGCCCAGCCTCAGCCATTTGGTCAGTAAATCAGCAGGTGAAAGAGCTCTCTAGCTCCGCCTTTCAAATAAAAAAATTCACATTTCTGCTTGGCCAACTGACTTCCAGTTAAGCACTGTTAATATGGTTTGTGGGAAAATGGAATTAAAAGATAAATTTATTTTGGTGCAAAAAATTTTGAAATCCATGCATACAATGGATCTTTTAAAAGCTTGTGAGAGCTGGTGCCGCGACTCAACAGGCTAATCCTCTGCCTAGCGGTGCTGGCACCCAAGGTTCTAGTCCTGGTCGGGGCGCCGGATTCTGTCCCGGTTGCCCCTCTTCCAGGCCAGCTCTCTGCTATGGCCCGGGAGTGCAGTGGAGGATGGCCCAAGTGCTTGGTCCCTGCACCCCATGGGAGACCAGGAGAAGCACCTGGCTCCTGCCATCGGATCAGCGCGGTGTGCTGGCTGCAGCGCACCGGCTGCGGCGGCCATTGGAGGGTGAACCAATGGCAAAGGAAGACCTTTCTCTGTCTCTCTCTCTCTCTCACTGTCCACTCTGCCTGTGAAAAACAAAACAAAACAAAACAAAACAAAACAAAAAAAACCACAACCAACCTTGTGATATACACATATTACAAAAAATAACTAGGGATTTCAATATTTTGCACTAAAATAAATTTGTCTTAAATCTTATTTTCTATGAACTTTCAGAAGCCCCTTATGTTTTCCTTCACTACCGTTGAGACATTCGGTAGCAAAACCATGACGTTGCCACTGTCTACTGTCCTAGCAGAATGTTTTACCCTCTGTAAACCAGGCCTGAGCTTCTTCCTCCTTGTTTGACTGGATAGCAGGAACTGTTTAATGAGGCCATGGGCAGGGACTGCATGAGGGGAATCAGAGCTGATGTTGAAGGAGCATAAATCTGCTTAGCTGACTTGGCTGTGCCCCTGGACCTGCGTGGGGTCAATTTTGACTTGATAATGTGAATCTGCAGAAAAGACAAAGATTAGCTTCAAAGCACTGAGTTCTACACTGATTCTCCAGTTGTTGCTTGCCAGAGACTTCTTGAAGCATCCTGTTTGCCACAGACACCAATGCACCGTTGGGTCTTGCTGTGTTACAAGGAAGAGTACCTTTAGTTAAAAGAAAAAACATTTATTTGAAAGAGTTACAGAGAACGAAGGCAAGATAGAGATATCTTCCATCTGCTGGTTCATTCCCCAAATAGCCACAACGGCCAAGGCTGGGCCAGGCCAAAGCCAGGGGCTTCATCCGAGTCACCCATGTGGGCACGGGAGCCCAAGTACTTGAATCATTCTCTGCTGCTTTCCCAGATGCTGGGTCGGAAGGTGAGAAGCCAGGACTCGAACTGGTGACCATATGTGTTGCCAGCATTGCAGGTGGTGGCTTAGCCCACTGTGCCACAATGGGGCCCAGGAAGAACATCTTGTATTTCAGTCTACACTTGCTTCTGTGATGGCTTGTAAGTGGGATCCAGGTAAAATACTCCAAAGTGGTACATATTACCTCTAAGATCCGCAGGTTCACCAAGGGGCTATTTCTTCAGTGGTAGACTGTGACAGGTGCGGCTCCTTACCTTTCACTTTGGAAGAGATATCTTGAGATTTTCAGACCATGTGAGTCCTGACAACTTCAACTGGTTAATGGGCCTCTGAATTTTTGTGGGGTTTACTTCCTGTTTTCTGGTTCCCATGTCTTCCTACATTATCTAAAATACTTGCTAATTCCTGTTCAAGTTCTGATTGGGTGTGATCAATCTAATGTCAGGGCAGTGGGCCAGTGTGATTCTATGTGGACTGCCAGGATTATCACTACAGAATATTACGGCAGAGAACAGTGGAGCTGACATAGACCTGATCTACATCGGGTTAGAGCGCACTGCTACTGGTGGTCTTTGTAAATTGGTATGGAAAAAAAAGCAGCATTTGCAGATCAATAGCTGCATGCTAGCAACCAGGGACTCTTGATTGTTTTCTAGAAATAAGGCTACATTTAAGCATTGCCCGCAGTTAAAGTCACGGGTTATGTTTACAGTAATACAGTCTCCAAGTTCTGCCAATTTTATAGTGGTTACACAGGCAAATGGAAAGTAGATGTGACAGGCATCACTACCCTCACTTTTTTCATATATTTAAAGTTAGCCCTTTATTTATTTATTTACTTTTTTTTTTTTAAAGTAGAGGTAGAAAGACCGATGAGCAAGACCTTCCATCTGCTGGTTCACTCCTCAAGTGCCTCCAACAGCCAAGGCTGGGCCAGGCTGGAGCCAGGAACCCAGAACTCAGTCCAGATCTCCCTCATGGGAAGAAGTATTTGAGCCATCATCACTGTCCCAGGGTGTACATTGGCAGGAAGCTGGAATTGGAAAGCAGAGCCCAGACTTGAACCCCAGGCATTGATGTGGGGTGCAGGCATCCCAATGGGCCTCTTAACCACTGTGCCAAATGTCTGCCCCCTTTGATGGTAGCACTAGTCGCTGAAGCGCCACAGAGATAAGATACTGCTTTTGGTTTACAGAATTCCTGGTCAGGACAGGAACTCCCAGAAATTTCCACTTGCCTCACTTTCACCATCATGCTCGTCAATGGGACCATTACAGAACATATCACACAGTCACACAGAGTTACCGACCTGAGTGAGGAGAGCGCTGGGCTGGGTATCCACCTAGTGCACTCCTGGGTGAGGGCTGTTTTCACATCCAGGCAGAACAGAGAAAGTGAATGGCCTCCTATTGTACCCGCTGCACTTATTTTTGATGGGACCATTTCTGAGTTTTGTCTTTGAAAGCATTGACAAGTTAGTGATACTTAAAAGGCTGTTGGATTATTGAGTCTGAAATTCAAGAAGGTTCTAGCTCCTCCTCCATGAGTAGTCTGTTATGGCATCTACTATGCTTTATTTGAATGATCATTTATGTGCTTGCATTTTGACTATAAAGAGCTGTGTTTTTGGTTGTTGTTTTGTTTTGCTTTGGTGACAGTCATGGTACTTTGCACAAAGTATTTCCTCAGTAAGTGTTGGGCTGAAGTGCATGCTCCTGTCCTTGTCAATGTTCTTGTGCAGTGTTAGCAAACTCTGGCACAAGTGGCACAGCAACAGCGGAGATATAACCAGGAGAGTATCAGCTGCATTTGAAACACTGGCCCCTTCCCTAACAAACCCCAGTCAAGCCATCTTCGGGAAGTGGGGAATATTGGAGTGGCTAAATTCTATAATTAATTTATAGTATGCATGCTAATATTATATCTCCTATATTAAGACAAGATATGATGAAAATGCATCTAATTGATTGTCTTGGACTCAAAGGATTGCCAAGTCATTTACTAACACTTCATATAAAACTCACGCATTGGGGCCAGCACTGTGGTGCGGAGGGTTAAAGCCCTAGCAGGCAGTGCCGGTATCCCATGTGGGTGCTGGTTCTAGTCCCGGTTGCTCCTCTTCTGATCCAGCTCTCAGCCACGTCCTGGGAAAGCAGTGGAAGATGGCCCAAGTACTTGGGTCCTTGTACCTGCATGGGAGATCCAGAAGAAGTTCCTGGCTACTGGCTTTGGATCAGCTCAGCTCTGGCTGTTGTGGTGATTCAGGGAGTGAACCAGTAGAATCGAAGATCTTTCTCCCTCTGGCTCTACCTCTCTCTGTAACTTTCAAATAAAATAATTTTTAAAAAACTCAAGCATTGAACAATAATATTCAGACTTTACATTACTTCAAGAAGAAAAGCAATGAATTATAAATAGTAAAAGAATTAATGTTTTTTTCCCCAAAGATGAAGGTGAGCATTACAACAAACCCACATGTGAAAGAAAATACCATTTAGTCAGAAAGAGAATGTGTGTCATTGAAACCCAACAACTGAGTTCCTTGGCTATGATAACAGGTGTTTGATTCCCAGTACCTGTGCAACTGGTTGGGATAAGATCAGGAGTTACCATGGTTCAGTGGCTTCTGAGAATACGAAGTGTTGTATACGCATGGAGATATAACTGCTTGGTTTGCGGTACTGTTGTTTGGCATGCCACACATTACAATACACCCAAACTTGTACCTTTTTCAGTTGAGTGTCATCCTATTTTTCCATTTTTTTTAATGCACTCACATAAAGGGTTAACATCTTTTGGAGGCAGAATTGTGCCATCCAGCTGTCTTGTTTCCCAGGCATGTGGCAGATCAGAATTTGGGTCATAAACAGCTTGGGAATGTCTGACCTCAAGGGCTGTGGGGGAAAGTGCATGAGCCTGTGAGAAGTAGCACAAGGCTTTCCCCATGGTGACCTACTTTACCCATCTCTCAGAACAACATGGAACAAACACAGCTAGGTAGTGGCAGCCAAAGCCATCTGATAGTAGAAATAAGTGATAAAGTACAGAATACACATTTGCAAAGACAGGAAACAAAAGCAAAGAGAAAGAAACAGGTCCTTTAAGAAACAGACAATAATTCCTATCCAGACATTTTGAGTATATTATACTGGTTGGACTTCGCAACAATATTCTTGGCTTGTGAATTTTGTTTTGATAGTTTGTATCCAGGCTGGCTCACCTAGTTACTTAATAAGGCCAAGGTTCAGTTTTCACATTGGCCAGTTAACTCCATCCATAGAAAGATGTTCCTTTATTGTAGCACATATGCTATGCAATTGGGGTCTCTTCCAAGCACAGGTCACTGCTTTTGTGAATAGTTTGGTAGAATCAATTATAGTTATTGCAAGAACAAGTCATAGCAATTTCTCTTGATATGAGTGGTAAGTGACAATAAGAAAAGCTAGCTACTCTTACCAAGCCCTAGTACCTCCAGACTACACTTATACGCCCAGTGGGTGTTATCTCACTTATTCCTCATAGAACTACCATTTTTAGTTAAAGATTAGGCTTTTAGAAGTTAAGTAACTTGCCATGTAAGTCATATACATGTTAATCAGCAAAGCTGAAATTTGGACCCAAGATAATAGTTTACATTTGTTTAGCACATTATGATTTAGCACTTGGATTTCCACTCATTCTTTTTTACCTTCCCAGACAGTCTTGTGAGGCAGTCAGAAGTTATCGTACATTTTGTAACATGTGAGAATGGAGGCTTCAAGAGGTGGCTCGGCTAGCAGGTGTCAGGGCCAGCCCTGAAAGCCACATGTGCCAATGCAAGGCTTCAAGATCTTTCCATTCTAGGCAGCCAAGGTCAAGCACGTGTGCATCTATTGTGAAGTCAAAGCGTGTAGAATACAGACTGAAATGTGCATTTCATAATTATCCAGATTATTTGCCTGTAAAGGCCTCGCCACTGCATTTTTGCTGAGGTAAGACCTTGGGTGATATGTTATTAAGGAAACCATATGAGTACAATATTTTAAATACTGGATTCACACATGGTCTTTCGGGGTGGTACTAGAAGGAGTAAACCTCTGCCACATCTTCCATTATGCCTTTTTTTTTTTTTTTTAAGATTTTGTTTATCTATTTGGGAGGCAGAGCCACAGACAGTGGGAGGGAGAAACAGAGAGAAAGGTCCTCCATCCATTGGTTCACTCCTGAATGGCCACAACAGCCACAGCTGCACCCATCCGGAGCCAGGAACCTCCTCCAGGCCTCCCACGCAGGTGCAGGGGCCCAAGCACTTGGGCCATCTTCCACTGCTTTTCCAGGCCATGGCAGAGAGCTGGACCGGAGGAGGAGCAACCGAGACCAGAATCAGCACCCACATGGGATGCTGGCACCCCAGGCAGTGGATTAATCCACTGCATCACAGCACCAGCCCCCCATTATGCTTTCTAACAGGTGGAACAAAACTCTGCATTTGAAGTATCTGAAAGCATTGTTTCCCCTCAGGATTAGACAGCAAACTCACCTGTCACATTCTTTTAGTTTCAGGTGTTTATTAACCATTGCAATTTAATTAGTCTAATTTTTAAAATTTATTTATTCACTTGAAAGGCAGTTGCAGAGAGAGGAGGAGGAGGAAGAGAGAATCTTTCATCTGCTGGTTCACTTTCCAAAGGGCTACAATGGCCAGGGCTGGGTCAGGCCAATACCAGGAGCCAGGAGCTTCTTCTGGGTCTCCCATGTGGGTGCAGGGGCCCAAGGCCTTGGGCCATCTTCTGCTGCTTTCCCAGGCACATTAGCAGGGAGCTGGAACAGAAGTGGAGCAGCTGGGTCTCAACTGGAGCCCTTAAGGAACTCCAGGTCACAAGTGGAGTCTTAACCTGCTATGCCACAGTGCCAGCCCCTACCATTTTATTTTTAGGTAAAAAGTATTTAACTAGTGAGAAATACTATTATTTTTAGAACTATGCTTTTTTCTTATTGTTGAAATTACACCATTTTTAGCTTTAAAAACCTCAAAGTTTGTCTTGAACTTGCCTTGACAGATGAATAAAAAGTTTGTATTTTAAACAAAGCTGGTTTTAAATAGGTGGGAATGGTAGGAGGATGACAAGCTGTTATGTAGAAAGAAAAGAGAAATTTAGAATTTTAATTCATGGATGCCCTATCCTTGCTTGGGTGGGTGCATATTTAAGCTCACTTTAAATGATATATTTTAAAATTTATTTCTATACAAACTGATAATTCGGAATCTCTAATAAGTGCTTCCAAATGTTTAGCTTGTCAAGTGGGTTACTACAGTCAAATAACATTTTAAAGCCCCTTTAATTTACAGATGCAAGTATCTAAGGACACAGCATGGTCATTCACACATGGACATGCACAGGTGCACACACACACACACACACACAGATTTTAAAATGCAGTGGAGGCTGCATTTGTAAGACATAAGGCTATGGAGACCTGAATATTCTACAAAACTCATCTTCATGCAGAGTGAGTCAGTAAGTTTTTATCATATTTAAATATAAGATCATGAGATAATATTATTGTATCCATCACTAACTTAGAAATATTATACAACACAATAAGCCTAATAAATGAGTAACTTCTGACTTCCACATATACTATCTGTGCGACCCCTCATCATCGCCACTCTCCTACTTCCCAGCACTGCCCATGAGGCTCCAAATTGCTATTTTTGGCTGTGAATTATCAGAAGCCCTTGACTCCCACTTAGAAGGACAGTATGCAGGTTCTGAGAACGTGATAGCAGAAGCAGCCAGGGTAGAACAGTCAGAACATTTGCCTTTGAGAATCTTCTGTGATAAAGACTTTAAAAATGAAAAGGGATCACACAAACAAGACTAGTGTCTGCTAATACTAACTGACAGAATCAAAAAGGGAGAGAATGATCCTGTGGGGAGCAATTCGGACTGGACTGAGTTACTAGAATTAAGACTTATTCTATGCATCTGCTCTCCCACAATATGGCGCTGGGAGAGGAGAAAACAGCTTCTACGCAGCTGCCTCCAGTTCAACCAATAAACTGTAGGACCTACTCCTGATTGGAGGAGAGCAGCGACTCGGCGTGTGGGCAGCCGAGTTAGGATTGGCAGAAGAGGACTATAAGGGAGGAGAGAGACGGCATGCACCAGGAACATCTAAGGGGAACATCTAGCTGAAGGAACACCCGTGCAGCCCCCGAGAAAGCCGGCCGGCGGTGTGCCGCTCCCCTGCGGAAGTGGGGAATGTGGCCAGGGGGAACTGCCCTTCCACGGAGGTGGAAGGGATAGTAGCCAACCCGGGAAGAACCAGCAGCAAACCCGGGGAGGGCCGAGCAGACGAAAGAACAGCGCAGGGTCCTGTGTTGCTCCTCCACGAAGAGGGGGAGCGACATAATGGTGCCGTGACTCGGATATGAAGCCTAGGCAGGGTCTTGTGTCGTTCCCCCACGAAGACGGGGAGCGACATAATGGTGCCGTGACTCGGATAGGAAACCTAGCTCGGATAGGAAACCTAGGACGGATATGAAACTTAGGAGGGAAGAAACGGGAAGAAGCAGGAAAATACCGGAGAGAGAGACTAGCGAAGAGCCTAGGGAAAAGCCGGACGAGAAAGGTGCCGGAAGAAGCTATTGAAAGCCTAGGCATAGACTTGGATATGGACTGTGGGAAAGAAGTTAGGATTGAAAGCGAAAGTGAAAGCTTTCATAGACTCGGATGCGGACTATGGCGGGGAAGCTAGGAGATTGAAAGCGAAAGTGAAACCTGGAGGAGGCTTGGACTCGGATACGGACTGTGGGAAAGAAGTTAGGATTTAAAGTGAAAGCAAGAAGAAACTTAGACTCAGATACGGACTGCAGGTTGAAAGTGAAAGTGAAACCTATAAGAAACTTAGACTTGGAAACGGACTGTGGGGAGAGGCCAGGAGAAATGAGGGAGGAATATTGTTGGAAGAAAACTTAGGGAAACACACCGGGTAGAGAAAAATGTTAGGGAGGATGAAGCCGCGAGTGCAGGCCGAGGCGGAGATATAAGCCACCTTGGAATTCTTCAAGTCACCCCGGGGAGCAAGAGGCGAAGATCTGGAACCAGAGGCAGAGACGTGGGCCGCCAGGTTGAAATTCGCCAGGTTAGTCCGGGGAACTTGGACTGAATGCCGGTGGTGGCGGAAACATTCGCGGAAGCCGCCGCGTGCAGAGAGAGCACGGGGCGTTGGCGCGAGGCCATGGTGCGGGCGCGAAGTGCGTGGAGACCGCGGAGCGTGCGCGCAGAGCCGGGAACCCGCCGGCGGGGCGAGGCGCCGGGAAGCCGCGCAGAGCCGTGAAGCCGCCGCGGGCGGGCGCCGGCGGGGCGAGGCGCCGGGAAGCCGTGCAAAGCTGTGAAGCTGCCGCGGGGCGAGGTGCCGAGAAGCAGCCTCGGGGCGGGCGCCGCCGGGAAGCCGCAGGGATAAGAGAAACAGAAGTTTAGAAGTAAAATGAGAGAAATGGGAATGCTGGAAGATGGAAGTAGAATGGGAGAAATAGGAATGCCCGGACATAGAGAAATAGAGAAATAGAAAGGCCTCCCCACAACATGGCAATTAGAAAGCTTGGATTCAGTCTGCCCGATAAGTGAGGCGATGAGCACCTGCGGCGGCTAGCAGCTTATGTGCCGCAGGTCACCGAAGACAGGCACGAATTAACATCAGTAAGGCCTCCCCACAATACAATTAGGAGGCTTGGATTCGGTCTGCCTGATTTAAGGCGGTAAGCACCAGCAAGCAGCTCGACCAAAGCATGAGCTGCAGGTCACCGAAGATAGGCACAAACCAACACTAATAAGTCTCCCCCACAATACGGCAATGAGAAGGCTTGGATTCGGTTTGCCTGATTGCTAGGTTTTGTAAGCCCCTGCGGGCAGAGCAGAGCATGTGCTGCAGGGCACCGAACACAGGCACGCATCAGCGCCTAAAAACCTCCTCACAATGGTGAAGAGAGGACCCGGATTCGGTTTGCCTGATTGATAGGACTTGTAAGAACCTGTGGCAACTCTAGCAAGCAGAGCAGAGTGTGTGCCGCGGGACACCGAAGACAGGCGCGTATCAACGCCAAAAAATAAAAAGAAAGGGGGATCTGTGGGGAGCAATTCGGACTGGACTGAGTTACTAGAATTAAGACTTATTCTATGCATCTGCTCTCCCACAGTATGGCGCTGGGAGAGGAGAAAACAGCTTCTACGCAGCTGCCTCCAGTTCAACCAATAAACTGTAGGACCTACTCCTGATTGGAGGAGAGCAGCGTACTCGGCGTGTGGGCAGCCGAGTTAGGATTGGCAGAAGAGGACTATAAGGGAGGAGAGAGACGGCATGCACCAGGAACATCTAAGGGGAACATCTAGCTGAAGGAACACCCGTGCAGCCCCCGAGAAAGCCGGCCGGCGGTGTGCCGCTCCCCTGCGGAAGTGGGGAATGTGGCCAGGGGGAACTGCCCTTCCACGGAGGTGGAAGGGATAGTAGCCAACCCGGGAAGAACCAGCAGCAAACCCGGGGAGGGCCGAGCAGACGAAAGAACAGCGCAGGGTCCTGTGTTGCTCCTCCACGAAGAGGGGGAGCGACAGATCCAACATGGGAAGTGGGATACACAGCAGACTCATAGAATGACAGATGTCCTAATAGCACTCTGGCCTCAGAATCAGCCCTTAAGGCATTCAGATCTGGCTGAAGAGCCCATGAGAGTATTTTAGGCATGGAAAGCCAAGACACTCCGGAAAAAAAAAAACCTAAATGAAAGATCTCTGCGAGTGAGATCCCAGTAGAAAGAACAGGGCCATCAAAGGAGTAGGTACCTTTCTCTGAAGGGAGGAGAGAAAGTCCACTTTGACTATGACCCTGTCAGAATAAGATAGAAGTCGGTGAACTCAAAAGGCTTCCATAGCCTTGGCAACTCATGACTAGAGCCTAGGTTGATTACTGACGCCATAAACAAGAGTGTCAAATTGTTAACTCCACAACAGGAGTCACTGTGTACTTACTCCTCATGTGGGATCTGTCCTTAATGTGTTGTCCAATGTGAAGTAATGCTATAACTAGTACTGAAACAGTATTTTTACACTTTGTGTTTCTGTGTGGGTGCAAACTGATGAAATCTTTACTTAATATATACTGAATTTATACTGAATTTACTTAATATATACTGAGTTGATCTGAATTATAAAGATAATTGAAAATGAATCTTGATGTGAATGGAATGGGAGAGGGAGCGGGAGATGGGATGGGTGTGAGTGGAAGGGAAATTATGGGGGGGGGGGGAAGCCAATGTAATCCATAAACTGTACTTTGGAAATTTATATTTACTAAATAAAAAAATGTATATGGTATGGTAAAAGCAAAAAAAAAAAAAAAAAAAGACTTTAAAAATGCTTCCTTGTCATAAGGTGGCACAGGGCCCAAATGTCTGTAAAAGAATCCTTATCAGGACCAATAGGATCTGGTAGTGATTCCTCCCTGACGCCTACAGATTTGCAAACAACTGATAGGACAACCTCATAAGATGTCTCAATTCTTTAGAATTGAATTCTTTCTTGGGTAGAAAACAGCCTCTTTTTACTTCTACTGGCTTTTCTGGGATTTGAGTGGTGGGATTGTGATGAACCAATTGGCCAACACTTTTAGCAACAGGTTACTCTAAAACCTAATAAAGGTTTAACCTATATAACCTGTATTAACCCATCTAAAACCTAATAAAATTAACCTAATAGGTTAATTTCAGACCAGTTGATCCTGGCAGTCTCGTGGGTATTTTTTTTTTCTGATTAGTTTGTTAGGAATGAATCCAAGAGTTCTTCAAAGATATTTACGTTTTACGGGTTAAAAAAAAACCTCTAAGTGTAATTTATTGATTAAATTTTCTCATAAAATATCCAATCCAAATTGCCTTGGTTTAGGCTACCTGAAACTTCTGATGCACCCATTTTGTGTGAATTTAATAGGAAATACAGCCATACAGGGGTAGGCATTTAATACCAGGGTTAAATCCCTGCTTTGGATGCCAGCATCCTGTATTGGAGGGCCTGGGTTCCAGTCCTGGCTCCACTTTGGCCCCAGCTTGCTGATAACGTGCACCATGGGAGGTCACAGATGATGGTTCAAGTCCTTGGGCTGTGCCATCCATGTGGGAAACCCATATTGAGTTCCAGGCTCCTGGCTTTGGCTTGGCCCATCCTCAGCTGTTGTGGGCATTAGGAAAGTGAACCAACAGAGGGACACTCTTTCAAATAAGTCAATTAAATATTTAAAAAGAAATATATAAAGTATATCCCAATGGATCAACTTAATTTATTTAAAATCAGAGTTTTACACAGCAGACTCATAGAATGGCAAATGCCCAAAACAGCACTCCTGCCTTAGAATCAACCCTTGGGACATTTGGATCTGACTAAAAGGTCCATGAGAGTCTCACAGGCATGGAAAGCCATGACACGGTGGCAAAAAACAATCTAAATGAAGGATCCTGGTGAACAACACCCCAGCAGAAGGATCAGGCCATCAAGGAGAGAGGCGCCTTTCTCTGAAGGGAGGAAGGAACCTCCACTGTGATATGGCCTTGACTAAACAAATTCAGAGTTGCTGAACTCAAGGGGCTTCCATAGCCTAGACAGCTCATAGCAAGAGTCTCGGGTGATTGCTGACATCATAAATAAGAGTGCCAATTGTTAAATCAACAAAGGGAGTCACTGGGTTCATGCTCCCCACACAGGATCTCTGTCCTTAATATGTTTAACCATGAAACTCAAAAACAACACTACTAGTCGAACAATACCCTATACCTAGTTCGGTTGTGTGAGTGCAACCTGTTGAATTCTCTGCTTAGTATATACTAAGTTGATCTTCAATATATGAAGGTAATTGAAAATGAAACGTGATGAAGGGCGGGATGGGAGAGGGAGTGGGTGAGGGGAGGGCCATGGGAGGGAGGGAGGTCGGGGCGGGGGGGGGGGGAAAGCCACAACAATACAAAAGATGCATTTTATATTCTACTTAAAACTATTGGTTGAACTCTGTAATTAATACACAATTACTCTTAGGTGTTTAATTAATGCTATAACTAGTACTCAAATAGTATTTTACACTTTGTGATTCTGTGTGGGAGCAAAATGTGGAAATCTTTACTTAACATACGCTAAATTGATCTTCTGTATATAAAGATAATTGAAAATTAATTGTGATGTGAAGGGGAAGGGGAGAGGGAGCGGGAGAGGGGAGCGTTGTGGGTGGGAGGGAAGATACAGGGCGGGAGGAGGCTATTGTGGTCCTTAAGCTGTACTTTGGAAATTTATGCTCATTAATAAAAATAAAAATAAAATAAAAATAAAATAAACCATGAACTTCAGTGACCGCAAAAAAAAAAAAAATTAAAATCAGAGTTTTAATCTTTCTGAATGCCAGAAACACTTTGTAAAACTATAGGAGTGATGCTAGGGTCAAATTGCCTGAGTTTAAATACCGATTCTACCACTGGACAGCTGTGAGGTCAGGTTACTTAAAGTCTTTACTCCCCTCTTTCTGCATGTGAGAGTGCTCACCACTTTGTGTGTGTGGTGGACATTAAAGTTATGTCAATACATATAAATTGCTTAATGCAGTGCTTGACACTTAATTATTGATTACCCCATGTGGATTTATTGTGAAGCTAATGAAGTGGAGCATCAGGGGCCCCACTTTTACAAGCTCTCTCCAAGTAGCTGATTGTTCACGGGATGGTTAATTTTCATGTGCTGACATGACTGGGCTGAGGGATGGCCAGATGGCTAATAAAGAATTATTTCTGGGTGTGGCTGGGAGGGTGCTTCCCAAAGAGGTTAGCGTTTGGATCAGTAGACTGACCCGCCCTCCCCAGTGTGGGCAGGTGGCCTGCAGTTCACTGGCAGCTGGAGCAGAACACAAAGGCAAGAGCAGGGCAGACTTGCCCCCTCTCTCCATTTCCTTCTCATCTATCTACTGCCTCAGGCCCTGCTGCTCCTGGTTCAGGAGTCTCCAGGCTTGGACGGGAGCCAGTCCCAGGCTCCGTGGGCCTCCAGCTTGCAGACAGCAGCCGTGGGACCTCTGGGCGTGAGGATCCATCCACCAGCATTGTTGGAATCTGCCTCAGGTGGGGTTGCATTGAGGATATACCCCTTTTAGTTGAAATTTGGAGACATGTACATTGGGATGTTTCAACAAAACAAAATGAGAAACGGACTCCTCATTTCGATATACATAAAAGTGCCCTCTTTTGTCATCTCTGTAAGAGCTTTTTATTGAAGAACTAAGGGAAAATTCAGATAAAAAATTAATGGTACCACAACTAAAAATGACCAAAATGCATGATGATGTCAACAGAATGTGTTCAGATAAAGAAGGAAACTGAAGATGGTCTTCTAGCCCATTGCAAACAAAAGCAGAACTTATGTAAAAGGAAGAGACATTTTTAGTAGAAGTAATGGATATGTTCTTAGATTGTTTGATATCCTAATTACAAAGAAGGAAAGTCATAAGGTTATATTGGAGAAAGAAATGTTGTGCTGGTTTGACACACAAAACTGATGAAGATGACAAACTCAAAATATGTTTCTATAATAAGAAAATAAATGACAAGTTAAGTAACGAGTGTGGCCAGTTTTCACTGATGCCCTGAATTTGTACAGCACACAAACAGAATCTTGATACAGGTTTTCCTAAAGAACCCATTCTAAAATGTAGTATGATATTAACAATGAATTATAAATCTGAAAGAAATATTTTAAGATCGTAACAAGTTAAAAATTCAAAATTTGATCAGTGATGATAGAGAAAAGGCATTTTAGAATTAGGTCTCTATAGGGGCTGGCATTGCGGTGTAGCAGGTTAAGCCACAGCTTATAACACTGGTATCCCATATAGGCACTGGCTTGAATCCCAGCTGCTCCACTTCTGATCCAGCTCCCTGCTAATGCACCTGGAAAAGCAGAAGATGGCTCAAGTCTTTGGACCCCCATACCCACGTGGGATACCTGGAAGAATTTCCTGACTTTGGCTATTTGGGGAGTGAACCAGTAGATGGAAGATCTGTCTCTTTCTCTCTTTCTAACTCTGCCTTTCAAATAAACAAAATCTTTAAAAAATTGTTCTCTATAGAAAATATTACAATATAATTCCCATATAAAGAGGTGATCAGGAATATGAAGCCCAAAATACTGGCAATCAGTGTTCTAACCACGTGTCAGGCAATTTGTTCATCAATTATGGCATGTCCCAGATCTTTGATGTTGTGAGTGGAAGATTTTATTTTCCAGTGATGCTCACCCCACGACCTCCCATCCCACAAGTTCATGCTCCAAGATGGTTGCCCGTCTCTCACTGAGAGGTAGAGTCAGTGTTTCCTCCCGTGGAAACTGAGCAGACTTGTACCCATAGCGGAAGAGAGGCTGCAGTAGCAGGTAGAAGAAAGTCCCTCCCCAAAGATCCATAACTTGATCCCCGCCACCGTGAACATGCTGGGTGACTTGAGGAGAAAATAACTTCGCCAATTAGATGACAGCGAGATAAAGAGGTTATCCTGGGTCTTCTGTGTGCACCCAGCATAACACGAGGGTCCTTATGAGAGGAAGAGAGGCAGAAGATCTAGAGCTGAGAAAGATTAAGATGCTGCAATGCTGGCTTTGAAAAGGGAAGACGGAGCCACAAGCCAAGGACTGCAGGCACATCTAGATGCTGGGCAAAGCAAGGCAATGTTTTCTCCCTAGAGTCTTCAAAGAACGCAGCCCTGCCAGCACCTTGATTTTAGTCCCGGGAGACCTATTTGAACTTCTGATCTTTAGAACTATGAAAGAAAGTATGTGTTGTCTTAGCTGGTTGTAGTAGAATGCAAAACTAATACAGAAGCTATGAAGGTACTTAAATATTTGTGGAAACTGCACATGAAAAACTCATGTTTTGGGATTCAAAATAAATCTTAATCCCATTTTATGTGAACTTTTAAAAAATTTTAAAAGATTATTCAATTGAGAGATGGAGAGAGGGATATAGCGACAGAGAGGGAGGTCCTGTCCTCCGGGACGGCCCTCACATGCTCACAATGGCCAGGGTAGGCTGGGCAGAAGCCAGGAACCCCGATCCAGATCTGCCACCTGTGGCAGGGACCCTGTTACCTGAGCCATCATCTGCTGCTTCCCAGGGCCCACATTGGCAGGAAGCTGGAATTGGGAACAGAGCTGGGACTTGAACCCAGGCACCCTGATAGGGTTTGTGAGCATCTTAGGCAGAGGCTCATTAGTCGCTCTCCCCTTCCACAAACGTTTTGAAGTAGTTCCAACACGATGGTCAAGGCTAGTTCACAAAGACAGTGTTTCTTTGCTTTTCTTCATGCTCTGTCACCATGCCAGCAGGAAGTAGAAAGGCCACATATGTAAAGTGCGCTGGCCACCAGCCTCCGCTGAAGTCCCTTCCCAGTCACTGTCGACGGCAGATACTGCAGCGAGTGAGCCTCAAGACCCCGAGCACCTGAGCAAGAGCTGGTGGCTGAGCCCGGCCAATCCCCAGGACTCTGCGCTGCACTGATGCAATCACTGTGGTTGTAAGCCATTAAGTTTTGGTGTGATTTACTCGGTAGCTGGAAAGATAAGTATGAGCCAATTTTTAAAAATTGTTTGTCTCACTTTCAATAAACATTCACTTTCACATCTAATTTTGTGCTTGTAAAGTCTACTCTTTTTCCTAGAGAGAATGCTAGCACACACAAAGGGTCTGTGTGCCTGGGATGGCACCAAATAATCAGCCCCAAAAGAAGAGTTGCTCAGAGAAAAGCTGTATTTTCTCTAGACAAGTAAACCCCACAACGGGAACCTAGGTTTCCCTAAAGCAGCTGCCTCTCCAAGAAGCTCTTTGTCAAGTGTTGTCTGTTATGTTTCTTGAGAGAGAGAGAGGGAGGGAGAGAGAGTGAGCTCTCCTAAAATGCATGCAAAAGGCCAGAGGTCGACCTGGCAGACGCTAGGAGCTAGGACTCTGTTATGGGATGCAGACATCACAGCTGGCATCTTCGCCAGCAGGCCAGACGCCTGGCCCTTGCCGGGGTTTTTATAGCAAAGGGGAGGACAGTTTCCAGGATACGGGGGAGGAGGCAAGGGACAGGGCTCTTCCTGCGCACAATATGCATGCAGGATGAGGAAGAGGAGGAGGGGGAGCCCCTTCCTGCCCAACCACCACACACCTTTAGCTTCCTAGCTTCCAGAATCTGACTGGTTCCTCGCAGCTTCCCTGGTATGCGGCTGGGAGCTCCCCTTTGAGCACAATGTGGCCAGATAAGCCTCCCTGCCTGGAAGAGCCACTGAAAAACATGTGCCAGCCAGCAAACTGTTTCAGATGCCTGCTCCTGTGGCCCCTCCTCACCTAAACCCAGCACTCTTGGTTCCAAGGCACCCTCAGGCTGGCCAGCTCCAACTCTCCTCCCTCCACCCCTCCCCCACACCTGGGTTTACTCCTGTTCTGGACGTGGTTGAAACCATAACATCTGTCATCGAACAGACCTGAGTATTTTTTGATATAAAGCAATCTTTCTTTTTAGTAGTCTTAAAAAAAACCACACACACGTTCCATTTTGAAAACTTTAAAATGTTAGGAAAAGCAAATTTAAGCGAATACTACTTATTCATATCACTTTGAATGTCGGCTGCCTTTTCACTTGAGATCAAAATAAGCGATGATTACTTTCCCAGACAGTGCTAGGTCTTTGGGGAATACAGTGATATACTCAACAGATGTCTCCTAAGTGATTCTTTGTGACAGCGTCAACTTCACATAGCATAGGATGTCAAGACAGACAGGAAATATCTGACTTAGGTTATGGTTCTTGGAACAGATTATAAAAGATAAAAGTGTGAGGCTGGGAGTCAGGGGGCCCCTCAGACATAGGTAGAATGCTCTTCACAAGCAGGCTGTCAGCTGGGGCTGGAAAGCCTGTCTCCAGACCAACTGGCATCTCCCCCACCAATAGCTTCTTGTGCTGCATGTGAGACCTCGTGGCTTTAAAACACACCTTTGGGTGGGCGCAATCTTTCACTCAGAGCTGGCGGGGAAGGGGCTGAGCCCCTGGGGAGTCAGACTGGTTCCGGGAGATGCGGGCCATCTTCTGTGACCTTACGGCTTTAAATCACACCTCCAGCGTGGCTGCAATCTTCCACCCAGAGCTAGCAGAGGAGCGGGGGTCTGAGCCCCTAATGAGATGGGCAGTCTCCAGGAGACCCGCTATCTCCATGATCCGCAAGCCAATCAACGTACAGTATGTGAAACGCCCTGTCCAATGGGCACCCCCAATAGGATGACCCAATGAACACATAGTAATGCCTTAGAAACCCAGGACGCTTCCTCAAAGCCAGTGTCCCACTTGGACACTCCACCTGGTCTCCTCTCGGACTCGACGCTTTCTCCATCACTTGCCAATCAAGTTAAAGTTTCTTTTCTAATAGAAATTTCTGCCTCTTTGCAAATTGCTTCTCGGCTTTTTATTTCTACACTAAGCTGAGGAAGAGAACCCAACTGCCCTTCCTTATGCAACTGGTAACAATGTGCTATGTAAATAAGAGTGTGCAGTGCCCCAGAACGTTTGCTGGACCACTTAATACACTGGCTTTGGGACAGACCCAGCACTTTGAGACTATGAGCTCGGCTTTCAGAAATTGCCGTGTTCTCCCCAGGTCAAAGGGGCTCCATGTATTTCTGTTGCTTTCAGAACAGAAAGGGCTCTGGATAATCCTGGGTTGGCCAGGGGTGTCCAATGAGCATCGAGCTCTCAGGTTTCAGAGACAGTTTACACAAGGCTAACTCACTCGCAGGCTGGTGCACCTGTGAGCATCTCAGACTGGTGCTCTCGTGGCCTTCCTTCAGATGGTCTCTACTGTGTGGGTCATCCCCACAGTTCTGAAGCTGGGCATACCATTATCTAAGAGCTGACTGTGCTGGGTGTATCCCGAGCCCCTGTGTAGATAAATACTCCCCCCCAGAACGCTGACACATCCTGCATCTATCATTCACATCAACAGCAACAAAATCTAAACAAGAATGGTAAGTAGACTGTATGATGTTGGGCTGGCTGATTGCACATTTAAGATCTTGTTCCCGAGAAAGCCAGAAAGGGGAATACTCTGTCACATGCCTCATTGAAGTAGCCTGCTGATTGCTTGAGGAAAGGAGTTCACCATCTGCTATAAGTCGTCTTATTCTTCCAGCTTAAAATACAAGTTCTTGGTTGAGAAATCCGAGTGGTTGCCCAGCGGCACCCAGGTTAGTCATCTAGGCTGCTCCTTCCCTGTCCTTTCCCTGGACGGGCATCTGTGGGTTCTGCCAGCAAGGTTCATCTGAGCAGGATGTTGGGGCTGCAGACCACCCCTGAGGACAGAAAGAGGAGCCAGGGAGCCAGTAGTTAGTGGAGGGGCGTGGGGGAGGGAGCGTCGTGTCCTGTCAGTCTAGCAGATCTTGGCTCCAGTACCAAGCCTCCCCGTGAGCGGGTATTCATGAAACGTCTATGGAATAGACGGCTAGGACTTGCTGGCACAAGACAGCGATTGTGAGGAGTCTGGGCAGTTGTGGTTGTGTCGCCGACAGTGCAGGAAGTCTGGACTGCTGTCTTGGAGGCAAAGGCTGCAGCTGCCCTGTGGAATGTGCCCCCCTTTCCTTCTCCAGGACACGCCTCCTGAGTCAGCAGTCCCCGGGAGTGGGCACTGTTGGGATCCAGTGCTCCCCGGCCTCCTCCCCCTCCTGTCCCCACTTTCTAGTCCTCAGATGTCACTGAGGACAGCAGGCTCTGTGTCACACTGGTTATTGGGAGCAGAGTATCAGCTGCCCAGTGCAAGTGCTATCAGGCTGTAGCAGACCAAGCACCTGACACAAACTAACATTTCTCCAGATGTGTGTGTGTGGGGGGGGACTCCATGTTTCTGCAGTCCTTAGGTTATGAACGTGTATGCTGCAGGCAAGCCCGAAAGGTGCCTACCGGGCAAGTCAGAGGACTGTCTTTTTAAGATTGACACCTACTGCTCTGGCAAAGTAGGCCAGGGTGATAAGGGATAAGACATTCTGGAGAAAGGCCAGCCTTTGAAAAACACACCCGGGGCTGGAGCTGCGGCACAGCAGGTTAAAGCCGTCACCTGCAGTGCTGGCATCCCATATGCATGCCGGTTTGAGTCCCGGCTGCTCCACTTCCCATCCAGCTCTCTATGGCCTGGGAAAGCAGTGGAGGATGGCTCGAGTGTTTGGGCCCCAGCACCCATGTGGGAGACCAGGAGGAAGCTCCTGGCTGCAGATCAACTCAGCTCTGGCCGTTGCAGTCATTTGGGGAGTGAACCAGCAGATGGAAGACCTCTCTCTCTGGTTCTACCTCTCTGTAACTTTGGCTTTCAAATAAATAAAATAAATCTTAAAGTAAAATGCACAGAAAGATACATTGGCAAGCAAAAGGAAGTGAGCAGAGTAAACAGGAAAATTGTAACTTCTACTCTTCCCCCCACCCCCTCCCAGTATCATCATTGTTAAAAGAAGGTTTTCTGTGGGTGGTCACGGACATCATACATGAGTGTTAATTCTTAAATTAACAAAAGGAGTCACTGTGTACTAACTCCCCATGCAGGGCCTCTGTCCTCAATGAGTTGTATTATGAGAGTTAACTGTGATACTTGTTCTCAGTTTTGTGTGTGTGTGTCTGTGTGCAAATTGTCGAAGTCTTTACTTAATATCGAGTTGGTCTTCAGTGTACAAAGTTAATTGAAAATGCATCTTAATGGAGAATGGGACTGGGAAGGGGAGAGGGAGGAGGAACAAGGGTGGAAGGGCAGGTATGGAAGAATAAGTACATTCCTAAAGTTGTACATATGAAATTTGTATTTCTAAAAACAAATTAAAAATAGAAAAATAAAACCATGATGAACTATCCAAAAAAAAAAAAAAAAAAGGGTACTGTAATTCCTGGCCCAGTATTAGTAAGGGTGGCTTTCCTTTAATCTTAACAAGATAAGTGACCTAACGTGGATTCAGGGTTCCACTTGGTCTGTCCTTCGCAAGCCCTCATAGGCACAGTGTGAAGGGCAGAAAATCCAACTTGTTTCACAAAGCTTTCTGGTCTTTCTTTTGGCGACCTGCTGGTGTTACTCCAGATGTGCCTGTTAAGACACATAAATACAGTGCCCAAATCGCGTGCAGTATACACTTCCTATCGCTTTCTAACAGCTCTTGTCCTCTAGAGGACAATTTCTGCAGCGCTTCCTTTTTGTATGAAGAATCTTGCTCCTTTTTGAAAACCTCCCACCAGTTTTCCGTTTCCTCTTGCACATCTCTATTTATACCTTGTGCCCCTCTTCTGCTTGTACCCTCTTCCTTGAATAAAGTTCCCAATGTCCTCCCGGCTTTGGTCCCTCGCCCTCCTGTCCCTCAGAGTGTGTTTCCGCCCTGCTGCTTTCTCTAGGGATTCTGCTCTCTGACGCCCCTGGTGGGCTCCGCGATAGGCTCTCATCTATGCAACTGTAACCTTAGCTTTATTCCACAAGTCAGAGGCATGCCCCCTTTCTGTAGGAGCACAGCTTTCCAGCAAGGAGGCTATAAAAATATTTTAATGTTAAAAAGTTCAAGCAACATTGAAAAGTTCAAACAAGCATTGGGTAAAATTAAGTAATTTAATTATCACTGAAAAGCTCTATTCTAACTTTTATACCAAACCTCAGCTAGGCCACCCCTCTCTGGAACAAGTCTTCCTCTGGGGGCTCCGCTGCCCCAGGGGCTGCGCACAGATGCCTGGGGCTGCTGCCAGCAAGCCTGCAGGGGACCCACTTGATCCGTCGCTTCTTCCTTAGCAGCTCTGGGAAGAGTGGCGATTAAAGCTGTGAAATGTACCGCCAGTAACAAAATAACTCACAGAAAACATACAGGGGAGCAGAAAAATCCCTCTCCAGGGGCCGATTACTTAGATTAAAGCTCACGAACGTGCCATTTACCGATCTGCTGGGGAGACGGGAGGAGGGAGGACATCGGGAAAATTCCAGGGAAGAGTCCTAAACCTTCCAAGGCTAGTTCCCCGGGCAAAAGGAACCTGGTTGGCTCGCTGTCTGCACAGCCTCTGGGGAGGTGTTTGTCTCGAATAAAACTGCTAATTCTAGCGCACGATCAGCGAGCACCCGTGGCCGACCCAGGCCCGCAGCTCTGGGTGTGCAGCGGGGCGCTCGTTTCAAAGTCCCTGCCTCGGGCTTCTCCCTGCGGAGACCGTGCCAGGCTCAGAGAGGCAGGAAGCAGAGCCCAGCGAAACCCCGCGCAAGCATCGCCAGCTCTGCCCCTCTCCTCTCGCCTCGCCCTTCCGCTTTTTCCCTCCTGGGCTGCAGCGGTTTAAAGTAAATACCAAACCGCGACTGCATCTGACCGCTTGTCAGCGACAAGGTTAGAGCAACTTGGTTTCTGCAAAGCGGCCCTGCAGGACAAAAGACACACAGCAACTCCGCCGTGGCGGAAGAGGTTCTGAAGGTATTTTTGTTTGCTGTTTGGCCTCTCTGAGGGAAGAGACTGAAGCACAGCGTTCCCCCGAGGATTGGCGGACGCAGCGGGGCGGCAAAAGACAGCCCCGCGGGGCAGGTAACCCAGTGCCTGCTGAGCCGCCCACCACGCATGCGCAATCCGGGCTCCTGAGTTGCTAAGGCCCCTAGGAAGACAGAGGCTCCGATTACGGCGACAGCCAATCAGAGGGCCCAAAGCCTAATCAGGCAGCCAATCGAGATTGGAGAGTGAATCAGGTCCTCGACACTCCGCTCGCCCCGCCCGCATCCAATCAGAGAGCCTGCTACTTTGGGCGGACTTTTCAAAACAGCGAAAGCAAAACAAATCAGGGACCTTTAAAGGGTGCAGTGCGTCCGGGATGGATCTCCTTCCGCCACCTCGCCTTCTCGCCGCCCTTCCGTGCCTCTCGGCTTCAATCGCGGAACAAAGGCCGCCGCCCAGGGTCCACCCTCCGCCGGGAACCGGCAGGGAGGACTGGCTCTGAAAGGCCGAGGAGTGCCCAGCAGAGGCCGGGGACAGGGCCTTAGGAGCGGGACTCTTTTTCGAAGTCGGTTGAGGAAGTGGAGGATCCCTCCGCGGGGAGTCACGTGCCCCGCCCCCTTGGGGGCGTCGGAAAACTCAAAACAAAAACAAGGGGTTTGCTAGGGCCCGGCCGAGGCGGCGGCGGCGGCAGCGGTGCCCGTGCAGGCGCGGGGCTCGAGGGCCGGTGCGGCGCCCCCGCGGAGGCCGGGCGCGCAGGCAGCGGGATGGAGCCGGGGCTGTGAGGCCGAGGCGGCCGCGGCGGGCGGAAAGGGTCGGATGCGGGCCTCAGGGCATCGCTGAGGCGGAGGGTCGCCGACCCGACCCGAGACAGGACCGGACGCCCCCCGCCGCGCCCAGGGCCCTCCGGACGGCGGCGGGCCGGTGCGGGCGCTCCTCCGGCGCGGTGAGTGAGCGGGCGCAGCTGCGTTTCTTTGTTCGTGGTGGGGGAGGGCGGGTGCAGGCCCCGCACCCCGGGAGCTGCCGGGCAGTCTTGCCGCCATGCCCGCCGCGGTGAGCCTGTGGAGCGGCGACATGGGCCGTGCTCTCCGCCCCGAGGTCCCCTCGCTGTGCTTCGGGCTGTCGCCGGCTTGGGGTGGTGCTTGACGCACTGACAGCCCCAGCGCTCCGCACGGCTGTCAGTGCCGAGACCCGGAGCTGTCCCGGCCCCCGCCGGTCCCTGCCGGGTGGACACAGGGGTGCCTGCCCCTCGGCTGTGCGCGGACGGGGAGCCCTCGGGGGCTGGACGCCGGGGAGGGGGCTCGGGCAGCTGGGCCCTGCGGGAGGGCAGGCGGGGCGGGGCCAAGGCCGAGGCCCCTCCCTCCGCTTCTTTGTTCAGTGCGGAGACCTCCCTCCCCCCTCCCTATTGTGCTGCGCCCCACCCCCAGACCCGCGGTGGTCGCGGTCCCCGGTGCAGACCCCGGGTTAGAAGCCCCTCCCTGCGCGGCCTCAGCTGGGGCGGAGCCTGGGGACAGCGCCAGCCGCCGCGGACAGTTTGCTGGTTCAGACCCGTCCAGAGGCCGGAGCTGGCCGGTCCGACCCAGAGCTGGCCGGTGGACGTGACCGCACCTCCCTGGCCGTGGGAGAGCCTTGCCCCGGGGTTCTGCAGACGCGGCTGGTCCCCTCTCCGGCTCGTCGCCCCTCGCCGGAGGTGTCGGCCCCCGCTCTCCCCCAGGTTACACTCTCTCTGTGGTTCTCTCTGCCCGCAGATGAAGGATCTGGGGGTAGAGTACTTGGCAGATCGGAAAGGAGTTCAGCTCCTTGGATTGTTGAACCTGTACCTGGATCAAGAACAAAGATTCCAGCCTCGAGAGAAAGGGCTGAGCTTGATCGAGGCCACGCCGGAGGTAAGTGTGCAGGCGGGGGTCGCCTCCTCCCCCTAGTTGAAGGGAGACTGCAGCTTGCAGCTGCTAAGACCCAGCTTGGTGTTCCTGGAGTATTAAGATCAGGAAACGGGGTTGTGCTTCCTAGCGAGAACGATGGTACCAAGTGCAGACAAGGGGCCCTTCGAACGTGCGCCCCGCTCGCAGCGGGGGGGGGGGGGGGCTCCGGAGGCTCTGCGCTTCTTTTGTGCGGATACCCCCGCCTGTGAAACACTTGCTTTAGTAGGATCTTAAACGATCCTAGGGAAACAGAAGTAAAGAATCCTTGTCTCCATTCTAAACAGTTGTACTGTATCTGCCATAGCCGTCTGGAATGTGGCAACAGTGCACTTCCTGTTGAATTGGTGGAGTTGTGTGCTGTGTATTTAGAAACAGCGATTTACCTGCATCTGCTCGACTGTGCAGCTTTGGTGTAGTGATGTTACCCTTCCCCCACCATATAGAGTTTTAAGGAGAGAAAATTACCTTGCTCTTTGACTCTGTGTGTACTGTGTGCTTCCTTCATAAACGTTGGCTCTTGTTTTTTGTTGCAGAATGATAACACTTTGTGTCCAAGATTGAGAAATGCCAAAGTAGAAGACTTAAGGAGTTTGACTAACTTTTTTGGATCTTGCACTGAAACCTTTGTGCTGGCTGTCAATATTTTGGACAGATTCTTGGCTCTTATGAAGGTATCGAATCATTTGAATAAATACTTCATTTTTGTATGCCTAGCACCTAGCAGAATGCCTAGTGCATGAGGGTTCAGTAAATACCAAATGGATGTGGTAATGCCCAGTGTACACAGCCACTGGTAATAGTTAGAATTGTGACCAGTAGTGCCAGACTGAGAGACTACAAAATGAAGTGTATTGTTGTGTCTTAAGTTTCTGCTGTACCTCTTAAATACTTTGTTTTTGAAGATGTGACAAAGACTTTTTAGCTACTTGCTATGCATGTCCTCAAAATAAAGTGTTCCTGGTTCCATCTCGCAGTCACGTTTCTGTGGGAGCCTAGATGTTTTTAATGCTGAGACAGGACCAAGGCAGTGTAGCCGTTTATTAGAGGTGACCCGCTGCCTTTCCTGCGACCTTTTCTAAGCAGGGAGTCACAGTCTTATGAACCATCAGTAGCAACTGTTAGGAAGATGCGATTTTCTGCCAGTAGGATTGCTGTCAGCTGCTGGGGCAGCCTTCAGGGCACTGGGAAGAAGAGGGCGGCCATCTGTCTCTGGCAGCGTTTACATGTGCCCCACTCTGCACAGCTGATGTGGGTTTTCTCTCGGGTAAAATTGCATTGAAGTACAGAATGATCGGTAGATATTTTTGCATAAAAAATTTTTACTTTCTCAGAAGTACCATTTGTTTTGATGTTGAGAGGCTTAATGTATTTGGGGAGAGATCATGCTATGCTAAATTTCAGAAGTCTCAAATGCAAAAGGTAGCTCACTGCTAGAAATCTAGCTTCTGAGCCTGCGTTTTTATTACCTAGATTTAAATTTAAGTTCCATAGTTTTAATGATTAAAATGCTTTTTTTTAAAAAAAGGATTAAGAGTCCTGAAAATGCAAAAATGAGTACAATGTGGCTGAAGGAGGAAAGGCGTAAGGGAAGCAGCCTGACTGTTCTTAGTTGTAGAGGCGTTGTTACAACATACTTTGAATGGTCTACTTTGCTAAATCAAAGTGACAGCTCTTAAAGCCTTTTTTTGTTTTGTTTTTCAGGTGAAACCTAAACATTTGTCTTGCATTGGAGTGTGTTGTTTTTTGCTGGCTGCTAGAATCGTTGAAGAAGAATGCAACGTTCCATCCACTCATGATGTAATCCGGATTAGTCAGTGTAAATGCACTGCCTCTGACATAAAGCGGATGGAAAAGATCATTTCAGAGAAATTGCACTATGAATTGGAAGCTACTACTGCCTTAAACTTTTTGCACTTATACCATACCATTCTACTTTGTCACACTTCAGAGAGGTCAGTGAGATTAGAAACAGTTTTGTGCTGTAAGCATTGCTCTAGCTAACATAACATAAAGAATTAGCATGCCAATGAAATTTTACACTGTTATAAATGGGATTTTTAGTGGCAAGTCCTAAAACTCATTTAAGCCTTTGGATGTTTAAGAACTCGGTGTCGTTTCTTTGTGTCATGTAGGAAAGAAAGCCTGAACCTCGATAAGCTAGAAGCCCAGCTGAAAGCTTGCAGCTGCCGACTCGTCTTTTCAAAAGCTAAAGTAGGTTGACTTCTTGTTCACCTCTCACCATTTCTGTCTTGAACTTGGGAAAAATAGTTACTTTGCCTTTTTTTTTCTTGTAGCCATCAGTATTAGCTTTGTGCCTTCTCAATTTGGAAGTAGAAACTTTGAAATCTGTTGACTTACTGGAAATTCTCCTGCTTGTTAAAAAACATTCCAAGGTAAATATCTGCAGTCTGTATGTCTTAAACCAAATTTCCTTCCTAATTTTTTTCTTTCCTGTAGCAACTTAAATGTTAATTACTTTACGGGACTCTGAACTGTTATATTCATTTTTCTTGTATCTCAAGGGTCAACGTTTTTCTGTACTGGTCTGGGATAACAAAAGCCTACATCTGCCCTACATCTTAGATAGCAAAATCCCAAAGCAGGATAATTCACTATTTTCTGCCATGGAGACAAAACAGATGAGAGAACAAACCACTGCATGTTTCTGTTTCCCCCAACCAGGCTAGCTTGAAGAGGACTCTGAACTGTTATATTCATTTTTCTTGTATCTCAAGGGTCGAAGTTTTTCAAAATGCAGCTTTAATCTAAATAGTATTAAACTGGAAAACCTGCTGGTGTTCCATACCAGATAATACAGCTGTGTATGTTGCCATAAGCACAGTGTTCTAAAATTGTTCTAGGAAGGAGACTTAGCAACACACTAATGGAAAAGGTAGCATCCCGTCATATCTGTGGAGGGAATCTTCATCCACTGGTGGGATTACCAAAGCAGCGTCAGCCACAGCATCAGTAGGCCAAGCCAGTCCGTTTTTGCAGTCACAAAGAAGGGTACAAGGAAAGCACAGTCCTCCTCAAGCTAGCCTAGTTGGGGGAAACAGAAACTAACATGCAGTGGTTTGTTCTCTCAACTGTTTTCTGTCTCCATGGCAGATAATAGTGAATTATCCTGCTTTGGGATTTTGCTATCTAAGATGTAGGGCAGATATAGGCTTTTGTTATCCCAGACCAGTACAGACATGATGGCCTGTAACAGCTTTGGTGGTTCAAAAGATGAGTACAGCAAATGTTTGTGGCCAAGACATTGTGGACTGGAGGGGTTTGGGCAGTCGCTTTAGGGTGGGCGTATAGATGGACTAAGTGATAGTGGCAGGAATTAGGGTCTCCAGCTTGACAGCAGTATCCGTTGCCAGGCATGGAGATGAGGGGAGGAATCACGAATGACCAAGATTTGTACCCAGCGGGAGAGAGTATTGTCATCACTGGCAGGAAGTTTGGGAAAAGTCAATGATGGAAGAAGTACGATTTTATGTGCTTGTATACCCAGGCAGGTGGATGTTGTAGTGGGCATTTGGCAGTCTGGGATCACAGATTGGAGGATGAGTCCTGGTTGGAGATGTAGGTAGTTGAAACAGAAAACCTGTAGAGTCCTTTGTGGGTGGGGCCACACTGGCGCTTGTCCTGCTCGGAGCCCAGTGAAGAGTGGTACATGCAGACAAGAAAGCACCGACAGCAACAGGTTTAGAAAGGAGGTGGTCGAGAGAGCTGGATTTGATAAGAGGTCCTTGTCATGAACATTGGAAGAGGGTCATGGAATACCTGCTTGTGTGTGGCGAGGTGGGAGTGGGAAAAGCCAGATTACCAAGGGATTAGATAGAGCTCGATTAGAAGGATGTGTAGAAACCTCCTCTTTGGGGTGAAAGTACGTGGGACATGACGCATTTTCTTTGTAACATAGATGGCTTCCAGCTTTTGTTTGAATCATGATTTATTTGGGTTTTCATCTGAATTTTTCATTGAGAGCGCTATCCAGAAGTGCCTTCAGTGCAGATTGATTCTGTGAGGTGAAGAGGGGCGCTCCCAGTGCTGGGGAACTGTGTCCTTTTGGGAAATTCCTCTTCTCTTCCTGTTGCCAACATCTCCTTTAGTTTGTATCTGGTGTGGTAACATAAATTATATTATTAGCAATCCAGATGAGGCTTTGCTACTGAAAACAACTTAGCTTTTTGTAGCTGAATGGTTCTGCAACTAGAGGAATGTGAAATTCTTTTGAATTGGGACTATTAAAGAGTTGAGTTGGTGGTGGATTTATTAATAGACCTCATGTTTATGGGTCTATTGTGCTTTCTTAGAATAGGCAGAGCTCTGTGTCCTGAATCCCATGTAATTTCTACTTATAGTACGCGTCCTCAAAGCAGGTGGTGCATATTGTAATCACCTGGGGAACTTAGAAATCTTGATGCCCAGGCTGCACACCTTACCAATGAAATCAGAATATCTGGAAATGAGAGCCAAGCATCAAGATTTTTTTAAATAGATTGTCCCGCAGTGCTAAGGAGCACCAGGGTTTGAGAACTGCTGTAACCTCTTCATTATAATAATTTTTTTCCAGATAAATGACACGGAGTTCTTTTACTGGAGGGAGTTAGTCTCTAAATGCCTAGCTGAGTATTCCTCTCCTGAATGCTGCAAACCCGATCTCAAGAAGTTGGTTTGGATCGTGTCCAGGCGCACAGCCCAGAACCTGCACAACAGCTACTACAGTGTGCCCGAGCTGCCCACCATCCCGGAGGGCGGCTGTTTCGACGAGAGTGAGAGGTGAGCAGCTTCCTCAGCTAAGCTCACTGCTGCAGGCCGTTTCTGACGTGGTGCTCAGGATATAGCCTGAGCGCATTACAGAGGTCGGCAGAGAGGGCTCCGACTGTCAGCACTGTGTCTGCAGGTGACAGTTAAGCAGAAAGGCGATAAGTAAAACAGGGCCTCTCTCCTTTAGTCTTTTTTAATCTCCCCCATTTCCCTTCCCCTTTGAAATGTAGTTTAGTTTATAAAGTGAAACGAAACTGAAGGGTTCCGGGTTTTTTCGTGGTATTAGTGTTTCTACTACCATGCTTGAGGAAGAGACCGAGGGGCATGGCTGGAAGACAGAACCCTCCTGCTAATGGGCCAGTCTTCTGTGGATGCTCTCAGGGTCTTGTCAGAGGTCATTGTTTTAGTCCAAGCCAAGTTGTTTGCAAAGTGAATTTTATATTTTTATGCTATAGAGACAAAGGCCCAGAAGTTCTATTGTTTTACTTGTTAGTTTCTTGGTTTGGTATTTGAGCGTAAGAGTAATGCAATTATTGATTCCAGAACTACATCTCTATAAATAGACCACGCAATAAATGTGTCATCTTTGGTTTGCATTTATTGGGTTTAAAATACTTATAATATTGTTAGTTACGGCTATAGTTACCAATTGACACACGAATAGTTTGGCAAATAGTCATTTGTTTAAACCTCTTAGAATCTGTATTTCCTGGTCAGATTACAGTAGACCACGAAGTCCCTGTAAGTTAAATTGTCTCTACAGCTTAAATTCTGCTTACAGAACTTCAAGGACTAGAGAGAGGTCCTCCCGTAGACCATGGCAGGTTCAGGTTTGTTTCGCTGTGAAGCATTCGTGTGCTGTAAGTCATGGTGTCCTCTTGGTCTCTCTCCCCGCTCAGTGAGGACTCTGGTGAAGACATGAGTAGCGGAGAAGAGAGCCTCAGCAGTTCTCCCAGCGATCAAGAGTGCACCTTCTTTTTCAACCTCACAGTGGCGCAGACGCTGTGCTTCCCGTCCTAGAAGTCTCTTCACTCTGGGTCAGAATTTAAAGGGTGTGTCACAGGCTTCAGCGCTATTCAGGGGGAGTAGGTAGTGCTCAGTCCAGCACCCCCCCTCTTCCACCCAGGAGTTACATGGACTGGAGTACCTGACTGCTATTTATTATTCAGATCAGATGTGACCTATTTTCATATTTAATCCTAAGCCATCAAATGGGTTAGTGCCTCTTAAACAGTTAACAATACTTTGGACATTGGCACTTTATTTTTCTCGTTGATCTTTAGCTACTTAGGGGAGGAAGGGAGGTGCTGATACCTTTGTTACTTCAACATTTTTAAAGACAAATAGTATAACTTATCCTCACCTTTTTACAAAGCCTTCAGGTATCTGTTGACACAGACTGGAAGTGTGCACGTGCTTCCTGAACAGGGACAGTGGGTCCAGCTCTAGTGGACCCAGACGCTCCCTTCCCCTGTTCTCACAATGGAATACACAGTACTCTTACATGTCCAACAGCTGTTTTGTCGTCGTTTTGCTTTTTAAATGATCAGTGTACTGATGCAGATCTTAAAAAGTTAGGAATTACAATATTGACATTTCTGTGAATTTTAGTATGTAATGTTTACTTGAGGTTTCTGCTAAAGCAGAAAAAAAATCAACAGGCTAGGGCTCTTAGGTCTTTGCATTCTTAATGCATAAGTATTGTCAGACTGTAGTGTTACTTTAATGTTATTTTAAATAAAAATCCATAAACTGCTAGTTTTGCATGTACCTGTATGAAAGCAATACAGGAAGTTGGGCCAGAACTAGGTAACTATGGAATTGATAAATGTTGATCTATAGCACATTTTCTCATTTTCTTATATGAAAAGATATCTGCATGGTTATGTTTTATTTCCTTTGAAATTCACATTTCGAAAACGTGTTAGTGTATGGGTGCCAAGAATGAACATGAAGTAAACATGCGAAATGTTGGTAGTATTATAGTTTAAGCAAATCTGTGTGGTGATACAGCCATAGAATGAGAATATATCAACTCTGTACACAGAAGATTTTGTGCAGAGGATTTTTAACTTTATAAAGTGTACATGAAAATGTAAATCTTTAAAAATGTACATAAAATGCTGTATTTTTATACCTTGTGTGTGCGCGATAGTGTAGTCATTGCATGTAAATATAATTTATTGTGTATTCTGTATTATAAATCATACATTGATGACTTGCTTTTTTATTGGTAAGTCAACATCCTTTGGATGTTTTCTGAAATGGATCTTTCTGAAGTGATAATAGATTATAATTCAAAATAAAATGATTCCTCTTCCTTGTATGTAATCACATCTTTCAGTCTTTTGGTAAAAGCAATGCTTGTGTTTCTGTGAGAAAGGTTGAAGTGAGGCTGGCGTGTCTGTAGGGTCAGACTCCTAACTGGCCACGGGCTGTAGTCTAGGGAACAGTTCCCCACCACCATGTGGTCAACCCTGAAGATGCCTCAAGTCTGTGTCCTGAACGTTGGCCTCTGGGGAGTGCACTGTAGTCAGCAAGCTCTCAGAGGCTCGTGCGTGGTTCACCTACAGTGAGAGGCAACAGGGCTCAAGTAGGCCAGAATGCCCTGGCTGGCAGATCAGTACCATCTCCTTGGAGACAAACCAAGGTCTCATCAGAAAGCTGCCTGGGGCATAAGCGTGGGTGTTCGTTGTGACGAAGCCCTCTGGCTTGTGTCTCAGGTGGTTTTGCTAGTGGTGGGCTTTTGTTACTTTTTGCATAGATTGCTCATGTAGTTTTATTTTGTAGACCTTTATTGTCTCAGGTTGGTTAGAAGTCCCTTTGTCCCCTGATATGGGCAGTTTACTACCTGCCCAGGAAACGTCTGCTTGAAGATGCTCCTCTTACTAAATCCTTGTAGTAAGTCGAGGACAAGGTACTCTGCCTCAGAATGGGAGTTTGAGAGGTGAGGTTATTTGTGACTTCCAGATCTGAAGCCGGCTTTCGTTCCTTCTGAATGGTGTTAATTTCCTCACCTGATGTCCTTCTGGGTGACAACCATGGCTGCCTCTACTCCCCCTTCTGGGATTCAGCATTCTCAGACCTCTTTACCACGCCCTCCACCTGTTTATTCCCCTGGGGGAGGTGGTGAGTACTCCTAAACCCGCTCTCCTTGTATATCTTAGAGAATAACAATTCCCTCTGCTCAAGTTGGAGCCTTATTGATCCCTTTCTCTTTTACCCGTTTACTGGCGGTTACCAGCCTCTCGTGAGATTTCATTTCTCTCCTTTGTACCTCTTTTTCTGCTGCTGGCTTGATTCAGACCTGCGCTCTGTGAGCAGGGTTATTGTAATAATCAGTGATCCCCAGGCCTCCTTACTCTGCCTTGCTGCCTGCATATCTTTAAAACATGGCAGGTTGACCACGTCTCCTTTGAAAAGGGATTCAATTGGGCCTTCTCATTCAGGGGGAAACCAGGTCCTGGCTCACAAGTCCCTCCTTACCGATCTGAACGCTGTACCTGTTTCTGGCCTTTTTCTTGCCATTTCCTGGGGCTGAGATATGCTAAGCAAGGTGGCCCTGGCATTGTGGGGAAGATGAAGTGGAGCAGCTAGAGAGGACAGCATGGAGGCTTGTCAGGAATTCTGCAGAAATGCAAGAAAGGTGATGGAAGACAGGACCAAGGCAATGCTGTGGTGGGGATTAGGAAGAGGGCTGGAAATGCAATCATTATCCCTCCTCTTAAGGCATTGTTAGGAACTCACAGGTCCAGGAGCCATTCAGTATTTCCCATGGCTGATGAGTAAACAGAATCAAGCTCCTCTCTGCTTCGGAGCAGAGGGTAAGGGGAAAGCCTCCATTTCTGGCCTCAGGCTTGGTTCCCTTTGACTAGGCAGCATCGTTGTCACTTCCTGGGATATGCTGCGTGCACTTGGCTGCCTCTGCCCTGTGCGTGCTGGAGGATGACCCACTTCTCCCTCCCCCTGGGGAGTGAGGTTGGACACGTTTAATTACCTGTCACACTCACTCAGTTGTCCCAGTAACTATAGAAGCGTTGGTTGCGGAAGACTTCTTGAGACAATTCCAGCCATTGTTTTTGTCTAGTATCTGCCTTTTTCCTTCAATTCCTTGCATCTTAGCACTAGGTTCCAATATGGTGTCCCTCTATTTCCCACCTCCCCCATTTTCCATGCCATTTGTCAAGAATCTAAGTGGACTACGTAGATAAGCTAAGTGGACAAAGTGACTGCATCTGTCACTTTTAAAGTCAGTTTTCCCAATTACTTATAGTACCAGAAATGGTTAACAACTAATCAGTTTTGTGTTTAGCAGGTAAGATCATGTGATAGATGGTTTTTCAGTAGAGCAGCCAATGAGGGAGTCTTCCGTCACCAAGTGGGGTCTTCTTCCTTTGAAGTTCAGCTGGCCTGTGATCAGCCTTGCCTGCAGAAAGGCGGTGGAAATCACTCAGTGTGTGGCCACGTCCAGGCTGCAGAGGCCTGGCAGCTTCCTTTTATCCTTCTCCACCTCCGTGTTGCAGGGATGCTCAGGCTAGTTTACTGCATGAGAGGCCATGGGAGAGGGGCTCGGGGGGATGAGGGAGTTTCATCCCCAGCCTGAGAAGCCCGGCTGAATGTGGCTGTACCCTTAGCCGTGCCCCAGAGAGCAGAGGGACCACCTGGGTGATCCCAATCAACCCACAGCCTCATGAGAAATCAGAAATCAGTGTTGGAAGCCATCAGATTTTGGGGTGGTCTATTACTGAGCAATAGTTAATCGAGACGGACTGCTTGTTACTTAGGGTCAAGAGGTGGCTGTCTGCGTGGTCAAGTTATAGGTGACTTAAAATTATGGTAGGTTTTTTCCCCTAAAATGGATTTGAGTTATTAGCATGTGCACAGACTAAAGAATGAAGTTTAAAACATACACACTGATTATAGACTTCCTTCGGTTAAAATCCTTGATGGTTTTTCACTGCTCCCAAGCATCAAGTTCAAACTCCTTACCGTGGCTTAGGGGACCTGCTGGGGTCCCGGCTTCCTCCTCAGCCCTGTCTCCTGGCATCCACTCACACATGCTTTCCAGCCCCTTACACTTCTCCCGCTCACCAGCGCTTTGCTCACAGCAGTGTCTTTGCCACACTGTTACCCAGTGCTGGCGCACCCTGGCGCCCTCCAGGATCACCTTAGGAGTGCCTCCATTCACTCATTCATTTGTTCAGTCTCCCAGCAGATCTTTAAATGTGAATGCCTCTTGAAAGTTAGAAAGAGAGAGGGGCCTGCGCTGTGGTGCAGCGGGTTAACGCCCTTGCCTGAAGCGTCAGCATCCCATAGCCGGTTCCAGGAGGAGAGAGAGAGGTCTTCCATCTGCTGTTTCACTCCGCAGTTGGCCACAACGGCCAGTGCTGTGTTGATCTGAAGCCAGGAGCTTCCTCTGGGTCTTCTAAAGAGGTGCAGCGGCCCAAGCACTTGGGCCATCCTCTACTGCTTTCCCAGGCCATAGCAGAGAGCTGGATTGGAAGTAGAACAGCTGGGACTTGAACCAGCGGCCATATGGGATGCCAGCACTGCAGGCAGCAGCTTTACCCGCTAGGCCACAGCGCTGGCCCCAGGCACCACTCTTAAGAGCTTGCTAAATGATACCGAACAGCACAAATATCCCTGCCTTCAACGAAACTTGTGGTCTAGTGGCAAAACCCAACAATTCCCAGCAAACAGGAGAAATTCTAAAGGTTGTGAGGATGTCCCTGTCCTCTAAAATCTTCCCAGAATTCCTTTTTTTTTTTTTTCCAGTGCAATACATTCCTATATTTTTCTTTCTCTATCAGTTGATGTTTTATCTCCCCTCTTGTCTGCTTACCTCACCTACCTGCTCTGAGAAGGCAGGGTTTGTATGTCTCCTTTGTTAAATGCCCAATACCAAGCACAACATTTGGACCACACCCGGCCTGCCACTGCTATTACTGGTAACAAGTAATTTTACTGGCCACTTAATAACAATATGAGTATGGCCAGGCATTTTACATGAATTATTTAATCCTTACCTAAAGCTGTTAGACCAGCACTGCTGTTAGTCCCACTTAACAAAGGAAGACACTGAGCATTGGAGAAGTACCTTAACGCGGGTCCAGTGAGCGACATGCTGTAATTCAAACCACGTTTGTCTGCTCAACACTGCTTGTCAGCGTAACGCTGCGGGACTCCCCAAACAGCGGAACGCTGATGGTGCTCAACAAATAGCCCTTGAATGAATGAAATGACGAAGTTCTTATAAAGAAAATCTTACCCGTGATACCAGTAAAATAAATCGTGCTCTTCTGTTTTTCGATTATAAAGTAGCTTCACTCAGGAGCTAGATTAAAACAATAATGTGGGCCGGCGCCGCAGCTCACTAGGCTAATCCTCTGCCTGTGGCGCCGGCACCCTGGGTTCTAGTCCCGGTTGGGGCGCTGGTTCTGTCCCGGTTGCCCCTCTTCCAGGCCAGCTCTCTGCTGTGGTCCGGGAGTGCAGTGGAGGATGTCCCAGGTGCTTGGGCCCTGCACCCCATGGGAGACCAGGAGAAGCACCTGGCTCCTGGCTTCAGATCAGCACAGTGCACCGGCCGTAGTGGCCATTTGGGGATTTGGGGGGTGAACCAACGGAAAAAGACCTTTCTCTCTCTCTCTCTCTCACTGTATAACTCTGCCTGAAAAAAAATAATGTGAACATCCAAGGTAGTCTAGTGGCCAAGAAAGGACTTGTCCAAAGCTGGGGATTTGAATTTGCCCCTGAGACCTCTGCACCAGGCCTGTGGCTCTTTCTCCACTGCTCTATGTCTAGTTCTTTTTACACTTAGGTTATAGTTTGTCATTATTCTGGGTTCCAAGGCCCACAGGCATTTGCTGTTACGGGTGGAACTTTGTAGCGATGGAGAACTCTTCTTACTGACTTGCTTCCCTTTTGCCTCTTTTGCAGTTACTCAACCTAGCATCATCTCTCATGTTCTCATTCATTTGGTAGAATGTCTCCGATGATTATTCCGTGTGTGCGTGTGGTTTACCTCTTGCCTAGATGCTCAGCTTCTCACAAGAGACCATGCATTCTGCTTCCTTTCTATCCCTTGATGTGCCAAGTGTGATGCTGGCCCAAAGCACGTGTCAGCATTTCTCCGTGGGCATCACACCTGACGTTATCTTTTCCACTTCTGTCGCAGTGATTCGTAGTTAGTAAATGTGGACTTTCCCATGCGCAAGGACAGAGCCCCCCTTTGTGAAGTCAGGGGCGTGCAGGAGGCCACAGTCCTCAGCCACGTGATGAGCACCTTGGTCGTTAGGAAGACAGAGTTGAAGAGCAGAGACACTGTGCGGGACTGCCAGGGTTTGCGTCTGGCTTTGGCCTCTGAGACCTGGCAGAATCTTCATTTGTGCTCAGCGTCTCCATCTGCGTGGAGGGTCTGATAACAGTGGTTGCCTGTGAGGGACACACAGATGCCCGGTTGTGGGGAATGCTTTTGGCAAGCTGCCTTCTGCTTAGGGATGGGCTCGCCGAGTGTCATACTCTGCCCACGAGGGCTCGCATCTAATGCCTGCTTCAGATGGAAGGTTCTGGTCCAACACAAGTCATCTCACACGGATCATTTTGGCCCCAGAGCTGTTGGGGGCCTGCATTGTAGCTCAGTTCTGTGTCCAACCTTGCATCCTTCCACTGCCTCTGCCAGTGCAGATCAGAAGAGTGCCCCTTCATAACCACGGTGCACACCATCTGCAGCACGGCCTTGTGGAGTCACCATGTGTTAAATGAGATGGCACACAGTAAAGAGTTTGGCCTAACACATATTCAGTAGATACTGGCTGTCATTATAATTATTACCTCACATTCTGCCCCCCCCCCCCCAACTACTTCCTGTTAAGATAGGACTTGCTTGGTCAACTCTTCATGCTCTACCATGATGTAGAAAGTCTTGTCCTGGGCCGAGAATGGAACGGGAAGTCAAGTTGAATAGTCGAGTTCTCACTCTTGAGAAGCTCACCATCTAATTGGAGAGTCGGGATCAATTGCCGTCCACGCTGCCTGTTAGTGTTCACCTTGCTTCTGCATCTGTCTCTGATCTTCTAAATGGAACAAAGAGGTCATGGGGGCAAGTTTAGTCAGTTGAGGGAGGCCCTGGTGGCTCAGCCTCTCCCCCGGGGCCTCTTGTATTCCTATTTCCCTCTGGCTCATGCTGTCATTCTCACATTTAAGATGCCTTTCCATTAGATACGCACTTTAGGTCTGCTTAAGATGCAAATATATCCAATACGGTTTCCTCTTTAGTGGGATGGAGCAACAGATTTGAGGCAGGGATTGAGCAAGCACCTGTAAGCCCCGAGTGTAGATTGCGGGGAGCCACATGTATTAATTCAGGTGCCTCATGAAACGGACACTGAGAGGAAGCCAGTAGCACAAAAGTGTTGTTGGGGTGAAGCCTGTGACTGAGAAAGGGGGAGCAGGAATAACATGGCATTAATAGCCAGGATGTTAGTTTAGGGTTGCTGAAGTCACAAGCCCCCATGTGCAATTCTATCCTCCTACTTGTCCATCAAAATGCCCCTTTCCCCAGGATGCATCTGCTTCATCCAGGACCTAAGATGCCATGAAAACATGGACATTGAGCTCTCTGTTGAACTTGCGGTGGTGTCTTACAATTCCCAGGTGGCTTCACACCTGGAGAGGCACCACCCCGAGCTCATAAAAGAGACCTACAATGAGGGGGTGGGGGGAGGCGGGCCTCTCTTCCATCGCTGACCATGGCTGGAGGTGCTAACAAGAGTCCTGTCTCCCTCTCCTACCTCTTCCTTTGGGAGAAATCTTGTCCCACACCCACTCCTAATGGGCATTTCTCTGTGTGGGGCAACCCACGTACATGGTGTGTATGTACGTGTTCACTTCTTCACTTTTTGAATAAAATTTACCGTATATACATGTCGGCACTTGGAATTCTGGTCTTTGTACATGACCATGACCAGGAGTAAACAAATTAATACCCCCTCACCCACAGCAGTAGGCGTGGGCGTGGAAAACCCTGGACTGTGACACAGGTCTGACACATACTCTGCTGGCTTGGGACTAGAAGTTGCCCGTTCAGAGAACCCAGGTTAGCGCTGCATCATTGGCTGAAGGTTCCCCAGGAAGAGCTTGGCCCGGGCACAAATGCAGAGGTGGGTTCTGCTGGTGCTGTCGCTGGGGTCTGTGGGCTACGGCCCTCTTTGTGGCAGAATGCTAGGCTGTTGACCTGGAACAGAGCTCCATGTGGCACTCCAAGATGCCGCACCACTTAATTTCTGAGAATTGGTTTTCCTTTTTTTAAAAAAATTTATCTAGTTTACTCAATTCATGGGGATAGAAGTGTGGGTTTGAGATGAATAAGGATTTCCTTGGATGTGTATCTTTGGCCCCAGAGAGTTCAGTGTCAGTCTCTGGCAAATGTGATAACCAGGGCCTTGTTCTTGGTGCTGAGAGAGACAGGGGTGGCCACCCCTTGTCTTTTTCTTCCCTCGAAGATTTATTTGAAAGGTAGAGTTAGAGGTCTTCCATCTGATGGCTCTCTCCTCAGATGGCTGCAATGGTTGGAGCTGCACCAATCTGAAGCCAGGAGCCAGGAGGTTCTTCCAGGTTTCCCATTTAGATGCAGGGGTCCAAGTCCTTGGGCCATCTTCCACTGCTTTCCCAGGCCATAGCAGAGAGCTGGACTGGAAGTGGAGCAGCTGGGATTTGAATCAGAGCCCATATAGGATGCCGGCACTGCAGGCTATGGCTCTACCAGCTAATGCACAGCACTGCCTGCCACCCCACTCCCCCATCTTACTGGCAAGCCTGAGTGATGCTGAGGCTTGTGGTACCCACTGCTGTGGCTCTGAGACTGTTATGGATGGATCCTTCCTCAAGTCCTTCTAGTCCAGCTGGTGCAGGGGCTTATAATACCAACAACCCTAGTCCTAGTCCCAGGATTACAATGGTATATGGGAGATTTTACTCTGGAGGTTATGAGTCTAGAGAGGTGGCATGTGGGTAGGTTTTTCCCTATGTCTACTGGTGGGATTCTAGTGGCATTGTGAAATTTAGAACGAATTTTCTGGTCATGGTGTTGCAGGGTATAGTGGGGTCATTACCCAATCTCCCCGGGTGGGAGCGGATTCTTTTATGGGCTGCTTCTGGTGTTAGCCCCCCACGAGCTATGGCAAATCCCCCTGGGTCACAAAGTGTGAGTATAGCTCTGAGGCCAAAGCCCAGAAATTTCCATGGTTGCTGAATGTAGGGGATCTGTCCTTTTGCCCCATACATTGCCCCAACTCTGACCGTGGTGCTGCTAGGAGCAGACTAGAGGCACGCTGCGTGGCTTTTCACTGCTGAGTAAGGGCTTTGTGAGGGCTGGGCAGCAGCGGGGAAAGGAAAGCAGTGTACCTTCCCTGCTCCGAGCTTGCAGTCAGCTCTCCAGGCTGAAGTGAAGGTCAGTGGGTGACTGGAATTCCCTCTCAGCCGAAACTGCGAGCAGCGTGGTGCGTGGTGATCTCCTCCGACCTTGATCTGGTAGGTTGGCAGCACACAGCCAGCAGCTGGATGTGCTGGGCGGCTGACAGCAGCAGTATCTCCGTCTTCACTCCTTTCCTCCCATAGAATTTTTCTCAGTTTTGTGCCAAAATTGTCAATCAGTCCGACCCCTGGAAATATAGTCCTACCTTTGTCCTTCCCATATCCCACAGCAGCTTAAGTTAGTGTGGCTATGTTGTGGGCTAGGTTGGACCTAAATTTCTATTCTAGACTCTTGCCTTTTACTTAGGGGGGAAATCTAAGCACAGGCACAAACATGAATGCAGTGTGATAAGCTTTATTTTCATAGTGAAGAATGCCCAGGCACATGAGGGTTTTATTCAGGCAGAGTGGGCCATGGAAGGTACTTTTCATACCCTTGCTGACTCTGGGTCCATGGAGAGAGAGTGCTTCTGTCCTACCCAGATTTTTATGAGCTTAGAAAAAAATGGAAGTGTTTCCATAATACTGCCCCCAGGTCCTGGGTAAGGGGAAGTACTTCCTGGGGAAGGGGTCATCTGATTGACAGGTAGGTGGATATGGTACTATAGGGTGGGGGAGGCATGTCATCCAGCTTGTGAACTTGAACTGTCAACCTGCTTATCCCACATCAGCTATACCCTATTCAGCCACCTTGGATCCTCCAAGATTTTGTTTTTCATCTGAAAATAGGAATACTGAGAACAGCAAAAGGTTCCCCAACCTCTGCGTGAAGAGACCTGACCAGACTCTAGCATGCCTCCTGGCAGCCCTAGGTTACTGCTCTGGGTCAGTCCTGTGTCTCCTTGGAGTTCTCACGTGGAGACACAGGGCCATGAGAATTCACTGTTCCAGGCAACACCTGACCACAGAGCCCTGACCTCCCTTTCCTGGAGTGTTCACTAAAAAGGACTCAGTTGTGCGTTCCTTGTCCCTTTGAGTGCATATGGAACAGCTGTCCCTCAGGAGTCACTTTCTCAAGACCTTAAAATGTAAGCACTAGGAAGGTCAGGGCCTCTGTCTTTCCCCCAGCCTCCAGGGGAGGCCAAGTCTTAACTTCTGGAGCCTGTGTTCGGCACTGCAGTCAAGATGCCACTTGGGATAGCTGCATCCCATATCCAAGTACCTGGGTTCGGGTCCTGGCTCCACATCCAACTTTAGCTTCCTGCTGATGAGCACCATGGCAGGCAGCCTGTGATGGCTCAAGTAGCTGGGTGGAAGATCTGGATGGGGCTCCTGGCTTCAGTCTGGCTCCGCCTCACTTATAGTGGGCATTTGGGGAATGAATCAGAAAATTGGTCTATCCATTTCCATCTCTGTCTGTCTCACAAATATGTAAAAGTGAACCAATAGAAAATCTTTAAAAAATCTGAACTTCTGAGAATTGCTGGCTAAGAGATCAGCTGGACTCAGCTGGCCTGATCATGTTTGCATACTGACCAACCCTTTGCAGTTTCTCACGTGCATCCTTGCTCACTTCCCCTTCATTTTGCCCTTTCAAAGGTCCAGTCACCTCTGCACAAATCGGCATGGAACTGTGCTTCCTCCAACTGTCAGTGGTGACTGAATAAGATCTGTTTGCAGCACTTTAGCAAATGTGCCTCCTCATCTGACACGCGAACAGCTTCCTCTCCCATCTCACAGGGCTGTGAAGATGGAACAAGCAAAGGGAGAAAACAAAGCTGTGAAGCTCTGTGCAGACACAATTTGTTGGCAATGTGAAGGCACTGCATAGATTTCCTCAAAAGTGTCAAAATATACATAAACATTTTGTTTCTGTTAGTGTGCCTTCTTTGTGAAAGTGTGAACAAGGGTGGCTTTTACCATTGTGGTCAAGACACTGGTCAACAAGACTCCTACAGGGCTGGCGCTGTGGTGTAGCGGGTGAAGCCTCTGCTGCCTGTAGTGTCCGCATCCCAGTTCGAGTCCTGGTTGCTTCACTCCCAATCCAGCTCTCTGCTATGGCCTGGGAAAGCAATGGAAGATGGCCCAAGTGCTTGGGCCCCTGCACCTGTGTGGGAGACCCAGAAGCAGCTCCTGGCTCCAGATCAACTGAGCTCCAGCCATTGCAGCCATTTAGGGAATGAATCAGCTTCCCAAAGAGGTTCCAATGAACCTTTTCCAGAGGATATGAGACCTTTCTCTCCACCTCTGCCTTTCTGTACCTCTGCCTTTCAAATAAGTCTTAAAAAAAAACCTCCTACAATACACACTGGAATACCCAGCTCTCAATTCCAGCCTCTTTCTGACTCATACCCTCAGAGATTTGGTGGTGGCTCAACTAATTGTGCTTCTGCCACCCCTGTGGATGACCCGATTGGGTTCCTGGCTTACCAGCTTTGGTCTGGCCCAGCCCCTGCCATTGCAGGCATATGAAAAGTGAATCAGCAGATGGGAGCTTTCTTTCTGTATCTACCTGTCTTTCTCTCTGTCCCTCTGCCTCTCATACGTAAGTATTCAATTAGAGGGGCCAGCGCCATGGTGCACTAGGTTAATCCTCCGCCTGTGGTGCTGGCATTCCATATGGGTGCCCGGTTCTGGTCCCAGTTGCTCCTCTTCCGGTCCAGCTCTCTGCTGTGGCCCGGGAAGGCAGTGGAAGATGGCCTGGGTGCTTGGGTCCCTACGCCTGCATGGGAGACCAGGAGGAGGCACCTGGCTCCTGGCTTCAGATCGGCACAGTGCTGGCTGTTGCGGCCATTTGGGGAGTGAAACAGCAGAGGGAAGACCTTTCTCTCACTGTCTGTAACTCTACCTAATAAAAAAATCTTAAAATAAAAACCATAAAAACCTCAATTAGAAATGTAAACAAGATAAAGTGGATAATGCCTATGATTCCATTCCTCATATCCAGTAGTGTCAACAGGATGTTATTCATCGTTTTGCTTTTATCATGCAAGTGTAAACACGTGTTTCCTCTATACAAATGGGATTCTGCTCTGTATGCTCACCTGAAACCTACTTTCCTTATTTAACAGTATGTCACGGGCATACATCAGTGCCAGTAGATATGGGCATACATCCTTATTTTTAATGGCTATGGAATTTATTTTTAAAAGAGATTTATTTGAAAGTCGAAGTTATATAGAGAGGGAGGGAGAGACAGAATCATCCATCCACTGGTTCACTCCCCAGATGGCTAGATCTGGGCCAGGCAGAAGCCAGGAGCTAGGAGTTTCTTTTGGTCTCCCACATGGGTGCAGAGGCCCAAGCACTTGGACCATCTTGTGCTGCTTTCCTGGGTGCATTAGCAGGGAGTTAGATTGGAAGTGGAGCAGCCGGGACTTGAACTGGTACCTGAATTGGCTGCTGGCCCCATAAGTGTCAGTTTTACCTACTATGCCACATACGTGGCCCTTGGAATATTTTATTGTACACTCGTGATATTGAACTGATTTCCTTCAGTTGGATGTATATGTCACTTCAACTTGGTCTGTATATTAAACCGAACAGTAAACATTCTTGTACATATATTTCTGCTTACCTGTGTAATCATTTAAGATATTACTAGAAGTGAAATTCTGGGGTTTAAGAAAATATACCTTGGGGCCAGCGCTGTGGTGTAGCAGGTAAAACTGCTGCCTGCAGTGCCGGCATCCCATATGGGCACCAGTTCGAGTCTCAGCTGCTCCACTTCTGATCCAGCTCTCTGCTATGGCCTGGGAAAGCAGCGGAAGATGGCCCAAGTGGTAGAGGGCCCCTGCACCTACATGGGAAACTGGAAGAAGCTCCTGGCTCCTTGGCACAACTCTGGCTGTTGCAGTCATTTGGGGAGTGAACCAGTGGACGGAAGTCCTCTCTCCTCTGTAACTCCACCTTTCAAAAAATAAATATTAAAAATGAATACACCCCAATTTATGTAGTGTTGTCCTGCTCTCCTGAAAAGGGGGTATGGATTAATAATCCCATCAGTAATATTTGTCAGTGACAGTTTGCTTACTTTCAAGCCAAGAATTTTGATGGGAATGGGTGAGGAGGGTTCAAGAAAGCAAACAGGATCATTAGATCCCTAAAGGGTTCAGAGAAAGGTATCATGGACAGAGAGGGCAGGGGGAAGCATTAAGCCCAGGAACTGGCCTCCATAAGCAACCTGTGCCTGCCTTCACTTTGGTCACAGGTTCCAGCTCCTCAACTACTGGGCAATGCGCGTCCCAAGCCAGCAGAATAGGCAGCCTTTTCCCCAACAGCGTCAGCGGGCAAGCAACTGCAGCGGCTCCCCTCCAGCCTGGGCAGGCAGAAGCCTTTCTGTGATTTGGAGAAAGCCCTGCCTGCAGCTACACCTGCCTGCTCCTAGCTCTTGTCCTGTCTTGCACATGAAAGAGGAGCGAGGCTGACGTGTCTCACGGAGGACAGGAGATCAAAGGCCAGTCAGCCTGCCAACTGTACGAAGCGGTACTGTGCCTGAACTTGGGCCCTGGCTCCAGAAGCAGACATTCATCTTGGTTGCTGCAGGGAAGCGTTCTATGCCACGTTAGGGTGGGGAATCAGGGCAGGGGTAGGAGCAAGGATGACAGGCAGTCACGTCTTACCTGCCTGTGTCCTGTGGTTACCTGCTGCCTTAGGTCTTCTCTTTTTATTTCTTATAATTTCTTACATGAAACAGATCTTGGTGCCTCATTTTATGGGGAAAAATCCTTAAGATACTGTTCTTTCATCTGTCATGTCTCCATTCTAATGTCACAAGTGTCTTCTTGATAGATGGTACCTGCCAGCTGTTGTCCCCGTGGTGTGTAGTTGTCACATAGCTTCCAGGGGCCATCCCCTTTCCCCCTGCCTCCTGCACTAAGCAGCTTTAGAGCACAATGGGGCAGCTGCTTAACAGCTGTTGCCTGCACTTTAGGGCAGAAGCCCCGTTTGGCTTCAAGGACACGGCTCCTCTCTGCCATTTCCAGGACAAAGAGTCCCGGGACCAGTCAGGGCTGCTCGAGTACCAAGTGAAATGGGCCGGCAGGAGGAATGAGGGAGAAGAGTGTGCGTTCCCCAGGGCCTTTCCCAACAGGCTCTCTAGACTGCTCTCCTTCCCTTTGTTGGTGCTGTTAGAAAGCCAGGAAAAATGGCACAGAAGGAAGCAGAACTGTTTATCCACTGCCTCAACCCAATACTACTCCTGGTTTATTGAAGCCAATGAGATCCTCTGCAGATAACCAACCATATTCGAGGCCATGCAGTTATGCTCAATAGATACTAGTTATTTATCAACTTGCAGAAATGCCAAAGAGGGAGCTTGGCTGGACATGAGTCTAGAACTTGTGGTGACAGTGACAGCACCTTTATGGGTCACCAGAGGTCAGTGTCAGACCCTCAACTCTGCTGGCCCAGAGCTAGATTCTATCATACGGGACAGAACAGCTTCTTAGTGAAAGGTGATGGGGAGAACTCATTTTATACTGAGGGTTTCCCATTCCCATTGCTCTAGAATGGCAATGCCCACATCCAACTCATGCCCTTTCTGCTGGCAGAATACATGGAAAACAGCGATGGAGCAGACGTTGGGACTGGTCCTGAGCATCGTCCCATCCTCTGATGAGCACAATGCAGCACCTTGTTCCCAAACCACTTTCTCCAGTTCATGTGACAGGACACCATTGGTTATTGGTTTTGTTGTATGTGTGTGTGTGTGTGTTTGACAGGCAGAGTAGACAGTGAGAGAAGAAAGGTCTTCCTTTACTGTTGGTTCACCCCACAATGGCCGCTGCGGCTGGCACACCACGCTGATCCGAAGGCAGAAGCCAGGTGCTTCTCCTGGTCTCCCATGTGGGTGCAGGGCCCAAGCACTTGGGCCATCCTCCACTGCCTTCCCGGGCCACAGCAGAGAGCTGGCCTGGAAGTGGGGCAACCGGGACAGAATCCGGCACCCCAACCGGGACTAGAACCCGGGGTGCCGGCACCACAGGTGGAGGATTAGCCTATTGAGCCATGGCACCGGCCGTTGTTTTTAATCTTGTTCATCTCCCTTGGTACGTCAAAGAGTTAGCATCATCTGAAACAATTTTATTGTAATTCTCCTATAGGAGCCTCCTATATCTCTTGACGTCCTGAGGGCCCCTTTGTAATCATTCCAGTCCCCTCTGCTCATGCAGAAGGTTCTTTGCCATGAAGTCTCGGGAATCTGGTAGGGTTATTTTTCTAGTAGTTTATATGTGCCGAGCTTCCAAAATATTCCCAAATATGAAACTTTTAAAGGGTTGAAACGATGCCACAAGTGAAAATCCCACGTCATGAAACTTTGTTTCATGCATAAAATTAAAAAAATCATCCTATAAAATTACCTTCAGGTCATTTGTATAGGATGTATGAGACAAAGGAATTTTACCTCTACACTTGTGTCCCATTGTCAGGATTTCACCTGGCATGCGTATCTCCAAATCTGAAAAAAATCCAAAATCTGAAACGCTTCTGATACCAAGCATTTTGGCATATACCCAATCTGTAGTATTTTCATAAAGTTCTAATTGTAAAGATTGATCAGAATTTCCATAAACATTTTTTAAAAAGCACTGCATGTAGAAGATACAAACATCACATATTAGTTTTCTTTTGCTAATAGGAAAGACACGAAAACTAAGGGGAGCAATGCAGAACTAATGTAAAACATCTTATGAGGAAGAGAGGGAGGGAGGACAGGCAGGTGTGGGTGACAGAACATGAAAGAATGGACATGGTGGGGATCAGACAATGGAAGGGTCAGCCTTAGCTGTGCAGTAGAGTGAGACAGGCAGATTCAGGGTGGGGCAGCTGTTGCAAAGAGCCGGGGCTGGGTGGAGGAAGCTTGGGATTTAGTCCCAGATCTGTCCAATAGTCGTCTAATGCAGGCAAATTATTTTACAGCTCTGGCTTTAGTTTTGCTGCCTGTAAAATGAAGGGTTTGGGCTCAGTGATTTTCTGAGGAAGATTGTAGTTTTGCCGTGCTCATTCAAAAAAGCCCTGAGAGCAGGCAAGACTCCTGTGTTTCTGGGAAAGGATTTCTCACATGCTGGACTTGAGGGCTGTCATTATTTCTTGCTGTAATCTTGCTGAAGATTACGTGCGGTCTGTGATCTGGTCAAGTCTGTTCTGAGCTTGGGTGATTTTCACTTCAGAAGGAGAGAATGGACAAGCGATTGCATACATAATGACGGTGGGAAACACGCACGGGTAGCTTTCAAGGACAGGAAGAAAGGTGTTCGGCACAGTCACATTCCAAAACCAGAACGGGGAGAGCAAGCTAATGCAGGTGAACTTGAACTTGGGAACGTGCTGCCTGTGTGCCTGGTGCAGAAGTAGTCTCCATCTGGGCAGCTCCATTATTTCCTAAGCCCCGTTACAGAGAAGTGATTTCAGGCAGGGAACTCTCTGCAGAGGGCATATGAGGATGTTAGACAGGGCAAGCAGTTCAGAATAGCAGTCAATGGCCACATCCAAGTTTAATGTAGCCACAGGCCACGTCACAAGGGGGCACCTTCTGAGATGTGCACACGTAGGGGATTTCTCTGTGGTGCAAGCACCAGAGTGACTCACTCATGCAGACCAAGATGATCATGCTGTCACTGAGTGACAAGAATCTTATAGGACCACCATTGCACACGTGGTTCCCTTGTTGACCAAGATCTTGTAATGTGGCACTTCAGAGTAGCTGGCATACACAGAGAGGCATCTGTGGATGCAAAGCTTAAAAATACTTAGGTTATAGAAAGGGTCTGATGAGTGGCTCACTCTTCGCCTGGCTCAAATTTCCATTCTTCCAGTTTTCTTCATTAGTTTAGCTTAAAAACAGCCTCGATGAGCTTCTCGGGTGAGTACTTGGGTCTTGTTCATTGCTGTATGCTCAGCACCTGCTGCGATACTGGCCCAGTGCAGAGGCTTCCTAAATGAAGGCTGAAGGAACCAAGAAATAAATGAAACCACCCAAGGATAATGTTCCAGAGGATCCTATTTTAAAGGACTTTGAGAACTGCAATTGTAAAGTCAGCATGTAATGGAAGAGAGCAGATAGTGCAGAATTCTTCTTGAAGCAGAACAGAGCAAGCCAACAATTGAACAAAAACAGAACGTCTCTTAGGCCCCAAGGCTTGGCTATAGCATGCCCTGTGGAATTAGCACGGCAATGAAACGTAGGCCAACAGACAGGAACGACTGCGATGGAAATGGAGTAACAGGAGTCAGCATTGAGGCCAATGTTGCCTGTGTTTGTCCATGGAGGTTGGGCTGTAGATGTCCTTTCTTAAATAGGAGAGAAGAACACCCAGATTGGCAAATCCCCACAGGGCAGTGGATTAGTCAGACCCACCTGGCTTTGGCTTGCTTTCATCTAAAATCCTTCTAACTCAAATATTATTTGATTTCCATGGGGATCTCCTTAGAGGGAACAAACACGGCGATGTTGCCCATTGCTGTCAGTTGAGCTCCTGTAGGACAGATACTGAGACGGAGTAGGAGGTCTACTGGTGGTGGAGGTGATAACCGTGAGAGAGAAAAGAGGAGGAAACAGGAGGAGGTAAGAGGAAGTCTTCCTCCTGTGATACAAGTCCAACACCTGTGAAAGGAAAAGGAGCGAAGAGCAGAACTGAGCCGTGTGGCTCTGTGCAAGTCTCTACTGATCCAACAGGGAGCTCTGAAGTGGAGACTGCCAGGGAGAGGGGCTCCACACAGGTAGACAGGGCCAGATCCCAGTACTCCCAGCTTGTTCTAGTACTGGCTGGGGGTTACCCAGGCACAGCCTGGCCTCCACTCAAACATGTAACAGGTCCTGAAGGCACTGCGGCTAGAGGCTAGCTGTCATTGTCCTCCTTGAAGTTCGGCAGTGAGCACCTTCTCGAAAGGAGATCCGCATGGTGCACCTGCACTGCATCCAAAGCCATCTCCAGAGCTCCTGTTCTGCACGGCCTCTTACAGGGACCAAGGCTGGACAGTCACATACTTGATTTCCCAGCCTCGCTGATGCTGGAATGACCACATAACCCCGTTCTGGCCAATGGGGCTTCTGAGAAGCTGCCTACACAAGAGAAAGCTTTGTGGAAATAAAGCAGGTGGGGCAGGCGTTGGGTGTAGAGTTAAGTCACCACTTGTGATGCGCACATTCTGTAGTGAATGCCTGGGTTCAAGTCATGGCTCCGTTTCCAATTCCAGCTTTCCACTAACGCACAGCCTGGGAGGCAGTAGGTGGTGGCCAGATGGTTAGTTCCCTGTCACCCACATGGGAGACCTAGACCGAGTTCCTAACTCCTGTCTTTGGCTTGCTGTAGCCCCAGTTATTACAGGCATTTGGGGAGCAAAACTGCAGATGGAAGGTCTTTTAAATAAAGTGGAAATTAAAATGTATGCATGTGCACAAGAACATGCATGTGTATACACATACCCCCTCGCTATCTGTTTTCTAATTTTGAATAGAGTCTTTATGTCTGGAGTTGCAGCTATCTTGTAGCTATGAGGCCTCAAACAACCATGCTAAAAGATATCGTTCCTTGATGACATTGAGACTGTTTTTTGTTAGACAATAATATTCTATGGTTTAATCTGTTATCTTGGATTTTCTGTTATTTGAAGCCAGCTAATACATTATCTGGTTTCCATAATTTATAGCATGTATGTGTAAGTTCCCATAATAGATCTTGAGAATTAAGTTGACATTCTTCTTTATCAATTCTTAATACTTTGAGTGAGGTAGTGCTTGTGAAATCAATATTCACCGAGTACATTAACAGTTCTGACACTAGACACAGAGGGTGGCCAAGGGTGACATGGCGTGGTCACTCAGAATCCCTCTGGAGTTGTGCTTTTCAATCCTAGCAGAAGGTTTTACATTTACTCAAGCCCCAGCCAGAAATAATTTTGCACTTACTCCTCATGTAGGATCTCTGTTCTAAATGTGCTTTACATTGTGATTTAATGCTATAACTAGCACTCAAACAGTATTTTACACTTGGTTTTTCTGTGGGTGCAAACTGTTGAAGTCTTTACTTAATATATGCTAAATTGATCTTCTGTATATAAAGAGTATTGAAAATGAATCTTGATGTGAATGGATGGGGAGAGGGAACAGGAGATGGGAGGGTTGTGGGTGGGAGGGAAGTTATGGGGCGGGGGAAGCCATTGTAATCCATAAGCTGTACTTCAGAAATTTATATTCATTAAATAAAAGTTAAATAGCAGATTCTTGAAACCTGCAGCTTATTTTTCCCCTGTAGTGAATTAAAGTAGAGCCTGCACTTCTAGGTGGATTTGCTCCATTTGATTCCTTGTAGTCTGGAACAGCAATGGATTAATACAGACTACTGGGGTCAGTGGACATTGTCTGGAAAGATGACCAGTGGATGCAGTTTCTTAGAGAAGGCTATTAACATTGTGTCATCCTTCTAGAAATGTATCTACACCATAAGCAAACTCACTGTCTTGTGAGAAGTCAGGTCCTGGGAAAAAGATCCATAATAGACAAGTTTTAAACATGGATGGAGAAAGCCTGGGGTGAATAGAGACAGTGGAAAACTGCATTGCTGGGTTGCAATAGAGGGAATTCTGGGCACCTGTCCCTTCAGCGTGAGGACCCTGGATATGGAGCAATCAAACAAAAAAATGGATCATTTTGACGTTCTCGTCTGAGTCCGTGTTCTCAGTGCAGTTAATGACACACTTAAACTAGGATAATTCAAAGAGGGTTTAATAAAAGGACTACTTTCAAAGGTAAAGGTAGGGTGTAGGGAAACCACAAGGGATAGTGCAATTAGCCAAGACCTAACACCAGCTGAGCTGTAACCAAATCATGCCTAAGGCAATGAAAGGTTAGGGTTGCAGGAACTCAAGAGCAAGAACTGTAGAAAAATGGCTTGAGAAGACCCATGGCCTGGGGTAAGAGCACACATTTTGTTGGAGGGAGGGAGCCAGAGGAATAAGTGGCTTTCTAGACCTCATAGGGCTTTCCTGGCACAGCGAGAAGCCAGAGAGCACCCCAGCCCTGCTGGTGGAGAGCTTCGTTTTCGTTTCCTGGGTGGCAGCTGGCAGGAAGAAGAGCGAGGGGAGGTGAAGGTCAAAGACAGCTGGTCTTTCCTCTGTCCTGTGGCCGGGATGGTCCCAAATGTCTCTAGGACTGAGGAACAGAGAAGAGAACCGAGTCTGAATCATGAGCAGACAGTATACCTTGTTCCTAAAATAGAGAAATTCTGAAAAGAAACCAAAACTTTGGGCTTCCGTGTAAGACTGACATGGAAGACTCTCTGGGGAAGAACTAAGAATGGCATTTGGAAAGATATCTTTGGCTGGTATTGGAGTGAGAATTCTCATTCCAAGTACTGATAGGCTATGTCATCCAAGAATAACATTATGGAAATATAGAGGGAAATGAGAATTCAATGTTGAAAAAGAAAAGGGAAGTGGAACCAGACAGGATGAAGAGGAGAGGTGGGCATTTACTGAGGGGAGCAAAGCTCATTAGAAACCCTTGGGGAGGGGGGTAGCACTGTGGCATAGCAGGTAAAGTGGCTGCCTGCAGTGCTGGCATCCCATGTGGGCACCGGTTCAAGTCCTGACTACTCCACTTCCTATCTAGTTGCCTGCTTATGCCCTGGGAAAGTAGAGGAGGAAGGCTCAAGTACTTGGGCCCCTGCACCCACGTGGGAGACCTGGAAGCAGCTCCTGGCTCCCATTTGGCCCAGCCCCAGCTGTTTTGGCCATTTGGGGAGTGAACTGGTGGATGGAAGAGCTTTCTCTACTTCTCTCTGTATCTCTGCCTTTTAAATAAAAATCTTATGAAACCTGTGGTTTATGACTCACTGCTCAGAACATTGTCCCATGAGGGTGGACATCCCCAAGATATCCCAGGCAAGCAGGGATTTCCACCTGGGCACACTCGCGCTTGGACCCAAGTAGGTTTCTGGTAGAAGACAGAAAGGGGAGTCGATATGGTACACACAGTCGTGGCAACCAACTTACCGAAAGCTAAGACTTGGACTTGTGAAGGAATTTGCCTGAAAGAATTCCCAGCTGGGAAGTGATAGAGCTGGGACTAGCACTGTGGTGCAGTGGATTGGGCCACCACCCCCGAAGCCAGCATCTCATGAGCACCGGTTTGAGTCCTGATTGCTTCACTTCCGATTTCACTTTCTGCTACTGTGTCTGGGAAAGCAACAGAAGATGGCCCAAGTGCTTGGGCCCCTGCCACCCACAGAGATTTGATGGAGTTCCACGTTCCTGGCTTTAGCCTAGTCCAGCCCCAGCGGTTGCGGCCTTTTAGGGAGTGAACCACCAGATGGAAGATACCTCCCACCCCGTGTGAGTGAGTGAGTGTGTGTGAGTGTGTGTGTATCTGTGTGTAACTCTTCCTTTCAAATACAGAAAATAAAAATGTTAAGAAAGCAGAAAATGTAGCTGGGCTTTGTCTGGCTCTACCTCCAATGCCTTTGTCCTCTGGGATCCACTTGCAGAGCTGTAACAGATTGGCCCAGGTTTCTCGCTTTAACACACTGGTAATTTATCCTGTAGGGAGGAGTGGCTTTGAGCATACGGAGAAAGAAACACAGGATATTTTTAGGAGATGAATTCATTTCACCTGGAGTCAGGAACACTGGTTCCTAGTCTCGGTTTTGCTACTGATTTATGACTTAGATAGTTACAAAGTGTACATGGAAAAGTAACTTGTCTATAATATGGAGTAATAACACCTTCAAGACTCAGATGATGTAAATGTAATAACAACGTTCCCGAGTGCTTTGATATCCATGGATAAAGTGTTTTGAAGAAAAGTCTAAGATGTCAAACCAGCAGTTTAGACCTGCTCATTGAGAACACTCAGATAAAAGCCGAACACCAATTCTGCCAGATGAAGTGACAGTAGGATTAAAAAAAGTACCAAAATTTAAGTGCCTAGAGAAATCCCCATTAGGAACATGAACCGCAAAAAAGAATCACTCCTTTGTTATACTGGGAGAGCCTGGTCTCCTTGTCTGAACTCGTGGATCTGAGGCAGCCCACAGAGAGGATCAGGCTCAGAGGCGAGCAGCTGCCGGGAGCCTCACGGGGGTCCTCGGGTGACATATGCCATCCTGCCGAAGCGCTGTGGGATCCCAAAGCTCCCACTGGTCGTCTAATTTCAAAGGGAACATGTGAAAAATGAAAGATATGATACAACAGCTATTGTGGTAGGGAGGACAGAAGGAAATCAGATGCAAAATCCAGGCAGGTTTGAAATAATAGACTCGAAGTGTTGGAGCTGAAAGTAACCCAGCTTCAAAAAATACCTCAATTTGTGGTCTTCATTTAGAAAGGTTCAAATCCTTACTTTTAAAAAGTTTACTTTCATCTACTTGTAAGGTAGAATGAGAGAGGCTGAGAGACAGATATCTTCCATTCACTGCTTTACTCCCCAAATGGCCTCAACAGCCATGGCTGAGCCAGACTGAAGCCCGGAGCCGGGAAATTTGTCCTGGTCTCCCATGTGGGCACTCGAGACATCTATTGCCTCCCAGGATGCACTAGTAGAAATTTTGATCAGAAGAGGAGTAGCTTCAATTCAAACTGGCACTGGTATATATGTGGGCAAATATACATCAACCTGCTGTGTGCCACAACGCCCATCCCCTACCTACTTTCTAAGTGCTTAAAATGAATACATGTATTCAGAGTAGCTTTGGGATTATGTAGAAATACAAGGGACTTCCAAAAGCTCATGGAAAAAACTATGTATGGATTTCAAAATTTTTACACCAAAATAAACTTGTCTTTTAATTCTGTTTTCCTGTAAATTTCTTTAAAAATATTTTTTTATTATTTTTGAGATGACTTTATTTAACAGGTAGAGTTTTAGACAGAAAGAGAAAGGTCTTCCCTCCGTTGGTTCACTCCCCAAATGGCCACCATGGCCAGTGCTGCGCCGATCCGAAGCAAGGAGCCAGGCGCTTCCTCCTGGTCTCCCATGTGGGTGCAGGGACCCAAGCACCTGGACCATCCTCTACTGCTCTCCAGGGCCACAGCAGAGAGCTGGACTGGGAGAGGAGCAACCGGGACTAGAAACCGGCGCCCATATGGGATGCCGGCGCAGCAGGCGGGGAATTAACCAAGTGAGCCATGGCACCTGCCTAAAAATGTCTATGTGAAAGGCAAAACTACAGAAACAGAAACACACACAAACACAGCTCTTCTTTCTGCTGACTCACTCCCCAAATGCCCCACAGCCCAGTCTGGGCCAGGCCAAAGTCAAGAACTTGGAACTCCATGCAGGTCTCCCAAGTAAGTGTCAGGGGCCCAAGTACTTGTGCCACCTCCCACTGCCTTCCCAGGAGTAATGTCAGAAAACTGGATTGGAAGTGGGGTAGTCAGGACTTGAACTGACACTGATATGGGATGTAGGCATTCCACTGCATCATAAACACTGCTTCCTCCAATTAAATTTTTAGTACTCTTATACAGATTGCCATGACTTGAATTCTGATCAAACTTACCAGCTATGCAGGCTGGGAAAGCAGAAGACGGCTCAAGTGCTTGGGCCCCTGCACCTGCATGGAAGACCTGGAAGAAGCTCCTGGCTTCTGGCTTCGGATTGGCTCAACTCTGGCAGTTGCGGCCATTTGGGGATTGAACCAAAGGATGGAAGACTTCTGTCTCTCCCTTTGTAATTCTACCTCTTAAGTAAATAAATCTTAAAAAAAAGATGGGGGCCGGCGCCATGGCTCACTTGGTTAATCCTCCACCTGCGGTGCTGGCATCCCATATGGGTGCTGGGTACTGGTCCTGGTTCCTCCTCTTCTAGTCCAGCTCTCTGCTGTGGCCCAGGAAGGCAGTGGAGGATGGCCCAGGTGCTTGGGCCCCTGCACCCGCATGGGAGATCAGGAGGAGGCTCCTGGCTTCGGATGGGTGCGGCGCTGGCCGGGGCCGCCATTTGGGGGGTGAACCAGTGGAGGGGGGGACCTTTCTCTCACTGTCTAGCTCTATATGTCAAATAAAAGAATTATACAGTTAGTTTCTGTGTGCAGGGAGGCATGTCTTTGCCCACGCCTACCCCTGTGTCTATGTAGGTGGTATAAGAGGACACAACTTTCAAATGAAAATGCCCCAAAGTTGGAGTCACACTCTTGGGTCCTGCTCTTTCAGCTCTGTGTCCTTTGCTCAGCCACTTCACCTCTAACCCTAGTTTGTCCTCTGTCTTTCTTCTTGGACTCCTTTCTTTGGCAGTCGTGTACCAATTTTGATGCCAACTCAATCCCTTCATTAGCTTCTATTAAAAAATCGATCCACTCTGAGTGAATCATGGGTTTTTTTCCCCTTTCCCTGTTACTGTAGGTTTTAACCATCATTGATCACAGGGAGATATCTCAGCACACAGATTGCTTGGAATTTCACTTGGAAAATCCTCATTAGACTCATCTCCCAACTCTTTCTGCTTCTTAAAAATTTTATTTATAATGCAGAGTTACAGAGAGGCAGGTACAGAGGGAGCAGATCCTCCATTCACTGGTTCACTCTCCAAATGGCTGCAACAGCCAGGGATGGGCCAGGCTGAAGTCTGGAGCCCAGAACTCCATCCAGGACTCCCATAGTCCAAATACTTGGGCCATCTTCCACTGCTCTACCGCACACGTTAACAGGGAGCTGGATGGAAAGCAGAGCAGCTGGACTCAAACTGGACCTGACATGGGGGCCTGCCTCACAAGCAGCGGCTTAAACCACCGGGCCACAACACCGCTCTATCAGCCATTGTCTTCCTCCTCCTCCTAGATCTACCCTAAGAACGCATTCAAGATCAGTCTCCTTCCCTGCTTCTCCTTCTGTCCTGAGAAATGTGTTTCTTCTGCAAGAAATCGACCTGCCAGTTCACTGCTCTTATTACAACTGGCTGGTGCAACTGTCTTCCTAGAACCAAGCCTCTTAGCAACTGCTAAGAAAATCTTTTTGCCTTATCCTATTCTCAAAGTTCTTAACCTTTGGCATCCAGTGAATGACTCCTTTCTGGAATGAAACCGTGTTGGGTGTTTTCCATTTGCTCTCAAAGGTCTCTTCCTCCACTGCACTCCACCAGCCTCTGTGCCCAGGGAGGTTGATCCAGACTGTTCACAGTATTGGCACCCTTGCTGTCTGGCAGTTGGGTGGCTGGGCCTGTAAGTGGCAGTATCAGGAGACAGGAACAAGGGAGGAGACCCAGTTCAGTTCCCATCATGCCAGTCACTGCAGGTTGGACACATCCTCTGTTAGTTGGTCTTCCCCTACAGCCTCTGGGTTCTGGCCCTAGGAACTCCTCGTGCCTGGAGGCGTCCACTGTTTCTGCTGTGGCCAGCCCTAGGGATGCTTGGTTTATTGTGGGTTTCATTTACTAATCTACACCTTTAAAAATAGTCCCTTAATTTAAATCTCCTCAATTACACCATTTGAGGCTGTCAACTATGAGGGCTTCTGGATACAGCAACCTAGAATTTTCATGCCTTCATTTCCTCAACAACCATGATTGGGTAAGCATATCTGATCAGGAGCTAGTGTGAGGACTAGGGATGCAAAGGTGATCAACACTCTGCCTTCCATGAGCTCATTGCTGGGGAAGGAAACAGCCAAGTGAACAGGTGGGACAGTGGGCTGTGATAAGAGCTGTGCCAGCATTTTTGATCTGGAAGGACACGATAGGGCTTCTTCATTCTCTAGGAGCTAGCTATGGCCTGAATGTCTGTGTCCTTCTCCCAAATTACTATGTTTGAATCTTCTCTCTGAAGGTGATGGCGTTGGGGCACAGGGACTTTGGGAACTCAGTCGCTCACTCAGGATGAGACACCCCACCCCAAGCTCTGCCTTGCTCCTTCTACCATGTATAGCATAGCAAGAAGTGCCATCTACAAACCAGGTTCACCAGGCACTGAAAGTGCTGGCACCTTGACTTTGGACTTCAGACCTATGAGACGTACATATGTCATTTATAAGCCACATGGTTTATGGTATTTGTGGTAACACTGAGTGAACCCATACAAAAATCTAGCAAAAAATAACATCCTAAAGAGACAGAACTTTGTTGATCCTTCAAAGAGGAGTAGGGATGTGGCAGGGGGCTACCATTGATCCGGTGCTGCAGTGAGGTGGTTCGACTGTGTTTGGGGGTGTGTGAGTGTGGGGGGCATTCGGCTTGTTGGTGGTGGCAACTTCCCCCTCCCCTCCCGCCACCGCTGCAGTGGCCGCTCCCTGGGCTGTAGGAAACGAGCGACAACGATGACATCGAGGTGGAGAGCACGAAGAGCAACCGAGGTTTCAATCTGCGGCTGACAAAAGGGCTCATCATAGCGCACTGGAATGGAAACGTGGGGACCACAAAGGCAGCTGTCACAGCTTTCGGGACTCTAAGGAGAGAAGGCAAGCCGGGCCCAAATCCTAGACAGAGCCACAGAGTAAATCCAGTATACGCGAAGGAAAAACCGCACACACCAGCAAGACATTGACGACCTCAAGCGGCAGAATGCTCTCCTGAAGCAGCAAGTCGTGCATTGGAGAAGGCGAGGTCGAGTGCCTAACTGTCCCTCCTCAGATGGCAGCCTGCACACCAGCACCAATGGCGGTGCCACCTCTGCCTTCGATGGTGCTGCGGACTGCAGCTCGGAACCAGAACCGGCAGAGCACCCAACAGGCTCCGAGTGGGGCCAGCTAAGGTGCACAGGGCGGGCCAGCAATGAAACAGAGTCTCCCCCTTGTCTTGGCCTCCTTCTGTTCGTCGTTAGAACCCTCAGAACCATTTAAGAGGGTATTTTTTTTTAAATTTTATTTTTACATAGACAGTCTTGGACAACAGCTCGCAATCTCCTTCCCTGTTTCCATTTTTTAAAAGATGTATTCCCTTCAGGGATTCCCTGTCCCCACCAAGAGTTTTTAAACCAAAAAAGCCCAACCTGCAGCTTTTCTGTGGAGGAAGACAGCTGGCTGAACCCATGGGCACGTGGTGGCCCACCTGGCTTCTCCTGGTCTCCCACACCCGTGTTTGACAGACTTTGTGTATCTGAACTGCTTTATGTGGAGAAGATGGCCACTTTGGAATAATCAGAATTACTCCCCTCCTTTTTAAGAATTTTTCCTGAAAAGCTATTCATCTTTCCTATCGAAAACACCGCATCCTTGAAGTTTGTGGCATACAAAAGTGGGGACAGATTGGTAGCGCAGCATCCTTGGGCATCTTTCACTCCTGTTCCTCTCAGGAAGCTACTTAAGCCCATGGTGCCGGCCTGTGAGAGGCCCATGTGACCGTCTCACGGTATGTGTGGGACACAGCAACAGTGAAGCCAGGGCCACCAGCCAGTGGTCGGGGGTGGTTACTTGGCGGAGGGACAGGGAGGGAGGGTTGGGTGAGGTGGAGGTTTTGTCTTGAGGGCCAGTGATGTTTTGATACTTATTTCCTTCTACTGAAATTTGAACCTGATTGTCCCCACTTCTGATGATGTCAGTGTTACAAAGCGATAGATTCATAAAGTAATGATCAAATCTTCCTTTCTGTGTGTATTTCTAAGATATAGAGCCAACTGATATTTTATGTAAATACCAGGAGCAACTTACCTGGTACTAAACCCACAGCCTAGTGCAGACACCCCCCACTCCAAGCTCTGGCCCCACTCCGTTTCCTCCTGTCCAGGAACCTGTCTGTACTGTGATCCAGCCCTGATTCTGGCTGTGGTCAGCAGATCCCAGTGAAGGGGTTTGTGTGTCTAGGTCCCATTTGTCTTTTTCCTACTCTGTTCCTGGCATTTGCTGATTTCTAGTTCACTCTGTAGTCTGTCTGACTCCATTCCATGGAAATAAAGAGTACATTGTACGTACTGCTCAAGAGTTGTCCTGCAAGTTAAGGATTCCCCCTTTACTAGAAGACTAAATAAAAACTTATTATCCTAAAAAACAAAAAAGGAGTAGGAATGAGCCAGGTGGATGGGGAGGGTGAAAAAGAAAGGAAGATGTACTGGAAGAAGGAACAGCTTTGGAAAAACGCTAGGAGGATCAGCCCAGAGGGGCAAGGCCCAAGTGGCATTTGAGTGATTGGTGGAAGGGGACAAGGGGACATGATGCAGTAACTGGCCTTTTCCTCTTTTTGGCCACGGTAGTTTTGTTTTTACCAACCATGCATGGGTCAGGGAAGGGCTTTGTGTTTCAGGAAGAGCACTCTTGGTGCAGTGTGAAGGGTAGTTTAGAAAGTGGGCCCAGAGGGCCAGCACTGCGGCTCACTAGGCTAACCCTCCACCTTTTGGCGCTGGCACACCGGGTTCTAGTCCTGGTCGGGGCGCTGGATTCTGTCCCGATTGCCCCTCTTCCAGGCCAGCGCTCTGCTGTGGCCAGGGAAGTGCAGTGGAGGATGGCCCAAGTCCTTGGGCCCTGCACCCCATGGGAGCCCAGGATAAGTACCTGGCTCCTGCCATCGGATCAGCGTGGTGCGCCGGCCACAGCGCACCAGCCGCGGCGGCCATTGGAGGGTGAACCAACGGCAAAAGGAAGACCTGTCTCTCTCTCTCACTGTCCACTCTGCCTGTCAAAAAAAAAAAAAAAAAAAAAAAGTGGGCCCAGAGGCCGTGAAAACAGTGATGAAGGCAGAGCAGAGAGATATAACAGGAGGTTATTCTAGGGTGGGGTGGGATGGGAGGAGGGAAGGGCTCAAGAGAAAATCTTCCTGGACAGAACCTGCAGCCTCTTTGCCATCCGAAACAGGAGCCATGGAAGACAGCTGTGTCATGGAATAGGAAATTTCTATTTCCATACATACTCTATCAGGCTTGTACGTGCCAGAGCTCAGTATCATATTCAGAATGTAATACAGGGGTGGAGAACCTTTTTCCTGTCAGGGGCCATTTAGATATTTATAGTATTCATGGGCCATACACAATTAGCAACTTAAAAATTAGCCTGCCACAGACTTACTGAATTTTGAGCCCTGCCTGTGGCTATCTTGGCAAATACTGAGTTGGACAGTAACAAATCCAAGCTTCCGAAGGGCAGGTCATCAGCACAGAGGCCTTCCTGCTGTGCCCGTGTGGGTCGGGGCCGCTGCCACCACCTGTCCCCCTGGGTGCCCTCGTTTTCCCGAGTTGGCAGGCGTGGGACTCAAGCAAGTCCCATGGTGCAGTGAGAGCAGCAGTTCATTCTGGGGAATAATCTACTGAAGTTAGTCCAGCTCGAAAAATTAGTTAAGAAAACTGGACCTTGACCTGTTCTGAACACAAACCCTATTGCCATACCCGGCTGCTCTCACTGACTCAGGTTTTGGGTTGGGGGACAGGGGAGTGGATTAGGATTCTGGAGCAGCTTGCTTTTGGCGTCTAAGTAGTAGAGTGGACATGAAACTGTTGAACTACAGGTAGGAATACTTTCCCCACATCTCTTTTCCCTGTGCCTCAAACCCTGAGGACAGCTCCCATGGCACGAAGAGAAATTTGCTTTCCAGGGGTTTTGGGGATCTCTCATGGGAAGGATAACAGGGTCATAGAAGCTGGTGCTTGCTCTGCCAGCCCAATACTTCCACCCAACCCATTTTCTTGACAACCCAGCCACAGTACTTAGTGCTTAGAGAAAGGCCTTGGAATTCAAACTTCCTGGGTCTAAATTCTAACTCTGGTTCTGCCTCTTGCCTGATCCATAGTTTGCATAAATCTGCTTAATCACTCTAAAGTTATTTTTCTTATGCATAACATGGGCATATAAAAATCTTCCAGAGGGGAAGAGGGAATTAAGTGAGCCATGGTATGGCTGAAATAATCACTTACAGTGGTAGCTAACACTGGGTAGTAAGTTAGAGATAGGCTGGTCAAGTTAGGAGCCCAAGCCAGGCTTCCACTTTTGTGGCTGTCGCCTACTTAAGACGGGGAGCAGTGGGAGCCATTGAGAACACTGCCTCAGGCTTGGTCCAAGGCCCCAGCTTTTGCCCTTGCAGAGTGATGAGTAACTGGAATGTTGGCCGACTCCTCTACAGTAAGGATTGTCACGTGTCAGGATTAGAACTGGACTAGCTGGTATTTGAGCTTTCTGTTCAGGAAATCAACTAAGAAAATATTGGACTAAGCTTGTGTCGAGAGGACTTTGATAAGCATAATTTTTCACAGTATTGTATGATGTTTATTTGAAAATTCTTCCTGAATTTGGAATCTGAAGATGCCCATGATGGGCCCTTGGGTGTGAATCGGACATTGTTTCAAGTTCATTTCTGCATTATTCATATGTTTACAAGTCCACAGTGGGGCTGACATTTTCCCTTTTATGAAGATGAGTTTTTCATCTCCTTTCTTCTTCCTTTCTAACAGAAGAGACAAAGTTTCCCTCCCTGATGAAGATACAATGCCATGCTGTGTGCCTGCTAAAGACAAAAATTCTAGAGCCAGACTGCTTGGGTTTGAATCCAGCTGCTCCACTTAGGCTGTGTTACCTTAGGCCAGTTACTCATTCTCCTGTGGCCCACATTCCACACGTGGGACACAAAGAGCAACAGTAGGATTGTGGTGAGGACTCAGTCAGCGTGTGTAGCCTGTAGAACAGATCTAGGTACTAGGGCTGTGTGTGTGCCATCAACTGTTCCAGATGATTTTCAAACATAATACTGAGTACCCCTCCTAACAATCCTGTGAACACACCCTGTTTTTATTGCCATTTCACAGATGAAAAAACGGAACCTCGGAGAGGTGAACTAGCAGGTAGTAGAGCTGGGAATTAAGCTTCAATTTGTCCACTTTGAAAGCCCATTCTCTTAACTGCTACTGACCCTGCCTCCCAGTGGGTGCTTAATTTTTGTTGTTTTTTTGAAAAACACATTCAAGCATGCTTGGCAATTTCGCTGATGCCACCTGACTTCCTTAGAAAAGGATCTTTCTCTTGACTACAGATAGGTGCAAATTCAAGATGAAAGCGGGTGGTTGGAATCAGGAGATTCCCAGGAAGCACTGGTGGCAGTCACAGGCCTACATGAGGTCAAGTTGCACTTACTTGTCTGTGGACCTGCTGCGTTCGACTTGGCTGCATCCCAGCTCCATTCCAGCTGGCCTCTCGGCTTCTGTTTTTTCTGCTCTCGTGTGTCCTCCAAGCAGCTGTATGATTCATCTAGCTAAGCTTGAAGATTTTCAAACATTTGTTCTAAATTACCCCTAGTAATGGAAAATGCCTCTAAGACATTTGGGGGAACCATGTTTAGAGCAGTTTGTGATACGTACAAGATTTGACAGGCAGAGTTAGACAGTGAGAGAGAAAGGTCTTCCTTCTATTGGTTCACCCCCCCAAATGGCCGCTATGGCAGACGCTCTGCGCTGATCCGAAGCCAGGAGCCAGGTGCCTCCTCCTGGTCTCCCATACGGGTGCAGGACCCAAGCACTTGGGCCATCCTCCACTGCCTTCCCAGGCCACAGCAGAGAGCTGGACTGGAAGAGGAGCAATCGGGACAGAATGTGGTCCCCCAACCGGGACTAGAACCTGGGGTGCCAGCACCGCAGGCAGAGGATTAGTCTAGTGAGCCACGGCGCTGGCCTGTACAAGATTTTAAAAGGCTCATGCTTCATTCTACTTTTTATTTAAAGACATTTGTTTGAAAGGCAAAGTTACAGAAAGAGAGACAGGTCTTCCATCACTTCCCAAATGGCCACAATGGCTGGAGCCGGGTCTCCCACATGGGTGCAGGGGCCCAAGGACTTGGGACATCCTCTGCTTTCCCAGGCCATGGCAGAGAGCTGGATCAGAATAGGAGCAGCCAGGACACAAACAGGTGCCCATATGAGATGCCGGCCCTACAGGTGGAGGCCTTACCTGCTATGGCACATTGTTGGTCCTATTCTGTTGACTTATTTATTTTTGACAGACAGACTTAGGCAATGAGAGAGAGAGAGAGAAAGGTCTTCCTTCTGATGGTTCACCCCTCAAATGGCCACTATGGCCAGTGCGCTGCACCAATCCGAAGCCAGGAGCCAGGTGCTTCCTCCTGGTCTCCCATGCGTGCACAGGGCCCAAGCACTTGGGCCATCCTCCACTGCCTTCCCGGGCCACAGCAGAGAGCTGGACTGGAAGAGGAGCAATCGGGACAGAATCTGGCACCCCAACCAGGACTAGAATTCGGGGTGCCAGCACCACAGGCAGAGGGTTAGCCTAGTGAGCCATGGCGCTGGCCTATTCTGTTTATTTTTAAAAGTTTATTTACTTGTTTATTATTTTTGAAAGGTGGAGTGACAGGGTTGGGGGGAAATTATCTTCCATCTGCTGATTCACTCCCCCAGATGGTTACAACAGCCAGAGATGGGCCAGGCTTAAGCCAGGAGCTCCATCTCAGTCACCCATGAGGGTGGCAGGGACTCTAGTACTTAGGCCATGATCTGCTGCCTTCTCAGGCACAATAGGAAGCTGGATGGAAAGCAGAGGAGCCAGGACTTGAACCAGAACTCTGGTATGGGATGTGGGTGTTCCAAGAGGTAGCTTGACCTCCTGCCTCACCATGCCTACTCCAAGGCTCTTGTTTTATTTTAGAATTTTAAGGCACATTTTACATTGCATTTATTTTTCTTGTAAGTGAATTTTTTATGTAGGAATAATTTGTTATTTTTAAAAAACATTTGAGAAGCAGAGAGCGAGAGAGCTTGATTCCATCCACAGGTTCGCTCCCGGGAAGCTTGTGATGGCTGGGCAGGACGCTGAAGGCATGAGCCAGGAAATCAGTCTGGTTCTCTAATCAACAAAGATGCATGCAGACTGAAAGTGAAAGGTTGGAAAAAGATATTCCATGCCAACAGAAATGAAAGAGCAGGTGTAGCCATCTTAATATCAGACAAAATCAACTTTAACACAAAAACTGTTAAGAGACAAAGAGGGGCACTATATAATGATTAAGGGATCAATTCAACAGGAAGATACAATGATTATCAATGTATATGCACCTAATTACAGGGCACAGGTTTATTTAAAAGATACATTAAGGGACTTAGAGGGAAACTTAGACTCCAATACAACAGCACTGGGGGACTTCAATACTTCACTCTCAGAAATAGACAGATCAACCAGACAGAAGATCAACAAGGAAACAGATTTAATCGACACTATAGCTCAAATGGATCCAATAGATAACTACAGAACTTTCAATCCTACACTTAAAAGAATTTACATTCTTCTCAGCAGTGCATGGAACCTACTCTAGGATTGACCACATACTAGGCCATAAAGCAAGTCTCAGCAAATTCAAAAGAATTAGAATCATACCATGCAGCTTCTCAGACCACAGTGGAATGAAGCTGGAAATAGGCAACTCAGGAATCCCTAGAGCATATGCAAACACATGGAGACTGAACAACATGCTCCTGAATGAACAATGGGTCATAGAAGAAAAAGAGAAATCAAAAACTTTCTGGAAGTAAATGAGGACAACAGCACAACATATCAAAACTTATGGGATACAGCAAAAGCAGTGTTAAGAGGAAAGTTTATAGCAATAGGTGCCTACATCAAGAAATTGGAAAGGCACCAAATAAGTGAGCTTTCAATGCATCTCAAGGATCTAGAAAAACTGCAAACCAGACCCAAAACTAGTAGAAGAGAAATAATTAAAACCAGAAGAAATCAACAGAATTGAATCCAAAAGAACATTACAAAAGATCAGCCAAACGAAGAGCTGGTTTTTTGAAAAACAAGATTTACACACCATTAGCCCAACTAACTAAAAAAAGAAAAGACCCAAATCAATAAAATCAGAGATGAAAAAGGAAGCATAACAGACACCACAGAAATAAAAAGAATCGGCTGGCGCTGCGGCTCACTAGGCTAATCCTCTGCCTGCGGCGCTGGCACCCCAGGTTCTAGTCCCGGTTGGGGTGCCAGATTCTGTCCCGGTTGCTCCTCTTCCAGTCCAGCTCTCTGCTGTGGCCTGGGAAGGCAGTGGAGGATGGCCCAAGTGCTTGGGTCCTGCACCTGTATGGGAGACCAGGAAGAAGCACCTGGCTCCAGGCTTCAGATCGGTGCAGCACGCCAGCTGCAGTGGCCATTTTGGGGGTGAACCAATGGAAAGGAAGACCTTTCTCTGTCTCTCTCACTGTCTAACTCTGCCTGTCAAAATAAGAATCATCAGAAGTTACTACAAAGAATTGTATGCCAGCAAACAGGGAAATCTAACAGAAATGGATAGATTCCTGGACACATTCAACCTACCTAAATTGAACCATGAAGACATAGAAAACCTGAACAGACCCATAACTGAGACAGAAATTGAATCAGTAATAAAGGCCCTCCTAACAAAAAGCCCAGGACTGGATGGATTCACTGAATTCTACCAGACATTAGGATTAATAACCAGAATCTACAAAGAGATCAAGAAACTCCACAACAAAACAACCCACTTAAGAGATGGGTCAAGGACCTCAATAGACATTTTTCAAAAGAGGAAATCCAAATGGCCAACAGGCACATGAAAAAGTGTTCGAGATCACTAGCCATCAGGGGAATGCAAATCAAAACCACAATGAGGTTTCTCCTCACCCCGGTTAGAATGGCTCACATACAGAAACCTACCAACAACAGATGCTGGCGAGGATGTGGGGAAAAAGGGACACTAACCCACTGTTGGTGGGAATGCAAACTGGTAAAGCCACTATGGAAGATAGTTTGGAGATTCCTCAGAAACCTGAAAATATCCCTACCATCCAACCCAGCCATCCCACTCCTTGGAATTTACCCAAAGGAAATTAAATTGGCAAACTAAAAAGCTGTCTGCACCTTAATGTTTATTGCAGCTCAATTCACAATAGCTAAGACCTGGAATCAACCTAAATGCCCATCAACAGTAGACTAGATAAAGAAATCATGGAATATGTACTCTAGAATACTATACAGCAGTCAAAAACAATGAAACCTGGTCATTTGCAACAAAATGGAGGAATCTGGAACACATCATGCTGAGTGAAATAAGCCAGTCCCAAAGGGACAAATATCATATGTTCTCCCTGATCTGTGACAACTGAGCACAAAAAAGGAAACCTGTTGAAGTGAAATGGACACTAGGAGAAACAGTGACTCGATCAGCTCTTGTCCTGACTATTAATGAACAACTTAATACTTTATCCCTTTTAGTATTTTTTGTTCTACTTAATACCATTGGTTGAACTCTGTAATTAATACAATTATTCTTAGATGCTTAAAGTTTAATGAAAAGTGATCCCTGTTAAATATAAGAATGGGAATAAGAGGGAAGAGATGTACAATTTGGGACATGCTCAGACTTGCCCCAAATGGTGGAGTTAGAAACGTGCCTGGGGATTCCAAGTCAATCCCATCAAGGTGGCATGTCCCAATGCCATCTCACTAGTCTGAGTGATCAGTTTCAGATCACAATTGATCATAATGATAGGTCTAAGAGTCAAAGGGAACACACAAGACTATTGTCTACAAATACTAACCGATAGAATAAAAAAGGGAGAGAACAATCCAACACAGGAAGCGGGATACACAGCAGACTCATAGAATGGCAGATGTCCTAAACAGCATTCTGGCCTCGGAATCAGCCCTTAAGGCATTCGGATCTGGCTGAAGAGCCCATGAGAGTATTTTATGCAAGGAAAGTCAAGACACTCTGGAAAAATAAATAAATAAATAAATAAAAATAAAAAATAAAAAAATAAAATAACACAAAACCAAACCTAAACGAAAGATCTCTGCTAGAGAGATCGCAGTGGAAAAGAACAGGCCATCAAAGAAGGAGGTGCCGTTCTCTGAAGGGAACAGAGAACTTCCACTTTGACTACGATCTTGTCAAGATAATATTGGAGTTGGAGAACTCAAGAGGCTTCCTTCCATAGCCTTGGCAGCTCATGACAAGAGCCTAGATAGATTACTAACGTCATAAATAAGCGTGTCAATTGTTAAATCAACAGGAGTCACTGTGCACTTACTCCCCATGTAGGATCTCTGTCCTTAATGTGCTGTACAATGTGAATTAATGCTATAACTAGTACTCAAACAGTACTTTACACTTTGTGTTTCTGTGTGGGTGCAAGCTGTTGAAATCCTTACTTAATATATACTAAATTGATCTTCTGTATGTAAACGATAATTGAAAATGAATCTTGATGTAAATAGGATGGGAGAGGGAGCGGGAGATGGGAGGGTTGTGGGTGGGAGGGAAGTTATGGGGGGGAGCCACTGTAATCCAAAAGCTGTACTTTGGAAATTAACATTAAATAAAAGTTAAAAAAAGAAAAAAAACATTTGAGAAGCAGAGAGCAAGAGCTTGATTCCATCCACAGGTTTGCTCCTGGGAAGCCTGTGATGGCTGGGCAGGACACTGAAGCCTTGAGCCAGGAACTCAGTCTGGGTCTCTAATCTGGGTGGCAGGAGCCTATCTACATGAGCCATCACAGTTGCCTTCTGGAGTTCACAGTAGCAGCACTGGAACCAGGAGCCAGAGTCAGGAATCCATCCCAAGTACTCAGATAGGAGAGGCAGCTTATCTATGTCTTGATAGCTAGGCCAAACGCCCATCCCTAGGAATAATTTTAGTTTTCCCACTAATTTGTAGGGCTAGTAGAGAGAGTTCCATATTTCTCTCACCTGTCTTACCCTACTGTTAATGTCTATATAGCTGTGGTACATGTCAAACCAAGAGATCTGTTTTTACATTACTTAATGTAAACTCCAAGCTATTTGGAGTTCACAAGTTTTTTAGGTAAGACAAAGGTACTCCAGAAAAGTTCACAGAAAAGTAGTTTTAAGACATAAATTTAAGCGGATGCAAGAGTTTGTGAAATTCACAGTTCCTTCATAATATGAATTTCCCACACACTTTTTTGAAGAAACCCCATGTATTTTTCCTGTACTAGGATCCCATCCAGGGTTCCACCTTGACTTTAGTCAGAGTTTCCTTAGTTGGAGTAGGTGGCATTTCCTCATCCTTTCCTTGTTTTCATGACCTTGACAAGTAGCAATTGGGATCTTGTAGAATGTTCCTCATTGTGTTTCTCATTAGGAGATTGGAGTTAGTGGTTGTGAGCTGATGTGCCACAGGGATGCTATGCCCTTCGTAGCACACTGGGTCAGGGACTATGCAACAATAACACAGCTTTTCACTGCGGATTCTAACCTGGCTCACTTGCTTCAGTGAGTGTCTACCAGTCTCTTCATTGTAAAGTTACTGTTTTTTCCCTTTCTCTTCTCTGGTTTATGGAAGTGAGTCTGTAAGACCTGTTGGCCCTCAAGGGAAAGGTAATAAATTGCACCTGCTGGAAGGGTGAGGCTGTATCTATTTTATATGAGATTCTTCTGTAAGGAAGATTTGTTTCTTCTCTCCATTTATTAAATCACTAATTTATAGTGATTTGGATCACTTTGGCCTTAACATGTAATATTTTCACCCACACATATATAAGTGGAACTGGCTTTCTAGAGGTGTGTATCTTGGGACTGGCACTGTGGCATAGTGGGTAAAGCTACTGCCTGCAGTGCCAGCATCCCATATGGGCACCAGTTTGAGTCTGGGCTTCTCCACTTCTGATCCAGCTATGGATCCTCTGCTATGGCCTGGGAAAGCAGAAGATGGCCCAAGTCCTTGGGCCCCTGTACCCGCATGGAAGACCCAGAAAAATCTCTTGGCTTCAGATCAGCCCAGCTTTGGCCATTTTGACCATTTGGGGGAGTGAACCAGCGGATGGAAGGTTTCTCTCTCCTGCCTCTACCTAATAAGGTAATAAATCTTAGGATAAAAAGTGTATCTGGAAGCTTCTACTTTCCAGCATGTAGTTTGAGCAAAACCCAAGTCTTCACAGGTGGTTTCCTGACTTCTGCTGCATTCTTGTGAGCAATGGAATAAATGAGGCACACAGGTGGATGAAGACAGTCAGTGTTGTATGAGGTTCCAATCTTCGATCTAACACCAGTGTCTGACCAAAGTGCAACCCAACGCATTCTGAATTTCTGTAGGGCACGCTACCACCTTCCATGCTAAGGCTAAGAGCTAGCGGGGGACTTGAGTTAGGCACATTTTGGAAGTGACCCTCAACTACTTTCCCCAAATATAACTTTAACAGCTCAGCAGCCTTTACAACGCCAGGAAAGAGCCGGGGACAGCGAATAATGCCTTTTTTCCCCAATTTTGGAGGCTTTAAAAAGCCTTGAGGCACCTGGGTATCCGGGCCTCCTGGCAGCTCTAATTCACCTGCAGGAAGTCAGGGACCAATTGTAGGGCAGAAGTAGCTGTAGGCTTTTATTGGTCCATGCACACAAGGAAGGCGGGGCTTTGAGTATATAAAAAAGGGAAGCTGGCAGAGGAAGGCTGTTGAGGCTTTGCGGGTGGGTGCTGTGAGGTGTGCGTGAGCATAGTCTCTAGAGCTGAAGGCATGCTGGGTACCAGGGCGTCGTTAGGTGACTAAGAAGATGGCTGAGAGGGGGTGGTGGTAAGCGGGAATAGCACACTTCTAGGAGACTTCGAGGAGAACTCTAGCTAGCTTATTGTAGAAGAGGAAGACGGACAAGATGAGGTTAGGAACATAAGCAAGCTAAGGAACTCGGACATAGGGGAACCAACGTGTGTGTAGAGAAACTTTCTCTAGGAATTCACGTCAACTTTTTGAAGTCCTACGTGTCTTTCTCCTACTCAAAGCGTAAAACGGAGGCTGCTATGGCCCTTGAGGTTTCCGAAGGGCTCTTACAGTGAGGCATAAGCTGGATCCCGTGTGGAGACTCTGCTCCGAGTCTCCTTGAGCGGTTGCCTGTTCTTAACCTCTAAAGCTGGCTACTTAAGCAGAACGCGCCTCTAAAGAAATCTGTATTCACAAGAGTCGCCTCTTAAACCTAGGAGTCTTGTCTTTGAGCTTGATCTTCAGGAACAGTTTTTAGTTAACGTCTGTCCTCAGAATCTTAAAACCTCAAATGGGTACAGCTGTCAGGAGTTATGGCAGAAGACAGGCTAAGATGCTAGTTCTCCTAGAAACTGGATATGCCTGGGTAAAAATCATGAAAAGAAACCATAGGTCACTTTAACGAATTGTCAGACTCGTACTGAGGAATAGAAAGTAACTTAAAGCTTTATGTGAGTCCATGGGGGAAGTAATGTCTTAACCGTGCTCCTTATAGCAGTTAACTGGAAGACAAGCTTAAAACCTAGGGGCAGCAGCTTACCCTATATCCGGGTGTGGAGGTGGGGAGGTGAGTTCCTCATGTTGGATTCATCAGCTTGACTAGCCTTGTAAGTTCCTTAGCAAGTCAATGGCCATGCAAAGCTATAGTGAGTAAGACGGGAAGGAAACGCCTAGCTAGGAAGCCGGTGGGGGTGGCTAACCTGGCAGTACGAGACAATGCGTTGGCTTGACAGGAAGAGCAATAAGCTACATTCCTCATAGGAAACGTGAGTGGCAGCTCGGCGGATACAAACAGGGTGCTGGAGGATGTCTTACCTTGACAGTGACAGTTTCACAGGTGCTATATACCACACTAGTTTCGCAGTCACTATAGCTTAGCCACAGCAAAAAGTGGCTTCTTGAAATTGGGCTGTCTCTAATCTTTAACTACCTCAGAATGATAGTGTGAGTGGAGACATAGGGTACTACACTCCCAGGCTCCTGAGGAGCTGGCTTAAGGGAAGAAGTGGGGCTAAAGGCGAGAGCAAGAATCTTCACCTTGCTGTAAACACCCTAAGCAAGGGCTGCTAACAAGCTCCATGTGGTCGCTTGACTTACATCAGGGACTTTAAAGTGCTGGCCCCTAAGCAACACTGTTAGTAGGCAGTTGAGTTACAAAGCTCAGGAGCGGCTTACCCGGAGTATAGCAATGAGACAGCAAGCCCAGCCTTGCTTATCCATGACTAACCTACAAAGACGAGCTTCCTGACAAATTGTTCTGGGGAGTTCTCACCTGTGCTTGCATTCCAACAGCAAAGCTTCTCCCTGGCTGGAATCCCAGAAGTTGGTATGCTATGCAAGAACTTGGTCAGAACCTAGTGGGAAGTCAGGTGCTAAGTGTGTGTGGTATGGATGCTTGGTATCAGTAGCTCCCTCACCACTGTAAACCTTGGGAACCGCTATGAAAATCAGGGAAAACAAACCAATCTCAAGGCCACAAGCCTTCCCATAGACTCCTAGGCAGAAGACTTCAACTAAAGTGTGTTCCCCCTAACGAAGGGCTAAGTAACTACCAGCTGTTACCCCAACTAATCCCAGGCTCGGCTGTGGGTGAGCCCGGACCTGGTGTCGGTGTAGCTAACTGTACAGCCTTTTGGAAACCATGACACTCTAGACTACAATGTAGCTTGGGAGATGAGGTCCTTCATGATAACACAGAATCCTGGAGCAGAGAAAAGGGACTAGAGAATCTCCCAGCCCCCTAGAGGGAATGGGACAAGAGACCCTGCTGGGATAGTGGGCCCTACCTGGAGCCGCTTCACTTGTGTAGATCGCTCTAAGACGTGTGTATCCTGCTGATCTAGTCACTGGGCTCAAACTAGCTGGCACTTTGGCTTTAGCCACTTGTGGCGTCTGGCTTGGTGGGTCGAGCCCTGAATTTCCTGTAGCTTTTAACTGAAGCTGCTTAGTTGGGCCGAGACGACTTCAGGTTCAGTTCTTGGCTTCTGCTTAGTCTGTGTACCTAGAGACTTTCCATGCAGTGACAGTGGTGACTTGCCTAAAACTTGTGGCAGCTACACTACTTCCTGGCACTCTACTTTTCCTGACTAGAGGAAAAAACTTACCTGCAGTAGGTCCTCAGGTGAACCCTAAGCAATGGTAACAGGGATACAGTAAAGTGGGAGTAGCTATAGAAACTGGAACCAGGTGAGCACCACAGGAGGCCGTTTGCTTGGAGTCACTAAAGATACAACGATCTCATCCAGATTCCAACTCTGTACCTAGAGGGAGCTAGCATTGCATGTTAAACTCTAGCCAGTGGGTTTTAAATCTGACCCTCGATATACACAGGACTGCCCCTACTCCGGGTGCAAAGTGGTACATGTGCAGGAGGCTTTGACTTGGCCCTATCTTAAGGGGCCCCAGAGAAAGCCCACGACTTCAAGAAACAAAAGTTAAGTGTTGCTTACCAGATGTTACCCACTAGAGTTCTGAGGGTCTCTAACAAGAGAAATACATGAAACCTGAGGCATGATGCTCTAAATCCCCAGTGCTAGATGTGGGTTTTCCTTGTGGGTGGATTAATCTTCCTTCTGGAGAACTTAAGCAGGACTGACCTCATACTGGGTGTACCAGTTTGCGTGATGCTCAAATACCACCGCAGGTCTGGGTCCTCAGTGGGGTAGGAGTGGTATTGGAGGAAAATGATCCGCTAGGTAGTGTTGGCCCTCAGCGTCTGAATCTTGAAGCTCATGAAGCAACTGAAGGTGCTTACAAGTCTCCAACATGTGATTCCTGTTGAACTCAAATGACTGGCCCTTCAACTCACAGGGAACCCTCTAAGAGCCTATGAGTTGGGAGTATGGTGGCTAAAGACTACCTAAGCAACTTGCCCTTATCTACTGGGATAGAGAACAAGTAGCTAACCCAGCCACGGTCAGGAGGCTGACAACAGCAAGTGACTGCTGGTGGAATGTCCTTGAATCCTGTCCCTTGTGAGGTGGGTTGAGAGTTGAGGATGACTTAGTCAACACACGATGAGCCAACAGCAGAAAGGGAGTCCATGACCTCTTCACAGCCTGAAGGAATGAAGCTAGATGTGGCTAAGGGTGAGTCAATGGTAGTGCACCAAGTGTACGGAGCAGGGTGAGGAAATGCTGGTGGGGAGTTGGAACTAGACCTTCAAGACTGGATTCCTGCCCGGAAGTAAAGCAGTACTGGAGTGTTTCTGCTTTGTCACTAGTAGTGCCTTTCTCTAAGTCTTAAAACGTTGCACGGGTACAACCTTTAGTGACTAGTTTCGATGCTACTGAAAACGCGATGTAAAGGAAAAGGGGGTCCTAGGAGGCAAGTCCATTAAGTTAAAGCTTCTCTTGCCTAACAGTTTGGAAGTAAGACCAAGCTGATGAAAGAGGAAGCCTGGGAAAAACCCCAGGATGACATCTGGCTTGTGCTGCTACTGAGGTTCTGAAATCTCCTAGAAGGATGCCTAAAACTAGATTGGCAGACACCCTACATACCTTAACTTTCAGGCTTTGGGTTCAGGAACCCTCATGAAGGAGACAGTGTTGATAAACTGGGGTCTTAGGATATGTTTTCTTGACTTCTAACTAAGGCAGTGTTAAAAGCTTCGTCAGAGCTGGGAGTCGCTAAGCACCCTTAGAGCAGTTGTGTCTAATAAATGAACCACAAGTACAAGCCATGTAACTCTAATGAGGCTACTGGAAGAACTGGAGACAACTTTGCCTATAACCTGATCAATAGTGGCTGACTTCATGTAATGAAAAAGCTAATGAGCTTAAGTTTCTGGTATGAAGGCTTAAGCCCGGGTGCGTCTTTGCTCTATCTTGAGCACTGAATGGTTATTGGTTGCATTTGCACAGCTCTCATAGACTTTGATCCAATATCTTCTAAATGGCTCCAAGACTATCATAATTGGCTACTGTTGAGTGCATGTCTTTGAAGGACAGCCTTGGAATCACATGACTCTTAGGACTGGCCTTAGGTTAAGCATTCCATCAATGTCCCCCACACCCCTATAGTCCCTTTACATGACTATTACTAGTAAACCTTTTTATCAGCTGCACCTAAAGCCCTAAATCCAAAGCTTAAACTGTTTCTGGTCTGTAGGATGAGCAAAACTATTTTCAACTTGAGTTGCTAGTATCTCTGAGTGCTCAAGTTTTTACCAGGGCGCCCCACTCACTCCATGTCCTCCAGACCAAGTTTTAGCTCCTGGTATGAGGAACTGTGCCTCCTGTTGAACCTCAAGGAGTTTGGAGTGTACTTTCAGCCATGTGTGTAGCCTTAAACCAATGGGTGTTGACCTGCCAAGGTGACTTACGGTGACTTGAAGCTGACCTGCACACCGAAGGACCAATTTAAGTGTCGAGCAGGCTGTACTGAGAATCCTCTGCATACTTAACGCCTCTTACTAGGTAAAGGGAAGCTGTCTGGAGTCCGGAACAGCTGTGGTGACCTCTTGCCTCAAGGCATGAGGTTTTTGCATAGAAAGCTTTTGGCATCAGGAGCTACTGTAGGAAGCTGAAGACTGATCCATTGACCTGTCAACGTGGAGGCTGAAGGCAAGAGAAGCTTGAGCTCAGGCTTGGCGGCTGCAGGGCCAAGCTCTAAGGTCTCAAAGTGAGACCTCTTCCCACTAGATCAAGAACCATAGTGTGCTGCTTGTGAAAACGCAGGATTCAGATCCATTCAGACTCAGAAGGTAGTAAGCTGTTAATCCCATGCCATTGGTCTTGTGAAGGCATTTACCTCAGACTGAGGGTGGTTGACGTAAGCCCAGAAGACCACCTGAACTGGTTTTTCAAATTCCCAGAAATAATGGAGTACTGAAACTGGCCTGCTCTAGTGGATGGTGGTGAGTTTGCAACTTGGTTACTGACAGATAAGACTGCGGTAAGTCTGAGGGAGTGAAACCTTAGTGAACTTCAGATTCTCATGGTAGAGGTATAACTGAAAACATGGAACTTCGTGTAGACTCTAGAAAGGCTATACAGAACAGGTATGTTCTACTTGGTACTAAGGAAGCATTTGAACACTAGAAGCCTGACCATACTAAGGTCTAAACTCCCTTGACTTGCTGGCCAGTAGTAGCTCCAAGGTTGGAGTGATATGAAGCTGAACGTTGCCAGTGCAGCTGTTGACAGTCCAGGTGGTCAGCAGTGAGATGCAAGGTAGCCACACAGGAATGTGTAGCATCTGCCTGAGTGTCCCAGCGATGGGAAACTAGCTTTTCAGTGCTGAGGTGCAGACTCCAGCTTGACACAAATGGTGACTGAGGTTGAAGTATGTACCTTGTGTGACAAGTTGGGTGTCGGCCACCCTTCAGCATAGGGGCATGTTACAAGGGATTGATAGCTTAAAATCGTGGCTTTACAGGGCATTACTTGGCAAGTAACAGTGAATAAGACCTGGTGTTACTGAAATGTTAATGACTATCACCTAGCAACAACCCTTCCGGGCTGGCTGTTAAATATGTTGAGTGTCATCCCTCACCTGTCTCAAGCACAATAGAAATCTTGCCTTCTGTTGAAACAGGGATCTGTGAAACTTGACACAAACTCCATTTAACCCAGAAACTCCAGTGGCTTTCTTGCCTAGGCTGCCTCCTATGATGCTGGATCTTGTGACTGTCGGGGTTCTGAAGATTAACACTGTTACGGCTCTGCTTGGCTTTAAGTACAGTAGTGTTTCCCAAATGTGCTCTTCAACTAGTTAGCCTATGTAACAGACTAAGCTGTCTTGTGACGAGCAGTTAGTGATTACAAAGCCATCTGCCTCTTCGTGGGCCGTCACCAGCACTGAAGCTCATGGGCAGGAAACTTCAGTGTCTTGGCAAGTTTAACTGGAGCTGGTACTTGCAGAAATGGCTCTTGTTCTTGGACTGCTTAAGTTCACCTCTTGGAATAAAAGCCAATGGTCCTTTCAAGGGAGTCTTAAGACAGGTTCCCATTGGTTAGCACAAGCAAAACTTGTGCTAACACAGCAGTAAATGCTGGTCCAAGGTGAGTCTATAAATGCCAACTATGACTTTTCAAAGTGACCCTAAGACAGATCTGAGATACTCGGACAAAAACCTAATGGTACAGATGATTATCATGTATTCCCAGATCGGGGATCCTTGGCTATTGAAACAAGTTCTGCTTATGCTTAAACCTAGCAAGAAAGGGACCAGTGCATGGGGATGGTCACTGGTGATGGACTGCAGAGCTTAGCTGGCTGGCAGACCATAGCCTGCTCTATCCTCCCATCTGCCAAACAAGTAGTATTGCTTCAGTGACTTCATAAGTGAAGACTGGTCACTTCCCTGTAGTCTCGAAGATGCAGGTGACTAGGTGACGAGTTCCCTCTTGTTCAAAGTCCGAGCCATGATTCACAGGGTCCTTACTTGAACCTTAGAAACCTAAGAATGGTTATACATGACAGTTTGCTCTTAACCAGGTACTGTATTAAGTGCTGGATTCCTGTAGTTTGGTAGTTGGCATGTCTCTGGCTCTATTGGACACAAATAACCACTCAGAGGGACTTAATGTGTTAAGCTGTTGTCTAGCTCATCTACCTAGCCCTTATCACTTGGACCAGTTGACTATTTCACGACTGAGTGGCTACTAGACACCACACGGATGTCAGACCAGTAACGACAGATCCCTAAGTGAGCTTGAATGCAGCCTACTGCTCAAAGGCCATGGACCCTCAAAACCTAATTCTATAGTGACGCTCCAAGTTACAAGAGGGTGCTGGGACTAGGGTATACTCAATAACCCCCACTGCCTAAAGCTCCTAGTTAAGTCTTAAACATCACGTGACTGCCTGCTCTTCTATGGTTCATTTCGGGCAGCTCTCCTAAAAAGCCTGGTTCTATGGTTTAAGACCTTCTCCTGGGGTGGTTTGAATGCTCATACTAGTGGTGTCCTACATAATTCTTAACCTTAAGGGTACTTGACGATTAATGTCAAGTTGCTTATCACTAGTCTTTAACATAGAAACATTAACAGGGAAACTTACAGAACTAAAACTGCTAGGATGAGAGGACCAGCAAATGGCTAGTGGCTACCCATTCTTGCCTTACCTGTATACTTGTTACTATCATGTCTAGAATCTATTCCCTACCTCCTGTCTACTTGTCTTCATTTGTAGCTACTGATTTTTTTTTAAAGTACTCCATAAACCAACCGGTCCTGAATGTGCAGGACCATGGTGGTGGATCCCACGGAAAGATGAGGTCATGGCTGGTGCTGTGAGACACAGGAATGCAGATAGGAGTAAGCAGCAGTTGCTAAGCCTTCGTGATGTTGAGTTCCTTCGTAGACTGGCATACTAGAATAACACCATAAGGTGGTGGGTGGATCTGTCAAACCTGAGTCCAGAATACTGACACCTTACTTCAACATAGGAAATGGCTTCAGTTTACAAGGTGTCTATATGGCTAAATGCCATTAAAATTACCATAACTTGGCTTTAGAACAAACATCTCGCTTAATTCTTCACTTAAGCTTGATATTTACTTTGTAACCTTAACCTCTTAAACCAAAACTAGTCAGGTGTCATTCCTGCTTTGTTCAAGGAAGTCGGGTGACTTGACAGTCACTTCCTGTCACAGAATGTCCCACCTGTTTACCTGGCTTATGATGACTCAAGTGTCAACCCTGGATAGCATGAGGCTTCCACTATGGGATCTCTTGGGACAAGATGGACTAAGTCACAAGCTTAGTCGTGTACACACTTGCATCAGACTTGAAAGACCAAATATAAGAGGGTGGAGCAAATCTGTCGCTAGGAGAAATGGCAAAATATGCTCCATTTGGTGTGTGAGCCCATGTATCTGTCAAACACATCAGTTGAGGGCTGCTCTTGTACATGACCTACGCACCTTCTCCCCAGTAAAACCTGATTTAGAATGACTGTCTTAAGTGAGCCATTTGGACACTTGTCTCATAAAACGAACTTGAAGTTCTGAAATATTAAGTCCAGTCTTAGTATAAATTGGAGAAAGCAACCACCTGTTATACCATGCAGGAATAACACTTCAGAGCTTTATCGCCTATAATTTGGCTTGAAGATAGACAACATGTGTAAGGTAGCCTTCATTAAAGGTCTTACTGTAAGAAGGGTTGAAGGAATGTTGGTGGAAGTGCCTCCCCCAGTCCTTGGCACACATCACTGAATGGCTGCTACTGTGCTTATTGAAGAGGTGTGATGAGTGACTCTACCTTTGTCCTCAATGTAGTCATATCCCTGTCTAGCTTTTTGAACTCTGACTTTACGGCTGTCAAGATGGTTGTCTTACAGACTTTGGATCTTTTAACCACTTATTCAGCAGCTGTTGCCTTTAGTCACTTTTTCCAACTATCCTGCGGTTTTAACACTATGAACCATAATGCAACTTCTCACACTGGGAAAGTTGAGCTGGGCTGAAAAGACTAAAGTACACGGGCACATAGGAGCTCATGGCAAGGTTTTCTTCCAGTGGCCAGGTCTTATATAGAAGGGAGCAGGGACAGAAGCACAGAAACATTCTTGTGGGGGCAGTCCAAGCAGCTTAGATCTTTAGGCTTTGCTGTGGTCTTGGAACAATCTTCCACTTGGCTTTAGACAGTGAAGCACGCACTAACAACTCCAGCTCACTGAAGCAGGCAGTTTGGATTTCTTTGCCTGGGTCTTGGGTGTTGTCCGTTTCTTCCACATCAAACTCAGGAGCTACCATCTTCTAACTTCACCCTCCGACTCCCTCCTGATCCTTTCTGAACCGGGGTCTCTGCCTCTTAGCTAGACGCTGAAGGTTCCATGAAGGTCCTCCAGTAGTAGGAACTTGGGAGTCCTTCGGGCAATCAGACCTGGAGTGAGACTACTATCGAGTAACAGCTGTGGGCTTTGGATCTTTGTCAATTGGCCTGTGAGCAACTTGTCCTGAGGGAGGACTTGTCTAGGTCAGGTAGCCTCAGCTGTGCTCAGCACTGCATTGAACGGAGACACCTATCAGTCTAAATAGGATGGCTCCTTGGACCTGCTGCTGTGGTAGGCCACTTTTTAAGTGGGGGCCTCCACACTTTGGGCTCAAATCTCAAGTTCGCGAAAGCAGTTTCAGGTAAAGCTTTTTTCATGGTTGCTAAGCGCCCTCTGTTGGCAGAAGTGCTCATAGCAATGTCAAGCTCTGCAATGCTTAAACGTGTACCTGAACAGGTGCCAAGAGGCCAAGCTTCAAACATGAAGCCCATTAGGTCATCTACCTGTGTCTTTGGTTTCATTGTTTGCCTCTAACTTGTTCTAGCATGGTGGCATTGACACTAAGTGACCATTCTACCCAGCTTCGAGTAACTATCACCATCAGAGGGATAGCCTAGGGGCAATAACAATGCAGGTGAACTGTGAAATTCCTAATGCCACCTACCTGACACTAACCTATTCAGGCCATCCAGGTAATGGAAGCCAACAGGGTTTCTTCAGTAAAGAAACTTACACTTCCCTCATACCTGGCCAGGCCTTAGCACCCATCTGATTACTAAGCCCCTTCTGTCAGCTTCTAATTGCCTCTTTAATAGCTAAAACTTCCCCATGACTTAAAGCAACTCTTAAGTCCCCAACTAATACCGTCCTTTGTCCTGGGCCCTGTGTACTTAATCTGCTTGTTACGTATTTCCTTCAGACTGAAAACAACGAAATTCTAGGTAGTCATGCACATGAAACATCAAATGGAAATGGTTTGTGAGCTGGTGCTGCAGCCCCCTCAAGACCATCTTCTGCTAGAACCATGTCTTGACCATGGGTCTCTACTTGACCCCTACTCATAATTGAAGTCCAGCAGTCCTTGTCCTAACCTGACAGAAGTCAGGATTGCCATAGCGGAAGGAGGAAATGATAGAAGCAGGTCAGACTGTCAAACAGCTCATTGCTAGCATGCACACTAAACAAAATGAACTAGACAACTAGGCATACACCTGCCTTCCTAATAACTAGACATGAACTTGTACTCTTGGCTATCCCCCCCGTTCCTCACTCTGCCCATGGTGGAAGAGATAGCCAATGTTTCTAATGTCTCCTACTGTAAGTGTAGTTCTAATACTACATACAACTTCTCAAACCTTAATGGGAACAAATGGTTATGTTCCAAGGCATCACTCAAGAACACAAGACTGCCCCTTGATCGACCCGACTCAGTATAGATACCCTACCCCGTGTCAGTGCCCTATATCAGCCGGAAGTAGCCAGAAAAACTGGTACTCCAATCTACCCAGGATTGATGGAACAATGACTTAAGTCTCAGCCATTCTTAGGTTCTCATTACGCCTGACCTTAGAGACCAGGTCAGCTTGACCATGTATTTTCCCCCACCCCACCTCCTGTGTTGAGGTTAGAAAGCCCATGATAAAACTTGAACCTGTCTAGAGAAGTTCCCTTCCACCCCACTCTAGATCCTGAGCTCACCCTATGATATGTAAGGTCCAGCTGCCTGGAAGACTGGGCCCTCTGCCATGGGTTTGGTCTGTGCATATGATGGCAGTTGGTCAGCCACTTCAGTTTTTGAAAATTGGCTGTAGGTTTGTATCCAATCTACATCTTGATCCTCCCCTTTAGTTCTCGACCCTGTCCAGATTGCTTTGCCGTATGGTCAAGATACTTCATGTTGGAACTGGGTGTCTTGGATTGATAGGGCTCAATCTCTTGCCCTCAATACTGTCTCCTTCTTGAAGGCTCAAAACCTGGGCTTAAAGCTTGGGGTGGGAAGGAATAAGAATGCTTTCCAGAAGGCCTATGACAACTTCAAGAGTAGAAAGCCTGGTACAACCCAGACCACCTGATGAAAGCTTTATTCTGGTCTTCATGGACCAACACTAGGTAAAAATGACATTGCTAGAACAAAGTATCAAACTGTTCTGAAATCTTAGTAACTACCCTGTTACTATGTTTACTAAGTTGTAACTGACAATACAAGTTTATCAAATAGTGAGTGTAATGTACATCATATGAAACCTAATATGACCACTTCAGTGTACACCTGGTTGACAGTAAATAGGGGGTCATGTAACCATTGTCCTCACAGGTCAGTAGGCCAGGCTTACTTGAACCACAAAAGATGTGAAAGCCATTGGAGTACAGATATCTTGTCTAACAGTTGTAGTGCTGTAGCTATCTTATTCCAGACTTCTGACTACTTCAAAGGCAGAGTTAGGCAGATCTTCCATCTGCTGGTACACTTCCCAGATAGCCACAATGGCTGGATCTGGGCCAGGCCAGAGACGGGAGTCTCATCTGGGCCTACCATGTTGGCTGCAGCGGTCCAGGAACTTCAGGTGTTTTCTGCTTCCCCTGCCCCCAGGGAGGTGGATTGGAAGAAAGCAAGCAGCTGAGACTCGAGCTGCTAACCACATGGGATACCTGCATTACAGGTAGTGGCTTAACCCATTACATGAGAACACTGGCTCCCTCACTGTTTCAGCTTACAAAACTTTGTACATGGTTAGCAGTCATAACTTACCAGCAAATAGTGATCTTCTGTAGGATAGATGGATTCCATATCTGAACTTATGTGGATCTGATGTCAATGCCTCACAAATGGGCATATTAAGAGTTCATCTAACTGATCAAGTTGCATAAGGCAAACACTACTTCTGACACTCATGCCTGTGACTGCAAGTTAATAGCATTTGGGAGCCTCTAGATCCTGTTGGAGTTTAGGTGTTGGATAAGAACGTGCATAACCTGATCCACTCGTCTTTCTAGTAAGATACTGCAAAAGTTGATTTAAAGGACTTCTAAAACTGGGTCTACCTAGCTGTTTGGCGCCTTAAATGGTGACTGGATTGACACTCGAGACATACCAACTACTAGAGCTGAGGTTGCACTAAGGGTCTGGCATTCCTCAGAACTATACTTGAGCTGTCATGCCCCTGAATTCCAAGAGATGCTGATGGATGGGTTAGTCTGGCCCACTCGTTATAGTCCCCAGCCTTCTCTGTAGCTCCTGCTCAACTGCAGGTTAGCCCATAAATGCACTCAAGCCAGGAGTGTGCTAAAACTGCAAGCCAGGTTGTTGCCTAAATACACTCCAGAGTCCTGGAGACATTCGCCTTGGAAATGGCCTGAGTTTTACAGGGAGATTCTATAACCGAGTGAGGGCACAGGCTCAGAGCCCAGCCCTGAGCTGCACTTCCTCCTATAGCCCGAGCACAACTAGGTAACCCTCATGTCTCAGCCCTTTGACTTGATAGCATTGTATGAGTAAGCCAGACAGTTGTCACTATCCCTGTGGCTATGATAGGTTACTCCTGCCTCTAGGTAATCAACTTGGCCTTGCACTGAACACATGGCTTGACATTGCAGTTAAGTCTAGGATCTTCTATGGTGGCTAAAACTCACAGCCTATGTACAAGCAGTCTGTAGCTCTGGCCAAGTGTGGAGGTACTGTTGGAAGACTTGATCTCCTGGCAGATAGGTAAAGGGACTGCCAGAATGGGCTTAGAGCCCTATAAACTCTGACTGCAGTTCGGGGAAACTAGGAAGAGCTTGAAAGGAACAGATAGACCTTAGTGTCCGCAATGTCTGGACTGGGCCAGGCCAAGTCCTGGAGTCTGCAACTGTGTGTGGGGTGGTAGGAGCCCAAGTAGTTGGGTTGTGCCACCTTGCAGTTTCTAAAGCAGAAACTAGGACTTGAACCAGCACTTGGCCATGGAATTACTGGCATAGCAGGTGGTAGCTTAAACTGCCATACCACAGCTGGTTGCTCCGAGTTTGGCTATAGTTGGTTTTCTTGTCCAAGATTAGAACAAGTCATTGTGCACTGATCTCCTGGTCTGATTGGGGGAGGTCCTCAGTGGATCCAGGGTATGCTTGAAGATGGTGTAGTACTTAGGTCTCAAGCATCAGCATCCTTGTACATAACGTTCTCCAACTACATTGAGTGGTCCGTGTGGAAGAGACTTGCGTGGCATACAAACTAGAATACTAGGAAAACATGGAGTTTGTGGGAGGAGGTCCCAGTCTTGAGGGATGAGGTTGTCATAGACCTAAGCACAAACCAGTAGGTGCTATGGCTTCCTGGATAGAAAGCTGTGCTCTAGGATGTGCCTGTTGGCCTACAGGATACAATGTCCTTGAAGACAAAGGGGGCTTGCAAGGGAGCAGCAGACTTGGATGACATGTTCACGTGTGGAGAAACAAATGTCATACCAGGAAAAGGATGGGAAAGATGGGTTACTTGGCTTCATGTCTAGAGTCCCTAAGCATCACGAGTGACGCCTCTAACCCCAGGGTCTAGAGGCAATTACACGTTAACTGAGGTGTAACAAGCCAGCAATGATCTCGATACAAATGGGACCTATTCTACACTGGCAGGACTTGGCAACTGACCCCTTGTTTCTGCTCATGTTCTCCTACTTAACACAAGCCCCAGAAACTGGATTGCAGGTTCTCAAATGGCTTCACACAAGTAGGTTCTCCCTAGCTTGTGAAAGGCAAGACTGAGGGATGTCATTAAGCTCTTGGATCATAGGACAGAATGAAATAGGGTGCCTAGGCCAAGTGGAAATGGGGACAGTAAAAGGAATACCTGAGGACTAAGGAGGAATCAGATGTCCGACTCCACTAGGGCTAGAACACCTTGAAGTGGGTATTTGGGCAGAATGACCAGGCAAAGGCACTTTGAGCCTGACTATCATCTGCGTTGTGTGCAGTACTAGCTGTGCCAGTCTTCAGTTGACATGGAATGTCTCAGCTGTACTAAAGACAGTGTACACTGACCTAAGTCGGCTGTCAGTGGTGGCATTCTAGCAGTGGAGTGCCCTAGTGGTATTGTCCTGGAATACTTGACCAACCTCTAGATCTGTTGAATAAAGCACAACATTGAAGCCCACCTCCCACCCACCCAAGAGGTTCTTAAACTTACGACTATTCCAGAACACTTGATGTTATCTCAGGGTGATCTTGCCCTTAGTTATCAAACTTGTTACAAAATAGAACAAAGACTAAGTTGTACACATGTCTCCCTCCCTGTAACTTTGCCTCTGAAATCCATACAAAACATCTCCAACCCAGTGGCATACTGCTGGGGCTGAGCCAGGCACTGCTTCCAGGTCTCCCTCGTGGGTGGCAGGAGCTAAAGCACTTGGGGCATCTTCACTTCCAGACACTAAAGGGGAGCTGGGTCAGGAGCAGCTGGGACTAGAACCAGCGCCTGTACATGATGCCGGTGCCACAGGTGGTGACTTTAAGCTGACTGGAGCCAGTGCTGTGGAGTAAAGTTCCTTCAGGTGTACGTCAGCTTTTCCTCCCAGTACCAACTGTGGGGGTTGTGTGTGTGCCCAGAGTACCTTAAGAGTCCTTTGGGATTGGAAGCAGACTTAGGAAGTCAACACATCCTTCTGCAGTAGAAGTTAAGCTTGAGGCATGAAGCCTGTTCTAGCTCCTGCTTTCTTATCTCGTGGGCTCCCCTGCCCATCTTTCCAAGTAGAAGACTTGAGTTACTGGGGTTGACAATACACAGGACATGTTGGGTGAACCTTCTTCTGAGTGGCTTGTCCTTGAACACGTCTTGAATTGCTAAGTGAGCAGAGTTTGATCACATCTTTAGCCTCGCTAAAAAACCTGAGCTTGACTCGATTGTATAACAAAGCTAGTCTGACCCTACAAACTGAAGCCTAGCTCACAAGTGGCATAGAACCATGTGGGGATAAAATGGAATCTCCTAAAACCTCCAGTCTAGGCAGAGTTGCTCTGGGTCTATCAAAGTGCTGTACATCGCTTATGTCTCTGTGGCCCCATGCAGGTGTACAAAATGAAGACTAGGCTGAGGACTTGCCATACTTCCAGCTACCCTGTGATGGTATACAGCCTTAGAGCTATAAAGCCCAGATCTTCACTGCATGGCAGAATATCGCTGTCCCAGGCAGACTTGAGCTCAACCAGGTCCTGATGCAGTATGGAAGGGAGTCTGGTGTTAAGTTACCACAGTCTCCCAGAAGGTTGTCATAGGAACTCCACACAAACACTTCCTTCCTATATGCTACTTATGCCCACCACATTTGGCTTCCCAAAGCACCCATGTAGGTATGATCTCTTGGGTGCATGGAGCCTGTTAAGACTTGGCCTAACTTGGAAGATCCTGGGCCACTGAACCCGTTATGTACCCTACTGTGAACTGAAGAGGACATTTGTGGCTGTGGGGAGCGACTCGGACTAGACGGTTACTGGAATTAAGACTTATTCTACGCATCTGCTCTCCCACAGTATGGCGCTGGGAGAGGAGGAAACAGCTTCTACACAGCTGCCTCCAGTTCGACCAATAAGCAGCAGGACCTGCTCCTGATTGGAGGAGAGCAGCGTACTCGGCGTGTGGGTAGCAGAGTTGGGATTGGTGGAAGAGGACTATAAAGGAGGAGAGAGACAACATGCATCAGGAACCATCTATCTGAAGTAACACCAGAGGAACATCTGAGCAGCCCCCGAGAGAGCCAGCCGGCAGTGTGCTGCTCCCCCGCGGAAGTGGGGAAAGTGGCAGGGGGCACCGCCCCTCCACGGAGGTGAAAGGGACGGTAGCCAACCCGGAAAGAACCAGCAGCAAACCAGGGAAGGGCTGAGCAGACAAAAGAACAGCGCAGGGTCCTGTGTCGTTCCTCCACGAAGACGGGGAGCGACATAATGGTGCCGTGACTCGGATAGGAAGCCTAGGCAGGGTCTAGTGTCGCTCCTCCATGAAGATGGGGAGCGACAGTGGCTCCTCTGCCCATGCTGCACTTGAGTTTTAAACAGTCTCAAGACTAGGCTGGGGCATCTAAGGACTTGAGCTCAGTCAGTTTGGGAGTGTCAAACTGGATAACTTGCTAGAAAAACTTACCTAATGGATAAACTTGAAGGGGGTGTGTGGGGAAGGTTAGTAAGATCTGAGAAACTGATGCTGTCACGGAAGTGGTAGCAGTTGAAGACTAAGCAGGACCATCTTAGAGCCACTCTGAGAACATGTTGACATTGAGGAATTTGTAAACCGAGTGGGTTCAGACCAGTTTGACAAGAGTCTGTGTAGGTCTACTCGATTTCGTTTTCAGAGGGGTGAATGCAGAACTAGGATATGGATGCAGAGGTAGGCAGTCCTAAAAGCGGGTACTGTATGTCTGGGTACTCAGGACTTGTGTGCAAGCAATGGATGGTAATGGCAGTGAAGAGATGAAGTATAGGAGGTGGCAGGGGAAAATCCTAACCTGTCTGTAGGTGTAACCTTAATGAAAGACCAGGAAGGCAGAAGAACCTTAAACCACAGTACAGCTCTACAGCACAACTTGCCTGACTGAGGGGAGGTTACTGTCTTTGGATCCCTTCTGTTGGGTGTCACTGAGGGCTTCATAAGTGCTTCATAATTCATACCCATCCTGACACATCCCCATTCCTGCACCTGGACAACCTTTGATTTCAGCTTCCTTGCAGGCTGCCAACCAGCTAGGCCATTGACAACTGCTCATGCATACACATGCCTTATTTTGGGCTCTTCACCCTCTAGAGTAGGTGACCCTATATTCACTGAAGCTATACTTAAAACCAGGCCTAATACTTAGAACTGTGTACGGTTCTCCTGTATAGGTTTACTCACAGGATATACAACTTAATGTGAACGACAACCGTATATCAGTGGCACTAGGACATGGCATTATGTAGTATCATGTCTCCACTTGGACAGGGACAGTTCCAAAACTTGGAATTGGCCTTGCTAACATCTTACACCAAGTGCCTAAGGTCAGGATTGTCAAATGATGAGCCTACTAATGTCAACTACATGTTGAAATTGGAAGCAATGTCTCAGTGACTTCCCAGACCAAGGAGATCAGCCAGCAGCCAAATACAAGCCAGAAATCCATCTACCACCTGCTTTGACCTCTTAACATGTGGCCATGACTTGGAGGTCTCTTGAACAGTGCCAACTCAAATCCTGTGCCAGGGCAACTGTAGAGACTCCTTGAGAATAAATGGGTACAAGAACCCTTGACCAGCTGGTCTGGTTCTCTAGATACCTGTAGAATTCCTGGTAGTCAAATGCCTGTTTCTGGAAGAACTTGGAAGATAAACACTTGAATAACATGGTAGTGACAGTGATGCCAATACTAAAGGGCAGCGAAATCGGTAACAAGAGTAGGGTGGGGAAGAACCACAAAGTTCAGTGCTCCATGTGGAAAATGAAGTCCACAAAAGGTGGTCCATGAAGACCAAAGCTTAAAGTTTCTGGGAAGTTAGCACCATCCTGGTGAGGGAAGGGGCTCTGGCAAGTTAGAGCGCTGTACTTGCTTAATGGTAGTTCTAGGCAAGGCAGTATCCCAGCAACATCTCAACCAGAATAACTATGGCATTGGGAACTGGAAACGTAACAATGCAGGACATAATCGCGTTTCTAGTGACTTTATGGTTGCACCATTAACTGGGGAAACAGGAACTGACTTGGTGTACCACCTGATCTTAGACTAAGATCTAGTAAACATCCAGCTTTAGTTCTAACCAACTAGAGTACTGGTACCTCCTACTTGGAGACTCGAGCTCCGTTTGAGCCTACTACCAGGTCTTGATGCGAAGCAGAATTATGTGACATGGAAAGTTTGTCATAGAACTCTAGCTATGGTATGGGTCTGTATCGCAATACTTCACCATTATGTGACCTTGTAGCCTAGGAAGTAGGGGATCTTAGACTATAGTCTGGAATGTGAACTCTGGACTGCCTTCAGTGATGTCACTGGTCCTTATCGGAGCCATGTCGTTTATCAAGGCATGGATAAGTTAGGGTGGAAACTCCCAGTGTACTGCCTTTCCTATGGTCTCTTGGATGTTAACTTCGGCACCAGATGTCTGAGTCGCATGTGCTCACTATCCTAGTCTTAGTGATGGAAAACTCAATCCACTGAGGGTCATGGGGACTCCTCATGGGGTTAGTGCTTGACCTGGTAGGTTGTCTGGGGATGATGGATATGTTCAGCTGACCTGTAAGTCTTTCAGCTGCTGCTTAAGAGATCGGATCTTATACCAAGTAGCATGGTACTTCATCGGACGTTTAATCATCTTGACTTAATTCTGCAGGCTTCTAGGAGGAAGATGTGAGAAAGTAGCTGGGAGGACCTGTAGGGTAAAGATAAAACCTGAGCAGGTACAACAGTGTGGCAGAGGCTCCACAGTAACTTAAATTTCTTGACAGAGTGGACAGTGAGACAAAGGTCTTCCTTAACCATTGGTTCACTCCCAATGGCAGATGCAGCTGGCACATGGCTGTGATCTGGAGCCAGGTGCTTCCTCCTGGTCTCCCATGTGGGGGCAGGGCCCAAGCACTTGGGGCATCCTCCACTGCACTCCCTGGCCACAGCAGAGAGCTGGCCTGGAAGAGGGGCAACCGGGACAGAATCTGGTGCCCTGACCGGGACTAGAACCCGGGGTGCTGGCGCCACAGGCGGAGCATTAGCCTAGTGAGCCATGGCGCTGGCCCCATGGTAACTTCTGTCTCAATTTTGTTAAAGGAACGAACCCAGTGGCTGAGTAACAGCTAGTACACAAGACCCCCCCACACTCCCCTAGAACTTTAAACTTGTACTCTAGAAACTTGTACTTAATACATGTTCAGGATTGTAGTGGCTTCCCCCCCCCCCCATAACCTCCCTCCCACCCACAACCATCCCATCTCCCACTCCTTCTCCCATACCATTCAAGATTCATTTTCCATTATCTTCATATATAGGGGATTACTTAGCATGTACTGTACATGCTAAGTGAAGATTTCAGCAGTTTGCACCCAAAGTATAGAGAACTGCTCAAAGACTAATTGTACCATTTAACTCGCATAGTACAATACATTAAGGACAGAGGTCCTACATGGAGCAGGTGCACAGTGACTCCTGTTGCTTTAACAACTGACACTCTTGTTTATGCCATCAGTAATAGCCCTAGGCTCTTGTCATGGGTTGCCAAGGCTATGGAAGCCTCTTGAGTTCGCTGACTCCGATCTTAGACGAGGTCATAGTCAAAGTGGAAGCGCTCTCCTCCCTTCGGAGAAAGGTACCTCCTTTGGCCCGATCTTTCTACTGGGATCTCGGATCGTTCATGTAGGTCACTGTTTTGCCCCAGTGTCTTGGCTTCCCATGCCTTAGAAACTCCTGTGCCTTTTTAGCTGGATCTGAATGCCTTAAGGGCTGATTAAGGCCAGTGTGCTATCTAGGGCATCTGCCAGTCTGAGTCTGCTGTGTATCCAGCTTCCTATGCTGGGTCATTCTCTCCTCAATTCTATAATAGACACTAGTCTTGTTTATGTGATCCCTTTGACAATCCTGTCTATGATCTACTAAGAACTTGAATTCATCACTTTGACTAGTAAGATGGCATTGTGCATGCCACCTTGATAGCCCCCTAGAACTTGAAGGCAACTGGCTGGACCAGGATTGGTGTATCAGCCTCGGACAAAATATCTCCAGTCACTTAATCTTAAAATTCCTACTTTGCTTTCATTCTGCCTTTGGAACTTGGTCTCTTGACCTCTAAACGGTCATGATTCCTCAAGTTATTAAACTAAAATTCCCTGCAGGAGACTGGATGGAGCTTTGGGAGGTGGTTGTTAGTCCTAGGCTTAAAACGGTTCTGAGGTTACTGTTTCTAACCTAGATCTTGGATACCTTATCTGACGCTCTTGCTGTTCACTACAACTTACTAGTCAACATGATAGCTTAGAGAAGACTAAACCAAGCTCTTGCTGAGGTCCTATCATGGTCTTCACTTACTGATATCCACTTCACCAGTGCCTAAACCTGAAAATGGAATTTGGATGTCAGTCTTTGGGTTGACTAACATGTAGGAGGTGGTCTTGTAGTACAGAAAGCTGAGTAGCCTCCCTGGCATTTAGCAACTAGATAGCACCATTGTCTTTGAAGACAAAAATACCTGCAGATATTGCCAAGTGTGCTCTGGGAAGTAGCGGTGGGATAAATCTGATGCTTTCCATGACCTGACTACAGAACCATTGTAAACCTTAACTGAAAAGACTTCATTTTTAGGCTAAAATCAATGTCCTATTTACCTAGCCTCTAGCTTTCAATTTTCTTGACCCATGTCTCTTGTATATCTGACCTCAGATCTTTAGACCTACAATCTCCTATCCCAATCAACTTTGCTTCTTGGGCTCTGTCTAGGACACCCCCCCCCCCCAAGTTAACTTGTTCAACACATCCAGAAACGAACATTACCTTATTCTGGTAAGGTAGACTAGTACTTCAAAGTTAAGACAATGGAGCCAGGATTCACAGTACAGAATAGCCTTACCTGTCTGGGCTGTGTTGTGCCTGGACAGCCTTGCTGTCTACAAAAACTCCAGACTGCTTTAAGCAAATAGACCCAGTAAGCCATCTAAATAGTTGTAGATGGCTTAGTATATCTACACTATGGCTTGCTGGCAGAGTGACTCCCATGTTGCATAAGAAACCATCTGCCAAATATAGACCTAAAACCAAACATCCTAGGAAATTGTGTTTAAAGTGTCAACTGAACTCGGCTGTGTTTTCAAAGCTCTAGTAGATTGTGGGGAGCAATCCGGACTGGACTGAGTTACTGGAATTAAGACTTATTCTATGCATCTGCTCTCCCACAATATGGCGCTGGGAGAGAAGTAAACAGCTTCCGCACAGCTGCCTCCAGTTCAACCAATAAACTGTAGGACTTGCTCCTAATTGGAGAGCAGCGTACTCGGCGTGTGGGCAGCCGAGTTAGGATTGGCGGAGGAGGACTATAAAGGAGGAGAGAGACGGCATGCACCAGGAACATCTATGGGGAACATCTAGCTGAAGGAACACCTGTGCAGCCCCCGAGTAGAGCCGGCCGGCGGTGTGCCGCTCCCCTGCGGAAGTGGGGAATGTGGCCAGGGGGAACTGCCCTTCCACGGAGGTGGAAGGGATAGTAGCCAACCCGGGAAGAACCAGCAGCAAGCCTGGGGAGGGCCGAGCAGACGAAAGAACAGCGCAGGGTCCTGTGTCGTTCCTCCACGAAGAGGGGGAGCGACATAATGGTGCCGTGACTCGGATATGAAGCCTAGGCAGGGTTCAGTGTCGCTCCTCCATGAAGAGGGGGAGCGACAGTAGATGAATGAGATGGCTTTGGGAACAGGCCAATTCTTGGATCTAAAGCCACTACTGGTCCCCTCTACTGTGTTGGGTAGATGTACGTTGAGCTTCTAGGAGTAAGTGTGAAGAACCAGTTCTAGGAACTTGGAGGAATAGCTTCCTCTATGCGTGTAAGAGGGTAATGTTGAACTACAGTGAAGATGAGAGCAAGGGTAATGAGCCAGAGTTTTCCACATGTGTTTGCTGTGGTCAGTCAGCTTTTGAATCAATGCGTTTACCAGGATACCTGTACTCCCAAAGCAACTATGCTACCACTTGACATGGGTACTGCATCATGGTGTTACCTGATGGTGTGGTCTCAGGGCTGTGTATCGGGCAGGATCCAGTGCAAGAACTCCATCCAGTTAAAGGGACCCTGGCTATTACCAACACTAAAATACCAAATAAGGATGAGTAACACAAACAGCTTTCTTTCCTAGCACCTCAAATGTGACATAAGAGGTACACAACTAAATGGCCTTCGCTTTATGCACACCTTCAAAGTGATTCTGGAAAACAAGGTGACCTTCACCTGTGACTAGACTTTGCAATCGAGTCTCATGAGCCTGATCACTCCTGCTCACAGGCACAGAAACCCTGGTGGAACAAGACGAGGTTGGATAACCTATGCCTAGCATGGCACAGGGAGATTCAGCTTAAGCTTGCATTCTTGGCTTGCCTTAAACTGCACACCCTGCTCTGCCTCAAAGCTTTGTATATCACTGTAAGGAGGCTTTCCAGTAAATGGTCTGAGAAACTGTTGGCAGAGCCCTTGATAGATGCTTGGGCTATGGGTTGGGTGCCTGTGGTAGAAAGTTGACACGTGATGGAACTGCAATGCAGCTGTAGGTGCCCTTGGTGTCGAGACTTGGGCTTGAAACAATACAATGGACTATGCTTGTCTTGACACTGACATCAGTACTTGAGTATACTGGTCAGTTGGCACACTGACAGTCAAAACTCAATGGTTGGTTCCAAACAACCTGTTACGGCAGTTGATCCCCAGAATGTAGTTAACACCGGTTATATCCCTTACACATTGACTAGAATAACTGCTAATAGACAGCCTGTCCCATGGAGCAGGAAGTCTAGGAATCTGAACCTGCCTATACATCATACAGGAAAGAACCTTATTCTGGTAAGGTATGTTAGTACTTCAAACTTCTCCCTGTGTTTCATGTGATGTCTGGAATCCCTTGGTTGCTGCAAAACTGTCCACTCACTGCTGAGGTACTCCATAGTAAACTTACTTTACCTATACAAATTCCTGCTGCAACTGAAAGCGAGCAGATGCTGCATGATGTTGGGCTAATGACTGTCAAACAGACCCATACCTTGCTTACAGACGTCTGGCTTTAGGGGTCCAAAATATTCTAACACTTGATCCATTGGAACCTTGACTGTCATCCTGGAAGTCATCAAATACTTGAGACAACACCTGATGCTCCGGGCACAAATCCAGTGAGCCATGATGTGATAAAGTGACAAACCATGTCCTTGCCAATGCATAGAACACATGAGTAGCACATCAAGGGAACACAGCACATCTGGGAACAGTGAGCCATTGGCTCAACTTCCAGGTGCTATATTCTAGAAGATACAGTACATTCCTGTATGGTATACGAGGATACAGGAATGCTTTCCTGAAGACTTGATCAGCTTCTGTGTGTGTCTATACTTGCAGTAAGGCATGTTAGGGTTTGTGGTCTGATCATCTGACCCACTTAGCCTAAAAACTGAGCTTCCTGACTTAAGATGGCATTCAAGACTGGTCCATGCTGCTTCTGTAATATTGACTCCTCCACTGGCCTTGAGAGAGGAAGATGCGTTGAATCCTGTGTAGATCCACATGTCACACTTCTGACCAAATTCTGTTTAGGCTGTAGACCAGCTGTTGCTTATCACTGTCCCCAAGATTAGTGCAAGAGGTGGCACCTGGGGCTGCTTGATAAGTTGTATACTTGCCAGACATTTTCAGTATAGACTAGTACTCCTACACTTTGATCACAGGCCATGTGACCTATATCGTACCCTGCAACCTGAATTTGGTGCAGAGCTGTTCAGCCTCATTCAAGATTAGGAACTTTACAAGTAGAAATAATCCATACTTCAATCTTATGGCTCCAGACTCCCCAGGTATAGGGATAATGTGTCAAAGCCAAATGACAAGGGACTTCAACTGCACTGGCAAAACACCTTGACAGCAACAACTTCTGAAGAAATGGGACTGTGGCGTGCCTACCCCAGCACCCCATGAAAAACCATCACACCTGAAATGGGTGGTATGGTACCTTAAGGGAAAAGAGATACACTAAGCATGGGAAGTAGATTTGAAAAGGAACCCACAATCTAAGGGACTTCAAGGGTAAAATGCTAACAATGTTTACCTTGCTGCATCTTGTCAAATACTGCACCAGCAGACCATCAGTCTTGATGTGCTATTCATGAGCTTGCCAAGTTCAGAATGTTGTAAAACTTCAGACCTCTCACACTAGCCCCTGACAAGTATGCTCATGCCTCCTGAACCTTCTGGATATTATCAAATGATGAGTGATGTAATACTGGTAAGTTAACTAGTTGGTTCTGCTTCTGGATGGTGCAGTCTTGGACTGAGGGAGCAGGGAGATGCTGAGTAGAATGTGTAGAGTGTCTCTAACCCACTAAATGGTGCTTGCTGAAAACTGGAGTTGGTTGTGATGGTGGTAGTAAAACACTAGTGCTTGCCACAATTAGATGGCCATTAGCTTAGTGTACTGACTTGGAGTGGAGAGGCGGTGGCTAAGACTTGGAGTAGGAAAAACCTTGGCTTGGTTAGCATCTGCATGCCAACTTGCTGGTTGGGATTACTGAGTCATAGGGAATTCAAGAGCTCTGGTGTCTAGCAGCAAGTTACCATGAGGATGGCCTAAACCTTACTAGAGACATTTGTTAGGTATGAAGCTAATGCAGTGCCTTGAAGTTGAAGCCCAAACCATAGAATAGAAATCTTATCTTGAATGTCAGATCTTTATGGAGCCTGACTAGAATTTAAAGGGTATGTTGGCAGGGCTTAAGACTTCTGTCTTGACAGCTCCAACTGCTCTAGGCTGTCCCTTGGCTCACGGTTCCTGACCATTCTAAAGTCAGCAATGCAGTGTTAGGCAACATCACACTGACACTGCCATCACTAGTCTAAGGACTCTAGGAATCCAACTTCTTACACTAAGAACCTGGGATCATTATCTAAAGATGACCCAACTAATAAGCTTTATTTCACCTGCAACTTAACACGAAAGGGCAGAGTGATAGTGTTAGAGACTGATCCTCCATCCACCAGTTTATTCTCCCAAATAGCTGTAATGGCTAGGGGTGGCCCAGGCCAAATCCAGGAGTGAGGAACTTAGTCACCTATGAAGGTGGCATCGGACCAAGCACTTCGGCCACCTTTTGCTTTACAGGTACACTACAAGGAGCTAAACTAGAACGGCCAGGACTTGAACCAGCCCTCAAACACAGGATGCCAACAACAGAAGCAACAGCTTAACCTGCTGTGCCATGCCATCCACACAACCTACAGTCTAAATTCTATGCCACAAAACCAATGTCACGGATTCTGAAAGCTATGATCCCACAAAGCTGTGATATCTGCATACCACAGAATGCTGATGACTGATCCTTACCAGAAAAGGGACACGGATCCACAAAAGGCCTCGTTGAGCTTAGTCGGTAGTGCTGGTGTCACTGAGGCATAAGCACTGGGTACTCCGATCACTATAGGCATGGACTCGAAAGGCATTGGGTGCTCCCCAGATAGACACCAAAAGATGAATTCCGTGGTGCCTCTACAGGATGTCATGAACTGCCTTCTGGTCTTTGCTCTAACCTGTGAAAGTTTGACAACACAAGCTGGCTTATTCTATGGTTTGGCTTTGGCTTGAGTTACTGTTAATGGGGCTACTTCCTAGCACTCGGGTTCCTATACAGAAAAATGGGAGTTAACTGGCTCGATAACTCCCTTGTAGTCTGACCTTCACAGCTGTGGTATTGGGCATTGTTGCCCTTCAGATTGAGTGCTGCGTCCTTCAGTTTCTCAAGTTTGTGTTAAATGCACTTTCTAGTGGAGCTGAAATGATAGTCCTGGATGTGCTTACTCTGTGCCTGTTTGGCTCAACAGTAGAAATAACTCAGTACTGTCTCAAAATACCTAGAACTAGTGGTGTTGGAATACCTGGGCAATTGAACTGAGCCCTGGCACTCAATCTTTAAAACGAATACCAGATGAGTTACAATAAGAACTGAGCCATGATCGGTTTTGATCGTTGTAGCATGAACCAAGGACAGGAATTGATAACTATCAGTCCCTGGAAGGGTTTGTTATGACTGCAGTAGGAGATTGTTGAACAAACTCCCTACCTTTTAGGGAACTTCTTTAAGTCAAGTGAAGGATGAGACTGTCTAGTTAAGCTTCACAGGTGACGTAGGTAGGTCTCGTATAACCACACTATACTCTGCTGCTTCAGTAGAAAAACTGACACTTGAAACATTCCCCTGTAAAGTAGGCTTATTGGACATATCGCAGAGGTAGACTTGATCAGCTCAGCGATAGAATCGGGATCCACTTAGTTTTTTTGACAAAAACATACCCAAGGGCCATTACATTATGAAAAATACCTCACTGACAATCCTGGTATTCCAGTCAGCAGAAAGGAGCACTAACCTTGCCATCGAAGAATATGGACTTCAAGATATACAACTACGGATTCGGATTCAACTGCAGAATTGAGTCCATGGGGTAACAACCAAGAGGCTAGACACTGCCTTCTACTGGGTTGGGCAGATGTGGACGTTCAATCTAGGAACTCAAAAGGAAGTAACATACCCACTAAGCTCGACAACATACTGTTTGTAGGGAACTACCAATACTGAAAGGATTCTCGAGACTTGGGATGGCAGACTTACAATGGGGATGAGTAGGTGGGCTGCAGTAGTGGACATGTTGAAGGAAATCGAGGCCATATTTCTAAAGGCTATGTGAAGATCATGCAGGGTGCTCTTGGACAGCAATCCTTGGGTACAGATCAATAGCAAGAGCAGTGTCAGCTGAGATTGAACACTGAGTAGTTGGGCAGATGTCCTCGTAAAAACTGCTTTCCACAGTGGACTCAGCAAGGCTGTTCTGGCACTCTTATGGAGAGTGCAATAGTGGTTAACCACGTTATACCAGACTTAAACCAACTCTAGAAAGAAGATGGGAGACAGACTGGGTGTGGCTCTACAGCTAGAGGAGGCTGCTGGTTCAGAGGCTCTGACACCCAGGGGTGCTCCCTGGTGTTGAAGTAATGTGGGTGACAAAGCTTGGTTACAAGGCAGTGAACTGCTTCTATAAACACAACTTTGTTAGACACATCATGCAGTGGGAAAAATGCATCTACTGACCAACAGGGGACTTAATTATGTGGCAATCAGGCTTCTAAGACTGAGTTTGAAGCCAGAAGCTACTGGCAGACTTGTCCAAACATTAGGTGGGGATACTAGGTAGGTGAACAAGGGGATAGTCCAAAGTTCTCAAAGGGGTGGAACCTGACGGAGGGGGATGGGATGTGGGCACCTGATATGGGTGGAACAGGCAGGGGTCAATGTGTGCCCTAGCTTAATGACCTGGGGTAGAACTTGAAGTTGGATGGATGCCTTGTCGAAGGATTGGAGACCCTGAGCCACTGCAGCTGCTGGAACTGCTCAGGTAGCCCTCCTGGCCCTAGACTTCAGAAGGCTAGGGTGAGTCAAACATGAGAACTTGGACAGTAGGCCATAAGAACCCCACCCCAATCCACATGAGGGGTTGAAGAGGTTTGCCCAATGTTGGCTAGAGAAGGCAAACTGGCTATTGGTGCCATCAGCCAGGGCAGGTGATCCTGGATTATCCATGATCGGGATGAAGGGGGGGGTAGGGTTTTACAGGGCTGTCCAGTAGCCTCCTGGCAGCAGCATTGGGAAACCTAACGAAGCAAAAGCTACGCTGGAAGTGGCAGGTGGTCGGTGGAAAGGTCTTGGGTCACAGTGGTGCTAGGGATGAGGTGTATGTGGCCCCCATAGGGGCAAAGGTCACTGGAGGACAAGGGACTACATAGCCCCATCTTTGGGATGGTGGGTCAGGCTGTAGGACTTGAAGGTACAATGAGCAAACTGGCACTCTCCCTGTACTTTTGAAGCATGACTTTCCTCAAAGGGGCAACACAGCATTCCTAGCAGCTGTAGTGGCTGCTTCTAGGAGCACCAGCTGCTCTAAGTCTCAAGCAGCTGTCCTGAGCTCAGGGCTGGGGTTGGCTTGCTCTTGAGGGAGCTGAGGAGCTGGTCCTGAGTAGGATGAGTACCTCCCAGAGAAGCCTGTACCAGCAGGGGTGTCCACTAGGAAGTATCATGAGAATACATGGCAGCTGACCATGCTGTCCTTGTGTAAAACCTGGCTTAAGTAGAAAATGGTGGTCCTCCAGGGCACTTGGGAGGGTGACGGTCTGGGGCATTATGAAGGTTCCAGTGTGGAGAAGGCACAGCCTTGGGCTCTGGGCTCCTACATACCTGCTCCTGGCAGCTTTTCCCCCTCTTAAACTGCACAACTTTCACAAAACTGGAAGAGTAAACAGCCTATCAAAGTAAATGATCACACTGTGGGAAGTCCTAATGGGTTTCCTCTTAGGAAAAACCTGGAAATCAAACCTGAGAAAGCACCAGAGCTTAGACACTGGAAGAATGTCCAAGGTGATGAGTACATAGGGCATACTACAGAAGGATGCAAGCAAAAACCGATACCTTGAACACAGGTGGAATTGGCAGAGTAACTTGAAGTTGGAGAACCAAGACTGAGGTCCTAGGATTTGAAGGCAAGTACTAAGCATCAGCCTAAAAATAGCACCAGGCCACAATAGCTGAATCAGAATTAGGACTGATAACTTCAGTCTACTCCTAAAGGCTTACTATAGCTTGGAAACTGTAAACAGACCACACTTCAGAACATAGTCCTTACAGCAACACATGGATGTCAGGAGTGAGGCTAATGGGAAAGACAAGTTTAATGCCTGTGACTAAACATCAGGTTGCTAGCAGAGGGCTCCTAGCCTCTATTGTCTCCACTACTCGGAATGAGACTTCTGGTGTACAGGTTTGCCTTTCACTAACCGCAACAGTACGCTGCCAAGGCAGCTTTGTGTCGGTGCATGCTTTCCTGCAAGACAAGGTCTTCTGGAATAAGATCTTGAGCTCCGTACATGCTAGCCTATAGCTGGCTTAGCAACTGTTAGAGGGGATACAACCTGAGGGCTTGCCTGGCTCATGGAGGCCATGTGGATGATAGCCAGTAGAAACACTGTTACACGCGCTACACATCCTAGCACTGCCTCCTAGTAGGAACAATGGTCTGAAGAAAGGACTCTAATGGCCTCCAAAGCAAGGGCTTCTGGAACATCTTGTCAACAGCTTAGTGTTTCTGAATATCAGTTTAAGTCCACTGATCATGTTAGTGCTGCTGTGGAATTTGCTTGTAAGCGACTTCATCCCTACATCCCAGAGGTTCTTGCTCTAGTATGGAAAACTTGAGTTACTCTACTATGCATTTTGACCCCAGGGGTGTAATCTGTGGTACTGACTCGAGTCAGGCCATGTTACCTCTTCCAGGTGGTAGCAACTGTATCAGGAGACCTAGAGAATGCAAGTGAGATGCTACAACTACTCACACCTTTAACCACACTACTCTTGGCTGCCTCCGATAGAAGGAATGTGAACAGGGCCTATGCTGTGGTATAGGAAGCGAAACCTCTGCCTGTGGCACTGGCATCCCATATGGGCACTAGGTTGTGTCCCGGCTGCTCCTCTTCTGATCCAGCTCCCCGCCATGGCCTGGGAAAGCAGTATAAGATGGCCTAAGTGCTTGGGCCCCTGCACCTGCGTGGGAGACCCAGAAGCTTCTGGTTTTGGCCCAGCTCTGGCTATGTCACCACTTAGGAAATGAACCAGCAGGTAGAAGACCTCTAGTGCTATCTAACTCTACCTCCCCATCTTAACTATTGCCTCTTAAACTGTTCACTTGTCTGAGATACTTGGAGAAGTTAATCTGGGCATGGCATTAATGGAGTAAACACAGCCTTGTGAGGGCCTAGAAGAATAGCTTTTGTGGGAGAAGTTAAACTCGGTCTTGAACGTATAGGAGTAAAATGTGGCCGTGTTGAAGACTTAAAGGTCATCTGGAACAGATGCATGAGACTAAACAGCCTAAAGGAGTACAGGACAGGGGTCCACCTGTGGGCAGGGTTGGAGTCCTTTCCTATGCCAAGGAGAACGAGGTACAGACTGCAGCAAAGGTTTGCTCTGAAGACTTCCCTTAGCTCTGGATGAGCTTAGAAGCCTGTGAAAGGGTCATTGCCTATCGGCTACTATGAATAGTTGATTCTACTTCTCAGTTGCTGCTCCTTGCTAGCTCACGTGCTGAGTTCCTTCTAGCTTTCCCAGGATGGTGGATCTTCACATAAAGCAAGGAATGAACTTGGCATCTTCATCAGGTCCATTTAAAGCAGTCTGGCTTCACCACAATTTCGATGGCTCATCTTCCTACGAGTATTCCTGTTTCTTGAAAGACCCAGGGAAAAGCAAAGCCAGTGAAACATGAGCTTTCAACTATATGAAAACAGTACCCAAAAGGAAAGATGAGCCGAGTTGTGTATCTAACAACGTTGTGGTAGAACTGCCCAGGCCCCAATCAGCCTGGATCTAATCAAAACAGTAAACTCGGGCCTTGCTGGTCAGTCCAGGATCCTAAGGTCCCTGAAAGACTGGACCTTCTTGACAAGGAAGGACCCAATGGCGAGGGGGAACAGTTAGGCCCAGGGAAGTAATCGCTTCATCAATAGCAGTAAGAAATGTGATGGAGTATTTCTCCAAGAAGTCACTGCATGTGCTTGTCTTACAGCTTCCCCAATGTTTTGATAGTGCTGGGTTGTACACTTAGACCTTGGATCTACTGACTTGTATAAGGCAGGGGTCTTTAATACTCCTGCCTGCAGAAATCCAGTTTCCCCTGCATTCGTTGACAGTCCCTTCTCCAGGGACTGACTTTAAAGCTCCTCTGCCAAAGGCTAGTTGGTTAGTGATGCATGGATTGACTTCCAGAACTTATGCTAGAACCAGGCTGTTGACTGACAGAACATAAGACACAACTGCCCTGTAGCATGTCCTGAAACCTGGCATTGTGAGGCCTCTGGCTTTGCCCTTTGACTTCCTTGTAGAAACGATCAGACTTCAAAAGTACAACTTTGGACTACAGTGATTCTTCTCCCCCCATAACCACTCCTACCCACAAACCATTCCATCTCCTCCCTCTCATCCCGTCCTTTGAGATTCATTTTTAATTCTTATATACAGATCAACTTGGTATACCAAGTAGACTGCAACGGATCGCACCCACAAAGGATAAAGTACTATCTGGATATTAGTTTTAACTCACGTAGTACAACACTTAAAGATCCTACATGGAGTAAGTGCACGGTGACTCTTACCGACTTAACAATTGAAACTACTTGACATCAGTAATCGCCCAAGGCTCTTGTCAGGAGTTGTCTGGCTTTTTAAGATTGTTCTAGGCATCCAGGTTCTCCGGTCTTTCTATATGAACTTATTGTCACTCTTCTAGATTTGAGCAGAATATTGGCATTTTGATTGGGATTGCATTGAGTCTATAAACTGCTTTGATAGCATAGACGTCTTGATATTCACTCGGCAAACATGAAAGGAGTATGAAAGGGACTGATCTTGGAGGTTCTTAGCCATGGCATTGTCTTCACACAAATGACACTGATCTTTGTGTCCTGCAACTTGGAGTTTTAATAGCTGAATCTTCTGGTTCCTGTACACATAGAATGTAGTCTGCAAACAGGCAGGGATAAATTATTCTAGTTTGTATCCCTTTGACTATTTTCTTGCCCAATGGCTCTGGCTAAAACTTCCAGAATTACATGAATGGCAATGGTGGTACACAGCATGGAATGCTAGGCAGCCATTAATGAAACCTTGACTTTCACAACCAAAACATGTGCAACTGGAGCTCATACTTAAATAAGCCAGTACCCCCAAGGCAAAAGTATTCCCAGATTGCGGTAACAAATAAGGCAAAAATAAACGTACACGAGCAATGACTGACTTCTTGGTCTGATCGTACACAGCCCTTGTCCATACAGTTGTGCAGTGTTAATACTTAGGGAATTCTTGGAATTTCATGAAACTGAAGAGATGTCACTCTAAACTAAAATAGGAAGTATTGCTGCTCCTAAATCTGTATATGAAATAAATTAACTTGCCTTACATAAATCATGAAAGCAGAAAAGAATGGAAACTAAACAAATAACTCAAAACTGTACAACAGGAAATAGTAACTTGGGTAGGGCTGAAGCTAGCTTCAGGAAGTTAGTATCCAAACACATCAGCTATCACATCAACACAAGCTTCCATTAAACTCAGTCTGAAGGTATTGAACTAGATCTACCCACTGAACTACGTGGCCACTTCCCCTCCAGTCTGAATAAGCTGGGTGGCACCTAATGGGATACAAATGCCAAACTTGCAATCTGAGCTTACTCTAGACCTGAAATATCCAGTTGATCTAAAACCAGCTTTTGGTCCGACATAACATGTGAGATTAGATGCCTAAGAACTCCAGAGTAATCAGATTGGGGGCATCTTCAAAGAATCCTAGCTCTTGTGAACATGGAGCATGCAAGAGGCAAGTAGAACCCCAGAGACGTTGGGGGAGATGATCATGGGGCTTCTAATCCAACCTAGATCTGAGCAAGAATCTGAGGGACATTGACAGTCCTGTGGAGGATGACAAACATGAACTAGAAGGCATGATGGAATGATCACCTTAAGACTTCAGATTGACTAGCGGCAGTTCATATAGAAGATGCCTGGTGCTGTGATTGAAGGGTATGAAAGGTCAAACTAGATGCATGTGAGTCTAAGAATACACAGGAACTTCAAAAACATCACGAAAGCAGTGAAGGCTACCTGGGTACAAACTGGAGAAAGTCATGAACGGTCTCTAACTGGTGTCTTGCCATGGACTGACTCTGAAGACCCACCATACACTTACATCCCAAGAACGTGACTTCAACAGTGGCCAGGATCGGGACACAACTACCAAGTGGAAAGATGACACTGGGGGAAACGGCACTAAAGCAAAGTGCCTGCTCTTTGAGGTGGTTCCTGCTCTGGGGGAGTTCATGGCATTCCTTCAGAAAACAACCTGTCTCCAGAGGCTGCTGGTCCCTTGAGCCGTAACAGCCAGTGCTAGGAAGATGAGGTGGTGGAGCTGCGCCTACAGGTCCTTGGTGACTGGGGAGGCTGTGGGTATGGCCCATGGCGGGGAAGGTTCCCTGCAGACAGTGGGATCCAGCTGGAGGGTCAAGTTAGACAAGCCTGGGTTTTTGTAAAGAGAAAGTACATTCTCATTAGCCTGCAAGTCTTGACTCTGATGCTGGAGGACAGTAAGTTGTGCTCCAAGTGTGTCCACAGGGACAAGGTTTCAACATAAGCCTCGTGTGAGGCTTAAGAGATCAGCAACAGGACACCCACAATGCTAGGTGGAAAAATCAACGTTTTACTTGATGGTGCCTTGATGTTCAACTTTGTCGCTGCTTCCTTAAAACCAAGGTTCTGTTGGGCAACTCGATCCTTCAAGAGGAATTGTTACCTTGGTTCTTGTGCCCCAGATAGGCTTTTGGTGCAAAGGTAGGTAAGTTTACAGGTCTCCTAAGGAGTTTGCTAGGAACATGCTAGTAATACACTAGTATGTTGCTTGGATATGCTGCCTTGGCCTTGATTCCAGATAAGCATCTTGGTATGTGGCTTTCTTCCTGTTCTGAGCAAAGCTGGGGATGTTTGTGGCTGTCTTTAGCTTATGCTGAAGAAACTGGATGGCACTACCAGTTAAGGTTGCAGGGTGCCTTAGGGCAAGTTCTGACAGCTCTATATGGTGCATTTGCCAGCCTTGTATATAAGACCTCCCATATGGGTGCTGTGCAGTATACCCAGTAGTAGGGTATTGTGCTTGCCAGTACCTGAGGGTTGTGCAGGAATAGGGCTGCAACAGTGTCCAGATAACATACTTAGCAAGGTCTAGCTTCACAAGTAGTGCCACTAGGCCCCCATGGGCTGATCTCAAGGATATCTGACCAACTGTTTTGTGGAAGTAATAAGGAAGGTGTAAGTTCACCTGTCTGCTTCTAAGCCTTCGTTATCTTAGTTGTCGGCTCACTTCTTGCCCCTGGGGGTTGAGCAGGCTATGGTTGGCTGTTCTCAGGGGTGTGTGGGTAGGGCCTAGATCATTCTAGGACACACCGGGGTAGACGAGGCTATTCAACCCGTTAAGGTTCTAGGTAGGCTGGGCTACTGGGGGCTTGCCACATAACTTAGGCTGTGTGTAGGTATGCAAAGACTAGGGGCTTGCAGGAATGCCCTACTGAGCCTTACTCCTAATTCCTGCTGAAAGAAATCCCTGTTGGCTCAAGGTTGATATGGAGATAAAAGATGCTATGCTTCATTCCCTTAGCTATACCACGTGTCCGTGTTCTACAACGTCTAATACTGTGCTTGGCTTGCTAACATGATCCCTAGTAGGTGAGGTCTTTCTCTCCTTGCTGAACTGCCAGAGGCTGGGGGATGTACATTGGCGGCAGTCTGACTGTCTTGGCTGAGTTGCAGGGACTGAATCCTTGGGTACTGGCTTGGAGTCCAGAACTAGATTTTGCTGGTAGGCCTGGGATTAATACTAGTAGATGGAATTGTCCTAGCTGGAGGTGTCCCTGCAGTGTCCTACTTGGAATTGGAGTAGTCATGGGGAAGCCCCCTTCCTACAGTATCTTCCTACGACCTTAAAGCAGTCACTATGGTCTCCTACCTGGCTTCCCCAGCTCTCGTAAAGGCAAACTGGCATGTGACTTCAGATGTTTTTTGGCCCCTTGGAGGGGGAAGACTTGTCTCTGGGCCACCATCTTGCTTTTCTACCTTGTGTCCTAGTGGTAGTCCCAAACACTGGGGAGACTGCCCTCCTTGAATGAAGATTAAAAGTAATGCAATGAAAGATGGTGGGGTTGGGAGATAGGAAACAATCCTGACAAAGGCCCACCTGTTCAGGCAAGAGTGTTAAAGTGGGAAGACAGCCTGTGGAAGATACTACCCTGGCCTATCTTCTACTACCCCTAACTGCTCAAAGTCAACTTCTCAAATCAATACAAACATGAAAACTTAGGGGTGGGGGTGGGGGAACCGCGGTTAGAACTGGAATCTAGGAAGACCAAACATGATGCAAGTATGACACTGAAAGTATTACCTAAGCAGCTCAGACCATAACATGTGGTCTCATCTTGGACTACTTCCAGTAAACTTATTTGAATAACAATCTGACTACCTTATCCATAAGGGGCCTGGGAGACACTGTCATGGCTCTCATAACCATAGCCAGCATTTAGGACCTAACTTAGGCCAAAGGTGGAATCTTGAGGGGCACTGGAAGTTAGCAGTAGCAAATGTGAGGAGCATGTTGACCTAGAGATGCTGCAGGCTGTGGCCAGTAATGCCTCGGCCTACTGGTGTATCCTGTATTGAATTGCAGAATTGGTTGTAGAACGAGAAATGAATGCTTTCAGTTCTGGCGAAGGTAGTTGCATCACCATGAAGCAAAGTAGACGGTATATGAACACCTTCCTACCCTTGCTGTGGAATGTATCTTAAAACTGCCTCACAGGGATGCTGGTCTTAAAGCCGTGTTGCGTACAGTCACACTGAAATGTCTAAGGATTCCAAGTGAAAACCTAGAAGATAGAGTTCTGCACATCAGCAATAACTTGTATGCTTTGACAGTTCTGCTTCCTCATTAAGATGTTTCACAACCTAATTCGTGTTGCTGTCTGTAGCTCGCCCCGCAGGCTCGCGGAGGAGCGGCAATGGACTTGCTGTGTTCTTCCCGGTCCTCCCCGGATTAGCCACCCGCCCCCCGGAGGGGCAGCACCCCCGCCGCTTCCCCCGCTTCTGTGGAGCAGTGGCACACTGCCGACTGGCGCTCTCAGGGGTTCCTCAGATGTTCCCCCTGCATGTTGTGTCTCCTCCTTTTATAGTCCTCTTCCACCAATCCCAACTCCGGCGTGTTCTTCCCCACGCGCTGAGCACACTGCTCTCCTCCAATCATTCAGGATCAGCTCCTGCAACTTGTTAGTGGAATTGGTGAGGCAGTTGTGGAAGTTGTTTACTCCCTCTCCGCCATATGGTAGGAGATCAGATGCATAGTTAGTCTTAGCAGTTCCAGTAGTTTAGTCTCTAATCTCAATATCTGTCCTCAGTATTTGTCCACAGTCTTAATACTTGTCTCCCGGGCGACGGGCCCTGCCATGTTAAGGGAGACTGGCCCTGCTCCCCACAGCTGTCGAGTCCTGTTGCTTACCTCCAAGGGACTCTTTGGACATGGATATAGGAACTAGCTTAGGCTATGAATTACAACTTTTTGAAGTATTAAGTTCATTCCAGGCCTTACTGATTCTAACCTCACATAATACGGACTTGTACAAAGTCTGAGCTGAGGATGCTTGGAGCACTGTCTAGACATAGAGCAGAGACTTGATAAACTGTACAAAACTGAGGGTCTTACATGTAGATGTTGGACAACATGAGGCTTTTGCTAAGTTCTAAACTAAATCGGGTGAGGGAGGAGCGAGTTCTTGGATTGGTCCAGCTCCTAGAAGCAAGTTAAGATTGACCTCATAGGAACTTCCTAGAACAGACGTCTAATGAAGCAAGGAAAATGTTTCATTCCATAAAGCAGGGAAGGTGAGGTACATTAAAGTGTCTAACAAGACATCCTGACACAGGTTATAGCTCCATGTTCAGAGGGAAGGGTCCTCTGTCCTCCAAATGGACTTCCCTTAGTGCTCCTGTCAACTGCACTTGAGAGTGGAGCCCTTACTAGGACCACCAGAGCTCTAAGCAGCCTACAACTTGGGTGCTCATCTCGGGTTGTCCCCCAAAGAGGGCTTAAAACCCACTGAAGTCGCAGATCCTCCTATTGGTGTGGATCCTATGGAATGAAAGGAATTTTCTGTTTATGTGGTTCCTGATCCCTATTGCACTGAGCGATAAGTTTTACTTAAGTTCCATGTGCCGTGTTCGAACTTGGCAACTCCTTGGAACATGTCAGGTGGGCTGCTGAATGAGGAAGCTGGCTGGGAAAGTAATAGTTCCCTGCCCTTGGATGTGCTGTAGAATGTACTAAAATCAAATGGTAGAGATGGTAAGGAGGATTCTTGGGTAAGTCCTCGATCTCTCTAGCTGTGAGCAGCCACAAAGTGACTGTAACTGGTGACCTTAAGTGAACTGATCTCAGTCTGAACTGGTCGACTGCTAACTTTGCAATAGTCTTTCTCCCATGGTGTTCAGGTAGGTAAGTTAAACGTGACCGTAGAAAAGTCAACTACTCCTGGACCACTTGTAGTAATCCCTTGGTGAAGGGGTAAAAAACCAAAGGCCTAGTGATCCTACGCAAGACTTGAGTCTCATGGAAGATGCTGGTAGATGACGGTCCTACCTTGTCCAAGTGCTTCTGTCTTAGGAAGTTGGTTTACTTTGTATCTTCAGTCACTTCCAGCTCACTAAGGTATCCTACTTCTACCTATGTAACTTGATGGTAACGGAATCGCAGATAGACATGCTATGTAAGTTATCAAAATGAGCATGCCATTTAAACCCAGAGATGGTGCTGAAAGTGGCAAACTCCATTTTGGGGGAGAAAACACTTCAATGGATGAGTAAAGAATCCCTGGACTCTGATCCAGAGGATGGTCATACGGGGCTCCAGGTAGATCCTGGAGTTGAGCCTGATGGTAGGAAACACAGCTGGTTCTTAAACAACTTCATGAACCAATTTCTCCTAAAACAATGCTCTTGGACTTAGGTCATCTCTAGAAACCTCTTTGCAGTTGGGTTGTTTGACTTGACTTAAACCACTGTGCTTCTGATCAATTTCTCCAAAGACCCCTAGAGCAGTGTCTACAGTCAGGGTGGAAACCAAAGGAATTCCAGTGGTGTGAAATGATCTTCCTGTCATTGGAGATGACCTTGCCTTACTACTTCCCCACCATGACACCGGCCTCAAGCTGAGGTTTCTTGCATGGTGGTGCAATCAAACTATTCATCCTGAAGGGTTTGAAACCTTTGCAGTTGCTTTCCAAAGTAGTGTGGTGTTATCACTGAGGAAGGAAGTACTAAGATTCCTAAAGAGAATAGTTGGCTTCTACTCATGTATCTTCCCCTGCTGTTAAAGGAGCCTGGCTTTCTGCCAAGTTAGATGATTCCATGAGCTCCAGCAGGTCACTTGACATGAGAAACAAGACCACTGCTATTACACTATGGTCCTGGACTTAAGCGGCATTAATGTAAGGGATGCACTTCCATATAAGTCTCTTCGATGTGTACATGGTATTCTGAGGGACATAAACTTCAAACCTACTTCATTCTGTTAGTGTTCTGGTCTCTGAAGGCTGTCAATACTTAAGAGGCTATGTCTGAGATAGTATGAAAGAACCAGTGGACTCCACAACTCTTCTGCACCACCTGAGCATTCATAGGTGTGATGGCAGGTCCTGGATACATGAACTGAGATTTTTGTGCCTGTGAATAAAGACTGGAGAAGTCTCCAGGCTGTAGTGCTAGAGGGGGTTCTGCAAATACAATACCAAGATAACGTCCAGTCCTGTGATACATTACTGACTCCTGCAGGACAAAAGGGAGTGGAGTATCACTTCCCACTCAGTGACTCAGTGTTAGTCCTCATTTACAGCATCTTGAGGCAGGCCAGAGGTTGGAGGGACTGGTACAACTCGACTAGAGCAGGCCACCTGGACATTCCGAACTTCCCTAATGGCATGACAGGCTCTGAGACAGGTGGCCATCAGTGCTGCTTCGACAATGCTGTTTTGTAAACTTCAATCTGTTAAACGACTTGACTGGGTTTGAAAGAGCTGGGGGGTGTGTGTGTGATCAGACTCTCAGTAGAAATAGCTGAGCTGAGTTTCTAGGCTGTTCTGGAGTGGGTAAACAAGAGTTCACTACCATTTCATATCAGTACTCTATTTACAGGGAATCCTAGAAGGTCTGTCCTCTGAAGCACTCAGAAATGGAAGTCTTAATCTGAGTGGTAGAACCATGGCCTGAAAATTGCTATGATAGTTTCATGTGGCTTGCTTAACCAGGTAAATTAGATGCACTTAATCAGATAACAGGTGATGTTTATAACCTAGATGACCTATCTGAGCCCACAAGACACTGCTAGTAACCAGTTTTTTCCCTTGAAGTAGTGCCGATTTACCTCTAGCAGTGCAGGGTAGTTGGATCGGGTGAACGGCTGCGGCAAAGGCTGAAAGTTTGGCCAGCAGATGGCAGCAACGAACCTTAGAGTAGAGCCTAAGTTGACAGGTCCCTTTAACTTACTGTTGCAGATTGTATTGGGAAACAGAAGTGGAAGTGGAATGCTTATCGGACAAGAACCTGGTAATAAAGGATAAGGAATTGCATTTGCACTACAGTTAAAACCTCATGGACAGCAGTGCTTCAGACGCATGACATGCTGCCTTGGGACCAGCCAATCAGTATAGTGGCCTGATAGGACTGCTCTTAAAATTTCCTAATACCTGAATGGGAGGGCAGGAAGGGCATGCATTGCAGCTGAAGCAAATCCTGAGGGAGGCAGCAGTCTCAGCAACAGAGCCGAAAGTCTTGAAGGGGGATCTGGTGGTAGTTTCACATCATAGAATCCAGTGATCCAGGAGATGTAGCCACCTTCTTAACCTTGATTCTTACATGAGTGTACTCAGAACAACTTTCCTGTTAGTCCTGTTTATCGTACTGAGCCCCTAGTAGGACTGTGACTATCAGGTACTGTGTATTGTGTGTGTATTGGTGAGAAGCGATGGATGGGCTAGCTACATAAGATGCAGAAAGTGCAGAGGTCACAATACTGAAAACTTAAATACCTGGAATAAGGAAACGAATGAAGAACTAGATCTATAGGAACCTAATCCTGGACAATTTCAGGGCACATACCAATACTGGCCTTCATGTTGCTAGAGGTGCCTCTGCTATAGTTCATTTAAATCCTTCTGGAGTGTGGTCAAAGTGACAAACCTAAGGTGGCAAGTTAGCCACATAAAATGCAGTATTGATAACAGATGCAGTGCACAGTGAACTCAAATAACATGACCTCTTCTGACCTTTACTGTTTCTTTGGGATCTACCACTTTACTGTTTAGATTCCTGGTTTTTAAGTTGACACGTAAATGGTGTCATGACAGTCCTGTGCTCAAGTCTCGATGTCCTTGAGTTCATGTCGCAACTGATGGGATTTCCTTCCATAAAGGCTGAATAGCATCCTACCGTGTATGTATACCTTTGTTCATTAGTCAACAATTACTAGGTGGCTAACTTCTCAGTCATCAACATGAATATGGAGATCTATGATGGAATATACAGAACAGTGGTGGACTACAGATCAACTTAAAGTTGCTTTAGGGGTCTACTACAGAGTATCTCTACCACTGTACTTTGCATGAGTGGTGGACCAAGGGGGTTACCTTGTCACATCCTTGACAGTTGTATATTTCACTGGAAAATCTTAACAGTTGTAAGATAACTTGTAGCTTCAATACTTCATCACCTGAGATGTTGGATACCTTCCCATATCTTGTGGGATGTTATTCGTCTTAATGTCAACTTGGGTCTTGAACTCAAACTTCTGAGAAGACTATGTATCGATTCACTCTAAATGCCCCAATACTTGGACCTGGTCTGGAGCCGGAGCTGGAAACTATGCATTCAATCCAAGTCTCCCACATGGTGGCAGAAACTCTACTTGAACCATTACCTTCTAGTGTCTGCGTCAGCAGGAAGCTGGAGTTAGGGGCTGGAGGCTGGCATTGGACCAAGATGCTCTGGAATAGGACTCGGTATCTTAACCACTAGGCCATATGCCCACACCTGCCAATGTTTTTAATTGCTAGCACTATAGAACTATGAGTTGTTTATTGACACCTTATCAGATACAGGGCTTCACAAATACTTTAACAGGGTTTTCATGGCTGCATTATAAACTTAGGAACCTACAGTCCCACTTGTTTTGCCTCTTGGTGTGCTCTGCAGAAATAATTGCCAAACCTAATGTCAAGCAACCTTTCCCTTTGGTAAGAGATGTAAAGTTTGGGGTCTTAGTCTTTAAATTTTTCACTTGTAAAGGACTGCTCTGCATCTGGGTAACTAGTCCTCCCCAAGTGACTTACAAATGAGACCATCTTTTAACCGGTAATGCTTTCTTAGTGCCTCTTCAAATTGTGTATTCTAAGGTTTCAGGGCTCTATTTTCCAATGACCTGTCTAGATCCATGACAAAACTTTGAAACTTACTAGAAAGGTAGTTAAAGATGTTGATCCACTAGCTCACTCTGAAGGGCCACAGTGGCTAGGCCTGGCTGAAGTTGGGAACTTCAGCTGGGTCTTCATCACTTGAGTCATGCCCTGCCTTCTAATGCACATGAGCAGTGAGCTGGATTGAATACTTAACATGAATTGGTCCCCAGACATCATGGGCGGCAACTTGCTGTACCACCAAGTTGGCCTGAAACACAACTTCCATGTCAGAACGTATTGTGGTGCTTCAAGCTTGGCTGTGTTCCTACTTACACTTGGCTAATGTGTTACACCAAGTGGGAATTGAGTCCCAATCAGACCACGTGGGATAACGACATCTCAACACTGAACATGGGGCGACATCCCATTTGTCTTAAGTCTAACAAGTTCTAAAACTTGGGTAATCTTAAACACTGATGCTTCCATAAGTGGGATTAACTTGACTTGGGTCTTTGAGATACTGCATAGTAAGAATACTCTACTTTGTAGGCTTACTAAACCTAAAAGCTTTTTTGGTAGGTCTTGAGAGCTTTTTAATATACAAGATCATCTTGACAACTGTTCTGGCTAGACTTCCAGTACTACATAGAAGTGAATGGAGATTCTTGTCCAGTTTCTGATCTCAAACTCAACCAGCTATTCTCCTTGAACACAGGATGGTAGCTGTAGGTTGTCACTTAGTCTTCACCCTGTTGTAACACACTACTATAGCTAACTTGAATGTTCCTAGCACAAGGATGTTATTCTGCCAGATGCTGCACCTGACATGCCATACACGGACTAACAATAGCATGTCCAACTGCATGTAGACTCCATAGTGAGAATCACATGTGAGACTTTGACCTCAGTCTTGACCAAAGGTAACTTCATACTCCTGAGGACATGGTGCCTTCAAGCTGCCTTAAACCTGCGATGTCTTTGCCATATTGACAATCCTCCCTAAGGTAGAAACAACTCGGGTAAAGTGCTGCAGCCGACTTCTCTAGCTTCCTGTTGAAGCTGAACTGAGTGGTTGAGGGTGCTCCCTCACACAGCCATTTTCTCTCCTTTGGCCTGTGAGCAGAGTGATCTAGGGATGCTACTTGGGAGTGGACAGGACTGTAGTCTCTGCTAATCCCATAATGTGTCTCACCTTGACCATGAGCCTTTGCAGGAAGAGAAGTAGGGAAGAGCCTACGAGGATTTCTACTGCCTGGATCCAAGGACTGGTTTAAGCATGGGGGGTGATACGGGCTGTGTTGTAACTGACAGAATGGACCCTCCCGTGTGAGGCCTATACTTCTCAATAGTAGCCATCTAATCCCGGAAGTCTGGTACACAAATGACATGAAAGCAGGCCATGGGGTTCTGGGAACTGCCAGTTAACACAACATGGACATATCGACTAGTGTCACGAATTCCAAATGATGCCGGACAAGCCTATCTTAAGACCGTCACTTCACTATGACTTAACAGATGAAGAATTTTGGGCTCTATAGTAACAAGTCCCAATCTAGATCGTCCAAGAGTGTGGCCTGTAGTTACAAATAAGCCACAGGGTGAATTGCAAGGTGGAGTGGTTAATAGATGGGGCAGCATCCATGTAGGGTGGGCAGCTTATTGGGTGGTCCTGTGATCCTTTCTAGCACTCAAGGTTGTGGTAAGCCCTTGGGTGTCATGACTTGCTTCTTGCTGTAGATTGTAGTATACATGATTTCTACCCATACAAATGGCAGTTACGGCCTCTGTCTTGAGGTTGTTATCCAAGGAAATTGACAGCCATCCTATGGATGGACCCATGTGTCATGGCAAGAGGCAAAAACTATGACTGCAACAGGGTGAACTGCAGCTTACCAGCTGTGAGCTTGGAAGGTGGATACTTCGAGTGGTGACGTAAGGTAACTTGAAACCCAGACCCCTCCCTACCGTTTGTAGCTCTTGAATAAGAACGTGTCCTGGCTAAAACCTGACAGTAAGCTCATGAGAGAATGCCCTGGTTACAAGGCTACACTTAATCCCAACACATAGAGTAAAAGCATATACTGATGGCTTAAGGATCATGTTGGAGTGAATTGTAAGTCTACTGTGGGGCTTGAAGGAACACCTGATCTGTATTCTGATCACCTCGACTACTGTGATGGATACAAAGCGGAAGCAGGTGAAAGCTGTATACTTCATCAGTTATCAGTTGTGTTACTGAAGGGACTTGTATTTCATATGGTGACTTTGAAGAATGTGAAATCCTAAGGTTTGTGTAGTACTTGGCATACTTGTAGCATCCAAGTACTAACGAGGCCTGACCCTGCTTAGCTTGATCAGATGAGACTGGGCACACCCTGGGTGGTATGGCTGCAGATAGTACCTGCACACTTCTATAGAGTATGGTGCAGTGCTTGAAAACCGTGCAAGCTTACCAAAGTGGGTGACTAATTTCCGTTGACCTTGTGTTGGTGTTGAATCTATCAGCCCCTCTAACTTCCATAGCATAGTGGTGAAACTTTCCACAGGGACAACAGCACTTGTTAACTTGACATGCTCGCTATCCAACCTTCTATCACCTTTCTAAACCCTCGGCAGTATCCAGTAACTGCTATCAAGTTCAAGTCGAATATTTATATTTAACTTCCACATACATGTGAACTGTCCAGTACTTGCCTCTGTGTGCCTGAGCTCATGAATTCACATAATTTAGTTCCGATTCTTGAATGTCAGGATTTTAAGACCTCCATCGTAGACTTGGCACATCTTCATCCACTGGACATTGATGTTAACTGCTTACCTCCAACATTGGAGTACATGTCTTTGAGCGGACTTCATTTCAGTTAAAGTATGATAGCTGGGTTGTAGACTTCAGTCTTGAGAGGAAATTCCATGCTCTTATTGTGAGTGTGCCTTTATTACCACTGACAATGCATAAGAATTCCTTTCTCATGACAACTTGAGCCAGAGACCCTCACCTGAGCTTTGTGCATTTCTAACCCTCAACCAGAGATCCATGTGCTCAATGAGTTCAGTTGCTAGGTTGAATAATCTCCTTGGCAGCAATGGATGGCCCATAGATGATGAGGCAGCTGCTCTCCAGCATGAGCTATTTCTAGGAGAAATGAAAAGCTTGCTGGTCAAGAAGTAGCACTTTGAAAAAGCAAGAACTTGGGATTTTTTTTTTTCAAGTTATAATGGATCATGTGTTAGTAGATACTGTGTGGCCTTGATGGGCTTGGATCTATGATGTTGGTGGCAAAGTAATTCATGTGACCTCCTATAGGACTCTGGACAAGAGGAGACCAAGTCTTGGCACTCCTCAGATGAGTTTCCTGTAGTGCTAGACAAACTCCAGTTACTGTCTTTCAGAGGGCTTAACAGGGTTAAAGGTTACATGGGTGAAAGGTGGCCTAACTGGGAAACCTGCTCTGTCCTAAAGAGTGGGTATGATACTGGGGACACTCCAAAGTCAGGTCAACTGATAGCAGGGGCGTGCAGGCTTAGGCCATGCTACAGAAACTGCAGCCTGAGCTACACCCTCTAGCATCACTTTTTTCACCCATAAAACCAATATCTGCCTGCTAATGCCTAGGACACTGCTGTCTACTAGACTGAACAACTTGTGCACTTGGTCAAGATTGAACTTGTGCACTTAGTAGCATGGAACATAGTTTGTCTAGATAGCAGTGTCCTAACACTTATCTAGTTGGTCAAGTCCCAATTGCATTGTAACTTTCCTAAGTTTTGCTGTTTTGACTGTTAATGGAAATGGGAAAATCCAGATAGTACGACCTAACCTGAAAACTCCCTGTGTACCAGTCAATACTGAGCAGACACCTGACGAGAGATGGTATCTCCAGAAGTTGACAAACTGGGTGTTGAAGTGACAGTATAAAGGACCATAGGCAGTTAAGGGGGGGATTCAGTTCCACGGAGGAAGGGCCATGTGATGGAACAGGTTGTTTACCCTCTACCAGCAGAGAAAGGACAAGATGCTCAGCCTGTGTAGGATGAAGGTCAAGATGCCCATTGTGGAGTGCCAGTTGACCATGGTGGGTCCGTTTGAATGTACTCAAGGGGGGGGGGGTCTCGTCCTGATTCTGGTTTGAGAGGTCCTCAGATTTGGCTGGGGTGCAGAGTACAGGCATACTCTGAATAGTTAATGACTAGATGTCCCGAACCTTGCTGTATTGGTGGAGAGAATGCAGAGGACCCAACAGCTGAAAGCTCATAAGTTCTCAAGGTGGACTGTTCAGCAACCCATGTGTCCCCATCAGAGTTGGGTGTATGCTAGACTGCTGTACAGTCCTGCTCATCTCATGAGGGTTAGAAGGGGAGACTGGATCCTCGACTTGCTTCTCTGTGCTACAGACTTGACCTGTGCTGGGTGAAAAACCTGTGGGATAGTCTTTGTCCCCTTGTTACAATGTAGGCAGGCTTTGTAGCAATAGGCCAGAATAAACTACCCCTGGTAGTGACGAAACAAAACTTGAAGTGCTACCCTTGGAGATTCAACGTTTCTTTACTGACTTTTGTGTGGTTGAGTCTATTGCTGACAGGGGTATTGAACACTCCAACTGCTATTGGGTTGGAAGCTGTCTGCCTCTAGACCCCTTAACATGGCTCTTAAATAGCTAGGTGCCCTGTAACTGAGTGTTTTAAGGGACCAACAGGAAGGTAACTATTATCACTATAGTGCCCTCTGTCTCAACAGTTAGCCCATTTTGTCTGTTAGGAAGGCTACACCTGCTCTGCTCTTTGGTTTGTTAGCATGGCATATCTTTGCATCTTTTCACTTCGGGTTTGCAACGTTGTTTACTTTACCTAACTTCAGTTATTTTGAAAGTGCTATAGAAGTAGAGCCAGAGAGCTTCCATTCTAGTTCATTCCCCAAGTGACAGCAATGGCCAGAGCCGAGCTGACCTGAAGCCAGGAGCTTCTAGGTCTCCCACGTGGGTGCAGGGGCCCAAGGAGTTGGGCCATGTTTAACTGCTTTCCCAGGCAGTAGCAGAAAGCGGGATTGGAAGGAGCTGCTGGGACTAGAACCAGTGCCCATATGGGATGCCAGCACTACAGACCAGGGCTTTAACCTGCACCACAGTGCCGGCCCCTACAAAGATTTCCTTTTGTTTCTACTGGGAGACTTTCTGCCTTCATCTCATGGTGACCATGTGTCTGTACTATGTCTCCTGTAATGTTGTGTGAGTGGTGACAAACTGTATCAGAAGGTCTCTACTTCACCCTCATTCATAAACAAGAGCTTTGCAGGGTATGGTATTCTGGGTTGACAGTTCTTTTCCTCAAGACTTGAAATATCTCCATTCCCTCCTAGCCTGTAGGGTTTTTGAAGTTTGTGAGTAATTAGAGATCCTGAGTAACCTGTTTCTCTTGCACACTTCAGAATCTTGAGTCTGACTACAATGTGTCACGGTAAAGGTCTTGTCACGTCTGTTGGACCTCCAAGTACAGAAGTATAGAAATCCTTTCTCCACTCCAGGGAAGTCTTCTGTTTCACTGAAAAGGCCTTCTAATCCTCTTCCTACGCCTTCAGGAACTCCCAAGACCTGTACATTGGGTAGCTTGAGAATATCCCATAAACCTGACACATTTAACTTCCTAAGTTTCTTTAAAATTTCCAGAGATCTCTAACTTGGATACTCTGCCTTACCGAGTCTGGCTTTCTACCACAATTTCTAATGAATTCACTCCTGATCTTTTGATCTTAAACTTCAATTTCATGGGAAGCTTTGATTCCTGTCACATGGGTATCTTTAACTTGTAGACCTGCGTCTGATTTACTAAGTAGTCCTATATTTCAAATTCTGGCACTTCAGTCTCCATTTTTCACTCTAGTATTGAGGCATTTGTGTTCCTTTGGGGATTCATATTGTCCTGTTGAATTGCTGTGCTTATTTTAGGCATTTGTGGCAATACTTGGCTCTTCCCTCTGCTACCATAATGGCTTTGAATACCCAGAGCTGTATGGTCAGGGAACTTGGTTCAGTGCTCCATGGTGAGGGGAGTGTCCAAGGTGCCACCCAAGTTGGGTGTGGTAAAATTTGTCAGGAGGTCCTATGCTCACGACTTCTCCAAGGAGGCCAATGCCTGAGTACTAGCCTCAGTGGGTGTAACATTCATCCATGTTGCCTCAAGAACCGCACAAAGGATCCATACATCCCTTGGTGTGAGCATGGATCCCACAGCAATGACCCTCACTGGGGAATTGAGGAGCCTCAAGTATGTGGAGCTGCCCAAAGACCCAGCAACACCTTGTACCCTCCCATGCAGCCAGTGTTTTCAGTCCCCGCACACAAAAAGCTCCCACAGTCATGAACACCCAGCCCCCTGCCAGTTTCAGACTCGGGCCTCTCGGCTGGTTGCTGGGTGTGGTCAGAAGCTAGCACAGCTGTTAAGTGCAACAGTGCCCACCTGCCCACTCCTGGCTAGTTACAGGATGCTGGTGCTGAGTAGTTTGGGGGAGAGAAACATGACCTTCCCTAGGTTGGCAGGTACACTGTCGCCCACAGGGTGCCATGCTGGACTCATACCAGGTTCTTTACACAGCTTTATCACCAGTGACTTGATGCTGCTGTCTAGTCCTGCCTAACTCTACAAAGCTGGTGCTGAGGCTCTTGGACCCTGTGGTCCTGAGCTGTGTGTCCACACCTTCCATAAATATCCACAGCATCCCGCTAGCTTAGTTTCCTCTTCAGTCTTCTCCCTAACTCTTGCCTGAGATTGTATTTGCTCCGCTCCTTAACTATGTTCCCTAGACCACAGCAGTAAACTGTCCTGGTTCTGCTATCTTGGAATACAAAACATGATGGGCTACTCCTGCAACTTCCTATGAATATGTACATTACCAAACAGTAAATACCTAAGGCTGTAAACACCATCTTTGACTATCCTAACAACTAGTAATATACTAAGCAATACTGAAATAGCACAATGGTTGTACTGGGAAGCATTTTCTCTTGTGGGGTATTAAATAGACAACAGGGAGGTCTGAAGTAGAATGTAAGACTGTTTAAGACATTCAAAATTCTGCCAACATCTACAAGGATTTTATTGTAGCCCATAGAACACAGGTGTAAGTTACCATCCTCTGAGGATGGGAAGTAACATTACTGGGAAGAGGCCTTGCAAATCAACAGCCCATTCAACTTTTCCTCTTGTCTGCCCATAATGCCTACCAAAAACCACTCCCTTGAATTCAGGGCAGCATTAAGCTCTAGATCATAACAAAGCTGGCTTCTAACTCCATGATACTACACTGTCAATCCTGGGAATAACTCTGCAGGAGGTACAGTATGCAGTGAAAAGATACCTAGATTGGCCTAATGAATTTTATAGTAAAACATTGTTCAGGAAGGAGCAATACATCAACTTATGAAGAGACAGCTGGGGTGTTCATAATGTCAATGTATCCACTTCTGACCCCATGACTTGCTAATTCAGACTTAAAATACAGAAACTTTTACTGTTTCTCTTGCCTGACCTGAAAGGCAAAGTGACTAGATGACAACACAGCAAAATGGTTTACTTGCTGAGTAGTTCCCCAAGCAGTTGCAATGGCCAGGCTGAAGCCAGGAACTGCACCCCATCTTCCGTGTTGAAGGCAGGAGCTCAAATAAGCCATCACTGCCTTGTACACACTAGCAGGGAGTTACAGGAAGCACAATAGCCAGGATTCAAATTGGCACTTGGATATGGGAAACTGGTATAGCAGGCAGTGGCTTAATGTGCATCACAAGGCCAGTGCCCCCAGATTTTATGAACAGAATTCTCTAACCTGCAATCTGAGGAATTTGGTCCTTTTTTCCTGAGAAACTCATTTTAAGATCTTTGCAGTTACCCCCTTGGGTTCTTGGCCTTACAGCTACAACCCAATAGTGTGAAAACCTGGATTCCATCACCTTCTCAGGGAATTTGACTTGCTTAGCAGGTTCATCATAGCTCCTGAGTTTGCACCTGTGACAGAGGTGGTTCAATGGTCAAGTATTCCAGGAGCTGGGGAAGCACCTGGCACTGGGGGCACAACAGCTTGGAGGGTGGTATTCACAGAATGAGTTGAACCTGACTTTGCTTCTCATGGGGCTCAAATGTCTAGGTGCTTGCTGGCTGAGAGCCTGGGGATAATTAACTGAACCTATGGGATGATGTCCTGCCATTTGTTCTGGTGGTTCTTAGTGGGCCGGTGAACTCTAAGCTACAGCAGGTATGGAAGGTATGGTCTTGCAGAACACCTGAGATGAAGTGCAGAAAAACAGGGCTGGGTATAAGTAGACAGGCGGTTCTCCTATGGTCCTAGAATTCACTTAAGGTCGAGGGCTTCTCTGCTCAGACTTAGAAGCCTAGGAGTTCAATGTACTTCTCTCTGGCTAGTGGATCTGCAGTGATAACTCTGTTCACTGGAATGGGGCATGCTAAATACCAGCTGTGACACATCTCTCTGGTCAGCTGTTCCCACAAAGATGAGAGGTATATTGGAGAACCAAACTGCCTGGAGAGCCATACAGGACCTAGAGTTTGAAGTTGTAGCAATGCAGAAAGTGGAGCATTTGTCTAAACCTCATGATACGAAGTACTGACAAGGCGTGAGTCTTCTAGCTCCATGGAAGGACCTGACCTGACTGCAGCAGGAGGCTCTACTGGAAGCATGTTGCCCAAAGGAAGTTGGTCCAGTATCCTCTGGGAAGCCTTGCTGAAGCTGGAGTGCTAATACAAGGGGGATGGATAACTAGTCTTGATCACGCAAGGATATTCACACACTGAATGTCAATCACGACATGAAACTGCCCTAGTTAGAATTAATGCTAGGAATGGAGTTATTCAAGTTCAACCATGGGTTTGGGATCCAACTAGTTGTGCGGTAAAACATACCAGGATACCTTTGCTTCACTTAAGGATTCTCGCTATGACCACTTACATTCCAGCCTGCTGAAAGGAGTAAGTGAAACTAGTTGTCTCCCAGGGAGGTAGACAGTCATGTGCATGCTTTGTTAACCTACCATTGCCTGGGAGTTAGTCACATGGTCTAACAGAAGCTTAGTCATGGGGGCCTTAAAGGGGGAAGCTGACGGTCATAACTCGGGTGTCAAGGGATTTGGGTCATCAGGAATACCTGGTGTGTTAAGAGGAAGCCCTTCAGACATGCTGCTAAACTCCATCTAATGATGTGTTAACTAAAGCTGCTCAGATTCTCACTTGTGCTACCTGATGGTAGTCGGGCTCCAAGTACATTGGTCAGACAGCAACTTCTTGGTCAGGTACATTTCTATCACTGAGATATCTTTGAAAACCTACGTGCCTATGGGCCTGTAGAGACCCTATTACACTGACCTCTGGGGGTCCTGGCCTTTGAGAGGGGCATCATCTGTTCCTTCCTAGACTCCAGATAAAGCAGGAGGCTCCTACCCAGCTGCTTGACCTGTACAAGTTTAAGAGTGAAGTCCTGTATATCCCTGGGCCATGGAACCGTAAAAACAAGGTTTGGATGTGATGTTCCTAAGGTTGCCTTTGAGTGGTGGGAAAGTCCTAGGAAGTCCCTCCTTTGAGCTGTTGGCACAGCAAGATATGGGAGGGCTTTCCTTTTGAGCACGTGATTTCCACATGACACTGTCATGTGGACACAATTTGGGTTGTGAAGTCCTGGTTTCGTGTCCCTGATGTCAGGTGAAGCAAAGCATGGAGGGTATAGAAATAAGGTCTCCTCGTAACCCGTGGCATCCTGGGCAGTCATCAAAGCTGGGGGCAGGGGTGAGAAGGAAGTACACTGTACTTTGTGCTTGAGTGTATTGGCATTGAAATACTGAGCTATGAGAAAGCAGTATGTAGGGCCCTAGAAGGGTTAACCCCTACACCCCTGACTGTTGGCCTTCTACAGTACTCAGTTGTATGGTGTGTAATACTGCCTTACTAAAGCAGTGGCTGTACAGCCCCTGCATTGCTCACTATCACAAAGCAGCTGGAAAGTTGATGAATTGCAAGTACTGATGAGACTACAATAGCTACCGAGACAAACCTCTTCTAGAGGGACTCCAGGAAAGTCACTGCCTTACCAATTAACAATGGCACGGAAGACGCAGCTCAGGCTTTGAACTTGGATGTAAAATGTAGCTGTAGTACCTCAAGCTCGGTAAGTGTTCTGGATCTTGGATGCATGTCCAGTCATTCTGAAGACCATAAGAGGGTGGAAAGGACCAGGACACAGGTTCTTCAGGGCTGCATAAAACTGAACCACTGTGTATCCTTGCATGTGGGAAATAGCTGCTGTTGAAGCTCACTATTGCCCACTACAAAGCCAAACAGCTGAAGAGCATCTGTAGGTAAAATGCTCTTATCCCAAGTGTCCCCTAGATGCTTGTGCTCAAAGGAAAGAATAGGACTTTGCTGTGAAGCTTTGCAGACTTGTCCTTGGATGAAAGTAAACGATGTTGGAGGATGTTGGCCACTTCTCTCTACTGAAAACTCTGAGCTCACTTACGTTGGTCAGAGGAGAGTCACTTCAAGGTTAATGAGTGCCACATAAAATGAGGCAATTCAGTCCTTACTCCTGTTAGGGGTAAAGCACACCCTGAGACAAGGATTTTAGTGGTTAAACTTCCTGTAGAGGTGATTCCAGGAACACAGTGAAAGTTGGAAACGGACTTGAGTAAAGAATGTGCTGGTGAGTAGGCTGAGCGCTTTAGATAACTGGAGCCAACTCGACACTTCCTGGAGGGGCAGTCCCGACGGCATGGTCCATGTGGACGCCCATGGGTGACTTACCTAGGCCTGTCCCTCCCTACCTCAGTTCTTCCTGGGGATTAAGTACTAGTGTGTAGACAAGCACTGGTCCTAATGGATGCCCAAATTTGCTCTGCCGTACGTTTCTGGAAACGTTTGCATGTGACTCCGAGGTAGCAGGAGCGGAGTGCTGAATGTAACACGACAATGTGTCCCATGTTGGTGACTTCATCTTGAATCCTCATCTTGAGGCACCTTCCATTACACCTAAATATGAATGCCAGGAGGTATTCCTGCACAGGTAGTCTTTCCATGCTATTGATACCCAGCATCACCTCAAACATCCTAGACTTGCCCCCTCCCATCCTGTGCCAGTGACTGTTGATCTACACTGTTCCTGTAGGAATCAAGAACTTCCATGTGAAATCGGAGCACCTGCTTACTGCTTTTGTGAGGTCATGGTGGTTGTAATAACTTCTGACAAAGCACCCTAGTAAATCCCATGTGGTAGATGTAATCCTCCAACGTGTAACCAGAACACATTTCCACATGGTCAACGTGATTACCCCTGCCAGTAGTGACTGTAGTTCTTGCTGGCGTATTGGGAGGAAATGGCCTAAGTGAACTACAGTTTCTGACTACATAACCCATTACCAGTTGCTCTGCAGGTTCAGAGCCTGCAATCCCTAAAGGGCAGGAGTTGTGGGACATGAAGCAACTCATTGCCGTGAAGGTTACACTGAGGTGGTGGCAGGAACCCTGTTGGATCTATGCCTAGGCTACTGGATACTACATCCTAGCTTTGGGGTACAAAGTATTACACAATGACTAATCTAGAAGTCGTGAAGGGTTAATGTGAAGCTAAGTTTCTGGCAGTCAAAAGACAAGGCTGCTAGTGCTAAAGGTTGCTGAGTCACGTGACACCACATATGCTTGAAGTTAAGCTCCTTATAGAGGCACTACCAGATAGTTTCGGTCTCTGGCTATAAGCATTTGAGTTGCTCACTCGCTTTCTTGGCATTTTAGGTCCTCTCAAAACTAGTTGTCCAGATAATTGGAGGGATGAGGTTTTAGTTGCCAACCCTAGTATGGGTGAATTTGGTAGAATCTAGCTTAGGTTTGTCTACAGAGTACTGGATTTGGTGCTACTGACAGTGGGAAGAAGGCAAAGGAGACCTATAAATTGGGTGCTTACAGTTCCAGGTCTTAGAGTGGCTTATGTATGCTAGTCACATCTTGGTGTAAAACCTAAGCCTGGAAACATGTAGATTAGAAGGCACTGAAAAGGACATTAAAAGGGTAGATAGCATCTGGAAAAATCCGGGGTACAGAGCTTATGGTCACATGGGTGCTGTTCAAGAGACTTGCCTGAGGAAGGAATGGAACCCAAATTGGGCTCTAGAGGTATATTAGCATAAAAACCTGACAGGGTATTCAACCAGTAGTCAAAATTGGTAGGGAAGAAGTAAGCAAGGGTATGACACAAAGCAGAGTCCTGTGGATAGTAAATGCAGCTCACTGTGGCTGAAAACCAAGTCTAGCATAGGTCTGACCTTGGTTGCTTCAGTGGCAAGAAAGTAGAAGCTTACCTCTTTGGCCAGGGTGAGCAGTGATCTGGGGTGGGGGGTGACAATTGTAGGCCTTGGCTTCTACTTGGGCTGGCCCCCCAAAAGACAAGTGTTAAGGCATAAGATTACAAGGAGGTACCATCCCTCAAATGGATGAGGGGGCTCAGGAAATAGAGGTGGAGCAGCACCATTGGCTTCTGACAGAAGCTCCTCCATAACTCGGGAGCTGGAAGTAGAACTCCTAAAGACTGCAGTGAAGCAGCAGATAGTCAACAGTGGATGTGGTCTCCATTAACTTGGAGAGACACTAGTGTGACTGCTTAGGGCTCCGGATGCACGAGGGATTTGATATGGAAACCCAGGAGAACTGGTCTTGAAGAGACAAGGTGAGAGGGTTCTTAAAGTCAAGTTTGGGGTCTTGGGTAAAATGGCACTGTAAGCTCATGGTGTCAATAGCATAACTAAGTGTAAGTTAAGCCTTGCTCTGAGCTCACTGTTCAACTTGTGTCTGACCAACATGAGTAGCTGGTTGTGGATATTAGTAATGCAAGGGTGTTCTGTAATCAAATTACAGCCTTCTACTTGATTATGTGACTCCAGTGTTTCTTCCAGTAAATGTGTACATCTTGCCTCACAGGTACCTTGGCTTACAAAGTTCACAGTAAAGCATGCTAAAACGAATTTACACCTCCAAAAATAGGAAGAAAAGAATCCTGGGGCACTAGCTTGTCCTTTCCTCATCACATGTAGGTTTTCTTGGTTTTGTTGGGCCTCTTTCTGCCGACTCTCAATATTTCAGCATAGTATCTAGGAGTGTCTCGACTGAAGAATGTGGTCTAAATACCATGTTCACAGTACTGGTGATTTCTGCACTTCATTCCCACCAGCGAGTCTTACTGTCTTGATATGCTATCTCATTTAGTGAGAAACTTGACTAACAGGTATGCCAACGGTGAACTGGGAATGTCCTCTACATGCAGAGGGTAGTTGAGCTGGATACAGATGTCTGGCAGTTTCTTCCTTCACCATGAGAGGCTCATCCCACTCCCTTGATTTGAGAAGCCTGCAGCTGAGTAAGTTGGAACTCTCGTGTTGCTTCTCTTCAACTTGAATCCTGTCTACTTTTAACCTTTTAGAGCTAGTCTAACACTTCATGGTTGAATCTGACCAGTGACCTTTGATAGTTTTATCTTCATAGGTTTCAGGTTTTCTGTCCTTGCCTAGAGTCTGCTTCCTGAGGGCTTGAACACTGAAATTCCTGCTTCTCTAAGGAACTGTCCCGGTGAGAACCAGGGGCCCCCTTGACAAGCCTACTGTGTACCACATCTTCTGTGGCATCAGTCCATAGGTGAGATCACTAGCTGAGATTCCAGGCATGTGGGTGGTGCCCTGCCTTGAAGCCGCCTGAAGCAGGAAATGAAACTAGCAAGGGTAGCTTTGCATGAGCCTGAACTACCGGCATATTGTGGAATGCAAGAAACATGGTGGCTGTCAACTTGCTACCAAGTGACAAGTTTGTCTTAAGATTGAACACTTGTAAACAGTTCTGCCAAGGAGACAGTAGCTTAGGATTGTGATAAGTGACCATGCTGGGTACTTGCCTGCCTTTTGGATGAGGATGAGCTGTTGGCAACTGGCAGAATGGTTTGAGATGTTGACTTTATTGCAGCGTGTTCACACTTGATCAGATTCTGAATCTTGGACATCCAAACCTGGAGTAATCCTACTGACTTGACAGCTCCTTTTTAAGTAACACTCCAGTGATGTCCTGGCCATTGGTCACTGCCCGGGGATTGGTGTATCTTCTACCATGGGCCACTTCTACACTGCAGGCCTGACAGCCCCAGCTCTTACTTAGCCCTGCTATAAGATTTGGCTATTAGCTGATGGCCTAACTTGTTCCAAGCTGTATCAGCTTGGGATGGTCCTTGGTACACTACGGCGGTGGGGGAGGCATCGGACATGCCCAGCTGAACACTGCTAGACAGATGTGCTGGGGCTGTTATGTACTTTGGTCAGGAGAAAGCGCTGAACCAGGCCATAAGACTGTTCCCAGAGGAACACTGGCTTTGTGAAGCCTCAGCTGGATAGCTTCTTGGAGTGCTCTTGGAGAATAAGCAGTCATAAAAAGTGCTATAGGCAGCTGATCTGAGGGATCGTAAGACTGACCTATACTGAACAACCTAGCAGACCAGTTGGGAGAACATCAACTAGACTTGAGATGGATGCCATCCAGGTGGTTGGTAACTCACGCTGCCTCGTCAGTGCACAGCATGAAATACCGAGCAGAAAACAAGCACGTGACGTGCGTGATCAAAGCTCATGGAGCTTGTTCCCCAACAGTGTCAATGAACAAAACTTAAATGGTGGCAAGGACTTGCATTCACCTTCCCCTAATAGCCTCAGGTGTGTACACCTAAGGACTAGGCCTGTCCTGGAGGCCACCCCAAGCCATGAAGTGTTCTTAAGGGGGGAAGGGCTGCATTGAGCTTTCACTGCAGGGGTGTACAGGCAGTCTTCAGGAGAGTAGGCTAAGCCTATAGGAGCAGTGTCAGCAGAAAGGACCTGAAGGGGTGAAACGCATGAGCGAAGGACAGAAGGGTCACGTCCAGAGAACAAGAACCACCTTAGCTCTAAGCTCTTATCTAACAACTTCAAAGGTACGACTTCAGGAATATAGTGGTTCTCCCCGCACCCCACCTTCCCACCCCCACTCCGGTTTGATCTCCCTCTCATCCCATTAAGATTAGTTTTTAACAGATACAGAAGACCAACTCGACTACACTTTGATTCCTTTTAAGATCTCGATTTCATGGGAGATAATTTTCTCATGTCCTGCATGGACTCTAGTTGGTGCGTTTGCTTTTGACTACTATAACCTTATGATCAATCTCTCCCATTATTTGTCCTTTCACTCTTCACAACCTAGTATTGAAGTGTCACGTTCTTTGGAGGGTGGTGTTGTCCTCACTTCTTGGATTGGTGTTCAGCACCTATGGAGAAAGCCATTGGGTTTTCTGCTGTGGCAGCTTTTACTGTACTAGGATTCTATAGGTAAGTGGAATGTCTGCTTTCAGTGGATCTCAAGGCTTGTTAGTGGGTGTGGCCAGAGCTCTGTTCAGTTCTCCAGGATTAAGGGCATACCTAAGGTGACGCCCAGGTCTGGCGTGGTAAACTTTTTCTCAAAGGAGGTATATTCAGCTCAGCTGACCACTCAATGGAGACCAGAGCCTGAGTGCTAGCCCCAGTAGGTATATTTTGTCTGCCCTATCCCAAGGCCCTCACAAAGGATCTGTGCTGTCCTCAGTGTAAGTTCAGATTGCCCAGCAAGGTCTCCCACCAGGTGATCTGGAACCCCTAAGCCTGTGGTGTTCACCACTGAAATTACTCTAAGTTCCAGCCACGCCATGAGTCCTCCCACCCACCCTGGTTTTTTCCACAGTCCGGGTTCAGAAGCCTCAGTCACAAGCTCCTAGCCCCCTGCTATTTCTCCCCACCAGAGACAAGAGGCTCAGCTCTGGTTGCTGGGTGCAGACAAGAACCGGCGCAGCTGTTAAATGTGTACAAAATAGCACCTGCTCTATCGGCTTGTTAGAGTATGCCTTTGTAAAGTGATGGGAGAGAATTCTTTCCCAACCCTTTTCTCTAGTTTGGCTGAAAAGACTCTCTGAGCCTCCAAGCCTGGTTCCCTCTAAGCTCTTCCTGCCACTTTGTGCCAGTAGCTTGGGCTGCTGTGGTCTGGTCTTGCCGCCTCCAGTGCTGGGGGGGGGGGGTAGGCTGTAGGCTGTTGAAGTCCCGAGCCATGGGCACCCATGCCCTCCACATAGGTCTACCATGTCCCTCTAATTTTGGTAGTTTCCTCTGCCACTTTTTCCCTAACTCTTCCCCAAGACTATACTATCTCCACCTTTTTAAACTATCTTCAGGCCTAGAGCAGTAAGCTCCCTCCCTACATCTTGGAACTCCCCTGCTCCACTTTGAATCTAAATATTTGTTTATGATGTCCTTGTGCCATGTCCAAGGCACAGCCCCTTGTCTGGCACTCCAACTCTATTTCCACAATCTGCACCCAGACACAAAGTATGAAGTACTGTTTGAGAACAGAAATGCCATTCTCATAGCACAACTCAGCAAGGACAGAGGCCCTACATGGGGAGCAAGTGCAGTGACTCCTTAATACAACTTTTGACATCGGCGATAACAGGCTCTTGACATGAGCTGTCAAGGCTATGGAAGCCTGAGTCCACAAACCACATCAGTATTTAGACAGGGCCAGAAGCACAGTGGAAACGCTCTCTAGAGAAACGCCTTCTTTGGCTTTCCACTTGGATATCAGATCCTTCATGTAGATCATGTTCTGCCACAGAAAAACCACCTCTACGTATTGGCATCTAACTGGGTGAGTGGGTTTGACTGTCATTACAGGTGGTGGATGTTATATTTCCCAAAGTACTTCTTCCTGAAGCAGTATCCTGTCCATGCTGCACTTTGACTACAAAAACGTGTTAACAGAAGACGTGTGTAATGACAAAGATAGTGTAATACCCACTAAAAGCATAACATTCCCTCAAATATGAGCCTTCCTAGGCTCTCGGGCCAATTTTTTTCTGGGTAAAGATCAATGGCAAAGCGTAGCAAAAACAGCATAAAACACGTGTCTAGTGGTAAAACAGAGGGCAGCTTGCTGATATCCCCCTTGCCCTTGCTGCAAGCTGTATCTGCTGTAAGTACCCAGAATGTCAAATCATGGAGTTACCCCAACTGTTCAGTGTGCAGATAGTGACTGGACAGCAAAGGTGTTGTCACTAAAGTGTCAGGTTTGACAAACTTGGGTGAGAACCTTGGGTGATGTCTGGAGTCCTGCTGGTCTCTGGTAGGACATCCCCAGCAGCCTGGAACCAGAAGAGGGGGAGGTGGCTCCAATCTAAAAGCACAAAAGTGAAGTAGGTCTTCAAAACTGGAAGTGCTGCATGTGGTTAGGAATCTTAACTGGGATTGAGTATGGGTTAGTCAAGATGAAAAACTGATGTGACCCAAGTATTCCGGAGGTTGAGGAAGGACTGGTGAGCAAGAAGGGGTTTGTGGGAAGTGAGACAATGTGGGGAAAATCCTGCACGACTTGGGCTTCTTGGATGCATAAGTGTCGTGGGTGGCCCTAATGGCTAGAAATCCCAAGCTCTTGCATGGTAACAGCTTTGTATTTACGTGAGGTTTTTCCTCGTGTCCACGAAGAGCTAAGCTAAGCAATGTGAAGAGTGTAAACTTCACTGACATAAAAGGAACAAACTTGGACATAGGGTTCTAAAGAACATGATACTTGATGTCCTATCCCTCCGTTTTTGCAAGGACATATTTCCATTCAACAGCTTGTGATAAAGTTAATCTCTTGCAGCTCTGGAAGAGGGGAGTTCCTCATAGGGTGACTGCTGGGGTACAGTGTCCAGGGGTTCTATGGGCTATAAAGTTTGAGTGACTGGCTTGGGAGAGCTACTTAAGGCATTGAGCAGTGAATGTTCTGGCCCTTGAGTATGGTAACAAAGTTCTCTACTCACAAGCTGGTTGCTTCAGTCCTCCTGGGGCCATCCCCATGTAGTGAAGGGGACCCCTGGTTCCTGTCTGAGAGGGTCTCCCTAGTACAAGGGAGTACCAGACCAGAAGTTGGACTTCAGTGTGGACTGGGCCTTCACATTTGCCAATAGTGCTCCTGGTTTCAGCATCAAAAGAACTTGTGAGCTCAGCCTCTAGTGGCTGGTGTGGATTGTCCTGCACAGGCTAAAGTGGTGCCACAAAATTGCAGATTCTGGCCCTTGAACTCCAGGATCCAAGGCTGAGAAACACAAACGGGCAGGAATGAGAACTTGAAGGTGGGCACGATTTCAACATGTTTCACTATCAGTTTTGTGGTTATAAGGAAAATCCAGGGCTCTACACATATCAAACAGCTTTGGGATGTCTGTCACCCAACTACCTCCTGGGGTTTGCAGGTCCGGCTATGGGCTTACACCTAAGAACAAAATACTGGATCTATCAACCAACAGCTTGTGGCTTTACTCTTGAAGTTTGGTCCTGCTGGATGTTTGCTGGGATCTTTTTGAAAATGACTCTCTGCATTCTTTGGCTCAGTGTTGCTATTAAAATTGAAGGGAGACACTCGAACACTCACGGTCTTCAATTGTGAAGTTCACCATATTCATGGGTTGACCATTATCAGCATTATGGTGCTGAAACTAAATCTTTATGGCTTCTACTTGTCCAGCTGCTGGGAACCACTCCTGTATCTGCCCACTCATTGGGAACCAAATAGGGCAGGGATTAAAGGTGGATAGAATGAGATAGCTTAGGACTGCTTTCCCTCTGCTTAATGCTCTTTGCTAAGTCTGTCCTACCATGTCAGTCCCTGATTGGGTGCCTCATAGAAGCTGAACCCTGGCTAGAAAGGAAACGTGAGGGGTTGTCAGGACTAAGGTAACCATCTTACAGCTCCAAAGCTAAGTGGCTGTGGGTAGAACATGGATTGCCATAAGAAAAGCAGTGTGTTGGCTTCCTGGAGGTAGACTTTGAAAAGTTCTCAACCCAAGGGCTTGGTTTTGAAGGCAGTATTGGTGTGACTCCTGTGATGGTGTTCATGAGAATACAGTGTCTTCTGCAGGACACCTGACATTACTGTGATAGGTTGGGTGGCAATGACTCTGCCTGGTCATGGGAAGTAGAGATAACAAGGTCTCCTTTTCTCCCCCTGTGCTTTAAGGGAGACTTCTTTGGTACTAGTGAAGGCATAGAATCCGGGAAGGGTCTTGGACTACTGTCCCCTCCTGTAAGGCAGTTTCTTTGCTTGCCTGATGCTGTTAGCTTTTGGGTTTAGTCCTATGTCTCAACTTGACAATTGAGGACTTAATGGTCTACGGTATCCTACAGATACTGAAAACATGAAAATGGAGTGTCTTAACTAACCTGGTGTGATCTGTGTTGCTTCACTCCAATACTCTGGCTGCTGTGGCTTCTCGCTGTTATGTGGGTTCCTGAGCTATGGACTGTGGTACAAGTCGGATACTTGGCGAGAACTGAGGACTCTACAAGGTGGCTGCCCTGATGTGGAAGGTGGAAGGGAGTATCAGGGCCTTCCTAAGTTTTGGGGCTTTGAGGTGGATGTTGGGGCAGTGAGTTGAGTTCTTCTACTTGGAGCACAGACAAGTATACATCAAGACTGGACATGTAGATCCCAATGGAGTACATCTCAGGAAACCTGAGAACACTCCTTCCTCCCAGTATGGAAGGACAGGATTAAAGGTACAAAGACTCAGGTTGCAGTGATACAAATACTAGTAGCTTTAGCTGTACTTGTATGCCAGAAGCAAGCTGGCCTTAAGCCAGCTGACAGGTACAATAGCAGGGATATGTTGTCAGTTACACTCTCCATCATATATACCTGAGAAGTCTTTCCTGGGGCCATCAACTAATTGGGAAGGTTAGAACCTGGGTGCAAATCCAAGGGCCCCCAAAGGTTTAAAACCCAGTAGGGACTAAGTTGGCAATATGGATCCTGATAGTGGCAGTCTAGATCCCATGAGATCAAGATGGTTGGCTGCTTTCATAGTTCTGATCCCCCTGTGTGCTGAGCATTGGGATGCATTGTTAGTTATTGCATGCCTGAGTTCTATGTGCAAGATTCAACTTAGCAAGTTCTAAGGGTGCCCTTTCCTGATGGCTAGGTGAGAAACTTCAAGGCAAGGGAGTGACAGCACAGCATTTCCTTGAACATACTAGGAAATTTTAGGGTGGCTCCTTCGACAGTATGTGAGGTGATAATGAACTGAAGATGTAACACTGGTTTCCCTAGCTAATGTAAGTGTGATCGTGACTGACAGATAAGAAAGCTGAAATTCATGAGTAGGCCAGCAGTGACCAAATCCCTAGATAGCTTCTTTGACCTTGATTAGGCCAAGTTGGCAGGTCTCAATGGGAAGTACAAATGTAGCTCCTTCACTGCTTCCAGCGACAACCTGCTGCTGGTGAACATACCCTGAATCAAAGCCTGGTGATCCACTATGACCTTGAGTCTCCTAGAAGGCATCCAGAATGCCAACCCCCTTGGCATTGCTTCCTACACCATCAGGAAAATGGACCCTTCTCAGCCTGGTGCATCCTCTAGGCTGCCTCTCCTGTTTTCAGTTACAGACTCACCTGCTCCAGATTTTGAGGGCGTCCTATGTGTATACACAGAGAGCTACAGCTAAGTTCAGAGATGGGTGTGATCAGGACACAAGTTGCTGAAACAATGCTGGAACTGACCAACTTCTCTTCCAGTGCTCCTTTTGGAAGAAAACTGAGCAATAAGGTCTAAAGCACTTGGCCACCATAAAATACCTGGGATTGTTCCTGCAGAGTGCTCTCAGGGTACCTAATACATAACTCCACAGTGAGTCAGATACCTAGAATACAGCAAGGTGAAGTTGAGCTGCTTGAACCACCCTCACTGGGAGCCAATAGTACATAAGTGATTCTGTATATGAGCTGCTGAACGACCTTCCTAAACCAGTGTTCCTGTGCAATCCCCAAAATACGTGAGATGAGTTACAGCCTCGAACATCACCAAGTGTAAGAAACCAACTTCATGGATAACTTTAAGACCATGTTAGTAGCTGGACAACTTGGGCAAGAGTCAGACCTAGACTTCTCATGCTAAACAACTAATGGAAAGGGTGGGTAAAGAGTTCCCTAAATGGAGCTGGGAAAGTGATGCAAAACCTGCGTAACATGAAACCTAGCCATAGCCACGTGAATGACTAACTTGAAGTTGACTAGGATGTGTAAATACTATAAGATCAGCTGGTGCCTTCAGAAGACTGCCATGACTGACTCGAGGCTAAAAGTTGTTGGATAGGCCCAGCCACTTGAGGCTCCATCCAGGGGTGACTTAAATACAAAGCTGCTTCCTGTTAAAAGAAATAGAATGAACTATACTAAAAGTATTGGCCATGCAGCAGCATAACCAACAACTGTTGGCCAACATAGCTGGGATCCAAATAGCTCTGTGCCACCTACCTGGATCCAATGAGCTTCCAACGAAATGGCAGAATTGTGGCCCTCTTGTCCATTGGGCGAGTAGAAGACTGAAACAGCATGTCGGAGGATTCCCATGTGTTGTGGGCTGCTTAGCATCCCAGAGGCACTTGGGCACTGGTTGGAGAGCGCATGGCCACTTATTCTGGCTACTTAGTGATAATCCTTCCCTTGAGCATGACTACGAGCAGATAGTGCTCTAATGAGTGACTTGGCTTCCCATCTCAAAGCCACTTCAGTCCTGAAGTCTTAAGTTAACCACTAATGGTTTAATGTTAACCAGTTGGGTGGAGGCTTGATACAACTAGTGTACTAGTGTCTGAAGGTAAGCACTTCAGGAAGTTACTTGGCTGGAGCCTCATGATCAAACGACAATGGTACAAGATACTCCATGGAGAGCATGCTCCTTGAGTTCCTGGCTTGCCATGTGAGAATCCTTCTACAGTAGCCCTGCCATTGCCAGCCTCCACCCTCACCAGATGCCAGACTTGCCTGATCGTGCACTGTGAACCTCAAACCACAAAGTGCACTATCTTCCTTCATCAGTAGCTTCCAAGGAATTTTCGCTGCAACAATGAAAAGGGAAATCATTTGAGCCAACCGTAGAAGAGAGAAGTGGAATAGACTTACCCCCACCTCCCCATTGATGTCTGAGCAGTTTAACCATGGTGTTAAAATAAGGACTCCTGTCTCCTTTTGACTTGACGTTCATTTTTGAAGCCACTTTCAGGGTGTCCGTGGATAAGTACAAGCAAGGTTTCACACTTGAACTTCAGAGCCTGAGGCCTTTAGGACCCTGAGGTGTAGAGGTCAGTCTTGGGGTTGAAGTTTCCTTTAGAAAACCGAGGGAGCCAAAGGAGTTGGAGAAGGGTTAGACGATCGTGAAGGTTTGACCATGTAAACAAATGTTGGATAGCAAGTAGCTTGGACTTCAGGTGTGATTATTTCATCAAGGCCAGTGTCTGCTAAGCCGCAGTTGCCCATCAGTGTGAATGTCTGAATGTGGCTGGGATGCTAAGGCAGCCCCATTTAGAAATAATGGGAAGTGCAGAATCCTAATGAAAGCCATGGTGATGTCTATTGTTGCCTCCGTGTATGTAACAGGAAAATCCACAGGGCAATGAACTGTTGCAGACTTAACAGTAAGCTGGAAAATACTGGAATGAAGTGATCTTGAGTCACAACTAACATTTCTCTTCCTCTGGTGCTACCTAAATTCCTCATCTTTGGGTAACACCTTGACAAGCTTGGTTTCTAGTTAGTGATGGGACCTAAACCATCATCCTATGGGGGTGTCTAATCCTGAGTGATAAACTACTCAAGGATGCTTAGAGGTATCTTAGTTGTGCAAGGAGGCCACAATGGCTGGGGCTGGGCCAGCCAGAGCCAGGAATTGCTTTTGAGTCTCGCACATGGGTGGCAGGGATCTAAGTACTTAATCTTATGCTTTCCCAGGCACATTAGAGAGCAGGATCAGAAATGGAGCAGCTGGGACTCAAACCCGGGCTCGTGTGAGATGCTAGCATCAGGCTGCAGCTTGGCCTGCTGTGCCACAATGTTGGCCCCCAAGACCAAACTTCTGATGTGCAAATGCTGGTTGGCTTCCTGAGGCTTGCTCTCCTGTTCCATGGCAAGTTTATACTTTCCTGTCCCCTCATACATATAGGCTCACGTATACCTCACTCAACATTTCCCTCTCAAGTAACCCAGAATCCTCTGGGGGTTAGTGACCTGGATTAACTTCTGCCTCTTGTAGCCAGAACTGACATTTGGGTGTCGAGCTATATTCTCTTGCTGTCTGTCCTGTGGTGTTTGGAGGTGATCTGGGAAGAGACCATCTAATGCAGTGCGGAGGGCTGGTAACGTTGTCCAACAAGACTGTCCAGAAGCCCTGCCTAGCAACAATCTGGAGCTGTGGGTGGCTTTTATTCTGCTTGACAAAGTGAATGATGTCACTAAGGACTTTAGAGAAGCAATAAGAGTATAGAAGCCGTAGACCCAAGGGGAGAACTGCCCGGATTTCCACTATACTGGGCCAGAAACTTCAACTGTTCAGCCTGGTCTTGGAGTTAGCTGGCCTCATTCAAGAAATGGCAGATCAGGTTTCGTACTTGCCAAATCTGACCCAGAATAAAGTCTCCTTGGTGCACACTCGGTAAGTACTTAGTATGTCCGCTTGCCTGCCTACTTAGATGGACTACTGGGCAACCTCGGGCAGCATGCAAGCAAAGGCTTTGTATCCTCCTGAAGGAGACTGCCCTGTTGGAGCTTGCTCCCGAGAGCTTGATACAGAAGCTATTTCCCTGCATCTTGGTATACATAACCCTCTACTCTGAGAAGTGCCAGAGCTGTACTAAGTGCAAGAGTAGGCATCTGTTAGACTGGCCCCAGGGAGGCTGTAAACTAATCAGAAGTGAGGGCAAGCCCTAAAACTAAAAACTTGTGTTCTTTCTTGGGTACCTGGTAGCCAGTCTGCTAGGAAGTCGAGTGTTAAATGCCCATGACCTGGCTCTCTGGCAAGAGATCAGTTGCTTCAGGTTCCAGAGAGTCTGCCCAAGTAGGTCACCACTGTCTACACAAATACACATGTTTGTGGCTGTACTGTCCTTAACACCCTCTAACCCACTTAAGGCAAAGAGGAAGTATCAGAATTGTGGCTTAGTAACCAAATGGGCTTTGAAGGCCTGGCCTGGTATGTGAAGACCAGACGTGTGAAACTTCACAAGTAGTGCAAGAGACATTAAAGGGGGACATAAACCACCGTAGGGAAGGTACTCCGGGGTCCATTGCCTGGCTGGCCTGAAGAGGCTAACATAGTTGGTGGCTACTACATTCAATAAGAACTGTCTCGCCTGTTCAACAGTGACCCTCGGCTCTTCCCCTTAATAGCAGTGGTCAGCGTTGGAAGCTGGCCAGAGCAGCAAAGGGCTCCTTCAGCTTAGGGCTGACGGTCTCCAGTTCTAACCTCTGGCACCAGGGCAGTTCAATTCTCCAAGCCCAGCTTTGGCAGAGCTAATAGGACTCTCAGAAGCTGGCTTGTGTCCTAGCAGCTGTTTGCCCAATGTTCTGGCTTTCCACATCTAACAGGTGCTCCTGGGGGTGAATTGGCCTTGTTGGGCCTCCTTGATGACCATGTAAACCAGCTATGAACTGGTGTGCCACCTATCCTTACACTGCTTCTGCTGTCTAGCTTTCTTTTTACTTGGGGTCTCAACATCCTGCAGAGGTAGCTTTAGGATGTCTGCCAAGGAGATGCTCACTGCCATCCCCGACTTGCCATGCGTTACCCTAATGTAAAGATGCCTGAGCTAAGAGTCTAGTCATGGGCTTGTTCTGACAGTCTTCTCCCCATGAGTTAGTGCCCAAGAAGTCAAAGCATGACCTCAGTACATGAACCCATTACTTGAGATAGTTATAAATACCTCATGGAACAAAGAGAATCATAATCCTACCATCTGGCCTAAATTGGAATTTGGAGGAAACTGTCGAGTATCACACTTTAATGCTATATCAGTGTATCTTCACGAACAGTAAACGTCTTGGAAAAGATCCTGTAAACAAATCGTAAAGTGAATTCACATAAAATGGCATAATTTATCTTGGCTAAGCCTTTTGACCAACTCACACCTTTTGTAACGTAAACCATAAGGTGTCTCTTCCTGCCCACTTGGAGAAACCAACTCTCTCCAGGTCAATCCCTACACAACCAAGCCTTAATCCATCCTAAACCCAGAAGGGAAAATGGGACCTGTACTCCACATGGGTAGAACTCCCCACTGGGGACTTCACAAAGGACGTGGCCTCAGGTGAGCCCTTATGGGAGGGAGGTGGAGGCTCAAGGGTGGCCATTCCCCTACAAGGTAGGCAACTTGAAGACCGTTTCCTTCATCTCCTGAGCCCTTTGCAAATAAAGGAGGCAGGAGAAATGGTGAGGGGCCTCTACTCCGGGGGTGTCCTACCTCTTGTATCTGCAGCCTTTTACTCGAGGGTCTCTGCAGGGGACCAGAAGTGACAGCTGCCGCTAACTTGAAGGTCTCCAACATTCTACCTTCTTGGTGAGAGGATCATTCGTTAGGGTAAAGGGAGCTGGGTCTGTTTGTAAGGTGGTGTTAGATCATACTCTGGACACTTTCCCAGTCCTATGGCTATCCTGGCCAGGCCTGTTGATACAGAAATACTCGTTCTGGAGGGCTTGGTATGAAAGAACTCCAGTGCCTCAGACTGCATCCCTGCAAGCATGTGACTGAAGTGGCTTTGGATTCTGCATTGGCCAAACTTAAGACATGGCGGGTGGGGAGTCAACCTGCCCTGAGATGGGTCAACATATCTCTTGAGCATCCCTTGCCCTGTCAACAGGGAAGCCCCTTGCCTGTGCCCACAATGGGGATAAACTTGTGGAGACTGCTGGCCTGCTTGCACTGTGGTACTGCAAAGCTGCTTATTGGTCTGGGGTGGGGGGCTGCCCCACTGGTAGAACAAGCTGACAAACCCCATCTCCCCTCATTAAGGCAGATGAGGCAGGCCTGTATCTGGAAGCACACCTCAAAAGGGCTTAAACTAGGTTCAAGTACTAGTATCTGGGGGGAGGAGCACCAACCCTGACTGCAAAGGGGTGCCCTGGGTGTTGAGTGCCATGGGACTTGGTCCCACGTGGATGGGTCATAGTAAGACCTTAAGGTGAAGGTGGCCATCTAGGGGCAAATACCTCGAGTCTACACAGCAGGCATTGAAGTTTCATTAAAACTAACGAGCAGAGAAGGACTTGATGGGTAGGGTCAGGAAATAGTTAAGTGGGGAGAGGAGCTTGAGGGACAAGCAGTGATCTAAAGGCCAGTGCACTGAGGGGCAGGGGAGTCCCTGGCCAACGTGCAGAGACATCGCAGTGGATGTGAAGCTAGGGAACTTACCCACAAAGTCTGAGGCCATCTAACAAATGAAGGCAAAGTTGTGCCCTTTCTCCAAAGGGAATCCCTGCTAGCCAGGAAGGGCAAAGTTTCTCCCCTACTCCATCCTTTTCCATGTAGGCCTCTGACCTAGTGGCCAGGCCCGTGGCTATTGCCAGAGAAGTTGGGTTTTGGTCTCTAAGAATTGGAGCTATGGGACAGTAGCAAAGTTTTATTGGACAGGGTGTCCACCTGAACAGAAGGGATAGAGTGCCCAGTTAGACTGGGCAAGCAGGGTGACATAGCTAACCGGGGAGAATACACCTGGCGGGCCAGGGAGGTGGTTCAGTGGAGAACAAAGCTGAGTGCAGTCTTGGTGAGATAACCAGTTTTTGAGGGAGTCTCACCATTTTTTACCCCCACCCCTTCTCCAGAGAAAGGGTTTTCTGAGTACAAATTGACTCCTTCCCAAGCTACCAGACAGGGGGGGAGCCTTGATGGTACTTGGCCAAGGGGCTTCTCTAGGGTGCCTGCCTTGGAGGAAGGATAATGGTTTTGCAATGGTCTCATTGCTCTGTTACCTGGTCAGGTAACCCATTTAGTGCTAAAGAGAAAGCCTTGCCTTAGGAATGGCTGGGACCACCTGGGAGGTTATCAGGGTCTCTGCAGGACTTTGGGAGCCTCCCAGCAGCTACACTTCAAAGTGGGCTTCTGCAGATGGCAGTTCCCTCAGGCCCCTCTCAGACGCTAACTTCTAACTTCATAATTCATGTGACCACACCCCCAAGATGAGTACATATCCTCAAGTTCCCAATGAACTTAGCTAAGTGTCAGTCCAACACTCTACACCACGCTGGTCTGAGAAGCACTTTCCTGGCTCTCACAGCCATAGTGTGTAGCCAAGATCTCCTGGATTTGGGATACAACCTGGTGTCTCTGCTAAACCAGAACTGTACTACCAATGCAGAGCTCAAGCACCTGACAAAACCCAGTTAAGTTATGGGCAAAGAACTTGGCATTTCCTGGAACTCAAGTGTCTAACAGACACATGAAAAAGTGCCGAGGATCACTAGCTGTCAGGGAAATGCACATCCAAATCAATGAGGTTTGGCCTCGCCCCCATTAGAATGGCTCTCCTAGAGAAACCGAACAAATACTGGGGAGGGTGTGTGTAGTACCCTAACCCACTGTCGAATAAACTACAGCCACTGTGGAAGACAGTATAGGGATACTTCAGACATCTTTTTTTTTTTTTTTTTAATTTTTGACAGGCAGAGTGGACAGTGAGAGAGAGACAGAGAGAAAGGTCTTCCTTTTGCCGTTGGTTCACCCTCCAATGGCCGCTGCTGCAGCCGGCGCACCGTGCTGATCCGAAGGCAGGAGCCAGGATCCAGGTGCTTTTCCTGGTCTCCCATGGGGTGCAGGGCCCAAGCACCTGGGCCATCCTCCACTGCACTCCCTGGCCATAGCAGAGAGCTGGCCTGGAAGAGGGGCAACCGGGACAGAATCCGGCGCCCCAACCGGGACTAGAACCCGGTGTGCCGGCGCCGCAAGGTGGAGGATTAGCCTATTGAGCCACGGCGCCGGCTCAACCTCAGACATCTTAATAGACCTACCACACGATCTAGCCATCCCACTCCTGGGAAGTAACTTATAGGGATTTCACTTCCCTTAGGTTATCTGTACCCCCATATTCATCGCGGCTCAACTCACAATAGCTAAGATTTGAACTCATGCCCACCAACAGAAACTGGATCAAGATGGGACAGGTACACCATGGAACACTACACCATGGTGAAAATGAATTGCTTATAATGAGGCCTTGTGGTTCAGGAGTGTCTGGCCCTTCTAAAGACTGAAGATTTGTCCATTTTATAAAAACTAAATTTTGATAGCTCTCTGGCTTCTAGTGGCGCTTGTTCTAGGGCATTGCAGACTGAGATCAGGGCTGCCTTTAGCCTGTGCTCCAGGAGGGTCATGGAACAAGGAATGAGAGCTGAGTTCTGGGTGGATGGTGTAGTGGAAGGGATGGGTTTGGCTGATCAGGAGGCGGTGACTGAACTCGTAGCTCCTGTAAATGTGTGATGGTCTCCACTTGGCCTGCTGAACTTCAGGATGGAACAAGTGATGTCAAAGGTCCAATAGCCTTCCACAGGACTAATGTTCACCCGGGCCTGTTTCGGACAGGGTACAGTCTAAGGTTACTAGAAGCAGAGGCATGTATGAGTCTGGGCTTGAAGGATGTACAGCATGCTAGCCTTCCTAACCTCCCTATTAGTGTTCCGATCTGCTTCAAGCTTTGTCTTCTTGGAACAACCTGTTACATGTAACAAAACATACTCATCTATGCCAGTGCCATGGCTCAATAGGCTAATCGTCCACCTGTGGCGCTGGCACACCAGGTTCTAGTCCCGGTCGGGGCGCCGGACTCTGTCCCGGTTGCTCCTCTTGCAGCCCTGCTCTCTGCTGTGGCCCAGGAGTGCAGTGGAGGATGGCCCAAGTCCTTGGGCCCTGCACCTGCATGGGAGACCAGAAAGACCTGGCTCCTGGCTTCGGGTTGGCACGGTGCACCGGCTGCAGCTGCCATTGGGGGGTGAAGCAACGGAAAAGGAAGACCTTTCTCACTGTCCATTCCGTCAAAAGTTCAAAATACATACTCATCTAAACACTTCTAATTCCATAGGTACAGTTCGAAGCAAACTACTTTGCTTGCTCCCTGGCTCCTCTCCTTTTCCCCTCAGTTTTTGCAAAGCCATAACTTCTCTACATTTGCATGCTTGACTTGCTACTAATCACAATATTCAAAAGGTAGGAAGACCACGGTTTGACAGGAATAGAAGGACAAAAATTGTATCCCAAAATATTTCACTACACGTTCTAGTACTGTTAGCTGCCACATTAAGACACTTGTCTCTTTAAGACTGGCTTATTTCACTAAGCATAGTGATCTCCTGGAACAACCTTAAATCACAGGCAGGTTAGTGGTTGAGTGATGGAAGAGCTACTTCACCTAACTAGAGTTTATATCTGGCTATCCATGGGGACTTCCAGCGACCACATGCATTCTGGAGATTGGAGTGATACAACATTAGTGCTGATTCTGTGGTTAAGTCTACGTGTACCAGTCTTGAGCTGTTAGCTTCCATGTCGTGGGTCCTAGGCCCTTGGGAGAAAACGCTGTTTGCTGGCACCTGCTCCTGGGGAAGGAAGAGTCCTTCTGTTCTTCAAAGCTCTGTGTCTGGAGGGTGGCGGGAGGGTGTCTGCTATCAGGTCGGCCTTGCTAGCATTGTTACCCAGCAGTCACACCTTAACTCCTAGTAGGACTACAGCCCACCTTGGTTTCTGTAAAACTCACCTATGTTACTGACCAGGTGGTTGAAGGGCACATTAGATCACCTGAACTGATCTTGCTCAATGATGGCTTTCAGATGCCAAGACCTAGTCCATGAATGGCTATGGACTGACTCTAACTACTTGTATGCTTTACCAGGAGTAGGTAGGCCTGTGTGCATCAAATTTTCTGAATATACAGGGCATATATATGGGGGAACCAAATAGATAGCAGAAGTGAACTGTTAAGGGCAGAAATACTGGATTGAACCAACCAGCAGAGACAAGGGCATCAAAAAGCAAGGAAGCAGTTAAAGCTTGGAAACCAGCAGTCAGGGAGAGAAGAAACACAGAAGAGTCTACACATAAAGTGGTCCTCGTGCATCAATTTGGTAAGAACAGGTTCCCTTCCAGTCATTAAAAAAATTTAAAGCAAAAGGAAGATGAATAAAGTAGCAAGAGTTAAAAGTATTCCCTTACTGACCTCCTCAGCACATTTTCACTTGGTGAACAAAATGTTATGTTTAAGTAAAATCACTTATTCAAGAATATACCTGATTTTAAAAAAATTAGATTCAGGGGAAAATAGTATATACAAGGTATTTTAATTAAATATTGACTGTATGTGTGCAAATACTACAGCAAAATACTCAAATACCAATTTAAAATAACTCCTTCAAAAGGATTCTCAAGAATCTACTTCTGTGAATTTAGTTAAATACAATTAAGATTCACTTGGTTTTCTGATACTTTTTGACAGGCAGAGTGGACAGTGAGACAGAGAAAGGTCTTCCTTTGCCGTTGGTTCACCCTCCAATGGCCGCCGCGGCCGGTGCGCTGTGGCCGGCGCACCGCGCCGATCCGATGGCAGGAGCCAGGTGCTTTTCCTGGTCTCCCCATGGGGTGCAGGGCCCAATCACCTGGGCCATCCTCCACTGCATTTTCAAATTTTGAAAACAAAATGAATACAGCCCAGCTGTGGCGGGGACAGATTATGGGTTTTAGTGTCAAGGTCTTGGGTCCTGGCACATACTTAATTCACCCATGCCTCCGTGTCCTCATTTAAAAACCAGAGGGCAACACGAGCACCATCCCACGGGCAGAGGCTGAGAGGTGGACTCAGCACAATTATTGCCAGAGTGTCCCAGACAGCAGGGAAGGCTCAGGAAAAGTAGGCTGACGTTCCCAGCTGTAAAATTCCCGACACGGGGGCGGAATTTAGGCCTGCGGCTAAGCTGGTTCGGGCACCCACACCCCACGTCAGAGCTCCTGACTCTACCTTCCTCCTAATGCAGGTCCTGGGACGCAGCGCTGATGCTTCGAGTACCTGATTTCTCAGCACTCACGTGGGAAACCTGGAACAAGTCCAGGCTCCCGGGCATCTGGGGAGTGAACCAGCGGACGGCAGCACTGCTGCTCACACACCCTACCACTCAAATCAAAACGAACTAAGTAAACACGAGAATTCCCTGCACGTCCTCATCCCACAACTGCTGGGCTGAGGACAGTGAGGCAGGAACATGCTTTGGTGATCGTGAGATCAGTTTCCTTTGATTATGTGATAAAATATCCACACTTCAAACCATGCTAAGCAGTGTGTGCAGGAATCTGACAGTTGAGCTAGTTAAAAAAGCCATTCTATATATCTTCACATACTTAATCTTTTCTGCCAGCATTTGCATTAAGTCAAGATGAACTACAACAAGTAACTTTTCTGTCGATGACTGGGTTTAGAAGTGGGGCAGGGACGGTGCTGTCTCTTAGCATATAGAGTCACCGCCCGTGACACCAGCATCCCATATGAACACTGGTTCTTGTCCTGGCTGCCCCTCGTCTGATTCAGCTCTGAGAACGTGCCTAGGAAGAGCAGCAGTCATCCAAGGGGGAGGCGCAGATGAAGCTCCTGGCTACTGGTTTTGGCTTGGCCAGCCCTAGCTGTCCTGGCCACTGGGAAGTGAACCAGTGGATGGAAGGAGTGTGTGTATGTCACTCTTTCTCTCTGACTTGGCCTGTAAAATAAATGCATCTTAAAAAAAAATCTTGCCAGTAGATGGCAGCACTCGGTTACAACAGAGGCTTGTTCCTTGAGCAATTCGGGGCTACCTGGGTGAGACAGCATCCGAGTGGGTTTCCTGTGGAGAAAGACTGAGCAGTGACGGGCTAGGGTTGCTAAAGTGTTGTCTAGGGGGTATACAGTGCTAGATGGAGGCAGGTGTTAGAGGACCTCGAGCAGAAAATGTCAGGGGACAAACTGAAGCTATGGAATCTAGAGTGCTGGAGAGAAGTGAGTCGGCTCTTAACTACCATGGCATCTACATCTACAAGTGCATTGAGCACCACAGCAGTAGAACTTGGCTTCCAACGGCTTTTATGCAGAGCTAACACCACTGTCCCATTTGTCTCAGAAGAAAAAGCAGAAGGAATAAATGTGTCGTGTTCTGTGGCATCAGTATGATGCACCGTGTATAGTCCTGAAACATGAGTGGCTGCCTTGGCCACACAGGCTCAGCTAAACATCTAGCAAAGATCACTGACAGAACATAGTCGTGAGATGTCCTTTCAGAACAGGTGGAAGTTCATTGAGTGTTGAATAAGTGCAACTAAGTCTGAGCATCCAGTCCCTGTCTTGATGCACTTTCCATGGGCACAATGATGGTGGGATAGAAACTTGATGCCAATCACGACTGACGGATGAATTCAGATAGGGAGGACACTCAGATTGAATTTTTCAGTTCATGACAAACCTAAATTTCGGGGCTTCCCGGAGAATGTCAGAACATGTGAGTTGACAGTGATTTTTTCATTACTTTGTTTGCTCCCTTCTTGAGCCTTAAGGTTTGTTATCATACTAGTAACTTAAAAGCAAATAACTTCTGCAAGGTGTAATACAGTCCAGCTAGCCGAAGAACCAAATTGGCTGACCGTTTATAGTGACATCTTGTAGAAATGCAGATGATCACTAAGCTTTGCAGGTCTTGGAAGATGTATTGGTTGAACAGTTTTAAGTGATCTACTGGTGGGAACATCACTATGTGGTATCTTATTTCCCTCTGCATGTCTGGTGATTGTGTTGATCCTATTCAACATCTCAAAGCAAATTCTTTGTCTAGACTACTGAATATGCTATAGTAGGCAGTAGTTTGCCATCATTTAGATGAAAGACTAACCTTGACCCCCAGATGTCTGGGCTCGGTGAAGAAAAGTTCAGGCTTCTGGTGTGACTTAGGAAAGTTGATCGTGGAACTGGAAGGAAGGGGCAGGGTTAGGAGTTGTGACCATCAAGGTGGTAGGGATATGGGCGCTCAGACAGCAAGGAGTCCCAAGATCTGATCAAGCACAATCAAGCAGCCCAAAAATGAGATGGCAGAATTGTTAATGCTTCTCCTGGCCTAGTTCTGTCGGGTTGCAGTCAACACAGCTAAAACGTTTCCTGTGTCAGTTCTCAGCTCAAGGTGGCTGTGAGACTTCCACTTAACTACATGAGTCAGAAGTTCAAGTGGCTTTTACAGGAATATTGAAAACTAATCATGGGTAGTATACAACTTGGATTTTCCCAAGTCTGAGCAACTTAGTTGACACTAGTGTCGAGTGATAGCATGGGAGATGCCCCAAGTGATCAACTAATGACTTGCCCTAGGTGATTCTACCAGCTTCATGGCTTGCATCCATTAACATTTCCAGGTAAGCAAAAGGCTGGTAGGGTAGTATGCTGGCTGTTCAGAGGATGGTACACATCCAAGAGGACTACATTAGAGGGCACGTACTTCAGGTGAGAAATGGTGCTGTATCTACAGAGCTGGGCAACAGCAGGTGACTGTTAAAAGGAATACATAGGTAGTGAAGGTGGCTTGCTTAGATCGGGCATTCCACATAAAGGAAGGATCACACTCAGACTTCCTTGGCGCAGTGTTGCAAGTTGAGGTTTTTTGGAAACAGTGAAGTGGACTTGGTGTAGGGGAAACATTTACCAGAGATGGACAACCTCAGAAGGGTAGGGAATTGGAGCTGGGAAGCAGAAATGGTCAACTGAGTACAGGCAACATGCTTTGGCCAAGGCATCCGAGCAGCAATGCAGAATTCCATGGTAGCATGAACAGCTGTCCTTTCCATGGGTACTGTAGCCGGTAACTAGTTGAAGGGAGCTGGGGTGATGGCATGCTCTAAAGGCAGCTGGAAGAAATCCTGAAAGTGATAGATTGAGATAGCTGGCAGTGTTCCCAGCAGTAGGGGCTGGAATCTTAACCGTATCTGGATCCTCATTTCCGTATAGTACTCTATGGTCTGGTGACCTTGACTGTTCAGTCGCTGGCATATTTCTGCACCTGAGCATGAGATTATTGGGAAGTGCTACTGCCCTCCCTACACTGGCCAGGTGGAACCTGTTTTAGTTACTAGGTAGGTGTTTGACTAGTAAGACACTCCATGGGGAAACTGCAATTTGCTATCTTCTAAGCCAGGTGGTCTCAAAGGGCCCCAATAGGTCTACATTCTATTGTGATTGTGAAAGAATTGGGTTCAAGGGTACTCCTGGTGTTTCTGAGGAAACTTCTTGAATGTTTCCGCTGTGGATTAAATGAGTTGCACACAATAATTAGGCATGCTATTTGTCTTATTTGGAAGGTAGACAGGTCTTCCACCTGCTGGTTCAAGCCCCAGATGGCAGCAATGGCCAGAGCTGCACCAATCTGAAGTTGGGAGCCAGGAGCTTCTTCCAGATCTCCCACATTGGTGCAGGGGCCCAAGGACTTGGAATGCAGTGGACAATGGCCCAAGGCCTTACTAGAGAGCTGGACAGAGGAGCAGCCGGGACTAGAGCCAGCGCCCATGTGGGATGCTGATGCAGCAGGCCGGGGCTCTAACCTGCTACACCACAGTGCTGGCCCCAGGCATGCTATTTCTTACATACCAGGTGGTTTGGGCCACATGGAAACCATCTTACTCCATGATCAAACATGGATCACTTTCCTTAAGGGCTTTGAGTCTTGATTTCCTTCAACTGGATTCTTTTGTACCTCTGAAATACCATCCAGGAAAGCATATACCCAGCCTGCGTGTGTCCCAGTACCTGGGGCAGAGCTTTGTCCAAGGCCCCTCATGTGGGGGCACTTCTGGCAGGAGCTGTCACATGCAGCCCTTAGACTGAAAGGGAAGGAATCCAACATGGCTCTGAGAAGAGAGCAAGTCTTCAACCCCTTGCCTGCCCTCATAGTGACAAACTCTGCAACTTTGAGCCTGAGGCTTTGTAGGACAAAGACCCTACAGGGAGTCCTGCTTGGAATAGACACCGGTAAATGCAGATGCTGAGGGTCCTTGGACTATGTAGTCACTGGTAGGATCGCCAAAGCCTCATGTAAAAGACCTTCCTCTGCCTTCTACATGAATGGATTTCAAAGTTAAAATTGCTATAATGGGCCCTGGAGTTCAGGGAAGCTGTACGTTAAGGCAGTGTTTGGGAGGGGGGGACTTGTAACCTATATTCTGTCTAGTGTTGAGCTATACCTAATGCAAAGCCTCTGTTTCACACTGACTTTGACCCAGAAGTGTACTCTGCTCTTCAAAGGCAGAGTTGTTACTTGGATGACTTAGTGTGGCCTGTCTAGTAAACTAGCCAAGAGCAAAGTACAAAAACTACAGCCTGGACATGAGAAGGCATAGCCTGTGTGTGACGGGCTATAAGATGGCTCAATCCTTGTTCCTAGGATTCATGCCTGTGTTTAAGCCTCTATGCCTGATGGAGGACTTGACTCTTCCTGATGAGCTAGAACATAAACCCAAGGGTGCATCACTTAGAAGGTGAGACTGCCTTTTTCCCTGTTAGGATACATTTTTGATACTCGAAGTAGGTTGAGAACCACTCTTGCATCATTTGAGACTGAAAGTGAACTGAGTGAACATCAAAGTGGATTACCCTAGAGGTGACAGCTGCCAAGAGTAAACATCAACTGATCCCTTTGTTAATGGAGCTGGCAAAAAAACATTCTGACCTATGGCTTCTGAGTTGGAGAGACTGATCCAGAGATGTGGAGCTAAGCTATGCTTGTGTGTTCCTAGCCTTTAGAACATAGCTGCTTTAGTAGCCTGTGTCTAGAACAATAGGCAGCTTCTGTTTGAGTTGCTTTGGTCACAGGAATGCAAACTTATGCCAGTAAGAATAAGTGCTGAGAAAGTGACTGTTGGAAGACAGCTGCAGAGCAAGGGTCACCTGTTTGACAGTCTCTAGATAAAATTCTCATCTTGAACTTCTAGCTGGACTTCACTACTCATCACAGGCTGATAGTGTGGTATCTGAAGTGTAAGAAGGAATATTAAGCATTTCTAGTAATGATCAATTAAGCCTTGCCTCTTGTTGGAGGCTGAGGATTCTGTGAACCATATGTCCTGCCTGGATACCAGGGCTATTGGTGGGGGCCAGATGATACTCCCCTGGGATGGAGGGTGCAACTGGATTGGGAATCTCTCACTACCCCATTTTATGATGTGTTCTCAGTACTCCAGAAGGAGCAGCTTGGAGCTAAGATTTTAGATACTTGAATACGCAACCAATTCTGACTCTAGGAATTCTTTTGTTGCAAGTAGCCGAGACAACTGCACTAAGTAAATTTCTACCCACTCTATTTGCTAACGTGAATTCTGTCCTCCCTGGGGCTTCTTTAGACCCCCACCACCCATGCCTCTTGGTGTTTGTCAATGTTTTAAATTCCATCACAACTCTTACTGCTGTCAGCCAACCTGGGCACTTACAGGTATGGTTCGTGTATATCTTAAGTTTGGGGCTTACTGTCATTAATTTGAAGTGTTGCTGGGTATGCTAAAGCCACTTTACTTCATGCCTGACCACTATGTACAACTTGTTGCTGTAACAATAGGGGACCATTTTTGCCTAGTAGGCCAAGTGAGGATAATGCAGGTCTCTGGACACTTTCATGTTTGAAACCTAGATTATATAAGCTTCCAGGTGCTGGGCCATAATAGCCCTGCTGGCCTTGCTAAGGACTTAACATGGTTACATGTAAGATGTTAGTATTGTAATGGAAATGTACATAACCTACACTTCCTCTGAGTAACGTGGAGACATCAAAGATGTGGGGCCTCACTTCCACGTGTAAAGTGTAAGAGTTCACTGTGCTGATGGTGTCTGGTTGCGGGGGATGCTGACTGTTAAGACCATCATGGTACTGCAGAATTGGCATGCATTGTACGTAGAGACTAGAGACGAACCTGACAAACAGATCTGTAGTTTCCTTGGAAAACTCGCACGATTCCTGCTCTTCCACTTTGAAGAGGGCTGTTAAGTGATTTGCATAAGTTGGCTTGCTCTTGCATGGTTTGGTGATAGACTTAGTACAGGGTACCAACTAAGACTTCATGGGCCCTAGGGGGAAAGGGTAGGTCTTATCCCTAATATCTGGGCCTTTAAAAGTAGAGCCTAACGGTACTTGATACTGGATAGGTATCCAGCTACTCCTTATTGCTGGCCGTAGAGGTTGTGAAGATTAAATATCCTATATGCAACTTTAAGAGGACATACGAAGGTAAAAGCTAGAGACCAAAAACCGAGTTACTTAAAACACACTATAAGCCTAGAACCACGTGTCCAATCTGTATTTCTTTGTAGTGGAACCTGACAGGTCCATGGTGACTGGAGGTCAGCCATCTTGGACTGAAGAGCGAGCATGTTCACATTCTAACCAATAGAATGGAAATGATCAGTGATGGACTCGGATCAACAGAACTCAAAGCATCACCAGAACCCCTGTACAAAGAAAATGCCTCAATTATAATTACTGATCTTCCTAAAGAACATACTAATATGGCTTAACTCAAATCTCTCCGGGTGAGACAATGACTTTCAGGTCCAAAAAAACCTCAACTAGCTTTGGCTTACTGAAGGTGTTTGTATAAAGGTGACGTAGGAGGAGCAATGTCAAGTTCTGTACTTCAATGCCACCACGTGGCTATTCTGGGTAAGAAAGGCCACTTGGATAAGAGGCAGACAGCACAACCCCAAATGCCCAAGTTCTGGACTAGACCAAAGTGAAGAATGTAGCTTATGAAAGTGACATCAAGGTTTGTGCCTCTACCTATCAGCTGGATTGAGTAGACTTCATTTCTGCATAGATTAGGGTCTCGAGTATGGAGAAAAGGATGTGGGTGGAAGTAACCTCAGAGGTGACGTCAGGAGCAAACTGGGGTGTAAGGAGTAAGGAAAGTAGTATGCTAGTGATCCCTTTGGGTAACTGGGCCTTGTTCTGAGGACCCTCATGTGGGACAATTCTGAGGAATGGCCTGTAAGAATTCGTGGGAAGAAGCTACCTGTACATCACCTTCACGATGGAGTGCTGTAACTGGGGCCTGATGGGTTGAGGTAAGCTGGTGCTATGGCAGAACAGGCAGACACAAGGTGACACTGGCATGTAAAGTGGCAAGTGACCTGAGTGGCTTGAGAAATAAACCATGTGTTGAAGTCTACCTCTAATACATAAGGCTTATGCCTGATGCTGATGCTATCTTGCCTTGACTACTTGCAATCCTGTAGAAATGCCTGTAATAAAAAAGCTTAGTAATGTGAGTGTAATGAGCAACATGAGCTACTGTCCCGACAGCTGCAGCAACAGTGGAGATAGTAATCCTCCTGCCTGTGCCTACTAGGTCCCAAGTTATCTAATGTTCATGTTGATCTCTATATTGTTGGGTCCAGCAGAGTGACTGAGACCAGGAGCTATGAGGGTTATGTGCACTTGAACTCAAACCTTGTTTAGTCGGGGTTGCTGAAGTTGCTGTGAATCGCTCATGTACAACTGTCATGCCAGTGAACCCCACAAAACCAGCCATATTCCTGGATTAATATTGGGAACCTACCTTCCTAGGGTGAACTGGTTCTTCTGTCACTACTCAAAGTACTGCTGTTTGCCTGCAGGTCTTCTGCTGTGAAACTAAAGGGACTAGTTCCTCCTTAGGTTCTACGGGACACTGTTTCTAGGGAGAGAGTGCTGCCCTTGGAGGGTGAGTGCTCACACTGCCTAACCCTGTAGGGCCTGAGGTTGTGGGACAGAGTGCCATACCTCCAGTTGATTTTATAGCTACAATGGTAACCATATTGCCATGACCTCTTTGTGCTGACTGTGGTATCCTAGAGTTTGAAAAACTAAATGCTAGCTATTTCTCATCTCTTGGTGTGACTGGCAGATGTGACAGTTAAGAGTTGGCATGGAATCAACTAAAGGTTATCACCAGTTCAAGACAAAGCTTTGGACTCTGCATGGAAAAACTGGTAAAATGACTTGTAGAAGCTCCAGTGTTACACTGGGAAACGAGCCTCCAGACCAATCTGTTGCCCACTGTTGCACTTGTCTGGACTACCTAGTCAGCTGGTCACCCATATTCTTGGACAGTTCATGGCATTTAGGAGGTCATTGTCCAAATCTGGCTATCTGCATGGTGTTACAACTCAGGGGGCAGCAGGCTGTAGTTGATCCCTTTGCCCATGGCAAACAGGTTTGACTCTTCTCTTGGAACTGACAAAGCTAAAGGGCTGAGCAACTTCAGGGTGCTTTTCAGGCCTTCACAACTGTATTGGATCAGATACTACAGACAGTGGCATACTCTAGGGCTGCATCTGGTCAACATGGAAGTTCAGAGGCAAGAGGGTTCCCAAGTGCAAAGTGACCAGGTGACAGCATCTGGAAAGACCCAGGTACACAGAACTGCTGTGATACAGGTGTGATCTCCTACATAATGGGGTTAGCGCTGCCCAGGAGTTGGGAGTAAGTGGTAGGGTGGCTTAAGAACTGGACCATAGGATGAGTTGGAGGACCTGTGTAGCCAAGTAAAAGCAGTACAGGGTGGTAGAAGCCTGACTGGGAGGGAAGGTGAGCCAGGAATAGGTCAGAAGCAGAGCAATAAAGACGGTGAAAGTAGCTTAATACGACAGATCCTGGAAGACAATGTAGACTGCGTTGCAAATGTTCAAGGCAGGGGAAAAGGGAGCACAAGAACACAAGCTCTAACACTGAAAGGCAGAGCAGGGAAACACTTTGCCAGGCTCTGCAGGATCTTGTTGGATAGCACACAAGTGCTGGCTCTCGGAGGCCCTGTCTGAAACGGCTAAACAACCTCATCCATGAGGGGTCTGAGACTTGAACAGAGCACCTGCAGCCTCCGATGATGGTAACCCAGAAGCCTGGAGCTAGAAGAGGAAATGCCGGAGACTTGCCCTTAAACACTGAAGTCAAGAACCAAGTCCTCCAAATGGGGTGCCATGGTTCAATAATCATGGACTGAGGGTATGGCAGTTGAGTTTGACCTCCCTATCCTATGTCCATGAGGTTCATGAGGAAGTATTAGTGAAAGAATGCAAAATGTTAGCAATGTGATCTTGGGCAAAAACTACACTGCAGGCTCCTTAGCTCCCCCAGTACAAAGTTCTAGATTACACTTAAGCTGGGAGAAGCAGGTTTCTCAGCCATCTTTTATTGGGAGTGACGTATAAACCGTCAGGTGTTTCTTTGTATATAGCTAAAACAAGTCCAATAATCCAAGAGCAGTGCTCACAGGTGTGGCACGCTAATACACAGGGAAGGCCATAGCTGTGAACAGTGAAAGGAATGAGTTTCTGGGTATGGAAGCCACTCCCCCTTCTCACCACCAGGTGGCTGACTAGTGGTCATAGGTAAAGCAGACAATGGCTGGCAGGCCAGTTCTCCTTGCACTCCCTTGTAATTTCTTGTGTGTTCCAGAGATGCAGTGCTGCTTGCTGCTTGCAGGCTGACAGATGACTTGCCAGAACTCGCTTGCTGAAAGCTTCTTGTACCTTACTGGCAAGGCTCAGTAGAGGTGGTGGAACTCGGTGATGGGAGTACTCCTAGACAGGAAGAATCCTTAAAAGGCCTATAATTGCCTTTGATCCCACAAGTAGCAGTTTCCTTGGATGTTGGTAATGTACATGCTTGGATGTAAGCCTGTTCTGTGCAGCGGTCCTATCCTGTTTGCTTTGTGGAACTTAAGAGCCCTGAACGCATTTCTAGTTGAAGTCAATGAATTCTGTTATCAAGGATAGGAACTAGAGTATCTAGAGACTTCTAGTAGAAAGAGCTGTGCTGTGGTTCCAGGTTCATTACACAAAACTATACTGACCTACGTGCCGTTAGTTCAATGAACTGCATGTGTCTAGCTGTCACAGGTTGGATGGGTTTGCCTAGATGCAGATCGTCAGTGTCAAGGTTTATCAGACTAAACCTAGGAAGGGGAGCAGCTGAGCCATGATTCTGTGTGTGAAGCCTCGGACATCCCAGCAGGGAGTTGCACAGCTGAGATGACCTCTTGGTGTTGATCTGATCGGAGATCAGAGCTCCAGACTGGGGTTCTGAGGTTGCTGTCTTTGGATGCTGGTAACCTAGGGTTGAGGGATCCTCTGCAGCTGAGTTTGAGGGGCTTACACCTGTCACTGTATTCTCAATGGCTGGGTAACAATTGCCTGAAAGGGGATAATGCATGCTGAACTGCAGTATCCACCAAATCAAAATGGTTCATGGTACAAATTAATAAAACATCTAAGCAGGTGCCTTTAGGAAAGAAGGAAGTTCTGCCTGGTTCTCGGGCTTCTGTGCTGGGAGGAAAGAATGGGCGTTGCTCATAAGAGGACTGGATGTACAGAACTTGAATAGATGCCTATGACAGAAGGAGTCACAAAGGAGTCTTGGCAATATAGCAGGGGAAGAAATAGGTATACAACTTGACTAAGGTGACTAGGGAAGATGTTTCAGTAGGTTGAGCAATATTGAGCTCAACATTGCTAAATGAGGCTCTTGTGTCTCAGTGATGTACACTTGCCGTAGTATCCCTGATGTACATCAGTGAAGCTCATCAGTGACATCCCACACAGCTGTGCATCTCGGCAGCTTTTCTCCTGTGGACACCTGAGCTCTGAGGAGTCCTACACAACATGAATGCTGAGCTGAGGGCTCCCAAAAAGATAAAACCCCCATTTTCTGAGGGATGAATACGGATCCTTAGTCTAGACTTGATAGACTTGAAGGTGGTCAGCTGGGTAGATTGCTAACCCTAGTATCAGTATTGGACCACTTCAACTACCTGTATGCCAGAGTTCAGTGTCAAAGGTTTAAACTAAGGTTATAAAACCGGTCAAGTGACCTGATACTTCGGGAGAACTGGATGTGCACTGCAATCACTGCATTGACATTGAAATGTTACCAAGAAGCTAATATGGTAATGCCTTCAGCATGGACTGAAATGGAACAGTATCCTTGGGTTTTCTTGATTGTATCTATTGGTTAACTATGTATACAGCTGTTGAACAAGATAACCCCAACATAAATAATGGAAATTGCTCAGGTTTGTTGTAGACAGATACTACCACTTGATTAAATCTTGTAACTATTTTCCTTCATCAAATAGGCCAAATTGATTGGTCTCGAGGTAATAAGACTGTCCAGACTTGGGATTTAAGCAAGGAAGCCTGTGAGAATAGTGTTGTAAACACAGTGGTGGCGCAAGGGGTTTGTCTTAGAAAAGATGTCAGATGCTGCTTCAGCATGATACTATCAAACATCAGACCTTACTGTGAGGAAATCGACAACCTTGTCTTCCTCTATCCTCGGTCACTCTTGGCCATGAGTCTGGCTGACACTGACCTAGAGCATCCAATTTTCCTACCCACAGGACATATGTAGATAAGGGGTGGCAAGCCAAAGGAGACATTGCATAGAAGTCGCTAACTTGATTTCCAGAGGAGATTCTGGAAGAAAGCCATATGGTCGACTCATGAAAGTAGAGCCTAGAAAACCCCAGTCCAGTGTATGGTTGTAGGGTGCTGAATAGACCTGAGAATGAACTACTGAAGTACAGGCAGAGCAAGGAGAGGGATCAGCTTGATAAACCTTGGGCCTCTTGAACCAATTTCACTTCAGGTTGGCGCATTTGACACTGCTGTCTAAATTGATGAATTACCCTAGAATCTTACTCAAAGCTGCTGTTTTGTTCCTTGGATCCCAAAGGTTAGTGCCATCGAACATCACCAAAGGTGTATTGGCCAACTGACTTCATCACACTGTTAACTATCCTAGTTAAGGTGGAAAACTGAGGACTTTGGGCTTCTTAGAGTATCTTGTTAAATAGAATAATAGTCTTCTGACAAAACTGGAGTCTGCAAGACCAACGTAAGACTCTTACCAACATTGCCTTCTGTTAAGTATTGAAGACACAGTACAGGCCTATTCATAGTGCTTAATGGTAGTTGAGTCTGCTTTGACCTAAGTAATGTTCAGAGGTCAGCCACCACCATGTTTGGACTGCTGTCAAGTGGTTAAACCTAGGATGCATTTATAAGTAACTCATAGACTACTAGCCGAGTGGTATGTTTTTAATAGCATGTACTGTGGTGTGAGTTGGTGGCATGCAGTCTCCTGGGTCCCAGTCAGTGTGGATCTGAGCCTGCAAGCAACACAAATGTTCTGACCTTCCTCAGGCTAGATTCCTGTAGCTATTAAAATTAGGATGTCTTATGACCTTTCGAGGCAGAAACTGGGGGTTGTGAGCAGAGAGCTTTATGTAGGAAATGCATGAATTCATCTAGATCAAGGGTAGAAAGAAATGGTGTATAGTATGGGAGAGGACCAGAACAGGTATTAAAGATATAAGCAAAATGGGGTGGTATGTGACACAGTAAAGGAGAAATCGCATCTGATCATGTCACATCAACATGGGGTGAGTGTGCATGAAATATCAGGTGGACCTGCCTACCTCTAGTACGATGGTCACTTTTTGAATAGTCTGGGGTCATTGGGAGCATTTGAAAGCCTTCTCAAACAACTTTTTCTCTAGCTTACTGTCTCAACTGGGGACCACAAATCCCACATGGCTGTGTTTGTAGGTCATGGGGTTGAGGTGTTGTAGAACGTGGAAGAGGAATGGCACTTGAGGTAAACTGACTGGAGAGCCACAGGGATCTAAAGCAGAAAAGAGATCAAAGTCAGTTCTACACTAGGAAGGAAAGATTGGGTAAAGCAATGAGCTTGGACTAGGGTGCAATACCAAGTGTCCTGCCGAGACCTATGGCACCAATAGGTGCCAATCATGCGTAAGCAGTCCCAAATGGAACTGCCTTAACACCACGCTACACTGAGGTGTCTGGAAATGGCACATGGAAAGTGTAGTGTTGTAACAGTGCCTGGCTGTACCATGCTGCACAGATCTCTACTGAGGACCATGGAGCAGCAACTCCATATCCTGCCAGTCTATACTTGAAGGAAAACAGACTAAAAGGCAGTTCCTCACTGGTCTTCGTCTTGGGGCCACAACTGGGTACTCTGGGCCTTCTGAGCCATCCATACATCATCAAATTGACACTTGGTGTGAGTCCTTATTTGGGACTAAAACCTACAACTTAAGATGCCTTAGAACACCTTTCCTAACTTAATTTCAAAGGTACAACTTCTGGATTAATGCAGCTTTCCCCCATAATCTCCCTCCCACCTGCAACCATCTCCTCTCCCACTCCCTCTCCCATCCCCTTCATATCAAGATTCATTTTCAATTATCTTTACATGCAGAAGATCAACTGAGTAACAGCCATGGAAAGGAGCTCTTCAGTTGGGCTGGTCCTCACAAGTATGAATATAGATCATACATGCTGGAACTCTGTCTACTCAAAGCCTCACCTGGAGTCTCATCAAAAGCAGACTTAAGTTTACCTAAGGGATTGGACCAAACCACTAAGATGTATGACTAGCTGGGATTCTGACAAGCACAAGGTGCCAGGGTTATCAGCCCTTAGTATTTCATAGGGAAACTTGACTATCGAGCCCTTCAGTGATCATCATGAAGGATACTTAGATGAAGTGATACACTTGGCAATGTTCATGATGGGGGTACAGGTAGTAAAAGTTCAAGGGGTGAGATGAATCTACAGAACTAGGGTGAGGCTGGGTCTAGCTCTTAAATCATTAAGCATTATGGCTTTGAGCTGTAGCCTGATTTTTTTTTTTAAACTTCTATTTAATGAATATAAATTTCCAAAGTACAGCTTATGGAGTACAATGGCTCCCCCCCATAACGTCCTTCCCACCCGCAACCCTCCCCTTTCCCACTCCCTCCCCCTTCCATTCACATCAAGATTCATTTTCAATTATCTTAATATATGCTAAACTGATCTTCTGTATATAAAGATTTCAACAGTTTGCACCCACATAGAAACAAAGTGAACAATACTGTTTGAGTACTAGTTATAGCATTAAATCACGATGTACAGCACATTAAGGACAGATCCTACATGAGGAGTAAGTGCACAGTGACTCCTGTTGTTGACTTAACAAATTGACACTCTTGTTTATGTTGTCAGTAATCACCCTAGGCTCTTGTCATGAGCTGCCAAGGCTATGGAAGCCCCCTGAGTTCACCGACTCTGATAATACTTGGACAAGGTCGTAGTCAAAGTGGAAGTTCTCTCCTCCCTTCAGAGAAAGGTACCTCATTCTTTGGCCCCATTCTTTCCACTGGGATCTCACTCGTGGAGATCTTTCCTTTAGGTTTTTTTTTTTTTTTTTTTTGCCAGAGTGTTTTGGCTTTCCATGACTGAGATACTCCCATGGGCTTTTCAGCCAGATCCACATGCCTTAAGGGCTGATTCTGAGGCCAGAGTGCTGTTTAGGACATCTGCCATTCTATGGGTCTGCTGTGTATCTCACTTCCCATGTTGGATCATTCTCTCCCTTTTTGATTCTACCAGCTAGTATTTGCAGACACTACTCTTGTTTATGTGCTCCCTTTGGTGTAGCCCGATTTTTATCATTTCTTGGAAATATTAATCTACAAAAAAGCAGTTCAAGGTACCAGTAGGAACAAGGGAGAGGGAACTAGTACATAGCCATATTGGATGAGGCTCATGGGAGAAGAGGCTACAGGAGGACCTCATTCCACAAAGTAGAGGTTAGCAAATCCCAGTGAAGTTTCACAAGGGTTTAGGATAGGGTAATGGAAACTGGAACTTGGAACTGCTTAACAGGGAACTGATTTACAGCAGAAACCTACTGCTCTTGCTAAGGCACATCATTGGGCCTATCGGTCAACCATCCTCGAGGGTCTGAATGGAGCTTTATTTCTCTGGCTCTAGAATCTTGCCTGAGAAGCAGTTCCAGAAATTAAGCAGGTTTTAACCCCTTTGTGAATGCCTGTGTATGAGGTACAGATGATCATTTTAACATTTCTAAACCCAATGGTTTTAAGATAGTCAGAAACTTAAATGGCTCCCAATACCAGTGGTATGAAAATCGGTGCATCTTACTATATCGGAGTTCCATGTGTTACAGGTCTCAACTGGGCAAGTCCTCAGTAAATGTGGTTGGGTGGTCTGATTTCTCTGGGGAGACCTACTGGAGATAATCAGTCATGTATAGTGAATACCTTAAATCCCATATCCCTTTTGTGTGAGGGTCAGTTTATATTCTATGAACTTCTAAAACATCTTGACAGGCTGAGGGAAGAGAGGTCTCCCACCTGACTCCAGAGTAGTTCTTTAGATATCCTTGTATCTGAGTTGCCCTCCCCCATTCCATTTGGGTTCTTTTTAACTTTTATTGAACAAATGTAAGTACAACGTCTGGTTTATAGCAGCTTTTTCCCCCCATAACCATCCTCTCCTCAACCCTCCCATCTCCCACTCCCATCCCATTCATCAAGATTCACTTTGCCAGACTCTTGAAGGTAATTCAAAGTAACAAGACATAAAAGAATGCACAAAAATCAACAGCCTTTGTATACACATGCAATGCCATGGCTGAGGAAAAAACTAAGATCAATCCCGTTCACAATAGCCACAAAAACCATCAAGTACCTTGGAATAAACTTAACCAAGGACGTTAAAGATCTCTACGATGAAAATTACAAAACCTTAAATAGGATACCAAGAAATGGAAAAATCTTCCATGCTCATGGATTGGAAGAATCAATATCATCAAAATGTCTATTCTCCCAAAAGCAATTTATAGATTCAATGCAATACCAATCAAGATACCGAAGAACTTCTTCTCAGATCTGGAAAAAATGATGCTGAACTTCAAATGGGAGGCACTGGAGACTTAGAATAGCTAAAGTAATCTTGTACAACAAAGCTGGAAGCATCCCAATACCAGATTTCAGGGCATACTACAGGGCAGTTGTAATCAAAACAGCATGGTACTGGTACAGAAACAGATGGATAGACCAATGGAACAGAATAGAAACACTAGAAATCAACCCAAACATCTACAGCCAACTTATATTTGATCAAAGGTCTAAAACCAATTCCTGGAGCAAGGACAGTCTATTCAATAAATGGTGCTGGGAAAACTGGATTTCCACGTGCAGAAGCATGAAGCAAGACCCCTACCTTACATAAAAATCCACTCAACATGGATTAAAGACCTAAATCTATGACCCGACACCATCAAATTACTAGAACACTGGGAAACCCTGCAAGATACTGGCACTGGCAAATACTTCTTGGAAAAGCAGACTCCTAGGGGCACAGGTGGTCAAAGCCAAAATCAACTATTGGGATTGCATCAAATTGAAGTTTCTGTACTGCAAAAGAAACAGGCAAGTGAAGAGGCAACGGATGGAATGGAAAAAATATTTGCCAACTATGCAACAGATAAAGGGTTAATAACCAGAATCTACAAAGATCAAGAAACTCCAACAAAACAAACCACCCACTTGAGATGGGCCAAGGACCTCAATAGACATTTTTCAAAAGAGGAAATCCAAATGGCCAACAGGCACATGAAAATGTTCAGGATCACTAGCCATCAGGGAAAAGCAAAACCACAATGAGGTTTCACCTCATCCCGGTAAGAATGGCTCACATTCAAAAATCTACCAACAATGGATGCTGGAGAAGATGTGGGGAAAAAGGACACTAACCCACTGTTGGTGGGAATGCAAACTGGTCAAGCCACTATGGAAGTCAGTCTGGAGACTCCTCAGAAACCTGAATATAACCTACAATACAACGCAGCCATCCCACTCCTTGGAATTTACCCAAAGGAAATCAAGAGGGTCAGTGACAGCATCCTTAATTTTGAATAGTTCCAATTTCCCTCACTGCAAGAGAACCACTGCTTAGGTGTGAATTTGACTTCCATTGAGCCAACAACCTCCAATATGAAGCATAACTGCAGTCTGTTCACCAGATGAACCAGCTTGATGGGACTCAAGGCCAAAACTAGGTCTGCGGTTTTGAGTGCAAACGCACAGGTGGTTGAGATTTCTTACTTCCATGTTACGTTATACCAGACTTCATCATAAGCACGTAGATAATTCTGACACTTTGTCAAGAGTATACCCTGACTGCTTTGTGTAATATACATTCTCTGGCCTTCATGTATTCTGAGCCACAGTCCTGACTTCAGCATACTGTAGTTACCTCACTTTGCTAACCATATATCCAAACCTACAGAGACTTTGGGGACCGGTATGCAATCTAGGTGACCATGCCACTAAAATGAGATGCTATATAACAGGAATACTTTTCTTTAGAGGTCTAGGGAAATCAAGTGACCCAAAATGACACAACCTGTCATAAAGGGACTTCAACTTGTCTCCTGGAAGGTGTTCTTACAGTCCTTCATAAGGCCTGAGAAAATTGATACTATGGAGATAGCAGGAAATCTGGGTCTTAGTCTTTAGAACAACCCTTAGTACCTTTAGACTGAGTCAACTATCTTAAGGCATTTAGTTGTGACAAGGAATTCTACAGAATCTGAGAATGTGTTAAACTGGTTTAATGTTGAAACTAGTACCCCTGGGAGTTAGATGGTACAAGTTAGAAATACGGATATGGGAAGACATAATCATACAAGACAAATGGGGTACAAATGGGGCCGCTTTTAAAATAAGACCTGGAAAACCCATGGTAGAGCAAAACAAGTTACCTCCTGTCCCATGGTTATTTGGTTAAGTTTACCAATGCAGCTTCTAGAGACAGCATAGTGACTTGGAACAAGACCTTTAAACAGTGGACCAAAACTGAGGTTTTAGGAAGCTACTACTGTGCAACTCTGTCCAGAAACGAGGAAGGGTATGAACCAGAAACATACAGCAGGAAGGATGGCAGACAGGAGAAAAGGTCAACAATTGCCAGTGCATTGGTAGGACCGTTGACCAGGTTTCTGTCAACTCGCATCCAGGGAGCCCAGACCATGGATGATTGTTTCCAGAATGACTGGTTAGGTTCCCCTGGCTTTTCAATTCTGGCTGTGGGTGATAAGCTGCTTCAGGGATGAGGTCACTGGAGATGGTGAACTACGGCTTGGATAAAGAGTTCAGCTCAATAGCAGAAAGAAGCACCTAGTGGAAGATGAGATGAGAACAGCAGATAGGGAAAATGGTCCAGAGAAAATGGGAGCTAGTAAAGCAGGGCTTGGCAGATAGGGGCTAAGAGCTTTGCTTAAGGGAAAGGGAGGATCATGTATGTCAAATACATCAATACTGCAGTAAGCTAATACCCAAAGGGTTTCAGAAAATCCAGGCTTACTCTAGATCTGAATGATTATCTTACTGGATGTAAAAACTTAGTTTGTACTAGTATGTGTGGGATGCTTCTCAACTCGATTATAGAGCTCTAATACTGAACACAACTTTCCGTGTCCTATGAGATGCAGATGCTGAGATCTTCAAGAAACAAGGGATGATAGAGGGCATGGGGCTGGAGGAATCTGGTCATCAGATTCTTGGGCAGTTCTGAGTAACACGAAGTAAATAGAGGGAAGAAACGGCTAGTGGATAAGGGATCACACAACCGTACTGCTGTTGGTGGTAGAAGCAGCCCAAACTTGAGTTAGCCCTGTAACAAAGATGACTCGAACTACCTCTTGGTTCAATTAAAGTGACGCATTTTGGAATCGCTTCTGGTTATATTTGTTTGTGGTCCTATAATATCTACTAGGAATACTAGTAGTTCCCTAATGTACATGTTGTAACTTACAGCATCCCAAACTTGCATTGTTCAAAAGTTCTGTTTTTTAAAGACTGTCTAAACATTCAGAGGTCCACTGCTTCTGAATCATGTGGCTTATGTCCAGTTGGTGCTGATCAGCTTCCTTTTCTAGGGCCTTAGTCCATGGGCAAGATGGTTTGCTGTGTAGGATTCTATGCCTGTGGATGGAGTACTGTGGAGCATAGGAGTGAGGGTAATATGAGGCCCTATAAGCAGGGGAAGAATCCACAGGAAGATGAGGTAGGTATCCTATGAGAGAACTGCTGGCTTTTCTAGAATGGAAAGTGCTTTAATTTAATCCCCTGTTTACCAAGTGCAAAACTTGGTTGGAACAAGTGATGCAATCTTGAGGGCTAAGCTTTATTCTAACAGGTGTTCAGAGGCAGCAGGTGGAACAGATAAGTGGCAGCCTGTGCTGTTTCTAGACACCTTCAGACTATAAACATGGCCAGCGTTTGGGGGGTGACACTGACAAATGGAAATATTCTGTCTTAATTCTTGATTGACTGGTGTTCATTCTCTATACAAGGTGAGTGAATTCCATGTATCTCATATGTACAGGTTGAGGTGCATAGTAACATTTCACACCTTTCTCTCCTTCCCCTCTTTAGTTTTTACAAAGACATAACTTGAGTCTACTTCATAAGCTTAACACTCCACTAAGTAAATAATTTAATAGAACCCTGTTTCTTGATGGGCTATAACAAGACTCAATGTCAGTCCTGCTCATGTTTACTACAAATGATGCATTGGTTCTTGACAAAATACTGGGGGCATCCATCAACTTTCTTGGACTTCAATTTTTCTACTCTTACCTAGGCTACTGACCAGCTAGCCAGGTCACTGGATACTGCTCAGATCATTCTCACTTCGAGTTATTTCACTTTCCTCTAGAATGAAAAACCTGGAGAGGTCAACCACTACTTCCTGTGTATGGGACCTGAAGGGCATGTTTTTGCGACTGCCAGAAAACATAGTAGAGTCAGAGCTTTTATCACTGAAAATAACCTTCAAGCATGGGGTGGAGGGAGGGCATAGCTGCTTCTGACAGCAAACCTGTTTGGAAGCCTTTTACCATCACAACCTCCAAGAATCGAGGAGCTGGGAATAGATCAGACTTCAGGGTCTGAGCCCTCTGGTCACAAGGTACTTAGGAAAGGACTTAATTAAAGCATTTCTTTGTCAAATGAAATAGGTAGTAGGGCAAAGTTGCACTAAACCAGGTTGGGACAGATAAATTTGGTTAACAATACATATGGTTATTAGGTATCATGTTGTGAGACAAAATGAAGACGAGGTGATGACTGTCAACTGAGGACTGAGGGTGGTGGCTGAGAATTCTTGAAGTGGTATAGTCTTACAACCTAAGTTCCAGGACATAAAGACATTGTTTTCAGAATGATAGAAATCAGATTTGTATCAAAGACTTGACCATCTTAGGCTGTCAATCACAAAGACTGGGTTTGCCAAGATGCTAGAGTATAGATTGAAGGCCAAAAGCACTTCAGAAGAGGACACAAATGGGTCTAAGCTTGAACAGAGACCATGCTTCCCTGTCTAGCCCTGGGTCTGTATTCCCATCTGTATCCTGGGTGGGGAATGTTGCTACAGGCATCACAGATCATGGGCAAGCCTGGAATTGAGTGACAGGGACTGTGCTGTACCACACAAGAACCTGAATGTCCTTGATGGAATGAAATGGGGTGGATTGATAATCATCAATCTCACTGTGGAGGGGCATATTGGTGTGATGTTACTTACACAGCAGAGCTGTCTTGGATACCCATGTTGCAAACCAATCTTGGGTACTGTGAATATGGCTGAAGACTGAAACGAATGGGTTTATCTTTTTGATAGGGAGAGTGGACAGACAGAAAAAGGTCGTCTTTGCCGTTGGTTCACCCTCCAATGGCCGCCATGGCCAGCGCGCTGTGGCCGGCACACTGCGCTGATCCAATGGCAGGAGCCAGGTGCTTCTCTTGGTCTCCCATGGGGCGCAGGGCCCAAGCACTTGGGCCATCCTCCACTGCACTTCCTGGCACAGCAGAGAGCTAGCCTGGAAGAGGGGCAACCGGGACAGAATCCAGCACCCCGACTGGGACTAGAACCTGGTGTGATGGTGCCGCAAGGCGGAGGATTAGCCTATTGAGCCACGGTGCTGGCCCAATGAATGGGTTCTAGATCTCTGGTAGAAACGTTATATGTAATCTGCTTGCCTGTGGAGATGCAAGAGTAAACAAGTCCTTCAAACACCTAGTGCGACAGGGGGCTCCTTTTGTACTATGGGCATCTATGATCAGGTCAGTCTCCCACAAGGCTATCTAGGTAACATTTTTCCCCCAGAAACTTAAGGAATACAAACTTCATGCATTTCATAAATACAACTGCAGGAACATGATTCTTCCCACCATACCCCCACTCTCGCCCCTCTTCCTCCTCCCTTTCCTATTCATTTTGTTAAAATCAATGTTCAACTACCTCCATACATCAGACTAACTCTATACTAAGTTCAAGTAGCAAGAAATACACTGTTTAACAGTCAAAGGGGTGTTCAAAGTTGTCGCTCCCCCTCTTCGTGGAGGAACGACACTAAGTCCCTGCGCTGTTCTTTCGTCTGCTCGGCCCTCCCCGGGTTTGCTGCTGGTTCTTCCCGGGTTGGCTACTATCCCTTCCACCTCCGTGGAAGGGCAGTTCCCCCTGGCCGCATTCCCCACTTCCGCAGGGGAGCGGCACACCGCCGGCCGGTTCTCTCGGGGGCTGCACGGGTTCCCTTAGATGTTCCCCATAGATGTTCCCGGTGCATGCCGTCTCTCTCCTCCTTTATAGTCCTCTTCCGCCAATCCTAACTCGGCTGCCCACACGCCAAGTACGCTGCTCTCCAATCAGGAGCAAGTCCTACAGTTAATTGGTTGAACTGGAGGCAGCTGTGCGGAAGCTGTTTACTTCTCTCCCAGCACCATATTGTGGGAGAGCAGATGCATAGAATAAGTCTTAATTCCAGTAACAGTCTAGTCCGGGCTGCTCCCCACAGATCCCCCTTTCTTTTTATTTTTTGGCGTTGATACGCGCCTGTCTTCGGTGTCCCGCAGCACACACTCTGCTCTACTTGCTAGAGTTGCCACAGGCTCTTACAAGTCCTATCAATCAGGAAAACCGAATCCGGGTCCTCTCTTCGCCATGTTGTGAGGAGGTTTTTAGGCGCTGATGCGTGCCTGTGTTCGGTGCCCTGCAGCGCATGCTCTGCTCTGCCTGCAGGGGACTTACAAGACCTATCAGGCAAACCGAATCCAAGCCTTCTCATTGCCTTATTGTGGGGGAGACTTATTAGTGTTGGTTCGTGCCTATCTTCGGTGACCTGCAGCTCATACTCTGGTCGAGCTTTGCTGGCGCTTACCGCCTTAAATCAGGCAGACCGAATCCAAGCCTCCTAATTGTTGCATTGTGGGGAAGCTTTACTGATGTTAATTCGTGCCTGTCTTCGGTGACCTGCGGCTAGCCGCCCAGGTGCTCATCGCCTCACTAATCGGGCAGACCGAATCCAAGCCTTCTAATTGGCATGTTGAGGGGAGGCCTTATTTTTCTCTATTTCTCTATCTCCGGGCATTTCTATTTCTCCCATTTTACTTCTGTCTGCCAACATTCCTATTTCTCTTTTACTTCACTTCCAAACTTCTGTTTCTCTTATCCCCGCGGCTTTCCGGCACCTCGCCCCGCCGGCGGGTTCCCGGCTCTGCGCCGCTTCAGCCCGCGCCTCATCTGCGCGGCTTCCCGGCTTTGCGCGCTCCGCGGTCTCCACGCTTAACCCTTTCGCGTCTGAACCACAGCCTACGCCAGCCCGTTCCCTATCTATTCACGCCCCGTGCTCTCTCTGCACGCGGCGGCTTCCGCGAGTCACACAGCGTAGCTTACGTCTCCGCCACTAGGATTCAATCTAAGTTCCCCGGGCTAGCCTGGCGAATTCAACCCAGCGTACGTCTCCGCCCCACGATTTGGCTTCCCGTCCTTTGCTCCCCGGGCTAATCAGACGGATCCCAATCTGGCTTACGTCTCAGCTTCTGGTTTTAACTTTTCGCCCCCTATTCCCGGGCTAACTTGAGAACCCCAAAGTGGCTTTCGTTTCCGCCTCGGCCTGCCCCCCGCGGCTTCAATTTCCCTAGCATTTTTCTCTACCCGGTATGTTTCCCCAAGCTTTCCTCCAACAATATTCCTCCCTCATTTCTCCTGGCCTCTCCCCACAGTCCGCGTCCGAGTCTGTTTGTTCTAGCTTTCACTTTCGCTTTCGACCTTAGAGATTCCTCCCAGCTTCCCCCCGTAGTCCGTATCTGAGTCTATGCCTAGGCTTTCAATAGCTTCTTCCGGCACCCTTTTCGTCCGGCTTTTCCCTAGGCTGTTTGCTAGTCTCTCTCTCCGGTATTTTCCCAGTTCTTCCCGTTTCTTCCCTCCTAAGTTTCATATCCGTTCTAGGTTTCCTATCCGAGTCACGTTTCTTATCCGAGCTAGGTTTCCTATCCGAGTCACGGCACCATTATGTCGCTCCCCCTCTTCGTGGAGGAACGACACTAAGCCCTGCCTAGGCTTCATATCCGAGTCACGGCACCATTATGTCGCTCCCCCTCTTCGTGGAGGAACGACACAGGACCCTGTCTTCTGTACAGCACTTTTTTTTGTTTTTTTTTTTTTTTTTGACAGGCAGAGTGGACAGTGAGAGAGAGAGACAGAGAGAAAGGTCTTCCTTTTGCCGTTGGTTCACCCTCCAATGGCTGCCACGGCCGGTGCGCTGCGGCCAGCACACCGTGCTGATCCGATGGTGGGAGCCAGGTACTTATCCTGGTCTCCCATGGGGTGCAGGGCCCAAGTACTTGGCCATCCTCCACTGCACTCCCTGGCCACAGCAGAGAGCTGGCCTGGAAGAGGGGCAACCGGGACAGAATCCAGCGCCCCCACCGGGACTAGAACCCAGTGCTGCTCCTCCGCACGCGGAGGAGCCGCACCGGACCGGGCGCTTGTTGTTCCCCTTTTTTACAAGTCCTTTCTATAGTAAAGTAAGAATAAGTAAACAGCAAACTCCCAAAGCAAGAATGAGTAGAGAGAAATGAGAAAGAACGAAGTAACGAACTTCCCCGCGAACTCTCCAACGCACTCTCCAACCAACCCACACCACCATGCCGTCTCTCTCCTCCTATATAGTCCTCTCCACCAATCCCAACTCGGCTGCCCACACGCCGAGCACGCCGCTCTCCTCCAATCAGGAGCAGCTCCTGCAGCTTGTCAAGTTGGTGAGAGGCAGCTGGGTAGAAGCTGTTTACTTCTCTCCCAGCGCCATATTGTGGGAGAGCAGATGCATAGAATAAGTCTTAATTCCAGTAACAGTCTAGTCCGGGCTGCTCCCCACAAAAGTACTTGTTTCTCAAAGTGTCAATTTGACTTCTATAGAAAAAATACTCATGCTGTTGGTACTGGCTTATTTCAAAGTATGTTAATTGTATCATATTTGTTACAAATGACAAATCTCATTGCTGTCATTCTATGGTGAATGTATCCCATAATTCTGTATTCAGTTGACACATCTGGATTGATTCCACTTCTTGAGTTGAACTGCATATATCTTGACTCACTGTTGCCATGAGAAGGCAAGGCTTGCATGTAAAAGGTACATTTCTATAGACCAACTCACTGGATCAGGTGGGTCAAAAGAGATGAGACCTTTGAGCTAAAATGGCTTGAAGGAGACATACTGAACATAATGGTGGAAGTGAGTCAGCAGGACACCGTAAAAACTTGCAGCTGACTTTCCAGGCCTCATAACGTATGTGGCCCTTAGGACTTCCTGGCTGGTAGTACACATGGTAGCAATTGGATGAACCCAAATATAAACTGCTGGGGCAGACACCAGGACTTAAGTGCTCTGGTCAAGGACCACAGCATTGAATCCTGCAGGCCTCTTGGCTGAGAAACTTATTTGGAGTCTCAGGTAGCTCCTGAGGTCTTTTTGGACACAGGACCAGCAGTGACAATTTGGTCTTGAAACTATGTCCAGGGCATGCAGCTCTAAGTAAAAGCACTTCAGGGAAAGACTAACTAAAATGCAAACCGTAGACAACATAACCCGTAGTACAAGCTGCTGAGCCAGAAGTGAGCCCATGGTAGGACAGGTGCTAAAAGGCCAAAGCAGAGCAAGGTGCCAGAGAGGAGCAAGAATCGGGCCTTCACTTGCACCCGTGATCTGCCTTGGCGAGTGGGTGGTTTGTCACAGTCAATGTTGGGTTTTTCAGAACTGGGCTTGAACAGCATCTTTGCCAGAATAAAGTCAAGTTCATGAGTTTGGGCAAAGAATACATGAGTGACTCCAGCGTCTCTACAAGAACTAGAAACTAAGGATCTACTTTCTATGACTTTTTCAACTTGATCTTGTCTAATGCAAGATGTGTGTGGTCCAGTGTTTTTCCAAAAATCTCTAGCTGGTAGACTATGGCCCACACACCTGTACAAGAACACCTAGTGGAACTAGACACTTTGGCCCTACCATCAACAGAACTGTAAGGGCTCCTTTGATTCAAGGTGATCTATGGTGGTATCTTCATTGCAGCTGTCGATCACTCTTCAGTGAATCAAGTGATTTTTTTTTTTTAATGGGTAAAAGCTCCTTCATGTTTCTTCTGAGGTTAACTTTTTAGGGCTTTTTTAAAACTATTTGACAGGCAGAGTAGACAGGTCTTTTTGCTGTTGGTTCACCCTCCAATGGCCGCTGCAGCTGGTGCACCACGCTGATCCAAAGCCAGGAGCCAGGTGCTTCTCCTGGTCTCCCATGGGGCGCAGGGCCCAAGTACTTGGGCCATCCTCTGCACTCCTGGGCTACAGAACTGGCCTGGAAGAGGGGCAACCAGGACAGAATCCAGCGCCCCGACCGGGACTAGAACCTGGGGTGCCAGCGCCGCAGGTGGAGGATTGGCCTAGTGAGCTGGGGCGCCAACTTCTTGGCTTTTTAAGGTCCAAAAGACTTAGACTGCCAACTCCCAATCCTATGGTATAAAAAGCTAACTATGCAATTCCAGTAAAATGTGATAGAAACAAGTGGTATTGGAGTTGATTAAAAATGTTTGCTTCTGTACATAATCTGAAGATAGAATCTTACCTGTCAACTTGGTGTAAAACCATGGATGTGGTGAATCCTTAAGCTTCAAGAGTAACACACGTGTAATTCCATTAACTGGCTCTTTGAAGGCTTCTAAGCCATAGGATTTACGTATTAAATTTCATTATCCTCAATGTTTAGTATACCAGTTTTGTTAGCTAAAAGATTGTCCTTCCTACTAGGATATACGTAGTAATTTCTTTGCAGGTCAACTGAGCACTTTGACGGGGAGATACTGTCTTGGACCACAGTCCATCTCATGGTTGTGTTAACTTTGAGTCTGAGCAGTAGTGTCACATCTGTCCTTCACCCTGTCAACCAGGGAGATGTAACCAATGTAGCAAGATCCAACTTCTGCCTCCATGGCTGAGCACGTATGGGGAAGGAGGAAAGAGTTCTCTGGTCTGACAGCCTGGGAATTTCCTGTCTCGATCTCTGAAAAAGCACAGGATCCTATGTGCTACTTCCTTGAATAGTGTTCTCTCATCTCCATTAGCTGGATTCAGTCTTTGGAGTCCTTGGAAACAAGATTCGGTCTCTGATCAGTGTGTAGATTGTCCCACTGGGAGGGGAAAAAAAGGGGTCCACTTCTTGTACTCAAGTCCCTTTCGATCTTTGAGCTGTTTTCTTTTGGGCTGTTTGAGTTCTCAATTCTCAATCTTTTGTGATTCCTTGCAGATACAATCTTTATTTCTGGCTGTTTGGATTAGAGAATTCCAGGTGTCATCCCCAGGTTCTCTGCTCATGGCTTCCTTCTAACCAGGACCCATCTCTGGGCTCAGTTACTAGCCTTTGGCTCCCACAAGTTGTCCTCCTGTGTCTCAGCCCCACAGCTGGTAGCTGCCTCCTAGAAGTGGCTTTTGGCACACAACAGGCTCCACATCCCTTGCATATGGCTCCTCTTCATGAGGCTACATTTGATGTGACTTAGCACTTGCGTCCTGCTCTGCATCAGGAGCAGAATACACGGGCCTACGGGATGTTGCTTCTGAGCAGCCCTCGTAGAAAATTGGTTTAGCTTTACCAGTTGCCTTAAACTAATCAGCTGGGTGGAAAAAGGGTGCAGGTGCTCCGGAGAGCCTACCTCTTTCCCCACCAGTAACATAGTTCTGGCCGAGGTCCTTGGATCCTGCCCTGGAAGTGACTTGTCCTGGAACTGGCTCACATCAGTTTCAGTACTTTTGCCGTTCCCTTGCCCGCAAAGGAACGACGATACTCGCAGCTGATTGGTCTTCTGTAGACTTTTATTGAGAAAGTAACAGCAACAGAGAAAGCATGAAAGGAGGAAGGGAGGAGAGAAAGCCCCCTCCTTCCTGGGCACACAGTTTATATACAAAATTCAACCAATCGCAAGCGGGCTCTAGTCCGTGCATGGAACACTCCAATCCGCTGCTTGTTCACGCGGTGTGCACGCGTCCTCAGGCCAATCAGATGAAGTGTCACGCAGCAGGCAGGCTTGCTGCACAGTCCTCGGTGCCATCTTGTTTGAGGCAGGCTCAACTTCTCTGGAAAGTCCGGACCACTGGAAAGCATTGCCCTAACCAAAACTAGCAACATCCACCTTGCAATAAAGACACAACGACAGCTATCAGATCAAACCCTGACATGGGGACCCCATGGCTGGCCAGCCCACGGGGCCCCACAACTTTAAACTTTGTTTCTTACTAAGTGGAACTCCTGGACTTTCTGGTCTAGTAGTGACTAGAAATCAGGTCCTGTGTCTGTTTTCTTTATCCAAGTTCACTTCCATGACCGTGCCTGACCTAACCTTGTCCTCACTGATAGCTTCAAGGGACTGTCCTGAAGTAATAAAGCTCCTGGCCCATCTTGATCTGCAACATCACCTTCATCCTCAGGGGCACAGAACACCCATGTTCTCATAGGCATTCTATGAAACTTGATAGTGCTCAACTGCATTCTGTTCTTGGTCATAAGCTAGGCCAAGTAAATCCTTCAGTGGTATTCCAGAGTGCTACCTCGTGGGATCTATTGCCTCCTTACCGTGCTCTCAAATTTAGAGGTACAGTTTCTGTACAGGCTGAGAAGGGTTCATACAATGCAGCCCATCTCCCCAGCTACAGAAGACAAAGCCCCATCTGTTTTCTCAAATGGTCTGTTTCTAGGCTCTCAACAGTAGGTAGAGTTCTGGTGTCCTCTCATAGCAGTGAGCTTGTGGGTGGATGTCTTGTGTTGAGCCTATTTTCAGTCAGTGCAGTCTGGGTCTCCTTGGTTTGTTCTGTCTTTCCAGTGCCATTACAGGGCTGGGACCATGCTGCTGGATCAAATGGTGGGAATAGAAGCCTCTGGGTAGGCAGCGTAGGTTCTGCCACTATGAGGACAGGATCCTGCAGGCAAATGAATGCCTGGACTCTAATTTGTGAAACCTTGCCATGGAAGCATAGTTGGAACCAACTGTGGAACCATGGCCCTAGGAAGGCCTGTGAAGAAACAGGTCTGGCATTGCCATCCAGAAACTGCATTGATTTCTGGATACAAGCTAACTTCGCAAGCAAACCGAAAGACAAGGTCTCAGTCCAGCTAACCTGCCACAATAGACTTCTGTCACTTGAGTGTACTCAATCTTTGAGTTTAGAATAGGTCAAAGTTCAGTACATGCAGGACCACTTGTACTTACTGACCCTGTGACTTTTGAGGGGGTTGGTCTCCTGAAACTCACATACCATGGACACTAAATGCCGAGGCAGCTATGAGGGCAGAGAATGTATAAGAAACACTTTAAACACAAAACTTGTATATCTCAAGTGGGCTGCTTAATCACACCCTTGCTGGATCAAACTGGCTGGCTCCTCTGGAGGCATATTCTTGGTCCTGTAGTTGAACAAAATGACAGGCCACTCTAGAAGCTTCTTCCAGCATGTGACAGGGTCCTAGGATCTTAAGCCTCTGTCAAGATCTGGACTGACTGGGTTTTTGGTTGTTAGGTGGCTCTACTGAAGACCTGCCCATACATTGCAGTTTAAACCACCTAGGTTCCCAAATCGGGATGTTATCCTGTTCTAATGACACCTTGTACTGAGGTGGTAGGGGTTAATGACACAAACCTTCTCTCTTGGTGTGACATAATCTGCACATGGAAATGTTACAACTACTAAACAAGCACCAGAGTCTTTCATGTGAGCTAGGTAGACGAGGAAAAGGAGAGTAAATGTGACTTGGGCAAGCTGTTTCATTCCAGACAAACGAATCGGATGATAGGCCCTTACTACTTAAGTGTCTAATTAGCACTTATTCCCATCATACTGTGACCTATTCTGCTTACCTTGCTGTACTTAGTCCAGTCGTGTCTTGCTACCAGACTGCAAAGTGCAGGAGAGGGACTGACTGTACCTGGGCTTGAACCTGTAGGACACACAATAGATGTTAGATCTGTTGCTTACTACTGGTTGTAGCACTTGAGTAGACCTGGGGCAGGTACTGCTGAGTGCAGCCTCACCTTTCTTAGTAAAGAGACCATGCCTCAGAGGATGCTTTGCATTCCCTAGAAAACATATGGAGACTACTAGCTGTATTTATGTGGCGGGTGGGGAAGAGCACAAGACTAGGGCAGCGAGAGAAAGGAAAGCTGACTTACAGCTGGTCAACCACATCTGATAACTACATCATAAAACGCAGCTCTTCAGACAGCCTAATCTAAATGGTATATTGAAGCACCTTGAGGAGTATATATAATTTTTCTCTGCAGTAGGGAACTAAATGTGGCAGAGTTAGAAACTTTAACATGCTCTAGGACTATCAGACTAAGAAGCTTGGCTTCTGTTGCGTTAACTTGCTAATACCTGGGTAAAGTTGAACTCGGTCCTCTTGCCTTAGCTTTTCCCTACACTAGATTTTGTATCTTAAACTCGATGTGGTGCACTGAGAACTTAAGGCATTGGAAGTTGGAATAGTGTCTAGAAGCATCTAAACTCCAGCCTGTCAAGCTTGTCTAACTACAAATACTAGAAACCACAGGTCCGACTGTGGTGGGCTGTCCTGTTTTCCGAGTCGTGGGGAGAGGGAAGGCACACAGGTGCCATTCCTAAAGTGGCTTGTTGAAGCACACAGCTGGGACCCTGAGTTCACTGTCAGTACCATGGTGTGGAGACATCTTGAAGAATGGCTGCCTGTGAGGTGGGGAGAGGGAGACAGAACTAGGTAGAGAAACCCTGCTGCAGGCCCAAAAAAGCCTGGCCTGACAGACTTGGACTAGAAGCTGTTGGGTCAGAGAGGACCTGAGTTCTCATAGATGCTGAGAGGATAAGGTAGAGAACGTTCAAGAGCCAACTCTATACTGACACATGCCTTGAATAGACTGTCTCAGTGTCATGTTCCAAGTTGGGTCTTCCAGGATGAAGACCATGTTCACTTTCCTTAGACATCAGAAGCAATGCGTCAACCAAAGGAACATGCAGAAAGCTTAATGTGTCTCCAGTGCTTTCCTGAAGATTACTGTTACCTTCATGGTAACACAAAACTGCTTTAAGCCTTGTAGTGGGCCCATTCTAATAAATGTCAAATGTCTAATGAAAACTGTCAAATGACGAAGCCCAGCAAACAAATATGGTGAGGCAAGTGCATTGTGGGATACAGTAGAGCAGACAGCATCTCATCAATTTCACACTTCGGTGCAAGGACTTTGAGCTCCCCAGGTTGATCATGTTTCTCACACAGCAACACTTCCATAGAGAAGCTGTCAATAACACCAAATGTTGATGGTACCCTCAGGCAGTAATTAGCACTAAACTTCAATGCCACCTCACTAGTCCAAGTGATCAATTTCTGTTCACAATTGATCATAATGAAAGGACTAAGAGTCAAAGGGAGCACATAAACAAGACTAGTGTCTGCAAATACCAATAGAATAAAGGGAGAGAATGATCCAACATGGGAAGCGAGATACACAGCAGACTCATAGAATGGCAGATGTCCTAATAGCACTCTGGCCTCAGAATCAGCCCTTAAGGCATTTGGATCCAGCTGAAAAGCCCATCAGTATTTCGGGCATGGAAAGCCAAGACATTCTGGCAAAAAAAACCTAAATGAAAGATCTCCGAGTGAGATCCCAGTGGAAAGAACAGGCCATCAAAGGAGGTACCTTTTTCTGAAGGGAGGAGAGAACTTCCACTCTGACATTGTCTAAATATGATCAGTCAGCAAACTCAAAAGGCTTCCATAGCCTTGGCAACTCCTGACAAGAGCCTAGGGAGATTACTGATGCCATAATCGAGTGTCAATTGGTTGTCAACAGGACTCACTGTGCACTTTCTTCATGTAGGATCTCTGTCCTAAATGTGCTGTACATTGTGATTTAATGCTATAGTACTCAAATAGTATTTCGCTGTTTCTGTGTGTGTGCAAACTGTTAATCCTTAGTATACTAAATTGATCTTCTGTATACAAAGATAATTGAATCTCTGAATGGGATGGGAGAGGGAGTGGGGGGGGAGGGTTGTGGGTGGGAGGGAAGTTACTGGAGGGGGGGAAGCCATTGTAATCCATAAGCTGTACTTTGGAAATTTTTATTTCATTAAATAAGTTAAGAGAACCTATTTGCAAGGCAGAAAAGCAACCCAAGAGCTCTGATCTGATTCCCCTTTCTCCCAAATTCCTGCAACAGGACTGAGCACAGTTGAAACTAGAAGCCACAAACAAAACTAGGATATCTCCCCATGCGAGGCAGGGTAACCACTTGAGCCATTGCCTTCCTCGTGCTGGTCTTGGCAAGAAACTGGAATTGGCAGAAAATGCTGGTACCTGAACTCAGGCAGTTGGATGTGTGGGGCATGAGCATATGACTCTGTTGCTTAACCACTAAGTTTGGCTTCTTCCACAGAAGCTAGATAAGTTCTAGGTAATGGAAAGAACACTAGTTTATAATGCTTACTAGCCAAGGCAGTTCTGAGTTCTATGTGACTTCTTTGGTTAAGGTTATACTTATGACCACATGCTAGATTAAGAACTTAAGGTAACTCCGTGTATGCATCAACACAGAAAAATGAACCCCAGCACTGCACTGCGATGTTTCTTGTATCTCCTACCATTTTGGTGATTATAAGGTATCTCACTGGCATTCTGGAATGTATAAAACTAGTCCTTGAACTTGGCCAATGACTTATCAGTGGTCTAGAGTTCTATAAGTTAGGGAGAAATACTGGGTTTTTACAAACTTGCATAGTTGGGCTGGGTCAGTGGGACATGTGACAAACGAGATGACACCCACAAAAGCTAGGAAACCTTGCCAGAGGATAAGAGTGCGTGGTCTGATACAGAGCTGGGAAGGAATTATTAGAAATGAACTGTCATGTGCCAGAGGGCCAAGAAACATGCAAAATTGCCACTTCAGGGAACCCTAGGATCTTATTGCCTAGTATGCTGTCCTGTAGAGCGTCTTCAACTTGCAAAAGTCTGCCCAACACTTGCTTTTCCTTTAGTACTTAGGGGGTCTTCCATGCAGGTGTTTTTCTTGGGTTAAGATCTGTTTAAACTGCTGGTACCTTGGACTTCACATCCACTTTTGAGTACTGAAGATGCTACTAAACTCCCTGTGACTGGGATGAGATGAAACCTGAGCTATAGGAGCTGTGAGGCACAAAGAACTTGCTGGGTTACAGCTCGGGCTTGGTGAAAACCGTGAAGTTCCTGGTTGGGCTGACACGATGAAGGCATTTCCAATCCTCTTGTACTTAATGGAGTAGCTGGGTGTGATGGAAAGGCAGGGAGCCATGGGAGAACCTTCATCACAGGAGGGAAGGTAGAGTAGCCCCCCAGATACACTGACACCATAAGCATTTGGGTTATGCCAACAGTATGATTCAATTTGCTTAAAGGGGTTATGTGTCTTGCATGAGTGACCTATGAGTTGGTCTGCTGTGACAGGCCCAGGTGACTCAAACATACCAGGCTAGATAGACTTCTCTGTGGTCACTAGAGCTGTACTAGGCAAGAAGCAAAGGATTTGGTTGTGGACAACAGGGTCCCCAAGAGGGTTTACAACTTGTATCTAAGTGTTCAGATCCTTAAACTTCATGGTATGGATCCTATGGAGTGAAGGTAATCCATTGGCTAAATGACCTCTGATCCCAGCATCCTTATATGTCGTATGTTCTAAGTTTCAACTCTAATGAGTTCAATACTAAAGGTTTCAACTGTCTTTGATGGGATCGGTCAAGTGAGAATGTCTAAAACTACAATGCAAACACTCATCCTGGATGTGTTAATCTATTGATAGGATTGTCATTGGGCCATAAGGAGGAATAGTGACTTCAAGTCCTTCTGGAATATTCCCGGATGTCACTTGCCTGCCTATAAAGCCGTTCAAGTTTACGATAAACCTACTTTGTTTATGTCTCAGAAAAGGTCAGAAAGCTACTTTGTTTCTGGGTAGGCAGATGAATTCCCTGCTTAGTCATGAGCAGAACGTGGTGGATCTCAAGGGTTATCAACTAAACTCCAAGTTAGACTTGCTAATCTTAGAAATCCTTGAGTAAGGCTTTAAAATGTAGACCTAGTAATCCTACACTGAGCTTGACCTTGAGACATCTTGGGTGCTTCGTGGGCTATGGTTTTTCAGCCAGATGACCGTTAAGTTACCCTTGGTGCTGTAGGCCTCCCATCCTTAGTGTCTCTAAACCACAGATCTGACAAGTGCTTGTTAAGTCACTCTTTTGTTGAAGGTAATATTCTCATTAGCTGACTCTTCCTTCAAGGAATTCATACTGCTATTATGCGAGTTTCACATTTACAAGGAAAACCAACACGAGCAAAGCCAGTCATGATGGAAAGAAATAAAATGGAAAGAAAAAGGAAATACACAAAATGAAGGATATCTAGGCTTAAAAACATGGCTTTTAAAAGTCTTCATAGTAGTTGATCGTAGTGTTTGCCTGGATCTGAGTCAGCATGAACCAATAGTTCTCTAACTTCTGTCCACATTGGTCAGCGTGGTTTCCTTAAGACGCTAAAATCTTGGTGTAATGGGATGCATCTTGGGTAACATTTTTGTGGGACCTTAGTAGGTTAGGTCCAGGAAAGTCATAAATTGATCTATTAATAGGAAGAAACTTGGAATTACATGAGACCAGAATGGAGGAATGTAAAAATCCCTGAGAAATTGGTAAATTTTCCTTGAATACCTTATTTTAAAGGCAGAGTTAGTAGGAGTGCGGGGGGAGAGGTCTTCAATCCATTGGCTGACTCAAGTTTAGGGGACAGGCTTGGAGGCAGGAGCTACTTTGAGGCCTCCCACATGGGTGGGCAGAGATCCAGGCGCTTTGGTCAACTTTCTTGGGCACACCACCTGGGAGCTGGGTTGGAAGTAGAACAGCAAGGATTTGAACCAGTGGCTATAAGGGAAGCTGGTATTGCAAGAGGTAACTTACTATGCTGCAACACTGGCCCTTGGAACACCTAAAATACTAGGGGGTGAGTGGGGGCTAACGTTGGAAGGCAGGGTCCATATATAAACACAGGATAAAAGTCAACATTGACAGAGGGAGGTAAGATAATGTAAGTGGCCTAGGCACTGTACCTGACTTCAGCAGATGGTCACTTTGTATCTGAGCAGAGTAGCTTCAGGTGCTACAGGGATAGGAGAGAACTTGTACCTTCAGATGCTATGGCTGTAGTCTTTGGGACTCAAAACCTCAGTGTTACTGGCCTGTGTCTTGGGATGCAACTGATGCAATGGGATTAAATGTTGAACTCGGGTTGAGAGTTTCAGGGAAATGGAGGTGGTATCTGGAAGACTCCAGGAGAAAACTGGATCATGATGTGACTCCATGAAATAAACCTGGGAGAGGAAGAGGCTTAAAGGTGTTACTGAGTGTGTGGCCAGGCTGATGAAAGTTGTGTGGCCCAAACCACCCATAAGAGTCAATGTCCTCAAAGGGCTGCCTTTTTAAAGGTCAGCCTGGTTGGCCTCTAATGTGTACCTCTTACTCCTGCACCCAGGTTCACAGAGCAAGAGCTGAATGTCCCAGAGGGTTCTGTTGAAACTGAAGAGGTGCTAGAAAGAAGGAGTTTATTTGGCCACAACCTGTACTAATCCTCTGCCCCCTAAACTAGCCCCTCTAAATTCTTTTCACTGAGGTGTCAGCCCTGGCAAAGCACTAACCTTAAGCTAAAGTATGGTCTGAAAACTTATGGGGGACATGAAATGGTAGTGAATGAGCTTTTCAAATTAAGGATGCTAAATATCAAGATGAAGTAAGGAAGTTCAGACGCCCAGCTGTCTCCTAGGTGCTAATCATTGACATGTCCATTTAAAACAGCCCAACCTTCTTGCTGAGTTTTCCCTGAGACATGGATGATTCCCAAAGGGACACAGCAGATCATTTGGACTGACAAATAAGGGCCGCTTGCCTTATTGCTTGGTCCCTGCATCTGAGGTCACCTAGTTGACGGTGTACTAAGGTACTAAGGCAGTACCTTTTTTTTTTTTTTTTTTTGACAGGCAGAGTGGACAGTGAGAGACAGAGAAAGGTCTTCCTTTTTGCCGTTGGTTCACCCTCCAATGGCCGCCGTGGCCGGCGCGCTGCGGCCGGCGCACCGCGCTGATCCGATGGCAGGAGCCAGGAGCCAGGTGCTTTTTCCTGGTCTCCCATGGGGTGCAGGGCCCAAGCACCTGGGCCATCCTCCACTGCACTCCCTGGCCACAGCAGAGGGCTGGCCTGGAAGAGGGGCAACCGGGACAGAATCCGGAGCCCCGACCGGGACTAGAACCCGGTGTGCCGGCGCCGCTAGGCGGAGGATTAGCCTAGTGAGCCGCGGCGCCGGCCAGGCAGTACCTTTTGTAATGTACATTGTCATGAAGATGGCATCTGAAACTTTCAGCATACTTCTCTGCTTTCTGAAACTACTTGAATGCTTCACAAGACTGCTCATCTAATAGTATGTTAGACTTATAGGACCCTGTGAAGGGCTTTTCCTGTTACCTGTCTAAGGGTGACATGCTTTGTTTGCAGTTACATCCCTGTGGATAGAACACTGCAAGAGCCCTCTAGAGTGAAGAGTAGCTGGGACTGTGCAGCTGGCAAAGAAACCTGGACTACAATTAAATGGCCAGTCCTCAGAACATACCGCATCACTTCATGTAGTCAACTTGTTACTACATTACAGCCTTGTCTGCTTAAAACTACATGAAATTCAAGTTCTTGTTGGAAAACACGGATTTAGAAGCAGTTTCTATAGAAACTAGAAATTGGCCTGACATATCTGCCTGTTATAAACTCGGCCATTGAAGTTTGGCTAAAGTCAGGGGGAAGAGTTAATTGCTTTGAGGCTTTCAGGGCGTCCTGTGTGGATGATAGTGGTGGCTGGTCTAAACGTGCGACTTAACCTATGTTGCACATCCATGTCTCCTTTCCTATGCAGTGTATGACGTTTCCCGAGCGTTCTCTTCTGGGATGTTGGCCACATAAGGTATTGTCCACTTCCCATTAGTACACATTCTCGTGTTTGGCCACTGCTTACTCTGCTGAATTTGATTCTTACAGTCTAGGGAAAAGTAAAATGCACCAATGGGCATAGTCTCATGTCCATAACCATCTATCATAGGCCAGATGGTTTGGGAATCATGTTGACCTAGGGTTTGGGACTTTGTCTTGGGCAACCGCCGGAGCACTACTGATGCTGACAGCCATGAAGAAAATGGGATAGTGACTGAAGACCAATGTGGCACCACACATCACAGGTCAATGTTAGGTGTTGTGAAGGATATGACTTATTTCACATAGATGAAATAGTTGAGTAAACTCAATGGCCAGTTGGAAAGAAGATGGCTTTGTCTTTGTTATAGATCCTGGCCAGTATTGCCTAGGGCTGCTGGTAGGTCCTGTCTCCCACAGGTTGGGGGGTGAGGAGTTCAGGTCTCAAACTTGGCAGAGTATGGAGAATCCTATGTCACCACCAGGCAAAGTAGACAGATGGGTATACAAACATTCAACCTTCTCCTTAACATACATGAACTCTCTAGCACTGCCACTTCATGAACACTAGTGCTCCTACTAACCTCGCACCTAACGTTTTCATGGTTTTGAATCTTGTTCTGCAGTGGCTTTTGAAAGACAGGCTAAATATGCACAAGATCAAATCCTGCATATCAATAGCTTCACTTCCTAAGGTCAGTTCAGCTGGATCTCTGGGTCACCTTCATATAAATATGAAGTAAAATTGTCCCCTGCTTCAGTTGCTGCTGAAGTTGGCCATAAGTGAGCTCTTAAGTCTTCCTAGCTTTGGAGCAATCCATGGACCACAAGACTTGTTAGCCATTAAAGCTGATAGCTCTATGGTATTTGTGGAAGTGACTAGTTCCCATACCGTATCTGCCCAAATGGTTGGAACCATACTAAGCAGTGGCTTTATTCAAGAAACAAGGTAAATACAATCAAATGAGGAAAGTTGATGTTCTCTTTACTGTGCCACTTTGAAAACTAACTCATCCTCGGCGACCTCATCTATCCGAGATCCTGTAGCATAAATTACACCTTACGAAGGGAATATGAAGAATTAGATCAAATTGTTAGATACTTAGATCCTTTCTAATATGGGAAATTCTTAATCTCAACAGAACACCTATGACATAGTGCTAAATACTTCAATCTTCCTGAGGTGGTGGGGGAAGAACTTAATAACTTGTGGGAAAGACAAAGTGCCCTGTTAAGATACAGTACTTCATACCTTTGAGTAGTCTTATTTTAAATGGGGTTCCCTTACAAGTGACTCGATATTCTCAGACTTCTTGGTCCCACACTTCTTGGATTTTTGATTGCATTGTTTGAGGGTGTCTTCTGGCCACGTCTGCTTTTGGGGCCTTACGGGCCTCCTGAGTACTGATGTGCCAACATCTCTGGGGAAAATTTCAGCTATCAGTTCAACAGCTCTTCACTGTGCTGCTTACTGTTGAACTGACATCACTAGAATACTTGAAGGTGTCCCAAGGGTCTCAGATGTTTGATTTTTGTCTAAACACTATTTCAAAAGTCCTGTCTCCTAGTTGCTTTCTTCTGCTTGATCTGGTCTATTGAGGCTGTCAGCTGTTTTTGACAATCCACTTAACCTAAGATCTCATTGCTATTAATGATACAATCATTCAGCTACTTCAGTATTTCCATTCATTATAACACTCATGGAATGTTACAATAGGAATGAAGGAGAAAATAGGTTCTAAACTTTATCTGCCCAAAGTGTAATAGCAAACCATGCCATTGTCAAGAAATTATACTAACTTGACACTAAAGTTAAAAGCCAACCTGGAAGGGGTGGCATGTTCAAAGAGTATGGGAAGTGTCATTTGAGGGGGCCCACAGATGCTGGAGTGAGGACAGATGTGAAACACTCAAGTCTCTAAACTGCTGAATAGGAAAATACAGCATAGCATCACTGGCTTTAGAACCCCTTTGATCTCATGGGTGTTCTGAGCTGTGACTTGCTTCCAGATTGTGATGTTCTTTCGGGCCTTCTACCTGGCAGGTGTTTCCAGGCTCATGTAGGACTTGTCCAGCTTTGTTCACATGGAGGCCACACTGAGGGAGTGCAGAGGATAATCTTCCTGCCCATAATGCAGGGATCCTTCCAGTCTCGATTGTACAAGCTGATGCCTGTGGCCTGATGTCACATGCAACACGTACATGTTGCTGTTGCCAGACCCCCAGCTCAGCTTGCTGAGCCCATGTATCTCTGGCACCTGCAGGGCTTGTAGTGCTTGACCCTTCAGCTGCTCAGTGACGTGTGTGTATCTGACCCTGTCCTGTATGGCTTCTACTGGTGGGTCACTGAGCTCAATTTCTATCTTGCTGTTGTCCTTGGTGGTGAAAGCCAGGAAAGAATCTCATAACTGGTTGTTCCTATCTTCTGTTGTATACAGGAGACCAGTGTCACCAGTGAAGACAACTTGCCAGAGCTGGCATCTTGGGTAATTCTTACTTTTGCTAGGGTCCCCTGTAGGTCAGTGACCCGGGCAAAAAATGATCACATGACATAGGTGGTATCAAGGATCTCAAATAAGACCGTTCCTCAACCTCATGGTGAAGCCGTTAACCTGTACCAACAGTGCTAAGGGGCTGGTTGGAACACAAAGGGCTTGGAAGGTGGTAGTCTTGGAAGCTAATAGTCTTGTGAGTCTCTGTTAAGCTTATCCAGCTGAGTCAAATGCCTTCACAACTAACAATTTGAAGGTGTTCTCTCCAGGTGGCTCTTGCTTAGCCAGAATTCCTTCTGCTAGCTCTGGCGCCTTGAACACAGGGGAACACTGAAGTGTATGCCTAGGCCAAACTACTTCAGACACTTGATGTGGTAAAAGTCCTGCCAGGGGGTTCCAATACAATCCCATCAAGGCGGCATGTACCAATGCCATCTCACTAGTCCAAATGATCAGTTTCAGTTCACAATTGATCACATTGATAGGTCTAAGTCAAAGGGATCACACAAACAAGACTAGTATCTAATACTGATAGAATCAAAAAGGGAGAGAATGATCCAACATGGGAAGTGAGATACACAGCAGACCCATAGAATGGCAGATGTTCTAAAAAGCACTCTGGCCTCAGAATCAGCCCTTAAGGCATGTGGATCCGGCTGAAATGCCCATGAGAGTATTTCGGGCATGGAAAGTCAAGACACTTAGGGGGAAAAAAGACCTAAATGAAAGATCTGAGTGAGATCCCAGTGGAAAGAACAGGGCCATCAAAGGCACCTTTCTCTGAAGGGAGAGAACTTCCACTTCGTTCGTACTCAGACAGGGTCATAGTCAAAGTTGGTGAACTCAAAAGGCTCCCATAGCCTTGGCAACTCATGACCAGAGCCTAGGGAGATTACTGATGCCATACACAAGAGTGTCAAACTGTTAAGTCAACAACAGGAGTCACTGTGCACTTACTCCTCATGTGGTATCTGTCCTTAATGTGTTGTCCAATGTGAAGTAATGCTATAACTAGTACTGAAACAGTATTTTACACTTTGTGTTTCTGTGTGGGTGCAAACTGATGAAATCTTTACTTGATATACAGAAGATCGACTTAGTGTATAAAGATAACTGAAAATGAATCTTGATGTGAATGGAATGGGAGGGGCACGAGTGGGAAGTTATGGGGGGGAAGCCATTGTAATCCGTAAACTGTACTTTGGAAACTTATATTTACTAAATAAAACTTCATTTGGACAATCATTCTTTAGAAGCAGTACTCAAAGAAGCAGCTTTGTTCCTTGATTAGGAGCATTTATTAGGCCTAGGCTGGGCAAGAGGATGACCAAATCTGCACTCAGAAGGGCTTTCAGGACCTATAGCCCCTGGCCTGCCCTGGGCTGCAGAACTGCTTCAGGCCATGATGGTCCTAAGCTCTCACCATGGAAGTGGGGCACGTGGCTGGACTGGGACTCTGCTGGCTCACCAAAGACGTGATGGCCTCATCTGCCCCAAGGAGGCCCTCCCCCATGCTGCTTTGTAATTCTTTATTGGCCCTTTCATGGATCCCTTGAGTTTGATAAATCAGTACTTGTGGGTTTCTTAGCATTGTATTGCCTAGGTTTTTCATGTCTACATCTGGCAGGTAACTTGTACTGCTTAAGAATAAACGCATTTCACGATAGTACATCAAATACTACAGTCAGATCAGGGAAGACGTATCTTCTGTGGAATGGCTTATTTTACTAGGTATAATGGCTACCAGTTGCAACAATCTTGTAAAACACAGGATTTCATTTAACAGCTGAGTGGTACTTGATAGTGTATATACACCATAACTGCCTAATACAATCAATTGATGGTCACCTGGGTAGATTCAATATCTGTCACTGAATTGTGCTGCAATGAACCTGAGGGTACAAATAACTCTTTAAAATGCTCCGTTCTTTTGGCTTGGGTAAATTCCCAGAAGTAGGATGGCTGGAGCATTTGGTAGGTCTAATATTCAGATCTGCGGTATCTCCATACTGTCTCCCACAGTCATTGCACTAGTTCACATTCCCAGCAACAGTGGATTGAGGGAGTCTTTTCCTTTACGTCCTTGCCAGCATTTGTTTGGTTTTCATACAGAAATGAACATTCTGACACATGAGGTGAACTTCACTGAGGGTTTCAATTTGCATTTTGTGATGGCTAGTGATCCTGAGCATTTTCTCAAGTATGTTGGCAACTTGAATTCCTTCTACTGAAAAATGCCTGTGCAAGTCCATTGCTCACTTTTTTCCCCCCAAAGAAACCTTTTTATTTGAGTACAAATTTTAAGTACAACTTTAGGGCTATGGTGCTGCTTCCCGCTCTACCTGCCTTCCCTCTTTCATTCCCAGCCCATTCTCCATTAATCATTTTCAATTAACTTTGTTCACAGAAGACCAATGCTAAGATTTGAACAGTTTGCACGCACAAAGTTTTAGTTAATTCTTATACAACTCCCTGAGGACAGGTCCTGCTTGGGAAGTACACCGTGATTCCTGTTAAGTTAGCACTCTTGTGTACCATGTCAGTGATCACCTGAGGCTCCTGATATGAGCTGCCAAGGATATGGAAGCCTTTTGAGTCCACAAACTCTATCGTATTTAGATGGGGCTGTTAGCAAAGTGGAAATTCTCCCTTAAGTACACCCTTGATTGATGGCCCCTTCCCACTGGGGTCTCGGTCCTTCATGTAGGACATTCTTCTGCCACAGCGTATTGGCTTTCTGTGCCTGAAATGCTTTCCTGGCCTTTTCAGAACAGACCTTCATTGCTTTTCAAGAGTGGACTTCATGGATTAAACATCTATTCCTAAAGTCATGTCTAGGTTGGATTGGGTATGCTGCCTTTGGGACATCAAAGGTGATCTCTGGATCTTGTGTTCAGTGGCAATGGAATGTGGATGTCATTGGATCTGATCAGTGGTGTGCAGATGCTGATGGTACTTGGGTTGTGGCAGTGTATAGCTGCCTGTTTTCTGCAAGCCATAGTGTTCCTGGGAAAGATGCTGGGACTGGGGCTAGGCAGGTATAAGTTAGACATACTGAAGTCAGGATAGGCTTGGGCTGCAATGTTAGTGTCTGGGATGTTCCTATAGCTGGGACAGGCTCAGAGGGAATGACTAAGGCTAGAGTATCTTCAGGTATAGGAGACCCATCCAGGCTCATTGAAGTTGAGGTGGGGCTAAAACCTGGGTATTCCATGAGGCAGAGGTAAGCTCAGGTGAAGCAACCATGAGGCTGGATCCATGCACATTTTCATGAAGAATGTTGCCCACCAACACAGAAATGTTGGTAGCACCCAGGTTGACGCATTTGCCTACATCGGAAGGCTCTAGGAAGGGAGACATGGTTAGCCCTAGCCTTGGGAGGTGGGGTGGGTGTGTACTGCCCTGGTGCGATGGATGAACAGGGAAGTAGTAGAGTGGGACAGTGCAAGTTCCAGAGGCACCAAGGTGCTAAGAGTACAACCTACCTGAAGCAGCAGAGTACAGTATGTAGAAATAGTACCAGTGTGAGGCCTTCATTTACTGAAGATATTTAGTGTGGGATTTCAAGGTGTCCTCATAGACAAGGTCACTTTCGTTTCCAAACAGTGACAATAGTACTTGTATGTTTCCAAACTTGCTGTTACTTCTCACTTTCCTTAATAGCTCTGTCTAGGACTTGGAAGCTTGTTAGGAGTAGGCATCCTTGTCCAAAGAAAAGCTTTGGACTTGGCACCTTTTGAGTAATAGGCCGTCAGAGCCTCTACTGTATTGAGGTATACTCGATCTCTACCTAAAGTTGAAGGTCTTAACATGAAATAACACTCAATTTCATGAAACAACTTTTCATCTTTACTATAGCAGTGTAAACTGATGGAATGAGCTGATCAAGCTACTTTTAAATGCAGATGGTTTAGGTCATGAAGACTTTAGTCAACAGCTTTGAAACTTTATTCCCTAAAGGGAACCAGAGGAATTACTTGAGCTGTACCTTTTGCTCTTTAGAACCGAGATGGAAATGTTGGCTGTTCTAAGAAGCTGAATCTAGATAACTGATATCGGCAGAACTGCAATATTCCATGTGGGGCTGCTGCACCTTGACACAAGCGTATTACTAAGTAGGATAAGCTCAGTGGCCAGTAAAAGGTTTCTCAAACAAGGACTTGAATTTTAGAACAGAATTGTCTTGATGGTGGACTAATGTTTTGTTTGATCGATGCAGAAATGGTAACAAGCAGTTTCATGTTATCTCCTGTGGCAGAAGCCTGTTGATCAACAGGGTTCCAAACTGTCAGGGGAAACAAGCCTCCTGAAAGTCACCAAAACTTTTACTGCAACTGTACTATCAATTACTTATCTCTTCCAGTGTATCGACACGGTTAGTAACTTGGAACAAATGGCCCGAGACAGCAGACTTCAGTCTTGCCCCAACAGTAGGGTACACTGACCATACCTCATGTACTTGGTTGGCTAGGTGCTTGTCAGCCCACATGTTTTGAGGTACCTATTTTGACAACCGGGGACACTTAGGTATGTGCATGAATCTAAGTACTCGAACAGTGTGAAATGGTCTGAACTTGAGGGTCAGACACTAGCTGTCAGGGTTAGGTGTAGTCCTTCAATAAAGGAGTCACCTGTTCAAAACCTGGAGTGTAGGTTGCAGAGCGCCCATCACATTGGTGTATGCAAGTCCTGGCCTTGGAGGCTTGTACCTTCATTACTTCAGGCAAAGTGCCAGCATGCTGTCCAACTGCTAAACTTGCACAAGATGTGGTAACAGACATCTCTGGGGCTAAAAAGGTGAACAGGACGTGGGTTAGGTTATTAAAACAGTCCTGGTGAGTAGCAAACACATTATCGGGAGTGTCTACACTGTTTCCTGCATAAGCTTCTAGTAGATTTCAAATAAGACGTCTGGCTCAAGTTAGTGAAAATGGGCTCATGACAACGACCTTTGTGTCAAAGTTAGAAAGGGGAACTTGGTACTTACATGCAAGGTCCTTAGGTACTATCTTGCTAAACATACATGGCACTTGGTTTTTAATTCTTGGGTCATCTTTGAGTCTTGAGATTGCTTGAAGTATGGTGCAGGGTATAGAATAGCTCATAGGAGTTCACTTTCTCATTCAGGGATTTATGGGCAGGCATTTAAAGTAAGGTGGGAGATGAAGGAGCCTGTGCCTTGTGCTGAGCCTAGTTGACTATAAGATTGGCCTGTAATTGTGACACTTGGGTTTTCCTTTGGAAGAAATTGATAAGGCACTAGAGGCTCATGGGGCCTGGGAGAAGGGGTAGTCTCAATTCTTAAACTGACCTCTCATGATGTACTCAGGATCTGGTGTTGACACTGGGCTGGTCAACCCAGTATCCATCTCCACATAACTCCTTCCAGCTTCCCCAAACAGGCTGCCCATATCAACTATCCCATACATAGCTTCAGTGGCAGGACACGTGAGACAAACATGGGTCTACTGGAGACTTTACAGAAATACTACTTGGCTGTAACAGGACATATATTCGGTTCTGATGTCTGGCTGAAGTCTGGAGACCAGAGGCCTTCTTGGGTCTGCTGAGGTGTGACAATGTAGATGAGTCATCACCATGAAGATGATAGGGTGGAAAGCATCTGGCTCTCTAAACAGTGCAACTTTCAGTGGTGGTGACCTATAAACCATGTTGCTATACATAGAACACTGCCATGCTGGTAGTTCTGGGTGAACACAAAAAAATGAACTTGAAAGACTCCAGGTGAAATTTCAAACACTCTCAACCTTGTCCATTAAAAGTTTCTATAAAGCTCATAGGGGAAAAGGAGGAGCAAGGGCGAGTTCCCTGCTCGATTGTCGCGACATAGCTGTCCTAGTGGAGGATGGCCACTGGGGTGAAAAGGAACAGCATGTCCCTAGTACCTAAAAGCTTTTGAGCTAAGGCAGAGGAATCTGAATCCATAAGTGTTAAAGTGGCTGAAAGTCTTGAGCCTACTTAAACTCAAACTCAATCACTTGAGTAAATACTCAATTTGAAGTGTATTTAGTAAACTTCACTCCATTATATAGATCCTACAAAGACCAGACTGAAGGAAGGATTTAGGTGGAATTATTGGGATGGGAAAGTGACTGCAGGAGCACACTGGGGAGTCGGAAATGGGGAAGACAAATAGAGCAGTCCACAGTACACAGTGAGCCATGTGGACCATGGGGCTCAACTCTGACAACCTTGTGATAAGACAATCTGAAGGATGGTATGTATAGACTCTCATGGGCAAGAAACCCAGTCCTGCCTTCTTGGCTTAGTACTACTGGCCTGCTGTGGATACACAGCCAAGCATGGACACGTGGTAGAGCACAAGCAGAAACAGGCTTTGCCATGTAAAAGTGCAGCAGGTGATCTGAATGGCCTCAAACATGGAAGGGGGAGGACTGAGTGCTTAGTGTACCTCTAACAGTTCAAATTGTGCCCCATGTTGGCTTCAGTCACGCCTTAGTCTTCTGAAGACATTTGTGTGACGCTACTAAACCAATGACCAATAATTCAGAGGGCAATTAGTATTTTTTACCCTCTTACTACTATTTGGATTCTTATCCTGACAGTGTTTGCTGATCTTGGATATTGCCCAGAATGGTTGCACAAACCAAGACCTTGGATCTTTGCCCTTTCCAGGTCAGGTTGCTTCAACTACTTCAGAACCACTCGTACTGGTGTTGGTAACACGTACACCAGTGAACCACACAAGGCCATCCGTAATGCCTATCTTGCATAAGAAATGGATTTACCTGTAGTAATCTTGTTCACTTGACCCTGCTGTTAAAATAAGCTCTATTGTCCTGATCTGATCACAAACTCTCGAGCTTTAACTTCTACAGCCTCTGTATCTGGGTGGAAATTGCTGCCTGGAGGTGGTCGACTGTTAGCTTCAGCCACTACGTGGTTAGTGACTGTATGATATGCTCCCTATAAGTCTGAAGTTGTAAAGATAACTCATTGCTTGCATACTCCTTTGTTTTGGACTGCCTGGTCAGGTGGTCAGGCACCAAACTTTGGCCTTGAATTCCCTCTAGGGAGTGTTTGTCTGGGAGTTGAACATTTACATGGCTGAGTACAAAGTAGTAGCATGTGGTTAATTCTTGTTCTATCCTTCCTGGGAAAATGGTGCAACTGAAAGACCTAGTGACTTCGAGATGATTTTGGTACTTGCCCTGGTGCCTGGACAAAAAGAAGGCAGCATGCCCTGTAAGGCCTAGTCTGGTCACAATAGAAGTCTATAGAGAACTAGTGTAGTGGGTACTTGATGGAAATAGACCAGGTGACTGCCAATATCAGCCAGTGTGGTATGACCTTAGATATACGAAAGCTTATGCTTTAGAAAGGTGACCTCTGAGGAACATAGTGGGGTCAGTGACCGTCCATGAGTTCAGAGTAAGCATTAGGGTAGAGGTTTTTGAAATGGACCATAAGATAAGAATTGGGGTAATGAGGAAAGTAAAACTACAAGGGTGATAGAGATGAGTGAGGGAGCCATGTCCAAGGGTGTACTAGGAGTACTGTGGAAGGTGAGAATAGCTTGGTAAAGCAGAAACCCTTAGACGATACTGGTCATGATTGAACTGTTAGAGACAAACGGTAGCCATGTGTTGCTATATTGTCACATCCCCTGGTGATGTAGCTAAATAACTACTAAAGTGTTGGTCTAGAGTGCCTATTTCACTGCTGTGAGTGCACAAGTCCTGTCTCATCCTAGCTGCTTGAGTTAGAGGCTTGCTAGCAATATATCTGGCTTTGGTTGTAGGTCCCTATGAAAGGGCATCAGGGAAGCCTTTAGATTTGATCAAGAATTTATAAAGAAATTGCAATTCTCAAAAGCAGAGAAGATGCAAGCCAGCCCCTTAGCTACTGCAGTCTGTTCAGCGATGCCTGGTGGTCCTCATGTGGTAAAAATTGAAAGGATAAGGAACAAACATTCAACTTAGCATTAGCAGGAGGCTTGACTAGGTCATCACGAGGGTGCTCTAGACACGTGTCTGTATGTAAGCCTATTTGTGTTTGCCTACCACTACCTCTTGCCAACACTAGTTTTAAGTCATAAATGTTCTGAATCTTGGTCTTCAATGGATAACAAAGGAAGGGCTCAAGTGAGCAATGTCAAATCTGACATACTAAAGTCAGTTATGTAGCACTCCAGAGTTGAACATCTTTAATCCATTTTAGACCTGTAGAAGTGGCAAAGTTCACCAGAAGTGATGTAGTCTGAAGCATTAGTCCTTAGGCTTCAGAGCAGAACAATGTATTCATGTGCTGGCCACTAAAAGATAATGTGATTATGGTGCTCGTTGAAGACTTTGGTTTTGCTGTTATCCAAATGGTAAGAATCATGAAGTGGGATTGAAGTTAACAAGTGAATCTAAAGCAGTTTCAAAGTTGTCTGCCAGTTTGTACATCACTTGTTCATACTTGGACCTTAATCCCACATCAGGTGCATCAGAAAACTAAGACTTGCTAGAGCTAGAATCTTGAACTAGAGAACTTATATTTAGCTACCCAAACTTTACTGCTGCCAGTCTTTGTACTTAGGCTTACTGCTTCTGACAGTGATTAGAAAAATAAGAGTGGGCCATGAAATCCAAGTGTTGGCTTCTTTATCACACCAGTCTTAAAACACAAGCTTGTTGGAAGCCTCAACATAATCTGGGTGATTGCAGTAAAGGTTGGCTTCTAGGCTAGGTCTTCCTTGATGATACTTGGTATAAGACCAGTTAAGAATTGGTATAAGGCAGAGGAATACACTATGCACCCAAACATGTAGGTTTCAGAAGAATTAGTGCTACTCCTAATTCTTGAACGTTGTGTGAGGGTCTTGGCAAAAAGTTTGGTTTGGGTTGCTCATTAGAAGTGAATGCTATGACAAGATAGCACGTAAGTCTTAATGAGATTTTAACATGCCTAGATACAGTATACATACCAAGAATTGCACATCAGTGTGCAGATTGAGGTCTCAGTCATCTGAACAAAATGGGTATGTGTTGGTCTGAAGCCCTACTTGGAGTTGTCCCAAATTCTACTGACTTGAACTTGCCTATGGGATTGCCTCACACTGGTCCAACGTGGGGCTGGTTAGGATTCCAAACAATGAAGCACAAAAGGTCGGGAGCCACCAGACCAGAGCATTTAATAGGGGAACTCGTTTACAGAGTACTGCAGTGGACAGTGACTGGTCAATTTGGATATTTGGTGAGTAGTGAGGGGGTGGGTTATGAGAAGACAAGGACTTTGGCTGAGGGTGGATCTAGGTTAGCATAGTCAATCTGTCAGTCACTTCAGCAGCCTAAGGATGTGTGTTGCTGCCTAAGGGTGTTGCAGCCTGCAGTGGCAAACGGGAAGCTGAAGCAATAGTGCAGCTGAGGTGCTCGATACATTTTGGTCAAAGTGTGGGGAATGGGTGGGTACCCTGTAAAACTGGATCTGATGAGGCTGTGAGAACCCTATGCCACAGTAGACATGGAGGTAGTTGGGTAGACGAGGTTAGATAGCAATGAACAGTTGAAGTATGACAAAGCTGCTGTGAAGGGCCCTGGTCTGGTAGAAGTGAGGTCACCTTATCCTTACATGGGCCACCAGCTGGGGGTGGTCAGTCAACTACTCTCGGCACTACAGGATACCAAAAGAGCTTTATCTCTCTGGCCACAAGAGCTCTAGGCAGTATAGTCTGGTTGCAGACCTTGAGGGGTGTCTCAAAGGGAGTTAACCCCACATAGTTTAGGGCAAGGTATGGATCCAAATACTTCGAGCCATGGAGTCCACCTGGGTGAAAGTAGTCACTGGATTAAATGATGCCTTATCACAAATGCAGTAGATATTGGACACCTTCCTAAACATCTGGTATGAGCCTGTATTACAGGTTTCAACTTGACAAGACTGTGGTAAATGTGGACAAAATGCCTGAGGTATCATTGGGAGATATGCTAGAAAAACAATCACTGCTCTACATTGTATGCATTACAAAAGATGTTAATATTGACTTTGGTATGGTCAAGTGTTAAAGTGATAGTAGTCTGGGTACTTGTGTTTCCCCAGTTCGCTGATCTAACACGTTGCCTAACTGATCCTCATGGGTGACCTCAATCAAGTTGAAGCTTGATATTTTAGTAGGCCAACAATCCCTAAACTAAAGAAAATGTTTAGTCTTGATACATATTAGGCCAAGTATTTATTTAAGCTCCTATTAAACTTCATAGGTACAGCTTTTGGGATTATAGTGGTTCTTCCCCATACCTGCCCTTCCATCCCGACTCCCATTCCACCTACTCCCATTTCATAAGATTTACTGTAATGAATCTTGATGTGAATGGGATGGGAGGGGTGCGGGAGGGAGAGAAGTTGGAAAAGCCATTGTAATCCATAAAGTATACTTTTGAAACTTATTTACTAAACATTCAAAAATTACTTTCAATAGTTGATCATCTGTATAAAGATCTCGGCAGTTTATACTTCGTATATCTGTATGGGTGCAAAGTACTGTTTTAGTACTACTTTTTGTCTAGTACAACACACTAAGGGCAGAGGTCCTACATGGGGAGCTACTGCACTGTGACTCCTGTTGATTTAACAATTGACACTTATTTATGGTATCAGTGATCACCTGAGGCTCTTGTGAGCTGCCGAGGCTATGGAAGCCTCTTGAGTCCACAAACTCCGACATTTAGATAGGGCTATAAGCAAAGTGGAAGTTCTCTCCTCCCTTCAGAGCAAGATACCACCTCCTTTGGCCCAATCTTTCTGCTGAGATCTCTCAGATCTTTGTAAGCCATTTTTTACCATAGTGTCTTGGTTTTCCAGGCCTGATATGTTCTCGGGCTTCTCGGCCAGATCTGAATGCCTTGAAGGCTGATGCTGAGGTCAGAGTGCTGTTTAGGGCATTCGTAATTCAATAAGTCTGCAGTGTGGTCTGATTCCCAAGGTTGAATCATTCTCTACTTTTCAATTCCATCATTTTAGATACTAGTCTTATGTGGTCTCTTGACACTTAATCCTACCATTATGATCAGTTATGAACTGCAACTGATCACTTTGACTAGTAAGATGGCATTGGTACCTGCTAACTTAATGGGATTTGGAGTACCACGGCAAGTTCTTCACTTAACCCTTAGGGGTAAGTCCATGTGAACGTGTACCAAAAGTGTACATCCCCCCTCGTTCCCACTTATTTTTCACAGGTGTCAATTTTCAGTTGGACTTTGACAGGCAGAGTAGACAGAGAAGGGTCTTCCTTTTGCTGTTGGTTCACTCTCCAATGGCCGCCGTGGCCGGCGCACTGCGCTGATCTGAAGCCAGGAGCCAGGTGATCCCACCTGTCTCCCATCAGGTTCAGGGCCCAAGGACTTGGGCCATCCTCCACTGCACTCCCAGGCCATAGCAGAGAGCTGGCCTGGAAGAGGGGCAACTGGGACAGAATCCAGCGCCCCAACCGGGACTAGAACATGGGGTGCTGGCGCCACAGGTGGAGGATTAGCCTAGCCTATTGAGCCATGGCGCCGGCCTTCAGTTGGATGTAAACACCGATGAATACTGTGTTAAGAGCTCAACAAATGGTATTAAGTAGAAAAAAATTAGTAAACAAGTGGTTTCTTGACAACGCAAGGGCTGATCAGGACACTGTTTCTCATATGGTCAATTTCACTTCCTCAGATTTCCTTTTGGGTGCTCAGTTGTGACAGATAAGGGAGAACATATTTGTCCCTTTGGGACTGGCTTATTTCACTGTTTTCCAGATTCCTGCATTTTCTTGCAAATGACCAGATTTCACTTAATGCTGTGTAGTATCCTATAGAATACATAACCCAGTCTTGCATTGATGGACACTTAGGTTGATTTCATATCTTAGCTAGTATGAATTGAGCTGCAAGAAGCATGGAGGTGCAATAACTGACTTACCAGTTTCATTTCCCTTGTGTAAATTCAAAGGCTTGGGATGGCTGGGTCGTATGGTAGGACTAGATTCAGATTTGAGGTGTTTCCAAACTGTCTTCCATTGTGGCTTTGCAGGTTTGCATTCCCAACAATGGAATTCCCCCACATTGAGTAGGCCAGGTTGTAACAGGTTACTTTGGTTCTTCCCCATGGGAATGTACAGTTGGACAAGATTTTCTAAACGTGCCTAGTGAAGACTTACTGGGCATGAGTCTTGATAGAAGACCTAGTAGGTGCTTAACATTTAGCCCCAAGTTGTCAAGCATAACTCCTCTGTTGAAGTTACCCATTCCCCAGTCTGCTTCAATGCTTGTTCACTGTCAAGTCTGGCTCCCTTAAGCTTAATAAGGATCCCGCATACCCATCACTAGTGACTGCTTCAGGCACAGATGTGCATCTTGGATGTGCCACTAGAATCCAGGGAGATGCTGTGGAACCAGAGCAAATCTTAAGTATATTAAGAGAAATACATAAGGCGAGGCCAGCAGCATTGGCTGTAGAGAGTGCTGGGAAATTGCACCCAGAAAGTGTGTTCTATGGGGTCCCAATGTGGAGCCTGAGAGCAAGTCTGCAGGCGTGGAGGATAGGGGAAAATAGGAAAAGAGACCCAGGACTTGGTGAAATTGAGACACTTGGCACTGATTTCACTAGCTTCCACCTGAGTCAATATTGTCCAAATCTAGGGTTGGGTTTTTGAGATGAATTGCTATATCGGTGAAATAAAACTTCCGCATACATTAACCTGATTGCCTTGAGCACTTGCAACATTAAAACCAATGGTGGTGGTCACTAAGTCTGAGTTAGGCATTAAAAATGCCGATTTCTCAAATGATGTGGGAGCTGGAAGGGGAATAGGAAACAAATGAGCTCTTACCTAATGAGTGTCCTGCTCATTAAGCTTACTGCTGTCAGAGCAACTTAGAGGGGTGAGCTAGTGATGTCAACCCTGAGATGAGGGACAAATAGAAAACTATGAAGCTGCCACCACTGCTTGTGCAGCATGGTCCAAGTAAAACAAAACAAAGTGGAAGTTCTTAACTACTTGGACTACCATAGGCAATAAGATGTATTGAGAGGTATCATGGGCAGAATTGCTAGCTCTCATATTGGCAGGGAATTTCTGTGCAAGTCGACCTGCATCCGGGGAGCCTCCAGTCCATGTGGACTGGGGTTCTGACCCTCTTGGGCAGCTTGGGTTAATCTAATCCCTTAACCTTGACTCAATGGACTGTCTTTTGGACTTGAACAAGGACATTGGGAATGGTGGGCAGATAACTATTATTAAAGGGAAAAGTTTCAATGGGTCAGGACAATAGCAGAAAGGGTATCTAGTTGGGTGTAAAGACCAGAAAGGGTAGCAGCATTGCCGGAGTGGATTAAGCTGCTGTCTATAATGCTGGCCTCTCCTGAGTGCCACTTTGAGAATACTGGAACACAGGCCAAGGTAACGTTCCAGAGATGGGAGGTGTGAATGACTGAAATGAGGAATTGTCGGGAGAACAAAGTGCTCACCTACAGACACGATCTGTATGCCTCAGATACGACCTGAGCATTGGGTAAAGTTACTCTCAAAAGTGGTAGCTTTCAGCAGCTGGACTTGGTCACCCTTGGACTTAAATGACATCCTCTAGAGGATTTTAGGATCTGTAAGCATACTTGGAAACTTGTTCTCGTGGCAGAACCTCTAGGGCTGTACTCTCCAATTGAAACCTGTAAGCACCTGTATTTCACGGTATACAACTGAAGATTAAACTGATAGTGGATAAGGGTGGGAGAGGGGAGGGACTATGAAACAGAGTTGGAAGTGTGGGAGGCTTGGTAGATACTGTTGGAGGCCTGAGGAGGAAGAAATGGGTAGAAAAATGGAGTGGGCTGGCGCCATGGCTCAATAGGCTAATCCTCTGCCTTGCGCTGGCACCCTGGGTTCTAGTCCCAGTCGGGGCGCCGGATTCTGTCCCGGTTGCCCCTCTTCCAGGCCAGCTCTCTGCTATGGCCCAGGAGTGCAGTGGAAGATGGCCCAAGTACTTGGGCCCTGCACCCACATGGGAGACCAGGAAAAGCTCCTGGCTTTGGATCAGCATGATGCACCGGCCACAGCATGCTGGCTGCAGCGGCCATTGGAGGGTGAACCAAGAGCAAAAAGACCTTTCTGTCTCTCACTGTCCAAATAATAAAATAAAAAAATGGAGTGGACTGGAAGGAATCAACACATTGTTACGTTACCTTACGTCTAAAGTATCCCAATTTTCTACACCAGACGAGTTGGTTAGACCAACTAGGAACACTTAGCTACATAGTGGCTTAAGGGATGGAAGTGGAGTAGTTCATTACTGCTCTTTGACATTTGTACTTTGGGGGTGGGGCCCTGTATCTGCTTGTACAATAGACCTTTTGCATCTTGAATTTGAGCATCCCAAACTTCCTGCAAAGCTAGTGCTTCTCCGAGCCTTTCTGAAGGTAGTCTGATTCTGAGGCCATGTGACTGAGGCAAAACCAGTTGACTGCCCCCCCCCCCCATCCCATGATCAGGGTTCCACTGCTGACCTCCTTGCCTCTGGCCTCCGGCTAGGGCTGAGATGCTTTGCTATGTGGGATTTTGTACCTCTGGATGGAGTATTACTGGGTCTCCCAGGCAGTAGTGGAAGGTTTGTCTTTACTTGCAGAGACTCAACTATCTATTAAGACCATAGATACTGCCTTTTCTAGAGTAGTAGAAGAGCTTCATGTACTCGGAACCATAAGGAAACCTCTGCTCAACAAATGGTACTACTGTGAGGACTTGGAACACTTGGGCACTGAGGCAGCGGTATAGGTGATCTCATGAATGTGGTAGTCTATGCTGTTGGGTACATAGAAAACCTGTTTTCCACATCAATGGCTGCTGGGCTCCTTTGATTAAAAACTGGCTAAGGCATTGCATCTGGTTGTGCAATGCTTCCGGCTTGGATGTTGGTTTTGGGTTTTATGTGCTAAGTGAATCTTAATGGGATCTTTTTAAGCCCTCTAGTTGTCCTAGTACCTACTTTTTCAGATCCACCTTTGAGGCCACTCCTGAGATACCAGGCTGCTATTGCCCAGTGATTATGTATTCACCCTGACCACATAAAACTCCACAGTATCTTAGTAAAACTGGAGATGTCAACCTCTCTAGGATCCGGGGAGGGGGGCATACTTGTATGGCTGCTGTAAGACAGCAGAGATGCTTTGAGATGGGAGATAAAGCCTTTGAGTAGCATTCAGGCAGTAACTTGGGCTTTAATACCAGAGCAGTTTAGGTGATGCTGGCAGAGTCCTTAAAACTCGGAAAGAACATAGACTCTAGAAATAGGTCTCTTGTATGTGCAGGTCCTTAAATGTTCTCGCGGATCCTTAAACATTAAGCGGGCCTTTGATTCTAAATGACAGAGGGGCTGGGCTAGAACCAATAGTGGAAATATTGACATGCACAGCGGAGGTACTGTGGGGATTCTACCCAAGTCAAACCTGGAGCACCTCACTGACAGTACCTTGGTCCTAAAGCTGTATTTTATACCTAATTTCCAACTGGCCCGTTACATGGTGAATCTGGCTGCAGAAGTGATTGAGTTACACATCCTTGGGAGAAATGTTAGCTGTGTTTCACACTTAGGCAAGCAAGGATCCACCTATCCATTCCCATTAATAGGGACTGCTCATTCTCAGAGCACTTCTGCTCAGAAGTCCAACCTCCCTAGCAGGGTCACTCGGGTAACCATTCAACCAGACTGGAGTAATTGGTGTTGCCTGTCAAGGCAAGTCTGGCTTGAAAAGCCATATAACATTTACTTAACCTGGTTTATTGGATAAGAAGGAAAAGATAAAGGTGCTCTGAGAGGAATGTATCTGGAATCGAAACAAGGAGCTGTGATTCCATAGGGCATTGCTGTTGATGTATTCTGTAATATACCCTATGCCTTACCAGACTAGTCCTGGATACCTCTGCCGTCCTTGCTGGCGATGCACATGGTATAATTGGACAAGCCCCAGACAAACTGCTGAGGCAGATACACTAGGATGAAGTTCAGTGCTTTTTCAGGAGATGGCAGCACTGGATCGAGCAATGGAACTGCTCCCTGAGAAGCCTTGACTTGATGGAGCTGCTGATAGGCAGTTCCTCTAGAGGGCTTTTGGGGAGCAGGGACTGCTATGGTCTGAAACCCACGATGGGACTATACAGCTTGGATGGATTGGTGAAGAGTGGAAATGGTTAAATGTCAAAACAGGTGGCTCAAAAGGTATCCAGAAAAAAAGGCGCTGATGGGGGAGCAGATGCTAAAGGTGTGAAGCAGGACAAAGGGGCAGAGAAACTGATTCTGCTACATCAATGGCATCTACCTTGGTGACTGGACGAGGTGTCAAAGTGGGAAGGTGTCGTACTCCGCAGAAGTCCCTGTACTCTAGGGTGGTGTGCTCTTTCCCAGTACCAACTTAATGTGTGCCTTGTGGTTTATTTTCTGTGCATGAAGTACTTTGCAGTTTGCTTTTTGAATTCAGACTGCTGTTGACTTAGCGTGGTAAACTGGTCCTAGGTGGGACTGCTGTGTAATACAAGTAGCCTTCTGTAGCTCGTTTGCCCAAACAAGTACCTTCCTTGTAACTTACATGGCTGCACTAGAAACTCATAGTATGATCAGAGGTTGTTCGATGTAAGCACTACAACAGTTGAGTCCACTGGGTCAACCACTGCTACAGGAGTCCATCTTGCGGCATCTGTCTAGGTCTAACCTCTAAGTGAATCCGTTGCTCTTAGTCAAACTCAGTCCTACTTCCTTGACCCTGAAGAGCCGCTGTTTGACTTAATGTTGAAAAGGCAAGGATTTTTGCCCAGTCTCATGACCCTACCATGTAAATATAAGCTATTTAATATTAAGCAAATATGCAAAGTCAGTTACAAAACATGCTTTTACATTAAAATCTAATAGTTAAATAATGTATCACTTTGCTATAAACAAAAGTTGGCAGATACAACACCTCTGTACTAGTTAAACCATGGATGCAGTAGATACTTGGGATAGATTGGAGTTGAGCATAAGTGAGTCTTCTAATAGCCAAGTGACTTTCTGGTAGAATCTGGTTTATGAACCTGTTTCCTGATATTAAACACCTAATGTACCAGGACAGTTGGAAGGAGCCTGCGAGTGTATGAGAACATTTGACTAATACCCTATACCTATTTTCAAATGTGAATATGCAATTTGAAGAGTTAAAAACTAAACCAATACTTGCTGGGTTTCTTCCATCTTAAACACTAACAAATGGCAGAAAAGGCAGGATCTGGTCCAGGCTAAAGTTGGACCTGTTAACATTGACACTACTGTGTGTGGCAGGGGTCCACGTGCTTATGCCATCCTCGGTTGCTTTTTAGGCATATTAGTGGGGGGGGGGGGCAGATGGAAAACACTCAAATAGGTGCTCCACTATGGGATGCTGGTGTCGCAGATGGCAGCTTACCCTCTGCATCACCATGTTGGAACTGGGTGCAGTACTGACCGTGTGACTGAACAGAACTGGTCTGGGCAAGGTGGGACCCTGCCACGTGCTGGAAGGAAGCTACCAGAAAAGCTTAAGCTGAACTTGGGTTTTTAGAGTAACTTGACTTGCCTGCTGGCCCTATTGAAGACCTGCGAGGCATCAGAATGTAACCCTGCACATTTTTGTATTTCGCACTACGGTTTCTAAGTTCTGTACCTGACAGACTGTACTGAGAAGGTATATAAGACAAACTTGTGTATAGCTTAACTCATACTAAAACCAGATGTGTGCACAGGAGTCCTTGGATGTACCATGTAATAGAAGACAAGGTTGAAAAATTATGGGATATGTACTCTTTAGAATACTATACCGCAGTAAGAAACAACGAAATCCAGTCATTTGCAACAAAATGGAGGAACACATCACGCTGAGTGAAATAAGCCAGTCCCAAAGGGACAAATACTATATGTTCTCCCTGATCGGTGACAAATGACTGAACACCAAAAAGGAAACTTCCTGAAGTGAAATGGACACTATGGGAAACGGTGACTTGATCAGCATAGCCCTGACTGTTAATGAACAACTTAATACATTATCCCTCTTAGTAGTTTTTTTGTCTGTTCTACTTAATATGACTGGTTTAATTCTGTAATTAATACAGTTATTCTTAAGTGTTAAAAATTAACTGAAATGTGATCCCTGTTAAACATAAGAGTGGGAATAAGAGAGGGAAGAGATGTATAATTTGGGACATGCTCAGGCTGACTTGCCCCAAATGGTAGAGTTAGAAACATACCAGGGGATTCCAATTCAATCCCATCAAGGTGGCATGTACCAATGCCATCTCACTATTCCAAGTGATCAATTTCAGTTCACAATTGATCATAATGAAAGGACTAAGAGTCAAAGGGAGCACATAAACAAATCTAGTACCTGCTAACACTAACCGATGGAATGTTGGAGAGTGATCCAACATGGGAAGTGAGATACTCAGCAGACTCATAGAATGGCGGATGTCCTAAATAGCACTCTGGCCTCAGAATCAGCCCTAAAGGCACTCGGATCTGGCTGAAAAGCCCATGAGAGTATTTCAGGCATGGAAAGCCAAGACACTCTGGCAAAAGATCTCTGTGAGTGAGATCCCAGTGGAAAGAACAGGTCTTCAAAGAAGGAGGTACCTTTCTCTGAAGGGAGGAGAGAACCTCCACTTTGACTATGACCTTGTCTAAACAAGATAAGAGTCGGAGAACTCAGAGGGCTTCCATAGCCTTGGAAACTCATGACTGGAGCATAGGGAGATTACTGATGCCATAGACAGGAGTGTCAATTGGTAAAGTCAACAACAGGAGTCACTGTGCACTTACTCCTCATGTAGGATCTCTGTCCTTAATGTGCTGTGCATTGAGATTTAATGCTATAACGAGTACTCAATATATTTCATTTTGTGTTTCTATGGGGGTGCAAACTGTTGAAATCTTTACTTAATGCATACTAAACTGATCCTCTGTAAAAAAAAAAAAAAAAAAAAAAAAGAAATTATCAATTCCCAACTTGACTCTCACTGGGATTAAACATGACAATAGGTCTGATCTGATTTCATCATCATTTAAAAAAAATCATCTATTTCACTTTGTTTCTGTGTGGGAGCAAACTGTTGAAATCCTTACTTAATGTATACTAAGCTGATCTTCTGTATATAAAGAGAATCGAAAATGAATCATGTGAATGGAAGGGGAGAGGGAGTGGGAAAGGGGAGGGTTGTGGGTGGGAGGGACGGTATGGGGGGAAGCCATTGTAATCCTTAAATCATACTTTGGAAATTTATATTCATTAAATAAAAGTTAAAAAAAATGAACCAGCAAAAAACATCCTTCGACCTGTTGCTGCTGGACTAGAGTGAATCAAAGATCTGCCATACATAGGCAATACTAATGGCACTTCTTGCTTCTCATTGCCTTCCCTCTCCGTAGCCTGCTCCTTCCCTTCATGCTGCTCATTTGCTGGTCTCCCTGTTTGCAAACAACTAGGTCAGGGACTTCTAACTACTCAGTGCCCGGGTTTGATACTGTTTGATAAATAGTTGGTCTGTTGCTTATTGGATGTGGCAGATTGGTCCAAGGACTATTGCTGCTAGAATTGAAACACTTCAGTATTCCTGAGTAAACAGACTTAGTGTGTCCCAGAGTTTGTCTACTTGCTCTAGAAAATAGATCCTTAGGTGAGCAGTAGCATTTATGTAGGAGGAACCTGCAACACCAGGACAAGTATGAGGGGATTAAATTGAGGAAAGGAAGCTAACACAGGTGTAACATGAACTCGGCTACCACAGCTTTACTGAAGACTTAACTACATGCTTCATTGTGGTGGCCAAATGAAAATACTGTACTCATGGCTGTTGAAGTACTTATTGCCATTGTAGTTAAGTGTTCAAAGTCTGAGTTGTAAGTTAGAATGTATGTTAATGCAACAATACTTCTGCAAGCCTAGGTAGACTTGATAACATTAATGACTTACAACATCTCTTCTTGGTTTCTATTAGCTCTCCAGTGATTAGTATCTATTCCATGTTTCCATCTTCAAGGTGTCAGCCTTAAAGCTCAACAGATTGGAACTTGAAACAGCACATACAAATCTCAAAATCCCAGCCTGGCAATCCTATTACCACCATGAAACAAATCTTGATCTCTTGCCATTTGTACCTTCCTTTAGGTATCTCGGTCTGCTTGCTGAGTTGGGGTGGGAAGGAGCACAGAGGTACTGCTATCTGCTTATCTTCTGTAAATCTAATACAGAACTAATGCATTTCATAGGTACAATTCTAAGATAGTCATACTTCCCTTTCATTCCCCTTCTGTTTTCTGTAATAGTTGTAAAAGTAAAATCGGTCCATTATATAATCAGGCTTTTAAAGCACCATGAAACAATGCTCTGATATGGACCTCTCCTGTAGTTTAGGCTCAGAATTGCTGAGATACAGGGAGTTTGGTGTGGGCTATCCTCGGTGCTGGAGGAGGAAGACATCGTTAAAGCTGGAACCACGATAAAGTCAACAAATCCTTGACCAACCTGTAGGGAAGTTGTAGAGCCAGTGCTGCTCGATGCACTGGACCATACCTCTATGGCCATTGTAGGCCACCTTGCTTAGACACCAGGTTGGGCTTGCCCTGGAAGGGGGGTGACCTCAGGCAGAACGGTTACCCTCATAAGGCTAGCTTTGAGCAGCAGTCACTAAGGAGCAAGTGGACCTGTAGAAGCTGGTCTGCTGTGGCATGAGATGAAGAGCCAAGTACCATAGAGAAGACGTGAATGCTGATATCAGTGATACAAACCTTAGTGGGCTGTCAGTAACAGAAGGTGCCATGTTTTTGAAAGGACCTTTTGTGGAACCAATCCCATGTTTACTTGGCTATTAGCTGTGGGAAGAAGGCATTATCTGAAGAAACGTTAGTGTCCCTTATACACTGAGCATGACAGCATGTTTAGCACATGCAACTTACCTAGCAAAAAGACCAAATAGCCCTAGCCAAAATTCTACCTAAATCTCTATAGGATGAAAAACATGGCACAGTCCAGTAAAGAACTTGAACAAGGGAGGTAGACTTTGAAGCAAAGCGGCTCCTGGATCCTGCCTTGTGCCCTCGGGCACAGCTGAATTGCCTAGGGACCTGCCACAGGCTCAGTGCACTCAACTTCCAGAGTGACTTGAGTAGAAACTTTGTTCCCATCGCCTCAACAAGCGTCATGTGGTTTCAGACTGGGAGGGTGAACAATGAGAATTTTTGAATCATGGTATGTGAATTGTTCCTGGCAAAGATGGTGGGAAAAATTCAATACACTAACCCAGTGCTTTCATACAGTAAAGCAGTTCTTGGTCATGCATGGCTTTTTCCTTGTTTTACGGTCTACATGGTACCATATCTACAACTTCCTTACCTTGTCCCCAAGGTATTCTATCTTCATGTGGGGTGGTATGTTTGGAATCCAGTTCACCTGTAAGGTTGCTGTAAGGTTCTTAACATGAAACTGAATTAGTGAAAACTACCTTTTTCAGATCGCAGGGGAGATGAATACAGAAAACCCATTGCATTCCAAGCACCTTACTGTGGGAAGACGGGCATCTTGTATCACACCTGCTATCGGTTCCATGGCCGTTGTGATCATCAGGTGTGCCTCAGTGTATAAAGCCAGTTCATGAGCACTACCTACCATAGATCCTATTATCCATGGTCCTATCTAGTTCTTACTCTTGAGGAAAAACAGTAACACTGGCTTCTAAGTACTCGTACACTGGGTCTTGATAGATGAAAACATGGCGAAGGTCCCCCAGGTGAGAATGCTGAACTAGGCAGCAAACCATACCAGAGAACAAAACATCTACTGGAATGAACAAGAAATAAGTTTGAAGTCATATCACCTGTGGAGACAGAAGTTCAAATGCAGTTCTCACATGTACTTAATACTCAGAATGAGCTTATCTGAAACAAATAGTTGATATGTAGTATCGGAGTTAAACAGTTGCACAGAACAGGGAAAGGATGTGGAAATATATACAAATGGCAATTATATGAAGACAAACAGTAAGCTAAAAGACAGCAAAACTTGTCAGTCCAATTGCTATGATGCTTGTGTTGGGAGTGATGGGTCTAAAGTCAACTTAGCTGATAAACCTTGGCCTCTGAGAAAGAGGAAGGACATCTCTGATCCTGCTGTTTAGCAAATGAAAAATGAGTACTCTTGCTTACTTTGGTAGAAACCCTTCTAGTAAAGGAGCATGTTCTATTTTTCTGCAGTGCACTCACAAGTTGTCTGCTCTGTCCTGTTGCCGCTAACCTTCACACCATTACCTCTGAGTGCATTGCCTCACAAGTGATTACCTGGGGATGGGAGGTGCAGATTGGCAATCAGCAGAGCAGTCACAGGTAGTGCAAGGCACCCAGGCTTGACCCTCAGGGATCTGCACTCAAATAATAGCCTTCACATCTGAACAAAATGAGTGCCATGGACTAACATCTCCCCATTCAAGAGCCTCTTGTGGCAAGACCATGACGGGAGGAACAGGGTTGTGGGCATTTATAGCCCTAAATCCCCACCACTCCTGGGATAGTTCTTGCCCGTGTTGCAGACATAGCCTGAAAACTGAACTTCCGCACTGTCAGAACTTCCTCATGTTGCCAGCCTTGGTCCTCTGGTCACCACCTTGGACATGGCTGCGCTGTGAGCAGCTGTGATGCCTCTGAAATACCTTCCACGGCATCATGTTTCCCACAAAGGGTTTTGCTGTGAATGAGCATGTTCCTGGAGCCTCAGTAACCTTCTGTCCATTGGTACTGAACATAGTTGTTTCAGATCTGGTGGTAGACTTGTCTGGACCAGTCTGTCCAGTGACTATAACAAAGAGCTGTGAAACCTGGCCCCCTAGTTCACTTCCTAAAGGCACTTGAGCATCGGATTCCTAGTAATGACCTGCCGCTTGAAGACAGATGAAGACCTAAACATGGGCCAGAACGGGTAGCTGTGCCCAGGGAGTCGAGTTCATCTGGGTTAATTGCAAAACAATGACACAGTAAAATGGAAGAAGGCGAGAAAAGTAGTATAACTGGCTCTGAGACTTCTAGCATGATACAGCAACTTTTCAAAAGGACTGGGTGTAGATGAAGGCAGAGTGCATATAGCTAAGACATGCCATCAATGCTGAATAAAACTACGTAGTATGAAGACTTAGGAACTGGCTTAGCTACTAACTCTGCCTTAAGGTAGTTATTCTCCCTCTGGTTTCGGGGCTACAAAGATATAAACCAATGTTAGCTTCTGAATTTACAGCTGTACTACTCGGTTGTGACCCAAAACTTGACTTACTGGTATTTTGGGTACAGAGGCCACATGGAACTAAAAGCTCAGATTCTAGATAAAAAGCCCTACAAGGGAACCCAGGGAGGAAGACCTAGGAATCTAGGAGAAAAGGGACAGTGCAGGTGTGACCTAGTGAAAGAAGCAGCAGGCTCTGGTTTAAGAATCAGACCTGGATACTCAGTGGGGCTCCTGGAGCATGGTGCTGGCAGCCGTGTGTCCTTGGGACATGGCACATGTGTGTAGATACATTGTAATGGGCAACCCCTTTTGTACTTGTGTAGTGGAGACCAACTTCATGCATGACACTCTTCCTAAGAGGAAACTGAAAACAGGAGGCTAGCGAGATGAAATCCAGTTCCTAGAACTGAATTCTGATAACAGCTGTTATTGGTCACATGCCTCTGCACTACTCTCCAGACTCCTTTATCAAATGCCAAGGTTTGATACTCAGCTGGTGTTACCCAGATGTTTAACTCCCTGGGTTCTGTTCTGAACTGTAATAAGCATTAAGCCTCTTAAGAGGCTGTTGAATGTTAATGGGGCAAGGAAGTTAATGACCCACTGTATCTTAGTGCATTCATAGTCCTCGTTGTGTTCTGTATAAAACAGATTGACTCTGCTACTGTGGCAGTTACCCTGCAGCCTAGATGATGTCCAAAGTAACCCTGTGGCTCTGCTGGAGTAACAGTGGGGACCACTTGGGTTATTTTCCCAGAAGCCTTTTACTTAAGGTATACACACTTCATGCTTCTCATACAGATTGAGGAACAGTGATTCTTCCTACCCTAGCACCCTCCATTCCTCCATTTGCATTTTTACTAAGACCTATTTAAATGAACTTTGTACACATTAGATGAACTCTATACTAAGTCTAAAGTCCAAATAGTATCTTAAACCGTTCCTCAACACTTGACAAAGACTGTTCAAAGTCGCCGCATCTAAGTGTCAACTTCATTTGTATGCATTAGCTTTCAGGTACTGTCAGCTACCACAGGTCAGGGAGGACATATACAGTATTTGTCCTTGTGGGACTGGCTTGTTTCACTAAGTATGTTTACCAGTTGCATCCACTTTGTTGCAAATGGCAGGACTTTTTCACTGTGATGTAATAGTCCATGGTGACCACTTGGTGTAACGACAGATACATAGATATCCTAGTAATAAGACTTGTTGCAGATGGCTAATGCACACTGTCAGGGAGCATGGTATCTCTAACTCAGCATATTGGAGTTCATGTTCTGCATTTCAGCGTGTTAATGTGCTTCTGCAGTGTTCCATGGGACCAGCTGACCTTGTGGTTGCTGGGCGTGTCTGCCTTCAGTGACTTTATAAACACATACTGCTAGTTGCCTACACTTCAAAGTCCTTATCCATCCACAATAAATACTTTATCATAAGTAACTATCAAGGCACAGACTACTTGGTACCTGGCTTCCTAAAAGTAGCATCTTCCTATTTTGGTAATACTGCTTAAGGATCAATCAAATAAGCAAACAGGTAACAAACTAAAACTTTACTCCTGTTGATGTTACTTCCCCAGTTTTATTAACCCATGGGCTGGGTGGTTTCCTTGTTTTGTCCTTTGGTCTTTGGAATGTCCTCATCTGATGCTGCTTTTCCCACTGAATCCTGAGTCAGAACCAGACCTGTGCATGTCTCGCTGTAGGATCAAGCTGGCTGGAGACTTGAGGTAGGCTCTTGGTTCTTCCACTTCACCCCACTGTGCATTTTGTGAGGCCCAGTAGGAGGTGAGCTTTGGGTGCAGGCCTCTGCACCTCTGCTGCCCACATACATTCCCCAGTGTGAATCCTCTGATGTTAGGTAAGGTCTGAATTCTGATGGAACCAAAGCATTCTGGTTGGTCGTCTTACAGCCACTACTGCTCTTTTCCCTTTCACAGCTCTTCTGTGAAACGCATGTCATGTTCTTAACCCATGAGACCCGTCTGCACAAGCGTTTGCTAGGAGGAATTTTCTAGAGTAAAACTTGGCCTACGTCCAGATCTGTGCTTAACAGATTCGGGGCTTTTCCAGTGCTGCTTTGGAGGGAGGACTCTCCTGAGTGAATCCCACTTGCTCTAATGCATGGTCTAGGGCTCCTGAGACCCTATTCTGCAAGATCTTCTGGGGTAGAGGACTCCACTCTGAGGTTGTGACCTGGTTCTTAGGAGTATCAGATTTTTGAACTAACTGCCTGTTGCCCAGTGTAGTCTCCCACCCTCAGGCACTAGCACCACTAGGGCTGTATCCTCCTGTTGATCAGTGCCCTCAATAGAGCAGGCAGATCCCAGCACAGGGAGGGTGTCCTCCTTAGATACCCAGGTTGCATCATCTAGCAGGGCCAAGGCCTCCGGGCAGCCCTTTGGGTGTTGACTCCACCCACATCCGGAGCTTCTCTGGCAGTGCACCTGGAAACTGTTCCAGCGCCAGTAGCTCCAGGAGCTGTTCCTTAGGGTGTGCTTCGGGCTGCAATCACTGACACAGTTCACTAAGCAAGGCCAGCGCCTCTTAGGGACCAGATGTTCCCTCAGAACTGCTGGAATCTGAGCAGTCTCTGGATTGGCTTGGCAGTTTCCTGGTGGTTGGGGTTGGTTTTCTTTGAGTACATCTGGGCTCGGGCCTCCACCTTCAGCATAGTCTGAGTGAGCATTCCAGGGACCAGCCACTTCCTGGTTCAGTGTGAGGCCCTCAACCTGGATCTTCATCGGGATTCTCATCTGGAAGATTACTTGAGCGTCTGAGTCTTGATACTCCAGAAAAGGGCTCTTACTCTCTCCACCAGACAGTCTGCTGTCTCCTAAGATCCCACATCTGGCTTGGAAAATTGATGTTCAACTTTGACCAGGTCCCTGTAGTTCCCACTCCTCCAGGGTAAAGCCCATAGCTAACACATGCAGAGGTCACTGGTTCACAGGACCAGGATGTCGGGAGGCTGGCGGTTGTACTTCTCTTCACTGTCTCTAAAAGAGTGTGCAGAGTCCCGTCGTGCACTGCAGAATGGCAACTGTTGGCCCACGGTGAAGCACATCAGCATGCAAACCTGGACTACAATTCCCAGATGGCCCAGTGGCATGCCCTGCTCCCTTGCACACTGCCCAGCCCAGCTAGGAAGGAGGTCTTCGCTGGGATTCTATGCTGCAGGTCCTCAAAGCGTCCTGGGTGGTAACAGTGCTATGGCCCCACCCCAGGAGGTGGGGGTGTGACTGCACAGTGCTCTGTTAATGCTTCACTGTCTTTGGGCTTGATGTGGCTACTGAAGTTAGCAACTGATGGTTTCTTAGACTGTTGGGCTTTATGGGTGAGGAATTTGTGGGTTGTTTGAACTAGATAGGTATAGTGCACAGTACTGACTAAATGGTGGCTGCCATATTTTATCTGCCCAAATGGGCAGATAAAGTTGGGGGGTGAAAAAGTAAGGTAACAAAATACTGCTTCTGGTTTGGACACTGCTTAGCCTTGGAACCACAGTAATCTGGGAATAGGTACCAATAGAGAACTGAGCTGTTACAGAAGATACCAGAGGCAGTCAGGTTTCTTAGACCAACTTCCCATGTCGGACTAAATCGTAGGCTTCTCCCTTCAACATAATGGTATTTTCTGTGGAAGTAAGGGAGTGATAGACTACTTGGAAGAGACAAGGACTGTTCTGAAGATGCACCTATGGGGTATGAGACAAAACTCAGGGTAGGGCTTCCCAGATACTAAGATGGATGGAATGGGATGTGAGTGCCTTGTGGTCATGGAGACATTCTCCATGGGTGTTCTGGCTGGACAACAGCATCTGATGACTTGGTGCAACTCTGATCTGCCTTCAGAGGATGCAATGGCTCTTCCTCACATCTGTGAGGTGAAGGCAATGGTAGTGTCCTTGACCACTGGCTACTGCTACCTGTGCTGTGAGGCTTCTGTTGGCAAAATCTACTTTAACAGGGTTCCCTTTCAAGTGACTTGGCACTACTTCTGTAAGTTTCAGAAGTGTTGTTGCTGTATTCCTGGGATTTCTGACACCAACGTGTCATCCAGGAGACTTCCTAGATACATTGGTTTGGGGCATTTTGTGCCTCCTGTGTCAATGTGTCTACCTTTTGTCGATATGGGAGTTAAATTCAACTACTCTCTCCTAGGCTTCTGTTCATAAACTGACTGGAATATTGTGATCCCAAAGGTCTCAGGTGTGGTGTTCTTGTCCAAAGAACATATTTTTGAGGATTCTTAAAATTTTATCTGAACTACATTGACTTAAAAGTTAAGAATACAGTGCTATCTCCTTGATTAAACCCTTCTTGCCTGCCTCTTATTGAAAAAGTCTTCACTACATTAAGGCATAATGCTTCACCACATTTAACACCTAAAAAGCAACACGACCTCAGGGTAGTAGGAAACTAAATGGAGAAATGACCACTTTGCCCATACTATAAACTTTGATCACAGATTAAAACTAATACAACATGCTAAGACTTAGTCTTTATTTGAAAGTGTTATGGAGAGAAAGATTCCATCAGCTGGTTCACTCCCTAAGGGGTGGCAGCAACCAGAGCTAGGCAGGTCTGGAGCCTGGAGCTTCTTACAAGTCTGAAATGTGGGTGCAGGGGGCCCAAGCACTTGGACCATTCTCTGCTGATTTTCTCAGACATGTTAGGGAGCAGGATTGGAAGTAGAGCAGCCAGCATTTGAACTGGCACCCATATGGGAGATCAGCATTACAGGTGGTAGCCTAACCTGAACCACAATGCTGGCCCCAGCAGTATAACATTGTTAACCACTGTTTGACAAAGTATGACAAAAGGTTCACAAACATTTACAGCAGTACAGATAGGAGTATCTTCTAAACTTCTCTTTATGATAGTTCCCACACAAGAACATGCAGCATTTTCTTGATGTCCTGTATTTGTGGTCATTTTGATGCAGGTGATAGAACTTCATTTTGACAGCTGAATCCAGTCATGTGATAGTGGACACCTTGGTTGACTAAATTCTTTGTGAATAGTGCTTGTTATAAACGTGGTACAGATATCTGAAGAACATTTTGAAAAGGCCTGAGTGTTACTCTTGTTCTGCCTGATCTAGTCTGTGGAGGCTATGAGATGCATTTCTACTCAGTTCACTTAGATCCCTCCTTGGTCTGTCAAGAACTTTGGACGTTAGAACAAATGCATGGTAGGATAATTTGTCTAAGTGGATTGTTAATGTTTCCCTTTGACGAAATGCCTCACTAAGAATCTAGAGTCAATCTTTGTACAATCTGAGGCATTTGGGGGTTCTTATATGGAACGAATGTGGTTTTTCTTTGTACCCGTGTCTCAAAGTCCCCTTCACATGGGGAAATCAAGTGTCTCCATTGCTGTCGAATGGCAGCATTCACAGGTTGAAGGCTTTTTGGTAACTGTATCCTACATTGTTTTGGTTATGCTTGCTTGGGATCCTGAAGTGTGGTCTTCCTGGATCTTGTTTCGACTGTTCTGCATTGGCAATAGGTGTGGAGGGCTCCTGAATCCTAGCAGGGCTGTCAAGATCTTGGTTGCTGGGGTCTTGCCAGTGTATAGACACCTGTGTCTACCAAGCTGTGGTGCCCCTTTTGAAGGGTACCACTTTGAGGCTGGAATGTGTGCCGGCAAGCTCCATTAACCACACCCATCGAAGCCACAGGGACTTGGGATGGGAGTCAGAACTGAGCAGTTACGTAAAGATGGAAAATAGAATGTGATTGTGGACTTTAGAAATTGGTAAACTGGCTTAGATGCTAACCCAGTTACCCACTTATAAGACAGGATGTATTGACTGAAAGGATGTCTCAGGCTTCGTTGCTGCTAATCCTATGTTAGATGCTAGTTCATCTGGTTAATTCCAGGGATGCTCAGCCACTGCTAGGAGATCCTGACTATCAAAACCACAGCAATGGTCACATTGCAGCCTGTCTTTCCTACTTCCTCTTAACCATTTCTTCACAAAGCTGCTGACTTCAGTGGTATATATTGTGGTTAAATGGTTTCTCCTAGGTTTAACATGGGGAAACAGCTTTCTCCTAATATGCTGGAAAGGAGGGCACTTCTAACTTAACAGTGAATTTTAGAAATGGAACACATAAATTTGAGTACATAAAAGAAGACTAACAAAGCAAACTGATTTGGTTATAACTTCGGAATTGATGTTTCCTACAGTATCCTTTCAAGACATGCCTAGAAAATGATTGTGAAACTAAAGTTGACTGTCAAGACGCCAAACAAAACATAGGCTTGCTATGTTCAGAGCTGCTGTAAATAAAGTAAACTGAAAATAACAAGGAAAGCCACAAATACCTTAGTTCTCAAGCTCTTATCGCAACCAATAATGCAATGTTCTAGGTTAGTGTTGGAAGAAAACATGGAAGGGTTTTCTAATTGTTACCATTCATGCATCAGTTACTATGTGCAAAATTGGTCCACTGTGCAAGTAGAGCTCAAGTTCTCACTGAAATGCACCGATAAAAGTGTAGATGTGAGAACTTCTTAGGAAACTTCAAAACTCAGACAAGATATCTGTATGCTAGTGTATATAACACAGGTGTAAGATGCAAGTTGCATGTGCCTGCATTTATCTTGGCATGGTGAAACTTGGTTTTTGGGAAGAGATTGCTTAAACCCTTGGCCCGTTTACTCTTTCCTCTTTTATATACCACTAATACCTACAAAGCAACCCTAGGGAGTCAAGACTTAGGAACATGTGAAGTTCATAAAGTTCAGGTCAGTTTTTCTCACAATTAAATGTTTTCAGGTAACGTTCAAGGATATAATATATATTCAAAGGGAAGGATTCGTCAGTTTCTGTAGATAACGTGGACAATATACTTGAAGATTGGGCTGTTGAGGTTCTCTACACTTAGGATGTCTGTCAGGTACTGATTACATGTGATTCTAATTAAAATATTCAGGAATACTGAATCCTGTACAAGTGGATTCTCAGAATAGTGCAACGTAGTCATTGCTCCACCCAAAACTTCACAATGAGTATAGTTAATGCTTTCAGTTCTGTTTTTGTCTGGGATAGATATATTAAAACTATGGCCTGTGTCTTCCTTGGAGCATATCCTCCATGGAGATCCCATGTAGCTGTGGGGTTGTTTCTGTGGCCCCAGCTTCAAAGGATATCGAGTGTTGAGGGAACAAGCTACACTGGGCTTGGGATATAGCTGTTAGAGGTCCTTCTCATGGAAAATGGGGAGAAGGACATGACTGCTTCAGACCATGAACACACTGGGATGTTCACTGTACATGGAGGCTGAGATGCCTTTGAGAACCAGTAGGGGTGTGGTACTTCTTGGAAAGTGATGGTGTGTTCTGGCTCCCATTCATTTGGGTCTGGCAGTGCTTAGCACAAGTTGGCCTACTCCTTGGCTTAGGTGCAATCTAAGGAACTGGTAAACTTCACTTCCATCACTTAGATTCAGATGCAGAATAGGATGGGACTAAAGGGTAGGTTCTTCACCTGTGACTTGGCCGTTGTCTCTACAGAGCTTTCAAAACTTGAGCATTTGTCTCTGGAATCGCTGGCTTTTGCTTCGTGAACCTAAGTATTGTCTCCTTTTGCTGTACTGACATTGAGGATGTGCTCAACTTGGCTGGCTGTATCCTGCCTCAAAATCTTTGTCCTTTAAGGATGGGGTAGGTCAGGACCCTCTTGCCCGAGATACTTTGAGGAACAGAGCCAACAGCAGCAAGTAGTATATAGATGGCAATGGGTATTCATCTCTGAAGTAAGCATTCTTCTATTTTGCCAGTGTTTGTGCTGGCCTAGCCTGTTGACCTGGATTAGTGACCCAGAGAAGACGCGTGAGTGTTCTGAGCACCTGGATCTTGATAATTCTCAGAGCAGGTTATTGTAATAACCTTTTTTTGACAGGCAGAGTGGACAGTGAGACAGGTCTTTTTGCTGTTGGTCCACCCTCCAATGGCCGGCGCGCTGTGGCCGGCACACCATGCTGATCTGATGGCAGAAGCCAGCTGCTTTTCCTGGTCTCCCATGGGGTGCAGAGTCCAAGTACTTGGGCCATCCTCCACTGCACTCCCTGGCCACAGCAGAGAGCTGGCCTGGAAGAGGGGCAAGCAGGACAGAATCCGGCGCCCCGATGGACTAGAACCCCGTGTGCCGGCGCTAAAAGGTGGAGGATTAGCCTATTGAGCCACGGCGCCGGCCATAATAACCTCTTAAACTACCTATAATTGTAGCAAGATGAACATCAGAACCACACAAACTCAAACTTGACTATGGGTTGACCCATGGTGATGAAGTATGTTTCCCTTGCTGGTAGAAAAACTATTCTTGGCTGGCTTACTGGTAGGAAACACTTGAGTGAACATTAAACCTTCAGTTTCCATGGAACCCAATCCATGTATTCTGCTAACAGTTGCTGCCTGGGAGAACTAGATCAGATTTTCTGTCACAATGGTAGAAGTTATGTGAATGTTGTACCTCTAAGGCTGTTTCAGGCTTCAATGATGGTGTGATCACTATGACCCTTTGGTATTGTTTTCAGTATTCCAACTTTACAGGGGAAAAATCTAGTTACTCTGAAACCTAAATCAATGAGATCTAGCCTTAAATACAAGATTTCATATGTAAATGAGCTGAATTGTGTAGCCAGTGAATTTAAGGCATGAAAACCAGTGCCGTAGGTGAGTAAGACTTGGAAAATCTGGAGGCTGAGTGACCTTCTTGGCTTACCTGCAGAAAGAACTTCATGAACTGATCTGTAACTAAGCTGTGGTGATTTCCTAATCATGAGGTCACTCATCCTCTAATTGTTTTCAAGTAGCTTGCTAGGAATTTCTGGATGTTTGACTTGCTCAGTGGAGGGCAGAAGTACTTTATTACTTTAGCCCATAGCATATCACATGACTCTAGGAATAGGGTTCAGCACAAGGACTGAGTTAGTAACCTGAGGATGCCTCTGATGCCTTTTCAGGTTCTAACAAAGCCAGAGATACTGGCACGCTCTAGGGCCACTGCCTGGGGTCGAGTCTAGAGTAGTAGATGCTTGGGTGTAAAGCAACCAGCTGAAAGCATGATCTGCCTGTGTGGAATGACTGCAGACCATATGGAAGTTTTTCTTACCCAGGTGCTAGCTGAGAGCAGGAACAAAGGCTACCCAGGAATTGGCAGTAAGCATTAGTATAGTCTCTGGAAGGTAGACCATGAGATGAGAATCTGAATAGAAATTCGTAGCTGAATAAAGCTCTATAACATAGAGGTGTAAGGTGGGGGGAGTAAGAACAAGGATGTACTATTAGCAATGTGGGTGGATAGTACTGAGTGGCAGTACAAAGTGATAGTATTCAGTATAGGTCAAGTGCATTTACCCAGCAAGACCCAAGGGTGCAAGGTGTATTGACGCCTTTTCACAACATCGGATCTTGGCCACAGCTAGTGTCTCCGGGCATGTGTACTCCCAAGGGGTGGTTGCAAATAGTGATAAAAGTGCTGGTTATGGACATGATGAGCTGCTGTTACTAAGCTCCAATATGGTTGAAAGCTGATGTTGGCAGAAGAGATAGCCTTGATGGGGGTGCCACTGAATCCTGAAAAACACTGATATTTCCTTCACTGGAACTGTCACTGTATATTGGTAACTTTAAGTGAGAACATAGCTGTGTGCGTGTGTTGCCCAGAGACTAAGACTCAAGTGTTGCCAGGGGAAGGCAGTGAAGAAACGGGGAGGCAAGGCAAGGGGGTGTGGGAATCTGCTAGTCTTGGGCAAATACAGTGCACTGAAGACTTACTGATTGAGCAAAGGGTTGCTGATAGACTAGACGGGAAAATTCCAACAATCACTTAATGGTTGCTCGTTACTGGGGGTAGTTGTGTAGCTCTCAAGTGCTGGAGACAGTTCTGTGTGCAGATAAAAAGGTTCAAGGGCTGTGTTCCAGAAGACATGCTGATGTTGCACTTTTGTGACAAAGGAAGGCTAGGGCCATGGAATGAAACATGGACAACAATCAACTTTATGGGTATGGCCTCACTGGTCACTATTGCATAGGCTGGGAAAGAAAAAGGCAACAGATAGTGGAGTTCCGCTTGCCTGTTGCTTCAAATCTACCTTAGCATAGGCTCATAGCAAAGAGTGAGATCCATGACTTGTAGACTCCCCTTTAGACTTTATCCCCATAATAAAGTGCTTTGCATGTACCCCTCACTCTCAATGCTGGGTCACATATGTGAAGAGTTACTGGGAGTACCCAGGAGGTGGGAGACAACTCCAGAAGGAGCCTGTATAAAGTTAGACTTTCCAAGTCGTAGAACTCTGACTATAATTCCTGGGTTTGGCACATAGCTTGATGCAGGGATCCAGTTCCACTTCCCCAGTGGAACTTAGATAAGAGAATATCTGAAGACAGGGTTCCACTGCTGGGAACCTGTATACCTGGCTATGTGTCACGTGATCTACGTTGGCCCAGGTTGCTGCTACTGTAGGTAAATGGATTGTATGTGTAAATAACTGAGGATGGATAGGTTTACCTAGAAGACCTCAAATGCAGACATGAAGGTGCTTATCAGAATTCTCAGGGGACCAAACCTGTGACAGGGCAGGACAGCAGGATGGACACGGGGGCCAGGTGACCTGTGACAGTCTCTAAAAGTAACATTGGGCACCCCTGGGGTAGCTGTGTTCCTGAGTCCAGAGATGTTCATCCTGGCGGTGGCTGGGGTCATGGCAGTGTGCACACCTGTGCTCACTAAGCTGCAGTGCTCTTCTAAAGGACTATCTTCAGGCCAGAGTCTGGGTACTCGTGCTCTGTTAACCTCACCTAGTGAAGTCAGGATGGACTTGGGCTGTGTGGGGGTGGGGTGGGGTCCAGGGAACTCGTGGAAGCCAGGACGGGGGCAGAAGTAGCTGCTGGGGCTGGAGTCCGTGTGCTTGCAGGTGACCCCACCAGGGCCCCCAAATCTGGTGGGGTAAGAATCTGGGGCATACTGATGCCAAGATGGGCTGGGCCCATGTAATTTTTTGAAGTCTGAATTCTAAAGCAGTGGATCAGTGGGCTGGAGTTCTGAAGCCCTTGTCAAACACAAAGGCATGGAGAAGGTGTGACTGACCCTATTACAGGGTATGGGTGTGTACTTCCCTAGTTGAAGTGATAGGAGGGCTGTGCAGCAACCAAGGTCCTGCAGTACTACCGTCCCTGATGTGCTAACCCACCTGTCCTGAGTATGGGGGGTAGTGACTAGTGTATGGAAATGCCACTGACCTTAGTCTTTCTGAACTTGAGTCCTCAGTGTTTCTTGGAGTGAGTTCTTCAGCCCTTCGCATGTAAGATCACTTTATCTGCAGATGGTAACCACCTCTACTTCTACCCTGTCAGCTTTTACTTCTAATCTGATTGCTCTAGCTAGGACATGAAGTCCTGCTTATCAGAAGCAGTGACTGTGGGCGTTCTTGTGAGAAAAAGGCTTCAATTGGATGGTATTATCTTGGAATTTATCACATAGAGCCTGACTGAGTTCAAGTGTCTGCCTTCTTTACCTGACTTAGGAATTTCAATGTCCTTTCGTGGTAATAATTCTAAAGCAGTTTTCTGTTGGAAATGACCAAAGGTTGTATAAATGGAATGCAGCATCTAGAAATTCTCTAATCCAAGACTAGGTGGCTTGGTTAAGACTTTGTTCTCTGCCTTGGTTAGAGGTACATCTTGGCTCCAGGATTCTGTGATGTAATTCAACCCTTAACCTTTGCTTGTACTGCTTTACCTGACAAGCCTCTGCAAGGAAGAGCTCAGCCAGTCTGCCTGGTTTGGGAGGCAGCTTTGTTAGAAACCTCCATTTGGAGGTTACTCAGGTTAGGGTAGCCCTCGGGTAGGACTAGTCTTGTATCTTGATATGGGCCAAGGGGTACGGATCCAAAGTGACTCCAGTATGAGGGGACAGGCTTGAAATACTGTTGGTCTCTAAGCCTTTGCCGGGTGCTAACTGCCTACACAGGCTCCTGTTTCTTGGAATGAGAGCTAGTATGGTGGGGGGTGCTAACCAGTGACATTAGCTGTGTGAAGATGCCAGAGTGACCATTCCTCGGATCAGTGACAGGAAGACTGATGCTCAATGGTAGCAGCCTCCTAAACAGTAAAGCTTACTACACTGCACAGTATAACTTAACAGGCAGCTCCAAGTGCTGTGGCTTAAATCCTTCAGGATTTGAGATAGCTATCAGATCCCTCTCAGATGAGCCCCTTCTATCACCCTGAACTCACCCATGACTATTCTGATGCTTATGTAGTAGGTCCCTAAATCCAGTGTCTCCATACCATGATACATAAAAAAGGACAAGTGATAGGACTCCATGAACAGAGAGCCTAGCTTATGTGGAACAGGGAGCCCAGCAGACACCCTGGTGGTGGCTCTTGTTTGCAGGTGTTCAGTCTATGCTAATCCTCTTCCTTTGAAGACAGAAGCAGTGAGTTTGTTCTTGAGGTATTAAGGGAAAGCAGAGTGTCATTTGCAAGACGAGGTTAGACTGGCTTTTATCTTGAAGTTCTTTGTCTTTGACAAACTTGGGCAGGGGGTAGAAGCATGTTGTCACTGAATAGAGGGGCTCAGGTGTTAGAGCAATGAACAGACCCTCAGTATAACAGGTTGGGAGGACTTGAAGCTTACCATCAACTGTAAAGGAACATGGAGGGTGACTACTTTGAGGTCTGACAGCTGCAATATGGGTTTACTTAGAAGTGGATCCCTCTTTTGTCCCTTTTGTTTTGAACTGAGAATATAACCTGGCCTTCAGCTTAACAGTAACCTAATGAGGCATGAGCCAGAAGTATTTAGAGGAACTACACTGTTTCTGACCCCTAGAAACAGATACAGGTGTTTGCTGTTCTGACAAAGCTAAATTTGGAGAAAGTTTTCACTAGATAATCTGTCTACACAATTACTCCATAATTGTTAAGAATGACAACTGCATTACATGATAAATAGCTACATCAAAGCAGAAAATAGTGACTTTGAGAAACTCAAATTTCGAGGCAGAGAAGTCAGGTTAGGTGGTAGACCCGGGGTAGCCTTCAGAAAGGGTTGGTTTGTTCAATGCAGAAACTTAAATTTCAGTTACCTTCTGTGGGAAGCCCATTGATTAGATATGTTTCGGATAAGTTTTAAAGTGCTAGCCATACTTCCCTGTTTTGCTTAACTTTATTAAGGGCTATAAGCATCCAGAGGTGAATATGACGCAATGATATGTGTCCTAATGTGAAGAACTTGGATTCACTGTATTGTTCTCCTTCACAGTGGCCTCCGAGTCACAGGCAGTGATTCAGTGTTACTTCCTCTTACTACACACTGTAGGTTTCTGAATCGGTATCTAGCCCTTAGTGATGTTTACAAAGCAAATACATCTTTAAGACATTTGAAAGATGGCTACAGGGAGGTAGAGGCAGAGGGGTCTTCCATCATCTGCTGGTTCTCCCCCAAATGGCCATAATGACCAGAGCTGGGCCGATCTGGAGCCAAGAGCTGCTCGGTCTCCCACACGGGTGCAGGAGCCCAAGGACCTGGGTCATCCTCCACTGCTTTCCCAGGACATAGTAGAGAGCTGGATCGGAAGAGGAGCAGCTGGGACTCAAACCAGCACCTGTATGGGTTGCCAGGACTGCAGGTGGTGGCTTTACCTGCTACGCCACAGTGCCAGCCCCAAATATTGTTCCAGTCCATGATTTAAAGTAAGCATATTTCTTGTTCCACAAGGATTTTTCTCAAAATTGAGTCACAATATCAAAGTCGGTTTCTCAGTTGGCCTTCCTAGGTGTTGAAGGAGAAACCTATCCCTGCTTTGGTTTTTTCCAGAATGGGTTTTGATCTGTTTTTGGCAGAGGATACCACTGAGGAAAATGTTTACCCATGCTTTTCTATGCTAACTTCCCTGTTCAATGACCCATGATTCCTTCTATAAGAACACGGGAGTTACTTGACCAAAGAAATGTGGGCCTAGGCTTTGAAAACAGGAATAAGGTGGGTATGTCAAAGCAAGGCGGGCATACCCAGGCGATGCTACAACAGCCACAGATGGAGCTGCACCCTTCTCTGATAATGAAAATCACCCTGAGCATAGGGGACTGCTCAATTGCCTGTGTGTTAGACATTGAATTACTTAACGTTTGCTATCTTAGTACCTATTTAATGTAAAAACAGAATTTGAGGTTCTTGAATCTAGTTGTGCTCGCATTCAAGTTGCAGTGGGTTTCAACTGTTATAACTCTGACTTCAACTGAGAATACACTTGCCCAGGTAGTGAATCCTTGCCTACTGCTGAGGGATGTTAGGACTAGTTGACAAACTGTTCTCTCCTGAAATACTGATGCTGTTCTTGAACTGATATGTCCCCCAAAGGAACAATATCAACAAAGCATACTGGTTATGTGATCTTACTTGATTTGCATTAGATTGGGCAATGACTGTAAACTAAAAATTGACCATTGTCCCCAAAGATAACTGCTAGAGGATATCAGCCAGTGGCAGTGGCAGGTCTGGTCAACTGGTAGACCCAGCATCTGAACAGGTGCAGTAGTCACTTGTCATTCACACTTAATATTCTAGACATCTTTAATACAGAAAATAGACCTTACACATTCCATAGGTACATTTCCAAGGTGACCACTCTTCCTGTTCCCCTCCCTCTTGATGAGTTTTTTCAAAGCCAGTTTAATTGACTCTACTCATAGACTTAATATGCCACTCATAATAACCAGTAAGCAAAAACTAGGACTACAGGTACTAAGTAGTATTAAACAAGGGATAAAAATAATCACATCCCAAAATGACCACTGCATTCCTATGTTTTTTGGTATCCTATGTTAACTGCCATACATCAGAAAACAGTTGTCTTGGGATTGGCTAATTTGACCTAAGCATAATCGTTTCCAGTTGCATCCATTTTGTTGCAAAAGACAGGATTTCATTCTTTAGCGGCTGAGTCATATTGCATGGGGTACATACATATACACGTATTCCACGCCCAGTCATCAGCTGATCCTCTGGGCTGACTGAGTATCTTAAGTGAATTGAACTGCAAAAATGGGACAAATAGCTTTGATTTGTGTGTGGGTAAATTCCCAGGAGTGGGATTGCTGGATCACATGATGAATCCATTTTCAGATCGCTGAGGAATCTCCATACTGTCTTCTAGAATAGTGCCGCGGTTAATTCTGTGGCAGCCACCACAGATGGGGAGCTCTTGGTCCAGAGTGGGGAGGACTCTAAAGTAGTATTATCTCTATCCCCTCATAACCAGGGGAGTATCAGGGTGCTCAACCTGTGGAGAGAATGGAGGGTCAAAGTGCACACCATGAAGTAACAATTTTCCATGATAGCTCTGTGTAGTATAACTGCTTTGGACATACAGTTCTTGAGAAACACTTAGCATCAGTGTAGAGCACGAATGTTTGCCTAATGGGTAACTGCTAGATGACTTAAAAGCAAAATTGCTTAATCAGGAGATTAGGACCTTAAGAGCTCATGCTGGGTTCCATTGCTTACAACTTGAGTATCTGTCAGGTAAGTTCCAGAGAAATAAGGCTTACACTCTCTGGCCTACAAGGACTAAGATTTCTCTACAAACTCAATCATCTTCCTCTATAAAAGAGGAGGGTTTTGCTGAACTAGACTTCGTACCTATAAGACAAATGCCTCTTGGGCAAATTCCAGCTAGGCTAGAGAACAGGTTAAGATGTCTGGTCCAAGTGGAGAGAAGGCAGAAGCAAAGGTGGTCTTAATGTTGCCCCATTACTATTTCCTGCTTAGGGAGGTCTAGGATCCACTTAACTACAGGTACTGTGCCTGTTCCTTGGAGCCATCTGTGGTGGAGGTGGGGTGGGAGAAAGTCTTACTAGATGAAGGGTACACCCTGGTAGGGAATATGGGCTTTCTATGATGCATGAACTGGGTTTCTAGATGTAGCTTGGGACTCACTTCGGATAGCTGGGATTATAATCCAATTCATGTTTCACAATCATTGAGTCATCCTAGAAAAGTTCTGCATAATAGGCCATGAGCAGGAAGGAAAAGCATGTGTCTCCTCTTGCTCTACCCCATATGAACTCTGTCCTACCCTGGATCCTCTCTAGACCACTACCACTCACCTAAGGCTTTTGGCTGTGCAGTCTTCAGCATTTTCGTTACTAAGGTCCACTTCTGCATGCTGACCCACCTTGGGTGTTTATACATAACAGTAGCATACATCAAGTTGGGGCTTAACACCTCAGGTTTCAACTTGGGGTGGCTTAAGTGCCTTCTCATGAGCACCTGAAGAGCCACCCTACTTGTTTGACAATGGGTTGCCCACTTTGATCCCACCAGAATGAATGTCACAGGGATGGATCACGTCTTTGCAAGACACTCCAGAATTGTATGTTCTCAAGGTGGAAATGGATGCTCACTTGTAAATCTGGGAAGTGATGGCACTGAGACGGTGGTCCTGTAAGAACCTTAGATGCTTTCTTATAGCCTGTGGATAGCTATGGAAGGGTTAAATGTGGTACAAGTTGTATACAAGTGTTTCATGTAAACAGTCAATTTTTAGAAAGCATTCTCGGCATTTCATTGAATTCGAAGTTTGTGGTAGGGGCTGTAAATGAAGATTGCCCTTCTGAGTGTCAGTCTTGGCAGGAGTCAGTGGTTACTTGAACAGGACAGCAACACTGAAAGGATGTTCAGGGGATCTAATAGGGGGCACGAAGCAGGTTATCCAGTCCCCATGTGCAAGGACAGCCATTCTTTAAAGGACACAGTGAGGGAGAGCTGTGCAGGGAGGGTGACTATATCCCTTAAACGATTCCTCACAGTAATGATAGCTTTGGTTTCCTTTAAGTCTCAAGTCCTTAATGACAGTAGGCCCTTCTGTTTTATGAAATATAGTGTGCAAACACCACTTTACCATTGTAGCAACAGTGATGGGCATAGTGACAGGAATCTGAGGAAAGCAAAATTGTAACCCAAAACCATAAGACACCAAACTAAACACAAGTGTTTCTAATATAATGCAGTACAACTATAGTACATGTTGTTTAGGCTATACTCACATGATTGAGACAAATGAATCTGAGATAGTATAAAGAGAATGAAAGCTAGAACTTGGTATTGTTAGGACCTTGGAAGTCTGCAGTGCCCCACAGGTTAATTCTTTGCTGCTTCCAAGTACTAACCTTTCACGACCGTACTTAACACCCAATATTCTACATATTATATATGAACTATGTATACCCTTTAAATAGCTTCTTTGGCTCTTTATGTAAAATTTCTACCTTAGTTTTCATGCCATGGAAATGGTTTTTTCTCAAGATTTTGAACCGTTTATTTCTGTTTAATACTGATTTTTATGTTCATTTTTATCCAGCAATCTTGCTAAACTCCCAATTCCAGTAATTTGGATGTAGATCTTCCTGAATGTCCTAAATCAGCTTTTTTCAAGATGCTCCTTTTCCCCTGTGAGCTTGATAGGACAACAGTCAACTTCCCCGTTTCAATGCCATAACACACGGCTGTCCTAATGGAGACTAGTCACTTAGGGCATTTGAGTTGTGCTGTTTTCTTTTTGCCTGAGCCTTGAAAGTTACCCTTTTTGTGTTCAAAAATTCAAGTTTTGGGCCCGTTTAAACTCAGTTTGAGTAAAACTCCCAACAGAGAACCAGACGATTTTGGGCTTAAGTGATGGACTGGGAGGTGATTGTGGGAGCAAACGTGGGAGATGTGGAAAGGCAAGTAGAGAAAAGTGGTGCATAGTGAGCCCTGTAGAGGACAAGTCCCAACTTGGCTGAGGATCCTGTGATTGGGCAACTCTGAGGAATAGTGTGTATGGGCAAGCCTCGACCTTCTCTGAACAGACACTTGTAGCCTACCATGTAACCAGCTAAGCATGGTCTTAATGGCAGGGGGATAACAGGCAAAGGCATTGGCACATTAAGAGTAGTGAGAATCCAGTTACAGTGGGGTTAAGTGGTACTCGTTCCACATCTCACGATGGACCCACTGTCACTTGTCAAGTTTACTTTGTTACCTGAGTTTATAACCACCATGGAAATCCCATTTAAAGAGCGCTGAGCTCATAGCTACAAGTACTGTGCTAGATGCGAATGAGTGTTTATCCACCATATCAGATTCTCCTTATTCTCTGCTGGTGTCTGATCTAGATAGTTGACCCAGAAGGGTGATCCCAACACCATCAATGAGCACATTGAGCAGCTGGATATTTGCCTTCCTCAGAAAAGGGTTCCTGGAGTAACTACTTCTGAACATCAGGTAGTAAAAGCATGCCCACCAGTAATGGCATAAACTCAGCCATACTCAATCTTACACTAGAAACATTTACCCATGGTGACAAAATACATTGCCTGTTCATGTAGAGTGACTTTGATGGCATACTGTCATGAAGCTCATAATCGAAATCTTCAGCTTCTTTGGAACCTGTCCTGTTTGTCCTGGTGGCATTTGCTTCCCGGGAGAAGGTGGGTGGTTGGATTCATACAACTTTAGCCACTATGAGACTAGAGAATATGTAATACCTCTAAGTATCAAAGTAAAGTGATGAGTTTATCACCGTCACCCTTGGGTATTGGCTTTTACAGGGGAAAATACATAATGGCTGTCCTTAGGATATCTGATGGTTTGATAGTTACTCTAAGTGAGAAGCGAACTACATGACATCACCAGCTTAAGGACAAATCCACTAGGACTCAAGAATACCTCATTGGTTAGAGAAATCTGATGGTGAAAGACCATTGGATCCTTGGGGCTTGCTGCTGGACTTTGAGAAACTTCTCAGCTGGACTAATTGGTCTGGTAGTGATCGGTCTTTTAGCCTCTTGAGTGCAAGTCCAGAGTTGGAGGTAGATGTCAAGGGCAGCAGTAAGTTCAGATTTTCATCTGTATAGAATACGACCCTACTCTGGGAAAAGAATGAGGGACGAGAGCTGACCCTGTACCTTTAGGATGCTTCTCACACCTTTGACGTAGTTGCAGGTAAGAGGGCATGCTTTCTAGGACCACTTCTGTGGTTAGTCCAGAGAACATTAGAGGGTGCCTAGGTGCAAATTGACAAGATGTTAGCATCTGCCTGTGTGGGATGACCTCAGGTACACTGAAGAATGTTAGGTGCTATCAAAGACCTTGGGAGCTGTGACCACTCGGTAGTTGGGAAGTACCAGTGTTGGCATCTCCAAGTGTCCTTCAGTGACTAGAATCTACAGCCATGTAAAACTCTGCAGGGTGTGGTGAGGATGTTAGGGGGGAGCATGAGAGTGTACAATAAATAGTCCTGTGGTTGGTAAGTATAGCTTGACACAGCAGAGGCCCTTGGAAACAGGTCACATGAATTGTTGCAGGCCAAGGGTGCCACTCACTTTGCCTTGTCACATACCTGCCAAAGCCATTCTCTAGACAGGTAGTCCCTTTAGGTGGCCCCATGTAGAGAATCAAGTGCTGTATGTTGGCACCAGGAAATGCTGGTAAGATCCAATATGGTTAAGGATAGTGAGGGGTTGAAAGAGGTACAAGTAATCTCTGGAGGTGCCTCTGATACCTGTAGCCAGAACCCTAGAATGAAGAAAGGATTATCTAATCGGGAATGTCATGTATAGTAAATGAGATTGAATACATTGTGGTTGGAGTTGTTCTCCAGAAAGACCATGAGAGTGGTGGGGAAGTATGCACAGGGAAAGGCAGTGCAGGGATGGGGAGTCAGGGCAAGGGAATTGGGCAACATGGTCTCATACCTCACAGGATTTCTATTCCCACTGGAAAGCAGGTTGTTCATGAAACCCCAACTGTGTACTGGGTGATAAACTTTAGATTCTGAAAGCCATTCCTTAATAACTTCCTGCAGGGGTCAGGTTGTAGTCCTCAGGCACTTCGGTTTATGTACATGAAATAGCATTGCCCTTGGATCATTTTATCTAAACAAGATGCTAATATTGCCCTTCAGGATACAGGGAAATGGATTGTGCAGATGGAGCACAACAGGAATTTGAAATTGCAAGTATAAAAGCTGTTAGCTACCATTGCTCTTGTTTCCCAACCCACACAATGGATGGAGGGGGCTATTGGGTCCTACTTGCCTCCATTGTTGCACATTGGCTTTCTCTCTGAGCCTCAGAACAGGACACTTGATTTCTTGCAGGCAGTCCTTCTGCACTAATCCCCACAACAAAAAGCTTTCCATGTACCTCATGTCATGGGTTGACTTGGCCTTGCCAGATTCTGTGGGTGTTTAATCGAATTGTATCCACGAGGTGGGGAAATCTTCAGTTAAGAGCCCGTGTCCGTATTTAAGTCACAAACCCCTCTGTTCATAACGCCCAAGTTTGGCACACAGCTTGTTGATGAAGGGGTTCTTTACCGTCTTAGTGGAGCTTTAAATTTGCGTAGGACTGACTGCTCCCCCAGTGAGCAGTCCTGAACACATACCTTTTGTCGCTTGCTCCGCAGGCTCGCGGAGCAGTGGCAACGGATTTGCTGTTTCCCCAGTCCTCCCCCCACCTCCACGGAGGAGTGGCACACCGCCGGCCGGCGCTCTCAGGGGTTCCTCAGATGTTCCTCCTGCATGTTGTCTCTCTCCTTTAGTCCTCTTCCACCAATCCCAACTCTGCTGGCGTTCTCTCCCCCACACACTGAGCATGCTGCTTTCCTCCAATCAGGGGCAGGATCAGCTCCTACAGCTTGTTAGTGGAATTGGTGAGGCAGCTGTGTGGAAGTTGTTTACTCCCTCTCAGCGCCATATGGTGGGAGATCAGATGCATAGTTAGTCTTAAATAATCTCAGTGGTCTAGTCCAGTCTCAGTAGTTTCAGTACTTATTTGTCCATAGTCTCAGTACTTGTCTCCTGGGCACCCTGCCATGTTGTGGGAGACGGGCCCTGCTCCCCACACCTATGAAGCCTAAGATTGGCGTTCAAGATGAGGTTATAATGCTGGGAGCTCCTTGTTCTGTCCCAGCTGTACTGTATAAAAACAGGCTAGTCAGCCTGCTGTTAGAGTAGGTAAATACATCACATGCGTAATTAACTGTCAGATAGGTATGCCAGGAAGGGGGATCTCAAGTGGAGGTGTCGGGATGCTTACCAGGGCACTGAGAGGGGACCAAGCCCATGGACGGGAAGGAAATGAAGTAGGATGGACATAAGGAACAGCATAGGCAGTCTCCATAGGCAATCCTGAGCAGTTGTGTCGGAGGTTGTGCAACCAAGAACACCACTCAAAGCTATCCCGAGTTTGAGAGGTGCAGATTGGGCTGCTTAGGTTGCAGAGTTAGTGGATGCCGGCTTCCTGGTAAGGGCTCTGTTCAGCAGAATGAAGCCCTGGAGACCCTCACAGCTGAACTCAGTAGCTTGGATAATAAGTGCCTCACTGTTGAAAGAGGTAATGGATGATGTATGCAAATCTCCACTAGTACAATAAAATGGTGTATGGTGAAAATCAACTATCAGCCACTCTAAAGTTGCATACGTTGGAGTCATAATGGGGATGAGGTGAACAAATACTGGTAAAGTACTACTTGCTGTGCACTGTACTTCGACACTGCCTCATACAGCAAACTTCAGATCCCCTGAATCTTACAAACTCAAATAGTCGTATCTGCATCCTGACAATGTACTGTTTCACCTATTTCACTGACCACTACTAGTGTTCCTTCACTGTCTTCTGGCTTGGTGTTTGTGCAGAGGCTGGCTATGAGTAGCCTAAGTTCCCATGGGTCTTCATTCTTCTGCTTTGAGGCCCAGTGTATTCGTGTGTTAACTGTTCGTAGGAACATGGTGTTTCTGGAACTGAAAATAGCAATCACATTGTATCAACTCAAATGTTGAACTATCCAAGGCAGGGGATTCATAAGGAAAACTAGGTGATGAAGTTGTCCTTAGTCATGTTTTTCCTTTATCGAGACTGAGAACCACTGGATTGTGCTCTCCAACCACATAAGTCTGAGGTCAGGTGCTAGAGTAAAGCTTATTACAGAGTGAAAAAACTAAGTTGCTAAAAATACTAAGTTGACTTCCATGGTGGAGACTTAACAGGTCAACAAAGGATTGTCTGAACTGATGACACTGAATGTGACTGTGCTCTCCTGTTGGTGACCTGGCAGGGAAAACCAAGAGGTGCTCCTGATGGTCCATCCATGTTACGTGTGAAACCTGTGAAAGTATCCTATGAGGTGAGGCAACTTTCGATCTGAAGGTGGAGTGTCTAGGACAGCATCACCACTGTGACTCGGCTGTGGTTGCTGGGCAGTTGTCCTCATCTTAAAATTGGATGATAGGGTCTGATAACATAATGCAGCATTTCTCTGTCCGATAAATGCATAGGGGATGTTCCTGGGCACCAGCAAGGGAATGGAGCATGAGTCCTTCAGTACCAGCTGTTCCTGTTTTGAGAGTTCATTTACTTATGCCTGCAGGCAAGCTGCACAATCTCACTTATATTCAGTCTCGTTAATTACCTGGGTTATTGGGGACCCTTAGGTGTGGCCAGTAACCAACAAATACTAGCACAGGCCATGAAGGGCAAATGTTGGCTTTTTTGTCACTTTGTTCTCATGTCTCAAACTGTTTCTAGTTATGATGCCATAATCTACATGGTTCTGGCACCACAGTGTGGGTTACCAGGCTAGGTGGTTTGCGTTGTATCTGGTGTAAGACACAGGCTTGGTTAGAACTTAGGACTGAAAAGTTGAGGCAGGTAAGAAAATGGACAAGTTTAAAAATGGCTGGGGCCCTTCTGCCAGGACCTTGAGCCAGGGTCTGGGCAAAATGAGAGCTCTTGGGTTGAGCTGGGTCATATGAGAAACAAATGTTGGGACAAGATTGCTTGTGCAAAAACTTAAGGGAAGCCTCTTTGAAGCCCCACCTTCAATTGGTTTAGATGAATTGGGTTGTACTTGAGGAGCTTATCTAAAATAAGATGGGAATGGTTGGAATTCTAAATATCAACATTGGGGCAATCAAGCAAAGAGCTCATTAGTGGAAACTGGAGTGCTGCAATGATCGTTGGTATGGACACTGGGAGAAATCTACTGAAGTACTCCAGTGTCCTTAAGAGGCAGATATTTAATTGAGGGTTAAGGAGTTTGAGGTTAGATCTAGCTTTATGGCTAGTGATATGGTTAACCTTTAAGTAGTTCAAATAGAAGTCTAAACATGTTTATCACTGCCTGGGAATGCTGGAGCCTGTAGGGGGAAACATGAAACCTGGCTAGGGTAAGCCTCTGCCTGTTGTGCTGGCATTCCACGTGGGTGCCAGTTAGTGTCCAAGCTATTCATCTTTTGAGTTCTCTGCTTACAGCCTGGCAAAAATGGCACATGTTTGGGCCCCTGTGCCCATGTGGGAGACCTGAGGAGGCTCCTTGCTTTGGATTGACCAAGCTCCACTGTTGGGGCCACTTAGGGAGTGTCTTTCCGTCTGCCTCTAACTCTGCCTGTCAAGGCTACAGAAGTATACCCTCCCAAGCAGAACAGGAGGAAGTTAGAATGCTTATGTGGCAGTGAAGTGCTGCAAGTTTGGGTATGGCTTTAGTCTTAGAATGAAAGCTGCTTAAGAAACATTCCATGCAAGCAGAAGGTGGTCACCTTACCCTTGCCATAGCCTATCAGCTGGGACAAAGTCATAATGTACTCCCCATGTATATCTGAGTGAAGACTCTGGCCATCAGGTATTTGAGAAATACTTCGTATGTTTTGGAGCTTTTCAAGATGTTAAAGTCGTCTTTTGTCCAAGGCGTGGATCCTGATAGCTTTTGGATAGCACTGGGGTGAGGTTCAGTATAGTGAGGAGCTCCTAGTAACAACCTATGAGCATTGGAAATTCTATTATGTCTAAGTTCCACATGTTAGAAATTGAAACTCGTCAAGATTTCTTTAGTCAAGGCATGTTGTCACATAGGGAGCCATGCATAAAATATTTCGATTACTGTGTGCCCTCAATGTATTACATCATGTTAATTGGGTATTCCCTTTGGGGCCAGCGTGCAGGAGTACATTCCCCTTGGTATTTCCTTGGGTTTTTGCCCCAGCTTGCTAAACGGAACCATTTCGGTGTGATTCTCGATGGTGTTAGCAAAAATGAATCGCATCTCTGAACTGAATATTTTTCAGTAGACCAACAATCAAACTCAATTTTTTAATTTTTGTAGGCCTCTTGGTTTTCATTAGGTAGGACAAGCCTGAAGTAAAGTCAAGTCTAGGTAGGGTTTTTTACTTGAAGCTTGGGGTGAGCAAGGTGCCCTAAAGTCTATACTGTGAGTTCAGGAAACCTCAATTACTTGCACGGGAATGAACGTGGAATAGACACATTTGCCTGTAGCTCGGTGTTCCTTTATCCTTGATCCTATTCAGCTGTGGGTCTGGCTATATTCAGAATAACTACCTATTTCCATACTTGCCTGTCCATGATGGCTGTGATTGGCTTGGTAATGCGCATGCGCCCCTAAAAGCCAAGGAGATACTATTGGAAAGAAACTTCCACTTTGGAAATTAACGGAGAAGTACTTTAGACTGAGGTAGAGAGCCCTTACTGTTACACTTTGGAAATTTTTATTAAAAGTTAAACTCTGGGATTACAGCAGCTTTTCCCCCCATAACCTCCCTCCCACCCGCAACCATCCCATCTCCCACTCCTCCTCCCATCCCATTCACATAAAGATTCATTTTCTTTGACAGGCAGAGTGGACAGAGAAAGGTCTTCCTTTTGCCGTTGGTTCACCCTCCAATGGCCGGCGCGCTGCGGCCGGCACACCGCACTGATCTGATGGCAGGAACCAGGTGCTTTTCCTGGTCTCCCATGGGGTGCAGGGCCCAAGCACTTGGGCCATCCTCCACTGCACTCCTGGGCCACAGCAGAGAACTGGCCTGAAAGTGGGGCAACTGGGACAGAATCCGGCGCCCCGACCAGGACTAGAACCTGGTGTGCCGGCGCCGCAAGGTGGAGGATTGGCCTACTGAGCCGCGGTGCCGGCCAAGATTCACTTTCAATTCTTTATATACAGAAGATTGATTTAGTATAAAGATCTCATCAGTTTGCACCCAGACAGAGTACTGTTTGAGTAGTAGCTTTACCATTCACCTAGTACAGTACATTAAAGACCCTACATGGGGAGTAAATGCACAGTGACTCCTGTTGACTTAAATTGACACTCTTGATGGCGTCAGTGATCACCTGAGGCTCTTGTCATGAGCTGCCAAGGCTATGGAAGCCTTTTGAGTTCACAAACTCCAACCTTATTTAGACAGGGCCAGAGTTGAAATGGAAGTTCTCTCCTCCCTTCAGAGAGGTACCTCCTTTTGGCCCATTCTTTCTGCTAAGATCTCAAGTGGGATACACAGACTCATAGAATGGCAGATGTCCTAAACACTCTTGCCTCAGAATCAGCCCCTAAGGCATTCGGATCTGGCTAAAAAGCCCATGAGTTTCTCAGGCATGTAAAGCCAGGACACTGTGGCAAGGAAATAACTTCCCGTGACTCTCCTCACTAAGTTAATGAATGTAAAGGCCACTTTTAAAGATGAATGATGTGAAACTGACCCGATACAGCAGACTAACAAATGAGAAGTGCTAGGAAGTTGCCACTATTCCCGAATTCTGTCCAGAAATAACACAAGCAGGAAACGTTAAATCCTGTAGGGTTATGGGGATGTCCCCCTGGGTTTATTCCAAGTTATTGCTGAGGGAGAAGGTTAAGCCTGTGACTATAAAGAAAACAAAGTATGTCATTGTAAACTAAATGGCTAGGTGAGAAAGATCTGTTTTGTGTTTTTCTGCCGAAGTTAACAGTCCTCTTTGTTGGTAGATTGCCCCATGTACATGCACCGTGGCAAAGGCGTAACAGCTGTTGGTATGTTTGCCCTTTTCCCCTCATCCAGTTCTAATGCCTTTGTTAACGTGATTAGCTCGGCTTTTTGGGCTGAGGTTCTTTCTGGCAAGCTTACTGCCCAGATGGTTTTTGTGGCACTAACTACCGCTGCCCTGGCCCACTGCTTATCGTCTAGGAGAAAACTGCTCCTGTCCGTGAACCAGCTTACCTCTGGGTTAGTATGGCTGATCCGGTTAGGTCTCGGTGAATACCGGCCTCTTCAGCCAAGATATCCTGGCAAGAGTGGAGGACGGGGTCCAGTCTCATCTGGAAGTAAGGTAGCGGGGTTCAAGACAGTTGAGGAACCGAAAGTAACCCGATCTTTATCCAATAGAATACTCTAGTAGTGGGTGATGTGGGTGTTTGAGAGCCACCTATTGGGCGGTTGCCTTATGACACTCCCCAACGAATGCAGAGCTGATAGTCAGCTTCTGTCCTAGAGGCAGTTTATCTGCAGCCTTAGTCAATAGGGCAGCTGCTGCAATAGCTTTTAGGCATTAGGGCCACCCGCTCGCAACTGAATCCAAGCGCTTGGACAGATAAGCTACCGGCCGTTTCCAGGGCCCCAGGGTCTGGTTGAGGACACCCCTGGCCACTCCTTTTCGTTCTTTGATGAAAAGGGTGAAAGGTTTTTTCAACATTTGGCAAGGTTAGGGCAGGTGCCGAGAGCAGTGCCTGTTTGATGCCATCAAAGGTCTGCTGTTGTTTCGGTCCCCACACAAAGTCCTTGTCCCCTTTGAGCAGTGGGTAGAGTGGAGAGGCCAAAAAGAGGCAAACCCCGGTGTCCATAGTCTACAGAACCCGGCCGTCCCCAGAAATTCCCGAAGTTGTTTTTGAGTAGTGGGGATGGGAATCTGAGTCTTTTTGCGGGCCTCTGTTAGCCAGCACTTTACATTTTTAAGAGTGTATCCCAAGAAAGTGACTTCCCGCCTGCACAATTGGGCCTTCTTTGCAGAAGCCCGGTACCCTAGTTGGGCCAATTCCTGCAGCAGGGACCGTGTGCTGTACTCACGTTCTTGAGTTGCAGTAGCCAGAAGCAAGTCATCTACATACTGCAATGTTACCTCTGGATGGTTGCTTCGGAAATGGCTTAGGTCCTGGTGGAGTGCTTCATCGAATATAGTGGGTGAATTTTTGAAACCCTGCGGTAACCGTGTCCAGGTCAATTGTCCCAATATTCCCTCCTTGGGATCCAGCCACTCGAAGGCAAACAATGGTTGACTGTCTGCATGCAATCGCAAACAAGAAAGCATCTTTTAAATCCAACAGAGTACCAGGTACGCTCAGGGCTGAGGGTACTCAGCAAGTTGTAGGGGTTAGGCACAGTAGGGTGAATGTCTTGAACCCTGCTGTTTACTTCCCTTAAGTCCTGTACTGGGCGATAATCTTGTGTCCCAGGCTTTCTGACTAGCAGCAGTGGTGTATTCCAAGCCAAATGACAGGGCTTTAGGACTCCTAGGGAAAGTAGTCTTATGTGAGGCCAAATTCCTTCTCTGGCTTCTCTGCTTATATAGGGTACTGTCTAACCCGTATAGGGACGGTGCTGGTTTTTAAGATGAGCACTACTGGGTTGACAGGTAGCTAGCCCCAGTCCTGCTGTTTCCGCCCAGGAATTGGGATAATTGGTGAGCCAAGACTGGATTTCTGATCCCTGCATCTTTTTTTCATGGAGTCGATATTCATCTTCTATTGACATGGACAGTATATAGTAGCCACTGGAGTGTCTACCATGGGGTTTAGGAATTCTATCCGTGGTCCGGTAGGTTTGAAAGTTATTCGAGCCTTTAGTTTGGTAAGCAGGTCTCTTCCCATTAAAGGGGCCGGACAGTCAGGAATTACCAGAAAAGAGTGACCTTTACCCTTTCCCAGGTCCATAGTCCATTTTGTAGTCCATGCTCGGTACCTGCTGCCATTGGCTCCCCTTATCAAAAATCTTTTACTGGATAAGGGACCCAACGGGGTCTACAGGGCGGAGTAAACTGCCCCGGTGTCTATTTCAAAGTTGATGGGAGTTCCCTCGACATTAAAATTTACCCTGAGCTCGGGGAGGGGATCCGAGCCCCGTCGCCCCTAATCTTCCTCCTCGAGGGCAAGGATCATTGGTTTGGTTGGAGTGGTCTTTTTTGGGACACTCTTTTGCCCAGTGTCCCTTGTTTTTGCAGTAAGGACATTGATCTGGGTCCAGGGGCAGACGGTGCCGCGGGCCCAGGTTATTTCCCTTTGTCTCCCTTGCCATGAGCTCCTGTTTCATCTACTGCAGCCAGGATTTGTTAACTCTGTTTCGTTTTTTATCCCTAATGTTTTCCCATTCCTCCCTTTCCTCTTTTCTCTGTTCCTTTTCTTCCTCCATCTCCCTCTTGTCTGCCTCCTTAACCAGGTCTCGCAGGGTTAAATCCTGTAGCCCCTCTAAACACTGTAGTTTATGGCATATGTCTGGGGCTGACTGGCTGATGAAGGCCATAGTCCCTGATGCCCACTGCTCCTCAGACTATCAAAGGGTGTATATCTCCGGTTGGCTTCCATTAGTCTAAAAAGACTGAGGGAGAGAGGGTCCCTGTACTACTTCCCTTACCTTAGCCAAATTAGTGGGCCTTCGGGCCGCTGCACGGAGACCCACCACTAGAGACTGGCGATAGGTGGACAGATGCTCCCTGCCTTCACGTGTATTGGGGTCCCAGTTGGGTCGGCACAAGGGAAACAAGTAATTATGTTCTGGAGCTGAGTTGGTCACCCATCTTGTCCAGGAACATTTTTCCGGGCTTCCAGCAGTATCCGATCCCTCTCCTCAGTGGTAAAGAGGGTGTTCAGTAATTGCTGACAGTCATACCGAGTCGGTTGGTGGGAGAACATCAGTAACTCAAAGACCTGTGAGATGCGAGGGGTCTTCAGAGAAAGAGGGATTATTTTTCCAGTTATGTAGGTCGGATGATAACGGCCAATACTGTAACGCCTGCATCTCCTCCCCCTGGCCATCATCCACCATAGGCCCATATGGTCAGAGAGGGAGGGTCACAGCCACCTCTTGAGAGCTCTGCGCCCTCTGGTTTCGGGTCCCCTGGGCAGGCCCTCCCTCCAGGGATAATGGGGGTGGGGAGGAGGGGGAAGCAGATGGGGAAACAGAAGATGGGGTGAGTCCGGGGAGGGTAGGGGAGCATTTAAGGGTACAGGGTGTGAGGGTTGAGTGGAAGGATAAGGAGGAGGGGAATCCAAGACAATCAGATCCATCTGGGATTCAGGCAAAACAGGTGGTGCCGGTGATGGGAGGACGTCTTCACGGGAAGCACAACAGCCGACGTCAGAGCCTGGGAAGTAGGGGTGGGTTGTAGGAAGGGTCTTACCCAGTCAGGTGGAATTTCAGAGGTCCTGCCAGGGACCAGGGTTGCTGGTCTAGGTGGCCATGTCGGCCGGGCTGAAAAATGGCCTCTTTTACTTGACGAATGAGTGGCAAATGGAACGAGCCTTCTGGAGGCCATTCTACTCCAAGAGCGGGCCATTTGGAATTACAAAAAGACTGCCATTTGGACTTCTTAACAGATTATGAGCTCATTTGTGCACTTCAGACCAGTGAACCAAAGTGAGGGACAAGGGCATAGACAGTTTGACCCATGTTAGTAGACAACAAAACATACACGAATAAAGAGACACAGGAAAAGATCAACACACAGCGACCAGTCAGTGCCTATAAAAACCCTAAAATGGTGCACCGGCTGTAGTGACTGAGCTGGCAACACATTGACTGACTCAGTCTACCCGATAGGAAGCCCCTGGGAGTCCGCAGTCTTCCTTCCCTCCTGGGGCGTCCCCAGGGCCGTGGTCTGTGGCTCCCGGGCACGTCTGCCAGCCACAGCTGGGGAGAGCTCACGCTCATGCCCGACAGCCACCTTTGCCAGCCATAACAACCTGAACTGACCTGGAACGTTCCCAAGATAGGCGCCGTTACTTACCCCGAGAGGTATCCGTTGGAGGCGTCCACAGGCAGCAGAGAATCTTGGTAGGACCTCCAAATGTTAGGGTCGAGCAGTGTCTGCCGCCAAAGGAACGACTCCAAGAGACACTCTCATGCAATCAGCAAAGGGTTTATTCAGACCAGCATGCTTGGGCTCTCTGAATGCACAGGAATAGAGCAGCCCCGAGGAGTTGAGGGTCAGGGTTTTTATAGGGTTTTCAGAGACATTCTATACATCATGGTACCATCTAGCAAATCATCTCATCCCACGGGAAATTCAAAGGACATCTCCTAGAACTGATTAGTGCATCCAGTGGCGGGAATGGACCTGCTAAAGGCAGTTAGATGGCTTTGGGGTTGATGCCTTTTGAATTGATTGGCCAAAGCATAGGGTCCGAACTGATGGGCTGTACATGCCAAACTGCAGGGTCTCAGGTAGCTATCAATCGCCTTACCTGCCCTGAGAAGACACCAGGAACTCTAGGTATGTTATCTGTTAATTGGCTGTTGCTAGGAGAGTTTATCACAAGGGGAGTTCATTTAGTTTACACAAGTAGTGGGTCAAGACATAGGTCACGTAGTTTTGGTTCCTTATCTGCACGGCTGCACCTGGAGCACATAGTTTTGGCTTAGGCTTGTAACTAAGTTTTAACCCTTCACTGGCTGAGTTGTCACTGCTTATCCAGGGGATGAAAGTCCCTCACTGACCTAGGGATCGTGTATAAGGAGCCAGAGGATTGCCATCCATCATTGGCAGTGGCTGGAGTCACTGTATGACCCATGATTTGTGAGAAACTGTCAAAATCTGAAAGACCATTCTGACAGTTAAAGTAAGCATAATTTGGAAAAAGGATAGGCTCCTTCAGAAAAGCAAAGTGCTTCCTGCTGTCTTTTCACTGAAATTGAACCATTTAGCTTAAACATGAACCTTACAGCTCTTTACAGATGTTAAACACAGCAGTTGTCCTTAGAGCACATGCAGCGACTATCAGTTTTAGGTTAGCGGTCCATGACAATTATCACCTAGGTAACAGACCTGTAAAGTGGCTGTCTAACCAGGTAGGTGGCATAAGCTATGTTGCTCAAAACAATGGATGCTTTCCTTAAAGCAATGTCATAGGACATAGCAAGATTTTCCATTATGGTGGAAGAGCTTAGTAGGTATTCGTCCTGTCTATAGCAAACCTCAGAATTAGGTAACACATACCAGCTAGAAAAGACAATAGCCTTACTATCTCCCTAAGGAAGTATATTATAAAGGCAAGAATTGTACATAGTGCTCTCTGAGAAGGTATCTTTTGGCTTTGTCAAGTGGTCCAGCAGATTGAATTATCCACTGTACCTGTGAAGACTCAAGATGTTAAGGTTTAACTTCTCAGCCTTCTGGGCTGAAGTGCTGGGTAGCAACCACTGAACTTCCACTTCAGTGAGACCCACTATGTTATATCATGCTCTTCTAACCCCTTCATTTGTGAAACTTCTGCCATCCATGAGCCATTTAACGTCTGGGCTTTTCAGAAGTTCACCTACTGGAATAGACCTATGGTCTGCACACAAGAATGACCTAGCTTTTTGACTCAGATATATCAGGAAAGTGGCTGGATTGGACTAGGTCTACTTTAAGAGTTAGCTTGGTTGAGACTAAGAGCTTGGTGTACTTAATGAGGCATCCTCCTATTTACTAATGTCCTTTATTCTCCAGACCTCCTGGTGTGGAGTTTGAACCTCAAGGGGCTGGCCTGAGGCAAACTTGCTGCCTTTTTTTCCCACCAATAATGTGGTAGCAGCAACCCCTGAAGTGTGCAGGCTTCCCTGTGGCTATCAAATCCAGTTTGGGGGAAATGGGTCTTTGGGGGGTGAAAATGGGAATGACTCGCAGGTGAGTAAACCCAGGGCTATTCCTTTTGTGTTGGAAATGGAGTGAAGGGCTTGTCCACGGGAGTGACTCCAAGTGCAGGGGTTGACGTCAACATATCCTTACTGTTGTCAAAGGCCTCAAGTTGCTCCTACGTCTCTTCAAGTGGGTTATTGCCAGGACAATTTAAGGTCTCCTAAGAGGATTTGGCTATCTAAATCGCAGAACCTGGATCCCACAGAAACCTATCATTCCTAGAAATGATCCCAGCTGTTTGTGATAACATGATGCTGTATAGCTTCACCTAAGTGAGAGGGCTTGTTTTAGCAGGGTCAGGATATAGTTCAAGCTTCCTGTTGAAACTAGGACTTCGGGTAGACTTCATATCATTTCCTAAATGTGAGCTGTATAAGAGACCTTAGAGTGACTGTAGATGATGTCCTCTGGACATGGAATGCTCCAGTCTTTAACTGGGACTCCAAGCTGCTTTGTGAAGGCATTGCCATATAAGGGCGATTTCTAAAAATCCTGAGTGACTATACATAATGTCAAGTTAGGTTGCACAGTGGATCAGCCCACTCATGGGCAAATGGGTACTAGAATTCTGGGTGTAAAGGTGGGCAGAAGTAGTCATCTTTCCGGTCTAACACAGTGAACCAAGTGTGATGCCTTCGGGTATCTAAGCAATAGAGGATTTTGCAGAGGGAGGCATAACTTCATAGGGCCATGAGATCTGAACCAACTGAACCTATTATATTTAATTGGAAGAATTGATACTGCACAAAAACTGAAAACCAGGACTCCATGATAAAGCCTCCAAGTAAGGCTTGGAGTCCAGTTAGCTTCTGGTTTTATAGGATGCTAGTGTCAGTGATACAATGTTGTGTTCTCTGAGGACTGAGAAAGTCAGTCTGTGGAGCCCCATCCAGGTGTGCCCTGATCCCAGACTAGATGATCTACCTAAGATTTCAGCAGGAAGATCACACAAGGTAGGACTTGTCTTGGTGCTTGTGAGAACCATGGCAGAGGACTAAAACTTCAATGAATCAAGCACTCAGGGATGACCATCTCTGCCACAGAAAGGAGTTGGACTCTTGTGCATCACCAAAAGCTGGTGGGAGATGAACGTGTTTTCTGACAAACTAGAAGTAACAAATGGAGAGCGAGGCTGCCCGTCAATCCCTGTGATGACACAGCTCTTTGAGGTATACAGAATGGAAATTCAGAATAAGCAACTCCTATATCAGCTAGAATATCAGTACTCTGGCTGTGAAACATCAGTGGAGGCTCCAGGCATGAGAATACTTATATGGGCTGTGGGAACTGAGATCCTAAGCCCCATCTGTCTTCAGAAAAGGATATAGGGGAATTGGGATAGCTCTTGTACATTAGAGCTAAAGGCAGTTGAATTTCCAGTGTCCTTCTACATTGAAGGCAATGACCAGGTAGGTTTCTTGGGCAAGTGTGTTCAATACACCATTGTTCAAGTTTCCGATGCTGAAACTTCTCCGTTAATCTTTGCAGCCATAGTAAGGTACCCTTTGGGTTGGCCCGGAGGTTGCTGGGTACTATGATTGCTAAACCCATGGGCTTGCTGTCTGGGTATCTTCCCAGGTTGGGGTGCCCTTTTCTCACTAGCCCAGTATATTAAACACTCCAAATACTGTATCTAGCATCTGGTTCACTGGAGTCTGGAGTGCCATGATCAGTTTCTGAAGCTTCCCAGTTACCGGGCACCTTGGGGGAATGCATCTGTGGGAATGGGCATGGTTGCTCATAGCTGACAGCCTCTTCATGTCCTAAGAGAAGGAAGGCATGGCTCTATTAGAGCCCTTCATAACATTGATCTTGATCTTGCTCATGGTGGGATCTGGCATCCCAGACATCCTTGGGGCGCTCTGACTGAATTCAGGCCTGAAATCCCACTTCATATTACTGTCTGTTCCATGGCCCTATTAGGGGCTCACCATGGCTTCTATCCACACATGGGCTGTTGCCCCAGATCATGGATACAAATACCCCTGCACCCTGGTCACCTCTGGGGGCTTTACCATGTTTTTGTATAGGGTTTGAATTGGAAACTTGTAGGCTCATGACACTTAAAATTCTTGGTACCTATGGAGTGCACTGCACTTGATTTGAACCTGAAGGGCTGCCATAGAACCCAGGCTCCTATGCAGACTCCAGGGAGGTAACCTACGTTCCCGGTCTGGTTTGAACTGGGACTAAACTGCAAAGAGAACAAGCCCGAGGTGACACTGGGTACGTGGGCTGGCCTCCAGAAACCACAGCTTCTGTAGCCCTGGTAGAGTGGCTCACATCAGCTGTCCGAGGGGCCAATGCTTCACTGAGCTTGCTGCCCATGCAGGTGGCAGGGAGGTCCTTGGGTTCATCTGAGGGTTATGTGCCTCAGTGGGGTGGGGGTGGGGTGGGGAGACAGCACTTGCATCCTGGGAAGGCTGACCCACTTGATACACAACCTACCCCATGCCTGGAGGAAAGGACAAGTGTGGTGGCTGTATGGGTCCTCCATCCCTCCTAAAAATGGATATGGAAGTGAGGTACTTAAATCCACACCTGAAAGCAGAATCTAGGCATCAGGTGCCAAACTTTGGTCTGCCTAGGAGTCTCCACTATAAAGCTGCCTTTCCCAGAAAGTGAGCAAGGAGAGCCAGTGAATGAGATCGGGCCCTGTGGGCATGAAGAGGATGGCCATGTGTGTACCACAGGCTACCTGGCCCACATGAGGGGTACCAGAGTAATGGCAGCTCAGGGAGCAAGAGCCAGGCCCCCTCGAAGCCTTCCAGTGCTCGTGAGCTCCCCACCTGTTAGGCAGCTGAACACCCATCCTTAATGACTTGCGTATAGACTGGGAAGCAGCCAGAGGTCTTTGTTTCCTGCTATACACCAAGTCTGGGGGACACAGGGAAAGCCTTGCCCCAAAGACCCATGAGTTGTCACTAGAATGACAGGTTACATCTTCTCCCCTGAAGCGTTTGCCCAGGATATAGCTGTTCGCAGTCCTCACACTTGATTCTCTTTGGCTTAATGTTCTATGATTTTTATTCCCAGCAACTCAGAGGCAGAAATACCCATGTAAGCGTAAGGGGGCCCATCCTGAGACTAGTGGAGCATCTTGGACAACCTCAGGAGGCTTTAGGTATGGGGTCTGAGAGGCTGAAGCTGTGATGTACTGACAAATTGTCTGTATTGGAATGTTTCCTTACCTTTTAGCTGGCTTGATGCTTTATGTTGGTAGATGGGTATCCTCAGCTGGATGCATTCAAAGTTGTAGGCACAAAGGATGAATTGAAATCAAAGTACAAGAATGAGCAGGATTTACTTAGAAATAGCACGTACTTGGAGGTGGATGTGGGCAGCCGCTCTTGAGGTAGGAGGGTATGTGGTCATGCTGCTGCTTACTGTTGTAAGCCTGGTGAAGTTGCTGCCACTTCTGGGGGAGGGGAGGGGGGACCCTAACCGAATATCCAAATGCTTGTGGTTTTGGTGGAGGTTCGGTGTGCTTGTTGACTTTTCTGGGAAGGTTCCGTGAGCTCTCCATGTGAAACTGACACGTGTTCGTGGTATCTTGAGCATGAGAGATAGGGGGTTCATGTACCTTATGGGAAAGTAGGCATGTCTAAACAGTATGGGGAGGGGTAGGCATTTACTAGTGCCTGGCTCTGGCAAAGAGCTGGCAGCCTCTTCACTCATTTGTTTGCTACCTAGCTTCTTGCTTAGCCATATAATTACATGGTTAAGCAGATGATGTAGGAAGGATTAGCTGGGAGATCAGGGTCGCTATCAGTAGCCCTCATGGACTGGTAGGATAGTTGGCCTATATCTATTGAGCTTCAGGTAGAGAGGGACAGATCCTAAATTCTGACCTTAACACTCAGCTGGGTTCACTTAGCTCCACTCCAACTGCTTGTTGCTGAACTGCTTCATGCAGTAGGATGAAGTCGCTAATAAAGATTGACACAGGTATCTCTAGGAAAGAATTGTATCAGGTCAGTAGCAGAAATAGTATCTAGTGGAATGTGAGAGGATGAGGGCATAAGATTCCAAAGCAGAGGAGGTGGTAACTTTGCATTCAGAAAACCAGGAACTCACGGGATGGGGTTGGAATGCTTGCTTTGGGAAAGGAGACACCATAAACTTCACAAATTGATGCAAGCTGATGTTCATACCCAAGATTTCAGCAGCTTTGTCCTAGTTGCCACTCGAGACTTGGTTGGATGCTTGTTGTCTGAAGGGGGGATTCTTGAATTTTTAAGGGATTTACAAACTCATTTTCATCTGAAGTTCTACAGCTGTAGTCAGTAGGGACTGAAACTCAAATACTTGTGGCTGATATATCTCACAGTACACAAACCCGGATCAGAAGAGAAGATCATGAAATGGGGGATTAGCATGAGAGGAGGAACTGAACAGGGATCTGGGGGAGTCGGAGACCCCATGAGACTCAAACAGGCTTGACTAATGGAAAGTAACAACATGAGGAAGAAATAGACCAGTGAGTTTCATGGAATCCACACATACTTTAATCTGCTTGTTACATAATAGTGCAGCTTTGCTTGTCCAAAGTCATCCTAATAAGACTCCCAGAATGGTCTAACAGCTCATTTAGAGTAGTGGGATTACCCTTGGTTCTGAGATCTTGAGCATATGACCTTTATCCTAAGGTTGCCATACCATGTCTTTATCATAATGTACAAACTAACTTGGACTGAAGTGCCTGAGTCCATATACTGAAGCTTCCACACTTCCTGAAGGCTGGCTGAACACTCAGTCTACCACCTCCTGAATGATCTATTAAAGGACATAGTAAGTTTACCCCATGATCTGGGACCCATGGTGTACCTGCCGTTCTATAGCCTCAGCCTGTAGGCAGTCTATTCTGGTGTGAGACTCCGTGCTTGTGGATGGAATCCTAAAGACTCCGCCTGGACAGTGGTGGTGGTTGAGAGGCCCTGCAAGCAGGAGAAAAAGCCCACACAAGGGCAAGGGGTGTGTCCCTGTCAGCATAAACACTCTTTTCTGTAATGGAAGGCACTTGAGGTAGGCAACTATCATGGCAAGCTGGTCTCCTTAAAAGGTATAGTCTTGAGGCCTGAGATTGGGTCATTACAGTAGGGATACAGGGATGTAGCAGTATGGGGAGTTCATGTAGAATGTTGCAGTGGTGAGGAACATAAGTAGCTTAAAATCCCTGCAACTATGGCTGCCTGTGCTCACTTGGCTATGGGTGATAATGGTTGCCCAGTCACTGGCAGAGCCATTTTTACCCAGTAGTATAATACTTCCTGCTAGTTTGGGGTTAGCAATGGGTTTTGCCATGTGGCAAGTCTGAACATCCATAAGCCCCTTTCCAGACCCCCTTGTCTGACTTCCAGGCCCCTGATCAGATGAAAGGCCAGTGGCCACTTCCCAGAGAGCATTCTTAGCCACTTACTCTAGCATATGTTATTTTTAGTGAAAAAGCTGAGTCAAAGGGATCACACAAACAAGACTAGTGTCTGCTAATACTGATGGAATAAAAGGGGGAGAACGATCCAACATGGGAAGCAGGATACACAGCAGACTCATAGAATGGCAGATGCCCTAAACATTACTCTGGCCTCAATTCGGCCAGATCCGAGTGCCTTATGGTTCTTTTCCCTTAAGAGTATTTCAGGCATGGAAAGCCTGGCAAAAAGAGGACCTAAATGAAGTATCTGCAAGTGAGATCCCAGTGGAAAGAACGGGGCCATCAAAGGAGGAGGTACCTTTCTCTGAAGGGAGGAGAGAACTTCCACTTCGTGACCTTGTCTAAATATGATCAGAGTCGGCAAACTCAAAAGGCTTCCATAGCCTTGGCAACTCATGACTAGAGCCTAGGGAGATTACTGATGCCATAAACAAGAGTGTCAAATTAAGTCAACAGGAGTCACTGTGCACTTACTCCTCATGTGGGATCTCTGTCCTTGATGTGTTGTCCAATGTGAATTAATGCTATGACTAGTGCTCAAACAGTACTTTACACTCTGTGCTTCTGTGTGGGGGCAAACTGTTAATCTTAGTACATACTAAATCTTCTGTATGAAGATAATTGAAAATCTTTGGAATGGGAGGTGGGGTGGGAGATGGGAGGGGTGTGAGTGGGAGGGAAGTTATGGGGGGGAAGCCATCGTAATCCATAAACTGTACTTTGGAAATTTATATTTACTAAATAAAAGTTTAAAACAGTATCTACTCCCCTGTGATCTGAGGGACATACTGTCATGTCTACAGCACATGTAGACTACAGTCCAGATGCTTTGAGATTGGAAGTACTGTCCTTAGCTATATTCAGGATATAACTTGTACTCTGTTCTAACAGTATTGAGTGCTGACTGAGGTTCTGACACTCCTGAAACCATCTGTAGGAATACACATGATCTCTGTGTCTGGACCCTCCTGATGAAGGTGGTGTGGGTGACCACTTAACCACTTCGAGCATTTCCTCTCCATATAATAAAACTGACTCTAAGTGGCAAATGGGAAAGAATTTGATGGGACTGATGCACAGATCGTGGTCGGTAATTCCTGGGCCTCTTGGTGGATGGCATGTTCTGTGAGGCTGAAGAAATGAGCACTGAGTAATAGGTACCTGGGGGTGAGCAAGGGAGTATGTGAAAAGGGCAGACAAGTGGTACAGCTCCTGACCTGAAGCCCTGTTGCTTCTTGACAGTTGGTGAAAGGCATATCATTGTTATGGTCCTGAATGGGGTTTAAAATGGTAATTGCAAAGCTTACCACAGGTCTAAAAATCTACAGAACTGTCTTCATTATAGTGTTAAACCTGGTCTTCACAAACTATCAGGTGAGAGATCCAAGGCTAGAGATGTCACGATGGGCTGTGCAAGCAGGTCTGGGCTTGGAAGATGGAGCGTGTTCTGGCCTTGTTAGTACCAGTCAGTGTGTCTGTATTTTAGAGTTGGGCACTTGTATGGCACTCCAGGCGTTGCAGCTTGAAGGACTGGAATTCCAAGAGGGGTAACTCCACACCCAAATACAGCAGGAACTTGGGTATCCACAAGTTAACCACCACAGGGCTTCCTTCTATGCTAAACATCCTGGAGGACCCCATTATGAATAGTGTCTGTGGCAAAGTTGGCTTATCTATGTCTCAAATTGACCCATTGCATTGTGACTATGAAGCCTTAAGATGAACAAAGATCCTTGCTAGAAAGATCATTTGTCATTCCTCTTCTAGAGGAAGGGAACAAGAAAGTCTATACTCATGCTAACAGGGGGTGCTCTGTATTTTGGTGTATCTGATCAGAAGGTGAGCCTTCCCATGAATGTCACTTGGCAGAAGAATTGGTGGTCCATGTAAAGTCTGGACTATGTAGCAATTCTGTACGTGACTTCACTGGGCTTATTGGATCAGATAGGTCAAGAACAATCGGGCTGGACTGGTATGAGGGAGATGTGAGTTCTTGGGACATCACTACTAACATACTCTAACTTTGCTTTATATGGGTGGTCTTTAGGGCCTCATCCATCTGGCTGGCAGGGACATGGGGAATTTGACAAGCCCAAGTGCTAAATGGTGGGCTACATGTGTTACCCAGTGCAGTGCTGTGGTTAGGGGATGACTGCACTAAAAGAATTTTCCTTGGAAAACTTAGTCTCAGCTGGGCAGCTTGTAGAGGGCTTTAGAGAGAATTACTAGTGATGATGATAAAGCTATGATGGGGAGATACAGCTCTGGGTAGAGGCAGTTTTAGGAAAAGACCAAGTGAATATGAAGCTAAAGTCAAAGCGGAGGTAACTAAGATAAAGTTCACAATGTGAGGATTGATTATATAAAGCTTAAACCCAAATAGCACTCTGGCCTCAGAATCAGCCCTAAAGGCATTCGGATCTGGCTGAAAAGCCCACGAGAGTATTTCAGGCATGGAAAGCCAAGACACTCTGGCAAAAGATCTCTGAGATCCCAGTATAAAGAACAGGTCTTCAAAGAAGGAGGTACCTTTCTCTGAAGGGAGGAGAGAACCTCCACTTTGACTATGACCTTGTCTAAACAAGATAAGTCAGAACTCAAGGGGCTTCCATAGCCTTGGAAACTCATGACTGGTGCATAGGGAGATAACTGATGCCATAAACAGGAGTGACAATTTGTAAAGTCAACAGGAGTCACTGTGCACTTACTCCTCATGTAGGATCTCTGTCCTTAACGTGCTGTGTATTGAGATATAATGCTATAACGAGTACTCAAACAATATATTTCACTTTGTGTTTCTATGGGGGTGCAAACTGTTGAAATCTTTACTTAATGTATACTAAACTGATCCTCTGTTAATTTCTTTTTTTATCAACTCCCAACTTGACTCTCACTGGGATTAAACATGACAATAGGTCTGATCTGATTTCATCATCATTTAAAAAAATCATCTATTTTTCACTTTGTGAGAGCAAACTGTTAATCCTTACTTAATGTATACTAAGCTGATCTTCTGTATATTAAGAGAATCGAAAATGAATCTTGATGTGAATGGAAGGGGAGAGGGAGTGGGAAAGGGGAGGGTAGTGGGTGGGCGGGACGGTATGTGGGGGAAGCCATTGTAATGCATAAATCGTACTTTGGAAATTTATATTCATTAAATAAAAGTTAAAAAAAAAAACCCAAGTAGTAGAGGTAGGAGTCAACTCTTTACCACCCATACCTTTCTAATGAATAGGTTTTTAGAGAAAGAGCAATCCTTAATCTGAAAAGGTTGAAGCCAGGAGCCCCTAACGCCATCCAGGTCTCCCACATGGTTGGCTGGGGCCCAACTACTGGGGCCATCTTCTGCCTTCCCAGGCTCCTTAAGGAGCAGGATCAGAAGGCAAGCAGCTTGCACTCTGATATGGGATGCTAGCATCATAAGCATAGACTTAACATACTGTGCCACAACGCCAGCCCCAGAGTGAACTCCTAAATACAAACATTCTTATGTGAGAATTCAGTGTCACAGCAGTGGAGAATGTGATACCTTTAAGTCCGTGTTCCTGAGCAGCACAATACCTCTTCCAGACTCCATGTCTACATTTCATGCACAGTGAAAATATGTCCTGTGATTGCTTGGATTCTCCAGAGTGGGAGATGAGGGGCTCTTCTGCATTGTGTGGTGCATTCGTTCTAGTTGGTGTTCATGTCTGACAGAAAATGGCATACTCCAGTGTAGCTCATTTGCCAGAATACATAGTCTGTTGGTGGTTGCTTACATGGTGTAGGAATTGCATTTTACTTTGTTTCCTATAAGAAAGCACTTCCACAACCTAATGTGCGTCAATTCTCTGGGAATCCATGTTGGTGTGTCTCCAGATACAACAACTCGGTGAATCATGTCCTCTTAAACCAAGTTTGGTCTCATTTCTTTGTGAAGGACTTGTTGGTGATAGCCTAAAGCACAAGTTAAATTGCCAGTTTTTATAATACGGTATAAACAGAATCAGTTTATATACCTTAGATAGGCAGTTACCTGAGCAATGTAACATCACAGGATTAGAAACTGAAGTTCTGGAATTCCACTAAGTAACTCATCACTTGTCCACATACTGAAGTCAGAAAACAAGGCTTTTATACCTGTCAATTGGAAGCCATGGCAAACACGCTAGATTGGAGTTCAGTACAAGATATTTACTGTCTAGTGACTCCTCTTCCAAGGAAATTGTTCTTGGCCAGCTCCTGATCTGTCAGGCATCTAATCTACCAGAGCTGGGAGGAGCAAGAGAATGTACAAATAAGCACTTTGAATACAGTCGACTGCATCTACTTTCTCCAGTCCCTAAAACGTGTACCTTTCAGGAGTAAACTTCTGGACTAACTTGGCTGACTTCCGCCAATTAATTGGACACTTCTGACCCTGTGGTGGAACAAGGGACATCAGTTACATCTTAGAAGAAAGCTACTCGAATAACTTGAGCACCTATACTTCATAAGGATATGGGATAATGTGCTTTAGGAATGTTTCATGTTAATAAAAAGCCTATACTGAAAGTTGATACTTTTTCTTTTGGTTTGTAACTCAACTTGCAAACTTCACAACTACCAAATGTATGAATAAGGCTACTCGGGTATGCCAAATAAGGAAAAATGGCAGCAAGGGTTGCAAAATGTGGGCTTGTAACAATCCTGATTTAAGGAAGATCTTTCGTTCACTCTAGTACGGCAGTATTAGGTGGTATCTAACACTGCTTCCTTGTCACACTCCCAGTGTATCTTGTTTCTTATTTCTGGTCTCCATATTGATTGCAAGCTGCAAGAGCCTAGGGCCTTACTGTTGACTGCTTGAACATCAGTGCCAGACTCATACTTGGTACACAATAGATGTTTGGTTTGTGGATCACTGTAGGTAACACTGAAGACTTGGCATGTAGTAAGTTACTGCTAAGTGTACAGCCCCTTGGTCATTGCTTAAAGGGACTTAGTGCTTTTGAGAACGTTTCCTAGAAAATGGATGGTGAGAGTTGGTTGCAAGAGTTGATGTGGAGGTGAGGAGTGTGCAACCCTAGGACAGCGAGGAGGGGCTAGTGCGGCAGAAAGGATGGCGTAAAAAGGGGCAAGAAGACATTGGTTTTCCTTTAACAAGGAAAGTACATTAGATCATGTTGCCATATTGGCATTGTAAAGAATTTTGTGGGCAGTTTAAATTTGACCTTGCAGTGGAGGACTGGTCTGTGTGCTTTGTAAGCTTTAACATAAGCCTTGAGACTACTAGGGTCCTGGAAGCTTATTTCTGGTGAATTGAGACTTGAATCAGGTAATGGCTTTATCACATGTAATTGTCTTGGTTTAAACTGTAATAGCTCTTTTGTGATACACTGGCAGTACTGATTCTCACATGTTTTCAATTTGTTAGTGGCATACTCAAAGCTAGAAGAATTTGAATTTTAAATAGCATACGCGAGCATCTTAATAAACCTAGCCTGGCAATATTGCTGTCCAACAAATAGAAATCACGTGTCCATCTACAATCTACTTTGGTGCTTTCCTTTGTACTCACCTGCATTGACTTTTCCCAAGTTGTGGAAAGACTGTAGAAGTGCAGTGTGTACACACTGGTTCTGTCCTCATTGCTCACTGGGGTGTCTGATGGCTGGAGCTCTGAAGTGCTGAGGCGGAGTTTGGGGTTTGAGTTCTAACAAGGGAAAGAAGCAGCATTAGGCAGACAGAAATTGAACACGTCTGGAGTGGGGGAGTTGCGAAGCTGGTCTTAATCGCTGTCCTAGATTGGGTCACACTAGCCCATTCTAGCCCACCTGGCTTAGATAGCTACTTGCCTGAGGTCACTCCCCCTCAGAGCAGGGGGTTGCCACTATTTGCACTGTGACTGGCTCTAAGTACCTGTTACCAAGAGGCAAATAGACCATTGGTAGAAGTTCTTCAGTGAGACAGATGCTGAAGGGCTAAAGTAGAACCAAGTACCAGAGGGAAGCAAGAGTCGGTTCTAATAAGTGACACATACCTTGGTGAAGACAGTGTCAATAGTACAAGGTGTTTAGTACTTCAAAGTGTTTCCTGGAAATGGGACTGCTTAAACTTCTGTTAAGCATGGGAAAGAATGGGATATTCAAAGGACTTGATGAACTTCATGTTCCACTGAGTGGTTAATCACCACTTAGCTGGTGACATTGTACACCTCCTAGGCTCCTAAACTCATCTAACTTTCTTAGAAAATAAGTGATAAAGCACAGCACAATAAACTATGAAGTGGGCCTGGGACATAGGGCAGCTCATGGACACCCTCTCCCACGCTGAAGTGGGGCGGAATTGGCAGTAGCAGCAGCAGGCTCATCTCGGTGCATGCTGAATTTGAGGAGTCCCTTTTGGGTACAAGTCTTTGACCAATCATCCCAACAAATGTTAGTTACTTGAGACGAAAAGGGTTCCCACCACTGGACTTTGTGGTTGAGGAAGTGAATTTTGTCTCTTCCAGAGATGGAAAATTGAAGATAGTAGTTCATTGTGCTTCATACTTGCAAGGCAATTCTTAGTGTCCTTTTTTTTCTTGATTAAAGTCTGCATGTTGCTGTATCTGCCATTTTGAGATGCACTATCAAGTATAGGACTAAGCTTAGGATATAACTCAGCTGTTCTTGGTCTAGTGTTTTTAAAATACCTTTAACAAGCAATGAATATAAGCTTTTTCAGATCTCCTGGAAGATGTAACAGTTCAGGGAACAGTGATTGCATTCCAAGCCCTTGACTAGTGGGAAGGTGGGAGTCTGGTATCTTTCTACTCCAACCAGTTCTGGGTTGGCTCTCCCAAGCCAATTCTTGAACTCTGCCTACAATGGATTGTCAACAGTCTACATCTTTCTCCTTTAAGAAGCAGAACTAATTCTACTTTGTTTTGGCTTAAAGAGATGAAAAACATAGCAGATTGAGGTAAAGACCCTACCACACTAGGGAGAAAACCATGCCAGAGGGTAAAACAACTGTTTAGTGCAATGAAGAGCTAATGAATGACCATAAGCTAAAAAATTGCCCACTAGAAGTGCCAGAAAAAGATGGAATATCTCTACGAGGGACCATAGACGAGCACTTTGCTACCTCTTAAGCTGTTCCTTGGGATATCGTAAGCTAGAAGTATTTCTCTCGGTACCTCTCAGCAATCGGGGTATCCTGTGGACAGATGAACATAATCTGGATTAAAGTGTCTAAACTAGTGGTAACAAGGACTTCCACGTGTGAACACTAGAGAATGTTGTGGGACAGAGGGATGCAGTATAGTCCTCGAATACACACTGCTGAATCTCCTGCAACTTAAGCAATGAGAAGGACAAGGCTGTCAGAAGGAAATAAAAGTATTGGCTGGGTTTTAGCTCCTTGACCACTCACGGTGGTCAAGTGAATTCCTGAGTTGGGCTGACACTTGAACTATGAGGGGATGGTAAATCAAGGTACTTGAGCTTGTGCCTGTGAGAAAAGGGGGAGACTCGAGAACTTTATTTCAGAGTAGGAAGAAAGGATAGGAAGAAAGGATAGCCTGACGCCACACTTAGGCCAACAATGAGTCCCTGACTCATGGTTGCTTCAAAAGAGTTCTGTCTTGCATGCATTGAGTTGGACTGCCGTGACAATCACCTGAGTTTTTCTGTCAAAATACACTCCCTGCATCAAATTGAAGGGCGGGCACCCCCCCCTTTGGCCATCAGAGCTCTGACAAAAAGCACAGGATTTGTATGTACATTCCAGCCTACCCTCAACCCCCAACACTTCCTCCAAAGATGGATTTGTCTGACTTAGACATGGCATGATATGAAGAGGATGGTAAGAGACCCCTGTGTGAAGAATTAGAATGAATCTGATACTGTGAAGGGCAGAGGAAGACACCTGGTTCTTTGAAAAACTGAGCCTCTTGAATACAACCTTACTGGGAGTCAATAGTGCAGATAGCCCTTCTGGTGTGAGCTAATGACTTCAGTGGATTTATGCTAACAGGTAGTTCCTGTCACTCGGGACCCAAGAAGTTAAGGCCTAATGGAACAACAAATAGGAGCATTAAACCTGTTGGTTAAAACCAACTTGTTAGTTGTAGGTGGTAGAAATATTAAGATTTCTCAGACAAAACACTTCAACATGGGGGAAAAGGGAGAGAGGGCTATATGTTGGCCAGCATTGCATTGTAAGTGTCCTATATTCACGGAGATATTCTGCTTGCAGGCTTCTGTGACCTCTTAAAGACGAAGTGGTAACTGCAAAGTATAAGTAGGGTAAGAGCTACATAGCCTACATCACTTTGGATGCCCTCTGTCCAGAGTTGACTAAAGCAAGGAAGATGCTCTATCAAGGCGAAAAGGAAAAGGCGTAACGTGTATTTCACATGAACTTAGATATTCAAGGGATGAGTAATTCTAAAAGCTTGGAATTGCTGCCTAATATGGCATCTCAAGTGGTTAGGGAAGTGACAGGCACTGCAGGAGCTGGAGATGGGACAAACAGATGGCACACGAAGGCTTGACAACGAAGACTGAGGTAGGTTGATAACTACGTGTGGTGTACTCTAAATGGTCCAAGGTGACTGTTAGAATTGGCCTTTGCTGGTAGAGGGTAGGAAGGATACCTTTGCCAAAGAACTGGATGTAGACTCACAAAGGGAGGGTGAGGAACTCTTGAATCTGCTTAATTGGCTTCAGGTCAGAAGAATCACTACAGTACTGGCAGTGCTTTCCAGTTTCTTGCAGGGTGCTCAAACCAGGTCATTTCTCCCGCCCCATTGCAGTTGGGCTCTAGCATATTCTCTTGGTATCTTCACTTCCTTAAATGATACTCTAGGCCTGGGTGGGGGGGAGTGCAGACTGTTAAAGGAAGAAATCTTTCTGGGAATGCTAGGCATCCAGTATGGCCCTTAGGGAATCAGCTGTTGAAACCTATGCTAGGTGTGGGTGGAGACGTGTGTGCCATGGACCACAAACCAGCTGACGGTCTTTTGCTGAATGCCTCCATGGCAGGGGGAGGAATGGGATGTGCATTCTTAGCTCAAGTGAGTGCTCTTAAAGCAGTTCTTGGACCCCTGATGTTGACGTGGCCTCTTGAGTGAAACTAGGCCCTTCAGCTCATGACAGCCATTTGGGGAGTGAACCAGCAGATAGAGGTCTATCTCCATGCTTCTGCCTCTAACTGCCTTTCAAGTAATCTCCCTCTTTAAAAACTGTCAGTGCATGTCATTTCATCTCAACATACATGCAGTGAAGAACTGGCATTTCACATATCTTCACTTGTTTGAACATGAATTTGATCCCTGGGATCTTTAAAATTGACCTTAGCAGTTGAAGAAAAGTTTGATTCCATTTTATTAAATCTCTTATACAGTCATTTTTCTAAACCAGGGATGCTATAAGAAGTTTCAAGTGAAATGGAAGTATAAAGCAAGATGAAGGACCAGCCAAGTATAGGATCTTGGTTAGCAGCAGTACGCTTGGTTCCAGAATTGGTGGCAGAATTGCATAGGTCCACATCAGTCTTCCTGCAGTGATTGAATAACAGCTGGATTCTGGCCTCACTAGTCCGGTTTCCTTGGGCTGCTTCAGTTTTGGGGGCTTGGTAATAGGCCTCTTCACACACATGCAGACGAGGACATGAATGTGGGGCCTGAGCAGGTAGCTATGCTTGGAAGTTGATCCGGGATTAACTGAAATGTGGAAAGACCAAAAGGATGTAAAACAGGAAGCCTGAGCAATTTAAGTGGTAACTTGGCCACATCTCAATTCCTGGGATTGAGTGTAGATGAAGGCTAATGTTTGAAATGGAGGATGAATATAACTAGCACATCAATATGGAATAAAAGTGACTTGGTAGTATGAAGACAACCTAAGAACTAACCCTAGCTTCTATCTTAGGTGGTAATTTGCTCTCTAAACGGAATACACTTGACTACAAGGGTATGGACAAGCTAACGTTGACTTAGGAATTTTATGGAGTTGCAGTCTTGTTAGATTCACTAATGTTGACAGGCACTGGACCCAAATCGCCTAGCAGGGCAGTCCCAGGTGCTCTAAATGGGGCTGTTCTGAGCATGCCAGTGCAGCTAAGTATCCGTCACAGTACATGGATGTTGCAGAATTCTTACAGCCAGTCCATTTTCCCCTTGAGCTTTATGGAATTGTTCAGTACATACATGTGGAACAGGAACTCCATGGTGCACAAGCTACTCCTCATGGAAGAAACTCTGCTAGTGGAATGAAATGCAGTTCCTGTGGTGGGGGATGAATCTGATCGCAAGTGAACTGTCCTATGCCTCTGACAATTGCCTTTATTCTGGCTGTCAACTTAGTTGTGGTTTGGTTCTTGGCTAGTCGGGCAGACAATGATCTCAAGGAATCTGAACTGTAGAAGAAAATACTCAGCATGGAAAGGCTGCTGAAATGAGTTACAATAGGATGAAGTTCAGTGATCCACCCAAGTGGATGTGATTTTTTTTGTAGATGTGATAACTTGTTTACAGCAACTTGTGCTGTTGCAGAGTCAATTACCTCTGGTACGTGGATGGACACTCAAAGTGATCCAGTGGCTCATTCGGAAAGACAAATGGAAAATGTGGTCACTTCTGGATTTACTGCTTGTTCGCTGTACTAGGGACGGGGAACCATACTGATGTCCATGTACTGTGCATCTTGCATCATGAATACGTGACCCTAAATTTTCAACAGTCAATTCTCTTGCTAGGCTTCCTGAACCTGTTTTAGGAAATAACGTGGTCTGAATGGTTGGTATGTTTGATAAAAGTCCATGATCCACAGTATATCTGCCTTCAGTGACCTCAAACCACTGGTATGATGCTCTGCTGAGTGGGATTCCATGTTTGGGACATTGCAAATGCCTTTATACAGTAAGCAATGCTTCAGACTGCCAGCAGAAGGGATCCATACTGAAACTAGGCAACTAATTAGCATGTACAACTGTCATAGAAGATAAGGGGCTCAATGTAATCAAGTTAGTACAAAATGTGAAATTGATCTCCTTAAGATATCATACATTCAGTTGATGTTTGCTACATTGGGCATTAAAGTAGCAGTGGCTAGAGTTGCTGGGGTATCTTGGTCTATGTTAAGGGTGCATGGTTATATTTATCCCTGCTCCCATACTCACTTGGCCATTGGCTCTGAACACTGGCAAACGTGAGATGACCAGAGCCATTTGGTCTGTTGGGTTGTTTAGTACCTGCTGTTTAGTGTGTGTGTGTAGTGGGTAATGATTTTGAATGCTTCATGTTTTTAAACATCCATGTCCCATTTCTTATACCTTGTTACCTGCCAGTTATAACCCACAAACTGAGCCAATAACTAGATGGTAGGCCAATGTCCACTGTCCATACTCTAATGTAGGGCTACTACATTACTTCAGGCTTGGTGAAACAACTTGGACTACTCAATTTCCCCTATGTATTATACTAATAAGAATATTTTCATGAAAGGAAGTTAAAAGGTACAAATATAGATGAATTACAAAAGTGCATCTGGCATTTGGGACATACTTTGGTCCACCTCATCCTAAAACAGCATTACTGATGCTGACATGTAGTTTCAAACTCAGATTCTATAATTATGAATCGGGAATATATCTACTTTTCTGTCCAGGATTTTAGGAGATCACTTGATTATTTCAAGACTTAATATACAACACATTCAGTAGCCAAGTTGAAATCGAACTGGTTTTGGGGTACTGTAGATTCTGGTCAGTAATGCCTCGGGTTGCTAATACTGTTCCAGTGTTCCCAAAGTTTGGGATGGGAGGAATTAATGCTTTGTCAGTCTGAGGCTGAGGACAGAGACTTGGATGGGTCACTGTGTATAGACAGGTGTCTAAAAACCCATGCTGTTCATTGTTGTACATAATTCCTCAACACTGCCTTTTAACAGGGGCTCTACTCTTAATATTGACATGTGAGCAGTCAGTTGGACTGAAGCCTGTTCTCAAGTGGATTCTGAAGGATAGGCTCATGAGGACCATATTCTGAGTCCTAGATGATAGTTGCAGCCTGTGATCTTAATCTTGAGGGTCAGTCCTACATCTCTGGGTTACCTTGTCTGCCATAGTGGCACTGTTGAACCAGGTTATGAGTGACTTAGTCTAGCGTCTAAAAACCTGGGGAGACTTGCTTTGCAATGGAGGGGTTTCTTGTTAGCTATCTTGAATTCTTAGGCCTACACTAGATATAAGACCAGCCAGATTAAGTCCGTATTGGCATGGTTCCTACCATTTAGGTAAATACTAAGCAGGGATTTGAGGTGGCAAAAAGGTTAAATATAATGAAACAACAAATGTCCTTTTTCGTGAATTCCACTTCATCATATCCAACCAGATCAACCTAGGTGAATGTACAACATGGTATTTTATAGGAAAGATGTGAAATGTTAATTCTTCAGGCATCTTAGAATCATTTCATTATCAGTAATGGAAAAAGGGCACTGTAGGACATGACACAACAGAACATGTATTTACCTGAGGGTAAGGACCAGAAAAAGCTACCTGTTGGGGTGCAGGGAGAAGAACTGTGCCTTGAGGATACATCCAAATTACATGTATTTGTACTTGTGGCACAAGACAAGGCAGTCCTCAAACCCAGGCAGGTTAGAGCATTGTGGTAATCACCTTGATGGGTGGGATGGGACCTAACAGCCTGGCTATCGTGAAGTCCCCCTCTGTTCCAGGTGGACAACAGGATCTGATTAAGTCCGACTCTGGGCTCTGCCCTTCGAGGGTACAACTGGGCTTCCTTGTGCCAGTGAGGTGAGAACATTGAACAAGAACCCTTGACTATTCTCAATTCTTCCTGAGCTTCTGCTTCAGAGCCCTTGTATTTACTCTTGTACCTTGGACTGCCAAGGACCCTTTGTGAACAGTTTAGAGATTAGATCAGAGCATGAGATAATCTTCCATCAACTTGACTTCATGCCTCATCAAGCTGATTGTGAGCTGACTCCTAATAGGGATGTTTACTCTTTGCATTTAAGTGTGGGTTTTCTGGAGTGGGGATACTTAAAATACTTGGTACAAGGCAGAGTTGGTGAAAATTGAACTATGTTCCTTGTTGAGGCAATCACATTGACGTGGGGGCAAAAGCAAAGGGCCTTGTTGGGTTCTGAGGCTTGGATGCAGAGTTGGAGGGAAACTAGTGAGACTCCTAAGTTAGGCTGGATCTTTGAGAAGCAAACATGACGCAATCAGACGTACCAATCCTGCTGGATGGACACTTGTGACACAAGAGCCACAGATGGGTTTTCATCCACCACATAGGGAAGGAAGATAGGTAGAAAGCCCAAGATTGCAGTGACCTTTTAAGAAGTTGGGGTAGGCTGACAGTTTTCATCTTGCTCATTAGCAGGCATAAATGGGCTTGCCGTAATATCTGACAACTACGTGGGTCCTGGCAGTTGAATACACTCCCCATGCCAGCTGAGTTGTGCTCAGTGGCCACTAGACCTGAGGAGAAACCTTTTAACTTCTGTGTGGATCTGAGCTACAAACAGGTCTTAAACCCTGTGTTTGTGACCCTAGGTTAAAGGGAATAAGGTAGTTACATGGTTCCTGATCTACCTACACTCAAATTCTACAGACTATGAATTGCTGTGTCTGAATTCCAGGTTGCAACTCTGCTTTCTATGAAACTGGGAAAGTGGACTAACACCTGCTCTAGAAACTTCGAGTGCATGCAGTACCTGTTTGCCCTCGTGTGCATTTGAGAGAACTTCGAGAGGGTAGCTCCTGTGGTAGCTGTAGTGAGGAGGTACCCCCAGGTACTTGTTTAGGATATGCTCAATGTCTGTAGCTGGTGGTAACAGCTATTAAAGTGTGATCACAGAAGAGACTCAGTCGAACTTCTCAGTAAATTAACATCAAATTAAACCCTCTTTAGATTCTTTGACTATCACACAGGCCAATACTACAGGCTTCAAGATGTAGTAAGTAAAGTCAACACTAATCCTAGACTTGCTGTGGGAATTCCTTCATGGGAAGGTTTTCTATGCTGAAAAGGTCTAGTGAATGTAAAGCAGGCTTGAGTCTTGGGACACGTGGAGAAGTTTCCAACATAACTGCAGGTAGCAAGACGAACAGACCCTTTGACGTTCCAATGGAATCGAGCAGTTACCAGTCTGCTTCTACCCTTGATGCTCAGATACAGCTGATTTGAGTCTACGCTACACCATTTCTCTACCTACATACAGGAGCTATAATGACTAGAGATGGACGTGCCACTGAAAATCCAGGCACTTCACTCTTGTGGAAATGACATGAGCCTTCAGGAAAATTGCCTCAATGATGAGGTCTAGAGCACTTGCTATCAGATGGGTGCCTAGAATTTCACACCTATATAGTGGTCATATAAGGTATTATGTGGGCCCTGAGAATGAATTTTAAACCATGGGGAGTAGAGAAGGAAAGAATCCTGGCTCTTGAAAGCGAACCAATCTCGATTGAAACAGTGCTTTTAGACTATTGAACTAGTGGGCCAGTGAAGTTCAATTTTCTTAAACAGTTCTTATCACTCGTACCTGAAGTGACCACTGTACTTCACTGAATTTTCTTATACACAGGTGGACAGAGCAGTAACTAGTCTCAAAGCCCTGTCTCTAAGTAGAAATGGAAAGGGATGTCAGTGGTATAGAACACAGCTCTTGTCACTGGAGTCAGTTTTGCCCCTCAATTTACTCCTGTACTGAACCTAGATTCCTTCATCCTGATCTTTACCTAAAGATGATTGCTGGAACCTGGTAGTGCTGTGACCCACCCCTTCCTAAGGGTTCTGAAACTTGTATTTCCAAGATAGGTTGCTGCTTATATTTTACAGTAAGGAAAGTGTTGGAAGATGCCCAAGTGTATTGTTGGTGTTCTACTGATGTTCTTAACTGCCTCCCAATGGATTCCTCTCATATTCTTGCCTGAATCCTGGTTTTGAGCTAGTATGAGTTATTCCAGCAAAGATAATTTGTGAAGTGACCCGGTAGCTCATTTGAAATGAGAAATGCAACCCTTCTGATAACTCTTGGTTCCTGGATCCATGAGGTCTTAATACTAATGATGCAGTAGCATAAAGATGACTCTTGCGTCATGTATGTGCTGCAGACTTTGAGCAAGTTCATTCTGTTGGGCATTTCCTATGCTTTCTGAAAGCTCTGTCAAGGCTACCTTTTCAGATGTCTCATGGGAAAGGATCAGCAGCCTGCATATGCAGATGCCCCCTGTTGCATTTCCTTTTCAGTGCTGTGAATCCATTGTTGAGCTGTTTGTAGGAAGAACTGAGATGGGATTGTGGGATCCTTTGCCTCTGGATACAGCCCTACAGAAGTCTGTAGGGAGTGGTAACAGTTAAGGCCCCGAAAACAGAAAATAAACACCCATGACAGTATAGTTTCTTCAACTGACAATTGAGGCATAGCTGGGCCTTAAACCATTGCAGGGCATTAGGCAAATCAGACTCCACACAATGTGGGTCAGGAATACATTGAGTTTGGTGTCTAAACTCTTTGTTAGATGACGACTTGATGGGGAAGTTTAAAGTGGTGGCTGTCTCTAGGAAAAGCTAAAGGAAATTGATGTCCTGGGCTGTTGCAGGTTTTGGTCCACAGTACCTTGGCTTCTAGTATAGCCTTGTGTGCCAGTGGGCCAAGGAGGAAGGAAGGGATGGTACTGGTGACTTGGGTGGAGGCATGGTAGCAGAGATGAATTTTTTATCCAGTTAAACTGAATTCAAGCCCTCTTGCATTTAAAGTGTTACGAAAAGTCACTTCTTATTGCCCTCAGGATAGAAATCTTAAATCTAGGGCTCAACATTGTGCAGTTCCTACTGTACTATAAATGTTGATTGACCATTATTTCCAACGGGTAGAAGCCAGGCAGTATGCAGACTGGGGATCTCCCAGGTCAACACAAGAACCCTATGGCCTCAGGCTTGTGACTGAGTGGTGGAGGCGTCTGGCAGCCTCCACTAAAACGGTTGGCAGCACCTGGGTATCCCTGAGGGAGAGCTGGTAGTGAGGCACCTGTGTTAATGGTGGGTAGATAGAATGTTACTGGTTTTACTTGTGTTAGCTATGTGTTATATTGAATACCAAACTGATAGTGTTGTGGATCATACTAGAAATACAGCCATTACCTTAAAGTCTGTACTATGCTCCCTACTTATGAGTACTTCTTTCCAACTAACAATGCAGGTAGCAGGATCAGACAGGAGTGGTTGAGCAGATGACTGAACAGAACAACACTAAATCCTACAACTGAAGTCTCTTCTACAATCCTGAGGCACCTGGGCTGGGGCAAAGCTTAGTTCGGACATCTGAGGGTTTTCTGGGACAAGAGGCAGCAGTAACTGATTAGGGTAGTCCTAACAGATATACAGGGGATGTACTCCTGGACAGTTCTTGTGAAACAAATGAGTTAGGCTAACAACAAAATGGATCTTAAAGTAGAAAATGTTAGCAGAAAGGGGTAACTCCAACAGGGGTAATAGGCACTAGATGGCTGAATTGGAGCAAAGTGGCTGAAAACCAGTAGTGGGCTGCTCTTAAATCAGTAAGTCCACCTTGGCAAGAGGGTTGAGGGTCATAGTAGTGGATGTTGTAGGATGTTTTCCCGAAGTACCTGTGCTTAACTAACGTAGTTCATAGTAAACACCATGTGTACTCTACTTTCCTGGTTTAGAAAAATACACATCGGGGAGTAACTGAGGCTTGGTGTGTTCCACACTGACCATCGGTATGTTTGTTTCATTTGACTTCATCAAACACCAGAGCTTTCCTTCCCAGGCTTCCTCGGGTCAGCCAGTTTCCCCATTAATGAGGGGAAAAATTGGGTGCTGAAGCAAAGTGTAAAAATGCAGTGTGGGTACCAGGCAAAGCAGAACAGATAAGCAGCTTGCCAGCACTGTCCCCTGCTTGCCTGTTAAAAATGGATTTGCTGGCAAGCACCCATAGGCTCCTGTGGGTTCCATCAGAATTTGTATGACTTTCTGATAAGTTTCCCAGTCATTGTAGAGAATGACTTCAGTTAACACGAATTGCTGTCAAAATCAAACTTGATAGTTTGTCACCAGGTTGCTCAAATTCTGGCTCTTCTAGGAAAACTGGAACAATGCTTGTTACAAACTAGGCAGTTTGTGCCTCTGGGTAGAGGGTTAAGACTGAACACCACTGGAATTTACAGGCAAGCAATTTTACCAATATTAGTCTCGGTTGCTGAATAGGTTTTGGAATTCTCAGCCTAGAGTGTTCCTCGAGACACAAAGCGTCTACATTCGGAACTCCCAGGGTATGAGACAATGCTCGGTTTCAGTTGTGGCCTCTACCTTGTGGGATCCTTTGTCTAATCGTCCCTGGGATAGAAGCTGCTACATTGTGAGTGACTCGATAGTGGCAGGTGGGACATGTGTCAAGGCAAGGAGCATAAACCCAAGTGCAGCAGGCTGGGAGGAGCTAAGGCTTAACACCAACTGACTGAGCTTGAAAGTAGACATTTCAGGGTGAATTCCACAGGCGTTGGCTTGGAAACTGGGTTTCATTCCTGCCATTTAAGCTCTCAGGTGAGAACGTGGTTCTGGCTAATGGCTTCACGGCAAGTTCAGCAGAGAATCCTATGTTTTCATAGTAAACCTTCATTGAGGTTCACTGAGGGAAGCAGGCGTTCAAGTATCTTTCCTGTGTTCTTGGCCACTTTAGAGAATGGTTGGTCAGATAAGCTAAATTGCATGAAATACACATTCAGGTCCCAGAACTCATCTTAGATCTGGTTGTAAAGAGTTGGCAGAAGAGCTGAAGAGCTATGCTTAAACTAGTTAGTCTTGTAAGAAGTACTAAAAGGGAGAACCGATCTTTGTTAGTCTACACAAGGGCATGGTATGACTGCTGTAGGGTTTCCATTGGAGAAAAATTAACTGAAAAGCAGTCTTACTGGACCCTGGAGACTAACAAATGACTAAAGATTTCCTTACCTACACTAGTCATCAAAAGTAGTCAGTGTTGAACACTGCGTAAAATGGCCATTTCAGTTGATTGAATCAACATCACAATCCTCTGTAAAATGGCTTCCCATAATGTGAGTAGGAATTTTATTTGGAGTCAGTTGTGGATTTGGGACCCATATACTTTAACAAAGAATAGAATTCATGCATTCCATAGGTACAACTCCAAGAAAACCACTTTCTGTCCTCCCCTCTTTTGGAAAAAATTTTAATCCACTCCATATTTACAGGCTTAATTCACCACTAATCATAATACTCAACAATTAAAAACTGGGAGGACCAGTTTCACAAACAAGAGCTAAAAACAATCAAACTTCCATTTTTGACGCCATGTCTCAGTGTTTACCTGTGTCTTTGTCAGATTGGACTGGACTTGACCACCTTACTTTCTAGCCAGCAGAAAGGGACAAAAGCAGCGAGCCTTGCCAGTCTAGGGATATGGACTGTAACTTCAATCCAATGTTAGACCCCATTGCCCAGCAATAATTATGTAATAAACTTGGAGTATAGTAGGTCATGCAGCATTTGGGTAGAGGTGTCTGTCTACCTAGGGGGGAATATACTAACCAAAAGAGAGCATTTCTTACTAGTATGTTTACCAGGTACTTAAGGGGAGCCCTTGAGCTTTTGAGGATGGGTACCAACGTGAACCTCACCTGCAGTGTGCTAGGAGTGAGATTTTCTCTACCCCACTGACAGCAGGCTTATGTGGCACCTCTCCAAGTATGGCTACTTGATCATAGTAGAGACTGGCTTTTAGTGTAGTGATCAGACACTAATGTCAAGGTCACATGGAATTCTATCAGTTTGCCACTAAAAACGACATGTTGACCTAAGAATTATAGGCCTACAGAGTACTAATCACGTTGGTGTTTCTTGGGGTCCTGGCCTGAGGCTGGTGTCTTGTGGACCTCAACAGAATCCAGGTAAAGCAGCAACAGACATCTACCCAGATGCTTGGCCTGCACGAGTTATTGTAGCAATATTCTGTGTATGGAATCGTGTATTTTGTGGGCAAGAGAAGTGAAAATGGAGGGTTGGGTGTGATTTTTTTTTTTCAGGCAGCTGTAATGAGAAGTGGAGGTAATAGGTTCTCACTTGACCTGATTTGCAGCTGTTGGCCTGAAGTATGTGGCATGGGTTTGGCATTTGTGTGACCATTAGGCTGACATGGATCTGACCTTGTTTACGTTCCAGTTGGGCCACACAGATAAGGTCAGTTGAAGCAAAGCCTGATTGATGGAAATGACAGCTCAGTGAGTTTTTGACCTGGAGGTTTCTAGAAAGCCATCACAAAGCTGATCCCTGAGGGCTGGAAGGAAGTGTGTGCCTTGGGCTGAGCCTTATTCCAGCACCTCAGTGTAGCCTATAAGTGTTATGGCAGCTTTGGTTTCTTGTAGAAAGTTACTAAGCTATCACAGTGAGATTAGGCACTAAGTAAGGGGTTAAACCCAAATCCCTTAAGCCTTCACTTTATCCAGTAGTTAAAAACTGACTTTCCTTTGGTTGACTAATGCCACATGCAATTTCTTATTTGCTGTTGGAAAAGTAGTCAGAGCCAAGTACATTGCTAAATACAACCTCAAAAGATCAGCATGCAAGAGCTAAGTTTTCAGACAAGACTTTGCCATTTTTAACAGGAATGTAGGTTTCTCAAAGTGTACATGGCCTCACTTAGCTTTGTGTCTGTAAAATGGCTAAGTAACAGCTCGAGCTCTATAGCTATCTTTTACCTTAGGTATAGGTGTGTTGTAAAATCAAAAATGAAAGATTGAATTTCGTAGTGACACCCCTAAACAGTACAAGTGTCAGTGACTTCAATCTCCAGGCTTCCTATTTATGGAAAACACTTGATGCTTGTCAACTTTTCTGTAAACAAATACAACGTGTAACTGAATACTGTGGATGAAATCGCTAACTTCAAGTATTTCCTTGATGTGCTTCCCAAAGTTTCCGTAGCCCAGAGGGGAAAAGGAGGACAAAGGAGAAAGACCAAGTGTCCTGCTTGCTTGCTGTAATTCAGTTCTCCAACTTCACTGGTCACCCGGACAGTGAACACAGGATGTCTACCTATTTTGTAGAGCAACTTAAGATGTATTACTACATTTTCAGATAACCCTAGCAAGCCCAGTTATGTGTACTTTAAATACATTTTTTATAGGACTAAATGGGGTAAGGGAAGGTAAGAATTAACTTCACGTTCTAACTTTTTGCTCTTTACAAAGATAACTATTAACATGCTACACATTATTCCAGAAAACAAAATTGTTTTCTAATTAACAAGAGTCAGACTCCTAAACTCTGTAGTAATGTGACTACTGAGCTGTACTAGCTTGGAGGTAGAAGCTATTGAGACCTCTGAACAGGAAAAGACACTGGAATCCCAAGAGGAATAAATAACAAGGAACCTGAACAGAACTGGAACACAATACCATGTGTTCCCCCAGAAGCTGCTGGGACCCTTCACTACTCAGAATTCTCACTAGTCTCTGCCACAAGAGACAAGAGGGCTCTATTCACAGGGGCAACAGAAGCCCCAGGACATGGCCCTGGCTCATCCTTGTGCCCAAAAGCCCTGCCTGCATCTACTGCTTCACTACCTTTCATCTGTCAAAGCCAGTGAACTCACTGGTGGGTAGAATCTGGGATCATTCCCAGTGAGCATGGCCAAATATTCCAGGACTTTCATCTTGCTGGTTTCAGCATGGATTCTTGGCTCACATAGGAACTGTGGTCATAGCCAAGATGAGCATGGGGCAACTGCCAGTGCTCCTGGTACTTTTCCTGCTCCAAATATTGGGTGATGAGCTTCCTAAGATCCCTGAATACAAAATATTTCCTGCTGGCATTCACCCTCCATCATACTTGGTGCTTTCCAGATCTTGGATATGCCTGGCCCACTATGAACACTGTGCCCAAGATGACTATCGGATGGCTAGTCATGGGCATGGTCTGGTCCTCTCCCAGCACCTCATGGCAGGGGAACCTCAGGATGGGGACAGGAACATAGAAATGATTGGTAGAGTATTCCATCCAGATGCCAAAAGCAAGATGGTTGAACTCAAAGGCTTTGCTGAAAATCTTAGAGGTGGTCTTTGACTTTTGTGACACTACTAGCGTTTCTGCCTCAGTAATAGGCTGCTTTTGAGGTCTTGACCAGAGAAAGGACTCAAGGTCTTCCACGTCCTGTGCCCCTCTCGCCTCGCTGGAGCAACCATCAGATTGGCTGCTTGGAAAGGATGAGATGGCAGGAAGGGGAAGGGACTGTGCTGGAATCTGATACTCCAGCAGTGGGATCCTCCTCTTGGGTACCAAGTATCAGTGGAGGAGGAAATGGCAGCAGTGGCCACCTCTGCTCTGTCCTTGGGAAGCTGAGCAGTCATGAGGCTTGGTCCCTCTCCTTGGTACTCAAGGCTTCCCTCATGCTTCCAGAGCGGACTCTTCAGACGGGGAGGAGTTAGGACTTCCCTGGGGCAGCTGGCACAAGAGCTGTCAGCAGCTGGATGGTGAGGATGCACAGATCTTGACTGTAGCCACTGCTGGGCCTGGGGTCTTATAAGCTCTGGAAGCAGAAGGTTCTGCCTTAAGGTGACCCATTCCTTACCCATTTCCTGGAGCTCTTTTGACTCAATACCTCCTGTACTTAGTCTCAGTGAACCTGACCTATGCACCTTAGATTCCTCTCTTGACTAAATACTCACTAGTCAAGTGTAGACCAAGATGTTCTGTTCTACCTGGCAGGGTGAAACATCTCAGCCAGTTAAATTTGTCCTAAAGTCATTTGAGTTAGATTTTTGGGCAAAATGGGGCAAATTGGATCTCACTCGTGCCTTCTCTGGACTGAGACAAGGATTTGGATGTGTCTATGAGCACAGTTGGGGTTGGGAAATGGACACAAAGAAGCAGTAGTAGTGGATGGGGAGCTTGGTGGATATCTGGGACCAACTGAGCTGAAAACCTTCAGGTAGGACATCTCAATGGACTGGACCATGTGTACTATTGAGCCACCCACTGCTGTCCCTCCCTGGCTGGCGGTTCTTCCTGGGGACAATGTATGGATGATGTTGGTCTATTTTACATACAATTGTAGTTATATAGTAGGAAGACAGATTGTAGAAGTAAACTCGGTGTGGAAGTACCTGCAGGTGGTCTTTGAGCAAATGAGCAGGAGGAGCTGCGTGCTCAGCCTGCCTCTTACACAAGTGAATCTGCTTGGGCTTCACCTGAAGTTGTTGGCTTGATGGATAATCTTGAACTTGTAAAATGGTATGAAGATAAGACCTTTCCTGTACCGCAGTTTATCCTCAGGTTATAATAGATATTCAGCATCTCCTTGGTCCTGCATTCTAATTGTCCACTATGCTTTGCCTGTATCTCTACTGATATGGATTGTTGGCTCCTTATGGTAACAACCTCATCTTCGAGGGATCTCAATACCTGGCTATCTTGCCCTTGTCAGGTCACTGTTATTGGAATAAGTGCATTGTATCTATCCTTGCTTCCTGGTAACAAGTTATTCCAGTAAAGCCCTAAGATCCTCCCTTGTCAAAGTAGCAGAGACCTACTATATTGGGACCAGTTTAACTCCCCCTGCTGGTAGCAGAGTATTTGTGCTTCTCTTGTAGGAAAGGACCTAAATGACGAGTAGCAGTTTGGCTCTCTGGAATCATCTCATAGGACAAACTGCCAAGGTTCAGAGCCTCTAATTCTGTGGGGACTGGAGTTGTAGAATATAAACTGGCTCTCTTTCAAGGATGCAGCAAACAGTGGTGACAGGAGCCATGTTAGAACTACTCCTGGGCTACTGGGTACTGTACTCTAGCTTTTGAGGACAAAGCACAACTTAATGCCTGCTTGCTTAGAGTATAATTAACGAATACAATGACATAGATATTTAAGAGCTAAGGAAGCATGTGAGAATATCACAAACGAGTTGAAGGCACAGAACCCACTAGGTTTCAGGCTAACAGTTGGCCAAAGATAGAAATGCTTATACTGAAGACTGCTGAGCCAAAGGGCATCACAAGTGCTTGCAGTTATCTATGCTCAAAGGTAACTCCTGGCGAGTCTTGGGCTCTAAGTTATATGTATCTGTCACACGCTCATCCATTTGTTTGAGGCTTGTATCTCATTTAGGAAGTGGTTCTGAAACTGATCACAGGGTTGAATGTTGCTATGGTTGCATATGTACACTGAATATCTTGATCAGAATTTGGTACACAGTATGCTGGGTGGGACCCCAATAATTCTGAGAAGAAACAGCTGCTTTGGTTTACCTTCTGAGATCTGGCAGAAAACCATTGTGCAGGATCCAAAACATGAATCATTTCTACAAGGGCCACATAATTCAAAGATCAGAAATTGATAGAAGGTGCTATGGTGGAAATTGGTGAAAGTATTGACAGCATTCTCACATGGACTTAACCAGGGCACAGAAAAGCTTGTGGTTAGACATGCAGTCACTGGAAAACCATGCTTAACTAGGACCAGGAGTATGGAATGGGCCTTACACCAGGCACTCCAACAGATCTATGAGACTTAGTGAGTGATTGGTGTAGGCAACCAAGTGTAAGGTCTTAGGCTGGGAGAGTTGTAAGTGGTGGCAGACAAATTGTAGATGATGGGGACGGCACTGTTGCGTAGTAGGTTAACACCCTGGCCTGAAGTGCTGGCATCCCGTATGGGTGCTGGTTCAAGACATGGCTGCTCCACTGCCGCTCCAGCTCTGTGGCCCTAGAAAGCAGAAGATGAACAATTCTGTGTCTTGTACACTGTACTCCCCTGGCACTGCCTCCTGTCATGGACACTGTTAACTGAGACATCACTATTCAGTTGTATTGAAGATTGTTCTGTATATTCCAAAGGATGCACTGATGTGAGCGATATTGATCTACAATGTCAACCACATGTGGTCTTAAGTCATGGGTATTTGGTCATGTTTTTTTGTGACCAGTGTTTATTACAGCTTAATGTTTCTGTTGAACTTGATTTAAATAACTTGGTCTCTACTCCTAAATCAAAGATCTGTATTTTATGCTTAGAGGTTCAGTGTGGTAATGTGTTGATCTTTATCAGTAAACAAAAACATGATGCTAACTTAATTTGAGCTATCTTGTACTTAAATTGGATGAACTACACCAGGCAGGGGAGCTAATGGAAACAAGATGGAAATGAGGTGGTTTAGAAGTTAGTGATCTTCAGTGAGGTTGAGTATGAGTTTCTTGCCTTCTAAATGGCTACAATACTGAAATCAGGTCACATAACCTTGTTGAAGTATAAAACTAAGGGCAAGTCTTAAGACATGTAACTTCTATCTCAAGCTAAATGAATATCAACAGTATTGTCAGTTTTAAAAGGATAGAACTGAATTTTCCTTAGTTTTCTGGTGGGGCAACATAAAAGATTTCTGAAAATCTAAGGGTACTTAAAATACTACGTACTAAACAAGTAGTGTTTATTTCCTGCACTGCAGTTGGAGCCTATCCCCACCTAATTTCTACTTCGTGTACTATGCATTGCACTGTATATTACTATACAAACTATAGCTCTACCACTGTTCTGTAGAAAACCGGGGCATATTAAAACTTCTGGTGTGCTCTATCCAATATCTATCCTGTACCTTTCCTACCCCAAGAACCTCAACTTTGAGGGCATCAGTTTTTATGAATCAGTTTGGATAATAATCAGACCGCATTGCCACTATGATGGGTAGACAATGGAACATGACTACTTACCAGATGCCTCCTCACCTGTCCCAGGTGAACTAAGAATTAACAACTGAGACTATGCTTTGTCCTTAGATAGTACAGGGAATCTTGCATGGCTTTAGTGATAGGGCAAGAGCATCAAGGAAGAGTCCTTGACTCTTGACTACGTAGTTGGCAGTTCATAGTTTCTTTCTCTGGCTGAGGAGCTGCTTTTTGAGCCCATAGTTGAGTGTTAACCCATATTTTGGCAACCAGAGATGACTGTTACGGACAACTCTCCAGAGCAGAACAGAGCACAAAATGGATTTGTCTTGAACACTTGAGTGCAAGGAAGAAACATCCCCATGGGAGTAAGCCTAGAATCAGTTTTAGAGACATGGCATCAAAGTATGGAACACTGGCTGGATTGTTTGCTGTAAGGCAGAGGCTTGGTGAAAATGAACCAAAGCTCTGTCAAGGGCAGGGACCTATGTGTATGGAAGATGAAGGAAGTTAGATTCTTAATCTTGGTCCCAATGTCTTGAGCCAGAACCAGTGGAAGACTAACAAGTTCATTTGGATTAGGTCCTATAAGAAAAACTTAAGCCAAGATTGGATTGCAGAACTTGGTGAAGTAGACATCTGAAAGTTAAAAGCAGCCTACATTCCCCTAAATAGAAGTAAGTAGTCAGAATTGCTCAAATTTCAGCAAAATAACTGTTCTATGTGGGCTAGAACTGAATCTGACTTAACAGGAGTCCTAGTTTGGGGAACTGGACTTGGATTACTTAGGCCTGGCTGGTATGCAATGGCAGGCCATATCCATCACATTCCCCATGGCAGGATATCCCAGTGAAGCACTAGTCTATCCACCAGAACCATACACCAGAACCATACCTGGAATGTGAAGACTTCAGAGCCCCCAAAAACTTGAATACTGACTTCTGAGGCAGAGGATAGATATCCCCATTACTAGTTTAGCTCATCAGATCTCATGGAGAAGTTAAAGGATTCCTGATCCCAGTTGCCCTGAACATTGGGGCATGTTAACATAGGCATGAGTTCTCAGGTTTTAACTGAGCAGGTATTACATAACACTAGGTAAGTAGCATGATGCCTAGTTGGATAAATCGACATATACAATGCCATTAGTATACGAGGCTGGGTATTTGCAGAAATGCTAATAGTGTTGCTCCCCTTGCAGCCAGAAGGAAGTGATACTGAGGCTTTCTCGACTACAACACAAGCTTTCAGCTACCTATGGACCTGCTGGAGTAGAACAACCTGTCATAAGTGATGTTAGGTCAAAAAGCAAAAGCTGTGTTTAGCCATGGGGTGATGATTTGCCTACTAGATATTTTTCAGTGTCCCTTAATTACCTTATTAGATGGGCTGAGCTAACAAATCATCTATTAAAGTTGAAGCTAATAGCCTGAGTTTGAACTTAAACCTTATAAATTTCCAAGGCCTAGTGATCCTGCACTGAGTTTTGTCAGAAGACTCCTTAGGTCTTTCCTCAGTATTCATCTACAAGTTGCCAGGCAAACTTGGTTGACTTTCTTCGGGGAAAAATCATGGCCAAGAAATCATGGAGGCATAGTTCTGATTTCAGCTTACCACAGCATCTGACTTCCCAACCAACATACAGTGAGAAGTTGAAGGATGGGTGTGTAGTCGAAATGCACATGCAGCAAACCTTAGGAAGGTGATGGAATAAACTGTCCTGTTTTCTACAGGAGCTTTTGGAATGAAAACGTAGTTGAACAATAAAGATGTCTAAAGTTGACCTCAAGTACAGTCTAACTTAGCATCTGGAGAGTGTGGTAGTAGGTATCCTGTGTATACCTTGAGACTTAATATGATACAATAGGATAGAGTAGAAAAGTTTCTCTTAAGATCGTGTAAATCTTCAGCCTGTTACCAAGTACCATTCTTATTGAGAGAAAATTATTTGTGCTCTAAGAATGTCATGACAACTTAAATGAGTTACCTGCCACACTTTGTGGAACTTGTGTCCAGAAGGGACTTAAAGCATGGAAGTCTTAACTGGAAGGAACAATGGGTATAACACAGGATTAACTGAGTTGTATCATGGCTAATAACTAGTAAGAGTTGGAGGTATGGAACTGCTTGGGTCTCAGTGGGACCAATGAGCCTCCAACATACATGAACTCTGGCCCCGAAGTCTAGGTTCACCTGGCTCCTTATGTTTTTGGATGTTTAACATCTGAGGCATGGAGCAGGGACCATGAACCAGGGTCATGAGTTCATCTCGGTCAAGCACAGAAATTGTTGATCAATAGTAGGTGCCAGAAAGTCCAGATAAGAATCCAGGATGATTGGCCCAAAGCAAAAATGAGGTGGTAACTTGGCAAATAATGAAATAGATTGGAAGGAGTGCAAATATTAGGCACATAAGGGAAGATCCATACCTTGGACATCACATCGAAATGAGGTGAAGTTAACTTCCATGATAGTCATTGAAGAGGTAGATCTGACTGCCACCTGAGATGGATGGTTATTTTCCTCCTGCATGGAATAGCTTGGGATATCTTACATATATATAATATATATATAAAAAACTTAGATGAGCTTCTGTAAAAGTTTTAAGTTGGACACCAGTTTGTAATCCTCTGGCATGTGTCCTTGGACATACAGATGACAGGGCTGACAAAGTACTCAAGATCTGGAGGCAAGAAGGGACAGAAAACACAGGTAAGGGAACCGGAGAAGCCAGTTGTCAAAGTCTGAAAAGACAATCGGATTGTGAAGTGAATATGACCCTGTGAAGGAAAACATTGGGTAGGAAGGTACCCAGACTGAGGTGCATCACCAATCAGAGGTGCCTCAAATGTTAGATTGGTTTTTCATAGCATCCGTACTGCACTCGGGTATCTGTTGGAAATGACACATGGAAATTGGTCATTAATAGTTATCCAGAGCACTTGAGAGGAAGACTTGAAGAGTATTGTGATCCTCAAGGTAAACAAGCAGAGAAAGCGATGCTTTACTCAAGTATTTGGGCTCATTGCTGAGGGAAGTTGCATTAAACTCCAGAACTGACAAGGAGTATTTCATAGGACAATGCTATTATCTAAAGGTCTAATGTATTCTATGTCTCGAGTGGTTCTGGGTATCTCCTATACCAGCTGGCATGATGTGGAGGAATGAGGCAAGCCTCAAATATAAACAGTACATAAGCTGAGACTGAGCTGAGTGCTTTGTTCCAAAATGACAGCACTGAATAAGAACTTGCTACCTTTAATGCTAGCTTATTTGAAGCCTCAGCTGGGCAGCTTCTTCATCGGTCTTGGAGGGGAGAAGAAACCACTGAAACACAGGCTTAAAAGTATGATGGGGGTATGTTGTTCTGGGTGGAATGCATTGTTGGTGAAAGAGAATGGGTTGAACTAAGGAATACTCAGTTGACCCAAAACAGTTCTAGCAGAATACAGCAGGAAGACAGATGCTGAAGGGACAGCAGAGTCAGCTCCTGTTGCGTCAGTGACATCTGTGTTGATAAGCAGGTGGAAAGTCACAGTGAAAAAGCAGATCTGGAGATTAAGTGGTCAGTCCTTCCATGGTAGGTTTGTTCTGTTGGCGTTTGTGACCGACAAAAGATGGTGTCTGCCAGTGTAGCTCGTGTGCTCTCAAATACCTAGCCAGTTGGCTGCAGCTCACATGGTCTAAGAATACGTACTGTAACTGTTTGCCCTTCTTTAAGTACTCCAGCACAGGAGCTGAGCCCACCATGTCAGTTACATCTACAGGAATATACCTGGTCGCATCTGTCAAGATCTAACCCTTCAGTGAGCCAGTTGCTCACAGCTAAAACAATCTAAATCGCCTGCCTTTGAAGTTCAGTACTTCTTTGAAAAATAAGAATTCAAAAAATTGAACTCCTGGCTCTAAATCCTACAATCTAAACAGATACAAAGTACATACCTTGATTAAGTAGTAATCCAAGTAAGGTAATATGTGAGAAGCTACTGGTTTGGAAACCTAAAAATTTTGAAACGGTTACATATGTATCATATTTCAGAGTCAAGCTTAAAGTAAGAAATCTATCACTTAAGTTCAAAACCTTGGGTGTGAATGTTTGAACTTAAATTCTAAGTCACGAAGCGGTTACCTGAGAGTGGTCCTACTTTCATCAAACTAGGATCTATGTATGTTTCCCTGATACTGCAGTCGGACATCTACAAGGTAGTTATGCAGGTAACAAAGTGTGAGGAACACACACCCCACCGAATACACAGAACTATGCTTTCCTCAGATGCACCTGCATTTTTAACAAAGGTCAGAAAATTACAGCTTGGTGGACCAAAATTGACTCCTTAACAGAGCATACCTTTGATCCTAATGTGAAACAAATCTGAGTAAGGCAGGATCCTGTCACATGCTGGAGAAAAGCTACTAGAGAAGCATGCAGGGTCTGGATACTCTGCTTTTAGAGCTCAGATGTCAAACAGATCAATCTCAAGCCCCTTCCTGTGCAGAATGCAATACATGTGTTCTTTATTCCAGGTGTTTGCTACTGAGATAGTGGTGAGGAAAGGCATTAACATTTTTACACTCCGCAACTACAGGATGTGTGTACCAGAGGTCCTTGGCAGTGAGGTTGCTAGGGAGAAATGGAAATAAATCGTACATTTTGTAGGTATGTACCTGTCTGACTTGCAGCTTAGAGTGAAGGATAAACTGGCTTTACGCCTTGGCAGTAGTACTTGATGAACACTGCTTCTTTCTCACTCTCACCCTGTATCTTGCTGGCCTCATAGGGCTCATTTCCACCTCACTCTTGGATCTCCATTGGACTAGAAACTGCAGGAGGACAAGGACTTGCTACTCTAACCTCAGGCCCCTTGCTTGTGTGTGCCTGCCTGACACAAAGTAGGTATTTGGCCTATTGATTGGATGTAGGGGTCATGTAGAATGATGGATAGACTAAGTACAGCTGTACTTCATTGCTTGTAAAAGAGACTGTACTTGAGACTGGGTATGGGTTTCTTGAAATAGACTGGTTGCAACTATCGGTTGCACTGGCTTCCATGTGGGAAAGATGTTGCAGTCCAAGGACAAAAGGAGTGAGGGGATCGGAAGCAAGGCAGGAGAGAAAGATTATCTGAGCTTTGGAAGACCTTAGCTGATAGTCATCAGCAAACCATTTCTTATCATGGCAGCAAATAGTTAAGACATTTTTTGGGGGGGAGCATATAAAACTTGTCATTGCAGTGGTGCACTGCTCAACATACTTTGCAGTGAAGGGAACTGGGCATCTTAAGGGGATTGGACTCTTAGAAACTTGTGAATTGAAACAAGCTAAGCCTAAGTAGCTATTGCTTCAGGTAACTGTTTTGTCTTGATTTCTAAATATACAAAATCTTTGCTGACCTGGTAATGATCTTTTTAAGAACAGTTAAAACAAAGGATTGGAAGTTGAAATAGCATGTCATTGTCGCTCCCCCACTTGCGGAGGAACGACACCGGACGCTGTTTTCTTTCCCCGGTCCTTCCTGGATTTGCTGCTGCTCCCCCGCCTCAGCACCAACGAGCTCTCAGACCGACTCCCTCAGGGGCCTTGCATGTTGTTTCTCTCCCCCTTTTACAGTCCTCTTCCACCAATCCGTGCTCAGCTGCCCACGTGCTGAGCACGCCGCTCTCTTCCAATTAGAGGTTGGATCAGGAGTCAACTAATTGATGAAGCAGCTGTGTAAGATTTGTTTACTCCCTCAGAGCACTATATGGTGGGCGAGCAGATGCATAGTCTCAATAGTCTCAGTGGTCTAGTCTAGTCTCGGTACTTATTTCGCCATGTTGCGGGAGACAGGCCCTGCTCCCCACAATTGTCTAAATATCCAGCCTGGACATCCTGTGCTCTAACTGGCACGAGAGCTTGCAAGGATTTATCTACGAAAGTGTGTGCTTTCAGTTGGGCTCTTCTGCTTTACCTCAGTCACAGAAAGGGGAGATGCACAAAGGTGCTATTCCCAAACTGGTCTTGTTCTCATGGCTCATACTGGGGCTTGTCACTGCTTGAGCCTTGGAGTTCTGGCGTGAACTTCCCATGAAAAGAGGTGGGGGGTGGGGCGCAAGACAAAGTGTAGATGGACAACGTAACCCAGATGCAGACCTGACACAGCCCGGAGTAACATGTGGATATCTCTTTTGCTCATCTGTTGGCCTGTAGTTGCTACACTGCTTCAGCATATTCAAAGATGAATTCTTGTGTTCCACTGAAGTTGTTTCATCTTGATCTTTTGAACCCATTCAGTCCAGCAAGTCATCTCTAGGTCTAGCAACTGGAAGTGCAAGCTGGTAATACAGAAACCATTGTCCTGGAAAGATTGGGTGCCCTGGCCTGATCTTGAAGGGCCTACAGCAGAATCCCACCCTAGCGTCCAGGCAGAAAATTCAGCCATGGACCACACGCAGCCCAACATCAGAGGCTTTCAGCAGAAGGCTCCCATGCATGAGGACGGGATGTGATTGACAGCCAGAGGCTGAATGACTTGTCAGTTTTTGTTCACAAAGCTCACATGGCTCCTGAGCTGAACTTAATGTTCTGACGGCACTAGCCTCTTGCTCTCTCCCACTCCTGTTGAAGCTCTGCAGCCTTGTTCCCTTGGTCATCCCTTGTTTTCTGGAGCATGACTGCAGTTTAGCCTCCTGTGGTCTTCCATGTGAATATCCTTCACACCATCATGCTGATCACTCATGTTTGTTCTGGATAGACGTGATTCTGGAGCCTCAAGTCTCTGCTTCCTGGCCATTGACACTGAGACAGTTGCCAACAGTTCAGAGTGCCTTGAAACTCTTTACTATCAGAGGTAAACTACAAATTCTTTTCGGAGATCATCTTACCACTATACTTTGGATAAGTTTAAGTATTTGAGCAGGATGAACTTGACTTAACAGTCTCACGTTGACATCTGCAGTTGAAAGACTGGGTTCCATTTACTGATGGTTTTCTAAATGGAATCAATACGGAAATCACTTTCAATTCCTCTAAGCTCGTCACAACGTGAGTCTGACCTGTCCAGGAAGGTGATTCTAGCTACATTTAGAAGAATCTTTAAATATGAAGTGGGACTAATATGCTGCTTCAAGGGTTAGCTCAGTGGTACCATGTGATTCAAATGAGCTTCTGATAAAAATGAGTGGATTCTGTCCTCATTGGTCAATTTGGGTTCCTTATGCATTATAAACTTGGTGATAAGTCTCCTAAAATGGATGAGCAGATAGCTTTGCCCAGAAAATCAAAGGGTTCATGTGGGTCCAGTGTCAAGAAAAAGGATAGAATGAGACCATACCAGAACAACATAAAATAACTGGGCCTGAGTGATTTTGAGGTGGTTACTTAGCACTTTTAGAAACAACTAAGACTGCTTTGTCCTTACTGTGAGTATTGGCTATGAGTGATCAGATGATAAACTCACTAATTTATACATATGTGAAATTCTTTATACTTTCTCAGCAAATTATAAAGACTAGGTGTAGATAAGGAATATTTGGAAGGCAGGGCCCATGTAAGTCGCATGACAGCTACATGTGAGTTCAGAACTAGGTCCTGGGGCAACTGGATTTGGACCCAAACAGGCCAAAGAATTTCAGAGCCTTTTGCAGACTAACCTCTATTCTCAGAGGGGTGGTTGTTGATTCACAGGAAACATTTACTTGGCTTGTGGCAGCAGATTAGCATGCAAAGAAGGTGGTAGCCAGGTGTTGGCTGAGTTCTGTGTGCTTTACAGACAGCAGTAGCAGGCAGCCAAGTAATTACATAGCAGAGAATGCATCACCCTTATGGGCCTGTTGACTAGCAGAAAACATACCAGCTTTCAGATCTGCTGGTTGCCAGGAAGCCAGGGGAGCTTGTTTGACTCCACTGCTCCAGCAATAGGAGATCAATACCCATAGTACAAAGATAATTGAGCAGAGCCTAGCCACTGTCTGACTTAAGGTTGGTCACTTTCCCTCTGGAATAGTCTTGGTGTCTATAGGGGTATACTTGCTGATGTTGATACCTGAATATACAAGATCTATAGTCTCTGGAACCTAAAACTTCTGTGTCTTCTGAGAAGTAGATTCCAAAGTGACATAAGATGCCTGAGAATCCTAGGAGTGAGAAGATATCCAACATGGAGGCAAACAGTAGGTAGGACCTTGGAGGTAAGCTGGAGAAATGTTGGGTAGGAAGGGGCTCAGGATGGGGTGATTCTGTGTGTTAGGCAAGGCTAAATGCAACTACCAAGCCCAGGTGACCCAGCGGATGAGTCAAAACTGTCCCAAATGTGGCTGCCTTAGCATACCAGCTATACCATGCTGTCAATTACAAGCAGCATGCGAGAAACAGAGTTTAATGACCACCCCAGTTAGTACCAGTGTGCAGAAATTTCTGTCCAGATCCACAGGATAGGACCTCCACACTTCATAGGTACCTCTGCCTGAGATGAAACCCAGAGATGGCAGTGGAATTAAATGCAGATCCTGTCACTGGAGTTGATGCTCATCCTCTGCCTCATGCACTATACAAAACCGCATTACCTTTGACTAGCATTTGGGCTATAGGTTGGTTCCTGGCTGAAGGTGTCACCCAAACATTCATCCCGGGGACTCTGAATGGTAGTGAACATCAGTTTTCAAAGGTCCAGCTGTTTGCTAAGTTACAGTGAGTAAGGAAGGTCAGATGCAGAAACTTATCACCTACGTTGCATTCTTGTATGAAACAGCCTAACAAAATGTTGAATGAGTTGATGTTCAACTGGGTGACTCACAAAATGACCCAGTGCCTTACTTGAAGTGATGGACAACAAAATGACTCTTGGTTTCATTACCACTTAGTTCCTGTACTAGTGTAGTTTTCCTACAGGTGATACAGCTGCATAGTAGCTATGTAATACACCTCCATGAAGGTGGCCAACTGACGTCAGCATGTATGTTTAGTTGTACTACACTTCCTGAAACTTTGACTGCCTGATTCTAAACAGCATATTCTATATCAATGGACACCATGATCCCAAGACTCCTGGTCTTTTCTGTGACCCTCCCCCGAGTGACAAGTGTTACTATGTGGGATTCCATGCTTGGGGCATGTTGCAAAAGTCCCACCCACACCCAGAGTACATGATGGCTGAGACTCGAAGAGTAAAGGAGTAATCCATACCAAGATCATGTGTTGAAGAATGCTGTTAGCTGTTTGATATGAATAGGGCTTGATGGGGTCAACTTGATACTGACAAGTTGGTCTCCTAAAAAGAATGCTGTCATAAGACTCAGATTCTGTTGACAAGCTATACATTAAGAAGCAACAGTAGCCAGAATATCAGAGGCATTATGTGTTAAAGGCACACATGGTGACCATGGAGAATTATATGCAAGTTACATAGTTAATCATTGGCATGGATGAATGGTGTCACCTATAGGAGTTACTTTGAGTACTCCTTGCTTGGTTGATGTTTTTGTAGGCTTTAACATGACACACAAACCTGCATGTGTTACGTGTATTGCACAACTGTCAAGTCCTCTTGCCTCTGACTTTCCAGCCCTCTTTAATTTAGGCTGACTAGGATGCTAGCCACTGCCCTGTATTTACATCTTCGACCACTTTTTATTCCATTAAACTTGAACATGTGAGCTGTGAATTACTTCGCCTTACATAGGCTTCGAAAAGCTTATTTTCATGGCCTATATTCTTATCAGTATAACCAAGACACTTTGTTCCAAAGTGTCTCCAACTGGCATTTGGGATATAACTTCCAATGCCAAAACATTGGTGACGCTCACCATGGGCTTCTTAAAGATCAACTCAAAGGCAAAGTTAAGTCGTAGATCCACTGGCTCACTCTTCAAATGGTTATAATAGCTGGGGTTGGGCCAGGCCCAAAGCCAGAGCTTTATCTGGGTCTCCCATGTGAGTGTGAGGGCCCAAAGACTTGGGATATCTTTCCCAGCACATTAGCAGGGAGCTGGATTGGAAGTGGAGCAGCTAGGAATCAAATGGATATGCTTACGGGATGCCACCACTGCAGCCAGCAACCTAAACCACTACACCACAACACTGATCCTCACAGGCTTTAAACTCATTAAAACCTTGCGTTATGATTCAGGAACTTAAAATCCTCTCCCTCACAAAATGTAGTTTAATAAATGAATTTACAAAGTGCAACTTTTGTATTGTGGCTCCCCCCCGCAACCTCCCTCCCTCCCTCCCACGCCCTCCCCCCACTCCCTCTGCCATCCTGCCCTTCATTGAGTTTCATTTTCAATTATCTTCAGAAGATCAACTTAGTATATACTAAGCAAGGATTTCAACAGGCTGCACTCACACAACCTCACAAGGTATAGGGTATTGTTCAACTAGTAGTGTTTTTAAGTTTCATAGTAAAACACATTAAGGACAGAGATCCTACATGGGGAGCATGTACCCAGTGACTCCCGTTGTTGATTTAACAATTGGCACTCTTATGGCATCAGCAATCACCCAAGGCTCTTGCCATGAGCTGTCTAGGCTATGGAAGCCCCTTGAGTTCACCAACTCTGAACTTTAGTCAAGGTCGTATCACAGTGGAGGTTCCTTCCTTCGGAGAAAGGCGCCTCCCTCCTTGATAGCCTGTTCCTTCTGCTGGGGTCTTGTTCACCAGGATCTTTCATTTAGGTTGTTTTTGCCACCATGTCGTGGCTTTCCATGCCTGTGAGACTCCCATGGGCCTTTTAGCCAGATCCGAAGCCCCAAGGGTTGATTCTGAGGCTGGAGTGCTATTTGGGGCGTTTGCCATTCTGTGTCTACTGTGTGCCCTGCTTCCCCGACAGGATCATCTGGGAGATGCTTTAAAAAAAAACACACATGAAATCCAAGTATGATTGTTTAATAGCCAAGGTTAAAGAACTAAGACTTGGAAGCCTAGGGCTATAGCAGATCCCATGTTCAAAAAGATCAGGGAATAGAGAAGCAATGCTTGTGTCAGTTCTAGGTTCAGTTGAGTCACCATGAGGCAAAGTTAGCAGGAGTTGGTGTAAAATATGGGCAACTAACATGCAATACTCCTTTGCTCTATAGAACTCCATAGCATAGCCTTCCCACAGGGACATAGGCTTAAAAATCACATTTCACCGCTTGTTTTTGTTTTGAACTTGGTTCTCATGTAGATTCTAAAGGACAGGTTCATGAGCATAATTTTTGGGGTCCTTTATGAGAACTACAGCTTACGGTCTCAATCACAAAGACTGGGTCTGCTTGATCTTTAGGTCACTTTTCTTAGTGTATACTGCCTGAGGGTCACTGCTGTAGTGGGTTAAAAGTGAAACTGGCCTCTTGAAAGCTAAAAAAAAATTGCAGTTGAAGGATCTCCTGGCTGGGGGGACTTTTTTTTGAATAAATAGGTCCATGGTGTTCTTTGTGATAATGGAAGAATTGCTGCCATCTCATATCTTCAGTGATGTGAACTGCATTAGGCAGGTGATGGATAGAGCAAATAGGGTGAATGTGGTCAGGAAGTTAAATGTGCTCTTCCTGTTGGAAAACCACTTGCGGGCCGGCGCCACAGCTCACTAGGCTAATCCTCTGCCTTGCGGCGCTGGCACACTGGGTTCTAGTCCCAGTTGGGGCGCTGGATTCTGTCCCAGTTACCCCTCTTCCAGGCCAGCTCTCTGCTGTGGCCAGGGAGTACAGTGGAGGATGGCCCAGGTGCTTGGGCCCTGCACCCCATGGGAGACCAGGAGAAGTACCTGGCTCCTGCCTTCGGATCGACACGGTGTGGCGGCCATTGGAGGGTGAACCAACGGCAAAAAGGAAGACCTTTCTTTTTCTCACTGTCCACTCTGCCTGTCAAACTTGCACATCATTTGCAAGCAGTAAGTGAGAACTCATTATAGAAATGAGAAATTAGGCACTTCACTTAGTATCTGATGTGGGAAATACATTTCTAAGTGGATCTGAACAGGACACTGTTGGCTGTGACCCAGTAAGACTGAGTATTCTGCAAGGGTGTGGGGGGAGAGGATCTGAAAAGACCATGTAAGAAAAGAGCTCCATCTTATTGTCCCTAAGCTTTTTTTTAACCTTTTATTGGATGAATATAAACTTCCAAAGTACAGCTTCTGGATTAGTGGCTATCCCCTCCCCTCCAATCCCCTCCTCTCCAATCCCCTCCCCTCCACCTCGAGTGCAGATAAGAGGCCAATGCTGCTTTAAGACATCTTATTGCTGCCTTTGTATAGAGCCTAGAATCTATCAAACAAATCAAGGGAAATATTAAGGACTCACATCACCTGGTAAACTTAGGCAACTGTATCTTGAAGTAGATACTGGATTAGACATGATTAGCCAAAAACTATGACTTCAGGATACACATGGATGCTTTTGTGTATATAAATACCCCTGCCTGACCTGGTTAGTTGGCTAACTTGAGGTTTGAGCTAACTTTTTTGTTCAACTCAATTAAATTAGATCTTCATGGGAAGTCTGACTATTCTCACTGCCTTCAAATTAACCATGTTCTATATTTCTAGAAGTTCAGATTCCAAATAAGTTCAGTTGTATGCATTGTAATCACACTACTCCTGATTCTGATCAAGTATTGTACTAGATACAGGAAAAGTCCATGAAAAGGAAAGTGTAAGCTTGTGTTGGCTATGAAATGAGATGATGCCTGGTTCACCTTGGGATAAGCAATACGAAAACAGAGCTTGAATTTCTTAGTGTCTGAATCCTACCCAAGAGCACGACTGAACTGGCATCCCTTGGTAGTCAGGATATGAATATTGAGTTAAATGATCCCAAGGGGAAACGGGGACTTACAGTGACTGCAGAGACCTCAGTCAGCTGAGGTGCTGGTGTGCCATGAAGGTACCCTGTAGCTAGTTCTCAGGTAATAGGGCTTTTCCATGAACCTCTGCTCTTGGCACTGAGAAATCTAAACCTTAAAGGACAAGCTTTGCATTTTAAGGCTGCTAAAGGAAATATGACAAAGCTCCACTGTCTTCCTCTCCTGTGTATGATGAGTGTAGGTATGTAATATACCTCAAGAATTAAGTCTGTTTTTACTGTGGTTGATAACCACACATGAATCAGTCATGAATGAATATGTATAGTCAACCTGTAAGAAGTCTAAAATCTAATCAATTGGTAGCTTAAATAAGACAACTGCTGGTTGTGGGTTTGGCTAACTTAAGCAATAACGTTTTTCAACCAGATGTTGCGTATTTCACTTAAATGCATCTTTTAGATAGCAATTACTTGTTGGCTGTGAGTTATGATTTGTATATGTTGAACCATGTCTGCATTCTTGGGCTAAATCCCACATGATCTCAGATTTTACATGCTCTTGGAATCGATTTTCGAGTATTGTCTTGCATTCTTGCATGTGTATTAAGGATATCGGCCAATAGGTTTTTCTGTGTGCTTGTCTGCTTTGGATGTCAATGTGTGGGAGTGGAGAGAGTCTTGAGTCAAGAGTGATGCTAGGAACAGGCATGTCTAGGCAATACTAGAGCATCCTGTAATGTCCTGAGGATTAGCACTGTCAACACTACAACTTGGCTACCAATAGCCTGGCATGGAATTCCTGACAACTAGAAAGACTGAGCCACTTACATAATGTTAAGTAGCTGTACTAAAAACTGAAGAATGAATACCTCTGAATCGGGAATCCTAAAACTCTGGAATCCATTTGGACTTGTTTAGAAGTCCCAAATATAACTGCTCTAACTCTAATCCTAACTAGGAATATTCTTGCCTAGAATGATTCCCTGCATAAGGGAATTGACTGGATTGGTTGAAAAACTATAGATGTGGTCTTAAATGCTGTGGCTCTTGGGGAGCCCAAGTGTTCATTAGGGAATAATTAGCTCTAGGAGTAATGCTGCTTAGATGGCTCAAGATTTAATGCTCCCTAGAATGTATTGACTTTCAGACTGAGAGTGAACAATTGTTGATTCTTAGAATACTTAGAAAAAACGGCATCACTGGAGAATGTTGCACAGAATGATACAGCCAGCATCATAGATACCTGTGACCAGAATGGGGAAACCATCACAGATGGAGAGCCATTCAGTCTCCACATAGCAGGAAGCACTCCAGGAGAGCAGACTTGAGCCTGCTTGCCTCCCTATGATAGGGAGGGTCAAGGGGTTTGCCACAAAGTGCCAGTAAGCTGTGGTGGTCCTGTACACAATGTATTCAGGGAGCTCTTATTCTTGAGTCCAGGATGTGGTCATCAGAATGATGTGCTGTTGGTGTAATGAGTGGAAGTGTGCTTAACTGCAAGATTCTGAAAAAACCCTCTTTGCTACCTCCCGTTGGTGGGAGGATCTAATTGGGAAGAGAGAAACAGCTCAAAGCTTGTGCTGGGCTGCTGTAAGGGGGACCTGCCTTCACAGTACAAAGCATCACCTCTAGCTATATAAAGAGTAAGCTACACACACGAGTACACATTTGAATGCCTAAACGTGGCAGGGTTCTGGGTTTAAAGTTCCTGGACTACTCTCAACTCACACTTAACTGCTGGATTCTGCTCAGGCTCCTGCTTTGGGACTTGCATCGGCAGGATGGCATTTTATCCCTTCTGTAAGAACAGAGCAGACATCATAGTGGGAGGCGAAGGGCACAGAACAGGAGGAAGAAGCACTTCAGGTACTAATGTCTTGACCCTTACCTGATGTGCTGACTGCCTAGGAGGTTGAGGACATTCTGAGTGATATGTCCTGCCTGGGATTCCGGGCTCATTGCAAGGGCAAGAATAGGCCCCTTACTGAATGGAGGCCACAGTTTGATTTGGATTGTTATGTCTTCAGGAGAACATGCTCTCAGTCCTATGATAGTCTGGCTTAAAACCCAAGAATGGAGATCCTACTCCTCCCTATACCACTACCTAAACCTTAGTCTGAGGCAACTCGGGATATTGGGAAATCAGCTGGCTTCAAGACAACTGTCGTCTAGTGTTACATAGCTCCCTATGCAATCTTTCATTGTGGCTTACTTAGAAGGTTCTCGCGCCTCATGGCTTTGCTAGTCTCTCTTCACTGCTGGCAGTGTGGTCATGTGTAAATACTCATGTTTATTCTTACCAAACTTTTCAAAGATACACTTTTGATCCTTAATTTCAACATAACGTGGTTGCCACAGCCTAAGTTCCTCTGCTTCACATCCTATTATTGCCTGTTTGCCCTTAACCACTGGTGATCAGCAATTTATCCCAGTTAGTACGGATAGCATCATTTAATCCTTGCCATTGCTTAAGCAGAAATTTGAGAAGGCAGTTATTCAGGCATTTGTTAATCAAGTTATTAGCATCAGAAGTTTTCTTAACACCTGTTTAATGCCTTGATAGTCTTATAGTTGTGAGGTTTTTGAATAGGAATATTAGGTCTCAGTGCATGAGCATGTTTTGCTCACCAACTTGCCTTGAAGTCTGAATTTGCATGCCTTGCTTCTTTGAATACCATATTTAGAACATCCTAAATACAAACTACTCAAACAAAATACAGTATCCTTTGCCCTAGCAACTGTATTCTTTCATAACAAATTATTTCCATTGTTAGAACTTAGGCATTTAGCTTGTCTACAAAGAATCGGTGTACATGCTGTTCCTTCATCACTAAAGATAACTTTACTAGTCCATAGTGAAGCAAGGACTTGCTGCCCAACATATGTAGAAGCCAATGTTGCAGCACAGGCTTTTGAGAACTTTAATGTGAGGTTGGCCATCAAGGAGACCAGACACAGGTCTGAAACTTGCCTCCTTGATCTAGAAATTTAGGGTAAGTCTTAAAGGATCAGGGAACAAAGGAACATGAGCCACAACTAGTAGGGATTGTCTAGCGCTCTATCAGTTCATATGATGCACCAAGCATTGCATGCTGGATCTTCCATACTGTGGAACTCTCCCTTGGAAAATGTCTGATCAAGTTTGTAGCTACTTTAACTCCAGGAAATCTAAACAGCTTGACATTCTTTGAGGGTTAAAATTCTATGAGGGAATGATAAATGAAACTACCCTCTTGTTTAAAAATTGTACTTAAGGTATACAAGCCTCACATTTCATGTATGATATAGGAACACAGTAATCCTCTTGACATTCTTGCAGTTCTAATTTCAGAATGTTAGCTATTCCTGCTCTGTACATACAGAGCTACCTGTCGTACCTCAGCTTCTCTAAAAGGTCAGGATCTAAGGCCAGGGTGGTTTTTCTTATCCATGGATTTGTTCTAATGGTGTTGATGGGTGAAGCAAAGTGGATGTCCTCAGAAGCTCATTTGAAACAAGTATCCTAGTGAGTCTATTGGGTTGGCTGTAGCCTGTATGTCCTCGTGCAAATACTACAGTTGGAGCTTTGCCAGCTCTGGGTAAACATGAACTCAACAGGAAGAATTGACTCTTCTGGGCCAATGACATCTGCAGGAGTTCATCCTGACTTCACCTGCACAGATCTAACCCCTTGGTGAATCAGATGCTTGTGTTTCTCAAGTGTTGGAGTTTGTGAAGTTAATGACTAGTTAAGGACTTCTGAAGCCCTTGCCTGCCCTCATTGTATGTGCGTTCCTCTGCATCTCCCTTGCTATACTAAGATAGTGGTGGCAAAAGCCACTGTTCTAGTCTATAGCTTAACTAACACATGGGAGGTCTGCAAATACGAAATGAGTGACAGAGCTCTTTGGGTATGTCTAACAAAATAAGTGAATGTTGCTTAATGTGTCCATGTGACTATCTGTTAAAGCCAGATTAGTGAGTCAAGGACCTAATTAGCACTGTTTGCTTCCTGTCACATCCTCAGTCCATATCTGGCTTGTTTCCTTCGTAGCACTTAGTCCTCCCTGACAGCCCCATTGGTCTGGAAACTACAGGTGAGCAGGGACTGGACTTTGGTAGCCTGACTGGGATGTCAGTTACCTGGCACAGTAGATGTAGGAGCTATTGCCTCATGGATGTGGAGGTCAGGAATGAGTGCTGTGCATAGTAACATTGTTAGGAGTACTTCTTGTCACTACTGGAAAAAACTTGTGTACTTCTGATACTTACCAGGATCCTTGATCTTGAGGTAAAGCTTGGTTGCATTAGTTGACGTTTGGAGAATATTCTACCCTTGGATACTAAGAATAAAGCAAGACATGAAGAGGAAACCGACTACATGGTGTCTGACTTCAGCTTGGTTACCTCCTTTACCGTGCTGGTCAAATGAAAATATTGTACAATATTTGGGGGGGGGGGTAACATTGCCCACTACTGGAGTGCATGGCTGAATTTCTTGTATGTTTGAATAGTTACTGCATTCATACAAGCTTACTCCTGTGAACACTTAAATTATGTAATGGCTTTATTTTCTAAGCTAATGACCTCTGGATTCTTTTTCTTGGTATATTGCTGGTATCAGTCTTCACACTTTAAAAATGTTAACATGTGCTATTTCAGCCTCTAACCACTAGGTTCTCACTTTTAAAGTGTTTGGCAGCCTTGTTGCCCTAATGAGAAATATCGGAGTCCACATATCAATCTGCTGTGTCTTCAGTACTATGCTCTGGTTCACTATTAAAGTTTACTTTACCTGAGTTACTGTAGTGTTAATGACCTATCTTAAGGTACAGAAGGAGAACTTAGGGCTAATTCTGTAGGCAACAGAGCATTCTCAATACAGAGATGAAATAACTTACTACTAACAAATCATTGAGACGGGCATCAATGAAGTGGAAGCTGGCAACTCCTGTAGTATGGCTGGGGAATTCCAGAACAGCTGCTTCAAAGTCCCATGTGGGAGGCCCTGGGCACAGCATCCCCTCTATGGGTAAGATTGCAAAAAATGTCACCTGGGTCCCTTAATCACTGAACAGAAGCAGTATTCATCCAGAAGTCCTTGTGTGATGAAATATGGTGCCTGTCCCAGACACTGGCTAGGGGAACTGGGGGGAGCATACACATACTGTCCTTGCTTCATATATCAAGAGTATGGCTTGTTTTTCTTTGTAGGTGAACCAAGCCCAGGAGAGAATGGCACCTTTAGCTCTAGGCTTCTGAGTTTACAGCGTTCACAAGGACGTAGAAGGCCTTCTAATATTAACCCTTCAGTTATGGGAAAGGGGGAAAAAGCAATAAGGTCTTTGTGCTCCCAAACTGGCCATGTTCACTGCTCCTGTGGGGCCTCTCAGATCTGTGTCTCCGAGGTCAGCACTGTGTGATGCACTCTGGAGTGGAGGTGTGAGTAAGGGAGAGCTGCCCGTGAAAAGAAGGGGGAGGCAAGAGCAGGCAGAGAGGAGCTAAGTTAAGCTTCCATCCTGACAAAACTTTGACCAACCTGGTGGCAAGTTCCAGACCTTGTGTTGCTCAGTGTCCTAATGCAGACCACAGTGAATAGGCCACCTCACTTAGATGCCCCATGCAAGCTGCCTTAAGAGGGATGACTTGAGGCAAAGAAGCTGTGCATCTGAGACTGATTTTAAAGTAGCTATCAGTCCAGGGTTTCCTGCTGGTGGTCCCCTACAGCTGAGAAGCAACCACTCCTGGAAGGGAGGGATCTGGGTGGAACCTCTCCATGTCCACTACAACAAGGGCTGTTTATAGGAAATCATGGTTCTTGGTAGCCTGCCTAGCGGGAAAGAGCCTGCTTCCTGATCCATTTCCTGAGTCAAGTCTCTTTACTTCTAGGTTGTCACGTGGACCCCTATAAGCAGCTTCTGAAATAGTGCTCATTTCCAAGGTGCATGGTATTCTACCTGCATCCACAGGTGGCCCTTGTGAAGGCAAGAGAAATGTGGGAGGAATGGCTTAGACTGAGCTGTAATACCATTTGTTTCACCAGGGCCAATGTCAAGTATTCCAGCCAAAACTACTTGTGACCCAAATATTCCAGTTGGACCCAAATACCTATTGGAAAATGGAGATGGGAAGCATGGCATCTTAACTGCCTGCCATGGCCTCTGTACTACAGATCTATTTCTCAACACAGGTCCACAGAACAGCAACTGCGTGTCCTGCACACTTCATTAGAATCAACTCACCAGAGAACGCTCGGATGAAACAGCTGGCTGTTGCTGAATTTGCTTTTGGGCCAGAACTGATAGTTGCCCCTCCACCCTCCCCCATAGACTCCAATTTCCCATAGTTCTCGATCATCACCTTGGCTGGGAGTTGATACCTGGTGGTGTTGACCAGTTTCTTCCTGTTAATGCATCTGATGAGCTAGTGAACATAAGCTTCTCATAGGAATACTGGATATTTGTGAGCTACAGTAGGGAAAGGAAGTACTAGAAGTTACTCAATAGGATCACAGTTTGACATTCGTACCCCTACTAGATCCTATCATCAGCCTAGTCTTCTCTTTCTAACAGCTTAACATGCAAAAAGGATGATTCATGGCATGACAGTGGCTTGCTTGTCATGTTGGACCATAGCACTACTATTTCTTCCTCTTGGTCTTGGGACCTGCTGGTCATGTAGTGCCATGCAGATGTTTCCATGGTGTGTGGTTGCTCCCAAACTTTGTTTGCTTTGTACTTTGGAAACTTATTTGTTAAATGTTTCCAGAGAAGATCAGCATGAACAAAACATGAACAAAACAAAATCACATGATGTGCCCCCTTCTTTGACAGATTCCCAGATAGTGGACAGTGATAGGCTATACTTGTACATATTATAAAACCATTTAGCCTGAATAGACTTAATTTTTCAGTAAACATACTACTGTTCAAGTAGAAGTGGCAGTTCCCATTAATCACTGCACATGTTCCTTGTGTTATCAGTATATACTTCAAGGCCTGTCAAGTTCCATAACTTCCTTGGACAGCGTGTCCACAGATGTACTCACTGTAAAAATCGGCCACTAGTGTGGCCTAAATGTTACACTGCCTAAAGCAATGGTCAGGTTTTTAAAACTAGCTTCGTGTGGCTCACGAGGAACTTCCAGTATTAGGGTAGAAGAACCCACTAAGTGTTTCTGCATGTAACAGCTCCCAGAAAGAATCAAAGGTAGGTACAGCATGTCTGCCTTAAAGTGCAGCAGTCTTGCTGTGATAAAAGCAAAAGCTTTGCTCTTTTTGAAGAGGTATTGGAGATCTTTGGCTCACAGGAGTAGGCAGACTTCTTTCAAGCACACCTGTGAAGATGCAGGAGGTAGCAGTTTAATCCCTGACTCATGTACCCAGCTTGTGATGCCCTGTCACTTCACTGAGGTAGGCATGCTCAGTAGCCCTGGTAGGGACCCTTCTACTGAGGGGGCAATTGGTCTGAAGGGAATTCTTTGACTTGTCTAATCTCCTGGGGAATTAGACTGCTCATGAGTCTTCCCTAAGGTAGCACGTGGTCCTTCGCCTCCAAACGCTCGAGACTTGGCATTAAAGCTCATCTTGCCAGATGGGTAGAGTCATGTATTCTTCATTGAAGTCATTGGGAGCATAACTTTATGATCTGAAGTCCACCATCCACTAGCATCTTTAGTGTAACCTCATTGTTGAGCCCATTCGATCTCATTCAGTCTAGTGAGGCTCTTAGGTAGTGGCTGCAGGCTGAGGTATTAGAGCCATTTTCAGAGCTTCCTGTGCAGCAACTCTTTCTACCACTTTATCTGCGAGTGCATTTTCCTTGATAACATCAATTTTCCTTCTAATGTCTCTTATGGTGAATAAGCACCACATCTGAAGGTTCCAGTACTACTGAGAGAGGAAATATCCTCTTCCCATATTTAACTGGGTGACTTTGTCAATAAGCCTCTTAAAGTTTTATTTAGTGAATATAAATTTCCAAGTACAGCTTATGGATTACAATGCTTTTTCTTCCCTATAACTTCCCTCCCACCTGCAAACCTCTCATCTCCCACTCCCTCTCCCATCCCATTCACATCAAGATTCATTTTCAATTATCTATATACAGAAGATCGATTCAGTACATATTAAGTAAAGATTTCAAGTTTGCACCCACATAGAAACAAAGTGAAAAATACTGTGAGTGCTAGTTATAGCATTAAATCACAATGTACAATACATTAAGGACAGATCCTACATGAGGAGTAAGTGCACAGTGACTCCTGTTGTTGACTTAATTTGACACTCTCGTTTATGGCGTCAGAAATCTTCCTAGGCTCTAGTCATGAGTTGCCAAGGCTATGGAAGCCTTTTCAGTTCGCCAACTCTGATCATATTTAGACAAGGTCATAGTCAAAGTGGAAGTTCTCTCCTCCCTTCAGAGAAAGGTACCTCCTTCTTTGGCCCTGTTCTTTCCATTGGGATCTCACTCGCAGAGATCTTTTAGGTTTTTGTGTTTTTTTTCTTGCCAGAGGGTCTTGGCTTTCCATGCCTAAAATACTCTCATGGGCTCTTCAGCCAGATCCGAATGCCTTAAGGGCTGATTCTGAGGCCAGCTATTTAGGACATCTGCCATTCTATGAGTCTGCTGTGTATCCCGCTTTCCATGATGGATTGTTCTCTCCCTTTTTGATTCTATCAGTTAGGATGAGCAGACACTAGTCTTGTGTGATCCCTTTGACTCTTAGACCTATCAGTGTGATCAATTGTGAACTGAAATTGATCACTGGGACTAGTGAGATGGCATTGGGACATGCCACCTTGATGGGATTGAATTGGAATCCCCTGGCATGTTTCTAACTACCGTTTGCGGCAAATCCGATTGAGCATGTCCCAAATTGTACATCTCCTCCCTCTCCTATTCCCACTCTTATATTTAACAGGGATCACTTTTCAGTTAAATGCCTAAATGTGTGAAAGTTCAACCAATAGCATTAAGTAGAAAAACTAAAAGGGATAAAGTATTAAATTGTTCATCAACAGGACAAGGGCTGATCACCTTGGTGAGTGGGTTAATTAGCATAGTCACACAGGATGTCGTGTTTTGCTGAAGTACCTGTGCTTTAGCAATAGGGAAACTATTCATGAACCCACACCACTCTCACATTTTCCTTTTTCTTGTGCTCTGACTTAAGTATACGTATAATACATACACATAAAGGTACATAGCAAATTCATTGGAAGGAATCCATATAGAGCTGTTTCTGCTATGATTTCACCATCAATGTTGATCATATACAAGTATACTCATTGCCAAGCTTTTCTGGGCCTCTATTAGGCCTAATACTTCTGTTAATGTGAAAGAAGATCAGTGAAAAAGCAAAATGAGACATGTGCCTGAAAGCGTGCCTCATGGAATACAGCAGGTTGCCAACACTTCGTGTTCCCATGCAGCTGAATTGGCTGAGCACTACAGGCTCATCAGAGTACTTTGTATTTGCATAGTGTCTGGTAGGTCTTAAGGGAGTGTTTCCCAGCTTTCTATTGTACCTGCACCAAGTGAGACAAACTCCAAAATGGGTTTAGAGAAGGTGTAAAACCGAGAGCAGAATTTAAAGAACATTGAGTACAGGCAACCCCACAAGGAGAGAGAGAGCCCCCTTTAGGGGGTCGTAAAGCTGCATATGAAGAAATAACAAGGAGAAGACAGCCACTACCACTGTATGCGACAGTCCCTTTGCAATAGGTGGTAGTTCCCTCATTGAACATACAAATGAGATAGTTTAGATGCAGTTCAGTATGTGTGGTATTCTCCGGGAGTTAGAGATTAATTTCCCTGTGTTCATGGCATCTCATCCTTCCAAGACCTGGATGAGACATGTGCATCATGGGAGAATAGACATACTTGGTATGTAAGAGGGTAGAGTTACAGTGCAGGTCTCAGACAAGTTGTAGGGAGATTACAAGGGTACAACTTGTCTCGATTTTGACTTCTATCTTGCTGCATAGTTCCCTAATATCATTTGTAGAAAGTTGGCCAGTCAAAATGTGCAAAATGCAAATCCAGAGAGCAAAGAATGGCTCTGATCATTTAGTTCATGATATATACAGTAAACTTCTGTCTGAAGGGGAGCTTGGAGACTCTTAAAGCACACCTATAGCACTTTATACGCATCAGGGCCATTGTTAGGATTTCACTTCCGTGGAGGATATAGTTCATGTTACTCAAATTGGAGTCCTTAGGCAAACTTGCCCAGGGAAATTCATGTCCATCTCCTCAGATTTCAGTGGCTTCCAGTTACATCCTGTGTGGTTGTCGCAAAGTGTTTCACCATGAAGACACTAGACTTCAAACCTAGTTTCTTCAGGACAGTATGAATGTCAATGAGTTTTTAAAACTTTAAAGTTATGGCTTTGCAAAAACTGGGGAGGGAAGGGAGGGCAATGTGGTTGTCTGCTTGGGACTACTTATGGAATGCATAAATCTGTTTTATCAGTGAGAATCTAGAGGCAAAATGTTGGATTGTTCATAGTTTTATACATTTAAAACTTTTGCAAAGTTTCCATGCAGGTCACTTGCAGCTTGCCCTATGGTTAACATATTAGCATGCTAAGTTTGAGTCTGGAAACCATCACCCAACTTGTCCTATTAACATTAATATCTATGTCAATAGCCAAAGCTATCATGAATGAAACAAAGTATACCAAGGTGTAGAAATGAAAATAGAAATTCAGTTTCGACTGTGAGCCTTCAGGAGATGGGAAAGGTGAAAGCGAAGGGTTTGAGTGTTCATACCGCTTGGAACAGGCTCTTGTGTAAGCATGGAGGTTGACGGAGGCCACGTGGGCTATGTGTGAAGCACCAGAGTGATCCCTGAGGTATAGCCCCTGACTCCCAGTATTAGCAACCTTCCAAACAGATCCTGGGATTCTGGGGAGCTTGTGTGCTACAGTGCTGTAGAAAAACTCGGGGTCCAAATCTGTCAGAACCCTCCATCTTAACCTTCACTGTGCTCTGACCTGCTTGTCCTTGGATGTGCAGTATCCCAGAGGACTTGAAAGGCAGAGCCTCAGGAGTAGCTGAGTCCATAGACAAAGGGCGGGACAGTATGGATGATAGGACTGGGTGAGTGGGAGCAGTCCCTGTGGGTTGGCAGCCTATGACATGGCTGGTACCTATGCCTGAGACAGCACCTTTCCTTGAAGGTGCATGGAGTAACTTTGTTTTGGATTAATTGACAGGGCAGGAATGATGTCATTTCTCAGATGTGGTTATGGGGACTAGGGTTTCTTCGGGTCCTCTGTTAAATTCTATTTCAATGATCACTCATCCTAAAGAGAAGCTGTGTTGTGTAATACCCCATGGATTGGCCTATGTCACAACAAGGAACATAAGGCCTCAGCCTGAAACAGGAACTGAAATTTACCATTAATTGTAAGTGAGCTTTGGAGGTAGACAGATGGAGCAACTATTGAATACCCAGGGAGTAGCCTCAATAAGAATCATCCCTAGCCAGCAAGTTGAACGGAATCCCATGGGAGATTTTAACCTAGGACAATTAAGTTCAGCTGTGCCTATAATCTTACTATAATGTGTTTCATGTTGCTGTTTTAGTTATTTAGCTAATAACTTTAGAAAGATACCAGAATACACGTGGAAAGCTGAAGCATAGTAGATCACATGCTGGTAGACAGTCTTCAGACACCTTGAGTCATGCAGGATCTTTCAACAGGAATTGCATGTTCTTGTAATGCCTCTTTCATGGTCAGCTTGGTGATAACACCAACGCTTTATCAGGGTGGAGAACCTCTTCCCTGCTAATGGTCATTAGGATACTTATAACATTCATGGGCCATACAAAACTACCAACTTAAAAATAAGCCTGCTATAGATTGACTGGAGTGTCCTACCTGTGGCTGCATCTTTCAGGGCAAGTCCAAGTGGTTTCGTGGGCCTTCTATGGCCTGTGGCCCACATGTTTCCCACCCTGGCTCTATACTATGAATGTGACAGTGATAAAGGCTATCTTTCACACCTATTAACTGGATGATAGTTACAAGAAAACTTGAATATGCTCAGAATTCTTGCATTGTATTGCGAAAATGAAATTTACAGGGATGGTAGTGAGTAGTGTGGGAGGGCCTTCCAGGATCACGGCAGAATGACACAGTAAGAGATAAGCATCGTGCTGTGCTCTTGTTAGAGCACCCACAACCTGAGCTCGCCTCCCCCCCATACTCAAGAAATCCCCACACATGTACCCTTCTGCACTAATGGCCTTAAGACACTATACTGATAGAAGTGTCGTGTGAGCTGCACTAAACAAATCTCATCATGGCTCACGTTCATGTCCCAACCATCCCTATTCCTTAGCTGTAAGTCTGATCCTAAATCAGTCTTGCAGCTAGGAGACTGCTCCACAGCCTTGCTGACAACCGGGGTTTTTGTTTTGTTTTTAAAGCTCTGAGGGAGTTCAGTGAGTAAACTCCATGCTGGTTTTAAGTGGCTCAGGTTTTCTGGCTCTTAAAATGTACTATTGGTTATTGAGTCGGAATGGAAAAGCACTGGCGAGCCATTTGGTAGATAAAGTATCTCCAGGGAGCATGTTCTAGAGGTGGGGGTGGCAACCAGGTCTGCTGTGGAATCGGCCAGTGCCAAAGATAAGTATTGCTTGGCATGGTTCAATCATTGCCTGCCTTGTTGAAATGTGAGAGCATACTTAGGTTCTTGGGTATGGAGTTCATTTATACATACCTAGTGGCTACTTTATTTCCCCCAAAAAAGCATGCCTGGCCTTGACCTTGTATCTTTTGTGTGTTAGAGGTTTTTAAATATTGAATGTTAGTCTCTAATACCTTACCACTTGGTCATAAACTCATAACCTCTATGGTCCTTTTTGTATGCTAAGTAGCTTGTACAGATGAATTTGTCACTGAGGTCCTTGTTCCCTATCCTTTAGGAACCAAATTCTTTAACCTCTCGTTACTTTCCAGAGATTGCATGATTGCATTAACGTTTCGAAAAGTAGAATCGATATTTAAAAAAATGAATTATATTTGAGGAAGGTATTTGAGCGATACAGTTCTAGATGAAGGCATCATTCTAGACCAAAGGTGGTTCAGAATGTCCACTCTATCATTTGAGTTACACTTGTCAGAAGACAAGACCTGTGACTTGTTGCACTTTGTATTTGTCACTTATGACCACTTTCTGGCAGCTTTAAGCCTCTGATTGGCTAGAAGTTGTGTGGCTTTGTTTGCTCGAGATGCAGTTGCTTGTTCATAAGGGTAGCTTCTCAGTTTTCAATTAGTTTTCGAATCAAGCTTGTTATAATTGACTATGGAAGTTCTGTTCAAATATACTTCAATAGTGTAAGCACTGCTTTGTACCTTACTGCTTTCAAAAAACTTACTTGCAATGTATCAAAGATTAATTCCTGTTAGTAGAGATCCTGGCCTAGTTCAGATTCTCTAAACAATCTGATAGTAGTACTTCATTATCTTTTCCATGTTGGATTTGCTGGTATGCATGTGTGATAAGATGGTGTGGTCTAATGACTCATTTGTCAAATAGCCAGCTAATTGGCTGTAACCCACATTTATGTAAAATACTAAGTATAACTGGAGGTTTTCTCTTTTATAAGCATTCTGCCACATTTATAGGAATCCATCTTGGTTGCATTTGTCCACATCTAACCCTTCAGTGAATTAAATGCTCTTACTGTTAAACTCAATCACATGTCTTTGAAGTTAGATACTACTTGTTTGGGCAATTGCCTGAAGTCCAAAAGACTTAGACTGCCAGCTATTCGAATTCTGTAGTCTAAACAAATACAAGTTATGTGCCTGATTAAGCAACTTTCTAAATAAGGCATTAAAACTTGATACCTGTTAAACTTAGTTTGCTTAAGTGTGAAGGTTTCTAGAACTGTACAGCATTCTGCACCAGATGATTCTGTTACAGGAATGTTTCCTGGTTTTTATTACAAGTTCTTGTCTTCAAGTGAAGGAAGAACTCAGAGGCTTAAGTAAGGTATACCAAGGAGAGCAGGATTTGGAGAATAAGAATATATTCACGTGAGTGTGGGCAACCCCATGAAGACAGATCACCAACACAAGAGGGCCAGAGACTTGACTACAGGAGAAAGCAAGAGAAGTGCCAGAAGGACCACTCCCAAATAAACAGGCTTGCTTTAGGGAGCAAGGAGTGGCATCGATTATTAGGGAATGCAGTTTGAGTAGGGTTTAATGTGAGTTTCCTGAGAGTTACACTGTGCTTCCATCTGCTCATCATGGAGTCCCCTTACTGGTCCCGGATGAGATGCAGGTCCATCATGGGCGGGTTAGTATACTAGATTGACTTGTAGGAGGATGCAATTATCTGCAGGGTGTAGGAGACAAATTGTGGGAGACTCCTCCAGCTCATTCATCTCTGCCTGTATCTTCCATATGAGCTCCAAATTTACCACTCTTCCAATGACCTCCAAAGGTATTACACTTCTATAGGCAGAAAGAAAGGAAAGGTGTTAGTGTCTTGTAGAATGTGGCATTTGTCTTGCTATAATCTGGCCACCTTCAGCCTGGGATTGCCAGAGGCTTAATTGCTCAGGTACAAGAGAATACTCAGGTGATAACCTGATTAAACATGAAGCTAGATTGTAGTTAATCTCATATGGAGGCCTGAGTAGGACAAACGTGTGCAGCTATGGATGTTGGTTTATGGCAGTTTATACTAGTTCAACAAAGACCATTTAATAGGCTACATAGGAGTTTATAGGAATTCTAGAGTTCAGTTAGAAATGTGACATTCTGCTAGGTAAACTAAAACTGGAGAAAACAGTCTCTAACCTTTTTAGTACTTAATGACAGATGCGAATGCTTGTTAGAGTGGTTGAGTTCGGGTCCCACTTCTATTTAACTGCCATATACCTTTTGGTAACTGTTCCTCTGAACCTGCTTCATGATCTGTCGGGCGTCTTAACCAGCCTGCAGAATGGTATGAGATGAGAGAAAGCACTATGAACTTTTTTTACTCAAAGGTTTGTCTGCTTTTTAAAATCTTAACACCAGTGTGTAACGCTTGGTCACTTAAGATTTTGAGAGTCAGGTCTTCCATCCACAGGTTCACTCCCCAATTGGCCGCAATGGCCAGAGATGTGCTGATCCAAAGCCAGGAACTGCTTTTGGGTCTCCCACATGGGTGCAAGGGACCAAGGACTTGGGACATCTGTTTCCTCAGGCCATAGCAGAGAGCTGGATTGGAAGTGGAGCAGCCAGGACTGGAACCTGTGCCCATGTGGGATGCCGGCACTGCGGTTGGTGGTTTTACCTACTATGCCATAGTGCTGGCCCCTACTTGGACATTCTTATGGACTAGTTTAGTATTCCAACACATACACCACATGAGCTGATTCTGCCAGCCAAATAGCCTGGCTATGTCCTTTTTGTGTTTGGAACTTAGCAGATCCTCTGTTCCAGTTCCTCATACAGAATAAGTCACTAAGAACTACAGTTGCCTCTTTAACTTTTATTTAATGAATATAAGCTTCCAAAGTACAGCTTATGGACTACAATGGCTCCCCCCCCCATAACTTCCCTCCCACCCGCAACCCTCCCCTTTCCCACTCCCTCTCCCTTTCCATTCACATCAAAATTCATTTTTGATTCTCTTTATATACAGAAGATCAGTTTATACATTAAAGATTTCAACAGTTTGCACCCACACAGAAACATAAAGTGAAAAATACTGTTTGGGTACTAGTTATAGCATTAAATCACAATGTACAGCACATTAAGGACAGAGATCCTACATGAGGAGTAAGTGCACAGTGATGCCTGTTGTTGACTTAACAAATTGACACTCTTGTTTATGGCGTCAGTAATCACCCTAGGCTCTTGTCATGAGTTGCCAAGGCTATGGAAGCCTTTTGAGTTCCCTGACTCTGATCATATTTAGACAAGGTCGTAGTCAAAGTGGAAGTTCTCTCCTCCCTGCAGAGAAAGGTGACTCCTTCTTTGACCGGTTCTTTCCACTGGGATCTCACTCGTGGAGATCTTTCATTTAGGTGGTGTGCGGTTTTGTGTGTGTAGCTTTTTTTTTTTTTTTTTTTTTTTGCCAGAGTGTCTTGGCTTTCCATGCCTGAAATACTCTCATGGGCTTTTCAGCCAGATCCACATGCCTTAAGGGCTGATTCTGAGGCCAGAGTGCTGTTTAGGAATCTGGCATTCTATGAGTCTGCTGTGTATCTCACTTCCCATGTTGGATTGTTCTCTCCCTTTTTTTTTATTCTATTGGTTAGTATTTGCAGACACTAGTCTTGTTTGATCCCTTTGGCTTAGTCCTATCATTATGATCAATTGTGAACAGCAATTGATCACTGGGACTAGTGAGATGGCACTGGTACATACCACCTTGATGGGATTGATTTGGAATCCCCTGGTATGTTTCTAACTCTACTGTTTGGGGCAAGTCAGCTTGAGTGTGTCCCAAATTGCACATCTCTTCCCTCTCTTATTCCCACTCTTATATTTAACAGCGATCACTTTTCAGTTAAGTTTCAGCACTTAAGAATAACTGTGTATTGATTACAGTATTCAACCAAAAGTCTTAAGTAGAACAAACAAAATACTAAGAGGGATAATGTATTAAGTTGTCTCTTAGTACTACAGAATCCCAGACACCATTACTGTTTTAGTATCCATTCGTAAACCTCCCTCTACATATCTTGGATTCTAGTGATCACTGTCCTAAATGCATGTATATTAAACTCCTTAAGTTTCCATCTATGAGAGAATAAGTACTGGTTTACTTGTATCTGGCTTATTTCACTTAATCAAGTTCCATGTGTTCTTAAAAATGGTGAGTGTTTCCCTTTTAATGGCTTGGTAATACTACTTTGCACACATGTGAAACATTTTCCATTTGTCGGTGGACACTTAGTTGATTACAAACCTTGGCTATCATGAGTAGTGCTATGTTGAACATAGTAGTGCAGGTGTCTGCTTTTGAGGAAAGAATGGCAGAAAAATTACGCCCATGGGACTAAAATCTTAATTTCCTCAGGCACCCTTTAACCCTATTGAAGAAAATGGAACCTATTCAGAGGCTATAAAGAAGCCACAAGAATAGCCTAAGAAGCTAAGCTTTGGTTTCATGACCTGAGACAACTTTTTGTTTTGATACAAGTTTCATGTACTTCATATAGATCTAGTGGCATACTTAATTCCCCTCTACCATCCTCCCTCTCCTATTCCTACTCTTCACAAAGATTCATTTTCAGTAGGCTTCATACTCACAAGTTGAACCCTACACTAAAGAACTCAACATACAGCATAAAGAAAAAACCACTCTCCCTCAACAGACAAGGGCTGTAAACAGTCATTGAATCTCAATGTCCATTTCACTCCAATTCATTACATTTTAGATTTAGATACTCCACTAGTTACCCCAGATCAGGGAAAACATCTGTCACTTTGGGACTGGCTTATTTCACTAAGTAAAATGGCTTCTAGTTGTATCAGTTTTATAAAACAGGATTTCATTTTTACAGCTGGGTTGTAATCCATTTTGTGTGTATATGTATCACTTCTTTAGTCTTCAGTTGGACATCCAGGTTGATTACATACCTTAGCTATTGTGAATTATGCTGCAATGAACATGGGGGTATAGGTAATGTTTATGCGATGATTGACTTTGGGTAAATTCCCAGGAGTGGGATCGCTAGGTAATGTGGTAGGTCTATATTCAGATTTCCAAGGAATCCTCAATACTGTTCCACCATGGCTGTACTAGTTTACATTCCCACCAACAGGTTAGGATACCTTTCCCCAACATCCTCACCAGCACTTGTTTGTTGATTATGTATGAAATCCATTCAAACTGGGATGAGATGGAATTTTACTTGCATTTCCCTGATGGCTAGTGATCCTAAGCATTTTTGTCAACTGTTACTTGAATTTCCTCTTAAAGCCTGTTCAAATGCTGTGCCATTTCTTAACTGGATTATTTTTGTTGAATTTGAGCTCTTAATAGATCATGGGCATTAATCCTTTATCAGCAGCATAGTCGGCTGTCTCTGCAATGGGAATGGTGTTTGGTCTGTGTCCACAAGTGGTAAGGAGAGCCAGACCTACTGACTTTGATATGAGCCTGGTACCTGTAACTCCCACTGTGGCTACTGCTACGGAAATGGTGCCGGAGCCTGACTGCCTTTCTGGAGAAGCCAGAAACAAGATGACGATGGTGGTGACTGAAGATGCTGCTCCCCAGTCAAGCAGCCAACAAGTGGGCAGACCTGAGCAAATTGGAGAAGCGTAGCAAAATCACACTGACATCTCAATGATTGTAACTTTCACTAGCTCCTACATCCTGCTGGCCAAAGTTTAGGCAACTTATGCAGTAATGGCTACCATTGACACTATCCTACAGCACTCTGAATAAATGAAAGCAAAAGGGACTCAACTTCCTTCAAGTGGATTCATTCAGTGTTGCAGTCTACTGTGTTGTAGCTGTTTGCTGCTAGGCTTGCTGCCTAGTGACCCTGATGGAGGTGGTGCATGGACAAGGAAGAGTGAGCAAAGTAAAAAGCAGAGGAAGTCTCCTAGCAGCTGGGAGGGGTCCCAAAGGAGTTGGTGGCCAGGCCTCGCTAAGGATTTTTATACACTTCCTAATGAGGAAGTTTGCCTGATTACCTCTAACATATGTCTTGACTATTCAGGGGGCTGACTGCAGAGTAGTCTTTTCTAGAAGCTCCCAGAGCACTCATTGAGGTCTGAGATGGGCAGGCTGTTCTGCAGATGCAGCATCTGAAGATTCTTTATCCCCTTCTACCCCTCTGTTATGGGGTAATTCTCCAGGGGGCCCCCATGTTATTTTCCCTTCCAATTCCTTGTAGTCCCTGTCAGTATTATTGACCATATGGTCCACAAAGACCTCATTAGGATGATCAGGGCTTGAAAAGGATGTGAAACGTGTTCTGTGGAGCCTTTGGAGGCTGGCGAACAGAACATTGCAGAGACAGAAGTAGGTTACATGAACCAACACAAAAGCTAAAACAGGGGCTAGCGTGAGTAGAAGCCATTACCACCATAGGACTGAAAGTGCAGTGGCAGGAAGGTGTAATCAGAATAAGGTTAAAAGGTGCTGAGCTAGGAGCTGTAGTGCTGTAAGGATGTAGTTCAGAAAGAACAGAAGTTTCTATCGGAACCTGAAACTTCAATGCTACCAGCTGTGTTCCTAAGTGTCAATGCCAAGACAGAAGTAGCAGTTGAAGACTTCTTTCCTGGAGAGGATGGTTACAAGGGAAACACTGAGGAAGAAACTGTAAGGAAACTTTGTATAACTTGATACTACAGCTGACAGCATTCTTGCAAGAGTAAGACAGGAGTTAGCAGCTCAAATCGCTGAAATTTAAATTGTCCCCGAGAGGAGGCAGATTCATTGTGTTGGATTCTTTAAAACTGTCCTGTCTAAAAGCTATTAGTGGGATGGCCTATTGACAATGCAGCTCCGACGTAAAGGGGGCAAAATGTTGGAGTTGATCATGCAGCAGTGAAATACTAACCATTGTGGCATGGCTGATGCTGAGTTCCATAATTGCCCATTAGGCGCCCCAGGTGTACTGGTCTTGAATTAGCATCCTAGCTGCACTCAAGCTCTTGGGGAAAGTAGTACATGGGAAGTGTGGTGTTGCAATGGCTGCCCCCGCGATCCCTGAGTTTGCATAGATTTCCTCCTTAGTGATTGACATCAGTGACTGTGTGTACCACAGCTGCCTTCAAAGTTGTGAAGGCTGGAAAGTCCATGGAGAAGGTGCTGGCAGGCTTGGTGTGGGACCAAGTCCCTACTTTGAAGATGCCCTCTGCCACGAGAGGACAGTGCGTCCTCTTCCACAATGACTCATGAGGGTCTGAATGCTGCAGGAAGTCTTCTGTGTATCGGACTTGATCCCCTTGAAGAAGCCCTTGTGACCTAATGACCTTTTAAAGCTTCACCTCTTTTTCAACAGATGTAGCAGGGAATGCTTTTAAGCCTGTGTGTGTTCTGAAAGCATGCTTGATATGCTGCACTCCGCTAATGGCTGTTTTTCTCTCCTGCCCCAATCTCAGTATGGTTTTGTATTTGCTTCTACTTCTCGGTCTCTACAATTTGATTCAATGGATACTACAAACCATGGACCTTATCCTCGGCTAATCATGAGGTGTATTGCATTCATAGGGTTGTCTATAGTGTTAGTGACCACTCTGATTATACACCTAAAATGGGATTGAATGTACCAGGCTGGTTAGGCAGCATGCCCTGTTGGATCAAACACTAATCCTGGGAGGTGTTGTGAATATAATTTACAGATGTGGGGAAAGTGAGATTGGTTAGGCTCCAGCTCCTTGAAGCTGATATATTTTTGCTAGTCATCGGGCCCAAAGGTTGATGCATTCTGCTAGTCAGGGAGCCCAGGAACTGATGGAGTTCTGCTACATAACTACATGGGTACCTGCCACTACTGTCAGTTTATGACACGGGGTGTAGTGGATTGTGGTCCTCTATGAATGCCTATCCGTAAGCATAGTGGGTTTCCTGTAAGCACTTTCCCACTGCTGTGAGAATGAAGACACTTAGATGCAATTGGCTCTGCAGCAGTTCTTTGGCCTGAATACAAACCTATTCTCAGAGTTGAATGCCTGCTAGAGGTGCGTTGTAAATCTGTAGTCACTTAAAAGGAGATCGCCAGTAGTTGGTAGGCTATGGTGCAGAGCTGAAGCTTCCCTGGTGATGCAATGCTGAGGAAGGTAATTTCGGCTGTGGGACTTCAGGCTTTCCTCTCTGAACGTCCACCCTGTGGATTTGAGGTGTGTCCAGTCAACACCCACAGTTGCAAAACAGTTCTTTTGGACAGTTCAACTCAAACCTGGTGAAAATAGGCTCTGGAAGACCACATTTTTGCTACCTTAGAATGTTTTTGGTCAAACTAAGTAAAATTGACTTGGCTAGTTGCTCATAACTGTTCATGTAAAAGATCTGAACTCTAGCACATATCCTGAATATCTGCTTGACTGCCAAACCACAGCTTAAGTCTAGGCTAACCCTGTGAGCGAGTCCCAATGTTGATCGAATTCAGTCACAAAGGGAGTCTTCGGTAAAAGCAAAGGCATAGATTTGGGAGGGAAAGGGGACATCTAGGCAGGTTCCGTGAAGCTGAAGACCTCAACCCCACATTCTGAGTAGTCTACACCAATAATTGCAGCCCTTCCTCTACTCAGGATTAGCTCTCAATTCTGAGGTTAAATCTTAGGATAACCAGCATTGCCTTGCTGACAACCTATCCCTGCCACATCTTGGTTTCTAGGCTAGTATTAGAGTTCACTCCAAAAGGGTTAAATATAAAGGGTGATATATGAGGAAGTGCACAATACATCAAAACAAGTGTAATTTTTCCAGAAGCATGGAGGCATGTAGAAATACACCTTGAAGGGTGAGGTCATGCTGGACAGAACATGTAGTTGAATCAGGTTTAGGTGACTGGTACGGGACCACTTATTGTAGCTTCTGGATATAATTTGGCTGTATGGGTGAGATAGGGTTTTTGTGTGCTTGTCTGAAATGGGCTCAAAGGCAATGTGTAGGAGGAAGACATCACCACACATAGACAACTCCTTAGTTCTTACATGGGCTATTGGGCTGAGTCCAGGAACCAATTGACAAAGTTGCTTAGAAATTACAGAAGCCTCCAAGCCTTGTTAAGCTATGTATGTAACACTCAAAGAATGGTGTCTAATATAATGGCCAAAACAAGATGTTTTTTGACTAAGGCAACAGTAAATATGAAGAAATGACAGGGAAAGATACATCTGGAATAAGCAGTGAATTCTAAGCGAGTTCCTGGTAGACCTATGAAGGTGGGAAGCTAGTATATAAGGGTTATTTTGGGTTTATTCAGGTCTACTGCAGTCTGAGAAGGACTGTTGAGGGAGGTATGTCTTCCCTGCACCAAGACCAAAGAATCTTTTACTGTGTTCCTGGAAGAAAAGACAAATTAGACAACCGTTTTAGCAACCGCAGCTTCTCCAATGCTTCAAGTTGGAAATGATCAATGTACTGAGAGAACATAGTTCTTGGTTAACATACCCTTAACTCCTTCAGTGACCTTTGCTGAATGAGGTTGAAATGCTGCATCTGTGGGTCTCCTGTACATAAAACACACCCAATCTTGAGACTGTAGCAGATGTTTTATATAGTACCTGCTAACTCCAGAGTACAGAGAACAAGATTTGTACCATGAATGGAATAACATGCATTTAACTCTTTGAATAGCCTTTGCTAAATGAAGTTGAAATGCTGTATCTGCAGGTCTCCTGCACAGAAAACACATCCAATCTCGAGGAGACAGTAGCAGATGTTTTATATAGTACTTGCTAACCCCAAAGAATAGAGAACAAGCTCTGAACCATTAATGGGTAGGAGAAACTTCTCAGGGGAGCTGTAGCTTTCTTGCAGCTCTTGGTGACTCTCTAAAGGTCTGAGATTAGGAATTCGATTTTTGAACTAAAATGTCTCTAACTAGAATGACAGGACACCTGGAGTTGCAGGTGCTGAGTGGTTGTGCTTAAACACAGGAGACAAGGTGGTACAAGTAATGTAGGGGACGGTGAAAAAACAGCACAGCATCTTTCATAGATGTGTATGGTGGTCACTGTCAGTCTGGTGTCTCTAGATAACCAGTAGTCCCATCTACTAGTTAACTTTGTGTGGATAAAAGTAGTTCAGGTGTAGTGAATAGAAGTCTAACTTAAATCATCAAACCATAGTTTAATTCTTACAATGGAGCAATTCATGGACTCAAATTCCCTTGAGTGAAGAGGTTTAGCCCCATTGAGTGACCTTGTTATACTGCCAAAGTTATGCTGTTAATATTTTTCCTCAGTTTTAAGACCAATTACCAATGTGACTTAATTGAGGAAAGGAAAAGTGCTTCTCGGATGACTGGACATTGGCTATGAACTGATGTCATTTCCATGAGACCCAAAGTAATGCTGCTACAGTGCAAGTAGCAAGATAGGGACTCCAGATGATAGACTGTTAGCTCAGACTACTGCACAATGTGAGTCCAGGGGATCCCCAGCCCATCTTGTTTCCCTAGTTATAGAATGTACATGAAGTCATCACATAGTTGATGGAAAATGCATATTAAAGAAATTAGGCAGATTGCAAAAAGTTCCAAAATGTATCATTTATACTTGCCATAAACTCTTAAGATTTATTTATTTGAAAGAGTTAGAGGAGAGGCAGAGAGGTCTTCCAGCCTATGGTTCACTCCCCAAATGGCTGCAACAGCCGGAGCTGCACCGATCCTGAGCCAGGAGCCAGGAGCTTCTTCCAGGTCTCCCACGTGGGTGCTGGGGCCCAAGGACTTGGGCCATCTCCTGCTTTCCCAGGCCATAGCAGAGAGCTAGATTGGAAGTGGAACAGCTGGGTCTCGAACCAGCGTCCAAATAGGATGCCGACACTTCAGGCCAAGGCATTAACCCACTGTGCCACAGCACTGGCCCCTACCATAAACTTCTTGAAGTATCTTTGTAACTAGTAAATACAGTATCTAGCAGACTCTTCACATTGATTTCTTGACTTTGGGAGTGAGGGGTATACAGGTGGGAAAGACTCAATGGAAGCCATTCAAACTGCCTCTACTTACAGAAGCAGTAAACTGAAAATGGTACCACCATGAACATGAGATGCAGGTTTGGTGACTTACCACCTTGTCAGTCAGTTGGTCTATTTGGCTCATGCAGAAAACAAATCTTTGGGATTGACAGTCCTGGATTATAAGCATAGTTGACTCCATTTTGCAGTTATTGAATTGGTTGAACTAATGAACCCATCCTCTGTCTATGCAGCTATTGACTTGAGTGTATTTGATTCTGTACCTGTCAGTACTGTCTACTCAATGAATGTGCTTACGGCAACTCTGCCTTAAGGCACCAACTCTGCAGCCCTGTGTCATGGTTTAGTCCACAGGGATCCTGTTCGAATTGCCCTTCTGAAGACAATATACTTGTTCATTATACTGACTTCATACTGGTTGGACTTGGTAATCAGTATAAAGTACTCATGAGATTTGCATGTCAAACGCCACAAAAATTCAAAGCCTTTCACTTAAATTTCTAAAGTGCCACTGGGGTGGGTATGTGAGACACTGTCTCCTAAAGTGAACAATTGACTGCCTAATCCCTCCTGATAGAGAAATGGGCCCCTGGCTAGGTAGACTGGGTCTGGGGGCCCCTTCACACTATGTGCAGGTGAGAAGTGATGTAACCATGTTCTGTGAACATTGTCCCGTGCTGATCAAGGTTTTTCCATGCCATTGTAACTGATCTAGGTAATGAGAATGCTACATAGTGGGGAAGCCTCAAGTGTTTAGAGTCTAGTTGGAAGCATCACACAACCTGCAAGTTAAAGTCATCCCTCTCCTGAAGTAATCAAAAGAATGTCCTCCTTCACAGCCTATAAGACCCTTAGACAATCAACCTTAAGCGGTGCTCTTCAGACCATTCTCGGTGTTGCTGGGACCTCTTGGTGTCTGCTTAACTTTGAGTGAACTACTTCTGCTTTTTACGCCCCTCCTAACCCAGAGAAGAATTGTAATAACAGCAGACTCCTGCAATACTACACCAAGAGGCACATGGTCTAAGGAGCTTTTGTGAATGTAAGCAACTATGTGTTCCTCGTGGGATTTACCAGGCTGTTTACCAAGTGATTAGAAAAGCTACTGGCTTGGGGACTGACGTTTGCCTCACTTCAAATCCAGCTCCCTGCTAGTGCACCTGGGAAAGCAGCCAAAGATGGCCTAAGTGCTAGGGTCCCTGCCACACACATTGGGGGCATGGCTAGAGTCCTAGGCTCCTGGCTTCAAGCTGGCATAACCTTCGTTGTTGCCATTGGGAGGGTGAATAAGTAGATGGATGATCTCCAACTCTGCCTTTGAAATCTTAAAACAGCTACTGGTTTTGAGTAGGGTCCAAGACAAGGCAAAGTTCTGCTATTGACCATATGATCCAGCTAACTGAATGCTGATCAATGTGTCTGTGGCAGGAAGACCATTGGAGCCCTTGGCAGGCACTTGTGGATGAATCTCAGCATCCTTAGTGTTGTAGAGCAAGTGCTACCGTCCTCTGGACAATGTACCTCCTTTTTAGGAAACAACTTCTACTCACAGAAAGACAAGATATCATGTATCTTCATAGAAGAGTGTAAGAATGTAATGTGTCCTTTCCTCTTTAAATTCTTGTGATAATGTATTTTCAGTTTATTTAGTGGAGGGATAAGCCTGTGATTTATAGTGTTGAAATAAAATGTAGACAACTTCTTGATAGAAATAGACAAGGGCTATCAACAATCAAATCATGTCAATTTCACTCCTATACTTTCAGGGATTTGTTCTATATAATCAACAATAGGGAAACATTTGTCTTTTGGGGTCTGGCTTGAGAAACAACCTTTTGGTTTGCAATGAGCCCTCAGACTAAAACTTAACCATGTGTCACCAAGCTACCTGAGCTGGTACAGATAGATGTTGCCTGACTCACTGAGTCATGAAGTTGGTTATGCACAGTAGGACTGCATTATCAACTGGGAATGGTTTATGTGATATGAGACTTGAGCAGACCCTGAAGGCAAGCTAACTTGAATTTCTGATTGGTTCACTATTCACAGCTTCCATTCCTGCCTCATATCTTCAGGCCCACACCTTTTGGTTCTTGCAGATTTCCCTACAATAAACTGGTGAGGAAGAAAAATTCAAGTTTGGTTTACAGATGGCTCTCTGATACACAGCTACCATACTGCACACTTGTGGTGGTGGGGAGTAATCAACCAAATGATGGTGGTGAAGGAAAATCCCAGGGCACAGAACAGTGAGTCCGTATTGAGCTTTATCAGTTCATAAGCTGTGGCCAATGCTTGATCTAGATGGTCAGGGGTATAAAAGACTAGAATTAGACAACTGGAGACAGTGTGGTCTAAGAAAATGGATAAACCTTTCTAGTTGGTCTCAAACTACAGCACCAGCTGTTAGCAAAACTGTGCAGGACTGGGACAAAATTCCAGGCTTTAGTATATGCTAAAAATCAGTGGTAACTGACAGCTCTTATTACAGGATGATGACCTTGGTTCTTGTCTCAATTTTTACAGGGACAGTGAACAAATTGAATTTTACTGCAGTGAGAACTATCACAGCAGTCAGGAGAGAGACTCCAAGGGAGGAGTGGCCAGGGAAGCCTGTAGGTACTAGCTGCTTTATCCACAAAGTGGTGCCCTTATTGGTCCTATATTTAACCAGTCAGAAGAAACAGAATAACAGCTAACAAATGGGGAGGCAGGGAAAAACACATCGGAAGGCAGGAATTGATTTTCCTGTCTAGCCTGCTCTCAAAGGTAAGCGTTGTCAAAGGTAGCCTCTGGAAAGAAGCACTTTATTCACTCCCAAAGGAACTCTGCCCTTTTGTTCATTCCAACAGGGACCTGACCTGCCTATTGCAGTTCACTACATGCAGAATAACCAGGTTTCATGAGTTTGGGAATCGAGTGGTGATAAATAAGGGAGCTATCTTTTGATTGCTTACTGAGATGTCCATCTGGTCTGTCAGGTATACTGTCTCTATTACCCTGTTCATTAAACAGGCTAGCATGGTTATTGCTACTATGTTGCTTGTGAGCTCTTTCCTGAATGAACATAACCCCATGAGCTGCTGATCCCCCTGGTAACACAGTGAGGAGGAAGAAACTAAGAGTGCATAAAAGCCATCCGGTTCCAGATGGCCTGAGGCAGGGTTCCCAGATGATCCTGTTGGACAATGTAACCTGTCTTCTGGGTTGCATAAGAATGTTTTCCTAGACCACCTCCGAATTCTGTAGGACAGACAATACCAATCGGCTCTACACCCTTTTCTGTTCTGAAATACAGAAGGTGGACCTTCATCCATGTTACCCCCAAGATTATGGGTTACATTTTGAGGGATTTGTGCCCACAGCCAGCCTATACACACACACACACACACACACACAGGGTAGAAGAATATTTTTTGGGAAGCTGTAAATATGTTGGAACTTGGAAGCAAACCAGCCTTTTCATATCAAAATTCTTATTGTTCAATAAGCTGGGTGGGAGGCTTCCAGCCCTCTCCCTTGGGGCAGTTTGGGAGAGTCAACTGCCCTTCACCAAAGGGGCTATCGTGAAGTTCTGGGAGGGATTACACAGACACTTTACCCAGCAATACCCTAGAACGGGTGCCAGAAGGAGAAATGGAGGACCCATACCCACATCCACAAACTGATCTGAATGTCCACTGGGCTCAGTTCCCTATTGATGTGTGGTATATCAGGTGTTCATGCTTCTATTAAACTTGGCTAGCATGCTGCTAATTGCTTCAAGTGCCTCTACTTGATAGTATGACTCACCAGTGGGATTGCACCTTGTCCCTTGAGGTTCCTCAGATCTCTGTACATAAGGGGGAAGGGGGAACTTGCTGTACCAGTAGGTGGCTCTTTCTGGCCAAGGATCAATGGCAGTGCTGTTGTATGCTAGAGACAAGGAATAATGTCCTGGAATACAGATCATTTAGGGTGTCCCTTAGTCCTATCATGTCCTGTGATTAGTCAATGAAGTGCTTCTAATGGCTGTCTATAAAGGTCTACACCCCTCAAAGTTTGGTCATCCCAAGAGGCAAAGAAACCTGACTAGCTGAAGTCCTCAGAGGGTAAAAGGAATATGGAATGGGCATTGGAAAAAGGTAGTTCAATCAAATACCAGCTATGACCATGTGAGTTGCAGAAACAAAGTTACACTGCTTTTGTCCTGCTCAGATGTAAGTGAACCAGTTACTGTTTCCATATTGTAACAAAATATAAAATCTTTGTAATAACACAAGTTATAGGTTATAAAAAACTTAACGATGTTTGAATCCACTTTGAGGGAAAGAACTAGCATGTTTTGTACATAAGGGAATTGTATCATGTTGGGCAGAGCTGTGTTTTTTTTTTTTTTGTCTATTTGAAGGATAAGTATTAAACAATGTATGTGGTTGCCAAGTTGATAAAGGACTGAAGTGGTCTGTTAGTGTTCGAATTTAGCAAGTGCCTAGCAGTGCCTAGTTATTCAAACACTAGATACTGCTTTGAAATTATTTGGTAGATGTGATGGCAGTCTGTGGTTACCTTCAAGTAAGGGATATAGTCCAGGTGATGGGTTTGTTTCTATCAGTCAAGAGGAGTGATCAGAGCTGCAGCTCCCTGACATCCTGCCGGGGCAGCAGTTTAGCTCCCCGACAGTCTGCCCTGTGGATGTCAGACTTGTGGCCCTCCCTGACATCTTCCTTGCAATAAGTCTTTTAATACATCTTGATGTATAGTTTGTATTGATGTTTCTCTGAATCCTGCCTGAGGCATCCTCTTCAATATCTGTAGCCACTTCTAAAGTCAAAACATTTTTACAACAGCCGTGAGTACAGTGTAGATCTGACCCTCCATGCCTGCCATGCTGCGATTTATCCTTGTTCGCCATCTTCTGGTGATAATTAGAACTTCATAGTGACAACTGCTCAAGGGACACCTCTGAAGACTTGGGCAATTCTGCTGAGGTCACTTTCCCATGAGAAAGGGCATTGTACTGAGAATACAACCAGAAACTGAATTTCTTCCAATATTCGGTGTTGATTGTCTACACATGTAATGTGTTGTCTATCTGGCTGAAAATAACAGGCTTTAGAATGAGCTGGTGGCAATAAACATTGAACTAAAACAGTATCTCCTGAAAACCATTACACTTGATCATCAATCATTCTCAACTTGATCTAAATTTGAGCAAATACAAATGGACATACAGGACTGTAGAAGCACAAGGGATTATCTAGTAACAATTTGATAACTGAAGTGCTTTATACAATTTCTATCTTAATATCAGCTCATTCCTTAACATGCACAGTGAGTGAAACATGACTTAAATAGGCTTCTCCAGTTTCCAGGCAATTAAATGATGGAATAAACAAGCTTATCCGAGTGTATCCTTGGTACCATAGGCCCCTATTTCTGTAATGTAGCCTATTAGAAGGGCTATCACTCCTGTTTGATTACTAGTGCTGAGAAACACATCCAAGATAGTAACGAATCTGGCCTAGAGTTGTCCTTTCAGATTTCCTTTTGTATCTGTTAACCCTTCACTATGTGGATCTCCAAGAACAAAACTGATTTGTTCAGCATAGAGGTGGTGGGAAGGTTCCAGCTGTCCATCCTTCTGATCCCCTGCAGCTCTCAAGCCCAGATCCTGGCTATTCTGGGCAGCCTCTAGCTCACAAATAGTCACGGCCAATACAACCTGGACCTGTTTCTGCCCAAATGTGTGGCTCTAAGACAGGCTTGAGACTGTCAGATCTCCTGCACAACCAGAGGTGACTCCTGCCCAGCCTTGCTTTCCACTGCAGAAGTCACATTCAGAACAATGCCTGCCTGCTCCCCCATCCATGACCTGCGTGTTGCCTGACAAGGCAAAGCACGTCTGTAGATAGAATTAAGTTGAAGATGCAGAGGTGATCCAGGATAATCTGGGTGGGCTAGAGTCTTGATGATCTTCCTTGAGAGAAGAGGGAGCCAGGACAACTAGAATGGGAGCAGACACCTGGGGTGTGAGGCTGCAAACCAAGGAATCTGGGCAGTGGAGCTTTCTTGTCCCTGCCCCAGTGCCACACTCAATCTTGGACTGTTTAACTGGCACTTAGTTTGATGCCAAGTTGCTCTGCATAAGGATAATCAAGGTAGTGGCACCAAAGTAAGTCATAATCTTCCCATCCTCTTCGTGACAGTAAAACTAAAACACAAACCCACTTAACATCCCTTGATGGAACAGTAAAACAATCTTAACCTTTAACCACATGTATCTTTAATCTGTAATTAATAGGAAGTGTGCATAAAGCTTCTCACTTAAATGTATAGGGGCTGGCGCTGTAGTGCAGTGGGTTAAAGCCCTGGCCTGAAGCGTCAGCATCCCATATGGGCATGGCTCTAGTTCTGGCTGTTCCTCTTCCAATCCAGCTCTCTGCTATGGCCTGGGATAGCAGTGGAGGATGGCCCAAGTCCTTGGGGCCCTGCACCCACATGGGAGACCCAGAAGAAGCTCCTGGCTTGGGATGGCGCAGCTCTGGCCGTTGCAGCCATCTTGGGGGTGAACCAACAGATGGAAGACCTCCCTGTCTCTACTTCTATGTAACTGACTTTCAAATAAAATACATCTTTAAAAATTGTGACAATATGCAAAGAACATGCATTTTTCATTCTTTCAAATGGAAATGGTGTTCCATCAAGAAAGTAATCAGTTGAGCTTAGGCTCTGAACTATTCATTCAGACTTGGGTATTTGGACACTTCCCTGGAGGTGAATACTGAGATAAGCGCTTCAACAAAGAACTGGCAGGCAGAAAAAGGCCGTAAAATGATCAGTAAGCCATCAACCAAGTGGCAAGAGTTGGTTTTTATCAATGCTAATCTTGAATACAAGTCAATTAAATTATCTGGTCAAAAGATAGAGGCTGGCTAAATGGATAAGAAATTAGACCCAATTATGGTCTCCCTATAAGAAACTGACTTCACAGGTTAAGACACAGACTGAACATGAGACTGGGAAAATGATAGGCCAAGTGAATGGAAACCAAAACCAAAAACAATAGAAGAAAAAGGACATTACATATTGAAGAATCAATTCAATAAGTATAATCCAGCACCAGACCACCTGAATACATAAAGCAAATTTACAAGACAAAGTTCATGTTCTTATAGATGGAAGTGCAAAAATAAAAGATAAAACAATCTGAGCACAGAATGGTTCAGATTACTAGAGGCTAGGACAAGAAGGTTAGGGAGAGTCTGGATAATGGGTGTAGAAAATTATACTGAATTCCTAGTTAGGTTCATAGCAAGGAGACTATCATTCACAATAACTCAAAGGGTTTCCAAGCCTCAAATAACAAAGGTCAAAGAAGGGAAAGTGTTTGATTACCCTAGTGTTTTTCTTAAAGACTTGAGAGAATTATAGATCTTTAATCAGCTGGTTCACTCCCCAAATGGCCATAATGGCCAGAGCTAGGCTGATCAAAAGCCAGGAGCTTCTTCTGGGTCTCCCATGTGGGTGCAGGGGCCTAAGCACTGGGTCCATCTTCCAGGGCTTTCCAAGGCCACTAACAGAGCTGTATCAGAAGCAGAGCAGCCAGGACTTGAACCAGTTCCCATATGGGATGCTGACACCACAGATGGAGGCTTAACCTATGCCACAGCACAAGCCTCTATCCCTACCCTGGTCTGATCAGTACACATTATACATGTATGGATATCACACTGTGACCTATAAATCTAGCTAACAAAATTTTTAAAGTACTTAAGTGTTAGCCATTTGAAGTGAAAAATAAACCAATGGGTTGTAACATAATGAGCTCCATGACTTAGCTGCAAGTGCCATACTGCAACTCATCTTTGATAACATTAGTTTTCATGCAATACTAAAGAATGTCCACTTTTTGAAAAGGCATCAAAATATTCCTGTCCCAACTATATACTGTGGGGAGCAATCCGGACTAGACTAAGTTACTCGAATTAAGACTTATTCTATGCATCTGCTCTCCCACAATATGGCGCTGGGAGAGGAGAAAACAGCTTCTACGCAGCTGCCTCCAGTTCAACCAATAAACTGTAGGACCTACTCCTGATTGGAGGAGAGCAGCGTACTCGGCGTGTGGGCAGCCGAGTTAGGATTGGCGGAGGAGGACTATAAAGGAGGAGAGAGACGGCATGCACCAGGAACATCTAAGGGGAACACCTGTGCAGCCCCCGAGAAGAGCCGGCCGGCGGTGTGCCGCTCCCCTGCGGAAGTGGGGAATGCGGCCAGGGGGAACTGCCCTTCCACGGAGGTGGAAGGGATAGTAGCCAACCCGGGAAGAACCAGCAGCAAACCCGGGGAGGGCCGAGCAGACGAAAGAACAGCGCAGGGTCCTGTGTCGTTCCTCCACGAAGAGGGGGAGCGACAATATACATCTGTGAAGCTAAATTTTCCTCTACTTCAAGAAATAACATTGCAACAGATAAAATGCAGTAGGGGGCCAGCACCATGGCTCACTAGGTTAATCCACCTGCAGCGCCAGGTTCTAGTCCCGTTTGCTCCTCTTCCAGTCTGGCGCTCTGCTGTGACCCAGGAAGGCAGTGGAGGATGCCCCAAGTGCTTGGGCTCCTGCACCCGCATGGGAGACCAGGAAGCACCTGGCTCCTGGCTTCGGCTCTGCGCAGCGCTGGCCTTAGCGGCCATATGGGGAGTGAACCAATGGAAGACCTTTCTGTCTCTAACTCTACCTGTCAAAAAATGCAGTAGACATGGGAATACACCTGTCTTCTCCATCAGTTAAATTAGTGTTTTATATATTTGTATTTCTATCTTTTGTTAGAATTTTTTGTGGCACATGGTTTAACATGTAATGAGATTAATAAATGTTAACTCTGTCTTAATTTCTAATCAACAAATATGAAAGCCATTTGTACTGTTAATTTTAATAGCATAATGGAATTTCAAGCCCAAAAGTTCAACTATTCAGCAGTAATCGGATATCGCTTATTTCTAGAATACCAAGAGCATATGTTGAAGTGACATGATCAGTAATATTGTCCCTTCCCTTAGCCACTGTTGTCAGTTGCCTTAGCCTTTTGTACCATTTTGTGGTGGTTCTTCGGAATATTAAACACCAGAAGATGGACTACCTGAGAATTTCAGTCTTGGTCTAAGGAGTCACTGGCCTCCCGTACCTTCATAGGAGACCTGAAGAAGCTCCTGGCTTGAGATTGGCTCAGTTCCGGCCTTTGCAGCCATTTGGGGAGTGAACCAGTGGATGGAAGATCGATCTCTCCCTCTGTCTTTAGAAATCTTTTAAAGTAATTGACTGCTAAATTGACAAAGAATATATCCAGTTTAACTGTACATGCATGGGTGAGCAGTAATACTTACCTTCAGTTCTGAAAGCAAACCCGTAGTTGGGTATCCACCTATATCCAGATAGAAATGACCTACCTCCAGACGTGAGATCCCTGGAAGGTAGAACCCTCTGTATTATCGGAAACATCCCTTTCAATGAAGATTTAAAGGTTACCTTTAAAACTTTGTTCTTAGATTGAGTACCAACAGGTGTATGGAAACTCCTACAGACAGCTGTGAAAATTGTTCCCTGAAACACTTTTCTGGCTCAAAGAGATGTATACATGGATAACTTTATTTCCTCCAGTGCTCAATAGAATCATTTATACATATTCATCTTGCTATTTTCTGAACAGATCCTAGACAGATTTACAATGCAATATGCATAGTTGAGTATTCAATTTCGCATACTATTAAATGGTATGGACATCCTGTAACTTTTGTAACCTTTCCCATGCAATGAAAACTCAGTTGTGCCCAGTCTTTAGCTTTTCTGCTTCAGTGTCAGGTTTATACATGTATCCTTAAGGAATTTTACAAGTACTTTGCTAAGATAGCTAGCTGTATAATATCTTAATTAAAGCAATTGAGATCCAGAGGGCAAGAAATCTATTTAAGGCCAGATTCAAACCTTAACTGATGCCAGTCATTCAATCTCCATGATACCCTGTCAGCTGCTGTCCAGCTGGTTACTAGCATAGTTAACACAAAGGAACACTTCATCAGTTTGAAAAATTTCTTGAATAACCTTTGACAGCCTAGATAGTAATTATCAAGCATTTCTATTGTCATTCTCTAAGCATGATGCTCAAATGTCATGGACACTTTCCTTGGCAGAATGAACACTTAGAACCTTTTTGTCAGACAATTGTGCTCCCAAGTCTAATTTTCATTATCTGTCCATAGATACAATTGACCTAGGATAATAACCTGCACTGTGGGGATGTAAAGGAGGAACTCTGGACAGAGGGAGAGATAACAAAGCAATGCTCTGTGGTAAGTGTAGGGTTAAATCCATGGCAGGGCTGCAAGAGGTGACTGGTCTGTTCCACTTGGAGTCATCTGGTGACTGATGCTCTAGACTTGAAGGAGGCATGGACACTCCTCTAGGGAGGACACTACAATCACTGGGAATAGTACATGCAAGTTCTCATGTGCTAATCTCATCATCCCAATGAATTTCAGAATGCTGTCATTTTTTTTCTATCCTGGGATTGATAGAAGTGGCCATGGAGAGTAAGCAAGACCCTATTGCAGGCACCCATCCACTGTTGCAGACTGGGGGTCTCTGCTTCCAACATTGTCTCGAGTTACTATAGTGCAGATGAGAGATGAGGGCTTGCGCTGTAGAGTGAGATGATGGATTTGAAAGACTTAAAGATGAACAGATGCCAGCTGAAACTTCTCCAAGGTCCTAGTTCTGTGGAGCCTCAAACTAATTGGGAGACAACTGGCAGACAGAATATGGGAAAGTTGGTAGTTGTCCAATTTCTTGTCTGATTGCAGATTTCCTGAGTTATTTGGGATCCAAATTCATCGCTCTTGCAGGGGCAATAGGAGGCATTCAGTAACAGTGCTAATATTTGACTCGGATCTTTTTTAAAAGATAGGAAATGATGAGAGCAATCAAAGTTTACAAATAGCCAATCTAAGAATATAATGGATTAAGAATGGAGTTCGGGGCTTTGAATACTGGTCACTGTTAATACAAAATGTTGGTAAGGCTTGAATCTGCATATACTTCATGTCAAATGCAAAGGCAAACACTAAAAGATGGTATGCTTTGTGCTAATAGAGTAATCAAGATGCTGAGCTAATTTTCTCATGTTTCAAAGGCAAATAGTGTAGAGACAATCGCACCATCCCCACTCTTCTCCAGCTAGGTGAAAATTTGGAGTGTCCACGCCAGCAGGGTAAAAAATTTCAAAGTATCTTTTTTTAAAAGTATTTGAAAGGCAGAGTTAGAGACATGGCAGGGGAAAAGGGCACCTCCCTCTAACTCTCCAAATGGCCAAAATATAGGCCTGGTCCAGGCTGAAACTAAGAACCTGGAAATGCATTCAGGTCTCTGACCTGGGTACAGCAGTCCAAGCACTTGGGCCATCTTCCACTGCCTTTCCATGTACATTAGCAGGGAGCTGGATGGGAACTGGAGCAGCCAGGACTTGAACTGGCACTCAAAGGGGATGCCAGTATCATATGTGGCAGCTTACCCCACTGCTCCACAATGTTGGTCCAAGTTCAAAAGCTTTCTAAATGAGTGGTATTAAACATTCAAAAATATGGTCCACTAGCCTACATAAGCATAAATGGCAGGATGCTGGGATACTATAAAGAGCCAGGGAAGCAGGCTCAGACAAATTCTACGTAGGTGCACAGCTGTCAATTCGCCACAAAAATGCATTGTCACCTCACCAGCTGTATGTGATCCTGGAACTATCAGTGAATCTGGAGCAAGTAACAATAAGAAATGAGGACACTGGAAATTTTGATACTTTCACAGTAGATGCAACCACCTGCTAAGAACCATATCCAAGCATTTGATTAACTGATCATGTCATGTGGCCCTTGCCTACCTCCCAAAAGTACAGGTAAAAGTAGAATATACTTAAGGATTGTGCTTAAAGTTAACTGAAAAGTGATCTGTTAAATGAGTGGGAATAAGAGGGAGGAGATGTACAACTTGGGACATGCTCAAGCTGACTTGCCCCAAGTGGTGGAGTTAGAAACGTGCCAGGGGATTCCAATGCAATCCCATCAAGGTGGCATGTACCAATGCCATCTCACTAGTCCCAGTAATCAGTTTCAGGTCATAATTGATCATAATGATAGGAGTAAGAGTCAAAGGGATCACATAAACAAGACTAGTGTCTGCTAATACTGAGAATAAAAAGAGCGATCCAACATGGGAAGCAGGATACACAGCAGACTCATAGAATGGCAGTTGTCCTAAACAGCACTCTGGCCTCAGAATCGGCCCTTAAGGCATGCGAATCTGGCTGAAGAGTCCATGAGAGTACTTTAGGCATGGAAAGCCAAACACTCTGGCAAAAAGAGGACCTAAATAAAAGATCTGAGTGAGATCCCAGTGGAAAGAATGGGCCATCAAAGGGGAGGTACCTTTCTCTGAAGGGAGGAGAGACCTTGCACTCTGTGACCCTGTCTGAATAAGATTGGAGTTGGTGAACTCAAAAGGCTTCCATAGCCTTGGCAACTCATGACAGGAGCCTAGGGAGATCACTGTTGCCATAAACAAGTGTCAAATTAAGTCAACAGGAGTCACTGTGCACTTATGTAGGATCTCTGTCCTTTATGTGTTGTCCAATGTGAAGTAATGCTACAACTAGTACTGAAACAGTATTTGACACTTTGTGTCCTGTGTGGGTGCAAACTGATAATCTTTATATACAGAAGATCAATTTAGTATAAAGATTATCAAATGAATCTTTGTGAAATGGGAGAGGGAGCAGGAGGTGGGAGGGAAGTTATGGGGGGAAAAAGCCATTGTAATCCATAAAACTGTACTTTGGAAATGTGTGATTAAATAAAAGTTAAATACTTAAGGATTGATAGGTTTGTAGTAAAAAGCAGGCTTAGTTATATACAAGGAGCCATGTAGGACCCAATGTGAGGGAATGATAGTATAACAAAGTATCAAGGTTTAAGGGTTTTCAGAAGCAATAGTTCTCATTTTCACGGTTCTGTGCAGTCCTGGTCTTGGCTGAGGTCACTGTGGTTGACTGCTGGCTAGTTTAGATTGGTCTCTATTGGGGTCACTGGCTATGTTCTGGGCATGGCACCTAATAGCTAGAATCTGTGGGCACAATTCTCATGGCAGTTGGAGGTGTCTATGTGGTCTGATAACTGTTCTAACATTTCTACATAAATTTGCAAAGTCTAGGTTCAGGGATAGGGGAATTGTGGTTCCTCCTATCCTTCAAAAGATGGAACTTAAAGATGTCTTAAATCGCCTCAGTTGTATACCTTTCCTGTATCCATATCCTTTGTCACTTACAATGATGGACAGTCTCTTGCCTATCCAGCATTTTTAAGCAGATAGCATGCATGATTGTTTTCATGTAAAACATATTTCAAGCAATTCTGTACCTTTACTCATTTCATGTAACTTGGAGATTATCCTATGTTTGTAGATGAATGTGTTTGAGGTACCAGTTCCTGGAAGTAGAATTTCTGGGTCAAAGGGTATAATGATCACTTTACAGTTTGATACTGACAGCCATTCATGTGAAACATTAAGAAAGCTATGTGGTTACTTTTCTTCCACATCTTCGTCAAAATGACAACGAACAAGCCATTTTATATTATGTACATACTTGCTTCAAAAGAGATCCCAGTCCATTTTTAACTTAAAATCTCACAGAAGTGAAAAGAACGACCATATCCCCTTTACTGATTCTCCAGTTAACATTTTAATGTATCTGCTGTCATTTCCTTTATAAACATCCATTGTCATTCATCTTCTGAAACGCTTGTAATCGTTATGCCCCTCATGCCTAAATACTTCAGTGTGACTTCTGTAAAACTTCCCTCTTCCTTACAAAGCTTCAGCACAGCTAGCTAAAGCTCAGACACTGACAGTGTGTTCTCATCCTGAAATGATACTGATATGCTCAACTGATCGCCTTGAGGTACAATACACGGAGCTACGCAGCCGCTGTTGATTTCTTGCCCAAGTTGGTGTATGGTGAATTTACAGGAAGAGAAACTTTCCATCCTCCCCCTTTGGAACTGAAAAATACTGTGTGGAAACATCTCTGAGAAATAAGATGTTGGGCTGTTCTCAAACTTCCCACCAGCTTTAGTATCCATTGATAACTCCCCTTAAACCAATCATCACTACAATGGTTGCCAGAAGTGGTGTGTTATGCTTTCTTGAAAGCAACTTTTAATGAGTTACAGGAATAACTTCCACAGATGGGAAATCAACCCATCCTGATTGACAATCGGATGTTTTGAGAAAATGGTAAAAATATTCCCATGTGACAAGCCACTCCTAAGAAAGTTTTCTCAAATTCCAAGATTGTGGGAAACCTGGGCAGCAGGTCCTTTTATCTCAAGGAGGGTGTACAGGCTTCTGCCCTTGGACTGGTGAAACTCCTGTCTTCAGGAATGATGTTTTCCATGACTTCAGGCTGAGCATCTTCCTCTGGTAACTTGGTCTTGGACAAGGGAGAGCTCTTGAGAGTAACCTCTGTATATGGTTTCCTGCTGATTATCTCCAGTCGGATGATGTTGGGATGACATTGAAAAACCTGTTCAGATATCTTTTACTATGACATGATCAAACAGATGGAAAGTAAGGAATTGCCCATCAGACATGATGGAGTTACATTGGTTGTGGGATCATTGAAGGTTCCTGGTATCCAACCTCCAATTTCTGCCATTTGGGCCAAATAAGATCACTTGGACATCCTGGGTTTTCAGATATGTAGTACATTGAATTCCAAACCTTTGGACGAACACCTGTACCTGTTGCAGAACAAGTAACCACCATGTCAGCTATGCAGTGCTCTTGATCAGCATCCTTATCCTTGAAGCACAGGCATTGAGAGAGCTTGGTGGACTGCCTTTGGCATTGTTTTGCTGCTTGCTCTCTGCCATTGATAGGTTTGCATATTCTTCAAGATTTCTCTTGCTCAGCAATTTTTCCTCAATATTTTCTTCTTTGCAATAGCTGCTATTAATAGGTGTACTACAATATCAGTGTATCATCTTGGGGGTATAAAATGGTTGCATTTATCTAAGACAGGTCCATAATGATGGAGCTCCTGCTCTGTACGTGGTCCTGTAGAGAGAGTGTTGGACGTGGCCAGCGTAGCCATGTGGCATAGCAGCTTGTTGACGATGGGGTGGTGTCACTTGCATTATCAATTGAATCAGCCAGTGTTGCTGGATCATGTGTCTGTTGAAGCCCTTGGCTTGGGTGTACTCCTGGGGCTCAGAAGAGCTCCTGGCATGGAGGTGGTGCCAGCACAGGACAGCCTCTTTGGGGAAGCTTTCAGATGATCTTGGACACCCATTAGTTGGTGAGGATCATGCACTTGGCCACCATCTTGTGGACTTGTAGGGGCTGGCTGGGGATGAGGTCAAGAATGTTCTTTTCATCGAGCTGTACCTAGATTTCAATGCCTTCTAGTTCCAGTATTGTTGAGCCTGGAAGTGGCAAGCTATGTCCCTCAGCTTCACAATCGCCCAGGTGTACTCCAGCCTGGCTTCTTTCTCCTCATCTCCGAGTTCTGGGATGTTATTGGCGATGTCCAAGTTGACATCTAGGAGCTCCTGAGCTGCTTCATGGAACAGTTTGTAGGCTGAGTGAATGATGGTTTTCCATACCACACAATCTTAACTTCATAAGATGTCTTATACAGCTCCGATGTGACACAGGGTACCCATCAATGCCTCCCAGTTGGGAACACAAATTCAAGCTGAGGATGGAGGGCAGCATGTCCTAGTACCAATTAGGTAGTACATGGTGGCCCTTGCTCTGGTTTCATTATCCATGTGAGTCTGGTATCATAAAGTAGGGTACACTGGCAATGTGGATGCCCAGCTAAAGGTTGCCGTTACTTAGGGTTGTGGGGAGCAACTCGGACTAGACTAAGTTACTGGAATTAAGACTTATTCTATGCATCTGCTGTCACACAATATGGCGCTGGGAGAGGGGGGAAACAGCTTCTACACAGCTGCCTCCAGTTCGACCAATAAGCAGCAGGACCTGCTCCTGATTGGAGGAGAGCAGCATGCTCGACGTGTGGGTAGCAGAGTAGGGATTGGTGGAAGAGGACTATAAAGGAGGAGAGAGACAACATGCACCAGGAACATCTAAGAGGAACACCTGTGCAGCCCCCAAGAGAGCCGGCCGGCGGTGTGCCGCTCCCCCGCGGAAGTGGGGAAAGTGGCAGGGGGAACCGCCCTTCCACGGAGGTGGAAGGGATGGTAGCCAACCCGGGAAGAACCAGCAGCAAACCCGGGAAGGGCCGAGCAGACAAAAGAACAGCGCAGGGTCCTGTGTCGTTCCTCCACGAAGAGGGGAGCAACATAATGGTGCCGTGACTCGGATAGGAAACCTAGGCAGGGTTTAGTGTCGTTCCTCCACGAAGAGGGGGAGCGACAAGGGTGTCCGCAGACAGCACATGGTCTACATCTTTACAGCCTTTTCAGTTAATGGTGAACACCAGATGGGTTTTCCTCAAATCTTTGTTCTTGATCCTCTTCAGGATTCAGACTGCATAAGTTCCCTGGGGTGTTGACGGGCATCTCGGCCATCTGAGTTTGAGACAGGCAGCACAGAAATGTCACTTTCTACAAGGATGGCCTTAATTTTTCCCCCTTCCAGATCTCTGGCTTTTCCTAATGCGTGCATAACCTGTCCATCTGGATACACTAACAAATCCCAAGAATCCATGCGTGCAATTGCCCTGTAATACTGTAAATTTTCAGTGTATTTGCTCGAATTTTGGGAATTACATAATCTCAAGGTGCAGCAAGCATTGTTCTCTAATATTGTTTGTCTTTAGAGGAAATGTCACTATGTAATCCTGCCAATTCTGAAGAATGCTCACCACATGACATGTGGGTGTATGTCGGGGCCTTCGTCTCGTCAGTCTCATAGTGTGACTGTCTTTTTCCCACTTAAGGGTAAAGTTCTGCTACCATATCAATGGATCAAGTGGTTCTGGCCCATCCTGGGGATCAGGATACCAGAATCCACCCCTGACTTATTGTTGCCAGCTCCCTGCAGGTAGACAAAATCTTCATTCACTCTGTATCTGTTAACACTCAATATTCCCTTGATATATCGGCCAGATTGGATCCTGGCTTCTAACAGTTCCAGGGGGAAGATATTCTCTGTAAATCTCTCCTTTGGATTTGAGTCTTGGGAGTTCTTCCTCTCGTTGGGTGTTGCAGATGTTGTGGGAAGCCTGTAGATCAAGCCAAAACTTGTTCAGGTAAATCTTGAATATCCCGAGTACTCCTGCCATCTTGTTTTCATTTTGCTTAATGGCCTCTTTGATACCACGTCAATGGACATCTTATGGCAGTGGTGTTAGTACCATAAGGTTGCAGCGTAAGCATTCGCAGCCTGCCACTTTGCCTGGAGCTCTTTTTCCCAGGGTGGAGGGTAGCACGAGAGTTGGTACTCATTAGCGAACAGGACGCAATCGGGGCACTTTCTTCAGGACGATTCATAGTGTGTTCCAAGTAGAGTGTTCCACTCTTTGCCAATGCAGAGCTTGACAAAGTACTTAAAGTATCCCCTTAAACTGGGGTATTTCAAAGTAATTTGGACAGTCGAACAGTCTGAAACCACGTAATGGGTTCTAACTGCAGATAAGTTTCCTTCCATTGCAACAATAGGCTGGGGATAGAGCTCGCTATGGCAGGGCACGTAGGGCTGCAGGTAACTTCCTGGTACAATCCGCAGCAGCCCACCATGGAGGATCCTTGCTAGGGTGGCTTCTTGTCTTTTCCAGCATTTTGCAGTAGCCCGCACTCCAAGACGAGGCACTCGGTGAGGAGCTGGTGGAGGCGAAGCCGTGGCTTGGGGCCCGCCCTCCAGCCTGGGCCCAGGCACCAGGGCTGAGCGCTCCGAGCACAGAACACAACAGAATGGCCTCATCCCTGGAGTCGAGGGCCAGGGGCCAGTATTCCTCATCTCCGGCTTGTGTTTCTAAGAATGAAAACAGTGGCACATCCGAGATGTTTCCATGTTAGGAAACCAGCCCCGTTTTCAGGCTTGACCAATGGCGCATGTGCGGTGCACAGTCTCGGATCGTCCAGATGCTTGCCTCTCAAGGAGCGCCTTTTGCTCCACTGCAGAGTCCTTGACTCTCAGTTGTCAGTCCTGCATATGAACGTAGGCTCTTCCCAGGCCTGCCCGTGCCCCGTGACAGACAACCCCACCACACTGAAGCCTTGGGCCCCTTGACCTGGTAGAGTAAGGGGTCGCATTAGCTTCAGAGTTCACTGTAGGGTCTAGTGAGGTCTTCGTTTAAGCTTCATGTAGCCTGATTTCCATTTTGCCAAGTCTAGATTTCTATCTATCCCTTACACATGTGTTCACCCTGAAAGCAATATTTCATAAAACTCTGCCTGCTGTGGTTTGCTGGGAAACCAGCCTGTCACAGTGAGTACCGTGACTGATCCAAGGAAGGCTGGGATGGATTCTGAGGCTGGACTGTTGCTGTTAGGTGGGAAGTTAGAAATTAGCCTCTGTGTGTGGATGGGCCTAAGCAAAAGTAAAGCTTGTGTGGTAAGGGAAGCCTTGGAAGCTGCCCAGAATTTGAGTACAATGTCCTGCCCATACCCTAACAACTTGATGGGTTGTCCAGCCTTTTCCCCCCAGGAAAGCTTCCCCAGGATGAATCCTCTCTACTCAGCACCAGATGGGTTACCCAGCCAGATAACAGTAGGCAATGAAACCCTGTTAGCATTCTCCCAAGGAAGACACCCTAGTGGAAGTCTCTGCCTTGGGCTACCCAGTCTGATAATATCGAATAATAAACTCACAGAAGGAATTGTAACTGACACTCAGCAAACCCATTGTCTAAGAGGGAGGAGGGAACAACCAGACCCCATTCCCTTGTGAGCTCCAGTCAATACAGACAGTGCTCGGCTCCAAGCTCTGGAGCTGCTCACCTGTCCTGTCAGGTGTGTTGTCTCCATTAGACTACCTTCTTGCCTTCCCTAGTCTGAAGGACTGGGCACACTGATTCAGTCTGGAGAGGTGCCCATCTGTTCTGATGGATGCCCTACTAAATCTAGGAATAATACCTTTAAGTAAAACTCGTGTCAATCATAGGCCATTTTAGTTCTAATGAGGAAGGCTTCTACCTGTCTTGAAAGGGTGCACATGAAGACCTAAAATTCCCCCATGGTTTTGGCCATCTGAGTAAAGTTCATTTGCCCATTCTCAAAAGGGCATATGCCTTTACATTGTACTCCCCCAATGGATGGTGTTTGCTCAGTTTTAGGGTTGTTACTGGCTGACAAATGGCATCCCTGAGTAGTTACTCAGATTTCTGCAAATGTGGGCCTTCAAGGTAGGGCCTCACAATGTCTACTAAAGCGTTCCTGCCACAGCATGTGCCTTCATGTGGGTGCTTTAGGATCAGATGGCCAGCGAGTAGAATCATTCCATGAATATTCACTTCACACAACTTTGAATCTGTGAATCCCCATTCACAGGCATGTTCCTGCTGTCCTGTTCAACAGGGCTTAGTCTGACATGTCCAGTGTGGGATTAGTGCTCCCAAGAACTGTCCCTTTTGGGAAGCTGCTTTAGTTGCCTTCTCTGCAGTCTGATGCCCTTTAGATTTTGGGAACCAACTTCCTGGTGTCCGTGACGGTATACAACAGCAACTTGTGCCACCAGGGCAACCGGCTCTAAAAGGACAAGGATCTCCAATGGATGTCTGACGTCCATATTTCCTGAGGTTAGAAGTCCTCTATTTCCAGATAGCCCCATGGTGTGTAACATCATGAAGACACAATTGGAATTGGTGTAAATGTTGACATGTTTGTCCTTTGACAGTTTCAAGGCTCTGGTCGGAGATGGGGTCAGCTTCCTGTGCTGAAGGCTCAGGGGATTGGGTTTTGGCTTGGACTTCTGCCTTCGTCGGTGGTCATAACTGCATATTCTGCTTGGCACTGTCCTTCCTAAAGCTTCCATTAATGTAGAGTTCCCAGCCTGGAACAGTGAGTGGCAGGTCTAGAAGGAACTGACTGGCTACTGGAATGGACTGTCAGTCATTTCTAGGTAGTTCTAATTGTACCTCCTCAGGAGTGGGAAGTAATGTTGTGCAGGATTTAGTGTATTGGTTTGTAAAGACTTGAGTTGTCCAACAGGATTGGCTGATACTCTCCCGTATGCCCTGCTATAAGCCAATAACCTTTTGTCCAACAAGGTTAGAACTTGGTGGCACACAAATAACAGGTTGGCCCAGGGTAGATTTTTCTGCTTCACAGGTAGCTGTCATTGCTCAAAGACAAGGTGTCTGTGCTTGTTTGCTCTATTTGGAGAAATAGGCTGGAGGCTGTGATGGAATCTAAGAATCTGAGTAAAAACCCCCATTCCTAGTGTCAGATTCCTGCTGGTAGTCAATGGTCAGGTATAAGGGCTGAGTCCTGTCCTTTCAAGGTTTTCTATAAATGCTTTGCTAAAAGCTCAGAACTAGGTATCCAAATCCAGAAGCCAACCATGCCCAAGAATATGCACAACTGCTCGTGACTTTTATCGGTTCCTTCATTGCTGTTGCAGCATGATTTTTGGTTGGGGTTAAGGCTCTACTTTGTCTTAAATGGAACCCAAGACAGGTTTAAAATTTAGGCCTTTGTGGGGGGATAATTTGTAACTACACTTAAGCTAAATGCCTCAGCACTTAAAGGTGTTACTCAAGCATTTGTGATAATCTGGACTAGACATTAGTGGGTCATACATACACTGTAATAGAATACCTTTGTCGAGCTGCAAAGTCCTCAGGTCTTCAGTTTTGGATCTAAGATTTCACTAAATTCTATAGGTGAATTCTTAAATTCTTGAGACAGCACTGTCCAGCAGTATTGGAATGTAGCCTTTGTTTTGTGTATCTGACTCTAAGGCAAACAATGGTGTCATTCCTCTTTAAAAGAAATGTGAAAAAGCATCTTCCAGATGCAATATTGAAAATCATCCTTAATTCCCAGGTATGGCAGTTAACATGTAGGGATTAGACACAATTGGATGGATATCCTAGACAACATCATTGATGGCCCTAGGTCTTGAACAACTGATACTTGGAGTGAGGCTTCTTCACTGGTAAATGGTGTTAGTGAGATCAGCAGGACCTGATTATCCCATAACTTAAATTTATGCAACACAAGCCAGGTGGCCTCTACAGCCTCTGTCTTTAAAGCATATTGTTTATGAAGAGTATTAGTGCCCTCTTCTAGTTGCAGTATAATTGAGCATTGACAGCTCTACCAGGGGTTCCATCTGCCCACATCAGTACTCAGATTTTTGTAGACTTGCAGGAAGGGTTCCCTTCATTCCTACAAAGGCTGAGACTGTAGCATCTCCAGTTACAGGGTGTGTTTGGGAATTGGGTACTTAGACTGTCTTAGCTTCAGATCCCCCAAGCAGCAGAGTTTTATCTAAGTGTTGAAGAAAGGCCTTTCGTTGCAGCTGCCCTGTGACTCCCATGCGTATGGTCCTCTGGCTACATTTTGTCATCTTGGAATTGAGGACAGAATACATAGCTTGAGTATCTACCAGGAAGTCAATCATTTGATTCCCCTTTGTCCTTTTTACTTGGTTCCCATGGGAAAATTAGAACTGGTTCTGAGATGATGGGGAACCCCTGGGCCACTTCATTCCTCACCTGAGCCATAACTGTTCTAGCATCTGTTTCTGTGGTCTCTTCTCCCAACTCCTTCATCTATATTTTCCTCCTAGCTTCAGGTAATCTAGCTTCCAGTGCCTCTCCTTGCAATAGGCATGTTGATTCCACTTGTGGCCATCTTATTTTTTAATCTATGAGCCTAAAACCACTCTTTGTTCCTTCCCTCCTAGTGTTCTGCACAAGAAGAGTGGCCTGGCCTGCACATCCTTATTCCTCTCTGCCATTATATGCTTATTAAACCTCATATAAGGTCAACAAACGTCATGTGTTCACACAGACTTAAGAGCACAATACTTCCCACTCTACCCTCCCTCCTTCCTGCTTCCTTATTTCAATTTTTGCAATGACATACTTTGTTTTATAGTCACATTCTTAACCCTCCACTAAGTGAAGAACTGAAGTACTAAGTGAAACCACTGTTCCTCAGGATTATAGATAAGGGCTGTAAATCAAATCTCAACATGTGTATTTCAAAGGCAATATCCATCAGTTGGGATGGATTCATTCCAATAGCCCCTTTCTGAAGGGATGTATGGAGCACTATGTTCTATGAAAATCATTAACCACCCTCATACGCTCCAGAGCCTCGGGTTCTACGTCTGTTTAAAGTACACCTAAATTCTAAACACTAATGGATCCACACTTGCCTTCTCGGATTTCCTGCATCTCCTGTGTAGATGCTCTTTGAGTCCTATCAACATATATACGATGATCTAACTGGACCACATCTCCACTTACATCCTGGCTTGGATCAGTCAATAGCTCAGCATCACTAAGATCCTGGGTTTGTGCTGATTGCTCCCAGTGGAGACACTATACCTCCTCACACACTTTATCTAGTACCGACCTCTTTTAATCTGTGTTTAGAAGTTCAGCAAAGCATACACATCTGCCCAAGGGGAGTGACCGGTGGCAAAAATAGAACTAAACGGACCAGTTACTTTTGAGGATCCTTCCTATATGGAGGATTAGAAGCCACTAGTTGAACAAATCTGAAAAGAAGGGTAGGGCTATAGGTCCAATGAGCTGCCTTTTATACCACAGAATGGATTTTGTCTTACAGGATATTGCCCTGCCCCAGAAGAGGAAAGCCCCTGACCAAACTGTGTGCCCTGCTGGGTCTGATGGGGAGACTGTCTGCTCTACCATCGGGGTGATGTGGCGCTGTGACTGCAGCATTTTCTAGATGAGTGGGGACTTCCAACCTATCTCCTTGAATCAGTTGCAGCAGACACTGTTGAAAACTTTAAGGTATTTAAAAGGTTGCCTACATCATCTGTTTCCTCTGTGGCTTTACTATCTGAAATGGGACATTTTGCTTCCATTCCTTCAAACCATTAATCTAGATCCCTCCTTATCAGAATCCTTGTTATACAACAACATAAAAGCTTGCATGTAAGATTTTATCCCTTTACCAGATCTGACAAAAACCTCTGTAGCTACAGGATAGCATTTTAGTTCAAGGATCCATCTGACACCTACATTTTTATAACACTTAGACATAAGGCATGCACCATTACAACACCTTTTTTCTTAGTCATAGGATCATAACTATAGGCTGCCGAATCGGCCATGATGCAATCCAAGGGGCTTTTGGATGGAACAGAAATGGAACTTCCTATATTTTATCAAAGAAATCCTCAAAGTGCTCTTCCAAACAAAACCCCCTTGTGGAAGGACTGAGGTAACCATCTCAGAATCTTATCTGCTGCCAGCCAATACTGGGACAAATGACCTAAGCTAGGTTGAAGGTGGCCCAAAGCCCAAAAGGCAGAGGATTCCTTTTATGCACCTGGTTTGATTTACTTGGTATTGGAGGCCATCAACTCCTTAACCAGATGGGGAGCTCATCAACTTCCCCAACTATGAGCAAAGCTTCTATAGGTGGCTGACTTTACAGTAGGGAGAATCTGGGAAAGATGCTCTTGGCAATCACTGGGATGTCCCTGTAGTCCCAGTTGTGGGGTCAGCCGACCATGAGCAGCTGTGGAATAGAGTACAAGAAGCCATTGTCCGTCCTTACTAATATGAAAGAGGCTGCTTGCAGGCACCCCAAACTCTTGGGCTGGCTTGGAAATTGTGCTACCAGGCCAATTATCTCATCCTTGCTGCTTGATGCTGGATAACCAATTCACCATGGACAGGATTTGGTGAGAGGCAAGAGTTTATTTCAAGAAGGCAGCAGTCTTGGAAAGAGTGAGCTCACTGTCTAAAATGTACTGTTTGCCTCTAACTCCTAACAGCTTAGGCCTGCAGACCCATGTTCAGTTACGTCTGCTTTTCCACTGCAGGGGGATGGACCTCTTTGTGAGCTACCACAGAAGCCCTGGATTCACTTTTATCACTTAATTGCTTGTTTACAGGCCCCAGAAACTCACTGCCCTGCTGCAGGGCATCAGAATAAGTTTCCAGTAAGTGGTCAACTTTGCTGCCTTTGCAGACTTTGTTCCCTGGCCCCCTGAGTCTTAAAAGTACATATCATACTTGAAATATTCTCCACGTGGGGCCATTTTGCCCGGTGGGGACAGTACATGACCCTATCTCAATTCCCTACCTTACCAATTTCAGACAACTTCGGGTGTCACTTGAGACAGATGCCAGGATAATATTAAACATGGCAAGAAATTGACTACCAAAAAATGCCTATTAGCATCACCCAGCTCCTCCATTTTCTCTAAGAAGCTGTTTTGAGCTAAGAACTGCAGGGCATGTCAAACATCCTGCAGGAAAAGTTTAGGTGGAAAGCTCTTAGACTGAGTTCCCCCAAGGCCCTTGCTGAATCCTTGGGCCACTTCACTGCCCTGTAATCCCGCAGGAGAGCCCAGAGTAGGAAGACCATCAGTTATTTATCCCAGATGGTGGAAACAAGATGGCAGCTCCTCTACTGACTTGGCTTGAGGAACTCCAATTCCATGTCCTCCATATTTTCAGGGTAAATTAAACTTGAATGTGGAGTTCATTACATAGCAGGGGTTGTATTTAAATTGCTATAAGATTTTCTGAGACTCGGAGCTTCTAACCACTGGTTATGGTTATGCCCATAATAGTAAGGGCAAAAAATTAGGAGCCAATAACTTGTTAGGGGTTGGTTTTTCATCACCACCTGGTATCTTGGAACTCCAGTTCTGAGGACTTAACATGGTCATTTACATCACATGATTTAAGACATTAAAATGATTCCAGATGAATTACTTTCATTTGGATAGCATTCTTTTGGATGAACTCCGAATCAAATTATTTTGTGATTATTGTTTGGTTGTCAAGTCCAGAGGATAAACTAAACACTTCAATTTTCTGGGAAATGTGTGCCATGGCATGAAGTCAGGAAGATTGTGATAAAAGGCAAAGGACAACTAAATGATGGTGTCACAGCTCGACCTGTTCGTCAATTGTACTAGTGTGACTTACAGGCCTGCCATCTCCTGGCTGGTTGCTAACTTCATCAGTTATACCTACTGAAGAAATCTCAAGATACTCAAGCTACATGATACTCCATAAATTTTATCACAAATCCATAGGACTTTAAGCAGATGAATCATTGTATAGACATGGGATATTTTTTTCATTGGAGTGGGATGGTCATTGCAGTCAAAGACAATGGGGAGAATGATGCTGTTTATTCTCCCATTAGAATTTATTTATGTCCATATAAGATTAAAATCGTAGTTGATACAAGTAGCAATTCTAAACCATGTAGTATTTTGGTACTATGATACTTAAAAACTGCATTCGTCTAAGACTCACTTCTTTGAAAGAGACCTCCCATGCATTGACTGACTCCTCAAATGGCCACAATGGACAGGGCTGTGCAAGGCTGAAGCCAGGAGCCTGGAACTCCAGACCTCCCAGATGGGTGTCGGGTCGAAAGCAGTGCTCCAAATGGGATGCTGGTGTCACAGGCAGGGGCTTAACATGCTGCACTGCAGTGCCAGCCCCTCCAGGATACACTTCCTGTAGGAAGTAGTAACTATATTTACAAGTGAATGTATGTACATACCAGGGATCCTGTTGTAAAACAGCCTTTCAAGGAGATCTGAACATAGCCAATGCATAATGACCCAGATTTCAGGAAAGATGACTCTGAGCTAACCCCACAAGCTTGTATCAGACTAATCCTAGGAGGCCACACAGCGAGTCCTGTCTTTCCACAGTAGCTCTAGAGTAAGACATAACGTGTGTTTCTGGACTAGGGGAGAATAGTTTGGTAGAGAGGGGGCCCTCCGTGTGAAGATAACAGGAGCGAGAGGGAACATCCAGTTTCCTGTTAGTTCACAACAGTGGCATTATGGAGCCACTGGTCTTAGCCTACTCATGCTGCTCTAACAAAACACTGTAGACAGAAGTTGATAAACAGATGGATTTCTCATGGCTTTGGAGCATGGAAGTACAAGATCAAGGCACCAATAGTTCGGTGTCGAGTGAAGGTTCTTCCTTTGCTTCCAAGGCAGCCCCTTGTGGCAGGGCCTTCCAGAGAGGACCAAAGTTGGACTCTTACAACATGAAAGATAAGACTTGGGCACACCCTTCAATCACTGTTACAAGAACACTAATTGTTCATGAGGGTGGAGCACTTGGAGCTTGATGGCTTCTCCCAAAGCCTCACATCTTAAGGTTATCACACTGGGTACAAGGTTCCAACACATGAACCTTTAAGGGCCACATACATTCTCTGAAGTACCAGGGAAGGTCAGAGCTCTTCCTGCTGCAAAGTGAAAGGACCAACAGTCCGGACATGCAGTTGTCAGTCTTGCTCGCCTGAATCTGGCAACAAAAACCACCACCAAAGTAGTGTGCAGAAGAGTGACAAGTGATGAGCTTACTGGGATTGGGACCAGAAAAGGAAGCTTGCAATGGTCAGGTGAGGAGTCTGGAGTAGAAATAGGAAACAGTCTTTCCAGAGTACATGCAAGTTCGTGCCTTCATCAATGGCTGGAAATTAAGTGCTGCCCTCCTCGGCATACTCGACTATAAGCTGAAGCCAAATTCCTACACACCTGGACTTCATAGGTGATTCTGTGTTAGCCTACTTCAGCTGACATAACAAAATACTGCAGATTGGATGGCTCTCAGATCCTGGCAAATGTTGGCAGCAAGAGCCAGCTCTACCCCTAAGGCTTTATGAACCATCAGGGTCTAGAATTATGGAACAGGGGAAGATAATATCTGCAGTGGGCTTAGAACTTAGACTACAATGGTTGGCATGTGTGGTCTGTTTCTTACCTTTGATACGTTGAATGTCATTGGGGAAAGTAGGGTTTATGCCTGTTGAGACTTATCTATTGGATTAGTAAGTCAACAGACTATTTTGATGTGTATTCAGAGTCACATACCAGAAAAGCTACTGTACAGAAATTCAACTTAATACTGGTTGCTAGGGGAGACTGCTGCTTTGAAATCTTGGGATGATAAACATTGAAATTTAGATAGTATTTTTAAAAATCAGGACTCATTTGACCAGTTGGATTGAAGACGAAGTGGTGAAATCCAAGACTTGAATTTGTTCCTTCGTGAGGGTGATGTGCTGGGCCCTGGGTGGTGGGGTTTGGTCTTGAGATGGATCCATGGAGAAACACTGCCAGCTGACTTACGAGGCTCTCCTATGCCTCAAGATGTGTATGGTGATGAACAGCCGTCTAACTTGGACTCTGGCTGGCAATGCACATGGACAGTACATAATAAAACCCAAGGGTGAACTGATGCAGATGTGCAGGGACCAGATTCAATGCTTTCTCCAGGAGGTGGCAGTGTCTAATCACAGAGGGTTCCTGAATTTCTAGGTGCCTTGGCTTGAATACAACCATAACTAATGTTCTATGAGGGCATTGAGGGGGAGACACAGTAAGCATCTTCTAGTCAGAGGGACATCTATCTGGGTTCTACAGATGTTGGGAAAGAGCTTTTTGGGAAGACAATAGCCATTCTAATTTACCCAATCAGACCTAGCAGGAAGGACCTCGAGAAGGGGAGAAGATGCCAAAAGACTAAAGCAGAAGAAAGCCAAGCCAGAGAAGGAAGAGTGGGACCAATAGGTGAAGGTCTCAGAAGGGAACAAACCTCAAGGAGGCCGGAGAAAAGACAAATTCTGTCAATGTGAGAACTAGGGGGACCTCATCTCGGAGCACTGGCACTTAAGAATCTGTCAATCTCCCTTTCCTAAACTAGACTAGGTTCCAAAAATGTACTAATCTGGCTGACTGGCAGCAAGTGAGCAAAACATAGATGACCCCTGCTCTCAGATCCCTGTCTTCCTGTTAAGGCAGATGACCTCTGCCTTCTGCCTTGGGAGGGATGCTCCTGACAGTGAAGAGCTCACTCATCTGCTTGTGTGGGTCTCCTCTACAGTCCTGCCATTTTGCCAAAATAATGGTGGCAGTGTCTGGCTTGCATGAACTACTGTGGAGTCTATTAGAAGAGATAGGGGATGGGGACTTTGAGGTGAGTGGAACTATGTGTCTCACACACACAAATAACCTGACTCGGTATTGCAGCAAACTTGGTTCTGGGATATAAACCCTGCCAGTTTTGCCAATTTGGAAGAAAAACATCTTTTTAAAAATAACTGACTATAAAAATGTGCTCCATTTATTAAAGTACTTATGTGTGGGGAGCAACTCAGACTAGACTGTTACTGGAATTAAGACTTATTCTATGCATCTGCTCTCCCACAATATGGTGCTGGGAGAGGAGAAAACAGCTTCTACACAGCTGCCTCCAGTTCAACCAATAAGCAGCAGGAGCTGCTCCTGATTGGAGGAGAGCAGCGTACTCGGCATGTGGGCAGCAGAGTTGGGATTGGTGGAAGAGGACTATAAAGGAGGAGAGAGACAACATGCACAGGGAACATCTAACGGGAACATCCGGATAACATCTGAGCAGCCCCCGAGAGAGCCGGCCGGTGGTGTGCCGCTCCCCCGTGGAAGTGGGGAAAGTGGCAGGGGGAACTGCCCCTCCACGGAGGTGGAGGGGTCGGCAGCCAACCCGGGAAGAGCCGAGCAGACAAAAGAACAGCGCAGGGTCCTGTGTCGTTCCTCCGCGAATGGGGGAGCGACTCTTATGTATCAATCCACTTGGTAATTTGTACCTACTGGGACCCATAGTATCACTGGCAAGTTCCTCTGGGGCATGAGTAATCTGCTTGCCAAAGGTAGCTCAGCTCAGAGTTGGCCAACTTCTGAATTAGGCCAGCGGCTGTTCATGTGCCGTGATAGAATCTATATAAGCACTCAGCATGATGTTTTCCAAATTCCTCCATCTTGTTTCATCCTTTCATCTGCCTCTGGCTTCTACCACACCTGCCATGGACACTTACATCTAACTTCATGCTGCCCAGGCCCACACGGACTCTTTGGGCTGCCTTTTTTTTTTTTTTTTTTTTTTTTAAACCAATTCAGACTCTTCGGAGTTACTGGCGCTGGCAAGTCTAAGCATGCAGGTCTTTCTTCAAAGTTATAAAGCTGGAATGCAGACCAAAATAACGCCCTTCACGTTGGCTTTGACTCCTTCCCTGGCTCCCTTTTCTTATTCTTTCCTGGGTGCAGCTAGTTTGTTTAGAAGGTAATCTCAAACCCTGGTTCTGCTTTTAGGGGACTGCTATGATCTGAATGTCTCCCACTTGCAATCCCTATGTTGATCCTAATCTCTAAGGTGATTTCAGGAAGCAGGCCTTTAACAGGTGATGGTCATGAGAGCAGAGCCTTTTTGAATGGGATGAGTGAGGCTGGAGGGAGCTCAGTCGCCCCCTTGCACTATATGAGAACACTTAAGATCATAACCTGGGAAACCTAAACTGAGAAAAGGGACTTCACGGGGAAACTAAATTGACAGTACCTTCTCCTTTGACTTGCCAGCCTACAGAACTGAGAAGTTAACTTCTGTTTTCTATAAGCCACCTAGTTTATGGTATCTTGCTATAGCAGCCCAAAAGACTGAGAGGGACCCAAACTAAGACACAGGTCCTAGATTAAGAGGATTTGGGTCACATAGAAGGAAAAACCTATAATGGAAAAATGCGTCATCAGCTTTATAACAATAGTAAAGTACTGCTTAGTTAATCTGAAGAGGACCAGAGATGAAGCTGGGATGACCTGAAGATGACCTCAGGACATTGCATTCAGCATCTTTGGTTTTTCTCAAGCAGTGAAGGAATAGGAAAATCGACCACTTCCATGCTTTGCACAATTTGAACTTTGCGGTGGTTCCTCAGTTGATGCCTTTTTTTCCTAATCTATTTTCATCTTGTAAGAGCCAATCACTTCTGGTGCCTACTCTTTTCCTCTACAACTTTGCTTTTTCTCATTCTTAACATGTTAGTCTTCCATTTCCCTTACACTCAAGACAATCTGAAGTTCAGATCTGAGATCTAAGAGGATGAGGGAGGTTGCCTTAAATGCACACTCCATGCAGCCACAGACGCCTGCTGAGATCTCCTTTCAGGAGTAAAACTTACCTTGGAGCTATGCAAACAAGAGTCGGCTCACAGCCTCTCTGCAGTGCCTTCCAGGTCCTCCCACCTTTGTTCATAGATGTTCTCATGGGAGCTGCTTAGTCTAATTCTATTACAGCATCTATTTCTTGGAATGCCTGAGCTGCACACACAGTTGGTAGCAGGAGCGGTCTGAGAAAGCAAGACAGTCATTTAGCAAAGTCACTAAGAACAATAGCAACAGGTGCACCAGCATCAGTAAGACCAAGAACTGGGGCTTGGAAGCAAGAGTAGCTTTGCTCATCACCCCTAAAATCCCACTAAGGGGACATCACACTCATCTTCACAAACCTGGACTCTGCAGTGCAACAGGTCTTGGTCTCCAAAGGAGGAGCACGCTCAACACCAAAAAGTTCCCAGTGAATGGCAAACCATGACTGCCAGAGCATAGAAGTTCTTGAACTCAACCTCCAGTTGCTCACAGCTGGGCTTGCTGATACATTCGCTCGGCGACTTTGCTTCCCTGCCTCCCTTCACCGCTCTCCTGCCAGAGTTCTCTGCTTCTCAAGTAAATCACTTGTTTTTGCCTCAGGTTCTAGAACCCAAAATGAGGATACCAGGCTGGGTGCCTTGAGGAAATACAAGATTCTGTATTTATTCTGGTGCTCATTTGGGAGTGATGGCTGACAATGCCAAGTACGAACAAAGGTAATAAACCTAGAACCCTGAAATCGGAAACCCCAGTCCTCAGAGTGAGGTGGTTCCCCTTCAGAACCCTGAAGCACAGCAGTCCATGAGCTAGCACTCCAGTCATGACTGGTGGGCCTTGCCTGTGAGTCCTTCTACAGAACATACGTGGTACAGGTTATGATACTGTGCTCTACAACAAGTAATATGTACTTTGGTCTTCATCCCTGGATCCTGGCACAGAGCTCCCTAAGCAGAGGCCTGGCAGTGGGAAGTTCTTGCAGCTCTGGGAAGCTGTGCACCTATGTGCTTACAAATACAGTAGGCTTACATCTGATGGCCTATGTCTTGAGTGGTGACAAGCTGCCTTCTCTGACTTTCTCCATTAGAATCTGGGTGTCCCCTTACAGATGATCACTGCCCTCCTGTTTATCAAGGATCCCGAATGCGGGTACCTACAGGGACCCAGCAGGTAACATAGGTGATAACTGACATTCAAGGGAGTTATGGGGGCATAGGACACTGGAAGAAATGCTGCCTCTCATTCTCCTTTCCCTGGCCTCTTGCCAGGAGGGGCTTGCTGTAGCCCTGTGCCTCCAGGGTGCATGGCCTTGGGGCCACCTGCGCTAGGCTTCCTGGCATAGATGCTCCTCCACGTGGCTGGTTCCTGGTGCTCGATATGAACCCAGATTTACCTCTTAGATGAAGCTCTCTACTACACATCTTTTGCACTAAATAAAAGCCTAAAATGTACCATGCTGCCTCGTTTATTTATGCCGGTAGTTAGAATTCTCTAAATACTAGCAAGAACTCTCTTGGGCTTAATATTGGATTTATTAAGCATATGGTGATATCACATGGCACCCCAAATTTCGATAGCATATGTGGCACCCCAGATGGGACTTTTGGGAACTCTAAGGGGCTACATTTTCATATTTTAGGGGTCATTTCTGATATGGTGACCATGAAGGAATTTATAACATGTAAAATTTTTACAAAGGAACATTTAACATGTGGGTTTTAAGGGATTTTAACATGTATAACTTAAATTTTAAAACTAGGCAGCATGGCAGTGTGGGGGAGCAACTGAGACTAGACTAAGTTACTGGAATTAAGACTTATTCTATGCATCTGCTCTCACACAATATGGCACTGAGACACCAAACAACCTCTACGCAGCTGCCTCTCGCCAATTTGAGTTGCAGGAGCTGATCCTGCTCCTGATTGGAGGAGAGCAGCGTGCTTGGCGTGTGGGTAGCAGAGTTGGGATTGGTGGAAGAGGACTATAAAGGAGGAGAGACAACATGCACCAGGAACATCTAAGGGGAACATCTGAAGGAACACCTGAGCAGCCCCCGAGAGAGCCAGCCGGCGGTGTGCCGCTCCTCCGTGGAAGCAGGGAAAGTGGCAGGGGGTACCGCCCCTCCACGGAGGTGGAGGGGTATGCAGCCAACCCGGGAAGGACCAGCAGCAAACCCGGGGAGGGCCAAGCAGACAAAAGAACAGCTCAGGGTCTAGTGTCGTTCCTCCACGAATGGGGGAGCGACATGGTAGGAGCAGACTTCCTGTGGCTTCTGACCCTGTCTCTGCTTGCACTCTATCATCTGGGTTGGTGCTTTGCTTGTGCACCCAGCCATGGGAAATCGGGGCTCCAAAGCACCCGCCCTGGTGGGGATGTGCTCACGGACTTCACTGAGGAAGGGCATGTCTTTTTCTTCGGACCTGGTGCTGGCTGCAAGGCAGGGATAGGATGGCCAGACTTGCCAAACGAAGTGACCCCAGATCCAGGCGCCATAGGGAGCTGCACTTCCGAGTCCGGAGCTAGCCCCTCCCTGCTGGAGTGTAAAGGCGGCAGCCATAACAGGGTCAAAGCAAGCTGAGATGGGTGTAGGGAGAGGAGCCTAGTGCAGTAGTTGACCACGTAGAGTGGGGCTAGAGCCACCCTGCCCTGGGGGAGAACAGCTCGCTCGTGGAAAAGCAAAATTTTGTTTTTGCTAGTAGCTTTCAAAAAGGAAGGCATGGATAGGTTTTGTTTCATGGTTTCTGGCTTCAAGGACTTTGTTACTAGTGTAATAACAGATTTACAGGGAGGAAAACTCCTAAGGACTCTAGATTGTTTTGTAGTGTGTTTTAAAGACAATTTACGTGCTTTTCTAAGGTTAAGTTTTTAGTATCAGCAACTAAATTCTAAAACATTGTCCTTGTCCCCAGGCCTTACTGTACAAGCTTCCAATTGCTAATTTCGAGTTGGAGAACTGGTCTACTTAGAAATGTGTTAGCGTCAGAGGAGGAGCTTCAAACATGGAGGACGCTCTACTTCTGTTATGGAGGGCGGAACTTCCTCCCTCACAGGAAGATGGGCAACACACTCCACCCCAAGATGGCGGCCCCCATGGCCCACCACATGCTACATGTCTGGTTAATAGAGCGATGTATAAAATCATGTTTTTATTTTTGCCTTTGGAGCAGATACCTTATTCCAGTTTGTTAATTGCCTCTGGAGTTGGGATTAAATCATACTTATTTTAATCTTATTTTTGTCTTGAGTGGATACCCCTTATTCCAGTTCACTATTTTTGCCTCCAGAGTGGGATTTTAACAGTCAGGAATGGCGTTTCTCAGGCTGGGTGGTTAATATTTCCTTGGTATGATACATATGCATTAAGCTCTATAATAGACTAAATAGCACTGAGATGTCAGATTACCAGTTAAAATAGATGATCAGAGATAACTGGGCCAAAGCTTAGCCCTATTTACCTCCTGTCTCCCCAGGTTACAAGGTGATTTAACTATGAGTAGTTCTACATCTACTGCTTTGGAAACTGCCTGAAAGATCTACTCTTGATAATTGGGAGACCCTTTGATTAAGGAATTAGTTACTACAATGTATGTATGAAAACGCTTAAATAATTAAGCTTGTGAAGAGCTGTGTTTCTCAAGTCCTAGAGAGCCTATAAAACTTGATAGCTCTGCATACATTCCTACGGACTGACTTCTGAGGGTACAGTTTAAAACTTACTATGGGGTCACAAATCCCCTTGGGTTGGAAAGGATAATCAAGTTTTAAAGTGATCATATAGGTGGGATTAAGTGTTAAAGTGATCAATAGGATCAAGTGTTAAATATTAATAGCAAATTTAAAGAGGAGTAAATGCTTCAACATGGGAAGGAGTCTGTACAGCAGACTTGTAGAGTAGCAATCTTAAGTAGCATTCAGTGACCTCAATCGGCCCTAATGGCATCCTGGTCTGGCTAAAAAGGCCCTCAAGAGCATTCAGGCATGGGAAGCCAGGGAATTTGTGCAAAAAGTGTCCCTACATGGAGAACCTCCCTGGATGAGACCCCAGTGGAAAAGAGTGGCCATCAAAGAAGGGTGTACTTTTCTCCGGAGGGAGGAAAGAACTTCCACTTTGCTTATGGCCTTGTCTAAATACTGATGGAGTTTGTGGAACTTAAAAGGCTTCCGTAGCCTAGGCAGCTCATGTCAAGAGCCTTGGGTGATCACTGACCTCACAAGAGTGTTCGTTGTTAAACAACAGGAGTCACTGTGTACTAACTTCCCATCCAGGACCTCTGTTCTCAAAGGAGCTACAGTATTAACATTAATGGTCTTTTCCCCAGAGTGTCTTGGCTTTCCATGCCTGAAATACTCTCATGGGCTCTTCAGCCAGATCCGAATGCCTTAAGGGCCGATTCTGAGGCCAGAGTGCTGTTTAGGACCTCTGCCATTCTATGAGTCCGCTGTGTATCCCGCTTCCCGTGTTGGATCGTTCTCTCCCTTTTTGATTCTATCAGTTAGTATGAGCAGACACTAGACTTGTTTGTGTGATCCCTTTGGCTCTTAGACCAATCAGTGTGATCAATTGTGAACTGAAATTGATCACTTGGACTAGTGAGATGGCATTGGTACATGCCACCTTGAGATCCCAGTGGAAAGAACGGGGCCATCAAAGAGGGAGGTACCTTTCTCTGAAGGGAGGAGAGACCTTCCACTTTGACTATGACCCTGTCGGAATAAGATCGAAGTCGGCGAACTCAAGAGGCTTCCATTAGCCTTGGCAACTCATGACTAGAGCCTAGGGAGATTACTGATGCCATAAACAAGAGTTTCAATTGTTAAGTCAACAACAGGAGTCACTGTGTACTTACTCCTCATGTGGTATCTGTCCTTAGTGTGTTGTCCAATGTGAAGTAATGCTATAACTAGTACTGAAACAGTATTTTACACTTTGTGTTTCTGTGTGGGTGCAAACTGATAATCTTTTATACTGAATCGATCTTTATATAAAGATAATTGAAAATGAATGTTGACGTGAAGAATGGGAGAGGGAGCGGGAGACGGGAGGGAAATTATGGGGCAGAGGGAAGCCATTGTAATCCACAAACTGTACTTTGGAAATTTGTTTACTAAATAAAATTAATGGTAAAACTTAATCCCAAAGATTTACTTTGTTCTCTTGCAATACTATGCATCATAAATCCTAGTTATTTCTAAGTGTCAAACTCCATTACCTGTATTCCTAGGCATTTCATTAAAGTTTATTAAGTGCCTCAAATGTAAAATCTGGGATACACGTCTCTGAAATTCCTATCTCGTAAGTGTTAACATAGGGTCAGATATAAAAAGGCAGCCAAGGAGATTTCTGGGAATGGCAAAATTCTGAGCACTTGGGATTCCAAGATTTGGATTCCAAGCTTTTGTGTATAGCTTTAAAGACACCCTGATGCAGACTCCCTACTGAAAAGGGTAGCTGCAGGAGTTGTTACGGATTCCAGGATTTGGATTCCAAACTTTGTTTGCTTAAAAAGCCCCTGACAGACACACTGTGCTGGACAGGGGAGCTGCAAAAGGTGTTCCAAGGAATCAAGAGTTGTTAACAAACTCCAGCATTAGAAATTGCTGAGCAAGCCATTCCTAAGATCCTCTTCAGATCAGCTTCAGTGTAAATGAAAGGGACCTTACCAGGTACTGTTGAACACAACTACCTCCATGGAATTAGGATTAAACTTTTACCTCTTAAGTCTGCACAGGTGAATGTGAAAGACATGCCTGACTATTCCTATAAGCCAATCAGAAACCTTAAGGACTTCAAAGCAAAAAGGACTAAGTAAAGCTTTTGCCTTTGTCTCAAGGCAAATATGCTATACCTGCCTTTATCTCTGGGAACTGTTATTTAATAAAGCTACCTAATGAGTTCTATTATAATTCTCTATGCTCAAGCTAAATGGGTTTATAATCTACATAAGGGTAGCCTATCACTACCCACTATGTGGGAATCTGTAATATCTTTTCATCTAATGGGGCACCCCACTTAAAACTTGTTTTTGTTCCAGTTTTGCCTATGCTAAATAACAAACTTACATGTTCCAAAATTCAACTTCTGGGAGTAACTGACCATGCAGGGGACACAGACGTTGGCAATGACCGATTGTTCCAGCTCACAAAAATTTGATAGACTTCCAGACCCTGGATAGGCAGGGCCTGCACTATGCCCCTCATAAGTAGGAAACAGTTACAGAAGAAATGATTCGACAACTATTAACTTCCTTTAGAATTAAGGGGTGGAGTCTCTGGGGAATGAAGTAGGCAGGCATACAGGTTAAAACTGATTACATTTGAGCTGGGAGACCATGCCTCTGACTTCACTCCCTACCTGATAACTTCACCACACCTCTGTGACCTCCTGCCCCTACCTGGCCACACCTGAGTGCCCCTCAGCCAATCAGGTTAATTAACTACTCTCCTCTGGAAGTAGGTTAAAAGCCTGGGACACGGTGTGTCCGTGCTTCTCTTCCCTGGCCTCTTGCCAGGAGGGGGCTTGCTGTAGCCCTGTGCCTCCAGGGCGCATGGCCTTGGGGCCACCCACCCTAGACTTCCTGGCATAGATGCTCTTCCACGTGGCTGGTTCCTGGTACGTGGTATGAACCCAGATGTACCTCCTAGATAAAGTTCTCACTCTCCTATGCATCTTTTGCACTAAATAAAAGTTTAAAAAGGAAAAAAGCCTCTCTGAGGCAGCTTCTACTGCCTGATCTTGCATTGCTGCCATGGAAAAGGTTCCTGGAAAAAACCAAAAAGCCAAACTTTCTAGGCGGGAGGGAAAAATCAGTGTAGGCCAAACCCAACACTGACCACCACTGTGCATTCATTATTCATTTTGTTCTTTGATTAAAAAGCCCTGGGAGGTCATCTCATTCTTCAGACCAGAAATGAAAACTCGGAATAAGTAGCCGTCTCATGGTTGCTCAGTTCTGAATGGAACGGCAATGGCAAGAGCACAAACTCCTTTTCCTTCCCGAAGTTAGTCCTTGCACTTCCGGTTACATAACACTCAAATAGTATGGGCTCTTTGAGCCAAGAATAATATACTAAAAGCTTGGCACTGCTTCCAGAAAAGGTCTGTTTGTCATGAGCTGTCAGTAATTCTCTAGTTAGCGAATGCTGAAAGATGTAGGGCTTCCATGTGGGGGAAGAAAAGTTTGGAGCCCAGATAACCAGGACTACAAAATGGCTCAGCAAGGTCATCGCTTTGTTCATGGCCTTGGAGGGTCTCAAACTGAGGATTTGGTCTTTATTTTTAGGCCTTTGCCCACTAAACATACAACAGTTAAACAGAACAACAAAGATGTGACTGCCCAGGATTCTAGAATAGCTTTATAAGTGGGCCCCTCAAAATGCGATTGCAATATCCAGGAGAAAACCCCACTCAGGGATCCTCCACTTTTCTGCTGGGGTTAGTTACTAAGACACCAGATTGGGTCAGATATAGGGAGATGCCTCAGTGGACAGGAGAAAGGAGCAGCTGGAGGCAGGGAGAGCCTCAGACCATCATGCTGATCTGGCACATGTACACGGAGAACAGGAAAGGTCTAAGTAGGAAGAGCCTCAGACTGCAGTGAAGGTAAAGTTGTGACCATTCGTATGTTGGACGGAACCAGCCCAGATAGGCAGGACTGACCTGAGTATGCCTGTTGTGTTCAATCATGGGTTGAGGGCCTCAGTCCAGGACCGCTGTATGCTGTGGTGTATGCAAAAGGGTAGCACGGAGGCTGTCCCCTCCAGCCAACTTCTTGATGGGACATAGGAACAGAACACCTCACTGGCCAACACACTCTTCTTGCCTGGATGCGACCCCAGAGCTCTTATGACAGAGCTGGCACTCTTACTGTGAACTGATGCTAATTGAGATTTTGCTGGACACTTGTAAACGATCATTCCTGCATGAGTTCTCAATACAAATAGAAGAAAAGGTAGCAGGTTGTGACTAACGCACCATTCTCCTATAGATAATCCAAACGTCAGAGAAGCTGATTTGCATCTACAGGTTAGTGGACTTCTCAAAACTAAGCCCCTGCCTTACACACTGAGCCAGTGACTTTGATCGCCACCAGGCTAAGTCAGAAGGTGTCCCTGGAAAACTAACAGCATGCAGGAGTGGGGAAGAACACACGATTCCTCTGTGCAGCCTGTGTCCCGGAAGGACACAGGAACACGCTGATCTACGCATATACCATTTACCCTCTCAGGGAGGGAGTGAGCAGGGAGAGCAAGCCAAACACTATCTCAGCTACTGGGGTTGCTTCTACAAGGAAGGAAAAACCTGGAATGAGGAAAGACCATCCTTATCTTTCCTGCTGGTTCCAGTTTGAGTCCTTCTCTCCCCACCAGTAGAGTTCAGTACAGATGGTTTACTTATAGCCCCAGCTGGCACAAGTAAGAGTTGAGATTGAGAAGCAAAAGGAGGTGGCACAGGTTGTTTCTAGATGTTTAGTCTATGCAGACTTTGGGGGTTCAGGAAGTTCTTGGAGACTTTCCTGAAAGGAAGGAAGCGGCAGAATTGAGCGATGGGACCATGCAGTGGACCCGACAAAGCCTCAAGTAACCTAGCAGACAGCTCAGGACAGGAGTAGCCCTTCAGTGTCCTGCACTGATCCTTGCAGGTCTAAATGCCCAGTGGTAATTTTGGATATTATGTCCTCAACAGGAATCATTGCCACCTCACATGTGATGACTAGGTGATGTCATTTGGATTCTGAGCTTCTCAGAATCCATCTATTGCCACTGACACTGCAAGGCCGATTCTGTAACAACTTCCCCTACCACAAACTCTTACAAATGATAGATCCCATTGTCAGCTTCTCTGATGCCATAGCACCTCTCACTACTTAGAGTTCTCTATCTCCTCCTAGGAACATGATGGGTTTTCTTGGCCTTTAGTAAGTCCATCGTAGCATGCCCACTTCAGTAAGATTTCCAACACCTTCCCCAATACTTTGCCAAGGTACTCTGGCATCTCTACCTCAATTTTGGCCATTCCTATATCCAGGCTTCCATGAGCCATGCAAGCACTGAATTAAAAGTTGAAAATCAAACAAGGATATGTGGATCTTAGTTATTGGATACTACGCCCACATAATACCATCAAATTTCTCCATCTCTCTTGAAAGATCCCATTCTGGCACCTTCCAGACTACTCCCCAGATGTATTTTCTCCACTTCTGCCAGTATGTATTAGCCATGTCCTGAAACTGATTGGGCAAATAACTTAAAGCATGAATGATAATTCCCTAATTAACCTGTACTGGCTATTGATCCTCAATCAGTCCAGAAACCATGAGGTGAGGTGGAGGTCACATATACAAGAGAAAATACCATATTGCAAGGCATCTGTCATAGTTGAAACCTGTATCGTGTTTATAGGTAGTAGGAGGCTGTTCTCTTGCAGAACATTTCAGCCATTCCTGGAGTGTTCCGAGGTATCTGGGAATTTAGTTTTCCAGATGTTCCTGCCAGAGGCCTATATTCACTCTCCTGTCACGGGGACATAAGACTTACCTGGACTGTGAAGTCAGCCTTATTTATAATCCTAATACCCACAATCAGATCTGGGGCCTGATTTTCAGCAGTGTAACCTAAAGTTACTATAGATCTTTTATTTGACAGAGGTAGACAGTGAGAGACAGGTCTTCCTTCCGTTGGTTCACCCCCCAAGTAGCCGCTATGGCCAGAGCTACGCCAATATAGATGACCTCTTTAAATGCTGCTGCAAAGGGTGTCTAGCTTTCGTGTAATCACTGAGTTGGTAGTATGCTGTTTGGAACCTGTCATTTTTCTTCCCTTGAGACGTCCTTGTCAATGACCAATCAATTGTATGACCCTTAAAGGTATCATTGCCCTAGTGTGTCTATAAATTGTACAAGCCAACATATCCCCATCTGTCTACATTCCATTCCAATTCATCAATGATAGTCTTAGGAAATGTGATGCTACAGTATACCCATCCCTCTTACAGCAATGAGGTTAGAAATCACAGGAAAAGTTGAGTCTGTTGGGCTTTCCTTTTAACTCTATAGACTTAGAACTGATATGCAAAGCTGCCAAAGTGCTACTATGGTTACTTTTAAAATGAAAAGATTTATTTAAAAGCTATACAGAGGAGAGGCCGAGAGAGGTCTTCCATCTGATGGTTTATTTCACAATTGGCTGCAACAGTGGGAGCTGCGCCAATCCAAAGCCAGGAGCTTCTTCCAGATCTCCCACATGGGTGCAGGGGCCCAAGGACTTGGGCCATCTTCCACTGCCTTCCCAGGCCATAGCAGAGAGCTGGATCAGAAGTGGAGCAGCTGTGTCTTGAACCAGCGCCCATATAGGATGCTGGCACTTCAGGCCAGGGTGCTAACCTGCTGTGCCACAGCGCAGGCCCCTCCTGTGGTTACTTAATATCAAACTAAGTTTAACCAAACTAAAGGAAGTAAACTCTAAGGATGAGATTCTGAAGCTGGGTTGCTTAGTAGCTTTGTGGCAATGAGTACATGAAGTAGCGATAGTCCCTGGCATGCTAGAATAGCATGATTGCTACAACTGCCTGAATGGGATACAAGTGGAAGAGGAAGTCTAGCTGATGCGGAGATTTGGGTATTTGAGAGGTATGGGGGAAGAGTGACAGCCACCCATTTCATGGTCCTTACAGCTGAGAGCCACTGACTTAAAGTGACAGACTCAAGATGTATGAACCAGTGGTTTAAAACAAGATGGAAGAGTCACTTGGCCTCCGTGACCACAAGTTTACAGATCTGTACCTGCTGCAGCGCAGATACAGCTTAACAATAAGAGCAAGGCTGAGGCAACTGAAGTGCAAAATTTTCGGAGGCTCATAGTTATGCCAGTACAAAGTAGCACATGCATGGCCCTGAGATAGTACCTCCTTACGCTGTGCAGCCTAAGTGCTGCACTTGCTCCACTGTCGTTCCAACCCTATGGCTAAAGATGAGACAGTTGGCTTTTGCAGAACTTCAGAGAAGGATGGATTCCAAGCATTATCAAAATCCTACACCAAAATCATAGGTCTAACTGGGACAGAGTCACCTTGTGATTTGGGTCTGGAGATGTAGTGTTCAATTTATCTCTGTAGATAGTCTCACCCCTTCTCCCCGAGCCATCCGAACTTATTGAAATAGTTGCTCTTCCATTTATAGAAAGGAAGATAGAATCCTCTCCCTTTATTGAAGACTATGCAGAAGCCTCAAATAAGACACTTGATCTCCTTGGGCTCTGCCCCCACTGAATTTTCTGTGTACTAGATGCATAGCTAGGGTCACACATCAGCAAAACATTAAGGAAGTGCTAGGTCTTCTAAGGGCAGATCAGGGATTCCAAAGGAGCTGCAGAACCTGGCTCCTACCTATGTTTGCCAGGAGTATATCCCTAGGATCCCAGCTGAGAGCTGGAAGAGGAATATAAAACTGAAAACGGAGGAGTTTGACACAAGGAGGGCATTTTCCCTCAACACAGGATATGATTACCTGGAAAGAACCCCCAAGCAGCAGTGCTGGGATGCCTTCTGGAATCTTGGTACAAAGTGGGGAGTCCACATTAAGGTGTCAGAACTGCCTAGAGGCTATTGAGGAAGGGATCATAGTAAAGTATACCCACTGCATAAGACCTGGGACTGTACTCCATAAGAGCTGCTGGGATTTCCTAGCAGGGCCGGAAGGGCACTGTTTCTATCATGGTGAATGTGTTGGTGAGAGAACGCCAGCAATGACAAAAAGCTGTCCTCTGTGAACTGTACCCAGCAATAGGAGAAGCTGCTATGGATTGAGCTCCATGGTAGCAAAGGAATAATGGGATCCCACAAGATCAGAGGCTAAGAACTCCTGGAACAAAGTGAGCATGATGGACAAAATTCAGGTGATGGTCAGCGAGGTCTGAGCCAGGAGTCTATGGAGATGACTCATAAAGCAAGGCATTCCTGGGACAATACAAAAGGACAGTCCACCAGGATGCTCCTAAGGACACGTGCATAAAACTATCAATTTTTGTCCCAGTGGGAAATCAGTCTTGCTATATATATTTTTTAAAGATTTGAAAGGCAGTTACAGAGGCAGAGAGGAAGAAGTCTTCTGTCTGCTGGCTCACTCCCCAGATGGTTGCAATGGTTGGAGCAGTGCTGATCCAAAGCCAGGAGCTTCTTCCAGATCTCAAACATGGCTGCAGGGGCCCAAGGACTTGGGCCATCTCTGTTTTCCCAGGCCATAGCAGAGAGCCAGATCAGAAGAGGAACAGCAGGGATGCGAACTGGTGCCCATGTGGGATGCTGGCACTGCAGGTGGTGGCCCTGACTGCTCTTCTCAAAATCTAATAAGTTGGGGTCCCTTATATCCTGTCACCAAGTGATACTTTCTTCTAGGTAGGATGTTCATTACTTATATCTTTGATACATGCTTGTTCCCAGGTGAGTCCTCATGTTTGAATGGATCCATGTGCCAAACACTGGGGTCCTTCTGAGTTGCCTTGGTGCCACAAGTTTTCTTCATACTTTTCTATTCTGTGAAACTGATTCTAACTCTCTGAATATATTCAAAGTGCACTTCTTTGCTGTTCTCCATAAGTCTCCACACACAAAGAACATACCTAGGATAATACCATGGAATAGAAGATAAGACTACATGATACTAATACAATCTTAAATATGTAGCTAGGAATACAAGCAAAATTTATTTAAATAGCTTTCAGGCTGACTCTTACTGCATCTGTTTGATTTTAACACATTCTTGATGAGGATGTAGTCCTCTTGATTGAGGAAGAGGTGGCAATGATTGAGGCAAAAACATGAGTGCAATCAGCAGCTGGCATATCATCAGCTGAGCACACTTATAGTCCAAAATTTCAGGTCATTCCCTTGGTTTTCCTTACCAGAAAGTGAATTCAGCTTCCTGCTAAATGTTACCTCCAAGAGTCCCGATCCTGCTGGCAGACAGAAGGCATCCAGGGCCTGAGTCAGCACATTTGTGGGCAGCACTCTGAACCAACTCAAGAGACTCCTTCTGAAATGGGGGCTGGAGGGGACTTCCAAATGCCTTGAAGTTGCTGTCTCCTAAGCTAATTGTACCGTCCTTCCAAATATGTAAAAGAGGAACTCGGTTCATGCAAAAAGAGTGGGATTCCCCTTGGGTCTCATGGTGCATCTTGAAGCCCTTATTCGAAACATCTTTCTTCCCTAGTTCTCCTCTTGCCTTAATCCTTCCTGTCTTCCCTCTTTTAAAATAAACAGTGCAAGATTGCACTTACAAGCCCACCCCTGCTCACCGATTAGATCATGCACCAACCATCCGGGTGCGTACCGTATCTACCATCGTGTCCTGGGTCCTCTGCTTGGTATTAGGAAGGCGCTGAGGTGAAGGATTAGAGCATCCTGAGTACTGCTGGAAGTGTGCCATGCTCCACAGAACTAACAAGTAATCTTAGAGCTGTATTTCTGGCCAGAGAACCACACAAGGCTCCACCGGCCTAAGAACAATTCACACTCTATCAGGCTCAACGGTGTCATCTTTCGAAGCAGGGTCCTGAGACCCTTGACTTAACACACCAAAAACTTAAATGTGTGGCATAATCCTGAGAACACGTGAGGGGCTCGCCTGGAGAAACCTAACAAGCTCCTAGGAGAGCTGCAGCGCTCCAGCAGATTTCCCCGTGCAAGGCTGACTTGAAGGTTGCAAGCCTGTTTGTGTTTGGATGTTCCTGTTGGGGCCCCGCTGACCTCGATCAAACAGTTGTATGCCCCAACCAAAAAATCCCCCAGCACTCATTTCTAGGACATCACCCCCACCCACAGGCTTCCGAGCACAACTGGTCCAGGGACATTGAGTAAGGACTTTTGTACCCTTTCCTCCTGCCTCGCCCCACATCCATCAACACTAGCAGGAGACTCTGAATTCCTTGGGTCTTTTTTTCTTAAACCAAGTTGGTCCCATCTATACCACACAAAGTTGCAAAGAGGTTCTACCTGGTTTTGTGCCTCCCAAAATACTTAAAATGACTTTCTTGGTGATTAAGAAATATTCTTATAAAGGAAAGTTTACAAGATGAAACTGTTCTTAACAAGAGTGGCCCTGCGCTTTGAATACTCACCACTGACTTCTATTCTCCCAGCCCCCAAAACATTGACTTGCTGCAAGAGTCACTGTTGGCTAAAATGAGAGTCATCCATTTTGGTCCATTATATAAACATTTATCCTCCAATTTCTGGGTAATTACTAACATTTGTGGTGTTCAGCTGTTTCTCATCTGCTGTTGTGCCAATTCAATTGATCCTTACACCCTTGTAAAGTCTCAAGCCAGAATGAGCTTAAGCTCTCTGCCATTAGTTTCCTTATTTGTTAGTAAAGGAGTGAATAGTTTGCTCTAGGTAAGTCAGTTGGAGTGTGCAGCGAGACTTCGAAGTCTGGCTTATTCATTTCAAATCCAGGGTTCTTTCCATGGTTTCATGCTATTTTGCCAAATCTTGCTAGTAGGATCTTCCAAGGTATTAAGTTATTTAAATTTAAAGTGAAAAGATGTTTTCTCCTAATGGTATTTTCAAAAATAACTTCAAGGGGCAGGCATTTGGGTGGTCAAGATGCCTAATATTCAGTACTTCACTTCGATTCCCACCTTTGAAACTTAACCCCAGCTGCCTGTCAGTGCAGACCCTGGGAGCCAGCAGGGATGGGTAAAGCTTACCATCTAAGTGGGAGACTAGGGTTGAGTTCCCAGCCCCTGGCTTCACCTCCAGTCTGGCCTCGGCTGTCACAGGCATTAGGAAAGTGAACCAGTGGAGGGGAGTTCTATCTTGGCCTCTCAAATGAAATAGTTTTTATTTATTTAGTAAACATAAATTTCCAAAGTATGGTTTATGGATTACAATGGCTTCCCCCCCCCCATAAATCCCCTCCCACTAGCACCCCTCCCATCTCCCGCTCCCTCTCCCATTCCATTCACATCAAGATTCATTTCCAATTATCTTTATATACAGAATATCAATTTAGTATATATTAAGATTTCATCAGTATGCACCCACACAGATACAAAATAGTTTTGGAAGATTTTTAAAGATATTTGTTTAAAAATTAAGAAGTCGGCTAATGGTCACATTCAAAGCATGATTTTCGGCTGCTACCATGTTTTAGGACCCTAGAGGTAGATGCATCCATTCCCCTCTGCAGCAGGGAACTGCCCCGTTACAGGTCTGCATTAAGGGAGGAGTCCGGGATTTTCTGTGCTCCTGTTGGGAAGGATCTTCCTTCCTTCCAACCTCTCTCCAGCCTCTTTCACTCAATCCCTTCTACGTTTGTGAAAAACTCTTGGGAGTTGGGCTTGGTTTGCTAGGGCACTGCTAGTGCAACTGGAGACCTGAGGTCGAACACAAGTCTGGACTTCGTGCAGAAAGCTGCTGTGCTCACCAGAAACTTCTGGGGACCAAAGCTGTACCGAGTCACCCTACACCACACTGTCACATTCAGTTCTACAACGTTTGCACAGTGTATAATATCCTTTTCTCTCACAAGTCTTTCCATTTTAGTGCAGATATCCTGGAAGCCATACTTAAACTATGTAACTGTGTCTCCCTGGTATTGATGGAGATTGATTCTCTTCAGGTCAAATGGGGGTCTATTCAATCAGATCCTCTCCAAGGACTTGGAATTAAGTCAGCATATTAGTAGATGGCTGGAAATAGAACATGCAAACTTAAGTGTGGGGATGGTTGTGTTCAGTTGATAGCCTAGGAGAGCAGAGCAAAATGAACCGAATATGCAGAAACAGAAGTAGGAGGGTTCTGGAAGTTTGCCAAGGCTCCAATTCATGTCACTTTCTGGGGCCCAGCTTCTTTAACCTTAGAGTATGTTCAACCTCCCCCCCTTCCTAAATAAAGTTGGTTTACTTGACACTAGAGAGCCATAAGTTATAGATCTGGTCAAGTTAAACCTTAATCTTCTTTATCTCTGGTTTCCCATTCTCTTGAATCCCTGTCATCCTGCCAACATCTAGAGTACAAACCTTGCAGAAAACGTTTCATTCGATGATTCAAGTTTTCTTGATGCTACTCTGTACACTCTAAGTCCCATCTCTTCACTATATTCTCTCAACTGTCAAGAGCAACCCCCTATGTTTTAAATAAAACTTTCCTATATACTTTACAGCAAAACAGTACCTCTAAACTTGCTTCTGAGGCATGGAGATGCTAATGTGTTGACCACTCAGTAGAGAAAGATCAGTCCATTCTTCCAGAAGACTTCAAAATTGAAGCTAGATCTCAGTATCAGTGTTAGGAGTTTTCCCTATCCACCAAGTTCTGGTCCTTCAGTCATTGTGATAGCCTTCCTTAGGGACTGGTTACGTCATTGCTATCACTTTCTGAACACTTGTGTAGACATCACAGGTATCTATTATAGTGCTGAACCCAGAAGGACTTGGTGTGGGATGACTTGGTCCAACTCTAATTTGGTGATCTCTTCTATCCTCGTAGATTCATTAATCTCACTACTTATCTGATGGGATCTAGAGATTTGGCAGTCTGGGTATGATCATAATCTTTGGCTTGATTCCTGTTGTCCTAAGCATATAGACCATCCATGTTGCTCTCCTATCTGCTACTCTAGTCTGCCTTCTCTTCCAGTTGTATTCACTTAACAAATGTGAATACCATTTGGTGAACACTACTGGTTGCCTGCCCAGTAGATCCTCATTTCCTGCATTGCTTTTCATCTCGGAAGTGGGACATACTGCATACACAGTTACGCAACTCCCTGGAACCCAGCTAGAAGTGGCTAAATGATCCAGTTATGGCCAAGGAGATGAATGCAAAATAGGGAAAATATTTCCTTAACTGATAAAAGCAGAGGAGCTAGCAATGTGACCAGGTCCCCGTTTTCTTGCCTCATTGGCTGAGGATGCTCGGGACAATCATGTTGTAACTCGGCCATAGCAGGACAGTTGAGGATGGCAGAAGGGGGAGACACTACTGAGCTGCTGAGCCAGCCAGCTGCTTCTGAATCTGTTTCTTGAGGAAAATATGCCACAAATACTTGTCACTTTTAGGTCAGTACTCCATATACTGAAAGCAACTGAACATACACACTATGAACACATCAAGAAGCATATTAAACACAGGGGAAAGTGAGCCCGTGCCTTAGTTTGCTCTAGTGAGGAACTAGTTCTGTAGACTAAAAATAATTATATTTGATAAAGTAGTGGTGAGCTCTTTAAGTTCTATGACAGGGGTAGTATCTTCTGTTTGTTGTATTCCTAAAACCTACTCTGTGGAAATAATTAGAAGCTCAGTAATCCAGAAGAAAAATGAGCAAGAAATGAAGACTCAAATCCTGTGTGCCTACATGCATGTGTGCATAGAACTTCAGAAGTATCATTGACTTAATGACTTTGGGAGGTGGGAATGGGATGTATTTAGCTGTGTTGAAATGAATACAGCCAATGTCCTAAACTAGGCCTCTGTGGTTTTGTTTTTAAAGATCTTATTTGAAAGAGTTCCAGAGAGAAGTAGAGACATAGGTTTTCCATCTGCTGGTTCACTCCCCAAATAGCTGCAAAGGCCAGAGCTGAGCTGACCTGATCCAAAGCCAGAAGCCGCTTACAGATCTCCCGCATGGATGTAGGGGCCCAAGGACTTGGGCCACCCCCCACCATTGCCTTCCCAGGCACGTTAGCAGGTACCTGGATCAGAATTGGAATAGCCAGACTCAAACCAGCACCTATATGGGATGCTGGGGCTTTAACCTACTGTGCCACAGCATCAGAACCCTGTTTTCTTCAGAGAGGCATACGTGGAGAAAAGAGTAGGGGGGGAGCCAATGACCAATTTCCAAATCGCATTCTAGGTGTGACACCACTTTGCAATTGGTAATTAGGACAGGTAATAAGCTTGTCTTACGTACTTGTGTGTTACAAATGTTAAAATTTCCAGAAAAATTAGAATTAAATAAAAAGGACCACATTTGTGGTGACAATTTCTATACAGCATAAAAGTAACTTTGATAGCATACTCTTTGAGTCCTCTTAGTAAAACTTCCATACCAATGATTTCAACACTAAGTGCACCTTATTGTATTACTTCACATGATCTTACTTCTGCTAACTTGTTAGGTAAAACCAAAGTAAAGAAAATTAGAATTAGGTATAAATTGTATCAAACACTAAAACACCAATCTTTTTACCTGCATCCCATTGGGAAAAATCCTTAAGGGGAAGATAACTAAGTTTCTTAACTATGTCATAACTACAAATGGAACTAAAGTCCCAAGGTCTAGTTGGGGCAACGAACCTCTGTTCCACTGTAGATGCAGGCTATGTGCTGTATCAGTGCAGGGTGCTGTGGAGCTTAGGTGTGGCACGTTTACATTGGTAGCATCTGGGAAGAAAACAAACAGCATTAAGACATCGTAGGCTTGCACTGAGACTAGAAATACAAATGTTGGAATGCTGAGCTCTCAAAGCAATGCTTTTCCTAATTGATCCTCAAGATACATGAACAAAGCAATGTGTGGAAACTCTGCCTCTTGACCAGCCAACTGCAAATGGTGAGGACACCACTGAAACAGTGACTACCGAGGTAGCTCGGGTCTTTAACAAAGACCTAAGTACTTTCATGGACTTAAATTGTCCTCTAGCTAATGTCGTGGACTAGCTCCTCTCTCTATTCCCATCATGGGGAAATGCAGTGATTAAAAACTTAACAAGAAACAAAGGGAACTCACCATAATGAACAGAGTATAAATGCCTCAGCTCTAGAATAGAGTGCAAATTCTCATGCATACTTGAGCTTAGAATTCCAGAACAGCAAGCATGAAAGAAACAGAAGCAAAGCCGGGAAATAAGGAGAACCAATACAGGACGATGCCTCACCAAGAAGGCCACAACTTCATAAGAATACACAGCCAGTTGCTTTGACACAGAACACATTTCAGTAAAAGCCATGGGGAAGGTGCCCCTGGGTCATGGCACCCACTCATGGGAGATTGGAAGGAAGGGCATGGAATTTGTGGGCTGCCTCTGTCTTCTGTCTTGCATTGGTCAAAATTTTGCAATGGGGCAATAAATTACACTTCTGGGTCACGTTACTTGTCCACTCCAGGTACCTTCCAAGTAAGCCAGGGTCTCCTTGGCCTGGCTAAGTCAAATCTTGGCAATAGAGCTGCTGTAGCTGCTGCTACAATGACCCCAGGAAGTGTACCCCAGGAGTGGATGAGACAAGTGATGGCCAATGGAATTAAGGTTACTGTGTATTTTTCACTTTGTGTTTCTATGTGGGTGCAAACTGTTGAATCTTTACTTAGTATATGCTAAATTGATCTTCTGTATATAAAGAGAATTGAAAATGAATCTTGATGTGAATGGAAGGGGAGAGGGAGTGGGAAAGGGGAGGGTTGCGGGTGGGAGGGAAGTTATCGGGGGGGAGACATTGTAATCCATAAGCTATACTTTGGAAATTCATATTCATTAAAATTTAAAAAGAGACATTAAAAAATTACTGTGGCCTAGGTGCTGAACAAACCTGGGAAGATACACAACCTGAGTCAGGCAGAAGTGTCACTTGATTAAAAATCTCATGCACATATCTGGCATTTGAAAAGTACAGAGTCACATTTTGTGCCACACTAAATTTAGGCACCTCCCAGCTGTTACAGGCACAGGCAGCCTTGGAAGAACCCCTGGCCAGCAGTGTGGCCATCTTTATATGCCTTGCAAAAGTCACCCTGTTCCTCACGAAGAGGACAACTTGGTTATTCTTTGAAGCATATTTTTCGGCTAAATGAGAACCTGGTTGTCATTTTCCTTCAGGTTTTTTTTTGAATCATGTGATAAATCATACTCCTTGGAACACTCTTGAATTTTTTAAAAGTTTAAAAATGGAATAAATACTAGCATTCACAATTAGTGATCAAGAGACAGCTCTGTGCTCAGTTGGTGGTCCCCGGGGCATCTTTACTTAGATGGATGACTCTTGACAGTGTTGTGTTGTGTAACTTGGAAACGGAGTCCAAAAATCCCCAAATGTCACAATAGATCAGAATGTCAAGGCTTTTTCTCTACTAGAATCTGGAATGTGGCCCCTACATAAAGGAGTGCAGTTGGTTTTTTTTGTTTTGACTTTTTTATTGGATCTGGGATTCCTGGTAGCTTTGCATTGTGCTTACCTTAAACAGATGAAATTTGTCTGCAGTTTGAAGAATTTTAAAAATGCTTTGAGGACTCCTTTTGAGTGTCAGTCATCCACCATTCTATTTTGCTGTTGTGCATGTCATCTTTAAAGATCCGGGTCTAAATATAGTCTAACCCTTCCATTCAGCACCCACACTCTCAAATAGCAATGAGAAGTAGATGGTCAGATGCCCATTCCCAGGAGAATATTTTTGTCAGCTTTTGGTGCAGTAATTTGTCTTACATAGAACCATTGCCTCCATGTCTCCTGTCCATCCACTGCTCCCTTCATTCTGTCCTCTTCTGGGTGCTGCTGGAAGGCACTAGACCAGAACAGTCCCTGATGGCATCATCTGGCATGGGTGATACTTCAGTGGCACTCCTAGGCACATTGTTGGCTCCAAGCCCACACCACTCATGCCAAGAAGGGCAGCAGGCTGAGGAAGAAATAATCCAAATAAGAAACACCTGTTGTCTCCAAGGCTATGGTGCTACGTGAGGTCCTCAGAAAGACCACCCAGCTACACCAACTCCATTTCTGCAAAAATATTCCCTGACTCAGTCCCAGCCTTGGTGACTGACAGCCTCACATCACAGATGCCTAACTTTTGAGCTAAGAGTTGCCCTATTCAAAGCAGAGTTCTGTAAGAAAGGGGCTATTATTGCCCAGTGGGTTTATTGGAATTAGAATCTTTCTTTTGTCATGGTGTAAAGAAATGAGAAACCCAAATATCCCTGTGTGAAATGGGCTGGAAAAAAAGTTCAGAGCAGGGAAAAATCGGTTCTGGCAGGAGGAGGGGAGAAGATGAGGGTTCTCAGGGCCCCAGGTGTTGGGAGGAGACCCATGACTCCTTGCATCCCAACTTCACTTAGGATCATCCTGAGAAATTGGATTTGTGAGACTGGCATGGAGTGGGAGGTAACAGAATTTCTCAAGTCTCAATGCTTCCTGTCCCAGTGAAGGCTCTGTGTTTCCACCAACAGTGACAATGCCACCTCAAATGCACACTCATGGCCCAGGGTGTCATTGCACGGTGTTCTAAATTATTAATGAGAGAAATCATTGCAATCTTCAACCTTTTGCTCTTTTGGCAAATAACTTCAGTGTGACTTTGAGGTGGTGCCCTCCCTTGTTTCAGACACATTCCTGGACCAAAGGGACAGGGTGAATGGCAGCTCTGCAGCCTTGCACACAAGCCTCGCCAGCTCACCTGCATCTCCACGATCTCACCTGCACTCCGCAGCAGGCACCTCGGGGCCTTCCTGGGTCTGAGCTCTGAGGCTTCTTCAGCGTCACTTCTTGTCCCACTTCCATTCTCTCTTGGCTGCAGCCCTGCCAAACTGCTTGCTATTTTCCCAAAAGTACTTTCCTCTGCCTGAAACATCACCCTTCGTCCAGTTCCTATTTTGGAGCATTTGACTTCGTTATCATCTGATCAAGTGTTACGGTTTTCAGTGAGCACAGCTTTCCTATAAACGCCCCGGTTGCATCATCCTCATTATAGAGGTCCATTCTGGGATCTGCTCGCATGACCGCTTCCTCTGTTAGTTCCATGAGGCCAAAACTGTTCCCACTTTCTCTAACCCCAGTGCCTATTTCATAGTGTGGTACATGGTAGGTGCTCTTACTTGCTGAATGAGAAGCCACTTGTGCTGCCCCACCAATTGTTTCTCCAAGCTGTTCAACTTGCACCATCAAAATACCTATTAAGCAACAAGTCTCTTAACTTTTATTTAATGAATATAAATTTGCAAATTAGTTTACGGATTACAATAGCTTCCCCCCATAACTTCCCTCCCACTTGCACCCCTCCCATCTCCCACTCCCACTCCCTCTCCCATCCCATTCACATCAAGATTCATTTTCAATTATCTTTATACACTAAATCGATCTTCTGTATATTAAGATTTCATCAGTTTGCACCCACACAGAAACAAAGTGTAAAATACTGTTTCAGTACTAGTCATAGCATTACCTCACATTGGACAACACACTAAGGACCGATCCCACATGAGGAGTAAGTACACAGTGACTCCTGTTGTTGACTTAACAATTTGACACTCTTGTGTATGGCGTCAGTAATCTCCCTAGGCTCTAGTCATGAGTTGCCAAGGCTATGGAAGCCTTTTGAGTTCGCTGACTTCAATCTTATTCTGACAGGGTCATAGTCAAAGTGGAAGTTCTCTCCTCCCTTCAGAGAGAGAGGTCCCTCCTTCATTGGCCCCGTTCTTTCCACTGGGATCTCACTCGCAGAGATCTTTCATTTAGGTCCTCCCCCCCCACCCCCAGAGTGTCTTGGCTTTCCATGCCTGAAATACTCCCATGGGCTCTTCAGCCAGATCTGAATGTCTTAAGGGCTGATTCTGAGGCCAGAGTGCTGTTTAGGACATCTGTCATTCTATGAGTCTGCTGTGTATCCCACTTCCCATGATGGATCGTTCTCTCCCTTTTTGATTCTATCAGTTAGTATTCGCAGACACTAGTCTTGTTTGTGTGATCCCTTTGACTCTTAGACCTATCAGTGTGATCAATTGTGAACTGAAGTTGATCACTGGGACTAGTGAGATGGCATTGGTACATGCCACCTTGATGGGATTGTATTGGAATCCCCTGGCATGTTTCTAACTCCACCATTTGGGGCAAGTCCGATTGAGCATGTCCCAAATTGTACATCTCCACCCTCTTATTTCCACTCTTATATTTAACAGGGATCACTTTTCAGTTAATTTTAAATACCTAGGAATAAATGTGTGTTAGAGTTCAACCAATCGTATTAACTAGAACAAAACAAAGGGATAAAGTATTAAATTGTACATCAACAGTCAGGACAAGGGCTAATCAAGTCACTTTCTCATAGTGTCCATTTCACTTCACCAGGTTTCCTTTCTGATGCTTGGTTAGTTGTCACCGATCAGGAAGAACATGATATTTGTCCCTTTGGGGCTGGTTTATTTCACTCAGCATGTTTTCCAGATTCCTCCATTTTGTTGCAAATGACCGGATTTCATTGTTGACTGCTGTATAGTATTCTATAGAGTACATGTCCCATAATTTCTTCATCCAGTCTATTGTTGATGGGCATTTGGGTTGATTCCAGGTATTAGCTATTGTGAATTGAGCTGCATTAAACATTAAGGTGCAGATAGCTTTTTTGTTTGCCAATTTATTTCCTTTGGGTAAATTCCAAGGAGTGGGATGGCTTCTGATATAAAGAAAATCTTTAAAAATTATTTTCATCAAAAACTTTGATACAAATTTTTAGAGTTCAATGAAGAGTCCTGACCTTAGACAATATTGTTGACTACGTAGAAAATAGCTTCTTGGGCTGGCACTGGGGTGTAATGGGTTAAACCATTGCAGAGCTTGCATCCCATATGGGCACCAGTTCAAGTTTCAGCTGCTTTACTTCAGATCCAGCTCTCTTGCTAATGCACCTGGGAAAGCAAGAGAAGATGGCCCAAGTCCTTGTGCCCCTGAGCCCACATGGGAGACCTGGATGAAGCTCCTGACTTATGCCTATGTGGCCATTTGGGGAGTAAACAAGCAGATGGTATATCTGTCCCTCTAGCTCTCATTGTAACTCTGCCTTTCAAGTAAAACTTTGAAACAAAAATTAGAAATACCTATGCAGTATTCTCTCAAGTGTTCAGTCTTACGGAGCCCATGCAATGTGTAATATGTTCAATTTTGTGGGGGGTTTCTCTTAAGTGATATTAAAGCTTATCTGTTTTAAAAGCAATGCTTGATCCCCAAGTTAACTGAAATGCAGCTCACTTTGCATCTCTACAGGAAAGCTCATTTTAATTGATGTGATTATAATGAATTATTCAGATAAACGGAAGAGGCAACACTTCCTAGAAAAGATTTCTTGGGGCCAGCATTGTGGTACAGCAGATCAAGCCACTGCCTGTGATACCAGCATCCCACAAGGGCACCAATTCATGTCCTGGCTGCTCCGCTTCCAATCTAGCTCCCTGCTAATGGTCTGGGAATAGCTGTGGAAGATGACCCAAGTGCTTGGGCTCCTGCATCTATGTGGGAAACACGGATGAAGCTCTTGGCTTCAGCCTGGCCCAGCCCTGGCCATTGCAACCATCTGGGAAGTGAATCAGCACATAGAACTCTCTCCCTCGAACTTTGTCTTCTGCTTTCAAATATTTATCTGATACTCAAAGATTTTCATCCCAGAATGATAAGTTTAAGGTCTGAGGAGGTTAAAAATGTTATCCCAAAAGGAATCACCAATGAAGCATTTGTTTGAAGCAACTGGGTTTGCCTCTTTACCTGTAGGAGCACTGCTTTTGCTTTAAATTCCACCACAGGTGCCCCTTAGCTATGGATCAGTGAGACCATGCTGTTTTTTTCATTGAGTTTTGTGAGTCAGGTTCTTATAGATGGCCAAATGGGAAAATGCAATGGCAAAAGCATGTCCTTTTAGGGATGAGGGATTAGATGGAGGCTGGAGAGGAAAGGTCAGCTGCTTAGTGCCCAGTTGTTATGCCTAGGACTGAGGTGTCTCCCAAGACGTGGGATTTTCTCACTGCTGTACCTGGGACTTTAAAAGCCAAACCTGGGATAATTGGCCACCCTAAGAGGCAGTCTTCACCTAAAAGACCTTCAGAGATCTCTCGGTGACAAACACCTGATGTATGTCCTGTCCCTTCCATGTGTGGCCCACATCTGACTGATCTATGAGAGCAGAAAGGCCTGGCTGTCTCAGATCACCTTAACATCTCTGATGGAAGTTCCAGTACCACAGCTTCCCTGGAGCTGCGTGGAGTTGGTGTGTGTTAGTTGAAGTTACTGCTAAACCTGTATCAGAGCTGAACATCTTTCTCCCAGTCTTGGTCCCTTCCCTTTCCACTCTGTCCTGTTGGATCCCAAAGGTGGTACTTATGAAAATAACTTGTTGGAAAGTGAGAGAAATTGATCTCCCATCTACAGGTTCACTCCCCAAATGGCCACAACAGCCAGAACTGGGCCAGGCCAAGACTAGGAGTCAGGAACTCCATCTGGGTCTCCCACGTGGGTGGCAGGAACCCAAGTACTTGGGCATCTTCTATTGCCTCCCGGGCACATTAGCAGGAAGTGGAATCAGAACAGCCAAGTGGGCTCGTGGGAGAATGACACCGGACCCCACGCTGTTGTTTAAGCAAAAGACTCTGCGTTGTGCGTTCAAGTTTGCTCCTGTGCTAACCACATTCTAACCGCATTCCAGTTGGTGTGCGTCCACTCTTGTTCTTTCGGCGTGTGGTGTGAGATGTCTGCGGCGCCTCGCAGCGCATAAGCGAATCCCCCTGCGCTGCTTCTATCTCGCCTTTATAGTCCTCTCCCACCAATCCGTGCTCTGCTGCCCACGTGCTGAGCACGCTGTTCTCCAATCAGAGGTTGGATCAGGAATCAGCTAATTGACGAAGCAGCTGTGTAAGATTTGTTTACTCCTTCTCGGCGCCATATGGTGGGAGATCAGGCGCATAGTTAGTCTCAATAGTCTCAGTAGTCTAGTCTCGATAGTCTCAGTACTTATTTCGCCATGTTGTGGGAGATGGGCCCTGCTCCCCACAGCCAAGGCTCACACCAGTGCTCCGATATGGGATGTAGTGTTGCAGGTGGCAGCCTAACCCACTGTTCCACAACACTGGCCCCCAAGGGTGCTTCTTAATAAAATTCCTTGATGTGAAATTCCATCTTGGTTTGGTTTGCAGGGAACAAAGATTGTGCAGTGGCCATGACCTAGGCTTCCTGAAATAACAAAATGTATGTTTGTAAGCACTGGCAGATGTTTCCTAGGTAACCACGAATGTGCTATGTTGGGAATGACTGGGGACACCATGCCAGCAAGAATTCTCGAGGTGATCAGAAGGGATGATTATTTTTCTCATTTTCCACTTAAAATGTTTAAATGTGGTTTTATAAACATGTTAAACTCCGCATACCGAGGTTTAGGCAATTATGTAATATGAGGGTCCTTGAATTGAGACACTTGAGTAGCGGTTGGTTGGACATGTGACATGATGGGAACCAAACTAATTTTACACAGTGACTATTGTGGGGAGTAGAGATGGGTGGAGTCATTCACAGAATGAGTGATGCTAAATCCTCCTGTTTTGAGGAATGGTATTTTGCTCAATCTTCTAGCTGACAAGACTCTATCAGGTGATGAGTTGGTGAACAGATAACAATGAACTCCACCTTGTGGTCTTTCTCCTATTCCCCCCATTCTCCTGGTTCAATCTCCCAAGGGAGAACCTGGCCTATGATAGGACGTGGCCTGACAAGAGGAGGTGGATCATTGTCCAGTCCTTGTCCATCAAGCGTCTACTTCTTTGATAGTATGTAGGTTTCATCCCCTGGAGCTGCTCTGTCAGATGGGCTGTAGGTAGGGCAGGTACTGACTGACAAGTGCAGTAGCAGTGAACAAACAGGAAACACAGCCTAAATTTTTATTCAAGTCCCAAGTTTAAAAGACGAGCTTGGAGCAGGGTTGAATTTTTGAAGCACAATTGTGTTTTCACTACAGCCAAAATGAACTAGTGGAAGATAACTTCAAATGAGAAGTGTACCATGTTTTGAAGTAAACCAAAGAATGTTGCAATGAAAGATGGTGCTGGTCCCAGGACACCTCCCCAGTGCAGTGCCAGGATAACTTAGCAAGGAAAGGGATACAAGAACACTTCAGTATTTGGATTCATGGAAAATTAGAAAGTTTTAAACTCATGATACAACACAAAGGGAAGTAGGCAAACTGGCTTTTGCTTCCTCTTTTATAGAACAACCCATATTCTATTAGTGAAGGAAGTCACAATATTTTCTAAAGTGGTAGGATTAGGGGCAAGACGTCATGGCAAAACATTATATAAAATTCACATCATGGCCGGCGCCGCAGCTCAATAGGCTAATCTTCCACCTAGCAGCACTGGCACACCAGGTTCTAGCCCCGGTCAGGGCGCCGGATTCTGTCCCGGTTGCTCCTCTTCCAGGCCAGCTCTCTGCTGTGGCCAGGGAGTGCAGTGGAGGATGGCCCAGGTGCTTGGGCCCTGCACCCCATGGGAGACCAGGATAAGTACCTGGCTCCTGCCTTCGGATCAGTGCGGTGCGCCGGCCGCAGCGTGCTGCGGCGGCCATTGGAGGGTGAACCAACGGCAAAAGGAAGACTTTTCTTTCTGTCTCTCTCACTATCTACTCTGCCTGTCAAAAAAAAAAAAAAATTTTGCATCAGTTCCTATAATTCTGGCTTATCATAAGATACTCTAAGCAGAAAAAACTAGGAAAGAACACTAACATTCTAAGACTGAATGATTATGCAAACACGTAACAGTGCAAGGTTCTTTCACCTGCAGATGATAGTGTCAATTCCTAAGAAGGGGAGAAAGGGAAGACATAAGATTTTTGCCTTATTCCAATTCTGTATAACAATTAAGTGTCCTGAGTAAGAAATACTTTCTAGGAAGTCTTATTGGTCCTCTGCAACAATAAATCATTAATTTTGCTTAGCAGCTAATGTTTATTGTTTCAGCTGTTTGTATGTTTCCCCCTTCATGTAACAAATGTAGCTTAGTAAAGCTGGTAGTACAACAAATCACATTTTCTATAACATCCCGCAGTGGGCAAGGAAGTCCTTCAAAGTTTGAACACAATCTTGCTGATGACATGAATCAATGCAGCAGTGTGATATGTGGCATAAAGGACATTACATACCCATAAGTGCCTGTCTTCTACTTCCCCTAAAACCAAGATCTTCCTTTGAAGCCATATTTCTCTTTCCAGAGGCCCTAGTTTCTTTTAGGTATATACTGGCCCACAGGTGTTGCTCTGGTAACCTGGTGAAGATTTCAAGCACGGGATCTGGATTTTTCTCCTCTAGCGTCTTATTCACCATCTTTCTATTGAAATGCAATTTTCACCTCATGAACCTCACAGCTGCCTCTGGAAGGATCTAGCACAGCAGAAAAGCCTTCAGCAGTGCTGTCCCGCCCCCTTCGTCCTTTTCTCCTGCCCCCACACTTGGTCCAGCAGCAAGAAAACACCTTGAAACTCAAGTCCTGCACAGTACCCTGGAGGCTCTGGTGTATCCTGCCTGGACCTAGTGTTTCTCAGTATTGTACAGACTTCCTGTACTTCCTGGGATCCACTGGATCCATGGATGGATCTCCTGTGTCTTGGCAGAAACAGGAAACTTAAGGAGAATTTAATGAAAGCACTCTGAGGGCATGGGCAGGCACTAAGCTACGTGGCAGGACACTGGCACTGAAGGGGTAGAGAAGGGAGTGGTGACCAGAACATGGAGAAAAGAGGATACTGTGGAGAGCCAGGAGAGAGCTATGACTTGGAGTACAGAAGCCACCACCCACAATCTACCACTGGGCAAGCAGAGTTGGAGCTCAGGTTCCTCCCACAGACTCCCCCTCTCCAACCTCTCCTCCCAGTCTTGCTGAGGCTGTTACCTGAACCCCACTGGGAGCCACTATTGAGGGATCTCCTTATAGCAGCTCTGCAGGGCTTAGGGCAGGGTGGGGAAGCAGCAGCATGGTTCAGAGGTCAACACAAGACGCTGCCATCCCGGTATCAAAGAACTGGACACAGTTCATGTGATTCTTGTGCTTCCTGCATGTTGTCTTGCCTGAATCCCACCCCCCACCAACCCAGCCGCTGCCAATAAACAAGTCTTGCAGTAAACAAGTCGGTTCTGCAGAATGTCTTTGATTCTGAGCTTATCTCTTTGCTTCCTTATATTGGTGTCACTCAGCCTGTTTCTCCTGTATTTCCTGTAAATAAAACCTGGCTCTAAATACTCATAGGTTTAGCTTCTCTTTTTCTGGCAAGAATCTGAAGTGTTAGTGTTTGGTAAAAATGCCAAGTATTAGAGTGATGTTGGCTACCATAGCAAACAGCCCAGAGATCCAGAAATGTACCCTACAGTTAAAAACAAACTGACCTGGAATGCCCTCTTTCCGCTCTGGATTCATATATCTTGGAACTCAACTCGGGTGCCAGCTTTGCAGGAAGATTTTGCTAACGCTCCTCTTACCTACTATGGATCAGTATTATCTGCTACAGATTTTGCAGGTCTCTCTCCTGGCCTCCGTTTGAAACATTTACCATCTATTGTATTACAAAACAGGATTCAGCTTTAATTTTTGCTGAGGTCCCAAAAGCAACCAGTCTCAGATTCCAAGGTGAGATGCTGTATGCCTGTGCACAGTTTGCAAAGGAGAAACAAATTCTCCCACTGGACTTTTCTAAGCCATGGAAGTGAGGGTTCATTCCACAGGGACTGGCGTGGCCTAATGGGTTAAGCTAGTGCCAGTGACACCAGCATCCCATATGGACACCGGTTCGAGCCCTGGCTGCTCCACTTCTGATCCAGTTCCCTGATAATGTGCCTGGGAAAGCAGTGGAAGATGGCCCAACCAGATGGTGTTCCAGGGTCCCGGATTCAGTCTGGTGCAGCCTGGCAATTGCAGCCATTTGGGGAATGAACCAGTGGAAGATACCTTGATAGCTCACTGTCTTTCTCTTCCCTCACTCCTTCCCTCTCTAACACTGACTTTCAAGCAAGTGAACACCCTTAATCGATAAAACCTAGAACAAAAGCAATTTTTTGGAGAGGGTTATTAGTAATGCTGTGGGTTTTTCCTATTACATGGGAGAGGGCTATAAGGTTATCTTTCCTCAAGCCTGGTGATCAGGGCTTCCATAAACTAAGATTGAATGATGTCAAATGGCCATTTAGGGGACAGAGTGAGATGCTCCTGGAGGCTCCACAGACCAGAAGCGGTGGCAAGCAGGGAGGTAGCAAGATAACGAGAGCTCCATGTGCTACACTTACAGCTGCTCACACCTAGGCTGGTCTACGTTCCTGTGGGTTCCCTCTGGTGACAGAAGTATGGGAGAAGGGGAGAGAGCTTTGAGCCATCTCTAATTCTGCCCAGGATGCCACAGGGTAGTTATTCCAGCTAAGAGTGAACCTCTGATTGCCAGGGTGTGAAAGATGAAATAGAAGTACCATAGTCATCAAGAAGAAAATTGTAAGAGGAGGTTCCAAACAGGGCCTGCAAATGACCGATCTGACAGACTGGCAGCCACATGCCTGGCCTGGCCTCAGGAAACCTATGTGAGACTGAGTGCCAGCCACACCTGTTCCTACCTCTTACCACCCCACCCCTCACCTTCACCTGGGGTCCAGCCAAGCAGCAACCTGTTGAGTGGGAGAAGGACAGAGGCACCCATGCCACTGGAGCCAGCTCAAGCCACAAGGAGAATATTTATCTTTAAATGAAATATGGATGGGGTGGATACTGTGCCAAAGTCGGCTAAGCCTGCTTGTGATGACGCCATCCATATCAAAGCACTAGTCCAAGTGCTGGTTGCTCCACTTCTATTTCAGCTTCCAGCTAACGTGCCTAGGAAGGCAGTGAAAATGACCCAAGTATCTGGGCCCTGGCACTCAGGTGAGAGACCAGATTGGAGTTCCCGGCTCCTGTCTTTATTCTGGCCCAGCATTGGCTATTGTGTCTGGGAAGTGAGCCAACAGATGAATGATTCTCATTCATTCTCTCTCTGCCTTTCAAATCTGAAAAATCTGGGGTTTGAAAAGGGTGTAAGTTACTGAGTTATTTTGGTCTCTCGCGGTGACAAGTGTATATCACTTGGGATTTGTCAGAAAAATCATAATACCTGTACTAGATTTCCTCCAAGGGGCAGGAGGAGCTTGTCTTACCTTGAATAAGAGCTCTAAGAGGAATCAAAACAGGTAGCTGGAGAGAATAACCTCTGATTATAACCTTGGGACTGCTGTGTCAACACAGTGTCTTGGGTGTCTGGTTTCTCCACCAGACTAAGCTGTCCTTAAGGGCAAGCACCAGCCTATCCACTGGAACTTTAGGAGTTCCTGGTGCATAGGCACGAGTATATATGACAGAAATAGACTATCATTTAATGCATTTCTAATCCTTTAGGTCTCTGAATCAGTTGCCTAATTTTTCAATTCCAAAGGGCTGTAAAACAGATACCCATTTTATGAACATTGAAGAAGGGCACTAATTTACCAAAAGGGTCATTATCTTTATGAAACAATATTTACTGGTGAGAGGGAGTTCTCATTTACAGTACAGCTTTCTCCAATGGCTAATCAATCTCTTTATATTTTCCAGATGTAGTCCTGATAAGATTTTTAACTTTTAACCCAACTTTATAAGATAAGAAATTCATTGTTGGAACATCCCTTAAATTTATTTCCCTCTGAGATATTAGACAAGACCTATCAAGAGAATCCACAGTTCTCCTTGTAGCATGAGAAATTTCAGGCTTGGGCTGTCTCTGAGGATTCTTTATCTCTGACTTCAGACTGAGGTGGACTGCTATAAATATTCGCAGGCGCATAATGCATGCGCGTCACTCCAAGCACTGGGGGCTGGTCTCAGTTGTCTGCCTTGTAAAGTGAGAAGATCGGTCCAGTTGATGAAGGTCTTCAGGTCGAACAGATTTTTTCAAATCCTTTCTGACTGCTCTTGGCCTGCCTCATGTATTCTGGGGTGTCAAAGGAGAGAAATGAACAAGCAGATTCTGCTAATGAGGTGATGGGTTGAATGTGTCAACATCGCCAACTCCCTCCTGCCTGAGTAAACATCAGGGCTGATGCCTATAGTTCCTTCTGACATGGACAGCCCTGGTCTAGATTGTTTCTGAGTAACTACCAGTGCATGTTACGTGGTTGGTTTGCCCTCTGAATCTTACGTAGGAGGTCTGGAGGCCCCTAGCCTAGATGCTGGAACGCTGCCATGAAACGCACTGGGGATCCACTTCCAGGTGATGGTTCCAGGTCCCCTCCTTGCTGGGGGAACCCAGTCTGATCTGGAGGCAACTCAGCACATTGTCCTTTGACCAAGACTTTAAACCTCAAGTAATCTAAACTGGAAACCTGATTTACTTCCAGATTTTTCACTGACAAACGGGGGGATTAATTAGCTGACGTGCTCTTCCTTTATCTTCTTGTTAATTTCATCTCAAACCATCTGTATCAGTGTAGTGCAGTATAGCATCAAACAGCTGCATTGACAAGATTCGTGGTAAATTTTACAAAAATCAGAACCAAACCATAAATTCCCATATGCTGCCACTTGTACAAAAGGGCTCCAAAAATTCATGGATAAGGCAAGTGTTGTGGCACAATAGGTTAAGATGCTGCTTAGGATGCTGGCATTCCATGTTGGAATGCCAGCTTGATTCCTGGCTGCTCCAGTTCTGATCCACCTGCATGCTAGTGTGCCTGGGAAGAAGGGAAGACGACACAGGAGGCTCCTGGTCTGTCCTGGACCAGAACTTGTTGCAGGCACTTAGGAATGGACCATTGGATGGAAGGGTCTCTCTGCCAGTCTTTCTGCCTTTCAAGTAAATAAGTAGACCTTTTTTGAAAAGTTCATGGAAAATATGTATTATGAAAAAATGAGGCATGGAATTAAAGATCTTTTTCACCAAGATAAACTCAACTTTTAACTCCATTTTCCAGATCTTTGAAGCCACCTTATTTGTTAGGGCTTCCATAAAGAAGTACTGTGTACTGAATGGCTTGTTCTGGAAATAAGAGGTTCAAGATCAAGATGGTAGTATGGTTAGTTTGTTTTTTCTTAAGACTCTTTCTGAATTTGGGGTTTGTAAGTTAATGTGGCCTTCCATCTAAATTTCTTCCTCTTAATTATATGGATAAGAGCCCATCCTAATTATCTTTTTAAAAACCTATCTCTAAATATAGTCACGTTCAGAGGTGCTGAGGGCTAGCACCTCAACATACAAGTTAGAAGGGGATAAAATGTAGCTCGAAACATTAAATTTTATGTAAATCATACACTGACATTTTATGAAATTAGATCTTGTATCAGGCAACAGTTTAGGTTTTTCTGTATGAAATATTTACCTAATAAAGTCAATGGTGAATCTTGCTTATTGTATAAATAGGCTTTTATACCATATGGTGCTTGGCATTATAAAATGTTCTATATTTTAGTTCAATCCCCGAAATGGTGGTAATGTTAATCGGTAACTTTAAAAGGGAAATGATAGAATCAAAGGTGGAAATAGTCTGCAATAATTTGAAAGCTGTATAAAATGACCTGGAAATAGTCATGCATTCATCAGATGCCAAGGTGTCTTGGGCATCAAGGGAGAGAAGACATGAGGGCCCTGGCCTCACGGAGCTTACACACTAAGGCGTATGTAAGCAGAGGCAGTAACACCAGATGTGTGGAATTGCAGACCAGAGTAAAAATAACAGAAGAGAAAGACGAGTCCTGTGAGACAGGACTGACCTAGGGGAGGCCAGGGGAGCCATTTCTGAAGAGGCCCCGAGAACTAAACTGGAGAAGGGTGAGCTATGTAGAGAGCAAAGCAGCTTGGTCTCAGAGCCACTGTGCCAGCTGGCTAAACAAGACATGCTTGAGACAGAAGCCAGCAAGGCTGGAGCACATGGTAGGTCATTGGTTTTCCTTCTGAGAACATCAGGGACTGGAACTTTGGCAAACAAACCTAAGTGTTAAGTGAGGAAGTGGATAGACAGATGTTGCTCACATTAAACATTTAAGAGTAACCTCTATGACATCTCATCCAAGAAGATAAAACAGATGGCAAATAAGTACAAAAAAAAAAAAGCCTCATGAAGTGGAGAAATGGAAATTAAAACCACAAATGACAGCACTGCCTAGTCATTAAAATAACAAAGTGATGACACCAAGTGTTGGTGAGGATATGGAGAAATTGGGCTCTTCACACGTTGCTGGCAGAGGTGTAAAATGATACAGCCACCCTGAAAACTAGTTTGGTTTCTCTTCCAACTAAACATACTTGGCAGTTTCTTTTTAAAAATATGGCTTTTCCAGAGTGGTCAGTCTAAAGGGAATATTTACAAAGACCTGGGAAGGGCATAAGGAAAAAACTACAAGGGCTAGCTCATTACCCTGAGACAGGTAGCCCTATGGATGCTACTGCCAGCTCAGGACTTCTAGAAACAGGAGCACCATTAGCTGGAGCAGGGTGCAGCTGGATTGCTAAGCCCTGAAGCAGGGAGCCCCTGATTAAATACCCAACCCATTCTCCACCGCCAGTCTGTTCACAGCATTCCCTGTTGGTCAAACCCAAATAGAAAGCAGACTGAGGAATTGTTACCCACGCCAATCAGGCTCACAGGGCACAGAGGAGGTCTGGAGGAGCAACAGGAGATGCAGCTAGGAGCATGTTCGAGCAGTGTGTTGGGTAACAGTCACCCATCCCTGTGTGTTGCCCTAGAGGCTTGTGTGTGCTGTGCTATATTCTAAAACATTTCCTATAGCATATAATGGATATATTTTTCCTTTTTGGTGTTTTTCTTGTATCTCATGTCCCAGAAGCCATCCAAGCTTTTTCTGTGTAGAGTAATATCACCCAAGTTTTCCTTTGGATAATTACCCCATCATTTTTTCATTTTTTATTATAAATATTTATCTGTGAGAGGGAGGGAGGTAAAGAGCTAGAGTTCATATCCTGTTCACTCCCCAAATGCCAGCAATGGCCAAAACTGGGCACCAGAGGCAGATACCCAATCCAGACTTTGAAATATAGGATCCAGTGTCATACCTGCTAGGTCAAACACCACCCCAACCCCCCGCCTCCATTCTTCACCTATAGTTAGTGCAGGCCTGGCTGCACACCATGAATTCAGAGTAAACACAGGATTCACCTTGGCCAACCACAGCACTTTCTTCCCTTGTCTATAGCAGTAGACACTCGACCCAAATCAGTCCAACGAGCTTTGACCCTGAGGCTTTTGCTGTAACTATTAAGAAAGGGAATCTTGCTTTCTGTTGAAGTTGCTGAAATCATTGAATCTAAAACCAAAGCCACTAGTGTTCATCTCTGCCTCCAGTGAGCAGGGAGTCTGAATTCTGAAAAAAGAGGGCAGCCAAGATCAGCCAAGGTGAAATTGAGTCCATGCATTTCAATGGAACTCAGGGAACACCATGTCCCCACTTGGATTAAAGCAGGGATACTGCTAGATACTTCAACTACGAGTTGATATTTCACTTTTCTCCAATTCTTTAATTGGAGGTCTTTTGGTTACAGTGAGGTAGGATACAGAAAGGTATCACATCATTGGCTGAAAGGAGTCCTAAAATGGCTTTAAGCTACACTGACTACCAGGTGTCTTAGGGAATACTAGCCCTCTCCTAGAGGAAGAAACAGCTTAGGCTGAGGAGGTGGAGAAAGGAATTCTGACCTGCTGTTGGAACGAATGCAAATTAGTATTTCCATTGTGGGGAAAACAGTATGGTGCTCCCTCAAAACACTAGAAATAGAACTACCAGATGATCCAGCAATCCCACTACTGGGTTTGTATCAAAAGGAAATGAAAGCAGTATGTCACAAGGCAAATAAGCATCCACATGATCAGAGATAGTAAATCAACCTAGATGTCCCACTGACATGTGAGTGAATGAAGTGTGTGTGTATGCAATGGAACACTATTGAGCTGTAAAGAAAATCCCATCATTTTCAATAACATGGATGAAATGGGATGATTTTATACGAAGAAGTCTAGCACAGAAAGGAAGGCCACATGTTCTCACTTCAATGAAGGCTAAAAGCATGGATCTTGAAGTAGAGGGTAGAAGACTGGGTAGCAGAGGCTGGAAGTAAACAGTGGAGAGGGTTGGAGAGACGATGCTTAATGGGTATAGGGGTATAGTTGGATAGGAGCAGTAGCATCTACTGTTCTACAGGAAGGTAGGGTAACTATGGTTTATTTCAGGACAGCTGGCAGAGGATTTTGAATGGTCTCAACACAAAGAAGTGAGAAATTTCTGAGGTGATTTTCCTGATCTACTACAGTCATACAAAAATACCACTGTACCCCATAAACATGTAACGTTGTGTCAACTAACACTGCAAAATGTTCTCTTAAAAACCTTGATACAACTGGATCTTCCACATCCTCATTCTGCTTTATATAACATGTTATGGAGGAGATTAGTTATAAAAAGCATTTCTTCACTTTTAGCAAGTATAGTTTTTTAGCATCATTCGACTTTGCTGTTTAAGGAAAATGAGTATTTTGCAGTTTGACCCGTGAAACGGTTCTTGATTCATGCATTTAAGATAGTTTTGCCAGAAGGATGATCCTAAAATGGTCTGTTAAAACAGTATACTAAAGCAGTCTCTTATAGAATATTCAATTCGTAGGGAGTGAGCACAGTTACAGTGCTACTTAGCTGTCTGGTTCTTGTTCCAACTTCAAAAAGAATAAATTAAGATGTAGAAAATACAGAGCTTTTTAAATATCATTCAGCTTACTAAAATCGCCCGTAGTTTGCAGGTTTATAGCCTAACAGGGCAAAGCAGATCTTCACCCCTGCCACAGTTCTACTCTTCTGGACCCTTCTTGAGAAACAATTGAGCACTGCTGCCAAGAATAAGAATAACTTGGAGCACTTACTGTGCCAGACACTGTTCAGAGCATTTTACACACTTGGGTTTGTAGTGCATTCCTTTGCACAAAGAAGTTGAACTTTGAGACTGCACAAGCACAAATGGCCATCTTCCTTGGTTCACTCTCTTGAACAGAAAAAGCTGATGAAAGCATTCTTGTTGGTGGCTGTTTTTATCCATCCTCTAAGAACACTGGGATGTTCTCTCATTTTCTTCATGGTTATTTGTTTTGATAGGAACACATGGTTTCAGTGATGTTGAATAACACCACACAGGTCAGTCACTAGAAGGGGAGTAGACATGGACAAGAGTTACTGATGTGGATTTCCTGCGTGGAAAAGGAAAATTCTCTCAGTCTCAACCCTACACTTCACCCCTTGTCAGCACACTTTCATTCCGCAGTTCTTGGGCAGAACACCTGTGGCTCAGTTCATGGCTGAAGCAAGCTGCACAGGAGGACCTCACGATGAGGCTCGCATCTCTGTCCCTGCTCAGTCTCATGAAACGTTTTAACCAGTGGAGAATGACTCATGGCTTCACTTAGCTTGATATAACAGTGAATTGTTGAAATTTATTTAGCATCTTATTACTATTTCTACTGTTACTGCCATTACTACTATTGGGCAACTGTGTGATCTTCCAGGAAGAAAAAAAGCAAGATAAATCCTTTTTTCCACATGCATCCCTGACTTCCACCCATGCACTGGAGAAGCCAAACTCCTGAGGCTGACTGATTTGAAGAGATGATAGGGACTTTGTGTTAGTGGTAGAAAAGGTTAATGGTCTGGTTTGTGCTGATGAAGTCCACTTGAGGTGGTAGAATCACTGGTAGAGACAGCTGCCTGGACACCCAAGCAAAGCACCCAGTGCTGTTGAAAGGGGTGATGGCATCTCACCAAAGCTGCCCACCTTCCACTGGGCCATGTGGGCCTGGGCAGGGGACCAAGGGCAATGACATTCAAAAGTGACTCAAAACCAAGAATCTCTATTTTCCTTTGGGTAAGAAGGATGATTAAAAATATGCCACCTTGGGGCCGGCACTGTGGCATGGCAGGTAAAGCCTGCAATTCCAGCATCCCATATGGGCACTGGTTCGAATCCCAGTTGCTCCACTGCTGATCCAGCTCCCTGCTATGGCCTGGAAAAGCAGTAGAAATGGCCCAAGTCCTTGGGCCCCTGAACCTGCGTGAGGTCTGGAAGGAGCTCCTGGCTTTGGATTGGGACAGGCTTCAGCCATTGTGGCCACCTTGGGAATGAACCAGAGGGTTGATTCTCTCTCTCTACCTCAATTTGATATGAATCGTTTTAGAAAAATACAAAGTATTTTCACAATCAGTATTGTAGATCAAGTGTTCTGTCACTAAAGGCAGTTACCTGAAGTATCTAATATAACAAGATTTAAATTTTTTTGATAAATGAGGGTACAGCAAGACTCAATACATGCTGTTTGCAGGAAAACCACTGTAAATAGTTTTGTTTTTAAACAAAATAGTTAATGAGACTTAAAAAGTGATACCTAGTAAACATTACGTTAAGAAAACTTAGAGTCCCATATAAGGACGAATAATAGAGAAAGCTCATTACAATAACTGAATCCTGCATCAAGAAGATGATCAGAAATGTGCAGGTACCTAATTAGTTTCAAATATAAATGAAGCAAAAACTGACAACTGACAAGAGTTAGATAAACCCAAGTTACAGTTGGAGTTTCAACTCTTCTCTGTAACTGTTACAGTAACTTGAAACTCAGTCTTATGGAAACATGAGGATATGGTCCTACGCAGTCTGCTCTAGATTCTTATAGAACATTCATAGAATGTCCAATGTGCATCTATTCTATAGTTGGAATACTCACAAAGGCAAGCTCCACCCAGGACTAAGAGCCTAAAACTTAAAGGATTGAGATCATCATATGGAATGTTTCTTTGACCACAACATAAGAAACTGGAAACTAATGATATTAAAATTCACAAATGCTTGTAAGTTAACATTTCTAATACAGAATATATCACAAAGCATATTAGGATAAATTTTACATCAATAGTAATGAAAACAAAACAGATTCAATTAAATCAGTAACTATAGGATATTTGTTTTAAATGTTTATGTTGGAAAAGAATGAAAAATCAATGATGCAAGAATTCACTTAAACCCAAAAAATAGAAAGTTAAAGCATCAAAGGAAAAAAATGCAAATGAAACCAATGAAACTGAAAAGAGTTATCGTGCAGGCAAAAAGTCAGTTAAGCCAGCTAATTCCTTGAAAAATTGAGCCTTTAATTAGTGATGAAAAGAAAAATGACCAAATTCAAGAAAAGGAGACATCAGCTCAGATATTAAACTTATAAGAGGATTATTATGCACAAATTTATGTAGCAAATTAAGGTACTTGGAAAAAATTGGTAAATTCTTTGAAAGATACAAGCTACTGGAATTGATGTGAAAAGAAATAGGGAAACTTAATAGCCCCGTATGTATTAAAGAACTTGATGTCAAAGTAATTGGTGAAAAGATTATCCAAGGTTCCAGGCATTATTTCTTGACAAGATAAACAGATAAAAAGGCATGAACCTCAACTCTCACACTTAGTGCAAGAACATATTCTAAATGGAATATAGACTGATGCATAAAACCAAAAATTTTAACACGCCCTCACAAACCTGGGAAAGTCAGAATTCTTAACAGCACAAAATACAGAAGAAAGATAAATAAATGAACTTCATCCACATTAAACACAAGTTTCAAATGTCACCTTTAAGAAAACAAAAGAATAAACCAACATAGAAAAGAAAGTAGACAATATTTGCATTACCTATGTCTGACAAAAGACTTGCATCCAGAGTCTAAATACTAAATTGGTCTTCTGTATATAAAAATAATTGAAAATGAATCTTGAAGTGAATGGAATGAGAGAAGGATCGGGAGATGGGAGGGTTGCAGATGGGAGGGAAGTTATGGGGGCGGCGGGGAAGCCATTGTAATCCATAAGCTGTACTTTGGAAATTTGTTAAGTTAAAAAATCTCACAACTTGATAAATGTAAGACTACCTAGTTTTTAAACTGGGTTAAGAGGGGCTGGCATTGTGGCATAGCAAGTAAGGCCACAGCCTGCGACAGTGGCGTCCTATGTGGGTGCTAATTTGCTCCACTTCTGAACCAGCTCCCTGCTAATGTGCCTGGGAAAGCAGTGGAAGATGGCCCAAGTATTTGGAGTTCCTGGATTCAGCCTGGCCCAACCCTGGCTGTTGTTGCCATTTGGAAGAGTTAAGCAGCCATCTGGGGAGTGAACCAGCAGATGGAAGATACCTCCCTCTCTGTCAGTCTGTCTCTAAAAAGTGGGTAAAGTCAGACTGTTTGAAACAACTTGATACTTCAAAAATATGAGAGTGCTGGGGGCCGGTGCCGTGGCTCACTTGGTTAATCCTCCACCTACGGCACCGGCATCCCACATGGGCACTGGGTTCTAGTCCTGGTTGCTCCTCTTCCAACCTAGCTTTCTGCTGTGGCCCAGAAAGGCAGTAAAGGATGGCCCAAGTGCTTGGGCACCTGCACCCATGTGGGAGACCAGGAAGAAGCTCCAGGCTTCGGATCGGTGCAGCGCCTGCCTTAGCAGCCATTTTGGGGGGTGATCCAACGGAAGGAAGACCTTTCTATCTCACTATCTATATCTCTACCTGTTAAATAATAAACTTAAAGAGTGGCCAATACATGCATGAGAAGATGCTCAACATTTTCAGTCATCAGAAATATAAAGCCACACTGCTATTACTATATATAGTTGCAAACTAGCAAAAACAAAAATGGCTGACAACACACACTGGTGATTTGGAGCAAACGGATCTCTTATGTACTGGGAGGCAAATGTTAGGTGGTATAACCATTTCCCAAAACTTGATTGCTGTAAAGTTAAGCAAATTTACACTTGCCCTATGTCCCATCACTGCTAAGTATATCCAAAGAGAAGTGAAAACATATGTACTGAAAAACTTACAACTTTTTAAAAGATGACTTATTTGAAAAGCAGAGTGGCAGAGATCATCCATCCACTGGTTCACTCCCCAAATGACTGCAGTGACCAGGGCCTGGGCCCAGCCAAAGCCAAGAACCCAGAACTCCACCTGGGTCTCCTATGTGGGTGGCAGGGACCCAAATACCTAGGTCCTCATCTGCTGCCTGCCCAGATGCATTAGCGGGAAGCTGGACTGGAAACAGAGCAGCCAGGACTCTAATATGGGATGCTGGCAGCACAAGTGGCAGTGTAACTCACTGTGCCTCAACACAGATCTTGCATATAACGATGCGTGTAATGGCAGACTAGAAGCAATCCAAGTGTCCATCAAATGAATCATTAAATAAACTGCGGTGTGCCCATACAATAGAAGACTTAGCAAAAATTGATAGACGCAATGTGGATGTCAAAAGCATGATGGAAAGCAGACATGCATTCAAAAGTACACACTGATTTCCTCTATAAAACTGTAGGAAAGAAACTGGTAAGACAAAAAGGAGGGAGGTTCTGCTAAGCAGTTGTGGAAGGTATTGGTGTCAGAGGCAAGAGGGAATCTTGGGGGTAGTGGGAATGTCCCATACCTTGATTGGCAGGCATGGGAGCTGTACAGATGTACACACGTGCCAAAATCCATTAAACTGCACACTTAAAATGGATGTTTCATTACACATATTAAACCTCAAAGTTGATTTTTAGAATCATTGCAGGGGCCGGCACTGCAGCACAGCAGGTAAAGCCACCACCTCCAGTGATGGCATCTATATAGGCACCCGCTGCCACTTCCAATCCAGCTCTCTGCTGTGGCCTGGGAAAGCAGAAGATGGCCCAAGTCCTTGGGCCCCTGTACCCACGTGGGAGACCCAGAAGAGGCTCCTGGCTTTGTATTGGCACAGCTCTGGCCATTGCGGCCAATTAAGAAGTGAACCAGCGGATGGAAGACCTCTCTCTCCCTCCGCACCCCACTGTGTGTAACTCTGTCAAATCTTTTTAAAAAAATCATTACAAAAGTAAGCTCACAAAAATACTGCAATATAAAGAAGTATCTGCATGTTATAAAAATTCAAAGATGAATCCAGAATATTAGTGTCACCATCCAAGAAAATGGGAAATGCAAAGAAGGGAGAACTAACAACCAGAAAGGTTTTCCTGGGTTGAGAAAAACACAGATCTTGTGTTTGAAGTATTGACTTATCCAGCCAAGACAGATAATGTGATTCTTACACCTCCGTGCCAGCAGGGCCGTATGTGTTGCATGGGTGTGTGTGTTAACTGAGGCCCTGATAGTCCTCTTCCCATGGTGTACTATTATGTGGTTGGCCCTGGGGGAGGGCTGTGGGAATCGACACCATGAACACTGGCATGCTATGCAAGGTCCTTGGATTCTGGTGACCTTTTAAGTTTGAGGTTCTGGCCCTGAAAAGTAGTTCAGATCTGGAAGCCAGACTGAAGGCATGATCATACATTGGTGTGACAGCTGCCAACCGCCCACCCACCCATCTTTCACCTTTTTGGACTGTAGAGGGAGGGGTACTCTTGTTGTTTGGCCTATTTTTTTTTTCTGCAGGTATTGTTTCCTTTTAATCAGCTCCATAGTCCCCTGCAAACCAGACCCGTTCATTGCCCTTTCCTCCTTGCCATGCACTAAGTTCATTGCATCCACCTGACTTCTAATGATAAAGCAGCAAACCCCTGTCCTTTGTTGGATGTGCAAGGAGGGGTGGCCGATTATCACTGAGCCCAGTTGTGTAAAATCACACAACTTACTGATGCCAGTGCCCTTTTCACAGGGCAAGGCTTTCTGCTTTGGTTGATGGTGTATCTTACTGAACATGAATGGCTAATGGGTTTTCCAGCCTTACAGACTGTGCCCACTCTATTTCTCTGAGAACTTTTCTCTTCATAGCTGTGGCAACTCTGAGCCAGTGCTCATCTCATGCTGGTGAGATCCATCCCAGGAATGTGTTTGCATCATCTCTTGGCATCCTTGTTAGAATTTTAAATCACATATCCTAGGAGAATTTCCTAGATGGATAAACTGGTTTCGAGCAGTATGCTGATTCCATAAGGGCCAGGGCTCTCAGAAATCAATCACATCTATACTCTATACTCTTCTGGGGTGTGTGTGTGTGTTTTGTTTTTTAGTAAAAAATGCCCATTTCTTGCTGCTTTAGGGTTCTGTCCCCCACCTCCCTTATCAAGCCCAAGCCAGACTCTGGCTGTGTTTGCTGCAACTTAACCATAGCCATAGGCCCATAGACCAAGTGGGTAGCAGGTGCCAGTTCCTGAAATGAGTACATGTTGTCTTGCAGAGTAAAGACCTCTGCTTTGTTCTAGAACAAAGGGAAGAGTGCTAGCCCTTACTAGGGAGGAATAACCTACTCAGAAACACAAAGACTAAAGATTTGGGAACATGAACCCCAGTGTCTCCATTTTATGTGTCAAGGTCCTACTTTTACCTACCCTCACCTTGGCATAGACTTTCTAGGTGGAAAGTTAATTTTCTCTGGAGTTGAGCTACTCTTACGTAGAGGCGTGATCCTCCGATCTCTTGGCCCTTCTGCTGAACGAGATGAGAGCCTCTTTGATCACTACCAAGGAGACCTCTGCCTTTTGCCCCAGCCTAACTTTCCTTCCCCCAAGCTTTAACCCAGTTCTGTTGTCCATAGTACTTCCCTTGTATTTCTCAAATGGCAGATACCAGCAACAGCTGATGCGTTTCCTCCAGCCAAAATACCATCCAAATCCATCACCTGTATTCTTAACACACACTCGGCCACCTCCTGCCAGAGGCTGTGTGTCCTCCGAGTAACCACGGCAGAACTAGCTGCCAGAGGGGATTCTCCAGGAAGCAGACTCTAACAGATTATCATGCGGGAGGGTTATTAGGAGATGCCTTGGTTCAGGGGGAAGGGGAAGAAATCTGGCAGAGAAATTCAGATGGTGATGCAGACTGAGTGAAACTGATTTCTGAAGGTGGAAAGACCCTTCAGGGCTCCTCCTAGCAGGGGTGAAAAAGCTGAGCATTTTCACACCTATGTCAAATGCCTTTTGCACGTGAACCATGAGAGGGGTGGCTGAATTCACCTGGAGGCCCTGCCAGGAGCTGAGGCAATAGTCTCTTTATTCTTGGGGCAGGGTGGAGGTTGCACATCACAACAGCCATTCACCTTTATCTTTGCAAGGACTGAGGTTTGCTATGTGTGTGCGCGTTTCCCTCAGAGTATAAGCTGAAGGTCTGTGTGCTTCCAGGTATCTTGGAACTCTGACCTCTCCACCCCAGAACTTCCTAATAGTAGACCTTGCTGTGACCACAACAATGAAGTTGTTTCCTTCTTCCTTCCTTCCTCAACCCCTTCCCACTTTTTTAAAATTTTATTTTGGCTATTCTTTGTCCTTTCTACTTTGGATATGTTAATGAGTACCAAACACTTGGGATCGGTGCTGTGGCATAGTGGTTAAGCTGCTGCCTGGAGTTCCAGCATCCCACATGGGCGCCAGTTCCATCCGGGCTGCTCCACTTCCAATCCAGCTCTGTGCTATGACCTGGGAAAGCAGTGGAGGATGGCCCAAGTCCTTGGGCCCCTGCACCCACGTGGGAGACCCAGAGGAAGCTCCTGGCTTCAGATTGGCACAGCTACGGCCATTTAGGGAGTGAATTAGCAAATGGAAACCCGCCCTCTCCCCTCCCCGCCCCCACCTTGCCTCTCCTTCTCTGTGTAACTTTCAAATAAAAACACAGCTTTTAAAAACTTATTAGGAACCAAGCTCTGTGCTAAAGAATATACATTGGTTATGTTTCATGACTGATCTTAATTGATCATAACCTCAGTTCTATTTATAAAGCATGAGTAGGAGTTGACATTGTGGCATAGCAGGTAACCCCACTACCTACAGCTCTGGCATCCCATGAGGGCATTGGTTCATGTCTTGGCTGCTCTACTTCTGATGGCCTGAGTGTTTGGGTCCCTGCCACCCATGTGGGACACCTGGAAGAAGCTTTTGGCTCAGCACTGGCTATTGTGGCCATTGAGGAGGGAACCAGTAGATAGAAGATAGGTTTGTCTCTGTCTCTCTCTGCAACTCTAACTTTCAAACATTTTTTAAAATGAAGGAAGGGTAAGTATTTAGCAGTAAAAGAGACTTAGGGAGAATCATGTTTCCAGGCCCCACAGCTAGTTCCTACGAAATCTGAGCATGAACTTTGCATTACATTTCCTTAGTAATATTGCTAATATTAAGTCTTTTATTTCTCTATTTGAGAGGTAGAGTTAGCAGGAGAGACAAAGTCTTCCTTCTGTTGGTTAACTCCCCAAGTAGCCGCAGTGGCCAGAGCTGTGCTGATTCAAAGCCAGGAGCCAGGTGCTTCTTCCCAGTCTCCCATGCAGGTACAGGGGCCCAAACACTTGGATCATCTTCTACTGCTTTCCCAGGCCACAGCATAGAGCTGGTTGGGAAGAGGAGCAGCTGAGACTAGAACCAGTGCCCATATGGAATGCCAGCACTACAGGCAGAGGATTAACCTACTGTGCCATGGTGCCTGCCACACTATTAGTTTGTTTCTTCACCTCCACCTGTCTCATTCTAAGGTCAGTGTGTGTGTGGTACGCTGTTCTTAATCACTGTCCCTGGCAGCCCTGTCACTGGTCAGCCTAGATCCCAGGCGATACATGGCGTATGTTAGAGCTCTTTGATCACATTTGTGACTTTGCTTTACATAACCCCATCACATTCAAACCCAAGAGCCAGCTGTCCTCTCAAGGCCCAACTGAAGTCCCCCTTCCAACTATACTCCCAGGTATTACAAGAATGACCTGCCAGTGACTTACAAAGCTTCTCCACTCTTGAATGATTTAGTCCCTTTGTTACTGCTTGGTGTCTTCATGTGTGTGTTCATTGCCTTCAACAGATTGTAAATCCCACAGGGGCTCTTTAGCATTCCTACCCTGTGTAATGTATGTGCATGGGCGAATCTCCAAGCAGCTGACACTAATTTTGCATTACTGTCATGCACCACTTAGATGCCTTTGGACACTTTTTCTTCATTCTCTAATGATGCAATTTGTATCTCTTCTCGGATTTTTCCATGATGCTGAAATCCTTATCTCTCCTATATATTTTTTTATTCTGCACTTCCTCTCATGTATAATTCTGCCCTGGGAACCTAAAGCAGTTGAGTTTATCAGTGGTGAACAACATAAACTATGTTATTCACAAGGCTCGCAACACTCAGTCATGATCTAACTTTTTTGCTTTGATTACACTCAATAGGTCCAAGGGAAATAGTTTGATTTATTGTGTGTGGTGGCTGAAGATGAATGCTGGAATTGTTTACAATCTTGCTGCACAGTCTAATCCACAGAGCAGAAATATCAGTGTCTCCCTGGAGCTTTTTGGAAATGTAGTGCCCCATGCCCCATCCAGATATGCTGAATTGGAACCAGCATTCCAGTAGGATCTGCAGATGATCCCTGTTGTACTTCAGTCTGAGAAGCACTGGCTTAATAATTATGGGATGCTCTAGGTAAAATGGCTGTCAGAGCATCCCACATCCTGGGCATTACACTCGATGCTCCCTACAGGTCTCTTCAGCCCAACAGCTGTGAAAGTGGTATGAAAGTGGTATTTCTACTTTGTAGATGAGAAACAGACTTGGATGTTTACAGCATCATCCTCCTTGTAATCAGCAATGCTTATCTTGGGATGCAGCACTGTCTGCTTCAAAGTCTTGTAGACTTAAGTTGCAGATACAGCACAAGGTCTCGGTGTGTGTTCCTGACACCTCACCATTCCAGAACGTCCAGGCTACCATTAGCCTTGCTCCTCCATGGCAGGCCTCAGTCCACGACTGATAGAGTGAGTTTCAATACTCCCTTGGCCCTCGGGTTAGTTTTTGCTGTGTGTTGTACGGTGGAGCTCCGATTTCCCCTACAGGATTAATCTGCAGCTGAGCATTGCGGTAGTAGACTTAATGGTGCACCATTTCTTGGTCCCTTCCCTGCCCTACTTCCCAGCATCTCCCAGGAAACTACTCATAATCCTTACTGCATGCCCTGCTTCTGGGGGGAATAGGTATTAAGATAGCAAAGAAGTCAGCCTGGTTCCTTTGAGAGACTCTGCGTACCACAACAAAAGCAGCACACAGAGAAGGATTAACATCTCCCATATATCGTGAATACCACACTGTCCTGAAAAGTGAAGTCTTTGTAAGAGGCTGACAGCTGAAAGATGAGATTCTGTGATGCTTATTAAAGTGGAGTAACCCAGGGGAAGGAAAAAGCCTGCATTAACCCTGTCCCCAGTGGAAAGGACAGGGATAGGGTCTGTTCCTTCCACGGGAACCCTTCAGTGGCTCACCAGAGTGCCTTTTCTTCAGCTATTTTCCATAGGAGGAATAAAGAAATGCTTCTGCAGCATACACTTTCTTCCCCTCAAGTTGTGATGCAAAAAGGAAACTCCCTTGTGTAAATTGATTGTCCCATCCCAATCCTGACTGTGGCATAAATAAAGGCATTAAGTGGGCTGATACTTGTGTTCAATGTCTGCTTCAAGCACACGTGACAGAAAGAGCTTGCACTTGGTTTAACACCCTGCTCTCACTGCCTTAAAACTTTTTAATTTTTATATAATAAATTTCCAAAATACAGCTATTGGATTACAATTGCTTTTTCCCCCATGACCTCCCTCCCACCCACAACCCTCCCATCTCCTGCTCCCTCTCCCATCCCATTCACATCAAGATTCATTTTCAATTCTCTTCATATCCAGAAGATCAATTTAGTATATACTAAGTAAAGATTTCATCAGTTTGCACCCACACATAAATACAAAGGGTAATATACTGTTTCAGTACTAGTTAGAGCATTGATTCACATTGAACAACACATTAAGGACAGAGGTCCTACATGGGGAGTAAGTGCACGGTGACTCCTGTTGTTGATTTAACAAATTGACACTCTTGTTTATGGCGTCAGAAATCTCCCAAGGCTCTAGTCATGAGCTGCCAAGGCTATGGAAGCCCCCTGAGTTCACTGACTCTGATCATATTTAGACAAGGCCATGGTCAAAGTGGAAGTTCTCTCCTCCCTTCAGAGAAAGGTACCTCCTCCTTTGGCCTGTTCTTTCCATTGGGATCTCACTCGCAGAGATCTTTCATTTAGGGTTTTTTTTTCCCCAGGGTGTCTTGGCTTTCCATGCCTGAAATACTCTCATTGGCTCTTCAGCCAGATCCGAATGCCTTAAGGGCTGATTGTGAGGCCAGAGTGCTGTTTAGGACATCTGCCATTCTATGAGTCTGCTGTGCATCCCGCTTCCCATGTTGGATAGTTCTCTCCTTTTTAATTCTATTTATTTCAAAAATTTACACAGAGGAGAGGCGGAGAAAGAGGTCTTCCATCCAATGGTTCACTCCCCAGTTGGCCACAATAGATGGAGCTGTGCCAATCAGAAGCCAAGAGCCAGTAGCTTCTTGGTCTCCCACGTGGGTGCAGGGGACCAAGGACTTGGGCCATCTTCTGCTTTCTCAGGCCATAGGAGGGAGCTGAATCAGAAGTGGAGCTGCCGGGTCTCAAACCAGCACCCGTATGGGATGCCAGCACTTCAGGCTAGTGCTTTAACCTGCTGCACTACAGCGCCTGCCCTGACTTCAAACTCTTAATCACTGAACAAAGTACCTCACACTTTCGCTATGACTTGAGCCCTGGAAATTGTTACCACTCCTATTTGCACTAATTAAAACTTGTTTGAGGAATGAATTTTCCCACTGCAAGCAGAAATCAAGCTTAGGGAACCAAAGGGATAAAAATAAAGTACCTGCTGGGAAAAATTCAAATGTTGGAGGTTCTAGAAGCTTCCGGGAGTGGTCATATTAAAAATTGGGACAAGAGCAGGGAGAAAGCTGTGGCACATGCTTAAGCTCATGTGCATAGGACTAGGCATGATTGCAGCCATAACATGATTGACTTGGAGCCAGCAAGGGCTCTTAAGATCTCCCAAGAAATTAAGAGCAAAATGAATGATCCACTTGGGCTATTTGTTCTGCAACAGGTGAGCAAACAGATTGAGTTCCTGGTGATAGCCAGCATTCACCATATTACTCCATTCCCAGCACAGTGATAAGGGACTTAGTCATTATTCCCTTTAATCAAATGACAATCATACAAAGCAGATGGTATTGTCCCTGTGTCACCAGTGAGAATCTGGACAAAGTCCGATGCATTAATTGCCCAGGGCTGTGTACCTAGCAAGGACTCAGCCCGGATTTGAACCCTGGCAGTCAGACCATGGAGCCCAACTTAATGTCAATGCATTAACTCAATGCAAGGAAAAAAGTGTGTGCAGATGCTGAGCAGTAAGGAGCCATGTGCAGAACTGAAAGGGGAAAGGCTGTGTCCCCGTGGTGCAATACTTTGTGGAGCCAAGTTCCCCTTTCCCCGAGGCGGGCGCTGGGGTGGGGGCAGCAGGGCACAAACATCCGCAGACCTTGGGGAGCCCACGCGGGGTTTTCCTGGACCCATCTTGCTTCACAGGCGCATTTCCATGGATTTTTACCATGCTGGGTCAGATTGTCAGAGGTCTTCAAACTGTTCCACTGAGCCGGTGGCTCAACTGGGGCACTCTACCGCCTTCCAGACTGAGCTGGAGCCCAGTGCAGGGATGTCCACTGCTCCAACCTGCACAGCTTCACTTTGGCCTGCTGAAATCTGAACTGGGGATTATGGATAGGAATTTCTTTGCCAAAAGATGAAGTTCTGCATCTTGAAATACATGGAAGGGATGGGCATTTTTAAGGTTTTGCAACTAAGGTGCTGTTGGGAGTCCTGGCTCTGCTCCCTATTCCAGCATTTTGCTAATTTACACCTGGGAGAGAGTAGTGATAGCTCCAGTAGGTGGGTCTCTGCTGCCCACACAGGAGGCCTAGATAGCTCACAGTTCCCAGCTTCAACCTGGCCCCTGTCCCAGCCTTTGCCAGCATGCAGGAAGGGAACCAGTTGATGGGGGGTCCCCCCTTCCTCCCTCTCTCCATCTCCCATCACACTGTGGGTGCACAAGCCCTCCTCCTCCCCTTCCCAACATATACTGTTCACCTTCTGCCTCAGTCAATAGAGAACACACAATTTTGACATGTGGTGTTTGTGGAATCCTGAGAAGAAAATCTCCCCTGTGCCACAGGTTTGTTCATTAACCTTGAGGTTGAGCCTACGTTAAGGTCCTGGGGTCAGCACTGTGGCACAGCAGGTTAAGCTGGCACCTATGATGCCTGCCTTCCATATTAGTGCCTATTCAAGTCCTGGCTGCTCCACTTCTGCTCCAGCTCCCTGCTAATAGGCCGTCTTCCACTGCCTTCACAGGCACAAGTAACTAGGCAGACCCTGATGGGGTTCCAAGTTCCTGGCTTCTGTCTGGTCCAGCCCCAGCCTTTACAGCCATTTGGGGAGTGAACTAGCAGATGGATAATCTGTCTATATAACTCTGCCTTTCAAATATTCTTTTAAACAGTTCCTGGGGTGGCTTCTCTATTGGATTCTGTACCTTCCTATTGTCTACTTTACTTAGGACAAATGCAAAAGCTTCTGAGCATCAACACAAAATTTCCTTGTAATTAAATGCTTACACCAGAAAAAATACTCATTCAGGGCCAACTCTGAAACCTTTACAAAGTGGTTGTAACATTTCCTGTGTGCAGGACACAGACTTAATTGGGTTTCTTTCTCTACTTTCCTACACCATCCAATTTTGAGTATCAAGTGTAAAACATAGTGCACTCTGCCCTCAGCTGACTCACCATAGAATAGGTAAGAAGAACTCAATTGTCATCTGTACCTCCCAGGGCCATTTTCACATTCTGCCTCCTGTTGCAGGGACGGAGAGTACAGGCAGCTGAGGACCTGGGAGACTTGATAGAAAACTGGCCACCACACTGAGTCTTGAGGAAATTGCCATCCATAGGTGTAAGTATGTGATTAGCTTCCCAAGAGAAGATGAAATAACCACTCCATAGAGGTACAAGTAACACCAGCAAATCCTACAAATCTGGAGAAGTCTATCTTGTGGCTTGGAACTCGGGTTTTCATTGTGTGTCCCTGAGGCTCCATCTGTCACCTGAGTCCTCCCAGGCACTGTGTCTTGTTCACTTGACTCAGCCAGTATAAACTTTACTACTCCCTATGGCAATCAGTGTCTTCTCAACCAGATCCTTAAATCCACCAATATTTGAGGAGTGTGTATTAGGTGCCACCTGTCTCCTCCCTCCCAACTCCAGAGAAACCTCACAAGCCTCTACAGTGGGGCTTCAAAATGTGGAAAATGGGATTGAAAGACAAGTCTAGGGACGGGCATTTGACCTACTGTTGAAGAAGCCGGATGCCCACATCCCAGATAGGATCCCTGGGTTTAGTTCCAGCTGCACTTCTGTCTCCAGCTTCTTTCTAATGTGTGCTCGAAGCAGCAGCGGATGATGGCTCAAGTGATGGGGTTCCTACCACACACTTCTGAAGATTCATTTTGAGTTCCTGGTTTCAGCCCAGCCCAGCACTGACTGATGTGGGCATTTGGGGAGTGAACCAGGAAGTGGAAACTGTCTCTCTCCCCACTTTAAATAAACTCAAATTTTCAAAATTTCTAAATTGATTCGCATAAAAATAAGCTTTTAAACATTGATGGAAATGTGCATTATGAATAACTATGTATGGATTTCAAAAATGTTTGAACCAAAGTAAACATTTATTTGCATTTTCCAAAACCTTTCTAAAGTCCCTTTTCCAGTCACTCCCCACCTTCTTTTCCTTCAGCCTGTAGGTGTTTTCTGGTCTGTCACTACGTTTTCACTCAGCTAAATGACCTTCTGATTCTGCTTTCTCGAGTCAGCTGTGTGACCTTTCCCATCCACTTTCACCCACAGACTGGCCAGGTGCCATCTACTTTGACTGCCATTTCTTTACCTCCTCCTGAACTACTTAGAATCTTGGCTTCCATTACACTTCTGATACCCTTCTGTTAAAGGTCACTAAACATCATTAAACCTCACACCATTTTCTCAAATCTGTTTCCTTAACACTTTGATTTTTCTGTATCTCCAGGCAGAAAAATTGCAAAGTAAGAAAATATATATCATTGTATTCCTCTAACATAGTGACTTAAAACCTGTAAAAGTGGGTTTTATTTGACTTTCCTTGGGCAGAACTCATCTGCCATTTTGCAGCTCTTCCTCAAGGACCAAACTCCTTGCTGTATGCACTGTAGTTGGCCACTCATTCAACAAACAGCAAAGCTAGGCCCCGTGGACAAACAAAACCCCTGTCCTCATGGACTTCCTCATCCAGTGGAGTGCTGGACACATGTGCAGTCACCATCTGGACAGACATCCAAAAGAGAGAGCGTGGTCCTTAGAGACCACACAACGACCAGGGAAGATGACTGAGCGTAGATGGGCGGCTGCACCTCAGGATACTCCTGGGGAAGTTAGGCTGGTCCATGCAGTCTCTCTTCATGCTTTGCTTCCCTTGTCATAGAAAGCAGGGGGAGCAGGGAAGGAAGAGAATTCCAGGCAGAAAGAAAAAATACACGTGGGCAGTACGACAAAGGGACTAGGAATACACCAGGTGAGAGGCACAGGATGAGGCTAGAAAGATTAGGGAGGATTTCGACATCATGGTGAGTTCTGTTGGTTATCCTAAAGCCTTTGAAAACACAAAGCAAGAAGATATGATCACCCGAATGCTTTCGTTTAAAGTTTTTAAATCTCCTGCATCGTGGAGAATTGGTGCCAGAACTGGCCAGTTAGTAAGTCAATAGATAGGAGCTGATGGTTGTGTCAATCTAAGTAACAATCAGATATTCTCAAAGCCTATAATTTCAGAATAGTGGCATATTGCAATGGAAATATACATGCCGTAGTGAAGTATGAATACATTCAGGGAGACTGGGGCAAGGGGAAGATTTTTAAAGGCAAAATGAGAATTACATTGTTCCAATGTACAAGGAGTATAAAACTTGGTACTTTTCTTGCTATCTGAAACCCAAATAGTCTCATGAGACAGCAAGTAAAATTATTCCAGATTGTTTCAAAGCCTTCTGAAGTTCTGAATTGTACTCAGTGTGTGTAGCAGTTTGGAGACACTGAACAGTAGCCATGGATTAGACTTCCTACAGCACAGGAATGTCAATCCATTGAGAGTGGAGGAGGAGCCGGTTCTTTAGCTTGGAACATCCAGAGCTAAGGTCAGGAAGGAACTGCCCGAGAGGAGCTGGCACCTCCAGCCGGACTCCTACCCCTCAGGTCAGTGCCAGGAGACAAGTTGGGAACTCTGGCCTTGCTTTCCTCTGGGTCTCACATAATGGCAAAAGTAAGGAGATACCACTCGGTATTATAATCCAAGCATGCCAAGTTCAATTAGCCCAAACCTACAGCTGTCTTTAAGACAATTATAACTTGTATAGAACCCATTACCTGCTCTCAAGATCATTCCTTTTCCAAAGTCTTCAGTGAGAGAGTGCAACTGGCTGGTACCCCCTGTCTCCAGTTGCTCATGATCATTTTCCAGCTTTTCTGGGGGGGACCCCAAGCCACACACAGCAGCAGCATCACTGCACCCACTGTCTTCTCTCAGGCTGTGGAAGAGAGGCTTAATCCAAGCCTTTCCCTGAAACCTGGCTTCAAAACTTGGAGGAAGCCGCCTTTGAGTCAAAATCAAGGTCTTGGGATTTGGGTGCTTAAAACCTCCGTCTGGGAGGGGGTTGGTCAGGAGCAAGGGGACTTGGATGATTAAGTTGGGAATTTTAAGTTAAGGGGAAGATGTTTCAAAACTGTTGACTCAAATCCTGAACATCTCATGTCTGCAGAGCATTTGGTCCTGATGCCATTGGCTGCCATTCGCTATGCAGGAAGCTGGCAAACATCCTCAGGCACAGTTTGTGAGCTTTCCCTCCAATACACATGGAAACGAGGACTATGCAGTCTCCTTAACAGAGCCCTCGGTCCTGATGGCAGAGAGCCTTCAATGGCTCTGGGCTTTGGAGTGTCAGACCAATTCCATTCAAGTGCTCGTGTCCAGGAGAGAAATGCTGCATCATCCAATGGACAACAAAAATCTGTGGCTTAAACTAATCAGTGTGCAATATTAGTGACCATGCTCTCTGGAATGATACCTGCCTAAACTGTGCTTTCATGATAAAATGGTAAAAGCAACTGGCTCTGTGTGCTTTGAATTCCTCAAAATATTTGAGAAGGTGCTTTGGAAAGTGTAGTTTATCTACACCTATAGATAAACATTCTGAAGTCAGCACATACCTAGCGCTTCCCAGAGGACAGGCCCCATTCTGTTTAATGAGAAACCATCAAATAGAGCTACAAAAATGTTTTTACATCTAATAAATTACCACTTGCAAGACATTATGAACTGAATACAGTATAATGGTACTGCTCACAAGACAACTTGTAAAAATTGATTCAGGCATTGTAAACTATGAGACATGTGTATAGTTGCAGGAAAAAGTCTTCCACTCCTGTCCTGGATCTCTGACAATATGTACAACCTCGTTTGCAGTCAAGGTGAAAGTTTAAATTTGATTTTGTCAATAAGGGCCTAGGCTAATAACCTCCTGGGTTGGCCATCCTGGGCTGGGCTTTGTCTTTGATCTCAGAGACACAAATCACATCTTAAAATTTTTTATTAAAATAATTACTTGCAAAAAGGGGGATAAACTTCTTGTTAAATATTTGAGAGGTAAGTTACAGAGAGATCTTCCATCTGCTGGTTCATATCCCAAATGACAGCAACAACTGGAGCTGGGCTAATTTGAAGCCAGGAGCTTCTTCTGGGTCTCCCATGTGGGTGCTGGGGCCCAAGCACTTGGGCCAACTTCTGCTTTCCCATGCCGTAGTAGAGAGTTGGATCAGAAGAGAGGCAGCCGAGATTGGAACTGGCACCCATATGGGATGCCACCACTGCAGGCAGAGGCTTAGCCTACTATGCAACAGCTCAGGCCCTCAAGGGGGGCTAATCTTAAAACTAAGATGCTGTCATGACCATTTGTCCTTGCTGAGGTTTGATTTGAATCTGTTCATGATGTTTTTTTGCCCTGTTTACTATGTATCTCCTGCTTGGTCTGCTGAATGAGTGTAAGTGAAGTTCACAAAACAAGCAGCATGCGTCTGTGATACAGGATTCCTCTGTGCCTAGGAGGGAAAGTAAGAGCAAGTGCCAGAATGGCAAATACCCTAAACAGCACTCTGGCCTCAGAATCGGCCCTTAAGGCACTTGGATCTGGCTAAAAAGCCCATGAGAGCATTTCAGGCATGGAAAGCCAAGACATTGTGGCAAAACATGACCTAAATGAAAAATCTATGTGAATGAGATCCCAGTGGAAATAAGGGACCATCAAAGGAGGAGGTACCTTTCTCTGAAGGGAGGAGAGAACTTCCACTTTGATTATGGCCCTGTCTAAATAAGATCAGAGTTGGCGAACTCAAGAGGCTTCCATAGCCTTGGCAGACTCGTGACAAGAGCCGAGAGTGATTACTGAGGCCATAAACAAGAGTGAATTGTTAAGTCGTCAACAGGAGTCACTGTGCACTTACTCCCCATGTAGGATCTCTGTCCTTAATGTGTTTTACTATGTGAATGAACAGTAAAACTTGTCTTCAAACAGTACTTTAACAGTTTGCACCCACACAGATTCAAGGTATAATCTTTACTTAGTATAGAGTTGGTCTTCTGTATATAAAGATAATTTAAAATATCTTAATGATCACTTTTCAGTTAAGCTTCAGCACTTAAGAATTGTGTATTGATTACAGTATTCAAAGTATCAAGTAGAACAAACAAAATACTAAGAGGGATAACATATTAAGTTGCTCATCAACAGTCAGGGTGAGGGCTGATCAAGTCACCGTTTCTCATAGTGTTCATTTCACTTTAACAGGTTTCCTTTTTGGTGCTCAGTTGTCACCTATCAAGGAGAACAAGTGGTATTTGTCCCTTTGGGATTGGCTTATTTCACTCAGCATAATGTTTTCCACATTCCTAACAGGGATCACTTTTCAGTTAAAATTGAAACACCTAAGAATAATTGTGTGTTAATTACAGAGTTCAACCAATAGTACTAGAACAAAACTAAAATAGATAAAGTATTACATTGTACATCAACCGTCAGGACAAGAGCTGATCAAGTCACTGTTTCTCACAGTGTCCATTTCATTTCAACAAGTTTCCCCTTTGGTGCTCAGTTAGTTGTTGCCGATCAGGGAGAACATGATATTTGTCCCTTTGGGACTGGCTTAATTCACTCAGCATGATGTTTTCCAAATTCCTCCATCTTGTTGCAAATGACGGGGTTTCGTTGTTTTTGACGGCTGTATAGTATTCTATAGAGTACGTGTCCCATAATTTCTTTATCCAGTCTACTGTTGATGGGCATTTGGGTTGGTTCCAGGTCTTAGCTATTGTGAATTGAGCTGCAATAAACATTAATGTGCAGACAGCTTGATCACTGTTAAATGTAAGAGTGGGAATAAGAGAGGGAAGAGATGTGCAATTCTGGACATGCTCAAGCTGACTTACCTCAAACAGTAGAGTTAGAAACATACCAGGGGATTCCAATTCAATCCCATCAAGGTGGCATGTACCAATGCCATCTCACTAGTCCCAGTGATCAATTTCTGTTCACAATTGATCATAATGATAGGACTAAGAACCAAAGGGATCACATAAACAAGAATAGTGTCTGCAAATACTAGCTGATAGAATAAAAAAGGGAGTGAATGATCCAACATGGGAAGTGAGATACACAGCAGACCCATAGAATGGCAGATGTCCTAAACAGCACTCTGGCCTCAGAATCAGCCCTTAAGGCATGCGGATCCAGCTGAAAAGCCCATGAAACTATTTCAGGCATGGAAAGCCAAGACACTCTGGGGGGAAAAAAAAAAAACTAAATGAAAGATCTCCGCGAGTGAGATCCCAGTGGAAAGAATGGGTCATCAAAGGAGGAGGTACCTTTCTCTGAAGGGAGGAGAGAACCTCCACTTTGACCGTGGCCTTGTCTAAATATGATCAGAGTCAATGAACTCAGGGGGCTTCCATAGCCTTGGCAGCTCATGACAAGAGCCTAGGGGGATTACTGAGGCCATAAACAAGAGTGTCAATTTGTTAAGTCAACAACAGGAGTCACTGTGCACTTACTCCTCATGTAGGATCTTTGTCCTTAGTGTGCTGTACATTGAGATTTAATGCTATAACTAGTACTCAAACAGTATTTTTCACTTTATGTTTCTGTGTGGGAGCAAACTGTTGAAATCTTTACTTAATGTATGCTAAACTGATCTTCTGTGTATAAACAGAATCGAAAATGAATCTTGATGTGAATGGAAGGGGAGAGGGAGCGGGAAAGGGAAGGGTTGCGGGTGGGAGGGACGTTATGGTGGGGAAGCCATTGTAATCCATAAGCTGTACTTTGGAAATTTATATTCATTAAATAAAAGTTTAAAAAAATAAAAGGAAAAAAAATCTTAATAGGATGGGAGTGGGAGTAGGATGTGGGGTGGGAGGGCAGGTGTAGGGGGAAGAACCACTATAACCCAAAAGCTGCATCTATGAAATTTGTATTAAAAGATTTCTAAAAACTAGAAACAGACTGGTCATAGGATCCTGCAATCCCACTAACTGGGTATATACTCAAAACACATGAACACATTGTATCAAAGAGACACCTGCACCACCATGTTCATAGCAGCACTGTTTACAATAGCCAAAATATGGAATCAACTAACATGTCCATCAGATGCTTGGATAAAAAAGTGGTATATATACACAATAGAATATTATTCACTATAAAGGATGAAATTCTACCATTTGCAGCAGAATGGACACAACAGGAGGACATCGTGTTGAGTGAAATAAGCTGGATCCAGGCCCGCGACGCGGCTCACTAGGCTAATCTTCTGCCTTGCGGCACTGGCACACTGGGTTCTAGTCCTGGTCGGGGCACCAGATTCTGTCCCGGTTGCCCCTCTTCCAGGCCAGCTCTTTGCTGTGGCCAGGGAGTGCAGTGGAGGATGGCCCAAGTGCTTGGGCCCTGCATCCCACGGGAGACCAGGATAAGCACCTGGTTCCTGCTTTTGGATCAGCGTGGTGCGCCGGCCGCAGCACACCGGCCACAGCGCACCAGCCGCGGCGGCCATTGGAGGGTGAACCAATGGCAAAGGAAGACCTTTCTCTGTCTCTCTCTCTCTCACTGTCCACTCTGCCTGTCAAAAAATAAATAATAAAAAAATAAGCTGGATCCAGAAAGAAAACACCATGTGTTCCCCCTTATATGTGGGAGCTAAAATTTAAAAGCAAAAGAAGATTGTTTATAGACATTGTCTATATTCCCACTAAACTAGGGCCTTCTTATTTGTTAAGCTTATTACTCGATGAAGTATTAAATCTTTTAACTAGTATAAATTTAAAATGTCACTTTAAAAACTAAAGGGAGGGAGACGAGGAGGGAGGGAGGGACTATCATTGTGTCCTTAGAATTGCATCTGCAAACCACACTGCTAAAAGCTAATTAAAATTTTTCTAAGAATAGCTTTAAAAATTTCATGGCAAACACATAATGAAAAATCTTTGTATGGATTTCAACTTTTTTGGCACCACAATAAACTTACCTTTTAATTAAAAAAGGCAAGTGCCAAGGGTGAGAGATGTAGGCATCGCCTCTGTGTTTGGAGTGCTGGTCACCATAGTCAGTACAGAGTCTGCAGCAGTGAGGACCTAATATCCTTTGATAGACTTCTAGGGAGTTAGTTTTTCCACTGAAGCCAGGAAAATCGAAGTGAAGGGCTGAGACACTTACTTCATGTAAGCTTGGGGTGGCCTAATGCACTTTGGGGGATAACTCTGCAGCATAGTAGAAAGTTCACCGCAAAGGTTGAGGTCCAGAGAAGCAAAGAAGCCAGAGGGCGATCAGAACTTGGGTGGAAGTGAAGTCTAGCTTGACACCACAGCTCCCGCCTAGAGACAGTGGAGCCGGTGGCAGTAGGAGGTGCTGCGAGGTGTGTGTGGCGGGGGGGGGGGGGGGGGGGGGGGCTCTGTCGTCCTCAGCTGGTGACAGAGAAGGGGAAACCGCACTGGGCCTCCGCTGCTGCTCAGTCACCCCTAATTCGGGAGCTGGTATTGAAACTTGAAAGAAGCTTCCCTGCCCAGACTTCCTGTTGGTTAACTGGTCACCAGGTCTCTGAACACAATCCGGTAAGTCTGGTGTCTGTCTTGCTGAAGCTGTGAGAACAAGAAAGGGGTGCTAGCTGAGAGCATTCCTCTCGATTTGCAAAGATCTCTAGTTTCCCTTCTCCCCATGCCCTCTGCTCGTTCAGTCAGCAGGGCAGCCATGGAGACTGGGCAAACTGCCACTGAGTGTACACAATGTGCTGGGTACAGTATGAAGAACAGGAAGCCAGAATGTTTGCTCACTTCCCACAAGCAGCTCACAGCCAAGCGAAGGAGGCACACTGCAAAATAAAAACCCTAGGGGTGAAGGCAGTGGTGGTAGAGGTAGTGGGTACGATGGTGGTAAAAGCAGAGATGAGTTTAACTGGATCCTTCACAAAGGCTGACAATCACTATTGAGTCACTTCTCACTGTATGTTGGGCCCTGCCTCAAATATTTCTCCTACTTTATCTTTAGTTCTCCATTGGCTTTCATTTTATTTTTTGAGACTTATTTGAAATGCAGATTTTTTCCCAAAGAAATCTTTGATTTAATGAGTACAAATTTCATAAGTACAACTTTAAGAATATAGTGATTCTTCCCACCATACCCACTCTCCCACTCCTCCACTTCCACACAACCACCTCTTCCCTCTCCCATTCCCAGTCCTGTTCTCCATTAAGAAGAAAAAACTGTTCAACAGTCAAGACAAGGGCTATTCAAGTCATGAGGGATTTCTATCTGCTGGTTCACTCCCCAGATGGCCACAATGGCTAGGGCTGGACAAGCATGAAGCCAGGAGCTCCATTCAGGTCTCCCACAGGGGTAGCAGGAACCCAAGTACTTGGGCCATCATCTGTTGCCTCCCAGGAGCATTAGCAGAAAGCTGGATTGGAAGCGGAGAAGCCAGGACTCTATCCCAGGCACTCTGATGTGAAATATGGGCATTTGAAGTGGCAGCTAAACCTGTACCACAATGTCTACCCCTATCACTTCAAGTATTGGAAAACTAAGGCTTAAGAAACAGGTTACACACCCAAGGCCATGAAACAAATCGACAGAGCCAGCGTTCAAGCCCAGGTCTCTCTTTGGTTCTCTGATGCTCCTTATCAAGTGATCATTTGTAAGGACAATGAGCACGAAACTACCTGGTACCTTGGACTGGGAAACAGGGTCACCTAAGGGAATGACGGTGTGTAGACTGGCTTGAGCCAGGAACAACTCTTGTTCATTGTGGCGGAAGGAACTGCACGGCAGAGGCAGCCGTCACGGGTGCATGAACTCTGAACTCCGATCAGCATTAGTCACCAATGTTTCCTTGTCTCTTGCTTTCAAGAGATGCATGTTCTCATCTACTCTGTCTCATTGGCAGTCTTTAAAGGCCCGTTTTTGAGGGGGTGGAGCATGTGACAGGCCAATGCAGTGGGTTAAACCCCCGGCCTGCAGCACTGGCATCCCCAGTGGGCACTGGATCGAGTCCTGGCTGCTCCACCTCTGATGCAGCTCCCTGTTAATGCCCATGGGAAAGCAGCAGAGGATGGCCCAAGTCCTTGGGCCCCTGTACCTCTGTGGGTGAGCCAGAAGAAGCTACTGGCTCCAGCTCAGCTGCAGTCATTGTGGCCATTTGGGGAGTGAACCAGTGGATGGAAAACCCCTCTCTGTCTCTACTTCTATCTGTAACTCTTTCAAATAAATAAAAAGATCTTTGGGACATGTAGGGCACAAGTATCTGTGGCCAAAAGATTTGTATCTTGCTTCCTTTGCATGATCTCATTTTTTTTCCTGAACATACAAAGGATACATAAAAACTATCTCTTCCACTAAATATGACAGCCACCTGAATTTTCCAGAAGGGCTGTTCCCTTTATTTCTACTATCATAGAAAAAGTTGTAGTGAGCAATCAAAGCTATTGTGAATTTGCATATGAACTTCATTCTGTTTCATACCCCCCCACACACACACAAGATACAAAACTACAGTTGGGATGAATGGTCCACTATGATTAGGGTGGGTAGAGAAGGAGATTGGTCAGGATGCCCAGGGATTCTGGTGCCACAGCCACTGCCCGCCTGAGAATCACTGTTGTGGGGAGTTGGGATCAGTGCTGCTTCCTTCTGCAGTCTGCTAAGCCAGGTTGATTGCATTTGGCTGACAATGCTCGTGCCAGCCAAAAGAGCAAACTGGAGTTGCACTGAAAAACTAGCATTTTGTCATTTGCATGTGTCTGTCATCAGGGAAGTTTCTCTTCAAAACTACATGACTGGCTTTCTGTTCTTCAAACATTCAGATCTCTCTGGCCTATGATGTGACTCTCTGTCTTCATTAACTTGATCCATTCTCATGCATCTGCTTCTTCCAAGCATCTTCCTGGATTAACTGCATAGACTATCCCAACAACCCCTTCTCAGATGCAGATAAACAAGAATGAACTGTCATATGATTGTCATAGCAATCACTGCGCCCTCCTGTTAAAAGCACTCAATGGAGATAAGTAGGTAAACCAAAGCCAGGAAGACTTGGTTACAAAGTTCCCTTTTACAGCTACCAGAAATGAAAATTACATCCCCTGTGGCTGAAGCAATTTCCCCTGAGCCACTTCTATTTTCAGTCTAAGTGTCTATTCCAGGCTTATGTGGCTGGAAAGCTACAGATTGTTATACAACACACACGTTTGGTAATTTACGGAAGTTCTTGGTTTGATGAGGAGAAGGAAACTTCCCGAAGTTTTATTGGTTTGCGTGCTGGCCCCAGTAGGGCTGAACACCAAGTTCTTGGCATCTGGCACAGGTTTGAGAGGATTGAGTGCCTTCGCGGAGTCACGGAGAGACTTTTTGAAGGGTGCTCATGTGTTCCGCTGGCTGAAGCAGGCTAGTCTTGCTTCCCAATCAATTACACAGGAAGTGAGAAAGAGGTCCATTCCATTTGACAGACAACACACAAATGTACCCTGCCTGTGCTTCCACTAGAACAGTAACTTTGCATTTTCTTATTCTTCCAAATACCTACAAATACATCCCCCACACTCACATCTAACATACGCCCAATGTGCATGGGCCATATAAATGCTCTATAAATATCTGATTGTGGTATTAGCAGACAATTGAGGTCTCTGTCAGCAGGGGAGTCCCAAGGTAGTCAGAGAGCTTTGTGCTGAGCCACTCCAGGAGAGGGTAAGATATATTTTTAATTCAGAAGAGAATGACATCACAAATCTATAAGTTGCTAACCACCTACTACATGTCAGAAAAGTTGTTTCAGATAGCCTCTCTTCTGTCTTTAGAGACTGGTTTCCATTGGGGAAAAGAAGCCCCCCAAGGTAAACTCTTTCCCTTCAAACAGCAATATGTGAGCCAAGGTCAAAAGTGCTTATTCCAGTTACCGTCCCACTTCACAGAAGCCGGTGGCTGTGGGGGATTCACAGCGGCAATTTACGGGAAGTCCAAACTCCTTGTAGTTTCAGCTATGGCAAGTATCATTCCTTTTTGTAATAAATGACTTTAAGAAGAATCACATGGCATAAGGATTCAGTAAAACAGACCATAGTATCAAAGTATTGATCATAGACCCACCTCTTAAAGGCCTAACAAACAGCACTGTAATGCCTTCTGCTCCTGTATTTAAGTACCTGGCTCTTGCCATCGGATCAGCGCAGTGCGCCGGCCGCAGCGCGCTGGCCACGGCGGCCATTGGAGGGTGAACCAACGGCAAAGGAAGACCTTTCTCTCTGTCTCTCTCTCTCACTGTCCACTCTGCCTGTCAAAAAAAAAAAAAAAAAAGTGAACAGCATGATAAGGTCTGTTGGCCAGACTGTAACCCACAAGTTAGCCTCTCCTGGAGGATGCCACATGCCAGTTCTGTGACGGAGGCCTGTGATAGAATCCGATAAGTTGGGCACATGGGCGATTCTCTGCAAGTCCCAGCTGAGGCCTGGTCATTGTGCTTTGTGACCAGAGATGGCATGTTAAGCATTACTCCACACCTTGTAAGACGAGCTGCCTTCTCCTACCATTCACCTTAGCATAGCAGAGAGAGGAAAGAAAGGTCTGACAAAGTCCCACCTCTGCCACTTGTTGGTCAGTTACTAGCTTCTATGAATATCTCCATTAAATTGGACCTCATAATGCAACATACATTTCACTTCCCAACACTCAAAACTTCTTGTGTTGGAGAAAGCTCCTGTTGTGTGAGTCTTGAAAAACGGCAGGGCCCCATTTCTACTGCGGGAGCTGCAATGGGGCCCTGCCAGACCCAGGACTGCTCGCTCAGTGCTCTCGCTGGGAACTTTGCATCTTGAGTGATTCAAAGTCTGTGACGTAACTAGACTGCTCTGTGACAAGATCTTAGTGTGGCCCAGCTTTTGCAATCTTCCCATGGATTCCACGAGCTGTCTCTTGTCCTTTCAGTCTTTTTAAAAATTCTTAATCACATATTCAGATTATACTCATAATTACAGAGCATATTGTGATGTTGCATGTGCACAACTCAAGATGACTGGAGCAAGTTAAATGTATCATTTATTCTTCCTGTCTAACCGAAAGTTTGTACCCTTTGACCGGTATCTCCCTTTCCATCTACCCTGCAGTGACTGGTACCTATTCTACTCCCTACTTCTATGAGTTTATTTACAAACCTGGAATTTCTTTCTGTACCTGGCTTGTTTCACTTAGCACAATATCCTCCAGCTTCATCCATGTGGTCACAATTGGCAAAATTTCCTTTTCTAAGGCTGAATAGTATTCCATTGGGTACATATGCCACAATTATTTATCCATTCATTTGTCGATGTACGCTTTTACTCAACAGTTACTGTGAATAATGCCTCAATGAGCAGGAGGGAGCAGACACCTCTTCAACATACTCATTTCAAATCCTTTGTGAACCTAGAAGTGGGATTGCCAGATCATATGGTAATGATCCACTTGTCTTCTGCTCCAAGGTAGATTTGTTTTGGGTGTTACTGTTTCTCTGTTGCTGACATCCTAGAACCCTGTGTAGGTGAGAGAATTTGCATCACTTAAGAGTTTAAGTGATCAGCTACAGGAGAATGAGCTCTCACATCTGAGTGTCCTGATTCCAAAGTCTGTCACTCAGTGGATACTTGGTGCACAGCAAGTGCCAGGCACTTGATGACATGAGGGACATGGTGATGAATGGCACAGATGTGAAGCCAGTGCAAGGCAGTGCCAAGTGTGGCCTGGGTCCTGTCAGCATCAGGACCACTTGGGACACTTGTACACCTGTGGGTTCCAGAGTCCAAATTACAGAACCAGAACTTCTGGGTTTGGACTAGGGAAGTTGCATGTTTAATAAGCTTTCTAGGGGATTATGATGCTTTCTACACTTCTAATATGACACCAGCCATACACATGAGTCTATAGTATGAGTACAGTAATACTCTAACACTGGCGTGGATGCAAGAATATATGCTTGTATATAGGTGTCCTGAAGCTCTGCTTTTTCAATTGTCCCTTGGACTTCAAGTGGTCTCGGGCAGCTCTTTTCCTTTAAAAATATATACTCTCATTTGGAAGGCACAGTTATGGGTGGGGGGTGACCAAGAGATACCTTCCATCCTCTGGTCCACTCCCCAAACTGCTGAAAGAGTAGGGGTAGGCTAGGCCAAAGCCAGGAGCTTCATCTGGGTCTCCCATGTGGGAACAGGGGCCCAAGCACTTGGACCATCTTCCACTGCTTTCCTAGGCACATTATCAAGGAGCTAGATGTAAGTGAAGCAGTCAGGATTTGAATCAGCACCTGTATGGGATGCCAACGTTGCAGGCAGTGGCATTACCTGCTACACCACAGCACTGGCCCCCCAACTCTTGTCCTTTGTCCACTGCTTCTGATGAACAAGGTAAGGAATTCTTGACCACAGGAGATCTGTAGAAACTGAAAGCCTGCTCCATTTCCCTTATTGTGGCTACAAGGAATCACTTGCTGATGAGTTTCTCATTAAAAACTACAAAAGCTAATAGGCTTGAAAGAGAAGAATCGCCTCCAAATCGCAATGAGAGCGATAATCAGGGCGTCATACCATCTCCCACATCTGTCTCTGCTGGGTGTCATATCAAAATCCTAGGTTTCTCACTGGAGCCCTAACAGTGAATGAATGGACAACCCCTAGAGACCTAGCCTTCCAAGCAAAGTCAATTAGTTCATGAGGCTTTGAGGAAGTTGACCTCGGGAAAGAAAGTTAATGAAATTGCATAAATGGAGCAATGAGAGAGCGGAAAAACTACCTTAAATTTCAAAATCATTGGGGCTGGCACTGCAGCATAGCAGGTACAGTTGCTGCATGCAGTGCCAGCATCCCATGTAGGCATTGGCTTAAGTCCCAGCTGCTCCACCACTGATCCAGCTCTGTGCTAGGTCCTGGGAAAGTAGAGGAAGATGGCCCAAGTCCTTGGGACCCTGCATCCACGTGGGAGACTGGAAGGAAGCTTCTGGCTTCGGATCATCACAGATCTGGCCATTTGCAGCCATCTGGGAAGTGAACCAGTAGATGGAAGACTGCCTCTCTCTGCCTCTCTCTGCCCCTCAAATCATTAAAAATTTCAAAATCATTTTACATTCTATAAACACATAATATCTCAGAGTATCCCTGTGTAGACAAGTATTACAGCCTTCTTGTGGATGAGAAAATTTGGAGCTTGGAGTATAAGTGTTCAATTTAAGAATGAGCTCTCAGGCTGGCACGGTGGCGCAATAAGTTAATCCTCTGCCTCTGGTGCTGGCATCCTCTATGGGTGCTGGTTCTAGTCCTGGCTGCTCCTCTTCCAATCCAGCTCTCTGCTGTGGCCTGGGAAAGCAGTAGAAGGTGGTCCAGGTCCTTGGGCCCCTGTACCCACATGGGAGACCAGGAAGAAGCTCCTGCCTCTTGGCTTCAAATCAGTGCAGCTCCAGCCACTGCAGCCATTTGGGGAGTGAACCAATGGACAGAAGGCCTTTCTGTCTTTCCCTCTCACTGTCTGTAGCTCTACCTTTCAAATAAAAATTTTTTTTAAAGAAAATGAGCTCCCAAATCTAGACCTGTTGATTCCAGTGAAAATCTTAGTGTGCTTGAAGACCAAACCACTCCTGTACAGAGCAGCTTGTACCACAGTGGTGGTCCTGGTTAGGCACAAGGCTCCATCATAAACAGATGGGAGGGGAGGGCACTACCCTCCCCAGAGGTGGGGACAGACCCCAGAGGTGTCTGTCTCTACTACCCCAGAGGTGGGGACAGACAGGGCTGCTTGGGTGTGGAGAGGACAAATGTGTGTCTGACGGTTATCAGGAATACATCCCAGAGTGCATTGGGCTCAGGAGTCATCTAGGGTGGTGCCACTTTCGGAGCCCAACAAAATGTCTGCTGGGTGATGAGGAATCCACTCTGAACACCATGAATATCATGTCATGGCACACGAAGCTGTTCTGCCTACAGAAGTCACATCTGCCCCTTGTCAATATTCACTGTAAGTGCAGACGCTGGGAGCTCCCAGCATGATTGAAACAACAACCCTGGATTTTGAGTCAGATCTAACCTTGAGTCATGCATATGTAATTCCAGAGTGTACCAGAGTGAGTCATGAAGAGGAGGAGAGGGGTGAGCTCAGACAACAGACTTCAGACTCGCAGAAGCCCAGCCTCTCCCTCTGCCCTGGACACCTGGGTCTGCACAGCCACCTCGAGGCGCCTTGGGTCCAGGGCAAAGCCAGGGCAGCATCGTTGCTCTGGAGCAAGAGGTCACTGGAAAATCAGACTCTCCTACACCCAAGCACAGCAATAAAGCTACGGGGACGAGGCTCTGCTCAGGGATTGCACTGATGAATCAACAGTCTGTTATCAGCTTAGTCATCAGAGCTGGCGGGCATAGCTTGACAGCTTCTCTCTGGCCGTCCACTTACAGACAGCAGCACAGCCTGCTCAGGCCTCTGCTAAGACGGACATCAATACACAGAAGAAAACACTTCGCCTGAAACCCCAAGGGTGCTGATCTGCATCTGCTGATCAGCTGCTGGGCAGGCCCAGTGGGATGCTGGTGCTGACCCCAGTGAGGGCCAGAGGTTGTGAGTCTTCCTCAATTCCACATCCGATGACCTCACTCTGATAGCTTGCAACTGGCCATGGCTGGAGTCCTTACATCCTATACGTAGGCCATTACCAGAAGCCAGAACTTCTTATTTTCTAGATAGTCGGTTATAAAACACTTACCGGCACATCTTTTGTTGCTATATCCAATAAAGTCCCTTTTCACATCACTGAGGCAGGGAAAGGTCGGTAGACATGACCCCAAACTTCCATTCACTTAATCTAGTATGGGCAGCTTCTGTTTTTGAATTCTCTACTAAGACCTCCTAGGCTTTATAATTAAGAAAACATGTCCTAGAAAAATGCTACCACCTTGTGATACCCTGAGGAAAAATATTCTTGGTTTGCACTTTTACTCTCAGGAGCAGGGTGTGTTGAATTCAACAACCAGACTTTGTGCAGTACAGGTGTTAAATTTTCAACAGACTTTCACAGGGCAAAAGCCACATCTTATCTGTACATTGCATAATACCCGGCATACAACAGACACTCCAATATTTGCTCATTTGGAGGCAAGAACAGAGCAGTGACTAATTTAGTTTGCCTACAGATCTAAACAGAATTGAACCACAAAGGAAGGAGTTAAGTATTTGTTCATGACCCACAGGAGACTGCAGCACTAAAGTGTGAAAGCCACAGGCTTTGAGCATATATGCAGGCGCAGGTGTTAGTACTCCACTTCCATAACTTTGCCTCCTCACCTGGACAGCCTCTGTCTGGCACCCTCAAAGACTGCCCCATTGATGTCTGCAAAATGGGCAACAAGACGGTGCTTTTCTCTCTGGCCTCCTTGTCAAGGTGCATTGTGGCTGAAATTCCAGGGCCTTCTCTGAAGATGCTGCTCTGAGACTTCGCAGTCTTGGAGCCATACTTTTATTTGCAGAAAAGCAGGGGAAAATGCCCACCCCCCACCCCCGCCTCAGTTTTCCATCCTGTGGCTGAGGACATCGCTGAGCTTCAGCCTGCACACTTGTGCCCAGAGATGCTATACAGAAGCCTCTCGATTCTGCACGTGACTGCTCTCCCCATGATCTCCATCCTGCAAATCGGGTAGAAATGGAAAATCGGGGCCTGGTGCTGTGGTGCAGCAGGTTAATGCTCTGGCCTGCAGTGTCCGCATACCATATGGGCACATTTCGAGACCCAGCTGCTCCACTTCCAATCCAGCTCTCTGATATGGCCTGAGAAAGCAGAAGATGGCCCAAGTCCTTGGGCCCCTGCATCTCTTGGGAGACCCGGAAGAAGCTCCTGGCTTTGGATTGGCCCAACTCCGACCGTTGTGGCCAACTGGGGAGTGAACCAGTGGATGGAAGATCTCTCTCTGCCTCTCCTCTCTGTGTAACTGACTTTCCAATAAATTAAAAGAAATAGAGAATCAACTAATCCATGCTACTCCCTCTTGCTCTTATACTCAAATTTGTTCCTCACTTTGTGCAAATACAAAAAATCCCTTTGTGTATCCTTGAGATGGGTAGAAGGCAGTGTAACAGGAAGGACAGTGATGGGGTGGGCGTGTGGCACAGCACTTAAGCCACTGTGGCAATGCCCACGTCCTGTATCGGAGTGCCTAGGACTGAGTCCCATCTCTTTCCTACCCAACTTCCTGCTCCTGCACACCCTGGGAGGCAGCAGATGGTGTCTCAAGTACATGGGCCCCTACCACTCATCTGGGAGACCCAGATAGAGTTCCTGGCTCCTGGCTTTGGCCTAGTCCAGCCTCAGATATTGTGGGCATTTGTGGGAGAGAACGAGAAAATAGAACACTTCTCTTGCCCCCCTTCCTCCCCCACCCACTCACATTTCAAATAAGTAACTTTAGGGAAAGGCTATGATATTCTTCCTGTTGTCCTGTAAGTGTGCTGAGATCCAAAGCTAACAGAACATGCGAGAAGTGTATCCATTCATTTGATTGTTTTAAGTAACCAAAAATGCATTTCAAATAGCCTACACAGTAAAGAAAATGTTCATCTCAAATAGTAAGACCATTTCTATATTGCTTCACACCTGTTAGAATAATTATTATCAAAGATGAAGATACCAGTTGGCAAAGGTGTGGAGAACAGGGAACACTTTGGGGCCAGAGTTGTAGTGCAGCAGTTTAAGCCACCACCTGCGATGCCAGCATCTCATATGGGTCCAGTTCCGGTCTCAGCTGCTCCACTTCTGATCCAGCTTCCTGCTAATGTGCCTGGGAAAGCAGCAGAAGGTGACTCAAGTGCTTGGGCCCCTGCACCAAAGTGGGAGACCGAGTTGAAGCTCCTGGCTCTGGCCTGACCTAGCCCTGGCTGTTGTGGCCATTTTGGGAGTGAACCAATGGATGGATGATTTTCTCTCTAAATCTGCCTTTCAAATAAGTATTCCTCCCTCCTTTATAAAAATAATTAACACTGTTGGTAATGTAATGTTCAATGTAAATGGACATAGCCATTATTGATATTAAAATAGATGATCCCCCAAATTAAAAATAGAATATAATCCATTATAAGAGAACAAGACTTTCTGCATTATTTTAGCAAGAAATTCCTACATGTGTCAGCTTTATCAGATCTGGACATGACACCTGGAATTGCTGCAACTGTCCTACGTCATGAGTGGATCTTGCCTGAAGACAGTGTTCAGAGGCAGGAAGAGGCCACTTCTCACGCTATCTCAGATATAAGAGTTAAATTCTTTCTCAGACCTTGATTCCTTAGAAAAGTATAATTCTTGCAGTTGGCTTAAAACAATGAGGATTTCCCCCCATCGGGTTCTTGGAAGAGCCTCATCTGAAACATGTGACTTTGTTGAATATTCAAATTAAATAACATTCTATTAGAAAAGCATGAGTGCAGAAATGGATGTTGGATGGGCAGCCCAAAGGCTCTGTTCCTGTTCACATTCTATATCCAGGCACCAGAGCCAACCACCTTCCTGCAGGGCTAGCAGAAAGCACCTGTCCACCACTGGGTCCCAGGTCAGTACATAGGGATTTCAAAGAATTTATGGAAAGACTCTTGTTCCACATGAATACAGACAAGAGCTGTAAGCAATTATCAAATCACGGAATGTCAGTTTCATTCTCATATATTGGGTTTTATTTGTATCCTATATTAAGTACCCTATATCAGATAAAACCTATGATACTAGGCTTTCTTGGGACAGGCTTATTTCACTAAGCATAATCTCCAGTTGCATCCATTTTTACTTGTTAAATTATGCCTAGTAGTGGGTTAAGCCTGTGATTATGAAGTAAATTGAGATTATATTATTGCAAAAATTAAAGAGGGGCCAGCGCTGTGGCTTAGCAGGTAGAGCCACCGCCTGCAGTGCTGGCATCCCATATGGGTACCAGTTCGAGTCCCGGCTGCTCCACTTCTGATCCAGCTTTCTGCTATAGCCTGGGAAAGCAGTAGAAGATGGCCCAAGTCCTTGGGCCCCTGCACCCACGTGGGAGACCTGGAAGAAGCTCCTGGCTTCGGATCGGCTCGGCTCCAGCTGTTGCAACCATCAGAGGAGTGAACCAGCAGATGGAAGACCCCCACACACGCCTCTGTTTCTCTGACTTTCAAATAAATAAATCTTTAAAAAATTAAAGAAAAAAAGGAAGGAAGGAGAGATTGAGGGAGGGAGGAAGGGGAAGGGAAGTATGGGTATTTCTTAGAATTGTATCTATAAATAGTTAATTTGTTCATAGTAATAAAACTTATGGAAAGTCATACTATGGTAAAAGAAATGTACAAGCTCTATTTTTTGTACCCAAAATATTTCGATTTCATTTTTCCATGGAACTCTTAAGACCCCTCATGCAACAGGGAGATTAGGAGAGATGAGAGGACTTTGGAAGATTTACAAGTACCTGAAGAAGCCCCTCCTTGTTTCTCTTCTGAAGTTTGACAAGCCACTGCGTTGGGAGTGTACTTGATGATGCTGAGCTCAGAGAAAGGGACATAGGGAGATTAGGAGCTAAGAGAAAAGCAGCAGTGAAGCCACATGCTTTTCTACTGTCCAGAAGCACTCTTTAGTCATCTGTGGGCCAAGTGGGCACTGCACAGCGACCAGGCTTGGCTGTCTTGTCTGTACTCTACCTTGAGAAGGGGAGCACACAGGGAGGGGGATCCCAGAAACGGGTGGCTGGAGAGCAAGTCCCTGCGTTAGGGATTCAGGAGAGTGGAAGAGTTTGCAAAGTGACATCCGCTATACTAGTCTTCAGTGAACTAAGGAGCCCTGCCACACAGCCAGCATCCGTGGTGTGTGGTGGTGAGTGACAGTGCCTTCACCTTCACTCTTCTCTGTCAGTAGCATGGGCCAGGGAGAAGGAAAGTGAGATGTAGAACTATCAGACAATGTTTCTTTCATCCATGCCAAGCCTCTGGAATCAAAACTTTCATTTATATTGAAGGGAGAAGAGCTTTGAATCATACAGATATAAAAAATGTATTCAATAAACACAGCTTAAGATTATTCAGATAACAAAGCATCAAAAAGATGTTTAAAAAAAACACCTGGAAGGTGCCTCAAAGGAGATACTAACCAGCAGGAAAAGTGGATGTAATATTGTGGAGTTGGAGGGTATCAGGGAAAGTGGTTTCTTCGTTATACACCAACCAGGTGAGACTCCGCAGGGAACATTCTACACAGGAGGAAAGTGAGGGATTGCCCAGCCACACTGTGCTGCTATTGAGGATACATGGAGGTTAGGAGTACACTAGGAAAGACATTTACAGTATCTAGATTCTGCTGATGAGGATGGAAGTATTCCTTTGGAACGTGAAATGGCAGTCTCCTGAAGATGCTCCACCTGTGAAGTTCAGGCCCCTAGTGGAAGGCAGAGGAATTACAAATAGTCCTCAATGTTTGTTTCAAAGTATCTGAAAACTGGGGTAGAGACAAGAGGTGAGGCCAGACCAAGTTGGAGAGAAGGCAGGATCCGTGGAAGGACTGATCCATGCAAGGACCGTGGGAGCCTTCGAAGCTGAACGATGACATAATAGGCTTTGTGTTTTAGGAAGATGGCTCTGGTTGTCACAAGTAAAATGGATTAGAGGGGGCCTGGGAGGGTAGTTAGCTAGTGTAGTCGTTCCAATGAAAGGCAATGGTGCAAATCTTTTTATGGCTGAATGGTATTCCACTGGGGATGAGGTGCCTGAAACTGTTCACAGAAAATTGAATCAGGAGATAAAAGGTTTCAAAAAGTTTGTGGAAAACACTCTTATCTGCGCGTACCACATTTTCTTTATCCCTTCATTCATTGATGGACACCTAAGTTGATTCCATATCTTGGCTGTTCTGATTAATGCTGCAATGAACGTATCTTTGATATAATTTCATTTCCTTTAGCTACATACCCAGCAGTGGAAATGCTGGCTCATATGGTAGTTCTATTATGGAGTAAATTCCATACTGTTTTCCTTAACACTAATTTACATCCCCACCAACAGTGTGCAAGAGTTTGCTTTTCTCCCCAACCTCACCAGTACTTGTTATCTTTTGTCATTCTGATAACAGCCACACTCAATGAGATGCCTCACTGTGATTAATTCTGAATGTTTCCCCACAAATGCTAAATATTGGAGGTGATGTAGATACTAATTACCTTGGTTTGAGCAGGACACAATGCATACATGTACCAAAACATTGGACTCCAGAAATTTGTGCAATTAAAACATATCCAAAAAAAAAAATCTTTACAAAGAAAAAGACAATGGTGGCTAGGAATAGAAAGTAGTAATGAAACTGGAGAGGCATGAAAAAAGTTAAGAGATGAAAAGTGTCAAAGCTTGGAGACCAAAAAGATAGGAAGATTAAAGGGGTTGAAGAAGTGAAAGATCAGTTCCTGGCTTCTGAGTGGGGTTTGAGCAAATGGGTGAATGATGGTCACTGACCAAGCCTGGGAATACTGTCAGTCGAGCAGACTTTTAGGAAACCAAGTTCAGTCTTGGAATACAATGCATTGTATGTATTTAGAAGAAATGACCAGTCAGTAGGCTATCAGATGCCATATTACATGCACACACATGTGACTCTGAAGGCCCAGGCGGAGATGAGCTTACTTAGGGAGAATGCACAGGGTAAGGGGCTTGGTGATTGCTTGGGGGAAGAGGAGAAACTGGCAAAGGAAGCGGAGCACCTCGGTGAGACAACCTGGGAGGCACCTGAGGTCTGAGGACTGACAAATACTAAAGGGAAATGCTGCAGGGGCCTGATGTGACTGCGTGCCAGAGAGCTGGTGTGCAATCTGGTTTTGCAACCTCAGGGCCACGAAGTTGAACCTACTCCAAAATTGGTTGGATTTCTGCAGACTTTTAGGGGGTTTTCTCCCCTCTTTCATTAACGTTACAGCCTGATCAAAAAAAATCTCAAACTTCACAGATTTTTTTAAAGAGCTGTAAAGGGAAACAAATAAATGACTCAAATGCTGAAGTAATAGGCACCCCAGCCCTCTTGTCCTAGGCACAAAACTTTTCCTTCCGCACACTGTTCTGTAAGTAATGCTGCCACCTAGCAGTCTCCTGGGGAATCACCACCCTGACAGGTAACAGTTGGGTGGACACAGTGTAGACTTGTGTGGGATTCAATTCATTTGAGTTTAATTCAAACCACACTTGAAATATGAATCTCATCTCAGGGTGGGGGCGGGAAGGATGACTTCTAGGCAGCTATAGGTCTTGACACCATTGTGTTTAAAACAATAGGCTGTTGAAAGCAGCTCAGTCAAGATGAAAATGATGGTGAGAAGTACAAAGTAGCTACATATGTTGGTCCAAAATCATCCAGTTGTATAGGTTAAATATGTGCAATTCTTTGTGTATTGTTTATACCTCGATAGAGCTTTTTAACAAATGTATGATTGAAAGAAAATGATGACAAAAAGTAAAATGCCCCCTTGAAAAGCTGCAGCTCGTTTGTAACAACTATAAACGTCCATAGGTATCTTCTGGGGAATGTAGGTAAGAATAAGGTGTGGGTGATTGGTCTCGAAGAGGAATCTGGAATTGTAACTCAAAGAATCCTGCATGTGTCCTCTGGAATCCTCAGTGACATTTTAATGCATGGCAAAAGCATGACTCACAAACTAAACTGAAGTTGCTTCTCCATCTACTTTAATCTCTTGTGGTTTCACAGAAGAGAAAAATCTAACAGTCATGTCCACTGATGTAGCCTACACAGCTCTGGAAGGCAAGGTGACTGCTTTAGGTCCCATTGTTGCAAAAGCAACTGTTGCTGCAGAATGGTAACAAGACTAGTAAGTGTTGGAGCCAGGACTCAAGCTCAGACCATGTGAGGGACAGAGTCTGATCATGCTCCCCTGCATTATAATCCTTTGCTGTTGTGATATCAAGTGTTTAGTAAGTTAAAACATTTGTGAGCAAAAGAACTTTTCTATTTCCTAGTTGGTTAGCATGAGAGAAAATGTTCTCAGTTTTGCCACTGTGGCATTTCGTTTATCTTCCATTGCAAACTAAAAGTGTAAAGATTTTATCCCACTGATCATCTTGTAACTCTTCCACAGACTCTCTGTTAAAGCCCTGTTGACTCCCTGGATTGGCCAATCCTTGGAGCAGTCCTGCTAGCTCACTCTTTCAGTGACGGTGCACTTTTTGATATCTTCATACACTGGTTCACCCCAAATGGCTGCAATAGCCAGGACTGGGTCAGGCCAAAGCCAGAAGTCAGGAGCTCCATCAGGGTCGCCAATATGGGTGCAGGTACCCAAGTGCTTGGGCTATCTTCTGCAACTACCCAGGCACATTAACAAGGAGCTGGATTAGAAATGGAGCAGCCAGGACTCAAACTAACACTCATTAGAGACACCAACATTGCAGGCTACAATGCTAGCTTACTTTTCAGTATCTTGAAAGTTATTGTTGTGCACTTAGGTGTCAGTGTGCGCATTTATCCTCCCCACTTTCCCTGAGGTTCCTATACATTGTATTCTGAGAAGACTTCATACACCTCTCTGAGGAGAATCTGAATATGCAGATGGTTTATTCAGACATAAATCTATCAGAGCTAACTATGCAGCCTGTGCAACAGCAGGCACACTCATGCCTCAAGGTGCATCCAAATCACCAGGGAATCTTACTAAAGTACAGGACCTAAGAGTCTACGTTTTTAAAAAAGCTTTATTTTATTTGAAAGGTAGAGAGACAGAGAGGGGCAGAGGCACAGGGACAGAGAGAGATCTTCCATTCACTGGTTCTCTCCCCAGATGGCTGCAACGGCCAGAGCTGCACCGATCCGAAGCAAGGAGCTTCTTCTGGGTTTCCATTGTGGGTACAGGGGTCCAAGGACTTGGGCCATCTTCTACTGCTTTCCCAGGCTATAGCAGAGAGCTGGGTCTGAAGTGGAGCAGCTGGGACTCGAACTGGCACCCACATGGGATGCCAGCACTGCAGGCGGTGGCTTTACCTGATAAGCCACAGTGCCAGCCCTGAGAATATGCATTTTTGAACTCCTTCAGTCCAGGGGCCACAATTTGAGTACCAAGGTACTGAGTTAATCAGGTTTTCTGGGCTCTAGAGAAAATCTGGTTTGACAAGGTCAAGAAAAAAAACTTCTTCCATTATGGCCTATTTCCCTGAGTTTTTATGTATCTGATCATAAAGATTAGTTTTTATATAAATCAAGTCATGTTTGTTTCTAAACAAAGGCATCTAGAAGACCTATTTTAAAAACAAAGTCTTCCCATTTGAGTCCTAAATCTATTGGTTCAAATGTCTCTTCTCCATGGCTTCAAGGTTTTGTATTATCCTCTCATAGATGACATCATGGGGTGTCTGACCCACAGAGGGGTGCCCAACCTCCCACCCCACTCTGGGGACAGGCTGGCTTGACATTTCCATAAGATAAGCACCCAACTGTGGACTTTATAGGCATTGGAATCAGATTTTAGGATTGCTCTGGAATTAGTTCCTTGACTTGGTGACCTATTTTTTCCTTTTTCCTTTTTTAAAAGCCAATTTAGTAATTGTCTAGACTTACTCAGAGCCCCCTTTCAGATATCTTTGTCTTTCTGGTTATTGTCAGCATCATTCATTTTTGCTCTGACAAATAGTTAACTTTATCTTTTCATTCCATTTTCCATGAGCTTCTAAAAATATTAAAACTGTATATGTGAAATATATGGAATTTTTTTTCCTTTATATACATTTTAAGTCAAAGATGACATAAAACTAGTGTGTGTGTGTGTATGGATGGATGGATAGGTATTTGTTTGAAAGGCAGAGCAGCAGAAAGAGAGCTTCCACCCCCGATTCACTCCCCCAAATAGATACAACAGCCAACTCTCAGCCAGGCTGGTCGTCTCCTACATGGGTGACAGGGGCCCAAGTACCTGGGCCAACTTCCACTGCCTTCCTAGGCATATTAGTAAGCAGCTGGATCAGAAGCAGAGCAGCTGGGACTGGAACTGACACTCTGATATGGGATGCCAGCATTGTAAGCCATGGCTTAACTGGCCGTGTCACAACACTGGCCCCTACTTGAACCCGTTGAAGTCCCCTTGTGTAGTATTCATAACAGAAGATGTAAAGCACCTTCGCTTGGGTCCCAAGATCAGATTTCACAAGAGTGAGATGAACGACACACCATCAGAAATTGACTGTTTTCAAAAGAAACAGCAATATCAGCTCAACAAAAGTGTCAAATGTTATTCATAATTAGGAATGCATTAGTCAAAGAATAAGGCCTAGGACAAAGGAAGTAGTGGGCTTTTTCTGCTTTGAGTTGGCAGATCCATATTTGGGGTAGTGTAGTGTTCAGAGACATGCACACAAGTGTGTGTGCGTGTGTGTGTGTGTGTGTGTGAGAGAGAGAGAGAGAGAGAGAGAGAGAGAGGGTGAATGAAGCAAAAATGATTTTTGATCAAGGTCAAAATGTTTCAAAAAGATAGTGATGGAGTTTAAACTGTACTATAAATTTAAGAAATAGGGTAATTATTTTGAGTTGTGTACATGTGGATCTTGGAGTGGAAGCTAGCAAAACATTGATGGATGAATTCGGTGGTGGGTGGGTAGATGGATGGAGAGATTGTCTATTGAGTACATTGCACTTTCTAGGCACTCTGCCAAATACTTTAGTTACATGGGTTGTTTTTGTCCTCCAAACAACCCTTAGAAATTAATATTACTCCTATATGGAAACTGGTAAATGTGAGGCACAGAGCTTAAGTGGCCTGGCCAAAGTCATTGAGCAGGTGACCCATACTTTGTGCCCTGAACTTCTAGTTTATTACCCTGTGTGGCCATCAGAGGGGTGCACTTCTCAGATCTCCATTTAAGAAATAACTCACAGTGGACATGTGGTGCAGCAGTCCAGTTTCCGCTTGGGGAGCCACCATCCCATGACAGAGTACCTATTTCAGGTCCTGACTCCTCCACTCTACACCAGCTCCCTACTCTTGTGCCTGGAGAAACAATGGAAGATGGCCCAAGGACTTGGGTACCTCTCACCCATGTGGGAGACCCAAATGGAATTCCTGGCTCCTGGCTTCACCCTGATCCATCCCTGGCTGTTGCAGGTCTTTGGACATGAACCAGAGGATGGAAGATCTCTTTATCTCTGCAATTTCCAAATTTAAAAAATGAAAATAGAAAAATCACAACACACACACACACACACACAAATACAAATAACTTACTGGCCCAGTGGCAAGGTATGCAGGAAGCTGACACCCTCCAGTTGTTAATCCTCTGAGTCTGATTCAGTGTTTTGTTTTTGGTTTCTTTCTGATTTGAAAGTCAGATTTGCCGAGATGGAGAGTGAGATTTCACATCTGCTGGTTCACTTCCCAAGTGGCCACAATAGCCAGGGCAGATCCAGGCCAAAGGCAGGAGCTAGCAGGGGCCCAAGCACGTGGGCCATTGTCAGCTGCTCTTCTTGGGCTATTAGCAGGGAGCTGGCTCAGAAATAGGATGCTGGCATCACAGACGGTGGCTTTGCCAGCTACACAACACCACCACTGGCTTCAGTGTTTGATCAAAGGCCATCTGTTTCTGAGCCCACCCAGCTAGTGATCTCGCATGGTACCAATGGCAGGATCTGGACAGTCCTGCCCATTGTGGGGCTCCTCCAAAGACCAATCTTTTATTTTTTCTAGAAATGCATTGTATTATTTATTTTAGGGAGGGAATGAGGGGGAGAGGAGGAGGAGAGAGGATACTATTGACTCTTTCACTCCCCAAATACCAACAGATAGGGTTGGGCCAGGCCAAAGCCATGGGCTTGGAAGTTGATCCAGGTCTCCCTACATGAGTGACAGGGACCCGGGTATTTGAGCTTCACTGCTACCTCCAAGGGTAGAGATTAGCAGAAAGCTGGAGTCAGGATCAGAGCCAGGACTCAAACGTAGGCACTCCACTAGACATAGGTGTCCCAAGCAGCATATAAACTGCTGTGCCAAACACTTGCTCTGGGACAGTGTTTCTCCAGAACTCTCCATCGAATTGACACAGATCTTGTTGGATCAGCATCACAATCTGAAGCTGCCCAATTCTGCCGCCTCTCTCACCCTGCCTTTAGCGTAGGAGTTACTCTGAACAAACTTATTTTGCTGCAAAGCCCACCTGAGCATCTCCTTTACAGAGAAGGCAGCCAGCACACTTTGACTTTAAGTGTCTGGTTTGCTCTAATATGGAAGCACCTTAAGCATTCTTTGGAGTGGTGATAAGCAGCTGAATTAGCACAGAACTACTGCACTCTCAACGCAGCAGTTTCCATAGAAACATAAGGAGCCCTCTAACTACTAGAAGTGCTGAGCTGCCTCAAGATGGATGTATTCCCTATCACCGCAGCCATCCAGCCCATTAGGGAACTGTATGAAGGTTGCGTGGACTGACTGCGCTACACCCCCATACACGCTGGGGCACCTGGGATGCTCAACACTCATAACGTCGATGAGTTAGCAAAAACGCACGTTGTGGAGGAAGTCGCACCAGGACAACCAAACCCCTGATTCTTTAGCACGTCTGTAGGTCTGGTTTGGGACACCCACTAGTCCACTCCCTGTCATTGATCCTGTGGGTCAATGCAGCCATTGTCTACATGCTTTCTTTTTTGTTTTTAATTGAAGAGCTGCTATCCAGTAAGATAAGGCTGTGGGCAGATTGTCCCCAAGGTGGGACTAGAATGACACTTCATATGTGCCTGTGTTAAGCAAGCTGTAACATGAGGCTCAACAATTCCTAATGTGCTCATGACTCAACTCATTCTCCAACACATGGTTCTTCAGCAGAATAACTTGTACACCACCATTAGAAGATTCTCTTCCTCAAAGCCATTGCCTCTGTCCCTTCCTCAATACATAGGCACACCAAGTCAAGGACACAGACTGATCCACTCCAAGATTTCCATGGTGGTCAGATGACATAAGTAACCACACACTTCAGAAAGTAAAATAAGAGGTGGAAGAGATTGGCAGGAAATACTGTAGGGTAATCAGCATCAGGCTGTGTATATAATAGGCAGTCATTATGTATGCAAATATTTACGGAGCACCTGCCCAGGGCCAGGCCTTTTTTTGCAGGTGCTGGGGACAGAGTGATATGCCTGACAGTGTCCCTAACACCAGGAGCACACATTTAAATGTCATGGAGAAACTTTTCAAGGGTTCTTCACTGACAGAAGCAATCAAAACTCCAAGCGCCAACAGAGATCATAAAGGGGTACTTGGGGACCTCCAGATCGATACCTTTATCCTCTCTCCCCATCCTCCAATCCCTGTAGCATCCCTGGCATTTATAGTTTACATTTTCAAGCAATAGTTTATGAATTCGCTTAAGAGTACTATTAGTATAATAAAGTTTGTAAGAGGAGGGTTTTCTTTAAAAAAAAAAAAAAGCAAGCTCAGCAATATTTGGGGGTTTTTAAAACTGATGATGCAGCTGACCTACTAGAGACAAAGGCAGTGGGAGGGCCCTAGGAGGTATAAATAAATAGGAGGATCTGGGGCTGTGAACCCACGGCTTGGACCCAGAGCTGCAGGCTGAACTGCACTAGCAGGCAGAATGAGGCTCACCTTGGCATCTCTGCTGTTCACCCTGCTGGTCAGCAGCCTCTCTCCAGCCCAAGGTGAGAACTTTCTCTGATGTTTTCCCTGTCCTTTGAACAGAAACCATCTTCAGGGATTTCAATTAAAAACTGGAAGGAAGTCTGCCTGAAGAGGGGGAAAAAAACTATTTAGTTACTAAAACCAAGATGCTTAAGGATTTAACTCTTAAAAACTGGCAGTATTCGTATTGTTCTGATTTTTCTTGTTAGCAGGGGGATATATTGGCAGTCCAGAGTCCCTGTCATTTATGGATGCTTTGCATATTCCTGGTCGTCTTTAGATTCAGCTCCTGTCTAATTCTAGAAACGGATCTCTTACTAGTCTGCCTGTCAATGCTATGCCCTCTGACCAAGCCATTTATAGTGTTTACAGATTGTTGATCTCAGCCAATCTCTTGCAGTGAGCACCTTAATACAATTCCATATGGTTAGACCTGACACCAGGCATCACATGGGCATCAGAGAAAGCACACACAGTCTGCAAAGCAAACTTTTGAGCCTGCATGGGGCAGTTATGTGTGCATAGATAAGTGTCGAGTTGAAGTGGAAGCCTGTATACTGCTGAAGGAGGAAATGCATGTACAGAGACTCTGCTTAGGATTACAGGGCAAATTTTTGTTAAAAGGCAGAGGCTTTTTCCCCAATGATTATTTTGTATCCTGGGTTATTTTCACTCTTCAAGCCCCTCATTTCTCTCCTCCTCGAAGTTTTCCTGTTCTTTGCTAGGTCAGCTATAATAAGTCCTCTCTCCCAAGTTGCAGTTGGGATCTTGGTGTGATGTTAAGGGACTTTGAGAAAATCACAGAAAATAGAATCAAAAAATACATTTCCTTTGAAAAAAAAAAAAACTTGAAATCCATGCATACTAGGGGTCTTTAGAAATATCATGGAAAATGCATATTATTAAAATCTGTGCATGGGTTGAAAATTTTTTGCACTAAAACAGATATATTTTAATCCCATTTTTGCACAAACTTTGAAATATCCTCATACAATATTTTTCGATATTGTAGCTCTGTTCACTTGTTTCCTCAGTAAATTGTAAGTGCTGTAAGTTTGTCACTTCTGTTTATAAATAAATATTGAGTACAGTAGACACTTTGAATAAAGGGGATGCAACAAGTCTTTTGAAAAAGGTTTGGATTTCATTAAGATACTTGAGCTAGGTTACTTATAAAAATATCCAATACTTTTGTTGCTGATAAAGAGTCTTACATTTTTATTATTGGCTTTTTTTGGTAATGATTGGCAACTGAGATGGAAGATCAATATATTAATAAAAACAAAAGTGTCTTTAATGTTTTTTCCATGGAGAGGGTGAGGAGGATGATGGGAGAGAAAATGTTAGTGTGTCACTGAGTGCACCGCTACAGCAGGGTCAGGCCTAGGTTTGCTTGCACAGGGAGTGAAGATGAGTTGATTTTGTGCTGCATTATCATAACTGAGTGGCAATCCTCACACACTGTCATATAGACAATACAGTAAGGACCATTATGATGCTACTACAAATTTCAGTAAGTGTTGTGTTTCGAAGAAGCTAATTTTACTTAAGATTTTTTTAGAAAATGTTGGCAAGTACTCAAGCCAGGGCACATAGATATACGCAAATTGTGTGGGAGCAAACTGTTGAAATCTTTACTTAATGTATGCTAAACTGATCTTCTGTATATAAAGAGAATTGAAAATGAATCTTGATGTGAATGGAAGGGGAGAGGGAGTGGGAAAGGGGAGGGTTGTGGGTGGGAGGGACGTTATGGGGGGGAAGCCATTGTAATCCATAAGCTGTACTTTGGAAATTTATATTCATTAATTAAAAGTTAAAAAAAAAAAAACAAAAGGCATATGGGTGGGAGGGCTGCCTTGAAATGTGTAAATCTTCAAATGCAGAGTAGGATAAGTAACAGGCATAGGTGTTGTGATATAGCAAGTTCAGCTGTGTTTGGGACGCCTACAGCCCATGTCAGACTTCCTGGTTCTGGTCCAATCCAGATTCCTGCTGATGTGGATCCTGGAAGGCAGCAGGTGATGCACCCAGATGGAAGACTCAGATGAAGTTCAAGGCTCCTGGCTTCAGTCAGGCCCAACCCTCATTGCTCAAGAATTGGGAGAGGGAATTGGTGGATGGAAGATCCCCCCCTCCCCCCTCTTTCTCTGCCTTTCAAATAAATGAATGAACATTAAAAAACAAGGATAAATAATTTCTAGTTATGAATTATCTGAAAAGACTCAACTCTGCATTCACAGGTGTCCTGGAGGCCTACAACACAGACTTGAAGTGTGAGTGTGTTCAAGAGACTGCGAACTACATCCCCATACGCTTCATCGATCGGCTCCAAATTGTGCCCCCTGGCAATGGCTGCCCAAAGAGAGAAGTCATGTAAGTTGCAAAAAAAAAAAATTAATATGAACTCTTCTGCCTATTGAAAATTAGAACACTGTATAGTAACATTTGATCTTACTCAAGAATTTCAAAGAAACTCGCCTCAGTGTAGCTAAAAATGTTAATAAGAATTGGTAATATTTTACTTCAGTCATAAGCTATGTGACAACATTTGGGTCAATGGACCACATATATGACAATGGTCCCATAAGTTTGTTATCATCTAGTGACATCATAGTTTCGTAGTGCATGTAAGTATATTCTATGATGTTCCCACAATGCATTTATCAGAACCTGTCCCCAGCATGAACAATTCATGACTCTCTGCACTTGGTAGTAGCACTCAGCTCGGTGCCCTGCAGACATGCAATCCCTTTTTTCCTTCTACAATTTCATTAAGGCAAGTGTGGTGGTGTCGTTCCCTGACAGACTAAAATCTGGGGCGCTGGAAAGTTAACTCACTGCCCAACTCACACTGCCAGAAAGAAATGGAGCCAGGACACTATACAGGTTTTCCTATTTCAAAACCACTTCTGAACGCCTTGGGGTACCCACTGGGCACCACATCTTTCTCAGGACAACTCTGAGTTGCTTTCATTGGTAACTCTTCCCATGGACTTCTTTAGACTTTTTTGGAGTATTTGAAAGCATCTGTTCCGTTTTGATACTAGTGCTTTGGACTGTGGACTGGTGATCTTCAACTTCTAAAAGCTAGTTTTTTAAAAGTGATACATCAAAAATGTATACAGAACAATTTTCACCCAATAGGCTTTATATACTTACCTATATACCAATGAAAGTTTTAACCATACCACGAACTCTGAGATGTGAAAGTTTTAACCAAGCCCTCAAACTTGGGAAGTGACGTCAAGCCATGATGCTTTCGGGAGGTTATATTTCCTCTGTCATGACTCAAGTGTCACCTCTCAACCAAAGGAACTAACACAGCCCAATTTATTTTTGTTTTACTGGCAATCATTTTCAACGGATATAGAAGTGAAAACTTCGCATTCTTGAAAGTAGTTCATACCTGTCAGGGATGAAAATATGGTGAGTCCAGGTGGTCATAAATCCACGTAGAGTTGGAAGCCAGATTGTCGGGGTCCTCCTGAGAACCCAAATTGCCCATGACCTCTGACTTCTCTGAGATGCACTTACAAAGGTAGAATCTCAAAGTAAGGTGGGTGGATCCTTGATGTTTGTCATTTTATATCTCCGATAAATGGCATTTCAAGAAATTGTTTCATTTAAGCTCACACCTTTAGAGCATAGAGTCTGTTTTCTACCTGCTAGGAGACCACTTTTCCACCACAGTATAGCTCTAAACACCTTGTCTAGCATTAAGGTCATGTTTATGAAAATCAGTGGCTAACATTGTTGGTTCTGGATATAGCCTACATTTTAGCCATGATTTATTATATTGCATAATCCTGGACAAATTATTCAAACTCTGTAAGCCTCAAGTCCTTCCTCAGGAGGTGAAGAAATAATAGTTCCTCTAGCATAGGATTTTTTGACATGAATTGAGCTAATTCCATGTTACCTGCTGAGCACAGTGCCTGGAGTATTCTAAGTACTTGATAAATACTAGCTATTATTTATCACTGCTACTTGTATTACTGCTTAATTTCTTAGAGTGGGGAAAGTCTTGCTAACTGGTGATTCAATAGGACATTGATGTTACTTGGAGCAATCAGCTCTGCAAACCACATTAAAGTTCCTTGACTATTTTTCACATAAAAGGCACTTGAGAGCTTTTTCTATTACCTATTTTGTTCTCAATGGACAAGCTCAATGGACATTTTAAAGATACTGTAATATGATATTAGAGGTGAACCAACCTTGGAGTAGCTATTTGGTCCTTTTCCAGTTCTCGCCATATTATTGACAAAGCCCTAACCTTTGACTTGTAAGCTTGTCAGCTTTGTATTCTGCTGCAACATCTCACACGTACTAGGTCCCAAATGATTTTCTTATTCTTCAGACCTCATGATACTATCACCTATTCCAGACTTCAAAATGCCCAGCCCTAATTTCATACCCAGCTGTTTCCATTGTTGAAAGTACAACATTGGAGCCAGCATTGTGGCATAATGAGTTGAGCTACTACCTCCATCTCTGCATGCCATATGGGCACTAGTTCATGTTCTGGTTGTTCCACTTCTGATCTAGTCCATGCTGGTGCATCTGGGAAGGCAGCAGAGGATGGCCCAAGTGCTTGGGCTGTTGTACCCATGTGGGAGACCCGGATGATGCTCCTGGCTTTGGTCTGGCCCAGCCCTGGCCATTGCTGCCATTTGAGGGTGAACCAGTGTATGAAAGATCTCTCTCTTTCTTTGTCTCTGCCTCTCTCTGCAACAGCCTGAAATAAGCAAATATTTTTTTAGAAAATGTCTACTTTCCCATTTTAAAACAAGGTACAACACTGACTAAAATGTAACACTGCTTTATTTTATTATCTATTTCTCCCCCAGAGTGTGGCTGAAGACGAAGATAGCTGTATGTGTGAAACCTCATGCCAAATGGCTCCAAAAACTCATACAGATACTGCAGAAGTAAGTTAGGCACACCAAGTGCTTCCAATCTGTACTAAGGGTTTTCCTTTCATGTAGGGTCAAGATGGGGACCACTTAAGATTTATGAGCTGTTCCTTAGACAAATTCTGTTTTCTGCTAGTATTACTTACTGGAGACAGTGGAGTGACTCATTATAACAGTTCAGTTAGCTAAACCAGAAGCCTATTGCACCATATGTCATTGACTGATATCTCCAGGGGCAGGGCACAGTTTCTTGTGGCCATTTCTCTTACCATACCATTTTTGTCTTTGCAGAAAAACTATGCTTTCAACTCCACCAGCTCCAGTGATTTAGAGAATGACCACCTGAGACAGTGTCCCCACTAAGAGTACCTACATTCCCCCTTACCTCTGCTCTGGATTTTAGTTTGTGTTTGGTTGAATCATGTCCAAGAACAAATTCTTCTCTGTGCAAATGAGCGTGAGACTGTATGTAAGAATAACCTTGCATAAGCTGACGGGGCACACCCAAGCTTCTTCAGACACATTGCCCCATATGCTACAAGTGTCTATTCGTACTCATCAGGGAGGAGTGTTTCTTTGAGAATTGTTGCATTACAAACTACATTGGTTCTTTTGATAATACTTTCATATCTATTGTTTAATGCAAAACTTCTCTAGGAAATGAGGGAATGAGAACTTACACTTCAAACCTGAACATGTGACTTGAATTAGAAGAAAATGATGGATGTATTTCGATCATTTGATACCCAAAGAGAAGCAGGCCCCTATGACACACTCAAAAAGTAGCCTGGGAAACTGATGGAATACCAACCTGACGAGAGGCAAAGGGATCTACACAGTAGACTACTGTGCTTAAAAACTCATTGTTGAGGCGAGCACTGGGCCTCATGGTTAAGACACCCACATCCCATATTCGAGAGCCTGGATTGAATACCTGCCTCGGCCCCTAACTCCACTTCTTGCTATTACAAACCCTAGGGGGTCGCACTGATGGCTCAAGTAATTGGATTCCTGCCACCCACATGGGACCCTGGATTGAGTTCCTTGATCCTGGTTTTGGCCCCAACCCAGCGCCAGCTGTTGCAGGCATTTGGGGGCTAAATCAGCATATGGGAACTCTTGCTCTTTTTGCTCTGTGTCTCTGCCTTTCAGATAAATAAAATTTTTTAAAAATCAAAATAAAAACCTATTGAGGACATTACGCCTTCTACTTTTAATGGTTTCTTTTGTGAAATTTATTGTCTTGGGTTAAAATCAATAAATTCAGACAAGGAAATGGAAAAGCTACTTGCCTGGTTTTATCGGTTTATGGTGTGTATGTACATTGAAATATTGCACTGAACTCCCTGAGAATGTCATATTACACATTAATCAAAACTCTTAAACATTTTTCTAAAAAATCAATGCCTTTAACAGATCTCTAGTCTTAAATTCATAGAATATTCAGGAAACACTGAAAAGGTGATATACAGATGGCCTCTTACATATTTGTCTGGACAAACATTTTTACCCAGATTTCCTTTTTTTAACCATTTTTCTCTTGATCCCTGTTACAAATACTTTGCTGCCTATTAATCTAATGTCATTCAGCAAACTCAATTATGAACAATTCATTCTTTTTTGACAGGCAGAGTGGACAGTGAGAGAGAGAGACAGAGAGAAAGGTCTTCCTTTGCCGTTGGTTCACCCTCCAATGGCCGCGGCCGGTGTGCTGCGGCCGGCGCACCGCGCTGATCCGATGGCAGGAGCCAGGAGCCAGGTGCTTTTCCTGGTCTCCCATGGGGTGCAGGGCCCAAGCACTTGGGCCATCCTCCACTGCACTCCCTGGCCACAGCAGAGAGCTGGCCTGGAAGAGGGGCAACCGGGACAGAATCCGGCGCCCCGACCGGGACTAGAACCCGGTGTGCCGGCGCCGCTAGGCGGAGGATTAGCCTAGTGAGCCGCAGCGCAGGCCTGAACAATTCATTCTTAACTCAGATGGAGATGTTCTCTGGCTCTTCATCATGAAAAGTGGGGTTTTGTCATGTGGATTTGCTTTGTACATCATAGCCTTCACAGATGACCTGAAATGACATGTCACTGGGTGAGTGAAGCTATTCCCACTGCCGACGAGATCGGAAACGCACAGCTGGGAGAGCCCCTTTGCCCCAATGCGAGAATCGTGATTCCCTCCAAGCTCGACCTGTGCGTGATCCCATTTTCACCATCTCGCTATATGAGGGTACTTCAAAAAGTTCTTGGAAAAATGGAATTCAAAGATAAGCCATCTTGCAATCCATGCAGTTTTTTCTCCTGTGCATTCTCTGTGAAGATTTTGAAGACCCCTCATATTAATTCTTAGAGTCTCCGATGTTTCATTCGACAGTTTTACACTGAGTTTCACAAACGAGACTCCATGTGAACGAACACATGTCCGCTCCTCCTCGGCAGCTCGCTGGGCTGCACTGCCTGTCTGGGCCTTCTCCAACTTCCCAGCTGCCTTCCGGGAAGTCTGCTCCCAGCAGCGTTTGGTTTGAGGCGATATCTGGCTCCCTCTTTTATTTATTACTACTAAACAAAGTGCTTAGGAGAGGATGAACTGTGCCTGTAAATGCTGTATCTTCTGAGTCTATAATTCACTTTTATTGCAGATAGACACACAAGAGGATTATAAAATGTCATCAATCTTAGTGTTCATCAACTTCAATGTTTATAGGTCAGAAATCAGTTATTTCTTCAATTTGATTTTGATCTTGGAGAATGATTGGATTTAGGAGCCTTAAAATCTGTATATATTAAATGCATGAAATTGTACTCCTTAAAGTTTTAAAATTTTCTTTTAAAAATCAAACACTGCCATCTTGGGGCCACCACTGGGGCACAGCAGGTTAAGCTGGTGCTTATGACACCAGCATCCCCTACAGCAGTGCCAATTCACAAGCTGGCTGCTTTGTTTTTGATCCAGCTCCCTGCTAATGCACCTGGGAAAGCAGCAGAAGATGACCCAAGTACTTGGGCCCCTGCCACCCACATGGGAGACCAGATGGAGTTCTGGATTCCTGGCTTCACCAAAAGATGGAAGCTCGGTCTTGCTCACTCGCTTGCTTGCTCTCCCTCTTGCTCTCTGTCATTCTTTCAAATCTTCAAAAACAAATGCTACCATCTCACAGGAAGCAGCTGGAATCAATGCCCCTGTTTTACACCTGTCCCACTCAGCTAGGACACAGAGTGGTGAAGTGACTGGCTCAAAGGCTCCCAACTTCTAGGTCCAGCCAAAACCGGAACCCGGGAGCTGGAATCCGTGCTTCTATCCACTGCTCTGCACTGAGTACATAGGAGGGTGAGATCAGTAGAAACTGAGGCTAATAAACATTTATTGCCTTAAATCCCAGAAGCAATAAAGACGAATCAGGATTTAAATCCAGGAACATATGACTCTTACGTAAATGCTAGTCATTCCTTTCCACGAGTGTATTTCTTACACCTGCCCCTTCGCCGACCCTCTTTTACAGAGAGCTCCAGCACATTCAGTCTCCCCAGGTGGAGATGTCCAAGCCCAGGGGAATGAAGGCCATGGGCAAGCATGGCCAGGGAAGCACTGCCAGGACAGGGTGGGCTTCCAACCTTGTGCTTCTCATCACATAAGCACCCATTCCTCAAAAGCCACAGGTCCAGAGCTGACCAGGCTGATGTGGAGCAGGGAGATGAACCCCTAGACAGGTGCTGGGAAACCCATTGAGCCAGGTGATGGAGTGTCAGGAGAGGGGTTATTTTGCTGATCGAGTGGGTTAGATGATGAAAGAGGCAGAACAGAGTTCATGTGTGACTACATTCATCCATACGTAGACCCATATACAAAGCAATTAAAACTCATAGTAAAATAGAGCTGAGAGCAGATACAGGGAATTGAGGGACTGACACAAGTTGGTCTGCTCTGGGCAAGCTGAAGAGGAGGCTCCGAGGCCAGCAAGGCACAGGAGGAATGCGGCAGCATCACCAATGTGTAACAAAGCGAGTAGAGCCTCATTTGTGTTCCTCAAACCTGGCCACTAGGGGCCTCAGGGTGGAAGAGTCTTTGCCTCCATCTGAAGGGGCTCAGCCCTGGCCTCACGCTGAAACATGGCTTGTCCAGCCACAGGAATTCTGTTCTAGGGTCTCTCACTTTCCATTGTCTTCCTCTCCGCAAGTATTCCCTTCCACGGAGATGAGCCCTTTTAATGGTCCCACCTCCACATAGGGATAAGCACATATTCCAAGATTTACATGGGTTAGTTTTGAACAGAATGTGTTGGTCCATGTTTTTAAAAAACTCGGTGGAACAGAGAAGGAGAAGCCCATGAAGTCAGAAGGGAGATGTTTGAAAGAGAAAGCATACCGTTTTGTCATCCTCCATGACACAGTGTCTCCATGGGTGGCCCTCTGAAGTGTGACGTCAGCATCACCTGAAAGCCAGTTAAAATGCATATCCTCCCCATATTTTCCTCAGTCAGGAACTCAGAGGTGGAGCTCAGAAATCTGCATTTCACCAGTTGTGGCATGATAAAAATGTATTTGGTTCTGTCCCCATTGTCATAGATCCCCCAAAACCCTCAGAATTTCCTGAGTGAAAGGTGTCTCCCTTTTAACAGGGATCCTCTTTCAACCACACCTGAGTTTATGCTAATGAGATGGCTAGTGGAAGTCCCCTGACAGCCTTAGGACAGGGGCTCCAAGGCATGTGTTTAGAGGGTTGGAGCTTTCGTGCCCCCACTTCCTAAGCACCTCTAGGAAGAGGAGCGTTGCCGGAGATGGAGTTAATCACCAGTGGCCAATGAGGTAATTGATCATGGCCGAGCAATGAAAGCTGATATAAAAAGCTTCCAGGTTGGTGAAGACACCAAGGGTGGTGCACCTGGAGAGGACGTGGGAGCTCTGTGCCCTCTCCTCCTTCCTTGCCCTCTTCACCTTTTCCATTTGCTTTTCCTGAGTTATATTCATTATGACACATTAAAATAGGAAGTAAAGTGCTTTTCTAAGTGCTGGGAGTTATTCTAGCAAATTACCAAAGGGGGTGTTATGGGAATCCTTGAATTTGTAGTTGGCTAGGTAGAAATGTGAGTTGTCTGGGCATCCCATTTGCAACAGCTATCTAAAGTGTGGGCAACTTTGGGGGACTGAGCATTTAACTTATAGAGTTTGCACTAACTATAGATAGTGTCACATTTGAATTCAATTGTTGGACACCCAGCTGATGTTGCAGAATCAGAAAATTGGTAAATTGTTTGATGTGAACAGCCACCTGAGGAAAATTCTCTCACTAATTAGGACACTGGTCAGTTTGGCAAGCATTGCTCCACTCTCACGGTGCATTCCAGCCATCTGGGGAGCTTGCTTTTTCTTATGTCAAGTTAATTAAGCTGTAGTTTTATACAGCAAAATTTCACGCTCTTTGAGTCTTCAGTTCATTGAGTTGATTGAAACAACCCTAACCAACCCCTGCTCTATTCCTATAATTTTGCTTTTTCCAGCATGTCATGTAAATAGAATCCCACAATAAAAAGACTTGGTAAGTTCACTTTGTGTCACAGTGCTGAGACTCATTAGGTTGTTGAATACATCACCAGTCTATCCTCTCCTGTTGCTGTCATTCCATTGGAAGCGTATTGCACAACTTATTTATTCACTCACCAGTTGATGGACATTTGCATTGTTTCCAGTTTTGGGCCTTTATGAACAAAACTAATACCAATATTTATGAACAATTCATTGTGGAAATATAGGTTTTTGTCAGTTAATTACCCAGAAGAAGGATTGCTGGGTTGTAGGGAAGATACATGTTTAACTTTCTAAGATGCCAAACTGTTTCCCAAAGTGAATATACCTTTATGACTTCCTACCAGCAATATGTGAGAGTTCCAATTGCTTTACTTCTTCACCAGCCCTTGGTATTCTTGGCCTTTTACATTTTAGATATTTTAGCAGAGATTTAGTCTATTATGATCTGAATTTTTATTTCCCTAATGGCTAAGGGTATTTACCAGTTTTTCATGTGTAAATTTGGTCTACTTACATTAGAAATCAGTATTACATGAAATCCTGTTTTCATTGAGTTATGTTGGTAATGTTGTCGAAAAGAAATTGAATACATATATTATATTTCTGGGCTGTATATTGCCTTTCACTTGTCAATATGTCTATCCTCATGTCAATACTACATGGTCTTGATTAGTATAACTTACTGTAAGTCTTTTTCTTTTATGTAAGTCTTAAAATCCTGTAGGAGGAACCTTTCAATTTTGCCCTTAAAAAATTTTTTGGAGGAATTCTAAGCCCTTTGCTTTTCCACATAAATTTAAAAAAATTTTTTTTTATTTTTATTTTTTGACAGGCAGAGTGGACAGTGAGAGAGAGAGAGACAGAGAGAAAGGTCTTCCTTTACCGTTGGTTCACCCTCCAATGGCCGCCGCAGCTTGTGCACTGCGGCCGGTGCGCTGCAGCCAGCGCACCGCGCTGATCCAAAGGCAGGAGCCAGGTGCCTCTCCTGGTCTCCCATGCGGGTGCAGGGCCCAAGCACTTGGGCCATCCTCCACTGCACTCCCTGGCCACAGCAGAAAGCTGGCCTGGAAGAGGGGCAACTGGGACAGAATCCAGCGCCCCAACCGGAACTAGAACCCGGTGTGCCGGCGCCGTAAGGTGGAGGATTGGCTTATTGAGCCGCGGCACTGGCCCCACATAAATTTTAGAATCACCCTGTCAATTCCTACCCCTCCCCTCAAAATACTGTGGTTGGAATTGTACTGAATCTAGAGAGCAATGTAGGGAGAGTTGACATCTTAATAGTTCTGAGTTTCCCAGCTGCTTAACAGGGTGTATTTCTCCAGTTATATGAGACATCTCTCCCTTGTCTCAGCAATGTTTTCTAGTTTCCACATTTAGATATTGCAGTTCCCAGACCCAAGCCGTGAGCGGTAGCCTTTGAGGAACATTCCTCTGTAGGAGCAAGACAACGGACATGTTCCCTGTTTATCATCCATATTTAGGAGGTGGTCAGATGTGTTTCTAGCCTGGTTTTAATCAGTCAATACTGTTATCTCTATCACAGAAAAGTAACAGATCACTTTAAGTAGTTAAATGAGAAACCCTCAAATTTTGCCCACCAGATCTGTAACTGTACCCAAATCTCATCCCATCTTTCATCAATTCCATTTTGCTACCCTACAACTGGTACCACCAAGTCCAATCCATACACCTTTGTCTTTTCTTAAGATTTATTTATTTGAGAGGCAGAGGGAGAGAGGTCTTCCATCCACTGATTCACTCTCCAAATGGCCACAAGGCCGAGCTGAAGCCTAAAACTAGGAGCTTCTTCCAGGTCTCCCATGTGAGTGCAGCGCAAGCACTTGGGCCATCTTCTGCTGCTTCCCAAGCCATTAGCAGGGAGCTGGATTGGAAGAGAAACAGTAGGGACACTAACCAGCTCCCAAATGGGATGTCCGCACTGCAGACAGATGCTTAGCCAACTACGCCACAGCACCAGGCCCCCACCTTTGTTTTAGATCATATCCTCCTTGGTATCTCAGGAACCACACTCAATCAACTATCTTTTGTTCTATATAAATAACCACTTCCTCACAGTTAGTTCCATCCCCATACTATTTAAACATATTCCAGACTCTTCCATCTCAAAAAAACAAAAACCAATGAAAAAGTTCTTCTTTGTCTCTCCCTGGCCATGGCCTACCTTTTCCTTCATTGTCTCCATCACTCCAAATCGGGCCTCCACCCATCACAGACCCAAAACAACCACCATAGGGTCACCAGTGACCATTGTGGCAATATTAGTCAGCTGTTTTCACAACAGTTCTATGTAACTCTGTGGCTTGCAACAAAAGCACTTATTCCTCGGCCATAGATCCTCAGGTCAGCTCAGGGTCAGCTGACTCAACTGAGTTTGGTGGGGATTACCTCCGGCCATCTGCTTCAGATCTAGCCCATTTTGGTGGTATTCAGGGTGTGTTCTTCCCAAGGCAACGGAAGGTGCACAAGAGCTGTGCACAGAAACATGCTATGCCCCCAAAGGTCTAGATTCACAATGATCAACCAGTTACTTCCTGGTTTTGTATTTAATTGGCAAATAATAATTACCTATAATAATAGGGGAAATCTGATGTTGCGACATGTGCATACACTGTGAGATGAGTCAGTCAAGCTAATTAACATTTCCAACGTCTCATATGCTTATTTGTGGTGGGAACATAAATAATCTACATTTTTAGCAATTGGGAAATACATGATACATTATGGACAATAGTCAGCACACTTGGCCAAAGCTAGTCTTGTGGCCATGTCCAATACCAGTATGTTGGGAAGTTCATTGCATCTCGAGCGTAATTGCAAAACCACCTGGCAAGGGGCAATGGCAGAGGAAGGGGCAAAGCACTGGGAACAATAATAAACCTGCCACAGTTGTTACGTCCAGCGTCCAGTGATGAGTGTTTCACACTCTTCTTGAGGAGCACAACTGTATTTTTCAGGAAAGGAAGACCAGTTCCATTAGTCTCTCTCCTGTGCACTCAGAATGATTTTTTTTTTTTTTGACAGGCAGAGTTCAACAGTGAAAGAGAGAGAGACAGTGAGAAAGGTCTTCCTTTTTCCATTGGTTCACCCTCCAGTGGCCGGCACACCGCGCTGATCCGAAGCCAGGAGCCAGGTGCTTCCTCCTGGTCTCCCATGTAGGTGCAGGGCCCAAGCACTTGGGCCATCCTCCATTGCCTTCCCGGGCCACAGCAGAGAGCTGGACTGGAAGAGGAGCAACCAGGACAGAACCTGGCACCCCGACCGGGACTAGAACCCGGGGTGCTGGTGCTGCAGGCGGAGGATGAGCCTAGTGAGCTGCGGTGCCGGCCCCCATGCATTTCACACTACCTTTCTGGGCACTCTTTCTCAGATTTACTTTCAGATTCACCCTGTTCCCTGTGGCTGCCCACTATTGCATATGCTGACGTGACACTTTTTGCATCCCTCTGCCCTTGCCCCTCAAGAAATGTCATCTAAGCTTTGTTTTTATCATGTAAACATTTGCTGCATCTAAAACCCCTCATGACCAGTTCTGAACCCCATTCTATCTCTTCCAAATGACTCTGTTCTACCTCCACTTTATGTTTTGCAAAGATATTCCAAATTCAATGTCAGGGACCAAGATTCATGGTCCAGTGCTAAGCTGGTCCAACTCAGCATTTCCTACATTAGTGAAAGCTCTCCAACTTGTCTAATTGTGCAAAATGGAAAACTAGAACTCATTTTAAAATTTCTGTTATAATTTTAATAAGAGTTAATAAAACTCAAAAATGTATATTTTTAACACATTCCACTATATGCTCACCCTATGGTATGCAATCATAGCAAGCATTTTTTTAATATTTTAATTATTTATTTAAGAGGTAGAGTTACAGACAGAGAGAGGGAGTGAAAGAGAGAAATGTCTTCCACCTGCTGCTTCACCCCCCAAAGGCCACAATGGCCGGAGCTACGCCAATCTGAAGCCAGGAGCTTCTTCTGGGTCTCCCACACAGATTCAGGGGCCCCAGCACTTGGGCTGTCTCCCACTGCTTTCCCAGGCCACAGCAGAGACCTGAATCGGAAGAGAAGCAGCCAGGTCTCAAACCAGCATCCATATGAGATGCTGGCACTGCAGGCAGTGGCTTTACATGCTGTCACAGCACTGGCCCCAAGATGTGTAATTTTATCACATATTCCACTATTTATTATTTTTTTACATATTCCATTACTGAGTAAAAAATACTCATCCTATGGTAGGCAATCAGCTTTATTTGCAAGCATTTTTTTTTTTTAATCTGGATTAAGAAACTCTGCATTTGAAATCTGAAGATCAAACAAATAAAGACCACATCATATTCCTTGGCTTTGGTGAAGCTGGACGCTCCAGAAGAAAGTCCTCACTGAGACCTCTCTCCCCATTGAGCAGACAGTGGGGCTTACATCCCTCACCCTCAAAGATCACAAACAGTTCCTGCTTTTCTCTGGGTGATGTTCCCTGCAGGGGCTCCAGCTCTGGCTTTTCCTCGCCCTCAGAGCTCCAGGCCCCTTTGTTCCTCTCCAACTCCTGAGCAACTTGCCCTTCCCAGCAACCCAGAGGCCCACCTGGGACTTGCACCAGGGAGCACCCTAGTCATCTCACAGGACTGGCTGCTCTTTCAAGGGTGTTCTCTTGCGCCCTCTGGTGGCAAATACAAAAATTACCATGTTCAAATGGACGATCAGGACGGCGAAGGAGGTGGTCCTGATGCTGGGCACAGATTCTCTGCTCTTTTCCATTCCGTCAGACCCCTAAGAGTGTCCCCCAGGGATGCTGAGAAGTGGATCCCCTGAATACCTTCTGCTGATGCCCAAACTCGGAACTCGAAGGCCTTGCTCCTAAAAGTCGGCTGCCCCAACCAGCAACAGGTGAAGAATGAGCTAGAGACACAGAATCTGAAACAGACCCTGCATCTCAACAGGATTCCAGATGACTTATGTGCAAATGACACAGAGAAGCTCATTTCCCCTATTGCCTTTCTTTAACAGCTCTCTCTATCTCCTCACTGAAAAAAAATAAATTAAAAGGATGAGATGCAGGCAAGTCCCAGGGGTAAGACCTCATTCATCAAGTTAGCTCTGCACCCAGGCTAAGGATGGAAGTCAGACAACCTGCACGGACATGTGGTCCTGGCGTGATTAACTGCAGAAGCAAATGTGAAAATAACATCTACCCCTTAGGGAATGAAAAGCGAGTCCTAACATTTGCAGCTCAGCGGCACGTAACGTGGGGTCGTCACTGGGGTTGACAAGTTCCTGGAAAGTAGGATTGTTCTTCTGTCTCGGTCTCACTCCCCAGCCTCCTTAGAAATGGCCACGGCCTTTGAGCTGAAGCCGCAGTCCTCTACTGGCATCCAGTGGTAAAGGGCGGGAGGTGGAAACATCAGCTCCTCAAACTCAGTAACGCAGTCAACCCAAGAACTGATCCAGGGAGGTCAGCTACAACCAGCCTGGGGCTGGGCACATGGCTTCCAAAAGAGCCCACAGAGCGGAACGGAAGAAATGTGGCTCCCAGCCCAGTGTCAGCCACAAGCTGCCACAGATGGAGATTTCCTATTCTGAGCAAGATGAGTACAATTCATTATCAGCTGCCAGGTGCAAGCTAAAGAAATGTGTGCTGTCTTCTTTTTTTAACTTTTATTTAATGAATATAAATTTCCAAAGTACGACTTATGGATTACAATGGCTTCCCCCCAATACCGTCCCTCCCACCCACAACCCTCCCCTTTCCCACTCCCTCTCCCCTTCCATTCACATCAAGATTCATTTTCGATTATCTTAATATACAAAAGATCAGCTTAGTATACATTAAGTAAGGATTTCAACAGTTTGCTCCCACACAGAAACATAAAGTGAAAAATAATAGATGATTTTTTTAAATGATGATGAAATCAGATCAGACCTATTGTCATGTTTAATCCCAGTGAGAGTCAAGTTGGGAATTGATAATTTCTTTTCTTTTTTTTTACAGAAGATCAGTTTAGTATGCATTAAGTAAAGATTTCAACAGTTTGCACCCCCATAGAAACACAAAGTGAAATATATTGTTTGAGTACTCGTTATAGCATTAAATCTCAATTGTGCTGTCTTCTTTTATGCATCATCTCAAATTAGATGGAGAATAATGGCCGAGAGTTGGGCCAAGCCGGGCCCCACTGCTCAGTAATAAAATGAACACTTCTAAAGGACTTGCTAGCCAATGGCAGGTTAGCTCACACAGCTTCTTCTCCTGATGATGAGCTCCAGCTTGGTGTCACTGCATTGGCTTTGTTTGCGTGTTCTACCCTTTCTGCCTTCTGGAAAGTCGAAATGACAGTATGTGGAGAAAGGCACCCGAACTCTCTTGCTTTCCATGAAGGAGATCATGCGGTCCACACAAGAACGATGGGTGTCCCTGAGAAGCAATCACAGTGTCCACGGGCACTGAGAGCCTTTTGAATTCTGCTTCGCCTGTTGGCTAGCTCTGCACATTGGAGAGTGATTTGTCATCAGTCGCAACGCACAGACTCCTACTGAGGAGCAACTTCAAAGAATTCCATTTTGGAAATATCCAGAACATTTTTTCTGAAAACATCCTACGTTCTCCCACCCAAGATGCTATCATCAGCAGACACAATGTTCACTGAAGTCAATGAGAATCTAACAATCCCCACGCAATGATGATTGGGGTTAACAGGATTCACTTGCCCACAGTCTAAGGATTCAGGTCCTTGGCATTCTGTTCTCCCTATTTGTCAAAAGCAACATTTCTACAAACCTCAGTTATGTCCCCTTTTGCTATGCAAGTACTGTCCAACTATTAATGAAGATAACTGTTTTTCTAACCACATCTGGGGGAAATTTGGTCATGCGATGCTGATTCCATGGGAGCCCAACTTGGACTCGCTTAGGAGAGTAGGTCATGGACACCCCCAGGTACCATGCCAGTGAGTCACAGGCAGGTAGGATGGTTCTATTTTCCATGAAAGTCTGTGATTCCTGGAAATTCTGGCCAGTTCTAACTCCTAGAGACTGACTGGAAGGGGTCTTGATGTTCCCTCCAAGTCCCTTCTGTCACAATGAGAAGAATGAGGAAGGTATTTTTTTTTTTTTAGCAAAAGCTAAAATTCCAAGGAAGATCAAAATTGAGGAAGTCTCCTACTTCTTTTTGGCCCCCTCCGTGGTCCATGTGCTCTGGCTCCATGCTCATGAGTCCCTCAGAAATAGAACTGCAACCTGGGCGTGGCCTCTGACTACAATCATCCAGCCAACTAAAAGTGAAAAGTCTGTGTAACTTTGGGAAAACCTTGGCCAGTATCTTTGGTTGGTTTTCTGGCAATGCTTAGTCAATATCAATTAACAACAAAAATGCTGCTTTGTGTCTTTCCCCTCTGGGACAAGAGGAAGACCGTGATGTATGGCATTCATTCTCCTATCGGACCTGTGGAGCTGGTGCCAGCAGTGGTAGGGCCTCTTTCTAAAGCCAAATTGACACCTGAGTTGTTGTGCATCTGCCACACCTGCTTGATGGCTAAGCATGGGTTTTAACAAAAGAAAGTCCTGAGCTTAGGTGATCTCACGTTGTGAGCAAAATCTTGGAAGCAATTTTACTATTGCTTTTCCTAGAATGATTTCCAGGAGGATCCTAATTCATCCTGTCCATTTTTTTAAAAGATTTATTTATTTATTTGAAAGAGTTACACAGAGAGAGGAGAGGGAGAGAGAGGGAGAGGGAGGGAGAGGGAGAGGGGGAGAGAGAGAGAGAGAGAGAGAGAGAGAGAGAGAGAGAGAGAGATTCTGTCCAATGGTTCACTCCCCAGATGGCCACAACAGCCGGAACTGCGCTGATCCGAAGCCAGGAGCCAGCAGCTTCTTCTGGGTCTCCCACGTGGGTGCAGGGGCCCAAGGACTTGGGCCATCTTCTACTGCTTTCCCAGGCCATAGCAGAGAGCTGGATTGGAAGAGGAGCAGCCAGGACTAGAACCAGTGCCCATATGGGATGCTGGTGCTTCAGGCCAGGGCTTTAACTGACTACGCCACAGCGCTGGCCCAATCCTGTTCATTTTTGAGACAGAAATATACTGCAAAGAAGTGAGTCCAAGGGAAACATGTGTGTCATTTCCTAGCTATGTAACAATGGGAAAGGTTATTTTCATTCATTCATTCATTCATTCATTATCTGAGAGAAAGAGAAAGAGAGCAGGCTCCCATCTGCTGGTTCTGTCCCCAAGGTGCCCACAACTTCCAGCACTGGCTTGGACTGAATCTGAAACTGGAACTCAATCCAGGTCTCCTGTGTTGGGTGGCAGGGACCCAAGTACCTGAGACATCCCTGCTACCTCCAAGGTCTGCTTATAGTAACTGGAATCAGGAGCTAGAGGCAGGTGTTTGTTAACTCCAGGTACTCTGACCCAGGATACAGGCGTCCTAGACAGCATCTTAATCTCTAAGCCATCATTCGTCTCAGAAGTGCTTGTTGTTCAAAGATTTCTCACTGAAAAAAGAGATCATGTGACTTTTGAGTCTTGATTCACCCCCTCACCTGTAGAGAAGAGTGATTTAGACAACAGCTAAGGCAACTTCTAGTCTCCAAATGAATACCCCTTCCCTTCCCGCATCCTTCCCAACTCTAAAATCTGTTATCCCCATACATTTTGGCACTGCCAGCCATTAAAATTAAACCTGAGTGCTATCCTTAGCCTACACCCCAGCCCCAGACTTCCTCCTTAAATCACTCACTGAGAGTCCTTTCCTCACCTCCTTAATATCTCCAGGATCCATCTGCTTGATTTCCCTTGCCACCTTTGGCCTCATAAATGAGCTGTCCTTATTTGGGGGACTGACATGACAAGCCAGGAAGGTGCAGAATTAAGTTTAGAAAGTGATGGAATCCATCATCAAACGTCTATATTTCTTTTTTTTTTCTTTTTTTTTTTTTTTTTTACAGGCAGAGTGGACAGTGAGAGAGAGAGACAGAGAGAAAGGTCTTCCTTTGCCGTTGGTTCACCCTCCAATGGCCGCCGCGGCCGGCGCGCTGCGGCCGGCGCACCGCGCTGATCCGATGGCAGGAGCCAGGAGCCAGGTGCTTTTCCTGGTCTCCCATGGGGTGCAGGGCCCAAGCACCTGGGCCATCCTCCACTGCACTCCCTGGCCACAGCAGAGGGCTGGCCTGGAAGAGGGGCAACCGGGACAGAATCCGGCGCCCCAACCGGGACTAGAACCCGGTGTGCTGGCGCCGCTAGGCGGAGGATTAGCCTATTGAGCCGCGGCGCCGGCCCAAACGTCTATATTTCTAACGCATAAAAGAATCTGGCCTCTTAGGAAACATGACTTCAATTTGAAAGGTGCAGTTAGTTTAGCTCTGGGATCTTAAGCTGAGGAGTTTAATATAATTTTTTTTAAAGATTTACTTATTTAGGGGCCGGTGATGTGGCGCAGCAGGTTAACGCCCTGGCCTGAAGTGCCAGCATCCCATATGGGTGCCAGTTCGAGACCTGGCTGCTCCACTTCTGATCCAGCTCTTTGCTATGGCCTGGGAAAGCAGTAGAAGATGACCCAAGTCCTTGGGCCCCTGCACCCATGTGGGAGACCCGGAGAAAACTCCTGGCTCCTGGCTTTGGATCAGCGCAGCTCCAGCCATTGCAGCCAATTGGGGAGATTTATTTATTTATTTGAAAGTCAGAGTTACATGCAGAGAGAGAGAGAGAGAGAGAGAGAGAGAGAGAGTCTTCCATCCACTGGTTCAATCCCCGATGGCTGCAACAGCCGGAGCTTCGCCAATCTGAAGCCAGGAACCAGGAGCTTCTTCTACATCTCCCATGCAGGTGCAGGGGCCCAAGGACTTGGGCCGTCTTCTACTGCTTTCCTAGGCCATAGCAGAGAGCTGGATCAGAAGTGGAACGGCCAGGATTGAAACCAGCACCCACATGGGGTTTCAGCACTGCTGGCAGCGGCTTTACCCGCTATGCCACAGTGCCGGCCCAAGTTTAATATAAATTTTAAACATACTGGAATTTTTAGGAAAACGATATGCAAAATTCATAATTCTGTGTACAAATATTTGATCAACAAGTTACAAAATTTTCTTAAGCAGTCGGAAAAATGTGCTGAAGTCATAATTTTGACTTGCCAGGCATTTGAAGTACCTAGGAAAAAATGAATTATATTTATCAAGAGACTTAATCTAAAATCTTTAAAAGACTATTCAACTCAATGTGTCGGTGAGTCCAGTTGTTTAAGAGGAGTTCTGTTTATTGGGTGAAGGTTAAACAGTGACTAAACATCAAGTAAAAGCAGTTATTAACATATATGAAGGTATATGTTAAAAAAAATAAAGCTTGTTGAAAATGGAATTAAAACATAAGTCTAGGGGCAGGTGTTTAGCACGATGGCTAAGCCCCACGCCTGGGACTCTTCCATTCACATCAGGGTGCCTGATTTCAGCCTCCTGCTAGTGCACACCCTGGGAGGCAGCAGATGATGGTTCAAGTACTTGGGTCCCTGGCACCCACATGTGAGATTCAAACTGAATTCCCAGCTCAGAGCTTGGGCCTGGCCCAGACCCAGCTGTTACAGACATTCAGGGAGTGAACCAGTGGATGAAAGATCTCTGTCTCTGTCTCTCTGCCTTTCAAATGAGAGAGAGAGAGAGAGAGAGAGAGAGAGAGAATACATGTTTATTTTGCTGATATTTGCTGATAAAAATGTTTGAAATTCATGCAAAGCCTTTTCATAATACCCATTTTCTATACATTTTTAAAGACATAAATATTAATTTTTTATTTTTATTAATAAAAAGAGAACAGACATCATGCATTTAATAGGTAAATTCTAAGATAACCACATTTCTCTCCTTCTCTGGTTCCCTCCCTCAAAACCCCTCCTCCCTTGCATTTTTTTCTTTCATTTTTGCAAAAACATTTTCAGTCCACTCTATGATCACAGGGAAATTCTGTAAATATTAGATTTACACATTGATCATGAGGAAAATGCATATTTGAAAAGTTAAACTTTATTTTTTATTTATTTGAAAGTCAGAGTCACACAGAGGGAAGGAGAGGGAAGGAGAGGGAGGGAGAGGGAGAGGGAGAGGGAGAGGGAGAGGGAGAGAGAGAGAGGTCTTCCATCTGCTGGTTTACTCCCCAGTGGCTGCAATGGCCGGAGCTGTACCCATCCGAAGCCAGGAGCCAGGAGTTTCTTCTCCCACGTGGGTGCAGGGGCCCAAGAACTTGGGCCATCTTCTACTGCTTTCCCAGGCCATAGCAGAGAGCTGGATCAGAAGTGGAGCAGCCAAGACTAAAACCAGTGCCCATATGGGACGCTGGCACTTCAGGCAGCGGCTTTTTCTGCTACACCACAGCGCTGGCCCTCGAAAAGTTAAACTTTAAAACAGGCATAAATGTTAAACCCAAGGAAAGATCAATAAAAGGCCTTTCTGTACTTTAAATTCCCCTGCGGACATCAACTTCACGGATAATTGCACAAAGAGTTCGCCTGTTAGGGAAATGCTCCTGTTTAAGGAGTTGGTCTGGACCCCCTTAATGTGTATCTCCTGTCTCCTAATTAAAAGCAGGAGTGCAAACTGAAACCAAGTCCTAGAGCCTTGCAAAACCTTGAATTCCAATATAACTTCTTGTGCTTTGTGTAGAGAAAAGCCATGTGGCACTCCCACTGAAATGTCGGGGCCAAATGTGTTTCAAACGTGGAGCAAACACCTTAGCAGCTTGATTTTCTCCAAACCGTGACAGAGGCTTTGCCACAAGTTAGTCTCTTGCTCCATGCAGCGAGAGCGACATTTTGGCCCCTTCCTTCTTCTGGCTGGAACTTGTTACCAGTCAGATGATACTCCCCATATCGTTTTCCCAGGTGGGCAAGACCTTTCCATCTACGCTAAATTAACCCAGGGGAAGGCTGTTTGCCAGGCCTCTGAGAAGCCCAGAGGTCCCCCCAACTCACTGTTCGGACCCCTCCACCTCCCAGCAATGTGTGCAACCTCCCCAGCGAATGTGCCTGGTTGTTTTAAACTCTAAATAAATAAATAAGCAAGCAAGCAGTGAGACTAAGCAAAGGGCTCTTCTTCTTTACAGATTCTCTCTTTCCTTGCCTTAAGAAATTTTGGAGGAAATACAGCTTGCTGCACTCTGACTCATCGCTGTGCACTCCTCCGGGGAGTAGGGAAAGTTTATGGGGAAAATTGCAGGGCTGGGTCTTCCTAGGGTCCTCTGATTTGCGCTGCACGGAATGTGCAAAGCCAGGCGTCTCTTGCCTACCTGCGTAAAACTCCATCCTTCAGCTCTTGTTCCCTTCTCTCTCTCTCTGGTTCTCCCTATTCCAGCTTCTGCTGATGCACACCCTGGCAGAGGTAGCAGATGATGGCTCAAATATCTGGATTCCCTTCTCCCTCATGGAAGACCCAGACTGAGTCCTCCCTCTCCTGACTTAGGCCTGACCCTAGATGATATGGGCATTTGGGGAGTGAACCCAAATGCTTGTTCATTTTCTCTTGCTCTCACTCTTTCGTTCCATGCCACCATTCAAATAAATAATTATTTTAAGTATGGTAGAGTTCAGCAGTAAAGCCATCTAGCTCTGGGCTTTTCTTTGTTAGAGACTTCAGATTCCTGATTCAATTTCATTATTTGTTATTGGTTTATTCAGGCCTCCTATGTTTCCATGGTTCAATTTTGGTCCAGAAATATATCTATTTCTTCTAAATTTTCCAGTTTGTGGTGTTTTTTTTTTTGTTGTTGTTGTTGTCGTCATAATAGTCCCTGATGAGCCTTTGGATTTGTGTAGTTTAAGTCATCATATCTCCTGTTTTGTCTCTGATTTTCTTGACTTGAGTCTTCTTGGTATCTGGGGATTTATCCTGGTCTTATATTTGCAACACATTTCCCTGTTTATTCATTTTTCTTTTTTTAATATTTATGGGGCCAGCACAGTGGTGTGGCAGGTAAAGTTGCTGCCTACAGGGTTAGCATCCCATATGGGCACCAGTTCGAGTCCTCCTTGCTCCACTTCAAATCCAGCTCTCTGCTATGGCATGGAAAAGCATTAGAAGATGGCCCAAGACCTTGGGCCTCTGCACCCACGTGGGAGACTTACCCCATTATCTACTGCCATCCCAGGTGCTTTAGTGGGGAGCTGGATCAGAAGTAGAGCAGCTGGTCTCAAAACAGCAGTCATAGTGACCACTGTGCTACAATGCCAGCCTCACTTCATTTTTCTTGATACTCTGTAATAGTCTCAGTGATTTTGAGAAATTTCTCTCCCAGTTTTTAGACTTGTGTAATAGAAGAATCTCATCCATCTATCCAGCCTGAGACTTCTAAGATTCCTCTTGGATCTTTGTGTTTGTCCAAACTGCTGTCTGGTTTTGGTGGTCCACTGGAGACCAAGATGTGCCACATCCTGTCAGTACCCCAAAGTGGGTAACATAGAAACCTAATTCTCTAGATGAACCTGGAAATACTGGGGTGCTGGGTATGTTGCAGTTCCTTTCATCCTTGTACTGAACCAGAGAGAACACATTTATCTCCCAATCTCTATGCACTAACGGGGGAGAGCCTCTGCAGCAAGCACCCACACGCACATTCAGGCCACGTGCTCTGATCCTGGAAGAACAGCAACTGCAAGTGGACCCATGGCATGTCCTCCTCCTTGATTGCTATAGCCTAAGGAGACTCACAAATGCAGGGTCCATCAACTCCCAGAGCTAGGTGAGTAAGGAGAGGGTCTCATGATGAAAGTTATAGACACTGTAGCACTCCACACGTGAACAAATCCCTTCAAAAAAGTAGACCTGAAACTATCGCTAGAACAGCAGGGGAAAGATTTGAGGAAGGCTACACATATTCTGAGGCTGCCAGAAGCCCACTGTTTGCTCTGAAGCTGACTGACTGTATGCCCCTTTGACTGACTTATGCAAGTTGGTCAGAAACCAGGTCATTGGGTTGCATGGAAATCCTTTCCAGGGAGAAACAGAGCTGTACTTTAACGTATTCTCTGCACTTCTCTTAGGTGGCATGGTTCCTGGAGGTGGCATGCACCCATTTAAAACCAACTCTTTGCTCAGCCCTCTAGAGAGACTTGCACATACTCAGTCCCCTCTGATTCCACAGCCAACGGGTCTTGAATGCCATCCTTCAGGTGGGAGCTTCAAAAGCTGGGGCAAGTAGGGGAATGTGCAGGCCAGCTGGCCCCAAGAGAGGTTGGCAGGGCTGGAGTTACTGCTGGGATGAGTACTGAGCTCCTACTCAGATTGTCTGTGGTTCACTGCCTGTCTGCCCTTTTAACTTCCCAGTGCTGAATGGAAGAAAAGGTTAGGTAGCCACTATTCTTTATTGGGAGAAACTAAGAGATGTGTTTCTTTATAATCCCTTCTCTGAACTGTTCCTGTGAGGAAGTATAGCTCCTGTAAGTGCCTCCATGCCTGCTTAAAACCACCTCTTTGTTCTGTGCCCTATGAAAATTCAGGCATACCTAGTCCCCTCTGTTCCCAGAGACAGAAAGTCCAGTCCCTTGGGTATGGCCCAAAAAATCAGGGGAGTTGATGGGTGACAAGCTCCTTCCAAAAGGACTTGGTGGACTGTAGGGAGTCAACAGAGAAGGCTTAGGGAGAGCCAAGCTCTTGCTCAGGCTACCAGAAGTTATTTCTCTGATGAAAGTTGGATTAAAAACTCCACAGTCAACCATGGCAGTTGGCAGGATACGCTGGCAAATCTCTCCCAGAGAAAACAGTGGGAGCTTTGAGTTTCAGCATTTGTTCTTCCCTGTGTTCCCAGGGATGAAGGCCTTAGAAGTGTTCCTTGGAATGATAAATCTGAGTAGTGTGGTGTGGGACTGTACCAGTAGAGCCAGAGGTCATATGTTCACTGCCATGTTCCTTTTCTGTAAAAGTGGGTCTTCTGTTCTGATGCCAGGTTATGTGGATCAAACCCTCTATGGCCATGTTAGTGGTGCATGCTGAGGCCTTGGGGTGAGAAAGGAAAAATTCTCATGGGAAGTATGTATTGATTCTAATAAAAATGAGTTTCTCTCCCTTCTAGGGTGATGAGTCAACTATAGCCCCATTATTATCGCATTGGTGGTTGATCTTCTCAAGAGAGGACCATTTTTCAGTTCAGCCTTGGTTTCTGTTGCTAGCTGCACGGCCAATTGGCAGAAGCAATATCTAGGGCAGTACTGCTGAGTGGAAAGCTGTTGTGGGTCTCATGAATACTATATTTCTAATGCCACCACCACTCTATTTGTGCACCTATTGTGCCAGCACTTGGCTGGATGATGCCATATGATTGAATCATTCTATTTGGGTGATAAGTGCCCATAGATGGTCTTTCATGATGGTTACTATGTGAAATTGAGATCTTCGTTCTTTGTGCCTTTCCCATAAGTCTATCCATGTACATTCAGTGTAGTCAGATTAACATGATATCATGAGTACTGTAGACCAGTGTGAAATTCTAAGAGGACAAAGAAATTAAACCTAATCTTGAGGCAACACTGTAAAATATAATATTCTAAGCATACTGTAGTCTGTTCCAAGGGAATGTGAACTATTTCTGATCTATTATTGTATTGAAGTGAGAGCTTTGCAGGGTACAGTATTCTGGGTTGACAGTTTTTTTTTTCTCTTGAGATTTGGAATATATCTTGCCATTCTCTCCCAGCCTAGCCTGTAGGGTTTCTTGTGAGATGTCTGCTGTGACTCTAATTGAATAACCTCTGATCGTAATCTGGCATTTCTCTTGTGATATTTTAGAATCTTTTCTTTATGTTTTACTCTGCAGAGTTCAACTACAATGTGTCATGGTGAAGATCTTTTCTGGTAATGTCTATTAGGAGTTCTATGAGCTTCCTGTACTTGGGTGTCCTTTCTTTCTCCAAATTAGAGAAGTTTTCTGTAATTATTTCACCTAAAAGACCTTCTAATCTATTTTCTCTTTCTACACCTTCAGGAACTCCTAGAATCCATATGTTGGGACATTTGATAGTATCCTGTAGATTCCCAACAGTGTTTTTCAGTTTTCTAATTTCCTCTTCTTGTTTTTTGTCTGACTGTATAATTTCCTGCAACTTGTCTTCTAAGTTGGATATTTTTTCTTCTGCTTTACTGATTCTGTTGTTAAGGCTTTCTGCTGCGTTTTTTATTCTATTGAATTCTTCATTTCCAAGTTTTCATTTTGCTTTATCTTTAAGATCTCAGTTTCATGGAAGAAATTTTCTTTCATGTCATGTATGGATTTCATTAGTTTGTGCATTTACTTCTGATTATTTCTGTGTAATCCTATGATCAAATTTTTAATGCCATTCCTGGCAATTCTTCAGATTCTTCATCTTCACAATCTAGTATTGGAGTGTTGTGTTCTTTTGGTGGTGTCATGTTGTGTTTCTAATTCTTATTTCTTAAATTGGTGCATTTATTATTCAGCATTTGTGGAGATACTCATTGGTTTCTTCTTTGTTTTCTGCTGTGGCAGCTGTGATCTTTGGACTATGTGTGGATTAGTGGAGTGTCTGCTTTCAGGGAATACCTAGAGGCATGTGATGGTTGTGGCCAGGGAACTCTATTCAGTGCTCTTGAGTGAAAGAAGTGTTAAGGTGATGTTAAGGTGACATCCATGTTGGGCATGGTAAAGCTCCTCTTTTTTTTTAATCAGGGGGGAGGTTTTCCTGTCCTGTCGGCATAGAGTCAGCTCATTTCCTCTCCTCAAAAGAGACCAGTGCCTGGGCGCCAGCCCCAGGGGGTATAATTCTCATCCGCACTTCCACAAGGACCACACAAAGGATCTGTGCAGACTTGGTGTAAGCAGATTCCCCAGCAATGTCCCTCACCAGGGAACTAGGGGCACTGAGCATGTGGAGCCTTCCACAGTGGCTGCCTGAAGTCCCAGCCACAACCTAGCCTTCCCACACAGCTCAGTGTTTTCACATCCCCACAGTTTGATTGTTTTCACAGTCCTAGCTCACTAGCCTCCCACAGTCATAAGCACCCCCGTCGACTCAGGAGTCTCTGCTCAGCTGGTTGTTGGGCAGAGACACTAGCTGCTGCAGCTGTTACATATGTCCAGAATGGTGCCTGCTCTCTATTGGCTTGTTATAGGATACTGTTGCAGAGTTATTATATAGGGAGGGAGAAACGTGCCACCCCCTTTTTTTCTCCTCTAGCTTGGCAAGTGCACTATCCCCCATCAGGGCTGCAAGCCAGATTCCCTCTAGGCTTTTCCTGCAGCTTTATCACCAGTGGCTTGGGCGTTGCAACCTGGTTTCACCTCTCTCCAAAGCTGGTGTGGAGGCTCTTGGTTGCTGGGGTCCTAATTTGTGCATATCCACACCCTCCATGTAAGTCCACTGTGTCCCTCCAATTTGTGTAGAGTTTCCTCTGCTGTTTTCTCCCTAACTCTTCCCTGAGACTATACTCTCTCCATGTTTTTTAAACCATCTTCTCTCAGACTAGCGATGTAAGCTCCCTCCCTACTCTGCCATCTTAATCCCAAATAAATAAATCTTGAAGAGAGAGAGAAAGAGAAACCACATGGAAACAGGGATGGCTCTCTTAAAAAAAGATTCCATGGGTCCAAAAGCCAAGGGGGTAAAAGTAGAAGGCTATTTACTATGGAGACACTATTGGCATTTTTTTCTTTCCAAAAGTAACACTAGGATTAATGGCTTAAAGATGTACATCCAGGCTGGCGCCGCGGCTCACTAGGCTAATCCTCCACCTAGTGGCGCTGGCACACCGGGTTCTAGTCCCGGTCAGGGCGCCGGATTCTGTCCTGGTTGCCCCTCTTCCAGGCCAGCTCTCTGCTGTGGCCCAGGAAGGCAGTGGAGGATGGCCCAAGTGCTTGGGCCCTGCACCCCATGGGAGACCAGGAGAAGCACCTGGCTCCTGCCTTCGGATCAGCATGGTGCACCAGCCGCAGCGCGCCAGCCGTGGCGGCCATTGGAGGTGGAGGGTGAACCAATGGCAAAAGGAAGACCTTTCTCTCTGTCTCTCTCACTGTCCACTCTGCCTGTCGGGAAAAAAAAAAAAAAAAAGATGTACATCCTTGCCACCCCAGGCCCTGTGGCTTAGGTATACAGATACTGGTTTCCCAAATAGGAAATATTTAAGGATACAGTCAGAATCCTATTAGCTTTAAATTTTGGAAACTCCTTAAAATGTTGCGCTACCCCTTCCAAAGTACCAGCAATCAAGAAACGTCACTATCATGGTACAATATCAGGGGAAATTGGGCTGCTTTTATACAACCAAAGAGGAATATGAAGAGATTACAAAATTTTCATGGAAAAAAGCATTAAAAATATGTTTTATTTCTCAAGGTAATTCATCAAGTTCAAGACACTTTGTAAGCCATGATGCCAGCCATTTAGTCCAGACCTAAACAAGGCCCTGGGAATTTAACCATGCCAATGGAGTCTTTTTAATATTATTAACTGAAGAAAATAGGTGTCCTTTAAAGATATTTTAAGATTAAGAAACAAAAATTCAGAAGGAGAAAAATCAGGACTCTAGAGTGGATGCCTAGTGACTTCCCATCAACATTCTTGCAAATGATTTGGTGAGAGGAATGAGTAAGAGCGCTGTCAAGGTGTGGAAGGACTCTGGGGAAGGTTTCATGGGCATTTGTCTACTCAGACTTCTGCTTTCTCGAAACACTCTCCTAATAAGCAGATGTTGTCATTCTTTGGCCCTCCAAAATGTCAACGGGTAAAATACTTTGAGCATCCCAAAGATCTATTGTCATAACATTTGCTCCTGATTGGTCCACTTTTACTTTGACTGGACCCCTTCTAACTCTTGGTAGCAAATGCTTTGGTAGTGCTTTGTTTTCAAGATCACACTGGTAGAGCCATGTTTCACCTCCTCTTTTAATTCTTTTTTTTTTTTTTTTTTTTGACAGGCAGAGTGGACAGTGAGAGAGAGAGACAGGGAGAAAGGTCTTCCTTTTGCCGTTGGTTCACCCTCCAATGGCCGCCGCGGCCAGCGCACTGTGGCCAGAGCACTGCGCTGATCTGATGGCAGGAGCCAGGTACTTATCCTGGTCTCCCATGGGGTGCAGGGCCCAAGCACTTGGGCCATCCTCCACTGCACTCCCAGGCCACAGCAGAGAGCTGGCCTGGAAGAGGGGCAACCAGGACAGAATCCGGCGCCCCGACCGGGACTAGAACCCGGTGTGCCGGTGCCGCAAGGCGGAGGATTAGCCTAGTGAGCTGCGGCGCCGGCCAACTCCTCTTTTAATTCTTCAAAGAAGTACTTCAGGATCTTGATCCCACTTGTCGAAAATTTCATTGGAAAGCCTGGCTCCTGTCTGCAACTAATCTGAGTCCAGCAGTTCTTGTACCCATTGAGCAGGAAGTTTGCTCCACTTAAATTGTCAGTCAAAATTCTGTAAGCTGAATCAATTCAGATGTCTATATTGGTTATTGTTTCTACTATTAATCATTGGCACTCTTCAATCAGGACATGAACAAGATTAAGTTTTTTCTTGCCAATTGATATGAATCGTCTCCCACTGTGTGCTTCCTATGCTTCCTAGTCAGCATCATCTCATATCTCCTTTTTTAACAACACAAAAGAAGTATTGTATTTATTCACTTGAAAGGCAAAGTGACAGGGGTAGGGGTAGAGGGAGGAATATCTTACATCTACCAGTTCACTCCCCAAATGACCACAATGGCTGGGGCTGGCTCAGGTCAAAATTGGGAGTCAGAAATTCTATCTGGGTTTCCCACGAGCAGCCAGAGCCCAGGTACTTGGACCATCTCCCACTGGTTTCCTAGGCACATTAGTGGGGAGCTGGATCAGAAGTACAATATATGGGACACAGGAGCTCCAATATGTGATGCCAGCACCATAAGCTGCACCACAATACCAGCCTTCATCTCTTCTTACAACAAGTAGTAACTGCTGATTCCTTTGAGACATAGTCCTCATAAACTTTTTGTAAACCATCGGTGATTTCTCTACTCTTCTACTCTTCTACTCTCACTATCAATTTGCTGTTTGTTCTTATTCCAATTTTAGCAGAATCCACATTGCTCTGATAGGGCTCTTCTCAAACTGATGTCTTATCTCTAAAAAATATATGTATCTAAAAGGCAGAGTTATAGAGAAAGAAGAAAAGATAGAGATCTAATCTGCAGGTTCATCCCTCAAATAGCTGCAATAATCAGGACTGGGCCAAGCTGAAGCCAGGAGCCTAGAACTCCATCCAGGTCTCCCACATGGGTGGCAGGTGTCCAAGTACTTGAGCCATCTTCTGCTGCTTGCCCAGGCACATTAGCAGAGAGCTGGATGGGAAGTGGAGCAGCCAGGACTCAAACCAGTGCCAACATTATAGGCACCAAAACACCAGCTCCAGTGTCCTATCCTTCTTAGTGGTTCAAACTAGATCTTATCCAGATTTGTTATTTTTTAAAAAGTACAAGTTTATCCCTTAAGCCATTCTGATCCGGCTAAGAAGCCCAAGAGAGTTTCTCAGGCATGGAAAGCCAAGACACTGGGGCAAAAAAAAAAAAAAAAAAAAAAAAAAAAAAAAAAAAAAAAAAAAAAACCTACATGAAAGATCTCTGTGAGTGAGATCCCAGCAGAAAAAGGGGCCATCAAAGAAGGAGGTACCTTTCTCTGAAGGGAGGAGAGAACTTCCACTTTAACTATGGCCTTGTCTAAATAAGATAGGAGTTGGCGAACTCAAGAGGCTTCCATAGCCTTGGCAGCTCATGAAAAGAGCCTAGGGTGATTACTGACATCATAAATAAGGCTGTCAACTGTTAAATCAACAACAGGAGTCACTGTGCACTTACTCTCCATGTAGGATCTCTGTCCTTAATGTGTTGCACTATGCGAATTAATGGTAAAACCAGTATTCAAACAGTACTTTATACTTTGTGTATCTGTGTGGGTTCAAACTGTTGAAATCTTTACTTAGTATATACTCAGTTGATCTTCTGTATATAGAGATAATTGAAAATGAATCTTGATGAAGAGTGGGATGGGAGAGGGAGTGGGAGATGGGATGGTTGTGGGTGGGAGGGAGGTTATGGGGGGAAAAGCCACAACAATGCAAACGTTGTACTTTGGAAATTTATGTTTATTAAATAAGTTGAAAAAATACAAGTTTATTTGGTACAAAAAATTTGAAATCCATAGATGTTGTTTCCATACAATTCATTTCCATGGACTATTTGAAGACTCCTTGTAGTGGGCGCCGTGGCTCAATAGGTTAATCCTCTGCCTGCGGCGCCGGCACACTGGGTTCTAGTCCCGGTTGGGGTACCAGATTCTGTCCCGGTTGCTCCTCTTCTAGTCCAGCTCTCTGCTGTGGCCCAGGAGTGCAGTGGAGGATGGCCCAAGTGCTTGGGCCCTGCACCCCATGGGAGACCAGGAGGAAGCACCATGGCTCATGGTTTTGGATCAGCGCAGGGTGCCAGCAGCAATCCACCGGCCATGGCGGCCACTTGGGGGGTGAACCAATGGAAAAAGGAAGACCCCTCTCTCTCTCTCTCTCTCTCTAACTCTGCCTGTCAAAAAATAAAAATAAAAAAATTTTAAAAATGAAGACTCCTTGTTTGTTTGGCACCAAGTAATTCACTTAAGCATCTCTTGGTAATCCCAATTTTTTCTATAAATGGACAAGTAGACACATATTGAGGAAATGGTAACCAGGCTGAGTCCTCAAGAATGAGAGAAGTCTCAGGGCCAGTGCTGTGGCATAGCAGGTAAAGTTGCTGCCAGTGGTGCCAGCATGCCACATGGGTGCCAGTTCGAGTCCTGGCTGCTCCACTTCCAATCTAGCTCTCTGCTAATGTGGCTGGGTAATCAGTAGAAGACGGCCCAAGTGCTTGAACACCTGTACCCATGTGGGAGGCTCCTGGCTCTTGGCTTCAGATCAGCCCAGTCCTAGCCATTATGGCCATTTGGGAAGTGAACCAGTGGATGGAAGACTTTCTCCCCCCTCACCTCTGTCTCCTTCCCTCCCTCCTTCCTTCCCTCCCTCCCTCCCCCCCCCCAGCTCTGCCTTTCAAATAAATAAACCTTAAAAAAAAATGTGAGAAGTCTCAAAGACCAATGGAAGTGCTTACTGCGGGTAAGGAAGGTCCACAAAGGTTAGTAGGGAGGTAGGTGGCATCAGTGATGCCCTTGAGGTTAGTGCTAGCTACAGGGGCTGTAGTTTATCTGTGTGACTTTCCTTTTATAAGTTTTCCCCAGTTTAAAAAAAAAAAAAGCTATCGTAAACCAACAGGAGCTCCTCCTGGACGAAGTGAATCTGCATGTGTGACTTGTTGACTGCAGTGGAGGTTTTGAGGCACAGCCCAGACCCCTCTGTGACTGGGGTCTTTATTCCTCCCAGCTGCCAGGGTTACTGCTGGATAACACTTCTCAGCGGTTAGCCCTCTCCAAAAATTGCCCTCAGCTGAAAAGAGCAACTGCACGCGCTGACTCCCATTCTTGGAGACAGGGTCTGAAATCACTCATCAGTGAAGGGCCCCATTATTCCAACTCTGACAGCTCTCAAGAGTCCTCCCAGTTTCATATTTCCCTATTGCATCAGCTGATGCTTTTTTGGAGTGACATTGAAACTTGTCCCTTGTCCCAACTCTGCTTCCTCCTTTTCCTGAAAGCATTTTCCAGTAAACTGAGTGAATACTAATCGCCTTCTCAGAGTAAGCTCTCTGGGGATTCCAGTCTGCAACAAATAGGGAAGCGAGGAGAGTCGATAAAAATTCCATTGATGAGAATGTTACTGTTGCAGACAACTGGGAAGCAGTCCTCCCCAGGGACCTTCTCAGAGACACTGATGAACATGCCTCGGAATTTTCCTTGGCGGAACGAGGTCAGAGTATTTATTCAGCACCTCCTCTCTCTCTACTGGCAGAGCAAACCCTGAGCAGGTTTTAACACTTTGACACTTCTTTCTGCCCTCTATATGGGCTGAGGAAGCTCTTGAAGATAGAAAGTGCCCTCAGGTAGGAAGACTCAGGAAGGCATCAGCCTAACTGGGGACTGTCCCCAAGTTAAGTATGGAGTTATAAGAGGAACACTGACATTTAACAATGGTGTAATGATTTCTGTGGAGAGGGACAGGAATAGATTCTTGATGGTTGTTGTGATGAAGCAGCATGAGTTGGAGGCTTAGCTGGGGTAAAACATCTAGTGACTCTTCATTACACATCTTGATGTTGAAGAGCATTAGCACTGGGAGATAACGTGTTAGAGTGGAGGGGCTGCTGTGGGGGAAAGCCACAAGGGACAAGTTTCAATTACTTTGGCTCTTAACATGATCATGAACCCCTGCTTAACAACTTTTGGACTTTAATATGGCTGAAATTTTAAATCTAGGCTTATTAATTGGTTCATCCCCAAAATCTGCTTTGGTAAAGGGGCAATGGACATTGACAGAGCATCGTTTTGTACCCAGATTTGCACCTGATGCCTTCACATCCCTTGACACCTCCTATCAGCCTCATGAAGTAGGTATTACCCACATTTTATAAGTAAACGAATCGAGATCTAAAGAATTACACTAACAGCAAAGAACATAGAGATGCTGGATGGCAGAGCTGGTATCTAAGCCCATTTTTCTATCAGATCAATCGTGGCGCCAAGAAGAGAGAGGCAATTCACAGCAACACAGATGAATAAGACGGTTCCTGTCCTCAAGATGTTTGCTTCTCCTTCAAAACTCAAACTCGAGAAATGCCTGTGGGTTTGTAAAATATGGCCATGAAGCAGTATTCCCTCACAGCAGTCCCCCTGCTCTTACCCATACCCTCCTAGCACTGCCTAATGCTCTTCATGTTTACACCCAAATTAGTGTTATGAGATATTTTTAAAGGTTCTATTTCAAACAGTGTTAACTTTATAGAACAAAAATTAAGTGGCACAAAATCTCCATATACCCATACCCAGCATGCCCTATTATTAACATCTTATGTTAGTATGAAATATTTGTCACAATTTAACAAACGCAACTCAGCTTCGGTGGTGGGAGATTTTATTTCTGTAAAGCCAGAGAAGCCTTTTTAAATCCTCTAGCACATAAAGTGTCTAAATTTGGTTACTACAGTGTGTTTGCATGCAGAGAAAATAACAGCCACAATGGTGATTGATTAGGTCACTTGGAATCTGTTTATAATTAGTATCTTCAAATGCCTTTTTGGATGGAGGCCACTCTTCCACTTAATAATTTTAGGACAGTTTGGGGTTTAAGAGGATGATCCATTCCTCCAGAACTGTGTTTTAACTTTTAAGAAAAAATATATCCAGAGTCGGGGAAAGAAAACACTTAGTCCTTAATCCTATTAATTTTTCCTTTGCTGGGTATTATCCATCTTCCCAACCATTCCCCAATCATCTTACCCTTTTGCTGAAATGTGTTGTTGAACAAAATAAAATAGCCTTCTCAAGGCTACTTGAGGGAGAGTCTCAGGGTCAACTTCAGGGTTTCCATTCATCTTCCTAAGCTTCAAATCCTCGCAGCTGTTGGCTCTACCCCCAAATCCTGAATCTGTCAGCACCAGATTCTTTGTTTAAGAGAAGTAACAAAATGGCCTTGTGCTTTGAGAATGGGGAAGAAAAAAATTCAAGTGAGAGAAGCTTGGGTAAGTCACACACACGCACATATACTAAAAGAATTAGAAAGTGCCAATTACAGAAAGCTGAGGGAAAGCAGAGGAGGACAAGGGCAAGGAAAGGTTATTTGTGGTGAGAAATATAGGAGCTGAACTTGGGCTTTGTGATACTCTAACCACTGTTCTCCAATTAATTTTCAGACAAAGTGACACAAAGTCATCTCAACTTATCTGCAGTTGGCATGCAATATTGGAAGTAAAAATAAGTTAATATTTACTGAGTACTAGTATGTATTAAGAATCTTACCAGCATTATCTCAATTAATCCTGAATTCTACCCAATTAAGTAGGTTCTTTTATTACACCCATGTTACAATAGATGAGAAAAGTGAGGGTTGCAAGGTGGTCATTAATCAGAGCTCTCAGAGAAAAAATGCCCCCCAAAGGGTTTAAATAAAGTGTTCTATGAAGAATCTCTTTGGCTTCTTCATACACCTGTGGGAAGAACTAACAGGGGCTGAGAGGTGAACCAGCAAGAGCTGAAGCCATGGAAGTGCACCCCCTGACAAAGTCATGGCTCAACAGGGAGGAGTGGGAACCAATGGCCAGCCCTCAAGTCTCATGCCAGTACCTCCTATTGCCTAAACCATCCAGATACCAGAGGGACTCCCACAACACTCTTATAATAATGATGGGAAATGGACAGATCTGGCCTTCTTTATGCAGTATGATCTTTAGGACTGAAGAAATTTTCTGCACAAAATAGAAAATTCAATAGGAAATTGAATTCTGGGCTCCTGGTTTCAGCCTGGCCCAACCCTGGCTGTTGTGTGCATTTGAGGAGTGAACCAGCAGATGAAAGATTTCTCTCTCTACCTTTCAAACAAAATAGAAAAAATTTAAATCATTTAGAAGGTTTATCTATGATTCTAATATCTGTCAAATGCCTGAAATCCCTCTATTCCTCTCCCAAGTGGTTGGGGAACCCACTGTGAGATAGAGCAACATACTGATGGTCCAGATTCAGAATAATACTGATGATATTAAGGTTCTCCAGAGAAACAGAACCAATGTTAAATACATGTATGGGAAGAGATTTATAAAGGGGAATTGGCTCACACAATCAAGGAGACAGAGAAGTCCCAAGATCTGCCATCTGCAGGTCAAAAAGCTAAGAAAGCCTCTGGTGTAGTTCCAGTGCAAGTTCAAAGACCAAGAACCAAGGGAACCCTGGTGGAAATCCCAGGGCAAGCACTGGGGAAGGTCAATGTCCTAGCTCAAGCAGGCAGTGTAGGAAGCAAAAAGGTTGAATCCCTGCTTCCTCTTGCTTTGTGTTCTCTTTAGGTCCTCAAGAGATCCGATAATGCCACCACATCAGGGAGAGCCATCTAATTTACTAAATCCACCAATTCAAATGCTAATCTTGTCCAGAAACACCCCCTCCCAGCCATATCCAGAGACATTGTTTATTCCGTGCACCCCACTGTGCAGTCAAGTTGACACATACGATTAAATGTCACAGATGCCATTTCAGCTTCAGAATATCCCATGGGGTCTCTGGGCTCTTGTGATCGATCACACCCTGGTAGGTTTGCAACCTAATCCTCTGCCATGTAATTGAACCCAAGAGTACTCCCAAGGTTCTCTCTAGCACATTTCCTGTACACTGGTCTTCATTTTAGAATCTTGCTCCTAGGAGGAAGTGTGGTGTGTAAGTGCTAAGAAAGACCCAAGACAAACCCCAATATTTAGCAATTTGCCAGAAGATGAAAATGGAGGAAAATATGAGAAAATTTCAGTGTCATAAAATCCCAGGGAAGAAAGTATTTCAAGGAGGGTATAGTATGTTTTATCAAATACAGTGACAATTCCCAAATTCCTAAATAGTGCTGACTTAGGACTTAGAATCTGAAGAAGGGTAGGATGGGACAAGATTAGGCCACAATTTGCAAAGAAAATCTGGTCTTTTTTTCCTCTATAAACATTTTATTTAAGGTATACAAACCATGCATTTCATAAGTACAACCTTAGGAACATAGTGATAGTGATTCTTCCTGCCATACCTACCCTTCCACTTACACTACCACCCTTCTTCCTCATCCCTCTCCTATTCCCATTCTTATTTATTACTAAGATCTATTTTCAGTTCATACACAGAAGATTAACTCTATATTAAATAAAGTTCAATAATAGTTTGAAAAAAGCTTTCTTAACAGTTTTTTTTTTATTTATCTTTTGATTTTCCTGTGACCCACTGTTCATTCAGGAACATTTATTTCAGTCTCCATGTGTTTTTGCTGAGACTTGCTTTATGGCCTAGTATGTGGTCAATCCTAGAGAAAGTTCCATGCACTGGTCAGAAGAATGCATATTCTGCAACTGTAGGATGAAAGGTTCTGTAGATATCTTTTTTTTCTTTTTTTTAACTTTTAATTAATGAATATAAATTTCCAAAGTACGGCTTATGGATTACAATGGCTTTCCCCCCATAACGTCCCTCCCACCCGCAACCCTCCCCTTTCCCACTCCCTCTCCCCTTCCATTCACATCAAGATTCATTTTCGATTCTTTTTATATACAGAAGATCAGTTTAGCGTACATTAACTAAAGATTTCAACAGTTTGCTCCCACACAGAAATATAAAGTGAAAAATAATCAATGATTTTTTAAATGATGATGAAATCAGATCAGACCTATTGTCATGTTTAATCCCAGTAAGAGTCAAGTTGGGAATTGATAATTTCTTTTTTTTTTTTTCACAGCAGATCAGTTTAGTATACATTAAGTAAAGATTTCAACAGTTTGCACCCCCAGAGAAACACAAAGTGAAATATACTGTTTGAGTACTCATTATAGCATTAAGTCTCAATGTACAGCACATTAAGGACAGAGATCCTACATGAGAGGGAAGATCCTACATGAGAGTAAGTGCACAGTGACTCCTGTTGTTGACTTTACAAATTGACACTCCTGTTTATGGCATCAGTAATCTCCCTATGCTCCAGTCATGAGTTTCCAAGGCTATGGAAGCCCCTTGAGTTCTCCGACTCTTATCTTGTTTAGACAAGGTCATAGTCAAAGTGGAGGTTCTCTCCTCCCTTCAGAGAAAGGTACCTCCTTCTTTGAAGACCTGTTCTTTCCACTGGGATCTCACTCACAGAGATCTTTCATTTAGGGTGTGTTGTTGTTGTTTTGCCAGAGTGTCTTGGCTTTCCATGCCTGAAATACTCTCATGGGCTTTTCAGCCAGATCCGAATGCCTTTAGGGCTGATTCTGAGGCCAGAGTGCTGTTTAGGACATCCGCCATTCCATGAGTCCGCTGAGTATCCCGCTTCCCATGTTGGATCACTCTCCCCTTTATTTATTCTATCGGTTAGTATTAGCAGGTACTAGACTTGTTTATGTGCTCCCTTTGACTCTTAGTCCTTTCATTATGATCAATTGTGAACTGAAATTGATCACTTGGACTAGTGAGATGGCATTGGTACATGCCACCTTAATGGGATTGAATTGGAGTCCCCTGGTATGTTTCTAACTCTACCATTTGGGGAAAGTCAGCTTGAGCATGTCCCAAATTATACATCTCTTCCCTCTCTTATTCCCACTCTTATGTTTAACACATTTCAGTTAAATTCAGTTAAATTTCAACACTTAAGAATAACTGTGTATTAATTACAGAATTAAACCAGTCATATTAAGTAGAACAGACAAAAAAAACTACTAAGAGGGATAATGTATTAAGTTGTTCGTTAACAGTCAGGGCTATGCTGATCAAGTCACCGTTTCTCATAGTGTCCATTTCACTTCAGGAGGTTTCCTTTTTGGTGTTCAGTCAGTTGTCACCGATCAGGGAGAACATATGGTATTTGTCCCTTTGGGACTGGCTTATTTCACTCAGCATGATGTGTTCCAGATTCCTCCATTTTGTTGCAAATGACTGGATTTCGTTGTTTCTTACTGCGGTATAGTATTCTAACGAGTACATATCCCATAATTTCTTTATCCAGTCTACCGTTGATGGGCATTTAGGTTGGTTCGAGGTCTTGGCTATTGTGAATTGTGCTGCAATAAACATTAGGGTGCAGACCGCTTTTTTGTTTGCCAATTTAAATTCTTTTGGGTAAATTCCAAGGAGTGGGATGGCTGGGTCGAACGGTAGGGTTATCTTCAGGTTTCTGAGGAATCTCCAGACTGACTTCCATAGTGGCTTGACCAGTTTGCATTCCCACCAACAGTGAGTTAGTGTCCCTTTTTCCCCACATCCTCACCAGCATCTGTTGTTGGTAGATTTCTGCATGTGAGCCATTCTAACCGGGGTGAGGTGAAACCTCATTGTGGTTTTGATTTGCATTTCCCTGATGGCTAGTGACCTTGAACATTTTTTCATGTGTCTGTTGGATGTTTGGATTCCTCTTTTGAAAAATTGTCTATTGAGGTCCTTGGCCCATCTCTTAAGTGGGTTGTTTGTTTTGTTTTTGTGGAATTTCTTGATCTCTTTGTAGATTCTGGTTATTAACCCTTTATCTGTTGCATAGTTTGCAAATATTTTTTCCCATTCTGTCGGTTGTCTCTTCACTCTCCTGACTGTTTCTTTTGCAGTACAGAAACTTCTCAATTTGATGCAATCCCAATAGTTGATTTTGGCGTTGACTGCCTGTGCCTCCCAGGTCTTTTCCAGAAACTCTTTGCCTGTGCCAATATCTTGCAGGGTTTCTCCAATATTCTCTAATAACTTGATGGTGTCAGGTCTTAGATTTAGGTCTTTAATCCATGTTGAGTGAATTTTTGTGTAAGGTGTAAGGTAGGGGTCTTGCTTCATGATTCTGCACGTGGAAATCCAGTTTTCCCAGCACCATTTATTGAATAGACTGTCCTTGCTCCAGGAATTGGTTTTAGATCCTTGGTCAAATATAAGTTGGCTGTAGATGTTTGGGTTGATTTCTGGTGTTTCTATTCTGTTCCATTGGTCTATCCATCTGTTTCTGTACCAGTACCATGCTGTTTTGATTACAACTGCCCTGTAGTATGTCCTGAAATCTGGTATTGAGATGCCTCCGGCTTTGTTTTTGTTGTACAAGATTGTTTTAGCTATTCGAGGTCTCTTGTGCCTCCATATGAATTTCAGCATCATTTTTTCTAGATCTGAGAAGAATGTCTTTGGTATCCTGATTGGAATTGCATTGAATCTATAAATTGCTTTTGGGAGAATGGACATTTTTGATGATGTTGATTCTTCCAATCCATGAGCATGGAAGATTTTTTCATTTTTTGGTATCCTCTTCTATTTCTTTCTGTAAGATTTTGTAATTCTCATCGTAGAGGTCTTTAACGTCCTTGGTTAAGTTTATTCCAAGGTATTTGATTGTTTTTGTAGCTATTGTGAATGGGATTGATCTTAGCAGTTCTTTCTCAGTCATGGCATTGCTTGTGTATACAAAGGCTGTTGATTTTTGTGCATTGATTTTATATCCTGCCACTTTGCCAAACTCCTCTATGAGTTTCAATAGTCTCTTAGTAGAGTTCTTTGGATCCTCTAAGTACAGAATCATATCGTCTGCAAAGAGGGATAGTTTGACTTCTTCCTTCTCAATTTGTATTCCTTTAATTTCTTTTTCTTGTCTGATGGCTCTGGCTAAAACTTCCAGAACTATGTTAAATAGCAGTGGTGAGAGTGGGCATCCCTGTCTGGTACCAGATCTCAGTGGAAATGCTTCCAACTTTTCCCCATTCAATAGGATGCTGGCCGTGGGTTTTTCATAAATTGCTTTGATTATATTGAGGAATGTTCCTTCTATACCCAATTTGCTTAGAGTTTTCATCATGAAAGGGTGTTGAATTTTATCGATTGCTTTCTCTGCATCAATTGAGATAATCATATGGTTTTTCTTTTGCAGTCTGTTAATGTGGTGAATCACATTGATTGATTTGCGAATGTTGAACCATCCCTGCATACCAGGGATGAATCCCACTTGGTCTGGGTGGATGATTTTTCTGATGTGTTGTTGTATTCTATTGGCGAGAATTTTATTGAGGATTTTTGCGTCTATGTTCATCAGGGATATTGGTTTATAATTTTCTTTCAGTGCTGCATCTTTCTCTGGCTTAGGGATTAAGGTGATGCTGGCTTCATAGAAAGAATTTGGGAGGATTCCCTCTTTTTTGATTGTTCTGAATAGTTTGAGAAGAAATGGGATTAGTTCTTCTTTAAATGTCTGGTAGAATTCAGCAGTGAATCCATCTGGTCCTGGGCTTTTCTTTGTTGGGAGGGCCTTTATTACTGTTTCAATTTCTGTTTCAGTTATGGGTCTATTTAGGTTTTCTATGTCTTCATGGTTCAATTTTGGTAGATTGCATGTGTCCAGGAATCTATCCATTTCTGATAGATTTTCCTGTTTGCTGGCATACAAGTCCTTGTAGTAATTTCTGATGATTCTTTTTATTTCTGTGGTGTCTGTTGTTACGTTTCCTTTTTCATCTCTGATTTTATTGATTTGGTTCTTTTCTTTTTTTAGTTAGTTGGGCCATAAAAGCTTGTACCTGATTGTTAATAAATGCACAAGTTCACTGAAATTTGACTCTGGTGCTTCTTGCTGAAGAATGCCATCACCCCACCATCATGACATTGTGGGCCTCACAGGACAAGTCTACATGAACATTTTGGAATGTTTACATTTTACTGTGGAGAATTGACTACAATGCGTTGTGGTGAAGATCTTTTCTGTTCTTGTCTATTAGGAGTTCTATGTGCTTCCTCTACTTGGAAATCCATTTCTTTCTCCAAATTAGGGAAGTTTTCTGTAATTATTTCACTAAAAAGACCCTCTAATCCATTCTCTTTCCATGCCTTCAGAAAATTCTAAGACCCATATGTTGGGTAGTTTGATATTATCCCATAGATCTCCAACATGGTTTTTTAGTTTTCTAATTTCTTCTTCTTCTTCTTCTTTCGGTCTGACTGTAAAATTTCCAGTGATTTGTCTTCTGACTGAGATATTCTTTTTTTCAATTTTTATTTAATAAATATAAATTTCCAAAGTACAACTTTTGGATTATAGTGGCTTTCTCCCCCCACCCATAACCACCCTCCCACCTGCAACCATCCCATCTCCTACTCCCACTCCCATCCCACTCTTCATCAAGATTCATTTTCAATTATCTTTATATACAGAAGATCAACTGAGTATATACTAAGTAAAGATTTCAACAGTTTGAACCCACACAGAAACACAAAGTATAAAGTACTGTTTGAATACTGGTTTTACCATTAATTCACATAGTACAACACATTAAGGACAGAGATTCCACATGGAGAGTAAGTGCACAGTGACTCCCGTTGTTGATTTAACAGTTAACAGCCTTATTTATGATGTCAGTAATCACCCAAGGCTCTTGTTATGAGCTGCCAAGGCTATGGAAGCCTCTTGAGTTCGCCAACTCCTATCTTATTTAGACAAGGCCATAGTTAAAGTGGAAGTTCTCTCCTCCCTTCAGAGAAAGGTACCTCCTTTGATGGCCCCTTCTTTCTGCTGGGATCTCACTCCCAGAGATCTTTCATTTAGGTCATTTTCTTTTGCCACAGCTGAGTGAGATATTCTGTCTCTGCTTCACCAATTCAGTTGTTAAGGCTTTCCACCACATTTTTTTGTTCTGTTGAATTATTCATTTGCAATATTTTTTTTGGTTTCTCTTTAAAATCTCAGTTTCATGAGAAAAATTTTCTTTCATATAATCTATGATTTCTTTAGTTCATGGATATGCTTCTGATTACTTCTAAGTAATCCTTTCATTTTTTTGAATTCCATTTCTAGCATTTCTTCAATATCTTCACTTTCACATTCTACTATTGAAGTGTTGTTGTGTTCCTTTGGGGGCAGCATGTTGTTTTCCTTATTCTTGTGTTTTGAATTACTGCATTTTTGTTTAGGCATTTGTGGAGACATTTATTGGCTCCCCCCCCCCCCCCGTGATGGCTTTTATCTTTGGACTATGCCTCTGTGTATTAGTGGAGTGTCTGCTCTTTCAGTGAATACCCTGATGTGTGTGCTGGGTGTGGCCAGGGAGCTCTGTTCCGGGCTCCAGGGTGAGGGGAGTGTCCAAGAAGACTCCCCGATTAAGCATGGTAAATCTTCTCTCTTTTTTTCTTATCTGAGGGGATGTTTGTTCAGCTCTGTTGGCATAGTCTCATACTCACCTCCTTTCCTCACAGGAGACCAATGCCTGGCACTAGCCCCAGTTTGTACAGTATTCATCCACACTGCCACAAGAACCACACAAAGGATCTGTGCAGTCCTTGGTGTGAGCACAGATCTTGCAGCAGTGATCCTCACCAAGGAATCAGGGAGCCCCAAGTGTGTGGAGCTGCCCACAGTGACTGCTCAGAGACCCAGCCACACCCTGTACCTACACACATAGCCACAGTGTTTTCAAAGTCCCAGCACACAAGATTCCCACAGTCACGAGCACCCAGCCCCCTGTCAATTCTCCCAGCCAGATTCAGGCATCTCCTCTCCACTGGTTATGAGCCCACAGACACAAGCTGGTGTTTGTGGCTTGAGCTGCTGCAGTCTGGTCTCACCTGACTCTCCAAAGCTGCTGCTGGGGTCCTCAGCTGTGCATGTCCACACCCTCTACATAGATCCAGTGTCCCTCTAATTTGCGTGGAGTTTCCTCTGCTGTTTTCTCCCTAACTATTCCCTGAGATTGTACTCTCTCCACATTTTTTTAACTATCTTCCCTTAGACTAAAGCAGTAAGCTCCCTCCCTTTTCTGCCATCTTGGTGCTTCTCCCAAGTATGTCCTTTTGAAGTAGGCAGGCATACAGGCTAAAATTGATTAGACTTGTGAACTGGAAGACCATGCCTTCACCATGCCCCTGTGTGACCTCATGACCCTACCTGATGCCTTCACCCTGTGTGGCCTCATGCCCCTACCTGGCCACACCTTAATTAACCATTCCCCTTTGGAAGTGGGTTAAAAGCCAGGACACGGTGTGGTCCAGCTCTCTTTCTTCTTCCCTGGCCTCTTGCCAGGAGGGGGCTGGCTGCGGCCCTGCGCCTCCAGGGCACATGGCCTTCGGGCCATGTGCTCTAGGCTTCCCGGCCTAGATGCTCATCCATGTGGCTGGTTCCTGGTGCTCAGTATGAACCCTTATTCACCTCCCTCTCTTAAATAAAGCTCTCTCCTATGCAACTTTCTCATTAAATAAAAGCTTAAAATGTGCCATGCTGCCTCATTTATCTGTGCTGGTATTTAGAATTCTTCTCTAAATATTAGGCAAGAACCCTCTTGGGCTTATTAATATCAGGGATTTAGTAATAAGCCCGTGGTGAAATTGTAAGGCACCCCAAATTCCAGCAGCACATGTGGCACCCAGATGGCATTTCTAGGAAACATTAAGAGCCATATTTTTAGTGTAAATTTTAGGGGGTCTTCTCCGATTTCACTTTCTTATTTAGATGTAATTTCTTACTTAGGGATGATGGCCATGGCTGATGCCTGCATATTCTGCATTTGAGAGGACAAGTCTGACCTTTAGGTCTCTCTTTCTCTCTCTCTCTCACACACACACAATCACACACACACATTTGTAATTCCTCCACAATTACATATCAGAATACTTCAAAAAGTATTGTGGAGGGAATGTTTGAAGGCAAATCATCAACTAGATTAGTCTGGCCTACTGGTCCAGAGAAGGCAGGAAACATGGAAAGTAAGAAGAACCCATTGGATGGGCCTAGATTAAACCCAGTCCATTGAAAGAACAAAGGTTAAGGTTCCCAGAGAAAGAAAGCTCTGTGGACTCCAGCCTTGGCTCCCACTGAGAGTGCCCAGCCTGTTGGTCTGCCCACCAGGTTTCAGACTTGTTCCCACACAATCACATGAACTAATTCCTTGAATAAATCTTTTTATGAAACATACAATTGGCCCTCTGTGCCTATGGGTTCTGTATCCATGGATCCAAGCAACCATGAATTGAAAAATACTTGAGAAAAAACTTGTGTTTGTACTGAAAGTGTACAGAGTTTCCCCTGCTATTACTCCCTGAACAATGCAGTATAACAGCTATTTATATAGCATTTACATTGTATTATGTACTATAAGTAATTTAGAAAGGATTTAAATAAGAGGATGTATATAGATTATATGCAAATACTGTGCTATTGTGAGGAGGTAGATGAACTAGTCAGGTCCCTTTCTCGTTAAGAGTGGACAAGAGGCCGGCGCCGCGGCTCACTAGGCTAATCCTCCACCTTGCGGCGCCGGCACACCAGGTTCTAGTCCCGGTTGGGGTGCCGGATTCTGTCCTGGTTGCCCCTCTTCCAGGCCAGCTCTCTGCTATGGCCCAGGAGTGCAGTGGAGGATGGCCCAAGTCCTTGGGCCCTGCACCCCATGGGAGACCAGGAGAAGCACCTGGCTCCTGGCTTCGGATCAGCGCAATGCGCAGGCGGCCGCGGTGGCCATTGGAGGGTGAACCAACGGCAAAAAGGAAGACCTTTCTCTATGTCTCTCTCTCTCTCACTGTCCACTCTGCCTGTCAAAAAAAAAAAAAAAAAAAAAAAAAAAAAAAAAGAGTGGACAAGAGGCTGGCTTCTGCCCAGAAGCTTCCTTTACCAAGACAAAAATGCCAATCCCACTCTTCTGAGTTTCTAGTTTTATCATGAGAATAGAAAGAAGCTACCTATCCTACCCTTTGGATGGCTTTTTTGTTTTATCAAGAGCAGGCTAGACACAATTCTAGTTCCAGCCATCTAATGGGTTTTGTTTCTGACCTCTGATTGGTCACTGAATTGTGCTTAAAAGACTCCCCTTCAATCTTGAGTCTTCCTCTCTTGGAGTCCTGCTTCCTGACTGCTGTATCAGGAGGTGTCTGACTTGCATAAATCTTACTTTGCTAGCTGCCTTGTCCGTGTGGAAATGCTTCTTCTACCTGAGACAAGAACTGGGATCACCTTGCCATTTCCCTATAACACTATTTTATAGAAAGGATTTAAGTATCCACAGATTGTGGTATCCATAAAGAACCCTGAAACCAATTCTCCATGGATTCTGAGGCTCAGCTTCATAAAATAGGGTACCTCAAAAAGATTGTAGGATATAGAATAAAAAGGGAAGTTTATTTTCTATTTGGGTACAAAAAATATTGTTATCCATACATAATTTATTCATAGTATACATTTTCCATGATTTTCTTCTTTTTGAAAGAGATAGACACATATATGGTCAATTGATTCTTTAAAAATTTTTTTATTTATTTGGGGGGAGAGGCATGTTCCCATCTACTAGTTCATTCCACAGATGCTCACAACAAGCCAAGAGCTAGAACTCAATCCAGGTTTTTCATGTGGGTTGCCGGAAACCAATTTCTCGAGCCTTCAGCACTGCTTCCCAGGGTCTGCAATAGTAGGATGCCAGAGCCAGGAGCAGGAGCCAGGTAGCAAACCCAGTCACTAGGTACCTTAACCAGTAGGTCCAAATGCCTGCCCTGCTATGAACTTTTTGAAGTATTCTGATATGTAATTGTGGAGGAATTACAAATGTGTGTGTGTGATTGTGTGTGAGAGAGAGAAAGAGAGACCTAAAGGTCAGATTTGTCCTCTCAAATGCAGAATATGGAGGCATCAGCCATGGCCATCAATGTCAATTTTACCCACCAGTGAGGAAAGCAAGTTTGCACACTAGCCCTGGAGGAGGTAGGGAAAACAATGTGAGTAGAGGAAGAAGCTGGGAAGAGAAACCCTGCAGAAGTCACCCATGCTTAAGACAGGCCTCAGGGACAGGCATGGCACAGAGTTAAGCCACTGCTTGGGATGCATGCATCCCAGATGGGAATGCCAGTTCTAGGTCCCGGCTGGCCTCCAACTTGCTGCTGATGTGTCTGGGAGGCAGTGGTTGATGACTCAAGCACTTGGGTTTCTCCACAAGGGAGACCTGAATGGAGTTCCTTGCTTCTGTCTGTGGCCTGGCCCAGCCCTGGCTATTGCAGGCACTTGGGGAGTGAACCAGCATATGCAATCAATCAATCAATCAATCTCCCTCCCTTCCTCCCTTCTTCTCTTCCCTGCCCCACTTACCCCCAACCCCCATCTCTGTTACTCTGCCTTTAAAAAACAAAAGTATTAAAAGCCATACAGGAATTTGGATTAGAGATAAAAATTTCTGTCCAGTCTAATGTACAATTTTCAAGCACCTAAAAAATTAAATTCATTATTAATTCATTAATTCATTATTAATGCCTGAGAGTGACAAGAAAAATCTACCCAGATTCTTTCCAAGTCCCAAAATGCCCTAATAATGAATAATAAGTTGCTTTCTGCTCCCTCTAGAAGGTGGTTATTTGGTGCAGGAGTTAAACCGCTGCTTGAGGTACATGCATCCCACATCAGGGTGCCTAGGTGTCACTCTCAATTCCAGCTTCCTGCTAATGAATATCATGTGAAGCAGCACATAAAGGTTCAAGTAGTCAGGTCCCAGCCACCCACAGGGGGACCTGGGCTGGGTTTCAGGGTCCCAGTTTTGACTGGCCCAGCCCTAGCAGTTGTGGGCATTTGGGAAGTGAGCAGACACGAGCTCACTTTCTGTCTCTCTGCCTTTCAAATAAGTGAGGGGCCAGCATCGTGGCACACTGGGCTAAGAGACCACCTTCAATGCCAGGGTCCCATATGAGCACTAGTTCAAGTTCTGTATGCTCCACTTCCAATCCAGCTCCCTTCTATTGTGCCTGGGGAAGCAGTAAAAACCTATGTGGAAGACCCAGATGGAGTTCCTGGCTCATGGCTTCAGCCTGGCCTAGCCTCAACTGTTGTGGTCATGTGGGCAGTGAACCAGAAGACAGAAGCACTCTCTCTGTCTCCCTCTCTCTGTAACTCTGGCTATCAAGTAAAATAAATAAATCTTTTAAAGAAAGAAATTAGTGAATTAATGTAATATCCTTAAACAATGTTGTTCATCCCTTACAGGGGACACCTTTGTCAATGGTGACATGAAAGGATTTTCGAGTGTGCCAGATGGCACCAGGGTTGAGGAATGAGAGGGAAGAAGAAAATGGAAACAGAGAGGGTAGAAATTCACCTTTAACAAAAGAACTTTTTAAATTTGCATCTCAGAAGTTAGGTTGTGCAGGTCAGAGAAGAGGCTGAGAGCCAGCTGGAGACAGATGTAAGATCAATAGAGGAGTTTCTTTTTGTGAGGAGAGAAAAATGGAAATATATTTAAATATAATGGGGATGACCTAATCGGGAGGCAAGGGATGAAGATGGAGGAGATGAGAGATCAGACGCAGCATGAAGTCCCAAAAGAGGGAGGAGGGTGAGGGTCCCAGCACCCCAGGGCACAGGAGGGTCTGACTGTGGATGGGTAGGGAGGCTGGGGACTCTGTGTCAAGAAAGCCAGGAAGGAGGAAAGAACAAGTGTAAATCCAGTGGGGCTTATGGATCTAGAAAGGGGAAGTGCACAGGTTTTCTAGAATAGCTGTGATTTTTCTGTATGAAGTTAAATACATTATAGTAGAAAGCATGTGGTCCACTCATCGATCTGTCTTGTACACTGAGCCGTTGCTAGCAGATATTTGAGAATCCAATAAATGGGTGAACTATGACATTCTTTGTGTTTTTATTATGGTTGGTAATGTTTTAATAACACTCTGAAAAGGTTCTAAAAATTCCAAATGGTCACTTCCAGCCAACTTCTTGGGCCACCTATAAGTAAATAATTTCACAGCTGCTCCACTGGAGTTTGGAAGTCCCCTCTTCAAGTGTAAACAGAACGTTCTCTGCAGCTCACTTTTCTTTTTCACCTCAGACAGCTTCAGACAGCAGGACCCAAAACTTCCTCCACTCTCAGTGTAAAATCTAGAGGGAAGCAAGGACTTTGTGTGGTCCCCATGGCTGGGTGCTATTTTGCATTTACAGTTTCTGATCTTAACCCATAACACAGCTTTTAATGTTTATTCTCTTTTGAGGAAGACAAATGTTGATACAAAAGATGCAGAAATGAAAGTTTTATAAATTCCATGTACCCACCATGAGAATCAACAAACACTAATATTCAGCCTTATTTACTCTTTTGTTTTGTTTTTTTTCTTTTTACCTGAGGGCATAAAACACAACCATGACTTCTGAAGTGTCCCTGAGTGTGGAAAAGCCAGCAGAGGAAGAGAGCGTGGAGGTACAGCAGAGCTAGGGGTCCTGGAAGGCAATTGGTGGCCGGTGGCAGTTTCGAGGAGAAAGTGGTGACAGATACAGGAGGGATGTTTGCCTCAGAGAGAAGGTCTTCTCTCCAATTTAGCAGGAGGAGAGATTCAGAGTTGGTGACAGGAAGTCAAGAGAGCTTTTATCTTAATGTTTTTATTTTTCTGTGAGATAGAAACCCATCTGAACCCATCCATCTGTTGAGCTTTGAGGGGGTGTCTGGTGCACTTGAAGAAAACAGAGATGATTTGAAGCAACCCTCGGTGCACAAGTGAAAAGGAAGTTGAGATGGTTCTAGTTCAGCACAGTCTTCCCTCTGGGCCTTCAGTGGCATCATCTGGAAAATGATCAAAGTGCAGCAAATGGTTCCTGATGTCTTTTCAGAACGAGAATCCTAAGAAGTTGACCCTACCCGTTGGAAAGGAGTCCCATAACTTCTCCCACAGTGCTCAGTGCAGGAGTATGCCAAGGCAGGCTCAGCCTTCATAATGTGATTCTGTTTCATGGGCTGAGAAATTTGGTTAAAAAATTTCAGTTTTTCCTCCTTGTAAGTTGGGACATAGCCACTCTGCTTGAAGGAGGACATTTTGCCAGCATTAACTTTATTGTTTGTGGCAATTTTGAGGAGGAAATGGTGACAATCAGTTCAAAGTCTTGCATATTTATGTCATGGCAAAATGCCATAAAATCATCAAATACCACCACTCTAGAGGGTTTGAGCAATCACTTCATCTGAACATTCTCCCATATAGAGCATTGTGTGAATTACATTGGCCAGTTTTCCATCCCCTGAGATTTGGGGCCATGGTATTACTTTCTTGTTCTATGCCAAAATGGACTTTATTGGGACAAGCTTTCAGGAATATCGTTTTCATTGTCAGAGTGACAGCAGACTCTGAATGGTAGTTCAATGCAGCCCAAACCTGAAGACTTGTGAGCACCCTTTAGCAGCAGTAAGAGTAGGACAGAGTGCTGTGCTGATCCTTTGTCCAGTGATCTCTTGGCTGACTGAAGTTTGCTCTCCAATGGATTTCTTAAGAGGAGACTTTGGGAACATTAATTCTTGAGTTTTGCGTGTCCTTCCTTTTGCCTTCATCTTTGAATGACAATTTTGTTACACACCCAAAATTGTGGGCTAGCTTCCTGGTGAGTTTTAGGAAACACAGCAGGTCAGGGTTGTCATGCAAAGTAATTTATTTGCAGCAAATAAGGAGACTACAGGGAAACATTTCCAAAACTGTGGCTCCCTGAGCTGGGGAAATGGGGTGCAACAGGGTAAGTTCTTGTCACTGCATGCAGAGGTGGGCATAAGTTCACATAGGCACAGTTCCGAAACATAAACCCACATAGACCGCATATTATGCTAATAAGGCTTAAGTTCCTCCTGGGGCAGAGAGTGTCACAACAAAATGAAGCAAAGTGTGACCTTGGATACTCTTTAACCCATCTGCACAGATGTTGTACTTGCAGTAGGATCTGGACCAGTTCTGGTGGCTGATGATTACATCTTTCCCTGGAATGTGACAGGAAAACCTGAAAAACAACTTTGGAGAACATCGGGTGCTTTTAGGGTCTTGAAATAGAAATGAGTCACTGTCAAGACTTTGGAGCTAACGGGGGCGTTAGCATTGTGGCTAGAACTGCCAAAGGCCAGCATGGGCCCCCTACCCTTTCTTACTTTGAAGAAAGGGGCGTAGCTGATTTTCATGAGCATAGTTAACACTCTTACCTAAAGGGTGATGATATTTTTAAATTAACATTCAGTCCAGTAACACTCTTATACCCTTTGTAGTTATGTCTTTAGGGAAAAGTAGTGTCTGTTTCCTGAGAACTGGTTATTAAAACAAGAACAAAATGATCTTGGATGAGATTTGCTGGAATTTACAATTCTAACTTATTTATTGTTTGAGAAACAAAACAAAATAAGCTACTTGGTGAGTCTAGAGATGTAACCACTGCATATTTGGCGAGTGTTCAGCAATAATCGTTAACACTCCACTCCTGTTTGCCAAGGACTATTGATTCAGAGGTCCCCTCTGCATGGAGGAATTGTATGACAGTACACTGTTGTTCTCTATTATTGACAGCATGGCAATACAGCTCTCAAATCAGCCAGAAGGGACTTTTTCCTTTTACCGTTCAACAGGAGCTAAGTAGGCAGCTAGCACAGTTGGTTCAAGATAAGGATCTTTCTCACTAGTGTAGGACAGAATTAAGAAAGGCAACATACCCAGACTGACTTAGAGCAAGGTATTGGTTTTGGTCTTGGGCTCACCCTATCCTGAGAAAGATTTCCTTCCCGTTATTAACTTTTCTCATTAGAAATTGAAATATATCTAATCTTAAGTGAGGTAGAAAAGAAAAGACAATGGGATCATGGACTCTCAGAATTGAAACAGACAACAGAAGCCATCTAACCAAATTCCCTGATTCTCCAGAGGAGAAGGATTGCCGAAATGTTCATGGAAAATGCACACTGTGAAAACATCGACACGGACTTCAAAGTTCACCAAAGTGAACTTATGTTTTAATTCTATTTCCTATGAACTTTCTGAAGAACGCGCGTGCGCACACGCATGTGTGTGCACAAATACACATACACACACTCAGTAATTGGCACATGGTGAGGTTCAGTGCTTGTTCTTGTTAATGTATGGAGCAGTGTCTCATCCAGCTGAATTCACTTTGGGTCTGAAAGTATGAAGGGGAAGTCTGAATTAGCATTTAGAAGGAATCAGGCAAAAATTTCCCCTTTGGTAGAGAATTGCACAATTGAGTGAGTTGAGAAGAGAAGGAGGGGAGAAGGAAAAACATGGTTGTGAAGAGGTGTTGAGGGCACAGGCTGTCTCCTAAGATTACCCACCTCAGGCATTAATATTTCAAATGATACCATCACCTTTCACCAAAATGTTGGCCAAGCTTCACCTCAAGGCTTTGAGCACCATTTTCCCATGGGTAAATAGCTTATTGAACAGTGCAACCTGAGGTCTCTGTCATCGGGATTCTGTGATTCTAAGCACTTGCCTGGTGCCACACAGCTGATCAGTGATGGAACCAGGGTTGAAATTCAAGTTCCTATTTTCAAATCTTCAATCTTTCTCCTCTTTTTTTTTTAAAGATTTGTTTTTTTTGTTTGTTTGTTTGAAAAGCAGAGTGACAGAGAGGTAGTTATAGAGATTTTCCATCCATTAATTCACCCCCAAAATGGCCACAATAGCTGGGGCTGGGCCAAGGCAAAGCCAGGAGTTAGGAACTCCTTCTGGATTCTCCACATGTCTGTCAGGAACCCAAGCACTTGGGCCATCATCCACTGTCTTCCTAGGCACATTAGCAAGAAACCAGATCAAAAGCAGAGCAGCCGGGACTCAGACTGCCACCAGTGTGGGATGCTGATACTGCAAGCGACAACTTAACCGCCTGCTCCACAATGCCAACCCCATTCTTGCTCCTCTTATACAGTTGTTTTTGTTTCTACTATAGGACTCTTTGCTCTTATTTTCTCTGCTCTTTTATAAATTCTATTAAATTAGATAATTGCTTAAAACTATTCCCTTGCCCCCAACCCCTGATGTATTCAATTTCAGTCATTTATCTCATCAGTATTTAAGAGGCATTAACAGGCTGCATGGAATAAATACTGAGTTAGAATTTAGACCTAATTCAAATTCTAGTTTTGTCAAGTAATAGCCAGGTGACTTTGGGCCAACTACTTATCTCTTCTAAGCCCCAGAAAATGGATTGAATGGGGCATGTGTTTGGTGCCAGGGTTAAGATGCCTTGTGGGACATCATATTCCCATTTGAGAGTGCCTGGGCTCAAGTCCTGGCTCTGCTATTGATTCCAGCTCCCTGCTCATGAGCACCTTTGGAGGCAGTAGGTGATGGCTCAAGTAGTTGAGTCCCTGCCATGCACATGGAAGACCTGGACTGAGTTCACAGCTCCCAGATTTGCTCTGGACCAGACCTGGTTGTTACAGGCATCCAGCAGATGGGGAGATAATGGATTCATTCTCTCCCCACCACCTTTCAAGCAAATGAAAATAAACTTTTTTAAAATGGCTAAAACATAAAGGCAAATATCTATTTTCTCTTATTTGTGAAAGTTACTATATAGAGAGTATAAGAACTGTGGATATCTATCACTGGTGTGTAGTTACAACCAGTGCTTCACTGAATCACACAGTGTAAATGACAACACTGTTGTGATCATTGTCAAAAATCCTTCACTCTGGGATATTAAAGTCTCTGTCTTAAGAAAATAATAATGCATATGCATGTAATGTCTACATTCCAAGTGAAAATGGCAAAATATTAAAGTATAAAATAATAATTGTTTTAAATGGTTAAAATAGTACACTTTTATTAAAAGAAAAAACTGGAATGCCTACTACCCACTCCTGGGGTTTCAGTGAGGACTAAGATAACATTTTTTAAGTTCTTTTTTTATTTGAAAGAGTTACAGAGAGAGAGAGAGAGGGAGAGAGAGAGAGAGATTTTATCTGCTGGTTCATACTCCCCAAATGGCCACAGTGGTGGGGCTGGGCCAAGACAAAGCCAGGAGCTTCATCCTGGTCTCCCACATGAGTGCAGGGCCCCAAGGACTTGGGCCATCTTCTGCTGCTTTCCCAGGCCATTAGCAGGGAGCTGGATCAGAAGTGGAGCAGCCGACACTCGAACCTGCACCCATGTGGTATGCTGGTGTCACAGGTAGAGGCTTAACCTGCTACACCACAGTGCCAGCCCCTAAAATGACCTTTGTAGTGGAACTGACATTCTGCATCTCCTCCCTTGTGCAACTCAGTACTCTTAGTTATTAGTAATAAAAATTGTTCTACCTTAATCCTGAAAGAGAATTGTGTTTGTATGATGTAGCTCAATGGTTGAAGACAAGAAGTGGGTGTTGTGTGTTGCAAGTGAAAGTAGACACTGTTCAATTGCTCCCTGGAGAGGTCAGCTGGAGGCTGAGCAGAATTGGAATCGGAGACAGGTGAGGTTGAGAGGATCTGAAGTGGGTCCCAGGAGGCGTGTGACACAGTGGCTCCCCAGAGACAGATGCTGTCTAAACAGCATGTGTCTCCTGCAGGCATCGTAAGCCCTGGGCTGAGGGGCCTCTCAGCCAGCCTGCTGTTAGTGCTCATCATGTTAAGTGTGCAATGCCCAAGTTAATCCCAGTCCACTAAGGCAATATGTGCTTCTAATATTATGTCATACTGATTGTTAGCATCCTGGACTTCTTCTCTTCCCACAAACTGCTTCACTCTTCTTATTTCCAACTTTTTTTTTTCATTTTTCTGTCTCTCTTCATTGGTAGGGAGTTCTGTTTTGGTGATATAACCTATTTGATCTTAACCTCTAAACTTTCGTTGACATAGAAAAGTGGAGCATCTCAGAATTTGCACACATAGTTCAGCTATATTCACCTGTAAACTTTAGGGCAAATAAATAAATGCTCAAAATGCATCCAATCGTCTGATTAGAACACTTGAAAGCGGTTTCAAAATTGTGTTTCTCAGCATTGATTTCCGTCAAGAGCAGACATGTTTAATTTTGCCTGTGCCAAAAAATTCGAAGTGTAAATTTTTCAAAATTAAATAAACAGACCTGCATAGTTGCTAAACCTTAGGCAATATACAAGAGAAGTTCAAAGAGTCTGTGGGAAAATCAAATTAAAACACATTTGCTGCCAAAAAAAATTTGAAATCCGTGTATATTTTTTCATAATACACATTATCCATGAACTTTTTGAAGACTCCTATGCTTGGGCCTGGAGCCACCCTCTCAGCACTTCTGAGCCATCTCATTCTCTGCTTTATCAGTAGCATACTTAGAAAATTCTCTCCCCTTCCCCACACTGAGCAGCTCTGCCTGCATCTGAGTGTCCTGCAAATCTTTGTTCCTATCCCAGTGTCTTATCAAGTAGTACCTTCTCAACCACACAAAATGCTCCCAATGGAAGCTTCCATAGCATTGGTTTCACTTCACTGCAAAAACGTTTTCAAATTAAAAATACATATCTGTATCTCCATAGGTCAATATACATCTATAGATATTTAGGTATAGATACAAAGGGCAAGGTTCTATCTTATTGTCCTACTTGTGTGACCTGCCTTGCTTCTCCGTTCCCCAGGGACATGCCCTCCGCTGTCTCACATGGCCAAGTCGTCAGTGAGGAGAGGCAGCAGAAAGGGAGGGCTGAGTGCCTGCAGACTCTGAGAAGACACAGAAGTACTGAGGGTTGGAGTAAGTAGAGGAGGAGTCACTACAACTGCCTGGGCTGGCCTGTGCAGCACTGTCAGGAACAGTCACCCCACTGACGGCTTTAATTTTAGTTCTTAAAAGATGTTGGCTTTCCTCTATTCGAAAGGCAGAGAGACAATGATTTTACTAAGATTTTATTGCCATCATTAAAAAATCTAAAATTTTACACATTGGGCAAAGGCACAGCAAGTCTTTTTTTTGGGGGGGGGGAGCTCTACAAATCATCCCAAGTAACTTCTGCCTTGAAATAATTAATATTGGCCCAGAATTTCCTTCCCCTTCATTGGTACTTTTCTGAATGCAATCAGAATCTTTTCCTGAGTTTCAGGTGGTCACATTGTTAGAAAATAATGCATTCCTAATACTGCAGAGGAAGAATGGTTAGTCAGGACTCTTGGGTTTTGGCCAGCACTGAAAATAGCATAATTTCACGTAATTAGGATGTGTAGTTTTAAAAAAGTGTCAATATGGTGGGCATTTTGGCACAGTGGGTTAAGCCGCAACATGAAATGCCCACATCCAATATCAGAGCACAGGTTCAAGTCCGGGCTACTCTGCTTCTGATCCAGCTCCCTGTAATGTATTCTGGGAGGTAGCAGACTCAAGCATTTGGGCCCTTGACACCCATATGGAAAATTCAGATGGCGCTCCTGGCTCCTGGCTTTTGACTGGCCCTGTTCTGGTCACTGCAGGTATTTAGGGAGTGAACAAATGGATGGAAAATCTTGTCTCTCGTTCCCTTTTTTTTCTTAAATATTTATTAACTTTAAAGACAGAACGACAGGGAGAGAAGGAGAGCCAGAGAGAAAGACATCTTCAATCTGCTGGTTCACTCCCCAAATGGCCTCAATGACCAGACTTGCTTGGGCCAGGATGAAGATAGGAGCCTAAAAGTCCACCCAGGTCTCCTATATGGGTGGCAGGAACCCCAGTACTTGGGCCATCTTCCACTGCTTTCCCAGGTGTGTTAGCAGGGAGCTGGATCAGGAGCAGAGCAGCCAGGAGTCCTACCAACACTGATAAGGGATGCTGGAGTTACAGGTGATGATTTAACCTGCCGCTGAATGATGCCAACTCCTCTATCTATCTATCTATCTATCTACCCATCTTTCATCTATCTATATATCTCTCCATCTTTCGAGTAGAGGAAAACCAACATGTTTTAAGAACTAAAATTAAAGCCGTCAGTGGGGTGACTATTCCTGACAGTGCTGCACAGGCCAGCCCAGGCAGTTGTAGTGACTCCTCCTCTACTTACTCCAACCCTCAGTACTTCTGTGTCTTCTCAGAGTCTGCAGGCACTCAGCCCTCCTTTTCTGCTGCCTCTCCTCACTGACAACTTGGCCATGTGAGGCAGCGGAGGGCATGTCCCTGGGGAACGGAGAGTAAGACAAGTCACACTCAGGGCTTCCTCATCACACTGAGTGTCACTTGAAACTATGACCTTGGAGATTCCCTCTAAGCATTACTGATCCCCCCACTTAAAGAACTGTAGGGTAAATAGAAACAGTGCTGATCATCTCACTGGGAAGTAATCATGCCAGGCAAAATGTGAAATGAACCATGACAGCAGGATCGAGAGGGGAGGGCTTGACTCTCATGGAGTGGACCACAGGAAACCTGCTGGGCTTTGAGGACTAAGTAATGGTTACAGCTGCAAATGTAAGGGAAGGTGACATCTCAGGTAGAGGAAAGCACTTGAACAAAGGATGGGAACATGAAGTGTGTTCTGTGTGGGCGGAGCCCAGAGAATAGGGCAGGACTGCAGCACCGTGGGCTAAGCAGCCACTTGGGAAGTCAACATTCCATATCAGAGTGTGCAGGATCAGGTCCCACCTCCACTTCTGATTCAGCTTGCTGCTAAGGTACACCATGGGAGGCAGTGAGTGACAGTGACGGCTCAAGTAATTAGCACTTGGGTCCCTTCCACCCCTGTGGGAGACCCAGATGGAGCTCCTGGTTCCTGGCTTGAGCCTAGCCTTAGCCCAGCCCTGGCTGTGGCAGGCATTTAATGATTAAATCAATAGATGGAAGATTTTCTCTCTCTCTCTCTCTCTCTCTCTCTCTCTGTGTGTGTGTGTGTGTCTTTTTCTCCCACGCTCTCCCTTTCAAATCAATAAATATAAAGAAACTTATAAAATAAAGAAAAGTTTGGAATAGAATGAGAGCTCTAATAGGTAACAAGTGCGTTGTAGAATCACACAATAGGCCCAGTCTGTGTTCATTGCCTTTGTTGCAAATATTACAATTGGTACCTCCATAGTTATTTTGTTAATATCTAATTCCTTTTTTAAAAAAGATTGTATTTATTTATTTGAAAGGCAGAGTTACAGAGAGAGAGGCAGAAGCAGAGAGAGAGAGAGGAAGGGAGGAAGGGAGGAAGGGAGGAAGGGAGGGAGGGAGAGGTCTTCCATCCGCTGGTTCACTCCTCGATGGCTGCAACAGCCAGAGCTTCTTCCGGGTCTCCCACATGGGTGCAGGGGCCCAAAGACTTGGGCCATCTTCTCCTGCTTTTCCAGGCCATAACAGAGTTGGATCAGAAGTGGATTTGCCAGGACTCGAACTAGCACCCATATGGGATGCCGACACTGCAGGCAGCGGCTTTACCTGCTACATACGCCACAGCACCAGCCCCCATCTAGTTTCTTTATAAGCTTCTAACATGATTTAGCTATGTCTTTATGGGTGTGGGTGTGTGTGTGTGTGTATGTGTCCTTATATATAAAGATGAACTGTTACTGCCATATCAGCCACCTGCATTTGTATTGCCTTTCATTTCTAGCCTGGGTACTTATGTGCAATGTTGTAGGAGGAGACAAATACTTTGTTGATAGTAAAATTTCAGTTTCATATCACTCTTGCTGATTTTTCCGTTTAACATTTGAAGCTGTCATCTTGAGAATGCCACTCTTCTTGGAGAATCACTCCTCTCTGGCTCCCATTGAGACACCCTGAACTCTTCCAGGACTTGGAAGCTGGTGACACAGCCTCTCCTCCCTTGTTTTACTTGGGCAGAGCCAGCATTGAGCCCATTCTTTATCTTTGTCTGCCAGACACAAAGGAAAGTTGAGCTTTTACTGTGCATTCCTTGGAAATGGCAGAGCAGGAATAATTCAATGCAGTAACAGATGAGGCATTTACAAATTTGATTGAAGAGAAGTTTTTTTAAGCTCTTCTTTAAAAAAAATTCATAGAATTGTGTGGTTGCCCTCAGGGATAAAACTATGATTCAGTCACTGTACAACGGGTTTGGAGCATTCACCCTTCAGAGCAGGAGTCTTCTGTCCCTGCCTCTTTGCAAAATGGGGTGTATGACTGGGATCTGTGGCAGAATGGCTTAACGACTTGACCGAAAGAGAGGCAAGGTCATGCATTTTTTATGCTGTCACCTGACTTGAAGAAATATAGTAACCAAAGCAAAAATCATCTCTGAGAAACAAATTACCATGCAAAAGGTAGAAGTCTCACCTGAGACACCCCAGGCTCCATCTGTCCTGACACTAGTTTGAACTTTTTCATATTTGAAATAAAATCATATCTTCGTCGGTGAACATATACCCATTGGATAGCTATGTAATGAATTACGTAACATGCTTTAAACCATATTTTGTATTGCAGATAAGTATTCCGGCAGAATTCAAGTCCTTTAAAGTAAGTCATTGATTATGCCTTTGTCCTGAGTGATTTTTTGAAGTTGGGAATAGGTGTCAAAGAACCAAAAATATCCACTATATATGACAAAGAAAATGAGCAGAAGTTATCTCACGGGAGATGTTTCTGCGATGTTCAGTGAGACAAAGGATGGTCACAGGATACCAAGAGTCTGACACTCCTGCTTCTGAACGGCAAAAGGCCTCAGCAGCCTGAAAGGAATGCGGGTGGAGAATCCATGCCAGCGGGCGCCTCCACCCAGAGAGGCCGGGCAGCACACCCAGAGAGGTGAACTCAGGCAGACAGGAGACTGGCAAGGAAGTGAACCAGGCGGATGAGCTGAGGCCAGGCCCAGAGACCCAGCACCAGACAAAGGATCTGAATCAACAGGAGTGAGAACTTCACCCCAAGCTCTGATTAACAATCACAGAACCCTGCCAACTGCATACTACAATATCATAACTGCAGTTCCAGTTCCCCAGCTCTACCGCACTTGTGGGCAGTGAGTGTCTACTGAAACCCACAATCTTCTCACCTATACAAAGTCCAGATAGGAGTGAGCCATGGGTAGCTTTTTCTTAAACACAGCTCCTTGGGTACATTTCCTCTTTGAATACACCTGCAAAACTGACAAGGCAGTTACCTGCCCCTCCTGCATTTGAGGTACTACGATGGAACGGGCATAGGGTAATTTTGGTAGATGTTTCTGATCAAAAAGTGGGGAGCAGGACACACAAATGAGTCACTGCTGTAGCAATTCTGAGTCCAGCAGGAAGATGCCAGGCGTTCCTTGCGGGGTTTCAAGGCCCAAGAATAATTCTCCTTGAGCTCAGCTCCTCTCTCTAGGCTCTGAGCCCCACACCCTCTGAATCATCCATCCTGCCTCATCAAAGGAAGCACCTGCTTGTGGCTGAGTAATTTTCTCAGTCGGCTTCCTTTCAGTGGACCTTTGGAAGCCCCGTGGCATCTCTGTTGCTTTCAGTCCAAAGCCAGCAGTGTTTGTTGATACAGTTTCCTCAAAATCTTGGCTCACCGCCTGTGCAGTTCACTGGGGTTCACACCGTTGGACAAATCTTCCAGATAAGCTTCTGTCAACACTGGCCTTCTGCTGAGAGAGATGAGAGAGGACACTCTGACCTTCCAGAGCCCTCCTTGTTGCAAGTCTGCAATTGCATCCTGAGTCTCTTTCAAGGCCCTTTGCAGACCTGGTCATAAGCTAGCCTTTCATCTTCTGAAGCTGGAACAAAATGTTATGCAGTATGTTCCTTGGTTTTTTCCCTAGCTCACTGTTTCTGACAGTACTCAGAGGCGATTTCTTAATGTTGGCTTGTTGTTGTTGTTGTTATTGTTGGCTGGAAATAATGAAAATTTTCAAAGCCATCAAGTGCTGGCTCCTTTTTGTTTGATGACTTGTCCCTCAATTTCTTTCTCTTCTCTTGCATAAGTAGCAAGAAGAAACAAGGTAGCGCCCTCAGCACTTAGAAATTTCCTAAGCTAGAGCAGCAAGTTCACTGGGCATATTTTCTATTAACCCTGAGGGTACAGATGACAGTCATCTATGAGTACATAACAAGGATTCCCCTTCTACTTATTTCCAATAACATGTTTTTCACTTCCTGTTTCTAACAATTGTAAAATTCACAAAACACAAGACATGCCATTCTAGTCATTTTGAAGTGTACATTTTGATAGTATTAAATACATTCATAATGCCAGGCAACCACTACCCATGGTTTACAACTATTTATGTTGTGAAACTGAAATTCTACACCATTAAACAGTAATCCCCTCTCTCTCATCTATGATATCCACCAATCCACCATTCCACTTTGAGTCTCTTTGATTTTGACTGGTCTAACTACCTCATATAAGAGGCATCATATAGTATTTGTCTTTTAGTGAGTAGCTTATTTCACTTAGCATAAGTGAGGGTTCATCCATGATGTACCATAGATCGGAATTTACTTTCTTTCAAAGACTGAATAACATTCCATTGTCTGTCTATAGCACATTTTGCTAATTTCTCTCTATCAATAGGTACTTTGATTGTTTTCCATGTCTGTGAATAAGACTGCCACAAGCCTGGGTGTACAAAAAGCTGATTTTCATTCTTTTGCATGTATATACTGCCTCACTTCCCTGTGCTCTTATGGAAAAGTGTCCTGGGTCCATATTTCTATTAACAGTTTGCTCAAGGCAGATTAGACTTTTTTTTTATCATGGCCCTCAAAAATTTTCCAGCATTGTCCTATGTCCCAAAGAAATTCAACATTTGTAGGTATTTATTACAACAGCACCCCACTTCTGGTACCAGAATACATATTAATTATATATTACTACATTAAATAATTCATCAAAACTTAGGAGATTGAAACAAAAATACTATGTTAGGGTTTCTGTGGATCAGGCACAACTTAGTTGGGTCCTCTTTATCAGTGCCTCCAGCTCCAGGCAATGTGTCCAAAGGGCTACAATCATCTCATGGCTTGAATAGGGAAGAGTCTTTTTCCCAGCTCATTTGCAGGGTTGTAGGCAGGATTCAGTTCCTTGCAGGCTGTTGGAGTTGGGGGATGGGATTTCAGGTCTCTATTGGCCGTTGGCCAGAGGACACCCACACTTCCTGGACACATGGTCCTCTCAGTAGGGAACCTCACAATATAGTGGATCGTTTTTATCTGAGTGAACAACTAAAAAGAATCAGAGTGAGAGAGAGCAAAACAGAAATCACCACGTTTCATAACCTAATCCCAGGAGTGACATCACCTTTTCTATAAGCTATTAATTATAATCAAGGTATCTGATTAAACTCACAGTAAAGGGAATGGGAATACACAAAAGTATGAATCACTGGAACCATTTTAGAAGCTGCTCGCCTCAACAAGTAATCATTAGAACTTCATAAACATATAGGACTATGCACTTATTATTTTCAAATTAATATTTATTCGCAGATTACAATGTGCCATTCACTATCCTAAATGTTTTGTATCCATGAACTCATTTGACTCTTTTAACAACCCTATGAAGAAAGTATTTCTATCACCTTCATTTTGCATGAGTAATCTCAGAGTTTAAGCTTAAGTATTTAAATTTATGAGTTTAAACAATTTACTGAGGACTTGAAGTAAGCAAGCAGTTATGCCAGTGTTTAAACACGAATAGTCTGGCTGCAGAGCCTGAACTACTAACAACCACAATATTTACTTTCTTATAAAAGGATAGGACATTAGGGAGGAATAGATTTGTAGTTAGAGCTGAACAAAATGAAGTGTCATTAAATATAAAGTTTATAGCAGTTTTCTCCCTTGTGTACTTTTCATAGTGATGTTATAAAATAGAATGATAAACTATCTCTTTGCTAAGTTTAAATTTTTGTAAGTTTCATTAAATTTAAATTTTCGTAAATTTTATTAAATTTTCATGGAAGAAAGTTATGATTATAGAGATTTAAACAGCTGACTCCATATCACTGGATTCTATGCTGCTTTTTTCATATTACATCATGGATATTTTCTCATTATTTTTGAAAAATACAATTAATGTCTACGTTTCTTGAGCTTCTACTCAATACTCATATCACAGGGATTCTTCAACTACAGTACTTTAAAAGTTGATTTTTATTTTTGTTTTCTTTAGATCAAAAGGCTACAATTCACATTATGTTGCTGTGTGGACTTAGAAATTCTGGAGGAAGGATAATGTTTTAAAGCACATTCACAGGACACAACAATACAGCAGCTACACACTGTTCTCCCACGGCCTTTGAAATCCCCAATAAAACAGAAGAACTGTTAGGCAATTAGGGAAACATAACAATAACTCGGGAGATACTATTTACATACAAACATACTTGAAAATTTTCTATTAGAAATAGTAGGACTAAAATTGAATTTTATAGCATTGATTTCCTTTTTTCAATACATGGTAACATTAAAAGAGAAAAATAAGTTACTTCAACAACACTATCAATATAATCTCAAGATATATGGGTGTATTTTGGTAGAGATTCATAGTTTAATGTTGACTTGTAGTTAATTATTATACAAATTATCTAGTCATCTGTATATAGGCAAGTGTTTCTAGTTCTTGGCTATTAGGAATAACGCTGCTATAAATATTCATATACAAATCTTTTCTAGACTGTTTTTATTTCACTTGGTTTAATAGAAATATCGAAGTGGAATTTTTGGGTCATATTGTTTATTTATAGGAAACTTCCAAACTACTTTTCCAAAGTTGTTATACCATTTAGTTTTTCCTCAGCAGCATCTGAGAATTCCAGTTGCTCCATGTCTTCACCAGGATTTGACATTATCAGTCATCTTAGTTCCAGCCATTCTAGTAAATGCAAAGTGGTAGCTCAACATGGTTTTAACTTGCATTTCTATGATGACAAATGATCATAATCCTTTTTTTCACACAAGACAATTGTTAAGTCTTTTTGTGAGTGTTGAAGTGTCATTTTTGAGGGGTTTCAGAATTAAACACATTAGTGCACAATTTTTACAAAATACATCAGCATGCATAAAATTAAACAGAGTTCAATTATTTGTTAACACTTAATTAATTTTATTTGAAAGGCAGAGAGACAGATCTTCTATTCATTGGTTCACTCCCCACAAATACCCACAACAGTAGGGACTGGGCCAGGATGAAGTCAGAAGATGGGAATTCATTTTGGATCTCCTATGTAAGTGGCAGGGACCTAAGTACTTGAGGCATCGCCTGCTGTCTCCCAGGTAGCACAGTAACAAGAAGTGGGAAGTGGAAGCAGAGCCAGAGCTTGAAAGCAGGCAATCCCGATATCTCAATTAGCAAATTAATTGCTGTACCAAATTCCCACCTGAACACTTGATTTTTAAGATTTGTTTTGAGATCAAAAGATGACTGATATAAACAAAGTATAGCAAAGTGTTGATAGTAGCATCTAAACGATGAGTTGCACATGCTCACTGTAAAATCCTTTAATTTTTTACAAGTCCAGAGGTAAATAGCCACAGGCTTATATAGCAGCTTGATGGTCACCAGAGATTCAGGCTCCTTCCAATCTCTTCTCTGTCATCATTAAGTTGTTGCCCTCATTCTAATACTCAAATATGGGGGCAGATCTCCAGCTAATAAACCAAGGTTTCCAACATCAGAATGGACCAAGGAAAGAAAACCATTAGAACCCCTTTTGGGCAGCTTATTGGAAATTTCACACAACATTTCCTTATATGCATCACAGGCCAAATTGTAGGCATTTCATTACACCAACCAGCAAGTGAGTGTTTTCACAGTGGCTAGGTGACCAACTGAAAGTTGGGGCTCTACTGGGAAGGAAGATGTGAATGGAAATGGGAAGTTCTTAGCATTTTCCCTAGTGGTTTACTGCACTGTAACACTTCAAAAAAATCAACACCATCATATCATTTAATCAAGAAACACTTCCATGTACACTACCAACATGAAGGGTATTTTTAAACTTAACCACAAGACAACAAAATTGACAACTCAATATAACTATGGATCACATTAGATTTTTCCAGGTTGTCTCCAAAGATGTTTTTACAGCTCACTTGTAAACCTCAGTATCCAACAAATGTCCACACATTACACCGTGGTGCTACGTCTAGGAGCACTTTCAGTGGCAGGGCACTCAGTCTCCTGAGTGTGCAGATGGTGACGAAGGCTACTACAGGAGTCTGTACTAGTGGGACTCAGATCTCTGCCTATGCAAAGCGGGTCTAGATGCTCCATGAGTAGTAGCCTATGGGTAGGGACCTTTGAGCTTTATTTGCTGGTGGATCATACTGAAGCAGGGCCAGCACTGAGTTTATTCTCCCACCATGCTCTCCAGTGGTCTAAGGCTTATTCATTATCTGCCCAAGGTTGAGGGAGGAGTAGTAACGGCAGTGCCTTAGCCACCAGGCCAAAGAGGCTATAATCCAAAAGTTGTACTTTCAAAATTTATATTTATTAAATAAAAGTTTTAAAAAGATAAAAATCACATGCTGTTACAAATTTAAAAAAAGGATCCAGAGGCTCAGTCTGCAGGTGTTCACCTGGGAGCAACAGCCATGGGACCTTGCCTTTGGGTTTTACAGTGGCAGGCCTGGTAGAAGGCTGCAAGTCTGGACTTTTTCCCCACTCCCTTCCCTACTCTGCATTGCTTGGAGTTGGGGGAGGGGTGATATGAGCAACTCTTTCCTTGCTGTCTTCTTCAATGAACCTTTTCTTATTCTACAATAAGATACTTTGATCACTTATCTCGCTTCCTTTGCTTTGGGGAAGATGGCTCAGTGCCTGAAGAGCTGATCAAATTGGTGTCTCTGTGGAGAGACAATTGGTGGAGCACATTACACCTTCTTGCTCTACCCCCAAACACAGCTTTTTCTTCTAAGATTTATTTATTTATTTGAAAGGCAGAGTTATAGAGTGAGATGGAGAAACACACACACACACACACACACACACACACACACACACAGATATCTTCTATCCACTGGTTTATTCCCCAAATTTCTGCAACAGTTAAGGTTGGGACAGGCCAAATTCAGAAGCCAGAAGCTCCATCCAGGTCTCCCACATGGATGTATGTGCCCAAGTACTTGGGCCATCTTCTGCCGCTTTTCCAGATATATTAGTAGGGATCTGGATCAGAAGTAGATCATCTGGAACTTGAACCAGTGCCCATATGGGATTCCAGCATTGCTGGTCCCAAAAACAACTTTTAAATATTGGTATGATTGCTAATTTTTCCCCAAGTTGGCTTAGCTACTCATGGATATTTATTTTTTTTCAAATATTTTAGGATGAATCTCTTAAGTTCTGGGGGAGGGAGAGTTGCTGGAGTTTTCATGGAATTGCAACGGATTTATCAGTAATCCTAGAGAGAATTAAAATTTTATAATGATATTGTATCCTATTCAGGAATGTGGACTCTCTCTCCATTCATGCCAGTATTCCTTTATGTTATCTAGTGTGACTTAAAATTTCTCTTTTAAAATGTCATGAGAATTTTTGTTAAATAGTTTATCTCAAGTTTTGCTTGCTACAGGGAATATCAAGCCCTCTGAAAGTTTTGTGGAGAGAGTAAATGTTGGAAGGCCATGTACACCTGAGAATATCTTTATTTCACCCTCAACTAAATTGATACATTAGTTGATTATAAAGTTGTGGTTTCAACAATCTATTCACGTAGCACTTTGAAATGTTTTCTTATCTCTAACGTGTGTGGCACAGTGGGTTGTGCCACCACTTGAGATACCTGCATCCCACGTTGGAGTGCCTGGTTCGAGTCCTAGCTATTATGCTTCTGATCTAGCTTCCTGCTAATGCAACAGCTGGGAGGCAGCAGATGATGGCTCAAGCACTTGGGTTTCTGCCACACCCATGTGGGAGACCATATGACATTCTGGGTTCCCGGTTTTAGCTCCTGGGTTCCATACCTGGCTCTGGCTCCTAGCAGCAGCTTTATGCTAAAGCAGACCCTGGGAGGTAGTGGTGAAGAGTCAAGTAATAAAGTTCTTGGCATCCACATAGGAGACCTGAATTGGGTTCTCAGCTTCTAGCTTCATCCTGGGCCCAGCCCCAGCCATTGCAGGCATTTATGGAGTGAAACAAGAGAGAGAAGCATATTCTCTCTCTCTCTTCCTCTCTCTCTCTTTCTCTCCCTCTCTCTCCCCCCACCCTTTCAAGTTAATTAATTAAAAATATTTACTTTTTTTTTTTTTTTTTTGACAGGCAGAGTGGACAGTGAGAGAGAGACAGAGAGAAAGGTTTTTCTTTTTGCCATTGGTTCACCCTCCAATGGCTGCCACGGCTGGCGCACCGCGCTGATCCAAAGGCAGGAGCCAGATGCTTCTCCTGGTCTCCCATGGGGTGCAGGGCCCAAGCACTTGGGCCATCCTCCACTGCCTTCCCAGGCCACAGCAGAGAGCTGGCCTGGAAGAGGGGCAACCGGGACAGAATCCGGCGCCCCGACTGGAACTAGAACCCGGTGTGCCGGCGCCGCAAGGTGGAGGATTAGCCTATTGAGCCACGGCGCCGGCCATAATTAAAAATAAATAAATAAATTCCTGGTAGAATTCAGATTCCTGGTTCTTAGTAAGTGATCTTTACCTATTAAAGCTTTTAAGGCCAGCGCCATGGCTCACTAGGCTAATCCTCCGCCTGCAGCACAGGCACACCAGGTTCTAGTCCCAGTCGGGGCACCGGAGTCTGCTCCTCTTCCAGTCCAGCTCTCTGCTGTGGCCTGGGAAGGCAGTGGAGGATGGCCCAAGTGCTTGGGCCCTGCACCCGCATGGGAGATCAGGAGAAGCACCTGGCTCCTGGCTTCAGATCAGCACAGCGGCCATTTGGGGGGTGAGCCAACAGAAAAGGAAGACCTTTCTCTCTCTCTCTCTCTCTCTCACTCTCTCTCTCACTCTCTCTCTCACTCTCACTGTCTACTCTGCCTTTAAAAAAAAAAAGCTTTCAAAAATTTCCTTTCTGATATTTTTAAATTTCACCATAATGTATCTAGAGATTTCTTTGAACAAATATTTTCAATCAGAAGTTGAGAAAATTATGGTCATCATTTGCTAAAAAATTTTCTCTTTAATACATTTTTACTACCTTTCTAATTATACAATAAAACATTACTAATACAATCCTCTCAATGTTTTCTGTCCCATATTCTAACTTTATCTATCTGAAGCCTTTTGGGAGAATTTCTTGATTTGATCCCCCAACTCATTGTTTATTCTTCAACAGTATGCATTTTGGAATTCATCTTGATTAGTGAGCTTTTTTATTTCAGTCACTCCATTTTCCTGTACATCATGTAAAACCAGATTTAATAGGCTGATGTCACTAATAAACATCTCACTCCAACAAAGTCCTCGGGATCGAGGCAGTGAGGTCGGGCTGAGGAAGTGTGCAGAGGCTGGGGGGCTGTGGCATCTCGACTGTCCTCCTTCAATCCTGCCAGATGTGATTCCGCCTGGATGTCACCCCATCACCAGGCCCAGAGGACTTTTCATTTTCTGTTCTGTAGTGACAAAGTGTCCGTACAAGGCCGCCAGGTTGGTGGAGAGAACACAACACCAGATAGAAGGCTTCCCTAACCTCTCTGTATCAGTGGCACTGGGGTGCCGTTCGCGTCCAACACCAGAACTCAGATACCTTTGGAGTTCCACCTTGATTTCTCAGCTTTACTGAAGATTTCCTTTCTTCTTCTCTGGCTTTTCTGAGCTGGATGTGTGTAAGGGGACGTCTGCTCAGGCTATTTTGCCATAGTTTTGGAAATGGAAAAAAAGGATAGCTCTAAGTCAAAATGCAGAGCAGACGCTGTCTTACAGATCTGAATCTGGCAAAACGTTGTAGATGTTTCTTGAGATTTGGTTATCAGATTGGAATTTGGTTATCCGATATAAGTCTAACTATTTTTTAAAATAATTTCAGGGACATTAAATGTGATTAGGAAAGTCGCCTTTGGTAGGTATGAGTGACCCATCACTAAAAATGCTCTTCTAAAAATCCTCATAAGAAAATGAGGGTGGAAATGAAAATAGGCTTCCTGTGTGTCCCTGCATGGAAAGCAAGAGACACAAGGGCTGGAAATTCTGGGGTCTGCAGATGTCCCATGTGTAGGAATATAGCCAGCGGGTGGGGATGAAATCTGAACTGGAAGGTGGATCGTAAAGAGTGAAGATGAAGGAGGGAGTGGACAGGGTCCAGCAGAGAGAGTGAGGAAAATGTTTAGATGAAATACAGGAGAGAGATCTTCATGTCTGTGAATACAGACTTTCAGGAAATGGAAAGAATATTTGCAGAAAAGTCACTGAGAAGATCTCTGGATAGCCTGCTGTGTAAAACCCTACAGTAAAGGGCTGCACTGTTCCTCAAGGCACCTGGAGTTACTTTCATGGTCTCATTTGCTGTACACAGGCTGCGCCCTTAAGGCTTTGGCTTCTATTGAGAATGTTGACAAATAAACCATTTATCCAGATGCAAATCAGTTTTACTCTCTTTGCTTTTCCAAGTCATCAAATCCTGAGGACTTCAGATGTATCTTTTAATACAGCATTTGCCCAAGTGGCTTAACAATTATAAACAAAAGGGGTTCTACAGTAATTTCAGATATACAAGATTGTCCAGTTTTAACATGAGTTTTTGGCACAAGATTTCTAAGAGTTTATTTTAAAAAAAAATTTTTTTTTTTGAATGGCAGAGTGACACACAAAGAGGGAGAGACAAAGAGAAAGGGATCTTACAGCTGCTGGTTCACTCCCCAAATGATTGGAACGGCGAGGAAGTGCATCTGAGTTTCCCACATTAGTTGCAGAGGCCCAACCATTTTGACCATTTTCCACTGCTTTCCCGGGTGCATTAGCAGGGAGCTAGATTGGAAGTAGTGCATCTGGGACTCAAACCAGCACCTCTGGTATGAGATGCCAGCAATGTGAGTGACAGCTTAACCTGCTGTACCACAATGCTGGCCCCTTTTAAAGATTTTTAATACACAAATGTGTACTATGATCCCCCCAGGAAGGAGACATGGTATGCCCCATTTCTCAAATTTGACCACGGAACCTTGTTCCTCAAGGAATCTAAGGTCACTACTGTTCCCTGAGTAAACATTAGGAAATATTCTGATGGATTGCCAAGCTTTGTTTTATTTTTTGCTATTTTTATGAAACGGTATCTTTCAAGATGCATTTCTCATATTACAATCTAGAAACAGTTGCTTTAACTATGAAATTGCTATCTGTCATTTCTATCAATATGCATGGTTACAGGCAATGAAGTAATTTACTCCAAATCCTTCTTTATAGGTTCTCTCTTGGTATTTGATATGGTTCATCTTATTTTCCTAGGAGCACATGTGCTCTATAGAGTAGGAATCATGGATATATCTTTCCTGAGTGATGGCCAGCACAGGGTGCAGGGCTCGCTGGGAAGTCAACATACAACAAGCATACCTTGAGTGGACAAAGGCAGTAGGAGCAGGCTTTCAAACACTTCCTTTTATATCTATATATGATAACCTAAGTAGTTTAATTCTTTAATTGTCACTCCCACACATAATGCTTTTTCTTCCTGTCCTTTTTCAACATGAAATAGTCTCTGAAAGGAAAATGGGGGCCAATAAATCTAAGGAAATATTCCTAAAGAGTCTTTCATTTGCTCCAATTTAAGGATACATCATTGGCTAACAACTTAAAACTATGCCAGCCCATCTTTTGTTTGATTCCTGCCCAGTTTACTCATTAATTGACATTTTTGCCTTTACTTTTTCATGGCTGCATTTTCCTCAAATGAAAAATACAGTATCTTCCAAACACTTTTTTTTTTTTGCCTTACAAATCAGAGAAAATTTCCCTATCATCTCATTCCAAAAGCACTTGGCAGGTAAACTCTGTTATCATATCCTTATGGATGAAGGTCCTTAGCTTAGTCTAATGGTGTTTTTGCCAAGTAAACAATTTGCAGTCTATTATTTCCACTGGAAAGTCCCTTTTCCAAATTGAAGAATTTCATAATAAAAAAAGACCACTGATCAGAGAAATCCCAAGTTGTTCTTAGTGTTGGAATTTGGGGTTTGTAACTTAATAATGGGGTCACTGTTCATGCAACCAAGTTGATGATACCAATACATCAAATTTATCATGGAAAGCTTAGGACAAAGTAGTTCTGTCAGCTATACCATTGTTCCTTTTCCCCTTGTATGCCTGTTCCCTCCTCCATCTCCCTGATCTCTCAAACCATTGGTCCCTCTGCATGAACTTCTGCTATTTCCTCAGCCTTAGACATGTCCCTGAACTTGTTCTTTTTTTTAAGATTTATTTTTATTTATTTGAAAGACAGAGTTACAGAAAGAGAGAGAGAGAGCGAGAGAGGTGAGAGAGGTCTTCCATCCGCTGGTTCACTCCCCAGATGGCCGCCACAGCTGGAGCTGCACCAATTTGAAGCCAGGAGCCGGAGCTTCTTCCAGGTCTCCCATGCGGGTGCAGGGGCCCAAGGACTTGGGCCATCTTCTACTGCTTTCTCAGGCCATAACAGAGAGCTGGATTGGAAGGGGAGCAGCCGGGACTAGAACTGGTGCCCATATGGGATGCCAGCACTTCAGGCCAAGACTAACCCACTGTGCCACAGCACTAGCACCTCCCCCAACATGATTTTTATCATTGCTGCTGCTTATCAACACTTTTTGCTGGATTTTTTCAATTTTTTCTTTCTAAACCCCTATAACTATACGTAGACTTCCTCTCTTCTGAAGTCTCTTAATTAGCTGACTTCCCTTCTCCCACCAGAACCTAAAACAAAGCCAAGAGACATGGTTGGCACATTTCTCACTGAAGCTTCTAGATCATAGCTCCAAAGTACCTTTTCAATAATCCCATTTTCTTCACCACATTTTCTTCCAACATTCTATAGTTGTCTCCATCAGTGTCAGATCAATATCTCACTTTCCTACATGTCAGCTTCATTATTTTCATCCCTACACCGTGTGGATTGAGAACAGTGTCAAAGTTGACCATCCTACCAACAGCCTAGACTCAGCTTCTCAGAACTTTTCTCTTTCAATTCTAATCCACATTCCCTTTGAATGCCTCCCCACAACACACACACACACACACACACACGTACACATACACTCACTCGCTCACACATGCTCTCACATATACACGCAAATAATGCCTTTTGAGGTTCATATCGCATTGACAAGCTCTAAGATCTTGTAATGGGCTATCAAATAAGCTAAACCCAGTAGAAGTGAAAATATAAATTGGATTAATGTTTAATTCATGCCAGTTTCTTTGACTCCATTGAGCTCATTCAGTCTTCTCCATCCCCAAATGAAATAATGAAATTTAATGCAATTCCAATGATTTTTCTAGTTATTCCCAGGTGTTAATAGGTTTATGTTTGACTTAGTAAAAAGAAAATCAGTTAAATATAAGTAAAAACTTTTTCGATCCATTCAAACATTTTCTCCCTCCCCCCAAGTTTTGGCTGCCTCCCTCTACCTCCTCTTCCTGTTATTGGTTAATTAACCATTTATTCTGGCACCTAGAGAAGATGAGAGGGGTAAAAGGGAAAAATTCAAGGAAAACTTTCATGACACTGGTGCTAGTTTATGTTGTATGACCATATCCTAGCTCTTTTTCTCTTGAATGCTTTTGTGGGTTTTCAGGAGACCCATCTACATTGTTTTAACAAATGTGATGTCTCCTTCTGATGGCCACATGTAGCTCTCAGTACCTGAGTTTCCGTAGTCTCCCAGTTTGACCTTCTAACCCTTCCCAATAGGACTATTTGGCAAAGACCCTTTAAGACAACTCAAGAAGAGCTACTATAACACAATACAAAAACACAATTTTTTAAATAGACTGATTGATTTTAAAGAATTTCTCCAAAGAAGATATGTAAATCTCCATTGTATCAAAACAAATCAGTTGTTTCATTTCTGAGTTTCACCTTTGAGTTTTATCTTTGTACCTGAATGGAAAAGAAAATCCCATTGTTCATCTCTGCCTTCAATCTACAGTACCTGGTAAGCTTCTGGTATACAGAGAAGATCTTGTTGGCAGCATAGAATTCACATTTGAGAGTTATTAAAGAATAACTTTATAGTGGAGAAAATGACAAATACTATCCCAGGTAGGTGCTCAAGGTCAACATGAGCAGTCATAAGTTGTTCACGATATGGATCCTTCATATCATGTGATAAAAATGGCCTCCTAGCAATGTGATCTTCCTCCCAAAAATGCTTAAGCACAGTCTAATCTTGAGAGAAACCCCAAATAAGGGACATTTATGAATACCTAACCAGTACTTCTCCAACACTGCCAAAATAATAAAAAACAACAAAAGTTTTATAAACCGTACCACTAAGGGGAGCCTAAACAGAAATGACAAATAAATACACTCCTGGAAAAGAAAAGAGGCATCAGGTAGAGAGAATAAATAAACAAATGTGAATAAATGATAAATTTAAGGTGGCAATAATACATCAATTTTGGCTTATTAATTGTAAAAAGGCTTCATACTAATGTTAATAAGGAAAATAGTTATATGTAAATTTGATACCCATAGTGGTCTAAAATTTCTCTAGGACATATTCAGTCCAGCAGTTAAGACACCCACCCATGTCCCATATCAGAGTACAGGAGTTCAGTATCAAGCTCCAACTCCTGACTCCAGCATTCTGCTAATGCAGACTTGGGGAGACAATAGTGATGGCTCAACTAAGTTAGTTCCTGCCATCCATGAGAGAGACTTGGCCTGAGTTCCTGCTTCCCAGCTTTGCACGTCCCAGCCATTGCAGGCATTTAGAGAATGAACCAGTGGATGACAATCTCTTTCCCTCCTCCCCCTCTTTCTCCCTCTCCCTCTCAAATAAAAAAATGTTTAAATTGTTCTAAACTAAAATCTTATTAAAAAATAAAGAGAAATGATACTTGCTTGCTCCAGTGGAGACCCTTAGTCCATTATTAGAGAAAATACATATCGGCCGGCGCTGCGGCTCAATAGGCTAATCCTCCACCTAGCGGCACCAGCACACCGGGTTCTAGTCCTGGTCGGGGCACCGGATTCTGTCCCGGTTGCCCCTCTTCCAGGCCAGCTCTCTGCTGTGGCCTGGGAGTGCAGTGGAGAATGGCCCAAGTTCTTGGGCCCTGCACCCCATGGGAGACCAGGAGAAGCACCTGGCTCCTGCCTTCAGATCAGTGCGGTGCACCTGCCGCAGCGCACCGGCCGCAGTGGCCATTGGAAGGTGAACCAACAGCAAAAGGAAGACCTTTCTCTCAGTCTCTCTCTCTCACTGTCCACTCTGCCTGTCAAAAAAAAAAAAATACATATCAATGATTTTTTATGAACCTCCTTGCTGTAATAAGGTCCTTGACTCAAGCAATGATACTACCTTATAAGTAAGATTGTTTCAGGACAAGCTTCTTTTCATTTCTTAGTAATTAAGTGCCCTTAGTAGTACCCTTTCCTCACACTCCAAAGTGGTGAATCCCTGAGTTACACTGAACTTGAACAGATAGTGAATTCATCTTGGATCCCTAGACTGGCATGTTACTGGCTGAAACCCAGTAGTATGTAATGCATTAACGCTTTGATCTTCCTAGAAAAATATTTCTTAACATAAGATGTTGAGATAATATAATAATATTCTTATATTCTATATTAAATATCACATATCAGAGAAAATATATGATATTTGTCTTTTTTGGGACTGGCTTATTGTACTAAGTATAATGGTTTCCATTTGCATTCATTTTATTGCAAAAGATGGGATTTCATTATTTTTTATGGCTGAGAAGTACTCCATAGTGTATATATACCACATTTTCTTTATCCATTTATCAGTTGATGGACATCTGGGTTGATTCCATATCTTAGTTATTGAGAATTGAACTGCAATAAACATGGTGGGGATCAAATAACTTTCATATGCTGATTTCATTCATTTGGGTAAATTCCCAGGAGTGGGATAGCTAGGTCACATGGTAGACCTATTTTCAGATTTCTGAGGTATCTCCATACTGTCTTCCATAACGGCTGTACTAGTTTAAATTCCCACCAACAATGTATTAAGGTAACTCTTCCCCCACATATTTACCAGCATTTATTGTTTTTTTTTTTTTTATTTTTGGATGATAGCCATTCTAACTAGGATGAGGTAAAACCTCATTGTGGTTTAGATTTCCATTTCCCTAATGGTTAGTGACCCTGAGCATTTTTTCATGTGTCTGTTGGCCATTTGTATTTCATCCTTTGAAAAATGCCAGTTCAATTTCTTTACCCATTTCTTAACTGTACTGTTTTGTTGTTGAGTTCCTTTAGCCCTTTTCAGATTCTGGATATTAAACCCTTACCAGTTGTGTAGTTTGTAAATATTTTCTCCCATTCTATCAGTTACCTCTTCACTTTGTTGAGTGTTTCCTTTGCAGTGAACAACCTTCTAAGCTTGATGTAATCTCATTTGTATACTTTTGCTTTTATTGCCTTTTTTTTTTTTTTTTGGAGTCTTTTCCAAGTTTGGCAGTTTAACTGTCATTAGGAGTGTGGTAACAATAAAGACATTGTTCATGCTACCCATTTGACAGATAGCAAACCAAAACCTGCTATGCCCAGGCCCTCTCCTGAGCACTGTGAATATAGTGGGAGAGTGAGGGCCAAACAGATGCAGGCTCTGGCCCCTTGGTGCAGGATGACATCAAGCAAGTGAACTTATGTCAGATTATGTAACCAGTTTGAGCAGTCTCAACAACTTGGGCAAGAACATAGAACTCTATTTTTCCAGTAAATATATTAACTCTGCTCTGCTAATCCTCCTTGTCACTGGGCATCAAGACCCCTAATATGACCTAGTCTACAATGTGCTGTTCCTTTCACTTAGTAAAACATAATGTTTTGCTTCTTGGGGCTCAGTTCTGCTTATTTTTAAGTTTCAGGCCATTATTTGATCAAGTCTCCTCTTTCCTCCAAGCCTTGGAACTTCCAGCTTCCTGGAGTTTGGGTGGGGTGTGGTTGACTCTTTATATCACACCCCCATCTTCCTCAGTTTCCTTCCTTCTAGGCCAAACCCACAAGGGAAGAGAGAAAGTCACCTGTTGTGCGACATCCCAGGCAAGGTTGATGTTGGCCCCTTTGTCTTCATAATTGCCACTGAGCCATAAGAGACCCACCACAGACATGCTATGGGGTCCAGTGCCTCCACAGGCCTATTGAAAGGAGTTAATTCCAAGTAGCTTCCCTAGTTTGGGGGTCTCTTGAAAGACTCAGACCCCCATCTTCTCACAGGTGGCCCCATCTCATGATCCTCTGTTATGTTGTCCCCTTTGCATACCATCAACGCTGCAACCCCAATTCTGTACTATGATCCATGACTCCAACTCTGGAGTATAGAGGCATGAGTCAGGTCCACTTTCTGTATCCGCCCAGAAACACACATTTCCTACCTACGTGGCATTAGTGTACTACCTTTCATCAGGCCTCTTTCCTGATCCATCCCCCTCATAGGTAGAAGCAGGTCAAACCAGGCCAGAGGCAGAAAATATATCACACTAGGAAAGATTTGGGATTCAGACACACTCTTCACTAGCTTGCCACTGTCTTACTCACCACACTCCACTTCTTGTGCTTCAGAGAACTAACCCAGCTTTCCCCTACCCTACCAGGATACTAGAGGAACATATTTCCTGCTGCTGCCTTCAATGGTCATTTGGTAGATCAGCAATTTAAGCAGTAGCCCATTCCCCAGTTAGCAGGCCCCCAGACAGGAAATGGGGGAAATCACCAGTGAAATGTATTTTAAATGCATATGAAAATAGAACCTAAGCAATCAAGGTACAGAGTTATCTGTTTTGCAGTATGTAATTATTAAAGCTGAACCTATGCCTCACCTGTGACCCAGCAATTCCACTCCCGGGCATATACTCAACACATACATGAGTACATATGAATCTCAAATGTACAACTGGGTTCATAGCAATGTTTGTCATAGTCACCAAACATTGGAAAGAGATATAATAGAACCCCCAAATAAATCGTGGTGTTCACATAAAGGAATACTTTGTAACAGAGAACAGAAGCAGACTCCTGCTATATGTGACATATATTGAGGGAAAGGAGGCAGAAAGAAAATATATGTAACATATGACACTATATGTGATATTCAAAAGTAGGTGACACCAAATGATGGTTGCCATTGTTAGGAGAGTGGTTACTCTTGGGGAGAAGGCGGGTATAATGTTGGGAGAGTGGGGTGCTACAAGTGTTCTATGTCTTGATACAAATGTGTTAATTGAGCTTGAAATTTATAATCTAGATGGTTTTCTATTAGGTAGCTGAATCCCATTTTTAAAAATATTACCAAAAAGACAATGCACGTCTAAAAAAATAGTTGGCAGTTATTATATAAAGACTATACTGATTTAACATGTGCAGCTTCAGAAGTTAGTGCTAACATATCCCCCAGTGAAGCTTAAGTTTTCATTTAGAGCAAACTGCTAAGTTATTTCACTTTTTTCAATTCCAAGTGTTCTTTGCATGTTCAAAAATGAGGTGAGAATTGTCAGTGTGTTGGCTCCATTAGCAGAAGAACTTCTCAAAGTGTTGAGTGATGCCGATTTTATAGCAAAGTCTTCTAGTGTTTGAAAGAAAAGGGGTAAGTCCAAGAATAGCTCATTGTTTTCATCTGCCACAGGAAATTAAAGTTGGAAGTTCATTCCAAGAGCTCTTATTGTAAATACTACTGTATATTCAGTCTAAAATTTCAACACTGAAGATAAACTTGGTTTTTATAGTTATAATATTTTTATTGAATGTATACAAGTAAATGGTATTTTACTGCAAACAGAACTATTTTATAGATCTACCAATATAACAAAACAAATATGTTGCATAAATTCCAAAAAATCTATCATTTTAATTATTTTCACTTCATCCTCAAAAATATCCTAGTTGAGTTAGATATTAAACACAAGTTAAGGTATGCAGTCTCACTACCCATGTCAAGTAGTTCAAACATCCAACTAACCCTTCCCTGCTGAAGTAAGCCCTCCTCCTGCTCCCGCTCCAGGCAGAATGAAGCACTCAAAGCTATGTGTGATGGTAGAGCCTGAGATGAGAGTAGGGAAAGAACATACAAACTTCCATGACTTCACTATGTTGTTTCTTACTTGAAAAGTACAGGCCCATTTGGGAAACTAGTTTCTCTGCTGTAGCAGAATGATGAAGGGGAAGGAGGTGGGAAGGAGGTGATGTTGGAAAACTCCCTGGTTTGCAAAATGTGGCCCTCATCAAAAAGCTGGAGGCTTATCCTGCAGTCAGAGGGAAATCTAAGAAGTTTCCATTGAAGGGAGAGACCAGATCCTGCTGAGGCATTAAAGAAAACAAATTCCAGCAACTGCAAAGAATATATTAGCAAGGATAGAAGAAGCCAGGAGATGAGTTGGTTTAGCTCAACAGGTATCATCCGGGATGAGGAGTCTTCAAAAAGCTCATGGGAATGCAGATTATTAAGAAACTATGCGTGGACTTCAAAAATATTTGCACCAAAATAAACTGATCTCTTAATTCCATTTTTATGATCTTTTTAAAGTATTCCTATATTTTCTTTTTAAAAAAGATTTACTTATTTATTTGAAAGTCAAAGTTACACAAAGAAGGAGAGGCAGAGAGAGAGAGAGAGGTCTTCCATCTGGCTGGTTCACTCCCCAGTGGGCTGCAATGGCCAGAGCTGTGCTGATCCAAAGCCAGGAACTTCTTCCAGGTCTCCCACGCATGTGCAGGGGCTCAAGCACTTGGGCCATCCTCTACTGCTTTCTCAGGCTATGCCAGAGCTGGATTGGAAGTGGAGCAGCCAAGACTCAAATCAACGCCCATATGGGATGCCAGCACTGTAGGCAGCAGCTTTACCCACTATGCCACAGTGCCAGACCCAGTACTCCCGTATTTTCATAAAAATGTCCTAAATTTGGAAGGAGTGAATTTAAGAGATGTTTTCTGAGGTAAAATTACTAGGACTTGCTAACTGATAGGTAATGAGTTTCACTGAATAGCAATTTGAAAAAGCAAATGTAATTCACCTAGCTTGGAGTCTGGACATGGTAAGAATCCAATAAGTACTCATTTCCCCACCTCTTCAAAGTGCTTGTGCTTTACAACTAGCATTCTTGACTTGGCTGTGGGAATAAGTAAGGCTCCTCTTTCGAAAAAAACAAATTCATAATTTCATCAGAAAAATGTAAATAGAATGAAACCACTTTATAAAGCTTCTGGTAGTATCTGATGAAATTTGACCATGTTAAACAAAATTGAGGATATCCATACCCTTAGACTCTGCAAGTACATTTGTGATACGATAGAACCGCACTTGAAGTACAAAGAGCCATTAGAGAAATTCTCACATTATGAGAATTTTATACCATGGGTGTTGACTGCAGCATGATTCATAATTGTGTAAAATTGAACCTGAAATATGTATCAAGAGGAAATCAGTAATATAATGGTATGTGATACAGTATTTAACAGCACTGTTGGTGACATTAAGCAAAAACAAAAATAATTGCAGAGGAATATAGTATGATGCCCATCTTAAAACGGTTTGAAGCCTATTAAACAATAATGTCTAGTAAATAAGAGAAGAGGGGAGCACAGTGGTCTTAACTATACTTACAACATTCAAGTTCTTTGAAAATAATTTCAGCAGATATGGAACAATGTTAGGATATTTTTAAAAGATTTTTTTAAACTTTTATTTAATGAATATACATTTCCAAAGTACAGCTTATGGATTACAATGGCTTCCCCTCCATAACGTCCCTCCCACCCACAACCCTCCCCTTTCCCACTCCCTCTCCCCTTCCATTCACATGAGGATTCATTTTCGATTCTCTTTACATACAGAAGATCAGCTTAGTATACATTAAGTAAAGATTTCAACAGTTTGCTCCCACACAGAAACATAAAGTGAAAAATAATAGATGATTTTTTAAATGATGATGAAATCAGATCAGACCTATTGTCATGTTTAATCCCAGTGAGAGTCAAGCTGGGAATTGATAATTTCTAAAAGATTTTTTTAAAGATTTATTTGAAAGAGTTACACAGAGAGAGAAGGAGAGGCAGAGAGAGGTCTTCCATCCACTGGTTCACTCCTCAACTGACTGCAATGGCTGGAACTGTGCTGATCCAAAGCCAGGAGCCAGGAGCTTCTTCTGGGTCTCCCACCCACATGGATGCAGGGGCCCAAGGACTTGGGCCATCCTTTACTGCTTTCCCAGGCCATAGCAGAGAGCTGGATTGTGATACTTGAACCAGCGCCCAAATGGGATACTGGCACTGCAGGCCAGGGCTTTAACCCACTATGCCACAGCCCCAGCCCCAACAATGTTAGGATTTGATAGAGGTGTGTACTCTGGTATTCAAAATTATTCTCATTTGAAATAGTTTGCAATAAAAATAAAAATGCAGTGAAGAGTCAGAGGTCTGTTGTCCTCTAAGCTCCAGAATAATATTGTGCCTGGTGTTTGCTAAAGACTTCAGAATAGAGACTAGATCACATCTTTAACCTTGAATGACCTCCATAGAAGCAGAAACCACACTGGTGGACTAGACAAGGAATTCTGAGAAATGGGTCTTAGTTTTGGTTCTTATTTTGAGCAATTCATTTTATTCTGCTCTCATTTCCTTTACCACTATACAGGTAATAGCCTAAATCTTACAGCAAACCGTAAAACTCATAACAAGGCTAGCAACCATGTTTCACTGTGAGCTAGGGACTCAAGTAAGCAGTTTAATTAGGAGGATTAAATGAGACAAGGCATTCATGTCCTGTTGTTATCTCTCTGCCTCAGCAAACTGGGGTTTAAAGATATTAAATAAATTGCCAATGACACACAGAGCAGGGATCTTCAGCCAGATACATCTGTCACTTTGAGATTCCAAAGAGCATGCAGGGTCTTAAGACTGGATCCAAGATTCTTACTAGGTCAGATCCATTGTATTCTGTCTTTTCTAGGATTCTGAGTAGTATGGCCACATAAGTTATCCTACAAAGTGAAACACTATGAAAGTGAAAGGGGGTACTATTAATGATTACTCCAGGATCACAGGCATAAAGCAGGACTGTCCCAGACAAGCCAGAAGATGCAGTCACCATAGTTCTGACTCTTTAGCAAACAAATTCCAGCCGCCTTTTGAGAGAGACCATACAAGGACAGCGGTTTTCTTGTAGTAAACAGCAGATTCATTTAGATTCCCAGTCTCAGGTTCTGTGTGCTCTTAGCACCAGAAGTCCTCCTAACCCAGCTGGCAGAAATCAGTGGCTGAAGTGGTGCTTTCCGATGGTCTTCATACACAGCTGTCACCCACAGAGGGACACAACAGCTGCCCCGGAGTCCTTCCAGGGTTTATCCCTTATTGCCCTATTTGCATTCTGGAGCAGTTTCTTCCTCCTCCTTTGCTGAAGCATTTACAGAAATCCTGTCTGCAAAGAGACGCTCACTGCTGCAGTAAGAATGGGATGATGTTGCCCTCTGGTGTTGCAGAGGAGGCAGTGAGCAGCGGCATAGGCTTGGTCAGGGTCGTGTGTTAGCTCTCAGCAAGTGTGTGCATGGACGCATCTTCCCATTTAATCCTTACAAGCACTTTGCACAGTTCCCTCTTAGAGTCCTTATTTTTATTAGTGCTCAGACATGTTGAGAACTTTATTCAAGATCAGCCAGTAAGGAAATGAATTGAGGCAAACTCAGATCTCTTTAGCATTAAAGCCCATAGTCTTTCCTTATATCTTTCTGTAGACCATGCAAAACCTGGGTCTTTGAAAGTTCAAAATCCACAAGCATACTTCAGAAAGTTCATGGGAAACTGAACTGAAAGATGCTTTTTGATATAGAACTTTTCTGAAATCCAGGCATAGTTTTTTCATAATATGCAGTTTTAATGAACTTTAAAAAAAAAAAAAACGCATGTGTATGGATTGCAAAAACTTTTACACTTATACTTTAATTCCATTTTCCACAAAATCTTTGAACTACCCACATATTTATTTAGCATGTATTTTATGCAGGAAATTGAATATAAAGATAGGTTGACTTTCTAAGCCATCTTACATTACAATCATGGTGTTAGCTAATTCCTCAGTCCACCATAAATTTCAAACATTGATAACACCCTTCACAGTGCTCCACTAAGAAAAGACTCTCCAAGCATTTGCAGGATTTGGACTGCAATAGATGTCAGCCACTGTCCTTGATGAGAGTTTAATTCCAAGAGATTAATCTCTTCTTCCAACTTGACAGCATACCATTGTAACCTCTTCCTGCACAAACTAGCTCTGTGTTCAAGTAAACATCCGATAGCCTGGCAGAAAGAGCACTTTCTAACCCACGTTCACGCCTGGTGAAAGTATGTGACAGCAGTCCCTGGCACTGGGAGAGGAGCTGGAGGAATGGCCTCTCTCCATAACTCCGGAGCTGAGGCTGTCTGGACCGTGTTCTGCCATGCTTGTCTCTGTCTCCCATAGCTTCTCCATGTCCCTCCTCCATATTCGGCAGTTACTGTGTTCTACCCTAGTTCCATCTACCCTCTCATTCAATTGCTCCCTAAATAGAACCTTTCTGCTTTTTCCTTTCCCTAAATGGCTTTCCCTGATCCTGACTCTGGCATGTCCTCTGTTTTCAGGAAAATGTGGCTAACCTCCTGACCTCTAATTCTGCTACAGCCCAGCTGTCTTCCCACAGGCCTACATTAACCCTGTTTAAGCAACTCTAGAAATTCTTGGCATGCTCACTCAGCAGCATCATTAGCAGCAGCACCATCTGCTAGGAGTTTAACCCCTGGCTCCCTGGACTTTAATTGTGGAAGTAGATTATAAAGCCCAGCTTCCACATGTAGCTAGGTGTAAGTCACACAATATGTAAATGTTCTTCTGTAATCCCACTCATTCTAAGTGTTTGCAAAGTTTTGGTATTGAAAATTTGGTATTGGTACATTTGTGTTAGTCTCAGTGATACATGATAGCTAAATATTAGAAGTAATTTGAATATTCAATAACTATAAAATTTAGCTATGTGATAGTACAAACAAATGTTTTCATTGGTTTCACGATATTCTGTGGTTTTGCAATACATTCATTGATCTAGAGAAATAGTTAAGTTATGTGGAAAACACAGGATATAATAATGAATTAAACATAAGTAGCTATTTTGAAAGGTTTTCATTCAACCATTTTTAACACCTATATTTTTTAAAACATAAAAAAGAGCTACTATTAGCTTTAAAAACACATTTATATATTCATAGTAGTAGCAAATCAATGCAATGTGATCACTCTGCTTGGAGCACAGCAATGTTACCAATACAAAGCCACAGCTAGCAGCAGGGATAAATCACAGCATTGCTTCCACCCATTCCTGGAACTCTTTCTTCTCGTGCCAACTCTTCAACACTACCACATACAAAAGCAGCGCTTTCATTTCTGTCTTTTCTCCACTCTCTCTTCTCAAAGTCCTCCCAGACCCTCTGCATGGCACCTTTCTGAGTCACAGCTAATGGGAACAGAAGAGTGAATCGAGCAAACACTTTTCTCATTTCCTTCTTTTCACCAAGCTTTCCTCCTTGCACCTCTAAAAAGACACAAGTCCCTGTCACTAGAGAAAAGTTGGTGATGCATGAGCACCTGATTCCAGCGGAAAGTGATAGCCCCACCACTGTAGCTCCAGACAAGCAACATCAGAACTTTGTGTACTGGTTGCCCTAATTATAGAAAATGGGCAAAAAAGAAGTGTGTTTTATTTTGAATTTAAAAAAACACTAACAGATGCATTTAAATTGTCCATATATATAGGGTGCTATGTGATGTCCCAGTACATTGTGTACTCTCCAGTCAGGGTTAGTGTATCTATGTCTTCAAACATTTGACATTTCCTTAGGGTGAAAACATGCCCCAATCCTGTCTTCTAGTTTGTTTGTTTTTCTATCTACACATATAGGGTACAATAACATTATCTATAGCCACCCAACTGTGCAATAGAAACCCAGAACTTCTTACTCCCATCTAGCTATAACCTATTACCCATTAATCAACTTTTCCCTATTCCCCCAACCTCCTTTGCTCCCCTCTGATACCCACCATTACTCTTAGTTCTGTTGGATCCCCCTTTCTTAGACTACACATAGCAGTGAGAATATGTGATATCTGTCTTTCTATGCTGGACTTACTTCACATGATGACACCCAGACACCGTAATCCAAGGCAATGTAGGGCCTTTGGCATACAGACTGGCAGTGTTTCTTATTTCTTTCTCTGGCATTAGTTTTCAGACTATGGCAAGAGTTACGGAGAGCCCACATGACATACCACTTGTCCCCCCAGACAGCTGAGTATTTCCACAAGTGGACAATGGCATCTACTTAGAGGGGTTTCTTTAATATGTATTCAGAGAGCAGGTGCTCAAAACATGTTCAGTCCTGTTAAACAAAGAGGCTATTTCCAGTAAATTTTTTTTCTCTGTATTCAGAATGTAATCAGGGCAGAGAATACCTCTATACAACATTAGAGAAAAAGGGCGAGTCATTACAAGTCTCCAGCTAAGCCCATTCTTTGTGCCTTGGAATCTGCACAGGATTAGAAACAGAAGTTCAGATTCAATTAATTCCTTTATACTTTTCCCATTTTTATGAATTCCCACACTTGATTATATATCGTCATCCTTATTCTATTATAAGCACAAACATATACCACCTTCTAGCTGTGTATTCAGTACCTGGATATCCACAAGATGGAAGAAGTTCAATTTGAGAAATTCCAGAGCCTACAGTGTAAACAGAGTTGACAGGCTGAGTTGATTACTGAATTTAGAGTAAGTTCCTTGTAATAGACTGCCAGTGGCCCTTTGTAGAACTTACATTGGTAATAATGGATCTGTACAGAATAAAAAGGAGAGGAGAAAAATATGAGTTATTAAGTCCTAGTGCCCGTTCACTTGTACTGTCTGACTGGCCTTCACTGCAATCTTTTACTTACCCTATTAAGAAATACAAGAGAGGGGCTGGTGCCATGGCTCACTTGGTTAATCCTCCGCCTGTGGCACCGGCATCCCATATGGGCTCCGGTTCTAGTCCCGCTTGCTCCTCTTCTAGTCCAGCTCTCTGCTGTGGCCTGGGTAGGCAGTGGAGGATGGCCCAAGTGCTTGGGTCCTGCACCTGCATGGGAGACTGGGAAGAAGCACCTGGCTCCTGGCTTCAGATCAGCGCAGCGCCAGCTATGGCAGCCATTAAGGGAGTGAGTCAAAGGAAGGAAGACCTTTCTCTCTGTCTCTCTCTCTCACTGCCTATAACTCTACCTGTCAAATTAAAAATAATAATAATAAAAATTAAAAAAAGAAATGTAAGAGGAATAGGGCTAATGATAGAAAGATGCATTTACTTTTAAGAATAATGAAATCGGGTATTCCCAAAAATTTCCAAGGGAGTGATTAAGAAACACAAGACTAAAAACAGAGGTGAGGGTGTAAAGAGAGACATTAGAGAGGCATCCAAACAGGAATAATGGATGGAATAGTAAAAAATAAAAGGAAGCAAGTAGTGAAGATAGAAAAGGAACAAGACAGGTAAGGAAAAAGTTATTTTTCCTAAGCAATCTTCAATTCTTCTGAAAGTTATCAGAAGCCGAGAGTAAATTTTTTCAAAAGAAATGGATGGATACTGTAGAATACTATTATGTTTGAGTACTATAGGAAGGTAGAGGAAAATAAGGGCCAAGATCTTGATCCAGGAGTTGGCAGACCCTCTTTGGGTATGGGATTCACACTCCACTAAACTGCCTCTCTCCCAGGACCAGAGGATTAGAAGAGTGTTGAGAAACAATGACCACCTGACTTGACCATTTTATACATAGAGCATGTGCTGAGATACTACAAAAATTCCCCATAGAAATTTGTGAGCAATATGCTAATCAAAATTTTTTTTAAAAATGTAACTCTGTGATGAGGGAAACAAAAACTAAGAATAGACTTCCCTTTCCCTCATCATCATGCTTAGTAGCATTTTTCAAGATGAGAGAGTAAAGAACTAAATGAACTTTTACAGAATTTAAGAGGTGTAATTATGTTAAGAGCTGAGCCACTGTCCAATTATGCCAATAAATTAGCTATTACATTTCCTTCAGTCACACATTTTGTATGTATGTATGTGTATTCATACAGAGGATACACACTTTTGAAATTCTTTTGGCTTAATGCTCCACTGTGACCTTATTTCCCTATCCATAAACACATAGTATGTCTACTTGGTTTTCTCATACAGGTATTAACTTTATTAAAACAGCTGTGGCAATAGGTCTGTCTCAATTCTCCATTATATTTTATTCTTTGCATACTTTGAAGATATTTCATTCATGAATATGAACATAAATATATCAATAAAAACTCAAGATTGTATAATTATAAGTAACAGGGGCCAGTGTTGTGGTGAGGTAGGTAAAGACATTGCCTACAACACTGGTATCCCATATAGGTGATGGTCACAGATCAGGCTGCTCCACTTCCCTTCCAGCTCCCTGCTGATGGACCTGGGAAAGCAGCAGAAGATGGCCCAAGTGCTAGAGCCTGTGCACCCTTGTGGGAGACCCAGATGGAGTTCCAGCTCCTGGCTTCAGCCTGGCTCAGCTCTGGCTGCTGTGGCCATTTCAGGAGTGAACCAGCAAATTGAATATCTCTCTCCCTCTCTCTTTCCCTCTGTCTCTCCCTTTCTCTCCACAACTTTGCCTTTCAAATAAATAAAACTTGAAAAGAATTTTAATGAAAAGTGGCAGCACTGGAGGGCCAGGTAGTGGTCATCTAGCCTTATCATCTACAGAAACCAAATTTTCTCCCATGTTGTGTCCAAAAGTAATAGCAAGGAAGTCTCTGTGTGGCCAATTGTTAAACAATCCTAAAAGTTTAAAAATTCTCCTATTCTGTGTGACTTTGAGGGAGGGCAGAATTAAAGAAATGGTGGCTATTAGAAAGATTCAACAATTCCTCTCCCAAATGATAATTCCTCTCCCAAATATGTGGAGGGCTGTCATGTCTCTAAGTCTTCTTTATTGGATTTATTTAATAAGCATAGAGGACAGTGTGCAAACACAGGAAAGATACTGCCCCAGTGTAGAGCTGCAGAGTCTAGTCTTTGTTATCCTTTCCCCTCCCTGACTTATCCTATGTACTTCTTAATGGCTCTATGACTCTTATTACCCCTAAAAGTATGCCTAGGGACTGCTGTGCATTTGATAGGAAAACAAATATTAGTTAATCTCTTGCCTCCTTCACACTGAGTCTAGTATTCAGTGTCACATAGTTTATAAGTGGTGAGTTTGTAACATCAGATGTTTATGGGTCTTAACCAAAGAATGTAAAGCATTACAGTCTAAAACTGAGAAACTAGTAGTCTGGATAGCATTCAAGACTTCAGAAACAACTGCTTCACAAATTGTATTGGGGAGAAACCCAATCTGAAGGGTTAAAAAATAGTAGCATATTCTCTTTTTAAAAAATATTTATTTTATTTAATTGAAAGAGTTACAGAGAGAGGTAGAGACAGAGAGAGAGGTCTTCCATCCGCTGGTTCACTCCCCAAATGGCCAAAATGGCTGGAGCAGGGCTGATCAGAAGCCAAGAGTCAGGAGCTTCTTCCAGGTCTCCCATGTGGGTGCAGGGGCCCAAGGACTTGGGCCATCTTCTACTGCTTTCCCAGGCCATAGCAGAGAGCTGGATAGGAAGTGGAGCAGCTGGGACTAGAACCAGCACCCATATGGGATGCTGGCACTGCAGGCCAGGGCTTTAACCTGCTGTGCCACAGCGCCAGCCCCAAGTAGCATATTCTTATGCTATCAGCCCCTCCAGCAAATCTTTTTCATTTTTTCAAAAGATTTGTTTTTACTTATTTGAGAGCAAGCGCGCAAGAGTGCGAGAGCGAGCGCTTGCTTCCATCTGTTAGTTCACTCCCAAAATGTCCACAACAGCCAAGGCTGGACCAGGTGGAAGCCAGGAGCCAGAAACTCCACCAGGGTTTCCCACATGGATGGCAGTGGCTCAAATGCTTGGACCACCTTCTGCTGCTTTCCCAAGTGCATTAACAAAGAGCTGGATTGGAAGTGGAGCAGCTGGGATTCACACTACACTCTGATATGGGATAAGAGCATTACAAGTAGCAGCTCAGGCATCTGCACCACAGGGCTAGTCCCCCTAGAAAATCTTTCCTCCTTCCACTGGGGAAAAAGCGGAAAGCACTCCATGGATCATTGGGTCAATGTCTATATCTAACTTCCTAACCACAGGGTAGAGACTTTGCATATTCAAAACATAATGTTCCGGTGTTTCTCTCTTTTAAAAGCTTGATATAGAATATAAAGCATCTAGCAAATTAATGATAAAACTACTACCCAAACGGTACTCTATACTTTGTGTGTCTGTGTGGGTTCAGTCTGTTGAAATCTTTACTTAGTATATACTAAGTTGATCTTCTGTATATAAAGATAATTGAAAAAAAATTGTGATGAAGAATGGGATGAGAGAGGGAGTGGGTGATGGGATGGTTGCAGGTGCGAGGGAGGTTATGGGGGGTAAAGCCGCTATAATTCAAAAGTTGTACTTTGGAAATTTATATTTATTAAATAAAAGTTAAAAAATGAAAGTCACAAAATATTTTTTAAAAAGAATATAAAGCATCTAAACCTCAACTTTACAAATTTATCTGACTTTTTGTGTGTACAGTCCACAAACTATTAATGGCATAATGCAAAAAGTGTGCCAAGAGTATTCTTGGCTTAAAATAAGACTCTGAGAAAAGGAGGGTTCCCTTTATCAACTACAGAAATTTTTTTTTTCACAGGCAGAGTGGATAGTGAGAGAGACAGAGAAAGGTCTTCCTTTTGCCATTGGTTCACCCTCCAATGGCCGCCACGGCTGGCGTGCTGCAGCCGGCGCACCGCCCAATCCGTAGTCAGGAGCCAGGTGCTTCTTCTGGTCTCCCATGGGGTGCAGGGCCCAAGGACCTGAGCCATCCTCCACTGCACTCCCGGGCCACAACAGAGAGCTGGCCTGGAAGAGGGGCAACCGGGACAGAATCTGGCACCCTGACCAGGACTAGAACCCGGTGTGCCAGCGCCGCTAGGTGGAGGATTAGGCTATTGAGCCGCGGCGCCAGCCAGAATATTTTATAGATGTGAAAATACTAAAAATACAGTTTAAAGTTTCAGCAGAAATAAATGGCTCAAGGCATGATTCATTGCTTTCCTCTCCACTTGTTTAGTACCTCATTTTCATACATCATTGTGGTCTACTAAATTTAGAAAATCTTGGCTATGTATTTGCAAGTCACTAAGGAAAGTGATGCTTACAGGGGTGAAAATGTATGTTGTTCTTTGCACTTCAGAATAGGGAATGTACTTAGATACTCTTACTTAAAAGCTTGCTACTTTAAGTAACTGCATGCCCCTTATAAGAAGATATCTATAATGGCTTCTTTTGTATACCTAGGTAGCCATACTAGAAATAATGTGAGGATTGTATCACATAGCTAGCATTCTTGCTGTTACTGTTAATGACAGATGTGTGTATATGCAAGCTCCCGTATATTTGTGAGCTTCTCTGAAGCAAGCGCTGTACTGTATCCTAAGTGTGAATCCATTCATAGCACCTAATATGTTTATAATTATAAAAAAGCCACATGTTCCCTGCGCTAGTCATTTGCCTGCTTGGTCTCAGCTTCATTCCCTTCCTTCCCTAGTTCTGCCTACATCTCGGAAGCTGCTTGCCCAGACTTCCTGGATAAGTAGCATCTGAGTCAGTCTGGTAAATGGAAAACCTCACTGGATTCTATGCAGGAGGAAGGAAATGAGCCAAGGTGCTCCTCCTTGGCCTTCTGTGCCTCAGTGGCATCTCTGAGAGTGGCTGTTTCCTACAGGATAGTCCTTGGCACGAGGAGTCTACAAAAAACTCATGAAAATGTATATTTTGAAAAACAAGAAAAGAATGGATTTCAAAATGATTTTGCATAAAAATAAACCAATCTTTTAGCTTCATTTTTCCATGAAGTTTTTAAAATTCTAGTATATTCCCATATATCACAAGATCCTCACTGAGGGGCTCCAGCAGGTACTAGATGGCTCACTTTCTGGGCTCTGGTGACATGATGTCCTGTCTTCCACCCCATCAGCCCAGAGAGCAATAGCACATTGCTGCTTTTGCTAATTCCAGGGTTGCCTCAATATCTTTCTTTTTTTTAGAAAACTTTTATTTAATATATATTTCAAAACTTTTAGATTATAGCGGTTTTCCCCCAAAAATCCCCTTCCCACCAGCAAACCATCCCATCTCCTACTCCCTCTCCCATCCCATTCTTCATTAAGATTCATTTTTAATTATCTTTATATACAGAACATAAACAATATACACTAAGTAAAGATTTCAACAGTTTGCACCCACACAGAAACACAAAGTATAAAGTACTGTTTGCATACTAGTTATACCATTAATTTGCATAGAACAGCACATTAAGGACAGAGATCCAACATGAGGAGTAAGTGCACAGTGACTCTTATTGTTGATTTAACAACTGACCACCTGAGGCTCTTGTCATGAGCTGCGAAGGCTATGGAAGCCTCTTGAGTTCACAAACTCCGACGTTATTTAGACAAGGCCATAATCAAAGTGGAAGTTCTCTCCTCCCTTTAGAGAAAGGTACCCCCTTCTTTGGCACATTCTTTCCGCTGGGATCTCACTCACAGAGATCTTCAATTCTGGTCATTTTTTGCCAGAGTATCTTGGCTTTCCATGCCTGAGAAACTCTCATGGGCTTTTTAGAAAGATCTGAATGCCCTAAGGGCTGATTCTAGGCCAGAGTGCCATTTAGCACATTTGCCATTCTATGAATCTGCTGTGTATCCCACTTCCCATCTTGGATCCTTCATTTTTAATTCTATCAATTATTATTAGCATACACTGGTCTTATTTATGTGATCCCTTTGACTCTTAATCCTATCATAATGATCAATTATGAACTAAACTGATCACTTTAACTAGTAAGATGGCATTGGTACCTGCCAACTTAACAGGATTTAGAGTCCCATGGCACATTTCTAGCTTTACCATTAGGGGTAAGTCCAAGTGAGCGTTTGCTGAACTATACTCTCCTCCCTCTCTTATTCCCAGTCTTATTTTTAACAGGGATCACTTTTCAGTTGAATTTAAACACCTAAAATAATTGTGTGCTAATTAAAGAGTTCAACCAATAGTATTAAGTAGAAAAAGAAAATACTAAAAGAATAAAATAGTAAGCTGTTCCTCAACAGTCAGGACAGGGACTGATCAAGTCAATGTTTCTCATAGTGTTAATTTCACTTCTACAGGTTTCCTTTTAGGTGCTCGGTTAGTTGTCACTGATCAGGGAGAACATACAATATTTGTCCCTTTGGGACTGGCTTATTTCACTCAGCATGATGTGCTCCAGATTCCTCCATTTAATTGCAAATGACCAGATTTCTTTTCTTTTCTTTTTTTTTTTTTTTTTTTTTTTTTTTTGCTGCTCCATAGTATTCTATAGAGTACATGTCCCATAATTTTTTTAACCAGTCTACTTTGATGGGCATTTAGTTTGATTCCAGGTCTTAGCTATTGTGAATTGAGCTGCAATAAACATTGAGGTGCAGATAGCTCTTTTATTTGCCAATTTCCCTTGGGTAAATTCTGAGGATTGAGGTGGCGGGGTCATGTGGTAGGGTTATATTCAGGTTTCTGAGAAATCTCCAAACTATCTTCCATAGTGGCTTTACCAGTTTGCATTCCCACCAACAATGGGTTAGTGTGCCTTTTTCCCCACATCCTCGCCAGCATCTGTTGTTGGTAGATTTCTGCATGTGAGCCATTCTAACCAGGGTGAGGTGAAACCTCATTGTGGTTTTGATTTGCATTTCCCTGATGGCTAGTGATCATGAACATTTTTTCATGTGTCTGTTGGATGTTTGGATTCCTCTTTTGAAAAATTGTCTATTGAGGTCCTTGGCCCATCTCTCAAGTGGGTTGTTTTGTTGTTGTGGAGTTTCTTGCTCTCTTTGTAGATTCTGGTTATTAATCCTTTATCAGTTGCATAGTTTGCAAATATTTTCTCCCATTCTATAGGTTGCCTCATTTTTCTGTTTGTTTTGCAGTACAGAAACTTCTCAATTTGATGCAATCCCAATTGTTAATTTTGGCTTTGACTGCCTGTGCCTCTGGGGTCTTTTCCAAGAAGTCTTTGCCTGTGCCTGTATCTTGCAGGGTTTCTCCAATGTTCTCTAATAATTCGATGGTGTCGGGTCATAGATTTAAATCTTTAATCCATGTTGAGTGGAGTTTTGTGTAAGTGTAAGGTAGGGGTCTTGCTTCATGCTTCTGCACGTGGAAATCCAGCTTTCCCAGCACCATTTGTTGAATAGACTGTCCTTACTCCAGGGATTGGTTTTGGATCCTTGATCAAATATGAGTTGGCTGTAGATGTTTGGATTGATTTCTGGTGTTTCTATTCTGTTCCATTGGTCTATCCATCAGTTTCTGTACCAGTGCCATGCTGTATTGATTACAACTGCCCTGTAGTATGTCCTGAAATCTGGTATTGGGATGCCTCTGGCTTTGTTTTTGTTGTACAAGATTGCTTTAGCTATTCGAGGTCTCCTGTGTCTCCATATGAATTTCAGCATCATATTTTTCAGATCTGAGAAGAATGTCTTTGGAATTTTGATTGGTATCGCATTGAATCTATAAATTGCTTTTGGGAGAATGAAAATTTTGATGATATTGATGCTTCCAATCCATGAACATGGAAGATTTTTCCATTTGTTGGTATTCTCTTCTATTTGTTTCTTTAAAGTTTTGTAATTCTCATCATAGAGATCTTTAACGTCCTTGGTTAAGTATATTCCAAGGTATTTAATATTTTTTGCAGCTATTGTGAATGAGATTAATCTTAGCAGTTCTTTCTCAGCTGAGGAATTGTCTGTGTATACAAAGGCAGTTGATTTTTCATTGATTTTATATCCTGCTACTTTGCCAAACTCCTTTATGAGTTCCAATAGTCTCTTAGTAGAGTTCTATGTATCTCCTAAATAAACATATTTTCTGCAAAGAGGGATAGTTTGACTTCTTCCTTCCCAATTTGTATCCCTTTAGTTTCTTTTGCTTGTTTAATGGCTTTGGCTAAAACTTCCAGTACTCTACTCAGTATCTTTCGTTGTGCTTTCCAGCTCTTCCATGAGTTGTGTAACCAATCCCCTGCCTAAAAGGCTTCTGGCTGCTATAGCCACAGGTTTTTTTTTCTAAAAGACTCTACAACTTTTAATCCAGGAATAGTCCCAGGAAAATGCTACTCACTATGGAACTCTTAAGAATGTGTTGTTCTTGATTTCACCATGAATGCAATGATGAGCTGCTTCTAGGTGGGAATGGGACACTAGAAGTTTGTACCATTATGTGGAATCATAATTAAAATATAAGCTCTGACACATGGTACAAGTGAAACAAAAGCTTTGGTTAAGTAACTGCTGCCCTTGGCAATTATTATAGTAATTAATGATTACATAGATGGATACTTCTTGGTGCCCTGAAGAGTATAAAAAAGATAAGCCCATGGTCTTGAACTTTTAACCCCAAATCAAGCAATGTGGTCATTTGCATAGATCTGTTGCCAAGGCCTGATGAAATAGGTTTCAAAGTTGCAAGACAGGTTAGAAATATAGTTCTACCATCAGGTACTTTCTGCTAAGGTATGGGCTCTATCAGAAAGAAGTTGTACAGCAAGAATTCTTTTTACTGTTCTGGTTTCTGGTTTGTTTTCCCTCTCTCTCTCTTTTTTCTTTATCACCAACACAGTGAAGGCGTCTCCCTGCTGTATATGAAACCTGAACCTAGACGCAGATTTTCTACAAATGGCTTAGCCTCATGTCCCCCATGAATATACATTGTGTACCCCCTTTCTGGCTGCAACACATTAGGATGAAGGGCTCTCCACACCAGACAACGGGCCTGGCATTCAGGGGATGTGCTGTGCGTGCTGGAAGGCAAGGGGCTGGCACATTGAGACTTTGTACATTGACATTTGGGCAAAGGTGGGGCTGTCAGCCCTGAACTACCCAACTCCCTAAACATTCCTTGCTAGTAAAAGCTAGTAAAAGCTGACAAGCTGTCAAAGTCAGCTTTTCATTATTATAATGGATTGCTGAGGGAGGTTAACTTTATAAGGAAAGAGGTTTATTCTGTTGGCTTAAAGTTTTGGAGTTTCACAAAGATCAGGTAGGACCTATTGGATTGGGCTCTGGTTACAGCTTTGTTTCTTTAATTTTTTATTGACATGTAACACTTGTACATTTTTATGGGCTACAATGTGATATTTTGATACATGTATTCAGCAGAAACTGGCCAAGTCAGGCAATCAGTGTTTCTGTTTGCTTTTCTCTATGTTTGGATCCTATGAGCTCCTCTCTTCCAGTTCTTTATAGAACTATAGCCGCTCTGATGTGCAATGGAACATCAGAACATATTCTAAGTGTGTTTTAGTACCTGTTATCAAATCTCCCTCCACCCACCCTCCCCCACATTTTCCAGCCGCTGGTAATCATTATTCTCACCTCAGATCCATTGTTTTACCTTCCACATAGGATAGAGAATATGTGGTATTTGTCTTTCTGTGTCTGACTTATTTCACTTAATACAATGACCTCCAGCTCCACACATTTTGCTGTCAATGTCAGGATTTCACTGTTTTATTATGTTGAATAATATCCCATGGGATATATAAACCACACATTCTATATCCATTCATTCAACAGTGGACACCTAGCTTGATTCTGTATCTGGGCTATTGTGAATAATGTGGCAGTGAATTTGGGAGTACAGGTCTCCATCTCCCTCCCCCTCCCCTTTTCCTTCTCCTACTCCCTGTCTCTCTCCCTTTCTCTATCCTCCAGATTTATCTATTTGCAAGACAGAGAGGGAGAAGCAGAGAGAGGTATCTTCCATCCACTGGCTCACTTTCCAAGTGGCCACAACAGCCAGGTCTCACTGAGGCTGAAACCATGAACTAGGAACTCCATTCTGGTCTCCCATGTGAGTCCAGGGCTACAAGCACTTTGGCCATAGTTCACTGCCTTCCCAGGCTCATTGGCAGGAAGCTGGAGCAGAAGCAGCACAGGGGTCCAGTGCTGTGGCATAGTGGGTAAAGCCACCACCTGCAGTGCCAGCATCCCATGTGGGCACTAGTTCAAGTCCCAGCTGCTCCATTTCCGATCCAGATCTCTGCTGTGGCCTGGGAAAGCAGTAGAAGATGGCCCAAGTTGTTGACCCCCTGTAAGCACGTGGGAGAACCAGAAGAAGCTTCTGGCTCCTGGCTTTGGATTGGCACAGCTCCAGCTATTGCAGCTAATTGGGGAGTGAACCAGCAGATGGAAGACCTACCTACATTCCTTCCTTCCTTCCTTCTCTTTTTCTCTTTCTTTCTTTCTCTCTTTCTTTTTCTCTCTTATTCTCTCTCTCTCTTTCTCTCTCTGCTGCTCCTTCTCTCTCTTTCAAGTAAATAAATAAATCTTTTTTAAAAAAAGAAGCAGCAGCACAACCAGGACTCAAACCAGCACTGCAATATGGGATTCCAGTGTCATGAGCTGTGGCTTAACCCACCGTGCCTCAACACCTGCCCCTCAGTATCTCTTTGATGTTTTCACTTCCTTCAGATTATAGTCCAAAATGGGATAGCTAGGTAATATACTGGATCTATTTTTAGTTTTCTGAGGAACCTCCAGTCTTTCTCCATAATGGCTGTACTGATTTGTGTTCCTGCCAACAGTGTATAAAGAAAGATTCCCCTTTCTCTACATCTTTACTAGCAGTTATTATTGACTGCTCAGTAATAGCCATTCTAATTGGAGTGAGGTGATACCTCACTGTGATTTTGATTTAAATCTCCCTAGTGACTAATAATATTGAGTGATTTTCTTTTTTCTAACTTTTATTTAATGAATATAAATTTCCAAAATACAGCTTATGGATTACAATGGCATTTTCTCCCCATAACTTCCCTCCCACCCGCAACCCTCCCCTCTCCCCTTCCATACACATCAAGATTCATTTTCAATTATCTTTATATACAGAAGATCAGTTTAGCATATATTAAGTAAAGATTTCAACAGTTTGCACCTGCACAGAAACACAAAGTGTAAAATACTGTTTGAGTACTAGTTATAGCACTAAATCACAATGTACAGCACATTTAGGACAGAGATCCTACATGCTGAGTAAGTGCACAGTGACTCCTGTTGTTGACTTAACAAATTACCACTCTTGTTTATGGCATCAGTAATCAACCGAGGCTCTTTTCCTGAGTTGCCAAGGCTATGGAGGCCTTTTGAGTTTGCCGACTCTGATCATATTTAGACAAGGTCATAGTCAAAGTGGAAGTTTTCTCCTCCCTTCAGAGAAAGGTGCCTCCTTCTTTGATGACCTGTTCTTTCCACTGGGATCAATATTGAGTGATTTTCAAGAATGTGCTGGCCATTTGTATTTCTTCTTTTGAGAAATGTCTGTTCCAATCCTTTGCTCATTTCTTAACTGAATTGTTGCTTTTGTTGTTTGGTTTTTAGAGTTCCATATATGTTCTGGATGTTAATCCTTTGATGACTAGTTTGAAAATATTTTTTCCTATTCTGTTGGTTGTCTCCTCACTTGATTAGTGGTTCCCTTTGCCACGCAGAACTACCTTAGTTTGATATAATCTCATTTGTCTGCTTTTGCTTTCCTTGCCAGTGCTTTTGGAATCTTATGGGGAAAAAATTCGATGTTCAAGGGGCCGGTGCTGTGATGTAACAGGTAAAACCACTATCCGCAGTGCTGGCATCCCACATGGCTGCCAGTTCAAGTCTTGGCTGCTCCACTTCAAATCCAGCTCTCTGCTAATGACCTGGGAAAGCAGTACAAGGTGGCTCAAGTCCTTGGGCTCCTGCACCCATGTGGGAGACCCAGAAGAAGCTCCTGGCTTTGGATTGGTGCAGCTCTGACCATTGCAGTCATCTAGGAAGTGAACTTAAATAATCTGATTTAACATAGCAACAAACCTCTCAGATAATAAGAGTTCTCCATTTTTTTACACATACGTAAATTGAAACTAAGAAGTAGTTGTATAACAAAATAACTTGTGGATGTTGCAGCAGGATTTGAACTCAGACCCCCTGACAACAAATCTGAGTGCTGAATCCATTGTTATCTCCTTTCTAGGTGGTGTATCCCATGTAATGTAAAGAAAGGATTTCTTCTGTTTTTGTTCTCGGCTGTCTCATTGACTTAGCACAGGGCCTAGTATATAGTAAGCAGTCAATTAACAATTGAGGTGTGAGTAAGACATTGCACTAGGAACTACAGAATTATTCCTCAAAAAATGTTGCAATAGGAGGTTTACAGTAGGAAATGGAAATGTGAAGTGAAAATGACCTAATATAGAGTGTGCTTTAAAAAGTTCAGCAAAATGTCCACAAATAAAGGACTATCATTTGAAGGGTAGAGCGACCATGACAGAAACTATGTAAGTGGGTTGATTACTCATACTGATTTTGGCCAACACTAATGATTTTTCTTGAGTGCTTTTTCATGCACATAGGACTAAAATCAATTATCTTTGGTGACCCAGGGTAAGATACATTACAAAAATTTCGGCTTAAGAAAAAAATTTAATGTAGGTGATCTGTGTTAATGGCAAAATTAATGTCTTAAGAAAATATGTGATAGGCAAATGGGAATATGTGAACTTATAATGAAAGTACTTTTAAAGAATGGAGAGCTGCTTTTGCAATGTCTGCACAGAAGAAACTTGGTGTCATGTGTTTGTCATTCTATGTAGAAGACTGAGCACTAATGTGCAGTATTTCATTTTGGCAGAATATATAATCCGTGCAAACATCAAGTTAAGAAATTATCATATATGAGACTTGAACATGATGTTTTAAGGCAAATAAAAAAAGAGAACAATCAATATGCCATCCACATAGTGTAGAATCAACCTGCTCTGGATTTCTCATAATCAAACTTGTATTCACGCAGATTTCTTTCTCACTCTGTAAACTTTGTTTCTTCCCTCCTCTTTTTTATTACTAACCTCATTTTGTTGAAAAAAATGTTGCTTGTATATTTAAAATATAGAATATATTTAGAATATAGGATATAAAATTGTTCATCTAAGGGAAGGTGTTTGATGCAAGAATTCAAACAGTGGAACATCCAACTTTTTTATTGAAGCCCAACTCCACTTCCTATCCAACTTTAAACTAATGTGCACCTTGAGAAGGCAGAGTTGGGGGTGCAGCAACAGGTAATGGCTCAAGTACTTGGGTCTTGGCCAGCCACGTGGGGGATCAGAAAAACTTCCAAGTAACTCAGGTATTTAGGAAGTGGACCAACAGAAGAAAGACAACTCAATCTCTTTTCATGCTCACATACCTTCCCCTATCTCTATGATTTTCAAATTAATTAATTAATTATAAAATGATTTAAGTCATCCAGAAGCCATTAAATGCAGTCAATTCTACTTGTATGTATTATCATTCCCTCTTTTTCGATTGTTCTTAATAGTTCGAGAATTGGAGTTAGTTCTTTAAATGTCTGGTAAATTCAGCATGAATCCATCCAGTCCTGGGCTTTTCTTTGTTGGGAGGGACTTTATTACTGATTCAATTTCTGTCTCAGTTATGGGTCTGTTTAGTTTTTCTATGTCTTCATGGTTCAATTTAGGTAGGTTGTATGTGTCCAGGAATCTATCCATTTCTGATAGATTTCCCTGTGTGCTGGCATACAACTCTTTGTAGTAATTTCTGATGACTCTTTTTATTTTGTGGTGTCAGTTGTTACATTCCCTTTTTCATCTCTGATTTTATTGATTTGGGTCTTTTCTTTTTTTTAGTTAGTTTGGCCAATGATGTGTCAATTTTGTTTATTTTTTCAAAAAAACAGCTATTCATTTGGCTGATCTTTTGCAAATTTTTTTATTCAATCCTGTTGATTTCTTCTCTGATTTTAATTATTTCTCTTTTCCTACTAGATTTCGGTCTGGTTTGCTGCAGATTTTCTAGATCCTTGAGATGCATTGAAAGCTCATTTATTTGGTGCCTTTCCAATTTCTTGATGTAGGCACCTATTGCTATAAACTTTCCTCTCAACACTGTTTTTGCCATATCCTGTAAGTTTTGATATGTTGTGCTGTTATCCTCATTTACTTCCAGAAAGTTTTTGATTTCTCTTTTGATTTCTTCTACGACCCAGTGTTCATTCAGGAGCATGTTGTTCAGTCTCCATGTGATTGCATATGCTCTAGGGATTCCTGAGTTGCTAATTTCCAGCTTCATTCCACTGTGGTCTGAGAAGCTGCATGGTTTGATTACAATTCTTTTGAATTTGCTGAGACTTGCTATATGGCCCAGTATATGGTCAATCCTAGAGTAGTTCCATGTACTGCTGAGAAGAATGTAAACTCTTTAAGTGTAGGATGAAAAGTTCTGTAGTTATCTGTTAGATCGATTTGGGCTACAGTGTTCATTAAATCTGCTGTTTCCTTGTTGATCTTCTATCTAGTTGATCTTTCTATTTCTGAGAGTGGATTATCGAAGTCCCCTGATACTATTGTATTGGAGTCTAAGTCTCACTTTAAGTCCCTTAACATATCTTTTAAATAAAACAGTACCCTGTAATTAGGTGCATATATATTATAATATTATATCTTTCTGTTGAATTGATCCTTTAATCATTATATAGTGGCACTCTTTGTCTCTCTTAACAGTTTTTGTGTTAAAGTTGATTTTGTCTGATATTAAGATGGCTATGCCAGCTTTTTTGGTTTCTGCTGGCATGGAATATCTTTTTCCCACCTTTCACTTTCAGTCTGCATGCATTTTTGTTGGAAAGATGTGTCTCTTGTAAGCAGCTAATAGATGGGTTTTATTTTTTAATCCATTCAGCCAGTCTGTGCCTTTTAACTAGAGAGTTGAGGCCATTAACATTCAAAGTGACTATTGATAAGTAGTGACTTTGCCCTGCCATTTTCCCGAAGATATTTCTAATATATGCTTTGAATTTCCTGCAATCTTTTACTGGTAGGTTTTCTTCCTTTATCTTCTTTCGTATTCATGGCCTGTTTCTGTGTTTCTGTGTGTAACACATCTTTAAGCATTTTTTGTAGGGCTGGACGAGTGGTGATAAATTCTTTCAATTTCCATTTGCTATGAAAGCTCTTTATTTCATCTTCATTCACAAATGAGAGCTTTGCAGGATATAATATTCTGGGCTGGCAGTTTTTCTCTCTTAGTACCTGGGCTATGTCTCACCATTCCCTCCTAGCCTGTAGGTTTTCTGATGAGAAGTCAGCTGTGAGTCTAATTGGAGATCCTCTGACAGTAATATGACATTTCTCTCTTCCACATTTTAGAATCTTTGTGTTTCACTGTAGTGAGTTTGATTACAACGTGTCATGGTGAGGATCTCTTTTGGTCACATTTATTGGGGGTTTTATGTGTTTCCTGCACTTGGATGTCTGTCCTTCTCCAAACCTGGAAAGTTCTCTGCTAGTATCTCATTAAAGGCCTTCTAATCCTTTCTCCCTCTCCATGCCTTCAGGAACTCCTAGAACCCGAATGTTGGGTTTTATAATAGTATCCTGTAGATTCCCAACAATATTTTTTAGATTTCTAATTTCCTCTTCTTTACTTAGGTTTGACTGTATACTTTCCTGTGCTCTGCCTTCTAAGTCTGATATTCTCTTTTCTATCTCACAGATTCTGTTTTTAAGACTCTCAAATGCATTTGTCATTTGTTCCATTGAATTCTTCATTTCATTTTGATTTCTCTTCAATATCATAATTTCATGTTCTAGTAAATTCCTCATTTCATTTTGATTCCTCCTTAAGATTTCATTTTCATGAATTAGATTTTCTGTCCTGTCCAGTAAGGATTTCTGTAGTTCAAGAATTGGTTTTTGACAACTTCTAAGTATTATTATCATATTTTTTTGACAGGCAGAGTGGACAGTGAGAGAGAGACGGAGAGAAAGTTCTTCTTTTACTGTTGGTTCACCCTCCAATGGCTGCTTCAGCCGGTGTGCTGCGGCCTGCGCACTGCGCTGATCCGAAGCCAGGAGCCAGGTGCTTCCTCCTGGTCTCACATGGGGTGCAGGGCCCAAGCACTTGGGCCATCCTCCACTGCACTCCCGGGCCACAGCAGAGAGCTGGCCTGGAAGAGGAGCAACCAAGACAGAATCTGGCACCACAACCGGGACTAGAACCCAGGGTGCCGGCGCCGCAGGCAGAGGATTAGCTTATTGAGATGCGGTGCCAGCCCCTTATCATATTTTTTGAAATCTGTATCTTGCATTTTTTCTATCTCATCATCTTCATAATCTTGTATTGGAGTGTCATGTTCATTTGTGGACGACATAATGACTTTCCTGTTCTTGTTTCCTTGGTTTCTGCGTTTGTTGTTTGGCATTGTGGAGATATTTGGTTTCTTCTTTTTCTTTTCCTCACTGTGGTGGCGTTTCTTGTTATACTATGACTAGATTAAGTAGACTGTCTGCATTTGGTGAATCACTAGAGGCTTGTGGTGGGTGTAGCCAGAGAGCTCTGTTCAGTTCTTCAGGGTTAAGGGTGTGCCAAAGGTGACACACCCAAGTTTGGCATGGTAAGTGTCAGTCTCTCTCTCTCTCTCTCTCTCTCTCTCTCTCTCTTCAGAAGGGAAATAATTCTGCTCAGTTGAGCTCTTCTCCTTGATGGCAATCAGTGCCTGAGTGTTAGCCCCAGTGGGTATAATATTCGTCTGCTCTGTCCCAGAGACCACACAAAGCATCTCTGCAATCCTCAGTGTAAGCTCAGATTCCCCTGCAATGTCTCCCACTGGGTTGCCAAGATTACCGAGTTTGTGGCATCTCCCACCAAGTACTCAGCTCTCAGGCCCACTGTGAGTCCTCCCACACATCCTCAGTTTTGTTTTGTTTTGCTTTTTCACAGTCCCAGTTCATAAGCTGCACACATTCACTAGGTCTTAACCTCCTGTTATTTCTCCCCACCAGACTCAGGTTTCTCTGCTTGGCTTAGGGTGGGCCCAGCCCTGGGATGGCGCAGCTTTTATGCATGTCCAAAATAGCGCCTGCTGTATTTTTTTCCCCACCTTTGTAAGGTGAGTGGAGAGAGAGAATCATGTCCGTACCAGTCTCTTTTATTTTTTTTCCTCTCCTCTAGTTAGTCTGGTGAACCTTCCCCCATGGGGCTTCAAGCCTCATTCCCTCTAGGTTCTTCCTGCTGCTTTTCCACCAGTGTCAGGCTACTGCGGTTTCACCGGTGCTGGTGCATAGACTCAGCGGCTGGGGTCCCGAGCCGTGGGCACCCGTGCCCTCCACTTAGGTCCACCATGTCACATGAATTCCAGAAGTTTCCTCTGCAGTTTTTTCCCTAACTCTCCCCTGAGACTACAATATCTCCACTTTTATTAAACTATCTTTTCCCAGACTGTCAGTGCGCTCCCTCCCTATTCCTCCATCTTGGAGCTCAATGCCCAAATAAATAATCTTAAAAAAAAATTATGTTCAAGACATTAGTAATGTCTTCAAGTATTTCCCCTTTTTCTTCATCTAGTAGTTTCATAATTCTAGGTCTTAACATTTTTTTCTTTGATCTCTTTCATGAGATGTAGGAGTTGGCGAGATCCTAATTTTCCATCCTTTACATATGGATATCTACTAGGCTCAGTAGATAATTTTCATTGTAGATGTCTCTCATATCCTTGGTTAGATTTATCCCAAGGTATTTTATTTTCTTTACTGTGTGATTGATTTTTAATTTTTGTTGTTTATATAAGGTGAACAAATTTCATGTATTTCATATATATAGAATTAGAGCATAGTGATAATTCCCACCCTACTCTCCCTCTCTATGTGATGCTTTTATAATTGCTTTCTCAGTAAGTTCTTTATTGGTGTATGAAATACAATTTATTTGTATCAGTTGATTTTGTATCTTACAATGTTACTGAATTCCTAAGTGCTAATAGTCTTCTGGTGGAATCTTCAGCCTTTTCTATACATAGAATCATGTCATCAGTTAACAGGAATAACGTGACATCTTCCTTTCCTTTCTGTATGCCTTTTATTTTTTCATATGCCTAATTTCTCTAGTTTAGATTTCCATTACTATATTGAGTAGCAGCAGTAATAGGATATATTCTTGTCTGGTTCCAGATCTTAGAGGAAATGCTTTCAGCTTTTCCCCATTCAATACAATGTTGATCATGAGTTTATCAAATACAACTTTTATTATCTTAGATATGTTCCTTGTACATTTAAATTTTCAATATTTTTAACATAAATGGATGCTGAATTTTATTGAATGTTTTTTCTGTGTGTATTAGAATGGTCATGATTTTTTTTTTTTTTTGACAGGCAGAGTGGATAGTGAGAGAGAGAGACGGAGAGAAAGGTCTTCCTTTTGCCGTTGGTTCACCCTCCAATGGCCGCCACGGCTGGCGTGCTGCAGCTGGCGCACCACACTGATCCGAAGGCAGGAGCCAGGTGCTTCTCCTGGTCTCCTATGGGGTGCAGGGCCCAAGCACTTGGGCCATCCTCCACTGCCTTCCCGGGCCACAGCAGAGAGCTGGCCTGGAAGAGGGGCAACCGGGACAGAATCTGGTGCCCCGACCGGGACTAGAACCCGGTGTGCCGGCACCGCTAGGTGGAGGATTAGCCTATTGAGCCCTGGCGCCAGAAGAATGGTCATGATTTTTAAACTTGATTCTGTATTATATTGATTTGAGTATATTGAACTATCCCTAGATCCCTTGCATAAATTTCACTTGATATGGGGAATTATCATTTTGATGAACATTTGGGTTCAATTTTTGGTAGTTTATCAAAAAATTTGGCATGAATATTCATTAGGGATACTGATCTATAATTTTCCTTTCTGTTTTACCCTTGTATGGTTGTAGAATCAAAATATTGCTAGCTTTGTAAAAAGAATTGTAAAGGTTCCTTCCCTTTCAATAATTGGGAATAATTTAACAGAATTAGTGCCAGTTCGTTCTTATAAATTTGGTAGAAATCAACAGTGAATCCATCCAGTCCTGGGCTTTTCTTTGTTCAGAAACCTTTGATTACTGATTCAATTTCATTACTTGTTATTAATTTCTTCAGGTTTTCCATGTCTTCATGCTCACTTTTGGTCAGTGAAATTTACCCATTTCACTTCAGTTTTCCAATTTGCATAAAGTCATTCATAACAGTCTGTAATTTACTTTTGTATTTCCAAATGGTATCAATTGTAATACCTCATTCCATATCTTTAATTTTATTAATTAGGGTATTTATTTTAGCTGGTTTTATTCATTCCATGCATCTTTTCAGAAAGCCAATTCTTCATTTTATTGATCTTTTGAATTTTCGTAGTCTCTCTTTCTTCTCTTACACCAAATTCGGGTTTGGTTCATTCTTACTTTTCTAGGACCTTGAGATGCATCATTATGTTGTTTATTTGATATCTGGTTATTTTAGGTAGGCATTTATTGCTATGCACTTTCCTCTTACTACTCCTCTTGCTGTATACTTTGACATGTTATGTTTCCATTTTCATTTGTTTCAAGAAATTTAAAATTTTTCCTTTTAGTTTCTTTAATAATACATTGGTTTTTTTTTTAAGATTTATTTATTTATTTGAAAGTCAGAGAAAGAGAGAGAGAGACAGAGAGGTCTTCCATCCCCTTGGTCACTCCCCAGTTGGCCTCAAAGTCTGGAGCTGTGCCAATCAAAACCAGGAGCCAAGAGCTTCTTCCAGGTCTCTCATATTGGTGCAGGAGCCCAAGGACTCAGGCCATCTTCTACTGCTTCCCAGGCCATAGCAGAGATCTGGATTGGAATTGGAGCAGCTGGGGCTCAAAGCGGTGCCCAAACAGGATGCCTACACTGCAGGTGTCAGCCCCTTCAATAATACATTGTTCATGCAGAAGCAAGTTATTCTGTCTCCATGTATTTGTATAGTTCCTAAGGTTTCTTTTGTTGCTAATTCTGATTTTGTTTCACTGTGGTAAAAAGAAAAACCACACACACATGATATAATTTAGATTTTTTTTTAACTTGTTGAGACTTGTGCTGTGGTCTGTTAAATAGTGTGACTATTCCCTGTGCTAATGAAAAGAATGTCTGTTCTACATCTGTTGTGTTCTGTAAATGTCTGTTAGGTGTATTTAATCAATATTATAGTATAACTCTGACATTTCTTTGTTGGGCTTTTTATTTTTTTGGTATGAATGGTTGTCTTTGACAAAAATGGGATGTCCTCCAATTGTATTGTGTTGGGGCTTACCTCTCTGGGTGACCCAGCATTAAGTACTTAAACACTTAGAATTATTACATCTTCTTGATGAATTAATCCCTTGAACTTCCTGGTCTCTTACAGTTTTTATCTTTAAAGTCTATTTTTGTCTATTATATGTAGAGTTATTCCTGATCAGTTGATTTCCATTTGCATGGACTGTATTTTTCCATCCTTTCACCCTCAGTGTGTGTCTTTACTGGTGAAGTAAATTTCTTCTAGGCAGTGACTATTGATCTCATTTTCTCTATTCTGCCAGTCTTTTTTTTTTTTTTTTTTTTTTTTTTTTTTTTTTTTTTTGACAGGTAGAGTGGAGAGAGACAGAGAGAAAGGTCTTCCTTTTCTGTTGGTTCACCCCACAATAGCCGCTGCGGCTGGCGCGCTGCACCCAGCACACCAGACTGATCTGAAGCCATGAACCAGGTGCTTCTCCTGGTCTCCCATGCAGGTGCAGGGCCCAAGCACTTGGGCCATCCTCCACTGCAATCCCGGGCCACAGCAGAGAGCTGGACTGGAAGAGGAGCAACCGGGACAGAATCTGGCGTCCCAACCGGGACTAGAACCTGGGGTGGTGGCGCCGCAGGCGGAGGATTAGCCTATTGAGCTGTAGCACCGGCCCAGTCTGTCTCTTTTAATTGGGGAATTTAGCCCATTAACATTCAAAGTTATTATTGATATGCAATGACAATATTTATCCTATTTATTTTTTATTTTTTTATTTTTTTAACTTTTATTTAATGAATATAAATTTCCAAAGTACAGCTTATGGATTACAATGGCTTCCCCCCCCCACAACATCCCTCCCACCCGCAACCCTCCCCTTTCCCACTCCCTCTCCCCTTCCATTCACATCAAGATTCATTTTCGATTCTCTTTATATACAGAAGATCAGTTTAGCATACATTAAATAAAGATTTCAATAGTTTGCTCCCACACAGAAACATAAAGTGAAAAGTACTGTTTGAGTACTAGTTATAGCATTAAATCTCAATGTACAGCACACTAAGGACAGAGATCCTACATGAGGAGTAAGTGCACAGTGAATCCTGTTGTTGACTTAACAAATTGACACTCTTGTTTATGGCATCAGTAATTACCCTAGGCTCTTGTCATGAGCTGCCAAGGCTATGGGAAGCCCCCTGAGTTCACCGACTCTGATCATATTTAGACAAGGCCATGGTCAAAGTGGAAGTTTTCTCCCTTCAGAGAAAGGTACCTCCTTCTTTGATGACCCGTTCTTTCCACTGGGATCTATATCCTATTTATTTTGATATCTTCTGTTCTTCCTCTCTTGTTGTTTATCTTCATGGTTGGCAGTTTGTGGCATTACTAAGTTTTGATTCTTCTATATTTCTTTTTTGTGTATATATACTCTTCTAGTGAGTTTATACTTTCACATGTTTTCATGATGGTAAATTTGGTCTGATGATGGTAAGTAGCCTCATATTTTTGCTTGCCTTGAAAGTTTTCTCCTTCAATTAAAAAAGTAGCTTTTCTGTGTATGCTATTCTTGGATGGCAGTTTCTTTCAGAACTCGGACTGCATCATTCTATTCTCTCCTACCCTATAAGGTTTAGGCTTTAAAAAAAAAACTGCTGTTAACTGGGGCTCCCTTAAGTGTGACTTGGCTCTCTTGAAGATTTTAAAATTCATTCTGTGTTGTATTTTTCAGAGTTGGTCTATGATGTGCTGCAATAAGCATTTTCTCTGGTCACGTCTGTTTAGAGACCCATGGGCTTGCTGTACTGGAATGTTTGTCTTTCTCAAGAATTGGATATTTTAGCAATTCTTTCTTCCAAAAGATTTTTATGCCTTTATTTCTCTCTATAAAATACTTGTTCATCTAATGGGGGCCCTAAAGTCTCAGAGGCTGTCTCATTCCTTTTTTATCTTTATAACTTTGTTTTTCCTGACTGGGGTATTTCCAAAAATCTGCCTTCAGTTTCAAGCGTTCTGTCTTCTGCTTGATCTAGTCTGTTGCTGAGGCTTTAAATTGTACTTTTAATTTCATTTATTGAGTTCTTCAATTCTAAGATTCCATTTTGGTTCTTTTGCATTTCAAAAATTCAGCACTGTATTTATCATTTACATGAAACAGTGTTTTCCTGATTTCATTCAATAGTCTGCTTTATTGTCTTGTATCTTTTTGTGTGCTTTTATGTCTCTTTGGACATCCTTATAATTATTCTTTTATATTATCAGGCATTTTATCAACTTCTTTGGATCTATTATTAAAGCATTAGTGTGTTTCTTTGGGAGCATCATATCACCTTGCTTCTCAATACTTTATGTATTACTACACTGATATTTGTGTTTCTGTAGATGCACATTTGTGGATTAGTTATTTCTATCACTTTAATGAGTGGTTTTCATGGTGAAAGGTTTTCTCTGAAGATGTGTCTTCAGGCGTCATATTGGTAGGCTGCTTTGGCTTTATTTCCAGTATAGACACCCTGTATCAGTATAACTGATAGCAGCAGCAATGAGGACAAATTGTGCTCTTCTCTGACTCAGCAGTGTTGTGTGAATCTCAGTGGCAGCATGTGTAGTTGGGCTGGGTTGGCAAGGAATTGGCCCTCAGCCTGCAGTAGCTGAGATCACTAGTAATTGATAAAACCAGTCCAGAATCCTAGAGGGGTTGCCTGGATCACCTCTGTGGCAGGGATATGGCCACGACTGTGGTAGCACTGGCCCAAATTCTGGTGGGGCACACGTTCTAAGCTCCTATGCAATGTCTTGGCACCCAAATAACTCTTCTTCCCAAAATTACAATTACTGTCTCTCTGTTATACTTCCTATGCTTCGGGGAGGAATAAAGTGAGCAGTTCTGTGGACACAAAAACTACAATACCAGATAACAGAATCCACAGCCCATCCATCAACATGTCAGTGCAACATGGGGCTAAGACAAATGTCCATGTTGCTATGGGTTGTCTGCTGCTGGGGTAAACTTGTGCCCAAAGTAACTACAAGAATCCATGGGTGAAACCAGCCAAACTATAAGTACAATCCACTGGAGTCCCAGGTCTCTACTTGGCCCTGGGACAGGTCCAGAAACTCCATTCAGACACTGGACTGGGGAGAAGAACTACTGGGATCTCCCTGAATAATGGGTTTTACCAGCCTAGCAATAAGTTCCAAAAGGCAATCCTGTTCTTATTTTGGTGCCCTACTCCTTAGAAGCTAGAGTGTTAACCTTTGCTGATAGCCCAAGGCTGGGAAAAGGGTGATACCTGGGCTGCCACTAGCTGAGTTGCACCTGGGCCTCACACTCACCAGGCCCAGTGCCATCTTCAGGGTGCACATCAGGATCGGGCAAGGCTGAGTGACACAAACTGAAACAAGCCCACCACTGCAGGGCTTAGGTTTCTTCTTGCCATGGCAGATCTAGGGGTTCCATCTGAGAGCACTGATGTGGGGTAGAGGCCATTGGGCTGTATCTGCTGCTGGGTCTCATTATACCAAGCCAGGCACTGAGCTTCAAGTCAAAGGCCTAGCCTCCCTTTCCTGCCCTGTCTCCTAGCAGCTGGTGGAGTCTTGTTCCAATGTCAGAGGTTGGGGAAGGTGTAGTGAAGGCAGTCTCGTGTCTGCCTGGCAAAGGAGTCCAAAGGCTGGGTCTTCAGGTACTAGGCTAAGAACAGGAGCTGGAGGGCCCCCATCCAGCACTTATCCCAACTAAGAAGTATCTCTATACATTATACTATTTGGAGATGGGTGATTGGTGACATGGGTGACTCTTTCCTATCTTCTTCAATGTATTATTTTTCTTATTATTATACTAAAACTAGGCACTGTGTTCTCTCGCCTTGTTTCCTTAGTAATTGTGAAGGTGGTTTGGTGCAAGAATAACTGTTCAGATGGGTGTCTCTGGGGACAGACAATTGCTGTAGCATCTTAGCTACCACTTTGTTCTACCCCTCCTGTTGTTGATCTCACTGGCAGAATTTGTAAGCACCACAGGGCATTACATAGAAGAGAAAGGAAGTGCACTCTTCTGTTTCTGTATGAACTTTTTTTTTATATAGCTACCACAGTTTTACCATAGGGGCTCCACTCTATCTAATCTCATACATCTATGACCAACTTCAGTTTGACAAAAGAGCTAAAATCAACCCATGGAGCAAGGACAGTCTCTTCAACAAATGGTTTCACCAAACCCAAGTTAAAATGGCTTTCAGGCCGGCGCCGTGGCTCAATAGGCTAATCCTCCACCTTGTGGCGCCGGCACACCGGGTTCTAGTCCCGGTCAGGGCGCCGGATTCTGTCCCGGTTGCCCCTCTTCCAGGCCAGCTCTCTGCTATGGCCAGGGAGTGCAGTGGAGGATGGCCCAGGTGCTTGGGCCCTGCACCCCATGGGAGACCAGGAAAAGCACCTGGATCCTGGCTCCTGCCATCGGATCAGCGCGGTGCGCCGGCTGCAGCGGCGGCCATTGGAGGGTGAACCAACGGCAAAGGAAGACCTTTCTCTCTGTCTCTCTCTCTCACTGTCCACTCTGCCTGTCAAAAATTAAAAAAAAGATTTAAAAAAAAAATGGCTTTCATACAGAAATCAACAACAAATTCTGGTAAGGATGACGATGAGGAAAAGGGTACCCTAAATCTACTGTTGGTGGCAATGTAAACTGGTACAGCCACTGTGGAAGACAGTGTGGAGATACCTCAGAAATCTGAATATAGGGGCCAGTAATATTGCATAATGGCCTAAGCCTCTGCCTGCAGCACCAGTATCCCATATGGGTGCCAGTTCTAGTCCTGGCTGCTCCACTTCCTATCCAGCTCTCTGCTATGGCCTGGGAAAGCAGTAGAAAATGGCCCAAGTACTTGGGCCTCTGCACCCACATGGGAGACCCGAAGAAGCCCCGGGCTTCTGGCTTCGGATCAGTGCAGCTCCGGATGTTACAGCCATTTGGGGAGTGAACCAGCAGATGGAAGATCTCAGTCTCTGCTTCTCCCTCTCTCTGTCTGTAAGTCTACCTCTCAAATAAATATAAATAAATATAGATAAAATCCAACGGCAAAGGGAGGACCTTTCTCTCTCTGTCTCTCTCTCTCACTGTCCACTCTGCCTGTCAAAAAAAAAAAAAAAAAAAAAGAAAGAAAAAGAAGAAATCTGAACATAGACCTACAATATGACACAGCCATCCCACTCCCGGGAATTTAGCCGAAAGAAATGAAATCAGCATATGAAAGGGTAATTGGTACCCCCATGTTTATTGCAGTTCAACTCATAATAGCTAAGCTATGGAATCAACCTAGATATCCATCAGCTGAGACTGGAAAGAAATTATGGGACATGTACACCAAGGGATACTACACAGAGGTTTAGAAAAAAAAGAAATCCTGCCATTTTGCAACAAAATGGATGCAACTAGAAAACATTATACTTAATGAAATAAGCAAGTCTTCAAAAGACAAATACCATGTGTTCTCCCTGATCTGTAGTAACTGATACGTAAAAGGTAATTTGTAGAAGTGAAATTGACAGATGCAATGACTTTGAACAGCCCTTGTCTCTACTGTTGAGGAACTTTTTTTAATACTATTTGTTGAACTCTTTACTTAGTATAGAGTTAATCTTATGTGTATATAGTTAATTGAAAATAGATCTTAGTAAAAAATAAGAATGGGAATAGGAGAGCGAAGAGGAAGAGTGGGAGTGCAGGTGCGAGGGTGTGTGTGAAGAATGACTAAAGTCCTAAATTTGTATTTATGAAATTCATGAAGTTTGTATACCTTAAATTTAAAATAAAAATTCACAAAAAACACAGAACAGGAAAAAAATGCCTGATACAGACTTATAAATTTTAATTACCACCAGCACTTCCTTGACAGGCCAAGACCAAATTATTTTGTAGGTCTTACATGGCCTGCAGGTTAGACATTCCCCACCCTTGCAAGGATCATGTCATGTCATATAGGGATAATTTGACTTCTTTGTTTCTAATTCGTTTCTAATGCCCTTTAGTTCCTTTTCTTGCCTATTGGCTCTGGATAAAGCTTCTAGAACTATATTGAATAAAGTGATGAGTAGATATCTTTGTCTTATGTATATAAATATCATTAAAAATTAATCTTAATGAGGGGTGGGATGGGAGAGGGAGTGAGATGGGATGGTTACGGGTGGGAGGGAGGTTATGGGGAGAAAAACCACTATAATCCAAAAGTTGTAATTTTGAAATTTATATTTATTAAATGTTTTTTTAAAAAAAGAGTAGATATCTTTGTATGATTCCAGATCTTAATGGAAATTCTAGCTTTTCCCCTATTCAAAGATATTGGCTATCAGGTTGGCATAAGTAGTTTTATTGTGTTGAAGTATGTTCCTTCTATACTTAATATTTCAATGTTTTTATCACAAAAGGATGCTGCATTTCATCAAATACTTTCTCTGCATCTACTGAGGTCATCATATGATTTTTATCCTTCATTCTATTGATGTATGTATCATGTTTATTGATTTGCCTATGCTGAGCCTGGGATAAATCTTACTTGTCAGAGTGCATTCCCCAATGTTTCTCTATACTGAATGTATCAGGAAAGCAATATTTCTATACTTCTTTACCAATCACTTCTGGTTATGTTCAGCCAATGAGAGACATGGTTTAAAAAAAAAAAAAAAAAAAAAAACAACCTGGAAGACGAAAGGGGAAGGAAACTAGGGAATTTCTCTTACTGCTTCAGGTAACATTCCCAACTGAGCCTAAATTTTCTGAGCAATCCCATCTTGCCAAAGAAAGGTCCTTGGGGCCGGTGCTGCAGTGTAGCCAGTGATACCACTGCCTGCGGTACCAGCATCCCATATGGGCACCGGTTTGAGTCCCGGCTACTCCACTTCCAATCCAGCTCTCTGCTGTTGCTTGTGAAATCAGTGGAGGATGGCCCAAGTCCTTGGACCCTGCACCAGCATGGGATATCTGGAAGAAGCTCCTGGCTCCTCACTTTGGATCGGTGCAGCTCCAGCCACTATGGCCAGTTGGGGAGTAAGCCAGCAGGTGGAGGACCTCTCTCTTCTCTGTGTGACTTTCAAATAAATGAATCTTTAAAATAAAAAATTCTCCTCCTCCTGTGACACTACCTCCTCATAGGCAGGTACTGCCATGGTTCTAGCTCCTGATACCTAAACTCAGTTTCTTAGATTTGATAACCCCATCTCTTCCTGACATCAGTGTCTTAAAAGCTATAGTATTTTTTTTAATATTGCTAATCTCTGGTTTACGTTGTCATTTACTATTTGAAATTTTGCATTTCTCTAACCCATTTAGCTGATTCTTTGCATGACATTTGACTGAAATTTTGTTTTTACAGTGGAATCTTGACTAAAGTGATTGTTTATTATATTTATAAATCTATTCCACATAAAGAGATCACAAATCCCAATGAATTGATTTACATTGACCTTTTTTTTAATGTAAGGATGACTTCTCTACCCCACAAAGAAACCATTTATTTAATGAGTACAAATTTCATTAAGTACAACTTTAGAAATATAGTGATTCTTCCCATCATATCCACCCTCCCACCCCCAGTGTCACCACACCTCCTCTTCCCTCTCCCATTCCCAGCCCCATTCTACATTAAGAAAAAAAAAAAAAAAACTGTTCCTCAACGGTCAAGACAAGGACATTCAAGTCATTGCTTCTCAAAGTGTCAATTTCACTTCTACAGACTTCCTTTTAGGTGCTCAGTTAGTTAACACAGATCAGGGAGAATACATGGTATTTGTCCTATGGGACTGGCTTATTTCACTAAGTATGATGTTTTCCAGATTCATTCATTTTGTTGCAAATGATTGGATTTCATTTTTTTTTAACCATGGCGTCATATTCCATAGAGTATTTATCCCATAATTTCTTAATCCAGTCTTCAGTTGACAGGCATTTAGGATGATTCCATGTGAATTGAGCTGTAATAAACACGGGGGTGCAGATAAATCTTTCATATGCTGATTCAATATCCCTTGGGTAAATTCCTAGGAGTTGGATGGCTGGGTCATTTGATAGGTCTATAGTCAGATGTCTGAGGTATCTCCATACTGTCTTCCATAGTGGCTTTACCAGTTTACATTTCCACCAACAGTGGATTAGGGTTCCTTTTTCCTCACATCCTCGCCAGCATTTGTTGTTTATTGATTTCTGTATGAATGCCATTCTAATTGGTGTGAAGTGAAACCTCATTGTGATTTTGATTTGCATTTTCCTGACAGCTGGTGATCCTGAACATTTTTCATGTGTCTGTTGGCCATTTGAATTTCCTTTTTTTTGTAAAATGTCTTGTTTAAGTCCTTGGCCCAATTCTTAACTTGGTTGTTTGTTTTGTTGTTGTGGAGTTTCTTGATCTCTCTTTATATATTCTGGTTAATCCTTTATCAATTGCATATTTTATAATTTCTCCCATTCTGTCAGTTGTCTCTTCACTTTGCTGTGTTTCTTTTGCAGTACAGAAGCTTCTCAATTTGATATAATCCCATTTGTTGACTTTGGCTTTGATTGCCTATGCCTCTGGGTCTTTTCCAGGAATTCTTTGCCTATGTTAATGTCTTGCAGGGTTTCTCCAGTGTTCTTTATAATTTGATGGTATGAGGTCATAGATTTAGGCCTTTAATCCACTTTAAATGGATTTTCATGTAAGGTGTAAGGTAGGGGTCCTGCTTCATACTTCTGCATGTGGAAATCCAGCTTTCCCAGCACCGTTTGTTGAAGACTGTCCTTGTTCCACGGATCAATTTTAGATCCCTGGTCAAATACAAGTCTGGGTTATAGATGCTTGGATTGATTTCTCCTGTTTCTATTTTGTGCCATTGGTCTATCCATCTATCTTTGTACTAGTACCAGACTGTTTTTATTATAACTGCCTTGTTGTATGTCTTGAAACTTGGTATTGTGATGCTACCAGCTTTGTTTTTGTTGTAAGAGATTGCTTTAGCTATTCAAGGTCTACCTGTGTTTACATATGAATTTCAGCATCATTTTTTCTGGTACACTGATCTTTAAAATATGCTTTCCCTGATATCTTTTATATAGCTTTAAATAGTCTGTATATACTTAAAAAACACAAACACACACATGGGGGGTTTACCTTATATTCCAAATATTAGTTTTCAGTAGCAAGATTTTCTGTAATCCAAAGCACTGGTATAACTATCTGCCAGGTAAAACCTGTTTCTCCTGGCTACAGGATGGATGCCCCAGCAAACAGATTTTGAGATGAAGATTGGTATTCGGGAAGTTTTTTATGAGGGTGCCCAGAATCAACTTTGGGAAGTGAAGGAAGCAATGCTATCTCAACAAAGGCCTAGTCATTTGCATGGAGACTGACATGTCCCTTCACAATTGCCATATATTGACATAAGGAGCCAAGAGTTAATAACCACACACTTACCAGTCATTGGCTGTGGGCTGCCCACTACTACCTACCTCCAATGGGATATGATCTTGGGCAAGGCAGCTCTTCTTTCTATAATCCCAGCAGATGAGACAATGTTTTTTGAGTCCCTAAAGTGGAGAACAGGCAAAGTATACCACAGAATCACATTGGGCCACTCTGAGTCACTTTTTTGTATAATCTATTCTCAAAGTACCTTCCTCTCACCATCTCTACCCCTCAAGGACACATACACGGGAAAGGCAAGGACAATAATCTCAACCTCTTCTCCAGCAGTTCTGGAGCCACAATCAATTTTCATCTTTTCCCTCCTCCACTTCTGGTGACTAGTGAAGGTGGAGTCATTAAGCCTTTGTGCCCTTCTGTCAATATGTGGCAATTCTAAAGGACATAGCTCCAGAGTTTCCCATGCAAATTGCTAAGGCCTGTTGGACCACATTGCTTCCTGAACCTCAGAAGTTTAATCCTGAGCAGTCCCCTACCTACTCCCCCACAGCTTCTTCCCTTTTTCAGCTCTCACCTTTGTTGGTTTTGATGGTAAACCCTGTGGGGTAACTCAGACTCAGTTACTGTGCCATTTTCAAGCCATGATTCCTGCATTTGTAAATTTAATGGCAACACTAGGAAGGAGGTACCAAGAGACACTGACATGTATTCCTGGTTACTAAATTCATTCCTGTTTGACTCCATTGTTTAACAATTTAACCCATGGGTTGGCAGGATTCTATGACCCAAGGGGAAGGACCACAAGTACTACAACTTGGGCATGCTGCAGAGCCCTTTCTTGTTTCTTATAGCAACTCATGCCCCAGATCACAAAGCTATTGAGTTACAAGCCTTTCTGGGTCTCAGTTTACTCATTTGGAAAATTAACAGTTATAATATGATTTCATTGGGTTGTTGCAAAGATTAAATGAGTAATGTTTACGAAGCATATAAACAATGCCTGGTACATAATGAAGTCCATAATAGGAAATTCCATTTTTGTATAATTTACATATTTGCTATGATTTACAAATAAGAAATACAAGTATATATATTTATAAAATACAGGATTATGATTAAATTTTGGCAAGAACTTCATCATGCTCTATTTGAAAAAAAAAAAAAAGCTGGATATACAAGAGAGCTAACTTTTGACTTTTGACTGATGGGAGTACAGAAGCCAGTGAATAAATAATCTTAAATGAATATTCTGAGTGCATCCTAATAATAGTCCTTATAAAATCAAACATCAGTTGCCCACAGAGATGATCAACTCAGTAACTCTCCACTGAACTGGTAAATTCTCAGTCCCTATCTTGTTTCTTAAGATGATAACCCAAAGTTTACTACCTACAAGGAAAACTCAGGTTTTGTCCTTTTGGGAAACTTGGGCCAAGCTCAGGGAAGCAAAGACTCAAGATGGGATTCTGGTCCTGGACTACTCTAGTCATGCCAGTGGAGGCTGATGATCGCTGGTATGCTTTCACTGGTGGTGGATCTGAAGTGTAACTGGAAAGAAGTATTGGCCTATGTGGGGATTAGTAGCATTTAAAGCATGTAAGTCAATGGTAAGTTTAAGGATTATGGGGTTATCTGGCTTTCAAAACTGACATTAGATACCTTGAAAAAAGAAAACTACCAGGCTCAGATGAACCAACTATTAACCCCAAGCTTACTATGAACATCAGAAGGCATCCATGGCAGTGTTTAAAGACCATCAGTAGTTATGGAAAAAAAACACTATTCAGGATCAGTATTAGGATTTGCACAATAGTAGCAGAAGCACAAAGCTTCTGCATTTGAATTGAAACCCTAAGACCTGGAATGAAAACATTTGACAGAGCAGCTAGGCAAACTTGAATTCCAGAAATTGAAGCCTCAAAGTCCTTTCCCTTGATGAAGGAAAAAAACCTCCCTTTGCCTAGATAAATCACCTGTAAAGTACCTCACAAGAGGAAGCCTCTCCCCTTTAGCTGCTCTTCTCATTGACTGGAGACCAGTAATTATGACCATATCACAGTGCAGCCTGAGCAGAGAAACATAGTACCTAGACCAGAATAAAGTAATGTTCATAGCCTGGGCTAACATTACGACCAGAAACTGCAGAATCTTCAATGTGTGCACCATGGGACTCAAATAAGACTACATTAATTGATATGGTGGCACTATCTAATGAATTAAGATTTAAAGTCTCAGCAAGGAGTCCTGGAGACCATTCTAATATACTGCTGGCATAACACCTTGCAATTCGGTGTTGCAGGTTCTGTTCCCTGGGAAGCAGAATCTAACAGGGAGATTAGTGGGCAGGAAATTTACCCGTGTTCTTCGAATGAAACAATGAAAGGAAAGGAATTGGGATTGGACCAAGGGAGGAGTCCAGGAAGACAATGCAATCTCAACAGAGGTAACCTGGAAACTCTGAAGACTGGATGGTTCTTCAGAGTTGCTAAGGTGAACTAAAACAAAACTTTATAGCCACATATGTCCAGGCATTAGATATAAGCTGCCTTCAGGAAGGGGTCATTTTGGTCTTACAGTCCTGTGTATGAGCAAAGACGTGCCATATTGCCATGAAAAGACAGAGTTGCTGTTATAAAACACAAGGCAAGAAGGAGCATGTCTTGGTTCTTTAACAAGGAACCATGACCCAACAAATATAATTTCATATAACTTGTTATATTGGGAATTAGATACTTAACCTCAAGAAAGAACCCTAAAACAAATGACATGTTGGTATGAAGAGAGGTAAATTCTGGAACATATGATGGGAGAAGGAAAATGAAAATATTAATCACAGCCTCAACCAATTGCAGCAATAGAATTACCTTGCTCCATTACGCTTTTTGTTGAGATTACAACCTGTCAACCTAGAAGTCTGTGATGAAATGGACTTAACACTGAACCCAAACATGTCTCACTGGTACAAGAGGTACAACATGTTCAATTCTGTGCCTTGCTCCACACTCAGATCACTTACTTACCACACAGGTGTAACCTGATGTACTTTGCCCCAGTCACACCAACTATTTCTCATCTTCTTCACTCTCAGTCCTACTTCCCCACTATCTCTATATGGGATACCTGCAGGAACATCCTGAGTGAATTTGATACATGCACAAACATGGATGGGAAAAGGAATTAACCCCTATGGGGTATCTTACCTCATGGGAAACAGAATCCACAAGTAAATTCTTTACCAGTCCCTCATAAAGACATTAGGGTAGCTTGTATTTAGTGCCTCAGAGGGTCCTTGGCAGGATTATACCCCACAGCGGTGATTAACCCAACAATGACCCTTGAATTGGCTTTCCCTCATTCCTTATTTTTCCTAGCCCTCCCTCCTTTTTTCTGGATCACTTACCCAAATAAACTACCTCTACACAAGGCCTTCTCTAGTGTTCACTGTTTGTGGGAGCCATTTCAAATTTTTTGAAAGCTTTTTTAAGCTTTATTTGAAAGGCAGAGTTACGGGAGCGTGGGCGTAAAGACAGAGACAAATCTTTCATCTGCTGGTTCACTACCCAAATGGTCACAAAGGCTGGAGCTGGGCCAGGCCAAAGCCAGGATCCAAGAGCTTCTTCTAAGTCTCCCATATGGGTGGCAGGGGCCCAAGTACTTGGGCCATCCTCCACTGCTTTCCCAGGCACATTAGCAGGGAGCTACATTGGAAATGGAACAGCTAGGACTCAAACTGATGCATACATGGGATGCTGACATTGTAGGTGGTGGTTTAACCCACTACGCCACCATGCAATTTCTTATTTCCATTTTAGCATGAGCATGCATTTTGCCCAATGGTATATGATGGGATGCAAGGGTACTTCCTGAATGTTTTCCAGGTCCTGTCTCTGAAGCATCAATTTAGAGAGGGAGAGAAAGAAGAAAAAGGAAAAAAAGAAAAAGTTTACTAGAAACGAAAGACAAAGACAATAGCTGCAGCTGGGGGTGAACCAGGTCAAAGCCAGGGTCTCCCACGTGGATGACAGGGGCCCAAGTACTTGCGTCATTCTCTGTTCCTTTCCCAGCACATTAGCAGAAGGCTAGATAGGAAGCAAAAAAGCACCCCAATATGGGATGCTAGAGTCGTAAGAGGCACCTTAACACCCTGCCCCACAAAGCCAGCCCCCAGAGTATATTCTTAATAAAGCAGGTATCTTCAAACCTGGAGAACTTCAAGATCCACTTCTTTATGTGAGTGGCTCTACTTTTGGCCAACATAAAGGGTTCGGTGAAGACAAGGCCTTCAGGGTTAATGTCAGGTTCCCATTGGGTCCTTGGAAAAGAAAGATAAATAAATAAAGCCAAGTCTACACGCCGGTCCTTGGCAATATGTTTCAAAGTATCTGCCATTGTTTACCTCAAGCACTTACTCTACTAGACAGCTCAGTTTTCTATTGTTCCACTACCTTCAATAATCTGTTCTCAATCACACCGTATCTGAAAATCAGTTTTCATTTGAATATCCTTAAACATAGTTTACAGAACTCCTAATTATTTCACTGGGTGCTTTTTCTCCTCTTCCTCCCAACCCCTCATCCTAAGGTTCTAAGATATTTTTATTCTAGGACACGTCACTACATTCTCCTATGTCAGAAATAGAAGATTACTTGAAATATGAATTCATAGAGGACAGGGAGCCGTCTTTCATCTTTATGAGTGTACGTAAATCAAAAAAAATGAATTAAAATTAGTTTTAATTCACAAAATCCTTAAATCCAGGCATGTTTCTTTAAAAAAAAAAAGATTTATTTATTTATTTGAAAGTTGGAGTTACACAGAGAGCAGAGGCAGAAAGAGAGGTCTTCCATCTGATGGTTCACTCTCCAGTTGGCCGCAACTGTCAGTGCTGCGCCAACCCGAAGCCAGAAGCAAGGAACTTCCTCTGGGTCTTCCAAGCTGGTAAAGGGGCCCAAGGACTTGGGCCATCTTCTTCTGCTTTCCCAGGCCATAGCAGAGAGCTGGCTTGGAAGTGGAGCAGCTGGGTCTCAAACCAGTGCCCATATGGGATGCCAGCACTTCAGGGCAGGGCATTAATCCGCTGCTCCACAGTGCCAGCCCCAACTCCAGGCATGTTTCTTTCATAACATGTGTTTCCCATGAATTCTATGAAGATCCCTCATATAGTTCCTGTAGTCCCTTATTCAGATGACACTTGAATGTCTATAGATTGTTCTAGATCTTGATAGATCTAGTTCTGAGTTTGGTCAGTACTGGAAACTGAGCTGACCCTTTCAATGGTTGTCTGTCAAGATGGGCTAAATTATGCCCTAATATACAAACCTTCATTTCGCAAACACATTGGGGTTTAGCAGTCCGTTCTTATACTATGTGGCCAAAGTTCAGCAGGGGGATTATGTAGATCAAAGTCACTCAAGGATCTAGGATTAGAGGTTCCAGCACAGTATCTTCTGCTATGATCACCAAGGCAAGACAAGTTAATAGGGCAAATTATACACTGGCTCTTCAAGTTCTACTCAGAAGGGATGTTATGTCCTTTTGCTTGGACTTCTTCAGGCAAATCAAGTCACATAACTAACTTTGGAATCTATCTAAACAAAGCACTTAAGTAGTGATGTAGAAAAAAAAAAAAAAAAAGTAGCTTGAATTTGTAATCGTTTCCTGAATTACCTGGGCTCCCTACTTCACTTTAGAAGAGAAGTATCAACCAAAAAGCAGAAACTTAAACTGTACAAATAAAGAGTCAAAAACCAAGACAAAAGTATGCAGTTGCAAAATGGCCATTTATTGCCTACAGGGAAGGGAAGGGGGGGTGGAGAGATAGGGAAGTACACAGGTGCAAGGAAACAAGCATATATTTAGCCCTATACATCATGTGTGAGCAGTACCCAATCTCCAAAATGGAAAAAAGTATTTTGTCATCTGACATAGTAGTTAAGGTTCTTAAGCACCTCCCTTCTGAGCTGCCACAAGATTTAAAAGGCAGGACTGCTTTGTTTAGTCAATGTTCACATTAATGAAAAAATACTACCACCCAACTGTGTCCTTTTGCACGCACATTTTGTACAGTGTCTATTGTGGAAAAACATCTCAGCTGAGCAGTTTGGTCAAGATTCAGACCGCATCAATTGTTTAACTGTAATAAATAGAAAAATAAAGCAGCTGGTGATTTTGTCAGAGAATGTGTTCAGTAAGAGCAGAACCACTTTCTCCAAGGTTGACAGAGTGTTAAATGGTTAGAACACCACAGAATCAATCTATTAAACATTAAACACTAGCAAGCTACAATTACATGGCACTTAATTAAATCTTCTAATTTAAAAAAAAAAGAAAAAGAAAATCTTAGATTTTAAACTGATTATCGGAACACAATAGCAAGTTGATTTAATGCTTGGCTTTTTCTTAGGATAAAAGCAAAGTAAATATACAACCTAAAACAGCAGAATTTTGTTCTGGAATAGAATCAATAGAAACTACCAAGTATTCAGGAAAAAAAACTACCAGAAGATCTTGCTCAGTTTTAAAATCATGTGCTTTGCTTTCTGACCATTAGAATTAATTATAAAAATACTTTACAGGCCACAAAATGACTCAAATATATGAAAAATAAAGAACTGTTTAACTTAATGCCAGGAAATGAAAATAAATGAACTCTTCCTCCCCCCGCCCCCGACTCAAACAGTAAATTGAATAGAAGAGTATTTCATCCATGGACAATTAGTTGGCACTTGTCATATGGTTGGAAAAAATTACAACAAAAGATATAAATTAATCCATGGTGAATTTGACCATCACCCTCACCCTTTCAGAAAAAAAATATGAATACATACACACTTTTTCTCTTTAAAAAAAAAAAATACTCCATACTATGCCACTCCATAGACAACAAAACTAAAGCTGAAATGTTCATCCTCCTCAAATACTCCAAAGTATTCCTATTGAACTCTGTACCCCAGCTTCTCCTACATGAAAGATTGTTTGCATTTGGACAACTGTACGAATGCCCATAGTGCACTTCTCAGTGCTGCTGGTGTTTAAGAAATTTGCCACTCACAACACTGAATAATTCCAGATCCAGTGTGCAGTAACACAGCCATCCAAACCCCTCCCCCCCAAAAGTTGGCAGAGCACCGCTCAGGAATTTCACAGGTAGGGAATATATTTTTAGCAAGTTAAGCACAGAAAAATGACAGTACAGTTTCTGAATAAATACAAACCCAGTTACTGCATCACTTACTGCTTCAAGATTTAAACAAGTAGCAGGATACTAAGTTTGTTCAGTAAGAAGCAAAGCCATTGTTTGATAGATACATCAACACTGAGTCAATTCTGAGTTCTCACAACTACAGGTAAATTAAACAAATGTGGTACAAAAAACAATTGACAGTTTGAAAGAAAATACAACCGTAATTCAAATCTAACTGAAAACTGAAATAGACAAGAAAGGATCGCTTCTGAGAGGGTTACCATGATTCTTCTGCTTTAGAGTTTAAAATGACAGACACACAAAAAGGAATATTACCTAAAAATGGAGAGACTGTTAAAAATAACTGGTACTAGGTGCCAAACTTAACCTTCGGAAGGATTCTGAAAGCTGAATATACCATGCTACCATGCCAAAGAGTCATATCACTTGGCATCTGCATATCCTTTTCATATGTGATTTCTGAGAACAAAATTTCGGTTCAGTGCTATAGTTTATATGATGTGACATAAAAAAAAAAAAACACTTAATAGAAATATCCTTATTCTATATGCTTTGAAAGTGAACTATTTTACTTAAAAATACTCCATTACTTTGATGTCATGTTGGCTGAATGAAAATCTCAACATGTTTGTTTTTCCTTTGGTTCCAATAATATTTCAAGTCCAACTAAACTTATGCCAAAAGAAATTACTAAGTTAATAAAGCTTGCTTTTCCTGGTATCTCCCTATTTCTTGTTGTAGGAGTTGTGATTTAACAGAGAAGTTTATATAAAGATGGTATTTGGTTAAAACAAAAATTACACATGCTCTCCCCTTATCACCTTCCTGAAAAAAACTGTTTTGGTTTTCTGTTTTTCTGTGGATCTTTTTAGTTTCTTTCTGCTACTCAGAACATCGTGCAGTATACATGTAAGGGCTTTCTTTTATCTTTTCTTACACTTATGCTTTAGATGGTACTTTTAAAATAAAAATGTATATATCATTCTATAAAATGGAAGATGTTCTTGGCACCCTGCTCTTAAATAGGTCACAATATAACTTTGGTAAACAAGCAAGGTTAAAAATGTACTAATTTACTTATGTTGAGTTTAAAATTTGGTGATCATGATACTATTACAAAATTAAAACCACCCAAAGCAAAGAAAAGCATAAAAGTTTCATCTGTCTACAAATTCAAAACTCTTAACTGAACTTCCTGACTTAGAAGAGTCATTCTCACTTCCCTAATGTCTTCCTACAACTCACAAAATTTTACAAATGTGATACACAAAAGCAAAGGGGTAAATCTTTTCTAAAGAGGAGGACATGTGAAGAAAAAGAAAACCTTACAAATGTGAGAATTCACATTTCTGTCAAAAAATATGTATGAACACTATTTTGAATGTGTCATAAACCCTTTGCTTGCTATAAAACCATCACTGTAGCAAAAACTGATGTTTTCTGTGATCAAAGCTACTTATCAGTCAGCATCTTTTGCAAAGCTTGTAAAGTATCTCAAACTCAGAACATAAAAGCTTAGAAGTAAGTTTTGGTACATAATCAACTTCTATCACTAGGAAATCTAGCCTTGTATTAAGAATGACAAACCTTATATCTGATTCCTTCAAAAAACATTTGTAACCTGTTTTTCTTTTTTCCTTGTGCTTTCTCCACTCTTTGTTGTTTGATACTGAAAGTACAGATGGCATTAATGATTTTAGAAATTCTTAGAAATGAAAATACAAAGTTTCACACATTTATCCTTACTTAGGAGACAGAATTTTAAAATGGAACACAAATGTGTTTGCCCATTTCCAGTTTGAATATTGCCAAACTCTCAATTCGAATATACTTTATAGAATCAAGTGATATGAGACTCAGATATATTTCCACTTTCTCCCTTGCTTTTCTGTGATTTAATATGTAACTTTAAGACAACAAAAAGTAGGGGCAAATAAGAAACAGCTTTATATTTCTGCAAACTGTAACATCAAAACACAGTGGCTTCTTCTAATACATTCACATAGGATGCTTATTGTAAAATTAAATATCTGCTTATGACTATCCGCAAAGAAACATCAAAAGAAAGAATTTGGAACAAGGCAAAAGAGAGGGAGAGAGGGGGTGCAGAAAGCTGGTCTCAGAACCCATTGTGCCATACCTGACTTTAACATGTGATATTCAAACGAGCGTTCACACGCCTTACATCAAAGAAATGAAACAAAAATATTCAGCTATGTTGTACAAAATTTTTTTACATAAAACATCATAAATCTTGAACAGATTTACTATATCTGAATTCTAAAAAGTTGCCTATAGAATGGTGCTGGGATTCTGTTCTCTGCTTGCTTTTAGGCAGTGCTGTTGCTTAAAAGTTGACACCAGGCACAATATTTTAAAACAAAGTCAACAAGCAAGGAGCAGTAAGAGGATTTGAGCCTTTCCCAGATGTCAGTCCTGAGGATGCTGCAATATTCCCCATCAAGATGTGTAAAGCTATGAGGCGGATACTGATGCCTGAGAGAGTGGGTGACTTGACGTGCATTTTATATGACTGCTATAAAGCAAACAGTGCAGTTTTTCCTTCCTCAAACAACACTGTTTTAAGAAATTTAAAGAACACTCCAGTTCTTAGACAAATACCAGAAATTATATTGAACAATTTTTTAAAAAGTATCACATCTAAAAATGCCCCCATTTTCTTTTATCTTCAGATAAAATATGTAGCAGCCCAATGGCATAAAGCTTATTAACTTATTCTGAGAACTAGAAAGTATATGAATACATATATTTTACTTTCATTGAATATAAACCATATGTCATTGTCATTCACCTCCTTCTTTTGGCTTCTCACTGCCAAAGTTCCAAATGGCATGCGTTTTAACAAGACAATGCTGAGGAGAGCAGCATTTCTGATCATCTGAATTGGCAGCTCAAAACAGATACCACTCCTTTTACAAAGGGAACAAAGGGTGAAGGGTGTGTGAAACTTGGGCAGTGGGCTAAAGGGAAACCGTGCACATGAAATTTGGGTTACCATGCCCCAAGTATGTGTGCCACCCAAAACATAACACAATAACCTACTTCAACAGAGCTACTACCAACATTTACTAAAACCACATTAAAAATACACAGGATAATGAATGGTTTGAAAGAGTGCATTTGGAAGCAGAGAGAACCCAATTACACACCTTCCTGCAACAGAGTGCCTCGATCATACACAAAATAAACTTAAGCTGTTTACAATGTTTCCCAATTTTTTTTTATTTTTCCCCTCTACATTTAACTATTAAAAAAGTTTTTTTTATTAATAAATGGGCTCCTCTGTGGTTCATATACAATCATAAGTGAATTTTAAATTCCATTTTATACAAACATCTCAAAAAATATCGGGAGTGAAGTATGGTAGGAAATATTGCTCACATTGCTAATTAACATGCGTATATGAAAAGGAGGAAAATGTTTTGTTAGTGCATATACCTCCAGAGCAGAAAATACACCCAAAACAAAAGATCTAAAATAAAACATACAGTAGCTGATTACAAAAAAAGGTAATGTCCACAAAATTAAGTTTTTCATGCTATTCTACTTTCCAGTACTATGCTTCAGGTAATCAATTTGCATGGCTAGATGTTGGATGCTTGAGGTATATAAGAAGGGATACCTGCACGTTGAGGAAAATCTGTCATCTTAAAGGTTGTTCCTTTTCACTTGTTTTTTTATTTTCTGGTTCTTTAAGATTTTTAAAAGAATATTTACATCAAACTTCACTGAACTACAGTTACCTTCCAATTATTAATAGATGACAACGCCTCTATCACTAGGCACTTTTAAAAGGGAGTTTAGGCTTTACAGAACCCTCCTGATGCAATCCCATAAATGATATTACATCATCCCACCACCCTCATCCCACTAAAATTACCCTTTGGGGAAATATCTTATATAGCCTGATTAATTTACTAAGGAAGAAATCAGTATAAAATGACCAAAGGAAATGCATCATTTAAGACTAATAAAACAGCCTAAGTTTTTAGGTTTGAAATAGGAGACAAATTGTATATATTTAAAACTAATTAAATAATTTAAATTTGACCTGTACTTTATATATTAGGGAGACACAAATATAGGCTATTTTCTTTTAAAATTTCATTCACATAATGGAAAATTTCTTGTTTATTAAAAATATCACATTTTGAGACTAGAAACAGTAAAGTGCATGAAAAGTTTAAAATATAATTTCAGAAAACTCTTTATAGCAGCAAAAAAGCAGAATAAAGAAAAACTTAAAAACACAGACACAACCTTTTCCTGTTACTGTGCCATAATTAACATCAAGTAGCCAACTAATTTTTCCCCAAAAAACAATACTATGTTCACTGCCTCTTGAGTCACAGATTTTCAGCTAGCCCTTCTTGGGCCAAAAAGAGATTCCAACATATTTAACGGCATCAACAGTTGGGAATAAACCAGTAGCTTCTTAATTCAACCCTGACAAACAACGGAAACAAAGATTAAAAGCATATGATGGCCATTTGGCAGCTAGAGTCAGGAAAAATAATTCAACGTTTTCAACTACTGCCTCAACTCTCTCTGTCCCCCAAATCCTTTCCAATGTTACTGCAAAAAACCAAAATCAACAAGTTAATCTACTTTGGAAAATAAATGAAATATTTGTATGTTTTTCCCTTCTGAAACTTTATTTGATCAAGGCCTTTTAATTCAGCAATTGGTTTCTGAGATTTTGTTGTTGTTTTTAACACTTAACTATAATGGCCAAAATTATATCGATGATGTAATATCTGTTTTCCCAATAAAGCTGGACAGAAAAGGTAGATCAGAATAATGAAAAATAATAGACAGCAATTGTGTGGGCATCATAAACATACCGAATTCTATTTTGAAGACATGTGGCAGTATAAATTACCTGTTGTTCCCTTCAAAGTAAATTGGAAAGACAGGTTTAGAATTAATACTTCTAAGAAGACAATAACTAATAGAAATAAACAAACAAACAAACAAAAACCCAACAACAATTGGCCAAAAAACTGTCATGTGCTGTTAAATGCTTGATGCAAAATGATTTGTACAATCTTTAATTTCTCAAATTTTCTTATTATGGTTAGAGGCTATCTCATAGTTCATGTACAGATCAAGCAAATTTAAGTGCTTTTGTTAATGTGCAAATGACTTGGTGAGGAAAAAATTGGTTTGTTATAAAGAGACACAGAAATTCAAGAAAGCTTTCCCTGCATGGCATGCCATCATTCAGCTTAAAATCTGTATGTATAGTCTTAAAAAACTGCCTTTTACAAAATTGGTTGGCTCTGTTTTGGAAAAACAAATACCCTGTTTTTGGGCTTCAACCTGGTGCTTTAAAAATTATGGATGCTGTCTCCTAATACAATATGAAGAAGGACCAATTTTAAAACATGTAAAATTAAAATTTAGAAACAGTAATACTTTGGTTCCAGCCCTAGTGCCAAATGATATCAATATGCACAAAAATGTACAAAGTATTATAGCAAACACATAATGAAAGGAACCTGAAGAAGCAGCTTAAGGATGGCCATACTTCACTCCTACATACTTTGATTTACAACTGTACAGGTCCATAGCAACAGATCCCCGTCTCTGCGGGGCAGTACTCCACTACCTCCGATTCGGCAAGTGAACACCATTGACAAGAGGCAGGAGTGGAGGATGGAGTTCAAGTTGTGTTAACAGTGAGAAGTGGTCTGAAGGGATGTGAGGGTGTGGACACCCAGTGATGTTGTTCTCAACCAGCCATTGAGGATCTAAAGGCCCCAGGACACCAAGTACGTTCATATGAGTCTTGGAATAGAAAATGTAGTCAATCACGCCCTGCAAAGACAGTGGGGATTAGAAAAGAAAAAACAAAATGCTTAGAAAAAAATGGAAACACTCAAGACTTAATAAAGAACAATCCATAGTTTGTAAAACCACATCACTGTATAACCTGTACTTCTGACAGATGGTACCTGTTGTCTTGGCAGTGTTTCAAATAAGGCTCAAGTCTTCAATATGTATTACATGAAAGAAACATAGCTCGGCCAACGCCATGGCTCACTTGGCTAATCCTCCACCTGTGGCACCAGCACCCTGGGTTCTAGTTCTGGTTGGGGCGCCAGATTCTGTCCCGGTTACTCTTCTTCCAGTCCAGCTCTCTGTTGTGGCCCAGGAAGGCAGTGGAGGATGGCTTGGGCCCTGCACCCGCATGGGAAACCAGGAGGAAGCACCTGGCTCCTGGCTTCGGATCTGCGCGATGCGCCGGCCATAGCAGCCATTTGGGGGGTGAACCAACGGAAAAAGGAAGAATTTTCTCTCTCTCTCTCTCTGTCTAACTCTGCCTGTCAATCAATCAATCAAGATAGCTCAATAGGGAAACAACACTCTATATAACTCATAAAGCCTTGCATTTGTGCCTAAGTGATAAACTGAGAGGCTAAACGTAACAAATTATGTCTAGGCATCTTGGTCTACTTGGTTTAGTGAAATCTAACATTATGAACAATATACTTTCAGTTACAGTGAGTAGAAAATAAGGATATTTATATAAATGTACATAGTTAATGAAAAATAATTCAAATTAATTCTTTCAATGATGCTCGCATTACATTCAATTATTTGCACATCAAGATATCCAAGCACATCTGAATAAAACCATGGTAAAACCTGTTTTCAGATGAATTACATACATGCAAAACAACAGACATAGTTAACCATTCTAACCTGTTCTTTAGTTTATATACTCATTTTCGTAAGCTTTGGAGAACTGTAAATTCTGAATTTCCTGGCTGCATAAAAATAACTAGGCAGGGCCAGCACTGTGACGTAGAAGGTCAAGCTACCACCTGCAGTACCAGCATCTCATATGGGCACAAGCTCGAATGCCAGCTGTTCCAGTTCTCCTTGAGCTCCCTGGCAAATGTGCCTGGAAAGCAGTGGAGGATGACCTAGGTCTTGGACCTCTGCACCCAGGTGGGAGACCTGGAAGAAGCTCCAGGCTACTGGCTTCAGACCTCCTGGGATCTGTCCATTATGGCCATTTGGTAAGAGAACCAGCGGATGGACAACCTCTATCTATGACTCTGCTTGTGCCTCTCTGTAACTCTGCCTCTCAAATAAATAAATCTTTAAAAAATAGGCAAAAATCATTTTGCAAGAACATGTATACACATATCAACTGTTCCTCCTGGAATGTGATAATGATTTGATCAGTATATCTCAAAAACAAAAGTCTTAGCTCAAACAAAAGAAAAATTTGGTTTTACTGTCTCAGGCTGTGCACATGTGCAAAAAAGGCAAGTCAAATTTATTCCTGTCTAGTTCCTACACAAACCCAGAGAGGGGGGAAGCCGCTGCCTACAACACCAGCATCTCATACAGGCACTGGTTCATGTCCTGGTTGCTTCATTTCCTATCCAGCTACCTGTAATGGCTTGGGAAAGGCAGCAGCAGATGGCCAAGATGTTTGGGCCCCGGTCACCCATATGGGAGATCTGGAGGAAGCTCCTGGCTCCTGGCTTCAGCCTGGCCCAGCCCTGACTGCTGTGGTCATCTGGGGAGTGAACCAATAGATGGAGGATTTCTCTCTCTCTCTCTCTCTCTCTCTCTGCCCCCCCCCCACCCTGTAACTCTGGTTTTCACATAAATAAGTAAATCCTTAAAAAAATAAAAGAAATTCATCACTATTTTCAGAAGTGTTCCTTTAAGAGCAGTAGTGTGCCACAGTTAGTGAGAACCAGCTTTCTTAGCACCTCTTTCCCAACTCTGAATTCAAAGATTATCACAAGTGGGAGTTAGAATCTATTCCTGTGGAAATACTTGTACCACAAAAATTGATAAACATTACAAATCAGGACTTCTTTTCCCAGAAAGGTAGCTATTAAATATTTACCAACACATATCTGCTTATAAGTGATTGGAACTAAATGAATATCCATAGATTGAAGTAGCTACTCTAATACCTAAAGTCTAAATTAGATTTAACTTCTAAGCAATTTCTTTCACTTCATAATTACAAAAGCTGACTATAACATCAGCACATGAGTTTCCCTTCTTTCTCCTATTTGTTTCTTTGAAATGAGCTAACCTTAAAAATAGAAAAAAGTTATTAGAAATGTAAGAGTCCATTGTATAAATGTCCTTTGGTATTTCATTAAATTCTCTTCAGTCTTCTTAAACCAAACACCTTTTTTTTTCCCCAAAGAAACTTTTTATTTAATGAGTACAAATTTCATAAGTACAACCTTTGGAATATAGTGATTCTTCCCATCATATCCATCCTTCCACCCCTACTCCCACCCCATCTCTTCCTCTCCCATTCCCAATCCCATTCTCCATTAAGATTCATCTTCAAAAAACTTTATACACAGAAGATCAACTAAAGATATCAACAATTTGCACACACACAGACAAAACCTGTTTTACATTTAATTCTCATAATACAACTCATTGAGGATAGAAGTCCTGCATGGGGAGGAAGTCCTGCATGGGGAGGAAGTGCACAGTGATTCCTGTTAACAACTGACACTCTTATTTATGCTGTCAGTGATCACCTGAGGCTCTTGACATGAACTGCTTAAGCTATGGAAGCCTTTTGAATCCAAAATCTATATCAGTATTTAGACAAGGCCATAAGCAAAGTAGAAGTTCTCTCTTCCTTTCAGAGAAAATTACCTCCTTGTTTAATGGCTACTTCTTTCCACTGGAGTCTCTCTCACAGAGATCCTTAATGTAGAGTGTTTTTGTTTGTTTGTTTGTTTGCCACAGCGTCTTGGCTTTCCATGTCTGAAATGCTCTCATGGGCTTCTCAGCCAGATCCAAATGTCTTAAGGGCTGATTCTAAGGTCAAAGTGCTATTTAAAACATTTGTCATTCTATGAGTCTGCTGTGTGGACTGCTTCCTATGTTGGAACATTCCCTCCTTTTAAATTCTATTATTGTTTCCAAACATTTAGTCCTATTCATAAGATCCCTTTAACATTTAATCCTATCTATATATGATCACTTTAACACTTAAGATAGCATGCTTACCACCAGCTTAATGGGACTTGGGGTGCCATGGCAAGTTTTTAAACTGTACCCTTAGAAGTAAGTCCATAGGGATGTATGAAGAACTACGCAGCTTTACAGTAACAAACTTCCTCCTCCCTCTATTATTCCCACTCTTGTTTTTTTACTAAAATCTATTTTCAATTGACTTTATACACATGATTAACTATGTTAAGAGTTCAAAAAATAATATGGAGAAAAAAAACTGTTCCTTGACAGTCAAAACAAGGGCTGTTCAAGTCATTGCTTCTCAAAGTGTCAATCTCACTTCTACAGACTGCCATTTATGTGCTCTATTAGTTATTACAGATCAGGGAAAACATATGATATTTGTCCCTTTGGAACTGGCTTATTTCATTAAGTTTGATGTGTTCCAGATTCATCCATTTTGTTACAAATGACTGGATTTCATTTTTCTTTACCACTGTGCAGTATTCCATAGAGTACATATTCCTTAACTTCTTTATCCAATCTTTAGTTGACGGGCATTTAGATTGATTCCATATCCTAGCTACTGTGAATAAAATAAATATGGGGGTGCAGATAACTCTTTCATTTGCTGATTTCATTTCCCTTGGGTAAATTCCCAAGAGTAGGATGGCTGGGTCACATGATAGGTCCATAGTCAGATTTCTGAGGTATCTCCAAACTGATTTCCATAGTGGTTTTACCAGTTTTCATTCCCACCAACAGTGGAATAGGGTACCTTTTTATCCCACATCCTTGTCAGCATTTGTTTGTTGATTTCTGTATGAAAGCCATTCCAGGTGAGGTAAGGTGCAATCTCATTGTGGTTATGATTTGCATTTCCCTGGTGGCTAGTGATCCTGAACATTTTTTCCTGTGTTTGTTGGCCATCTGGATTTCCTCTTTTGAAAAATGTCTGTTTTAAGTCCTTTGCTCATTTCTTAATCGGATCACTTGTTTTGTTGTTGTGGATTTTCTTGATCTCTTTATATATTCTGATTATTTATCCTTTATCAGTTCATAGTTTGCAAATAATTTCTCCCATTCTGTTGGTTGCCTCTTCACTTTCCTGAGTGCTTCTTTTGTAGTACAGAAGTTTCTCAATTTGGTATAATCTCATTAGTTAATTTTGGCTTTGATTGCCTGTGCCTCTGGGGTCTTTTCCAAGAACTCTTTGCCTATGCCGATATTTTGCAGGGTTTCCCAAATGTTTTCTAATTTGATTAATTCTGCTGCTTTCTTGTTGATTTTCTGTCTGGTTGATCTGTACATCACTGAAAGTGAGGTATTGAAATCCCCTATTAATACTGTATTTGAGTCTATGTCTCCCTTAAGATCCCGTAACATTTCTTCTAAATAGCCAGATGCCCTGTAATTAGGTGCATATACCTTTATAATAGTTACATCTTCCTGTTGAATTGATCCCTAGTCAATTGCACAGTGTCTTTCTTTGTCTCTTTTAACAGTTTTTGTGTTAAAGTTTATTTTGTGAGATATTAGTATGGCTACACCAGCTCATTTCTTGTTTTTGTTAGCATGGAGTATCTTTTTCCATCCTTTCACTTTCACTCTGTGTGCATCTGTTGGTGAGATGTGCTTCTTGTAGGTGGTAAATAGATGAATTCTGTTTTTATTTAAAAGATACACACTGGCTGCATAGATTAGAGTTGAGGCCATTTACATTCAAGGTGACTAGTGGCAAGTAACGACTTTGCCCTGCCATTTTTCCATAATTATTCCTATTTTTTGCTTTGGATTTCCTTTGTACTTTTACTGGGAGAGCTCTTTCCTTTACCGTCTTCTGTACTGATGACCATGTTTCTGTGTGCCATACATCCTTAAGCATCTTCTGCAGGGCTGGACAGGTGGTGACAAATTCTTTCAATTTCTGTTTGTGATAGAAGGTCTTAATTTCACCTTCATTCATAAAAGAGAGCTTTGCATGGTGTAGTATTCTGGGTTGACAGTTCTTTTCACTAATATTTGGAATATATCTCACCATTCTCTCCTAGCCTGTAGGGTTTCTGATGAGAAGTCTGCTGTGAGTCTAATTGGAAATCCTCTTAAAGTAATCTGGCGTTTCTATCATTCACATTTTAGAATCTTTATGTTTTACTTTGAAGAATCTGATTACAGTGTGTCATCGTGAAGATCTTCTCTGGTCATGTCTATTAGGAGTACTATATGCTTCCTGTACTTGAATGTCCCTTTCTTTCTCCAAATTAGGGAAATTTTCAGTTATTATTTCACTAAAAAAGGCCTTCTAATCCTTTCTCTCTTTTCACGCCTTCAGGAACTCCTAGAACCAATATGTCATTTGATAGTATCCAGTAGATTACCAACAGTGTTTTTTTAGTTTTCTAATTTCTTCTTGTGCTTCATCTGACTGTATAAATTCCTGTGCTTAGTCTTCTATGTCTTATATTCTTTCTTCTGCTTCACTGATCCTATTGTTAAGGCTTCCCACTGCATTTTTTTTGTTGTTGTTGTTCTATGGGATTTTTCATTTCCAAGATTTCATTTTGATTTCTTTTTAAGATCTCAATTTCATGGGAGAGATTTTCCTTCATGTCATGTATGGATTTCATCAGTCCATGCATTTGCTTCTGATAACTTCTAAGTAATCCTATGATCAAGTTTTTGAATTCCATTTCTGGCATTTCTTCCATCTCATCAACTTCATAATCTAGTATTGGAGTGTTACGTTCTTTTGGGGGAATCATGTTGTCTCCCTTCTTCTTGTTTCTTGAATTGGTACATTGGTTATTCAGCATTTGTGAAGATACTCATTGGTTTCTTCTTTGTTTTTCTGCTCTGGCGGTTTTTATCACTGGACAATGTGTGGATTAGCGGAGTCTCTGCTTTCAGGGAATACCTAGAGGCATGTTGTAGGTGTGGCCAAGAAGCTCTGTTCAGTGCTCCAGAGTGAAGGGTTGTGTCTGAGCTGACACACCCAGGTCTGTCGTGGTAAATCCTTTTCTTTTTTAAAATCAGAGGGAGGTTTGTTCTTGTCTGTTCGCATAGCCACAGCTGAACTCCTCTCCTCAAAGGAAACCAGTTCCTGGGCACTAGCCCCAGTGAGTATATTATTCATCCACTCTGCCACAAGGACCACACAAAGGAACTGAACAGTCCTCAGTGTCAGCTCAGACTCCCCAGTAATGTCCTTTGCAGGTAACCAGGGAGTTCCTATTGTGTGAAGCCTCCCATAATGACTGCTCAAAGTCCCTGCCACACCCTGAGTCTTTCCATGCAGCCTCAGTGTTCTCACAGTCCCAGCACACAAGCCTCCCACAGTCATGAGCACCCACTAGACTCAGAAGTCTGAAGCTGGCTGGTTGATGGGTGCAGACATGAGCTGGTGCAGCTGTTAGGTATGTACAAGATGGCATCTGCTCTCTATCAGCTTGTTACAGGATACAGTTACAGGGTAACTGGGGAGAAACATGCCTCTCCTTTTGTTTTTTTCTCCTCTAGTTTGGCAAGTACACTATCCCCCATGGGGCTCCAAGCCTGATTCCCTCTAGGCTCTTCCTGCAGCTTTTTCACCAGTGGCTTGGTCTGCTGTAGTCTGGTCTCCCCTCACTCTCAATGCTGGTGTGGAGACTCTCGGCTGCTGGGGCCCTGAGTTGTACGCTGCCCTTGCCCTGCATCTAGATCTGCTGTCTCTCCAATCTGCGTAGAATTTCCTCTGCTGTTTTCTTAACTAACTCTTCCCTGAGTCTGTACCCTTTCTACTTTTTTTAAACTATCTTCTAGACTAGAGCAACAAGCTCCCTCCCTACTCTGCCATCTTAATCCAATCCCTCCTTTAATTCTCCCAAAAAACTTTCTAACATGTACCCTTTTTCAGAAGAGAGTTGAGATTTGAGTATAGTTGCCAGAATCCCAGAAAGTTGAACAAACGTACAATACAAGGAATCACAAGTATATAAAGCAATCAGAAAATTGGCAGTGGGGAAAGAGAGAAAACTACATAAAGTTGCCACTATCAATTTTTCCAAAGAACAGCCAGTACTACACAATGGGCCCTCCAACTCATTTCTTATTTGGCAAAAAAAGAAATTCTACCTTTTCCCATTTTTTTTAAGCTGGAGTATTCCACCAACTGGAAATATCTTAGCATGAATACACAGATATAAAACGGACTTTAAGAGAAATCTTCTCTAATGTGATCCCCAAAAGAAACCTGGAATAATAACCAGAAAAATCTAACAGGCAGGCACTGCGGCTCAATAGGCTAATCCTCTGCCCTGCGGCACTGGCACACCGGGTTCTAGTCCCAGTTGAGGTGCCAGATTCTGTCCCGATTGCCCCTCTTCCAGTCCAGCTCTCTGCTGTGGCCCGGAAGTGCAGTGGAGGATGGCCCAAGTGCTTGGGCCCTGCACCCCATGGGAGACCAGGAGAAGTACCTGGCTCCTGCCATCGGATCAGCGCGGTGCGCCAGCCACAGCGTGCCGGCTGCAGCGGCCATTAGAGTGTGAACCAACAGTAAAGGAAGACCTTTCTTTCTGTCTGTCTCTCTCTCTCTCACTGTCCACTCTGCCTGTCAAAAAAAAAAAAAAAAAAAAAAAAAATCTAACAAACCTGTTTACATGTAGGAGCATACTCAGCCTAGACATTTGAAGAATATGAAGATTACACAATTAATCACAAAAAAATTATACTTTTCTTGCCACATTCTTATATTTTAAATAATTTTCATTTCAACCCAGAGTCTGCCACTCACTTTGAAATCAAAGGTGTAATTGGTGTAAGGCATCAAGTTATTTTCATAGGCGCTCTTAAGTTGGAAGCCATGTGTGATTCTCCCTTCTGAGCTTCCATTCTTTCCATTGCAGCTGAAGTTCATAAGACACTCATTGTACCTTAGTTCCTTGAAGTCTTTATGGTTGTCAGCTACTCCTCCATTGCTTAAATATTCCACAACACCTATTGAATTAGGAAACCAGGGACATTATCATTTAGCATATATCCTTCCACAAGATTTTATAGGCAAGACCTGTTACCAGGTGGATACAGTGGCTATATCAGGTTGAGCCATATTAAACTATCTTCTTTGTTCTTTTTTAAAAAAATTTTTTTAAAAGCTAAATATAAGCAATTTGATATGATTCAATTGAATTGAAGAGTGTCTACTTTGGAGCAAAGTATCAGGATCACCCAGAAATATCCTCAGTTATCTTAGTGGTTCTTCATATTGAAGATGATTTCCTAGACCTGTATGGCATTCATCAGAAAGGTTTTGATTCTAAATGCCTTTTAAGTGTTATTTCAAATCAGTGCCTCTTTATTATTTCTCCCATTGTACATGGTCAACTGACAACTTTGGGAAAATACAAATATAGCATATATAATAAATAATTTACAATGAAAGCAGATTTCTTTATCTTCAACATTTCAGCAACTGGTGTGAGACAGACAATATTTTGAACCTTAATTCTCTGGTTCTCACTCTGATACTTTCAATAACATTATAAGCCAGATATGCCACTTAGCCAAAAATGCTTTCATTGTCTAAAAAATTGAAATAGCAATATCCAAAAACGTATACTGTTTCCACTATAGCCAACATGAAGAAAGTTCCACAACCTTTCTTATGATGATGATTAGCGAAAACTGTTACATCATTTCTATTTATTTGTGATCAAAAATGACAACAAGACATAGTAAGTAATGAATGCAGTTATCTGTGCTGTGGGTAAGCTCAAGTGGAGCTATCAGTTAACATTTACTACCTGGTGGGAACTGTTCTAAGTGGCACATATAAACCTCACCAACAATTCCATGGGGTGAATAAAATGATTATTCCCTTATTAAACATGGGGAACTCAGTCACAGAAAGCATAGCTCATAAACAGCAGAACCAGGAGCCAGTCCTGACAGTCTGGCTCCAGAGTCAGTTCACTTATGCTATGCTGCCAAATGACAGCTAGTTTACTTAAATCAAATGAAATATGAGGAAAACCTGCACTTGAGAGCAATGCAACTTAAGGATTAGGAATGAAAGATGTAGTTAAGATGCCAACTGGGGTATTGAGGTTAAAGACAAAGATTTGTAAACAATAGTTTTTGGTTTTTTTTTTTATATTCCAAGTGTAAAGGTTTGGTTATTTTTTCTTGAGTGATTATTTTAAATAACTAAACAAAATGATAGTGACAATAAACCAAATTTAGAATATGCTTTGGGGCCGGAGCTGTGGCGCAGTGGGTTAATGCCCTGTCCTGAAGCGCCGGCATCCCATATGGGTGCTGGTTCTAGTCCCGGCTGCTCCTCTTCCAATCCAGCTCTCTGCTATGGCCTGGGAAAGCAGTAGAAGACGGCTCAAGTCCTTGGGCCCCTGAACCCACATGAGAGACCCGGAAGAAGCTCCTGGCTTCGGATCGGCACAGCTCCAGCCATTGTGGCCATCTGGGGAGTGAACCAGCAGGTGGAAGACCTCTCTCTGTCTCTACCTCTCTCTATAACTCTGTCTTTCAAATAAATAAAATAGATATTTAAAAAAAAAGAAACTGCTTTGATAATAACAAGAGTAATAATTTAATGTTTTACATTTGGAATTTAATATCCAAAGGGCAGAACTGATTTTTACAAAGATCTAAAATAACATAAGTTTAGTAGAGTTCAAAAATTTTTTTGATCATCCTTCTATACCTAATATCATTTAATGAATTCACTGAAAAGCTGACAAAGTTACTCAACTAGATAGCCACCTATACTGAGTATCTTCTGGTTGCCCCTTCAGATCACCATTTTCCATTCGACTCTGTGCATTGGGAGGCTGATATTTACTCCATCAACTGCAAGGCCCTTCCCCATGAAAATTCTAGTTGGATTTGGTCAATGGGCAGCCCTGGGAGAAGACTGGAGGATAGGATCCAGGGGAAGTAGGAGTATACTCGCACTTTCCCCAGCCAGATCCCTTCCAACTCGTTTGGCAAGGATTCTATCAGTCAATTCAAAGCCAATGCTCCTATAAAAAGACTGACTCTACAGTAGTAACAAACTTTTCCATATTCTTATTATGACACTCAACACTTTATTGCTGAGGTGGTAAAGAGACCCTAACTCTTAATGGCAGAATATCACATCAACCACTGCTTTGTATCCCTTAGTTCTGCCCACATCTTTGGAACTAAACTTTACTAAACTTCTTTACTAAACTTTTCTCAATTACTTCATGTCTCATTCCTGAGATTTTCACTGATACTTCCTAATTTAGAAGAGAAATTATCTACCCTAAAAGTTCTAGGAACTAGTTAGGTTTTGAATGAAGAGTGAAACCAAAATTAAAAGCAATGAGAAAATAATGTTATAAATACCTGAATCTGGCAATGAGTTAAGATCTGCACATAGCACCAGCGGGATAGAATTAGGATCTGTGGTTGGGCTGCCAGGCCTACTAGAAGCTTTCTCCAGAATGTTTTTAACCTCTGAGACAAACATCATGGTCTGGATGAGTTTCACATCAGAATACTCTGGGTCCCAATGCATGTGGGCATTTGCCACAATAAGCAGCTGTTTGTCTGCAGCATGAATTGGCTTCATACCTAAATTTAAATATTACAAAAAACAGATAAAGTTATATTTTATTTAAAGACAAGTCGTATCTTATGGTGCTTTCTCAATAGATCATTTTGTTGTTCTTTTCCATGAATTTATACCTTCTCTTTTCTATCATAAAGCTGGAAGTCAAGGTTCTGGGTATCTTAATATAGGAATTACTCTTCCAGATCAATTTAGCAAACTATAGCCCATGGTTAAATGCGGAATGCCACATGTTTTTGTACATCAAGTGGAAGCAAAGGACAATTTTAGGTTTTTAGAGTTCTAAATCCCCACAAGCAACTGTGACAAAGAATATCTATGGCCCAAAAAGCCTAAAATACTTCCTATCTGTCCCACAGCAGAAAAAGTTTGCTGACCCCCTACTCAATATTGCATACAAGTCAGGAGTAACAATATGATATAGTCAACATTTGATCATAGTACTCTCATTTTCCTGAGTTCCTAGTTTAAACAAGTACTCTTATCTCTCTCTCTCTCTCTCTCTCTTAAATATCTTAGACACTCTATCAAAGTAAATTAGTGAGGAAGTTTTCAGTTATGTGTGTTACTTAAGCCTTAATTTAAATCCCTCCCACTGGCCTGCCTTCATTCACCAAGCATTTCTAGAGCACAACAGCAACAACTCAGTAGAATAAAGAATAACATTATATTAACCTGTGCAAAACAAAATAAATAAGTATATTTGCTACCCAAAATGACATCATAAACTGCATAATGTTATTTTTTAAATGAAAATTATGGAATATGTATTTGGCATAGCAGTTAAGATGTTTGAGGGATGGGCATTTGACACAGTAGTTGTATGCCACTTGTAACAACAGCATCCCATATTGGAGTGCCTGGGCCATGAGCCCACCTCAACTCCCAATCCCAGATGCCTTCTAATGCATACCCTGGGAGGTGGCAGATGATGGCTCAAGTACTTTGTGTCACTGGCAGCCCAGCTGGAAGACTCAGACTGAGTTTCAGTCTTTTGGCTTCAGGCTAAACCAACCCCAGCTATTTTAGGCATCTGGGGGAGTGAACAAGAGGATGAACAGACACATACACACTCTCTCTCTGCCTTCCAAATTTTTAAAAAAAAATGAGAATTGGGGAGTAGTATGCTCTCAAAGTCTAATAAACATCTGGCTTTATTAATAACTACTTTCTATGATCCTGAACATTTTTTGGTGCTTGGGTTCATTTGGAAAATGAGATATTACTCTAGAAAATTTCTAAGGTTCTTTCCCCCCACTAAAATTCTTTTATTTAAAAAAAATTCTGTCAAAAAATATTAACATGGTACTTTCCAAATAGTATATAGAATAATATGTTTAAAATTGAGAAAATTGGGACTGGTGTTATATTATAGTGCAGCGATGCTAGCATCCTACATGGGTGCTGGTTCGTGTCTCAGCTGCTCCATTTCTGCTCCAGCTCCCTGCAAATGGTCTGGGAAAAGCAGCAGAAGTAGTCACTTTTAAAGCGATTTGATCATAAGCTAAACAGTTGAAGGGGGTAGGTGATGTTGAGCAGTGAGTAGTGGATTAGGCTGTCCCTTGGGATACCCACTTCCCATATTGGAGTGTTGGTCTGTGTCTCAGAACTTCTATTTCCACTCCAGCTTCCTGTTAATGCATCCTGAGACACAGAAGATCATGGCAAGAATACTTAAGTCCCTGCCACCCAAACTGGAGACCTGATGGAGTTCTGGGCTCACAATTTCAGACTGGCCAAGCCTTGGCTGTTACAGGCTAGGGAATGAACTAGCAGGTGGGAGACCAATCAATCAATCAATTAAGCATTCTTTCTCTTGTAAATGAAAATAAACATTAAGAAAAAATAACTGTAACCCAAATAATTTATGGTGTCTTCTTTTCTTACAACTTTATGGTGTCACTTTTGGCCATTAACTAAATGTTCATTGTATTAAATATGTACAAATTTGCCTCTTCAAGGAGACATAAGCACTTTATTACTAAATTTCCCTCCAGGAGCACAAGAGATACATATTTCAGAAAGCAGAAGTATCTACAATACAATGCAGAATTAATCTTCTGGAAATTTGGAGGAAAACTCCAAAAGTATAAAAGAGAAAAACAGAATTGGAAAATATATAAAAGTAGGCAAAAACAGAAAGATAAAGCAGAAAGAAAACTAGAAATCCATGAAAGACCAACTGTATTTGATGAAGGGTAAGCTATAGGGTGGTAAGAAAAGGAAGCATGATTTACATGCATGAATAATTCAAATCAATACTCAAGGCAAAAGTCTTTTCTTCCGTAAAAAAGTAAGGAGGTGGGGAACCCTAATGTGGTCTTACCCCCTTCTTGCTCTTGCTTAAAATATACTAATAAATGATGAAATTTTCAAAGGCAAGCAATAGAGTTTTTTTTAAACTTTGAATAATGCAAAATATATAATGAGGTTTTTACTCTGAAGGAGGCTATAAATAATCTAACAATCTGAAGTATTGTAGATAAAAGATTCTGCTCTTACAATAACCAAGGTATAACAAAGAAATTAGAGAAGACATGTCAAGCACTTAACCTTAAAGACAAAAGATTCACACTCAAAAAGCCAAAAATATGGTTCAAAAGAGAATAAGTCATCCTAATTCATCATCTAAATTCAGCACAACCAAAACATTCCCAATTTCAAAGAATCTTTTGGAAATAATAGCATATTAAAAAGACTTCACACAGATTACCTGGAAGGAAGAAAAACACTGACAGAGACCATAGAATATCCCAAGAAATGTGATGTTTTACAGATTTAGTACTATTTTCCAATCCATCTCCTTTAACTATCCTCAGAAAACAAGAAAATAACTTTGCCATAAATAACAGCAAGATTCTCTTCATTTGCTTTGAGCTAAGAAAACTTGAGATAGTGTTATTTTTAGTAAGAACATGTTAACTTGTACTCACCTGCTCCGAATAGTTCCTTGTGGACCTCTAATACCACAGCAACACCAATGTTATCTTTTGTCATCACTCTGTTTAGCATAGCTTCGGATCCATCTGAATTAGCCATTGCCACTTGGTTAAATTCCACTGTATGCTTTTGCACCAATGTAAATCTAAAAGGTACAATGCATCATTGCAATTTTAGGTACTTAGACTATCACGCTAAAAGACATCAAATAAAGGGGCTTAAGTTATAGCTATTATCCACTGTCTCCTTTTCATTTTGTAGTTGCACATGTGCATGTGATATGGTTCTGGCTAATAAAACCTAAGAAATATGATTTCTCCAAAAAAAAAAAAAACACACACACACACACATCCGAGGCCCCACCTAGCAAAGAACATACATGTTCCATTATCCTTTTACACCTTTGCCCCTTCTAGCTAGTGCATACAGAAAGAACAACAATCTTGTGCCCATGTAGTAAGATGGAGGAAGGCAAAAGCCAACCTTCTATGGATGGGAAAACAGCTAAACCAGCTCTGGACCACCTATTTCTAGATTTCTTGTGCAAAAAATTACTCTTCCCCTACTTGTTTCATCTGCTGCTGGAATTTTCTGGTATTTAAAAGTGCACACAATCTTAACTTGAGCCAGCAAGTTAATGAGAAAGAACAGAATGAAATGTACCTAACCTACTTGGGAGTTTTATTCAAACTGCATCAAGATATTTGGCAACGAAAATGCAGGGATATACGTAAGTGTTCAGAAAAACAGATTCTGTGTGATGATGAAATAACTCTTCCTGTGATGACAGCTTCTGTGCTAACAGCATTTTCTTTTCTTACTGGTAAATTATTAAATATAGTAGAGTTGCAGGATTTAGTAGACTTTAATGCTGACATTTAATAGACGTATGGGGGCAGGCAGCTGACCCAGTGATTAAGATACCCATGTTCCATACTGGAGTGCCTGAGTTCCACACTTGCCTTTGGCTATTAACTCCAACTTCTGGTTAATGCAGACCCTACAAGGCAACAGTAAAGACTCAAGTAATTGGGTTCAGGGCCCACGTTGTAACACAGTGCGTAAAGCCGCTGCCCACCCAACTGGGAGACCAGGATGGAGTTCCAGGCTCCCTGCTTCAGTCTGCCCCAGCAGACCATTGTGGCCATTTGGAGCATGAACCAGCAGATGGAAGATATCTCCCTCTCACCCTCTCTCTCTGTAATCTGCTTTTCAAATTAAAAATAAAAAAGGTAACTGGATTCCTACCATCCACAAAGAGACATAGACTGAATTCCTGACTCCTAACTTCAGACTAGCTCAGCCCAGGGTGTCACAGACATTTGGTGAGTGAGCCAGCTCAAGAACTTGCTATCTCTCTTTCAATTGGGGGGGGGGGGGGGGAGAGACTAATACCAATATGGCCTTATGGCCTTAACTCATTTAACTTCTTCCTGCCTAATTTTAATAATGTTTTGAAATATATAAATTATCAAAACCTACTAAATATGCTTTTCACTAAACTACTGTTAAGTGGAGAGAAGACATCTTTACTCCTATAAAAGCCCCACTGCCCACCTTCCTCCTAGCTTTGAAAAGAGACACATGGCAGCTAGTGTTGTGGTACAGCAAATTGAGCTGCCACCCGTGAAACAGGCATCCCATATGAGTGCAAGTTTCTGTCCTGGCTTGCCCCACTTCCAATCCCGCTCTCTGCTAATGCGCCTGGGAAAGCAGCTGAAGTTGGCCCAAGTGCTTAGACCCCTGCACCCATATAAGAGATCCAGATGAAGCTCTTGGATTTGGCCTGGACCAGCCTGGCCACTGTAACCATTTCAGGAGTGAAGCAGCAGATGGAAGATCTATTTCTCTCTATTTCCTTCTTTCTCTTTCTTTCTTTCTTTCTTTCTTTCTTTCTTTCTTTCTTTCTTTCTTTCTCTCTCTCTCTCTCTCTCTCTCTCTCTCTCTCTCTCACACACACACACACACACACACACACACATTTTCAAAGATACTGACTAAAAGCTGACTAGACAGAGAGAGTACTACATGGAAGAATATTCCCCTTGGTGTTCCAATTCTGTATGTCTCAAATGTGCTGAGAAGTATCAAGGGTCCAATCTTGTTCCTATTTCTAACGCAGGGTACTAAATAAAGGAAGTATACTTTAACAAAATTACCTTTAAAGTTGAATCATCAAGGACAAGGAATTACTAAAGTGAAGAATAGGGTTGAGAGTATTCCAGTTAAAAGAGGTGAAAGGTGCTGAGATAGTAATGAGCTTTATAAGTTTACAGGCTGTGAAAGAAATCAAAGGGTATGAAATTATGCTGGAAATGAAAGGAACAACTAAGTGTTGTAAGCAAGCAAATACTGTTAATAGTTTTTCAAGATCATACAAGCTATTTGTGGAGAACAGATTACACAGGTCAAAATAGAACTCAGAGCCCAATTAGAAAGCTTTTGAAGTTTAGAGAAATGATGGTGGCCTGGAATAAGGCAAGAGAAACAAGAATAAACAAATTCACAATATGCTCAAGACAAGAGTGACCATCCTCCATATCAGACTTCTGCAAACATTTTTTAAAGATTTACTTATTTATTTATTTGAAAGTCAGAGTTACAGAGAGAGAGAAAGAGAGATCTTTCATCTGCTGGTTCACTCCCCAAATGACTGCAACAGCCAGGGCTGGGCCAGGCTAAGCCTAGAAGCCAGAAGCCAGGATCTTCTTCCAGGTCTCCCACGTGGGTGCAGGGGCCCAAGCACTTAAGCATTCTTGGCTACTTTCCCAGGTAACATCAGCAGGGAGCTGGACTGGAGTGGAGCACCCGGGACTCAAACCAGCAACCATACAGGATCCTGACATCGTAGGCGGCAGCTTAACCTGCTATGACACAACTTGGGCCCCCTTCAAACAGTTTCTAGTCAGACTCTCATATATGAAACAGAAAAAAAGCAGTATTAAGTTAAAACAAACTTAATTACTGGAAACAGCCTGTTTTGATGATACAAACTTGAAAAGAGAGGATACAGAGGACACAATAGTCAGCTGACTTCTCTATTTTGACTTAGTTACAAAGTATTAATAAAAAAAAAAAATCCTGATTCACAAAGATACACAGATGTTAAGGCCATTAAGCTTTGTTAAGTCAACAACAGGAGTCACTGTGCACTTACTCCCCATGTAGGATCTCTGTCCTTAATGTGTTGTACAATGTGAATTAATGCTATAACTAGTACTCAGACAGTACTTTATACTTTGTGTTTCTGTGTGGGTGCAAACTGTTGAAATCTTTACTTAATATATACCAAATTGATCTTCCGTATATAAAGATAATTGAAAATGAATCTTGATGTGAATAGAATGGGAGAGGGAGCGGGAGATGGGAGGGTTTCGGATGGGAGGAAAGAAGATCCTGCGGGTGGGTGGGGAAAAAGCCACTGTAATCCATAAGCTGTAATTTGGAAATTTTTATTTGTTAAATAAAAATTTAAAAAAAGTTGATTAAGCAGCACTTCAGAAACATCCAAAGTGCTAAAATTTGGTATTTGTAATATTAGAGTACACACTGTTTTAAATTACAGTTAAGAATAATTGCATTTATTTTTTGAAATATCTTTTAAATATTCACAGAACTTCTAATGTTTATTTATAACAACACAGAGTTCCACAGGAATGTTAAAAATCCTGCTTTAATAGCAATATTTTTAATAAAAGGATAGTTTTCTACCAAAGCCAGGTCATTATTTTTGGGGAAAAAAAGAGAAGAGTGGGAATCCAATTATTGGAAATCTCTTTCTTAATGAAAATTTGCTTTCCTCTAACTGATTTCTACTAAATCTAGCTCTAGATCTTTTAATTAAAGGAATATAAAATAAATTTCTCTTCCATACATTACCATCTTAAATATCCACCAATAAATGGCAAGTTCTTGCTGCATATTCAGTATTACATGCTATAAAATGTTCTTTGGTCTATTCAAGTAATCATGGGAGTGCCAGAAAATAATTAGAAAAGACAATATTAGAGACAGGGATAAACAAGGGGAAAAATTATCATGACCCTATATTTGTACAGTTCTTTTAATCACTGAAAGCACTCCACCTGTAAAAGAAACTAGCATGAGAAATGAGATAGGAATTTTATAATAGGCCATTTTGGAATAATATTGTACCTTTTGAATGCCCTCTTTCCAAGCACAAAACCACCTATAATAACACAGAAAGGAAAAGCAAGACCGTGGCCTTTCCCGGAAGCAGGTTACCAAATGAGGTAATACAGGAACAACCAAGTACCATGATAACCTAAGTCCCCAATCCTATGACAATGACTGCCTCTTCACAGTGTAATGGTCACACTATTCTAAATTGCTGTTCTCATCTTTCCCTTTCTCATTGATTTGAAAATAAAGCATGATCACACAATCAGAACTGCTAACATCAGGAACAGCAAGTTAAGTCTAGTAACCAGGTCTGGTTTCAACTTCATTTTTTTCTCATTTTAGACTTCTTCAAGTTTTGTATCTGGTTCCACGATCTCATTTCTAATAGTCAAGGCTATGGGAAAATACATGGCAAAAAGAAATTTAAATTCTAGGCCTAAAACATTTATAACTCAGATTCTATGTACAAATTTTATGTATATATAAAATACAAACATATATACATGTATGTAAATGCCTTGAATTATAGAGAATACTTAAGATAAAGACAAAGCAAAAGCTGATTTCTAGCATTTTATCAATCAAAATCCTATTTTCTGGTGTATCTAGCTAAAAAAATGTTCCTAGTGATAATCAAAAGTTACTACCAAATCTTGAAGTATCTCTGATTGCCCAAATAGTAAATTAACCTAGAATAATATGACTTAAAGAACATTGTAGGAACTGGTGTTGTGGTGCTACGAGTTTGGCTGCCACTTGCAATGGCACTAGTATAGCAGCACCAGTTCGAGTCCCAGCAGCTCTGCTTCTGATTCAGCTCCTTGCCTAGGAAAGCAGTAGATGATGGCCCAATTCCATGGGCCCCTGCCACTCGTGTGAGACACCTGGATGGAGTTCCAGGCTCCTAACTTGGGCATGGCGCACCCTCAGCTACTGTGGCCTTTTGGGGAGTGACCTAGAGGACAGAAGGTCTCTTTCTGTATCTCCATCACTCTTCCTTTAAAATAAATTAGTAGTATATTGCACTGCTTTCTAATTCTCTGAATATTGGTAATCTTTGTCCTAGCTTTTATGAAGAAATACTTTTATCTTCATCAATGAAAATCAGGAATTATCAAACATTCTGGCTTTAAAAAAGACTGAGAAAAAATAAGGAGAAAGTCAAATTATTCTTCTCAAGCCATCTTTTCGCTTTGTTAGTTTTGTAAACCACACAAAAAGTTTATCTTACAAGGTAAGAATATATACAAATTAAGAAATGGGTCCAGATAGGATAATTGACTCATTTAAGATTATACAGCTAGGGCCGGCGCTGTGACTTACTTGGTTAACCCTCCACCTGCGGCACTGGCATCCCATATGGGCGTCGGGTTCTAGTCCCGGTTGCTCCTCTTCCAGGCCAGCTCTCTGCTGTGGCCCGGGAGGCCAGTGGAGGATGGCCCAAGTGCTTGGGCGCCTGCACCCACATGGGAGACCAGGAAAAAGCACCTGGCTTCTGGCTTTGGATCAGCGCAGCGCTGGCCGTAGCGGCCATTTTGGGGGTGAACCAATGGAAGGAAGACCTTTTTCTCTGTCTCTCTCTATCTATATCTCTACCTGTCATATTTAAAAAAAAAAATTATACAGCTAAATAAATGTGTAGGAGAAACACCTGGTTTCAAAAACTCAGTCTTTTCACTATATTATCTCGCCAATCTGAAGAAACACTGAAGACAGGGTAATGTACTTAATGTTAAATTCCAAATAGTTTAGCATAGGATACTGTGCTAGAAAGTGTTGGATAAATATTTGGTACTAGGAAAGAAGATGGTTTTAATCTATCACAGGAGGGACAGTACTGCCATTTCCAGAAAGAAGCTCAGAGGAGGTACAATGTAATAGTCTGTTACACTCAACATCTTGAATGTTGCTGGGTCAATGTTACTATTTAGGAACAAAGAGTTGAAGAAAGTAGGAAAAAAAAAGAATGCATCTCATTATTTCCTCTGTACTCATTTCTTAATTATTTCACAACATTTTTAGTAATTCATTACAAATATCCAAAGTTTAAGGCTTCCAAGACAAGTTTCATAATTTCAAAATCTTAACCACAGCTAGTAAATTTAAGGAATTTTAGATTTTTCCTCTGAAAACTGTGAGGGAAGTGATAAAGTCCCCCATATTATCTTCAAAGAAACAATGGTGGCCGGCGCCGCGGCTCACTAGGCTAATCCTCCACCTAGCGGCGCCGGCACACCGGGTTCTAGTCCCGGTCGGGGCGCCGGATTCTGTCCCGGTTGCCCCTCTTCCAGGCCAGCTCTCTGCTGTGGCCAGGGAGTGCAGTGGAGGATGGCCCAGGTGCTTGGGCCCTGCACCCCACGGGAGACCAGGAAAAGCACCTGGCTCCTGGCTCCTGCCATCGGATCAGCGCGGTGCGCCGGCCGCAGCGCGCCGGCCGCGGCGGCCATTGGAGGGTGAACCAACGGCAAAGGAAGACCTTTCTCTCTGTCTCTCTCTCTCACTGTCCACTCTGCCTGTCAAAAAAAAAAAAAAAAAAAAAAAAAAAAAGAAACAATGGTACATCAAAATAATGTTGTTAGTACTTTTTAAAAATATATGCATATATTTTATTTTGTTTAAGGAATACAACTTCATGTATTTAATATATACAAATTTGGGAACATGGTGATTCTTCCTCCTTTCCTTCCCTCCCAAGTAGTTTAGCATTGGATATTTTCCTCCTTCCTTTCCCATTTACAGAGATCAACTTTCAGTTAATTTTATACTCATAAGATTAACCCTGCACTATTTTCTTAAATTTAGGTTGAAGTGTTTCAAAGCTAATTTCTGCATAAACAATAGGTAGCAAATGTCCAACTAAAGGCAGTTTTCCTGACTGAAGTACAAAGTAACACTGAAAACTCAAATAAGAAGCTTAAGGTTCAGTTTATTACAGTGACTAAAAGTATGGAATGTGAAGTCAGACTACCAAGTAACCTTGGACAAATTACTGAGCCTGTCTATGCCCTGATTTCTCCATCTATAAAAATTATGCAATAGCTGTATACCTGTACTCCTTGAGAGTATCTTCTAAAATTAAGTAAGACAATCCATATAACTAGAGAAGACCTGATATGTGGTAAACACTATGAAAGTAACAACATTTGTTATTGTTAAGAGTTACAAAAAACACCAAAACACAAGAAGAATTTAATATATTCTGACCTCAATTATTATAGGGATATGCCCTAAAGATCAACCAGAATGAGAATAACATCTAATGAAAAATCCGTGGAAAGGACAGGAGAGTAGGCACAGATAAATGGTAAGTAGACCAAATCTCTTACAAATTCACTAAACTTCTTTAACTTCGAATAGTATGCCATGCAAGTAATACAGCTGTATCCATAAAAAGTGACTAACTTTGTTATAATAGGTATCAATCAGGGAGAAAATGTATATGCTTACCCTGCAGGTTTATGCTAACCAGGTAGATGAAGTAGATGATTATCTATCTTATGTATCAAATGCAAATTATCAACCATGGGATTTAACCTCTATCAAACTTTACATATTTCATTTGTAGTTATCTTATATGACTACCTTTTCCTACTTGACTTAAGCTTTCAATGACATTAGAAACTGTGTTTCCTTTCTGTCTATTGTATCTGGCATTGGACTTGAGACAAAACAAATGCTCACTAAGCATTTAATAAATGAACAAGTAAATCAAGTTTGAAATTTTAATTGAAAACAATGAAAAAGTTTATAAGATGAATAATTCTGAAAAAAGGTCAACTATAAAAAATCCAATTTCACATTGATAATCTTAAAAGGTAAGTTTTTTACATAAAAATTTTACTTTATGAAAATATATTCTTAAACACAATTTTAAAACCATATTCAAGTCTCAGAAATTTTGTTATTTGGCAATAAAGATATATAGAATACTAAGCATCCTTGTTTCCAAAACATGGCCTAAGAAATAAATCATTAACAACAGTTTTTCAAATTGTACAACACTTGCTTTCTAGCTTTTTGTTATTTTAAAGGGTCAAACCAAAGAAAAGTTTAGATGTGTGATAATTAAAAGAAATAAGTTTCGACTTTTGTGCTTTGTTTCCTAAACTCACTTTTCTGTTTTGAAGAATATTGCACAACCATCCACATGCTTTCTCTCCTGCTCAGACATGATTTTGGCACGTGACTTTGGAGAAAAAAATCCATCATATCCACGCTCCTTCAATGCTGGCAGAAAGAGAGTGAAGTATTGCTCTGTTTCCACTTCCTGAGATGAAAGAAAAGTTATCATCTACATGACATTATATAACTTCGGCTAAGATATGAAAATGTTCAGCATTATAAGTAGGCTTGATTAAATTAAAATAGTTCGCATGACAGGTGACCATCTTACTTTACTGCTAGCAACTGCCATTTGACAATGCTAACTCCTTAAACATGAGGAAAACAGAAGAGTGACCTGAACGTCACATGCTTACACAGGTAGTTAGTAGCTGGAGCAAGATTACAACCTGGGTCTCCTGACTCCATTCCACTATACTTCCCCCAAAACAAATAAGTAAATTTAGTATATGACCAATAAGGTAGAATGGAACAGTAAATTTGATATATAAAAAGGTATGTTTTAAAATTATTTATTCTGCTGAACCATGATGAAAAGGAATGATATCCCAAAATGAGAAAAACAGATTAAAAAATTCTACTTTAACATATTTTAGGGAGTTGTCAATCATTATTTGTTCTCTGCTAATTTAACAATTGAGTTAGACTAATTTATCCCTTGACCCTTAAATATTTTTAACAAATTTCAAAATGAAATAATCAAATACAAAGATAATGATGTATATAAATGCTCAAAACAGCATAATTTGGAAAAAGCAAAACACCAAAAAAATTAGATTTCTAACAGTACAGAAAAGGCTATATTAATAAATATTCACATATTAATGTGTTTTTAAGAATTTTAGTAACATGAATAGTGCATTAAACACAATTATAACAAAAAGGAAAATATACCAACATTAAGGTCTCAATTTTATCTTGAAAATATTCTGTAAATAAATTCATAAGTGAATACAAAGAAAATATGCAGAAAACACTCTAGATGTTTTGACAGAGCAATTATCTTTGAGACAAGGAATGAGATTGTTTTTTTCCATAATACTTTATCTTTTCTCGCAAATTTAAATTTCCCTAAAATAAACACTTTATAACATGGTATTATTTTAACACAGAAAAGCAATTTTCTTGAACTGTTTTTATTCTTTAAGCTGTACTTAGAAGACCAAGACTACTACTGTATATATGAAACCGAATCAAGTAACTACAACAGTCTAATTTTGGTTGCCTCTTCCTCCCCTCAACTCTGTGTCAGTCTTAGTGTTCAGAAGAATATTTTTAATTTTGAAGATGTTTACTTCTTGTTATTTCCAAGACAACAGAAAAATAGGGGCTGGCACTGTAGCATAGTAGGTTAAACCTCCGCCTGCAGCACTGGCTGCAGGTGCTCGTTCGTGCCAAGCTGCTTCTCTTCTGATCCAGCACTCTGCTTATGGCCTGGGAAAGCAGTGGAAGATGGCCCAATTGCTTGGGCCTCTATACCAGCACAGGAAACAAAGAAGCAGCTCCTGGCTCCTAGCTTCAGATTAGCTGACCTCCAGCTGTTACAGCCATTTAGGAAGTGAACCAGTGGATGGAAGACCTCTCTATCTGTCCCTCCCTCTGTCTATAACACTGCCTCTCAAACAAATAAATCTTTCAAAAAAAGAAATACTTAACCAATGTGACAAATGTTAATTACCCTGATTTGCTCATTCTACAATGTACAAATGTATCAAAAATATCACACTGCTCTCCCAAATATAAACAATTCTTATTTGTCAAATCAAAACGTTAAAAAAAAAATTTTAAGTCTTTAAAATGCTTTGAAAGTAGCTAAGGAAAGTAGCTGAAAAAAATTACTTTTTAACTGGATAAATTTTTTACCTAATTATTAGCCAAATGTTGAAAAAAAGTGATACATATTCCATGAAAAGGACTATTTTTCAGTCTTTGTTACAATAAAATTATAAAACAGATGAGTAAATTCCTTACAAAGTAGGGCAAAAACGCATGACTTACAATATAATATTTTAACTGTGGGGAAGCACTTTTTCTTCTTAACAACTCTATTGTAAGTTAAATTTATATTCCTAAAAGATTCAGCAATCATTTGTAGTTTTCTCTTTCAGTAATACCAAAGGTTTTTTCATAGAATGAACTCGTAACATGAGTAATGGGTAAGATTATTTTTTCATTTAAGAAAATAGCAAATTAATGTTAAGTGGATGGCTGTACTAAGCAACACAGTTTCCCTGTGGAATATCTTAAATGCTAATTAAAACTGTTCCTTTTTTAAGAGAAAGAAAATAATTCCTTTAGAGTTTCACTTCAAACAAAGGATCTCTCCCAGAGGGAAGAACTTCTATTATTTTTAAGTTCACCTTTAAGTTAAAGACAATTTAATCTCTATAGTGTTACCTGAAGACTAATGATATCTGCGTCACAGTTAACAATTTCTTCCATAATTCCCTTTTTCCTGTATTCCCAGTTTAATGCCCAGGAGGGGCAATAGCCATATAGCTGCCGGGTGGCGTATTTATCACATAACACATTGTAACACATAACCGTGAATGATGCTAAGAAGTGGGAGAAAAACAAAAAACAGGGAGAAAATTAGGCAACTTTTACTAAAGCAGTATCATGCATAACCTGCAAAAGAATACATATATAATCCAAAAATCATCTTTATAAAAGACTAGAGGAAAATTAACATAGTAAATACTAAAATAGAAATACTAAAATTTCATTAGAATACATCATATTTAAGTTCTTTACTATTCTTGAATTAGAATGTTGTTCATACTTGAGATTTTTGAGGAAATTTCAATAAATAAAAAAACTCATTTTAAATCAGCATGCTAACTTTTGTACATAATTTGCCAAGAAAAGCTTCTCTGTACAGTGGAACAAAAGCACATTTTAGTTTCCTTCTAATTAAAGGACTCTAACTTCATTACTTTTTATTAACATACTATCTAAAAACTCTTCTGGGTCTTGTACTGCTGACCCTATTCTGAGCTAGAATAGTAAAGACTATAACAAAATTTAGTTACAAGAGAATACTTTTTGCCAATCAAATGTTCATTTGTCAAACGAAATTCTCATCTTAAAATATTCTTGAATTAAGATATGCATTTGGCCTAGCAGTTAAGATGCTTAGGCAGTGGAAGGTGGCCCAAGTCCTTGTGCCCCTGCACCCGTATAGGAGACCCAGAAGAGGATCCTGGCTCCTGGTTCCGGCCATTACGGCCATTTGGGGAGTGAACCAGCGGATGGAAGACCATTCTCTCTCTCTGCCTTTGCTTCTCTGTAACTGCCTTTCTAATAAATAAATAAATCTAAAAAAAGAAAAAAGAAGAAAGAAAAGAAAAGAAAAAGACCAAGATGCCTTCATCTCATCGGAGTACCTGAGTCCAACACCTGCCTCTAGCCTCTTGCTAATGCAGACCTGGAGACAGGAGTGACGGTTCAAGTAGTTGGTTCCTGCCACCCACATGATTCAGTTCTCAGCTCCTGGCTTCAGCTCAGCCTGGCCCAGTGCCTGGCATTGCAGGCGTTTGGACAGTGAAGAGAGCTCTCCTCTGTCTCTCTCTCAAATAATTTTTGTAATGACCCTGAATAATAAATGGACTGTGAACAAACTAATAGGAGAAGATGGTTTGCTTTAAGTGTACTTTAAGGACCGGTAGCATCAGCTACACATCACCTGGGAGCTTTGAAATGTAACTGCTGAATAGCTTAACCAAAATGTAACTGCTGAATAGCTTAACAAAATTCCCAAGTAATTCATAGGCATGTGCATGTTAAAATACGGAAAAAATTCTAATCTTCATCAGTTATCCTCTAGCCTTGCTTCCCCATCAGAACCACTTTGGCAAACTTAAAACAAAAGCAAAAACAATTGCTGATTCCAAGCACTGTGTCCAGACTGAGTCAGAATGTCAGCGTCCACGTATTTCTATTTAAAAAAAAAAAAAAACAAACCCTTGGTGAGACCAATGGCAAGAAATAAATGAGAATTATTTATTCAAAAAAGATGTGAAGAACCTAAGGTTAAGGAACACTTGACTGATGTTGGTTCAGTTTCAGATGATGAGAAATATATTCAAAGAAACCAGCAAATGAAAGCTCACTCTGGCTCTGTCTTTCCTTCTCTCCCTGTCACTCTGCCTTCTAAATAAACAAACAAATCTTTCTATATATTCTAAAAAAGTTATCAGCCTACCTCTCAAGAAAGGTAAGTGCCTAAGTACTTAAAAACTTTCCAGAAAAAAATTCATTCTTATTATTTTTCTTAGACCATTCAATTCTCAGTGGGAAGATGCCATTTCAAAAGCTGTATTATAAGGACTAATTTTAAAACCAAAAGCTCCTTCACTGTGAAAGATACAAGACACCTGCACCTAGGCCTTTCTACCCATCAGTATTTTTAAATTCATCTATAAATGGTAGGTCAAACAAAGGCTTATTATCCATAGATCACGAAGCTCTGATGGTATTTAAGTATTTCTGACACAAAGTCAAGGAAGAATGAGGAAAAACTACCTGATGGTAGAATTTGGTCTCGTTCTTTTAATGTAATCCATGGCCTCGGAGGAAGCTGCTCTGGATGAACTGAAAAAAAAAATTTTTTGTAGATGTAAGTTAATTTTATATTTTCTAAAATCAGTTTTACTTTTTTTAATAATGTAAAATCAGCCTCCATAATGGTCCACAAATCAACGTAAGTATCTAATGATGAAATTTAATAAACAATTTAGAACCATAAGAAGTTTAAGAAGAGATGGGCAGAGAATAACAGAAGAAATGCTGAACGAATTAACGACATTTCCAAAGTATTTATGAAAAGTTTTTATTTAAAACATTAAGTAAATCTCATCTTAATTTTATATGTAAATTGTATTCATTTGGCTTTATTCCACAGAGAAATCAAAGCTATGTGAAGTTCCAACACACTAATGGATCAAAACACTCAAACATCTTTATAATAGAGAAATATATAAATGTATAATAAAAATAACTGAATTTCCATAAGGGGCTCTCATTTTCTGATTTTACTCTTTTATAATGTCAACACAGAGAAACAGATAAGACTGGAATTACATTGTATAGAAAAAGGAAGGCACTGGTTAAACATTAAATGCTCAGATGTAGTTATCAATATTATAGAACTTAAATGCCATCCAATTACCAGATGAAAGAAAATTCACTGATTTAAGATTTAACTGCTACCTTTTCTTCTTCCTTCTAAAAAATTTACTTACAGGACAACTTGATTCAAGTTTATAGATTTACCCATATTATTAGTGGTTGAGAAATGTATTCCTTTAAAACAAAACACCCTATCCTCATCCAGCCAGAAATTTTGACCATAGTAGTCCCAGATCTTAAAAAGTATTACTTTACTAAACCATTTTAGTGTTCCTAAAGTCTGTTATTTTGTTTTAGCAGCCATATTTTCAGAGTGAACATTTAATCACATATTCTGTATTCTGCCAGGAAAGAAACAAAGGTTACCACAGGAGCGCAAATAATTCATCCAACAGACTCAATGTACTGAATATTAGAACCACACTGTACCTGCTAGGAGCACCATTCCAGAATCATGGCAACTGTCTCCAAAATGAAAAGTCATATATACAAATCAAATTAATAGTAGTAAAAAAAAAAAAAGTTTCTAGCTCTTGGATTCTCAGCAAAACCTACATAAGGTGGCGTAGTTAAAAATTCACAAATCAGAGTGAACATTTGGCCCAGCAGTTAAGATTTAACTTTCATCTCATATTGGAGTGCCTGGGTTCATGTCCTGGTTCTGTTTTCAACTCCCCCTTCCTGCTAATGCACATCCTGAGAGGCTGAAGGGTCCCTGTCACGGAGAAAAACCAAATTGGGTTACAGGCTCTGGGCTTTGGCCTGGCCCACAAGCACCAGCTACAGTGGACATTTGGGGAATGAATCAGTGGATGGAAGATCTTTCTAGCTGTTTCTCTGCCTTTCAAATAAAAGTGATGGGCCTGCACCGTGGCTCATTAGGCTAATTCTCTGCCTGTGGCACCGGCACACCAGGTTCTAGTCCCGAATGGGGCGCCAGATTCTGTCCCAATTGTTCCTCTTCCAGTCCAGCTCTCTGCTGTGGCCCGGGAAGGCAGTGGAGGATGGCCCAAGTGCTTGGGCCCTGCACCCGCATAGGAGACCAGGAGAAAGCACCTGGCTCCTGGCTTTGGATCGGCACAGCGCGCCGGCCGTAGCAGCCATTTGGTGGGGGTGAACCAACGGAAGGAAGACCTCTGTCTCTCTCTCTCACTAACTCTGCCTGTCAAAAAAAAATGTTAAAAACTCAGAGATCAAGGAAATTCTCAAAATAAAATAAGTTAATGTCAACATCTTGGTGGTTCCCAAATCTTAACATATCACAACATATCAGTGCAAGTAGAATATATATTCATCAACAATATCCAAATAGCAAAAAACATATGAAAGGATTCTCAATCTCACCAGTAACCAGGAAAATTAAAAAAAAGATGAGATGCTTTGACATAACTTTTTTAAAATTTAATAATATCCAGAGTTGGTGACAGTGACAGGAAGCAGCTACTTTGCATGTACAGCTGTGTGAATACAAATTCATATAACTACCTGGAGAACAAACTGACATCATATTCTAAAATTTAAAAAAGCCATGTTCCCATATCTAGCAGTTATTTCCTGAGATGAGCCCCTTCTGCTTAAAACAGAATGTTTAAAAAGTATTCATCACAGCATTGTTTTTCATAACAAAAGCAAAGGTGAAATGGCTAAATTATGTCCATTTTAAGGAAATCTATGGTACAGATGAAAAGACACAAAATACATCAGGGTAATTTTTTTTAAAGATTTAAAGGCAAAGTTATAGAGAAGCAGAAGCAGAGAGAGAGGTCTTCTACCCACTGGTTCACTCCCCAGATGGCCATAACAGCCAGAGCTGCACCAATCCAAAGCCAATAGCCAGAAGCCTCTTCTAGGTCTCCCACACGCAGGCGTCCAAAGATTTGGGCCGTCTTCTACTGCTTTCCCAGGCCATAGCAGAGAGCTGGATCAGAAGTGGAGCTGCTGGGACGTGAACCTGAACCCACATAGGATGTTGGCATGGCAGGAGGCAACTTTACCGGCTATGCTTCAATTCCAGCACCACATCATAGTATTTTTAAAAGTTCATGGAGGAGCAGGGGTTCAGTCTAGCAATTAAGATGCCAGTCAATGTGCTCATGCCCCACACCAGAGTTCCTGGGTTTTAATAAATACCCAGCTCTGGTTCCTGATTCCAGCTTCCTGCTAACAAGGACCCTGGGAAACAGCAGTCAGTGGTGGCTCAAGTACTTGCGTTCCTGGAATCCACATCACAGTCCAGATGGTGTTTTCGGCTTCAGACCTTCAACCATTGCAGGAGTGAACCAGTGTATGAGAGTTTTGTCTTTATCTACACTTCTCAAAGTTTAAAGACAAGTTTTTTTCTTTTAAGTTCATAGAAAAATTACAACATGTTTATATTGGCATAAAAAAACTTTTGAAATTTGTGCAACTTTTTCCTAATAAGCATTTCTACAAACTTTCTGAAGTTTATAGAAATTTTTGAAGTCTGTATATGTGTTAAAAGTAGAAAAATATCCAAAGAAAACTGCTGAGTGAAAAGTAGAAAAAACAGCTCATGTACCAACCCTGCTGCCAATTCAAATCTTCTGCTAATGCAAGCTCTAGGAGGCAACATGTCATAGATGAAGTAGCTGAATCCCTGCCACCCAGGTGGGAGACCCAGATTTAGTCAGTGGTTCCCAGCTTTGGCCTGCCCCAGCCCTAGCAATTGTGGGCATTTTGAGGAGTGATAGCTATCTGTTTTTCTGTCTCTGCATTCCTCTGCCTCTCAATTAAATAATATTTTTAATTAAGTAGAAAGCTATACAATAAAATTATAATTTATTTGAAAATTCTAGAAGCACAAAAATTTAGAATATAAAATTTCTCCTGGTGTAAGTTTTGTACATAAATCAATGTCTAATAAAAGCACAAATATATACATCCAGCTTACAATCATGATTACCTACATGGGATAGATTGAGATAAAAGGTAATGGACAAAGGGAATTGTAGCTTAACAAGAATTTTAACAAGGTTAATAATATAGTCTTGTAAGTTTTTTTTTTAAACATTTATTTATCTGAAAGGCAAAGTTACAGAGAGGGAGGGAGGGAGAGGGAGAGGGGGAGAGGGAGGGGGAGGGGGGAGAGAGAGAGAGAGGAGAGAGAGAGAGAGAGAGAGAGAGAGAGAGAGAGAGAGAGAGAGAGACACGCAAAGAAATCTTCCATTCACTCCTCAAATGGCTGTAACTGCCAAGGATAGGCCAGGCCAGAGTCAGGAGCCAGGAGCTTCTTCCATGTCTCTCAACGTGAGTGGCAAGGGCCCAGGAACATGGGCCATCTTCCACTGCTTTCCTAGGAGCATCAGGAGGGAGCTGGATTAGAAGTAGAACAGCCAGGACTCAAAAGCGCCCAAGTGGGATGCCAGCACTGCAGGCCATGGCCTAACCAGCTAGGCCATAGGGCCAGCCCCTTCATGTGAGATATTTAAAGGCAATTTTTAAAAGACGAAGCCATCTGGTCAATAATAAGACTAAATATCAGAATAGTTACATGGGCTACTTTCTCATAAAAAAATAATAGTGATCCATTCTAATAAAAGCAGTATCTCCAGCTTCTAAGTGGCAACCCATCCGATATCTGACACTGGCTGACAGCAGTGGGCCTGCTTTGCCCACAGTGGAGGTGTCTGCTAAAACTGGAAGCGAGAACAACACCTACATGCTAAAGCTAAACAGGGCAACTGTCTGCCACAACTGAAGACTTAGAAATGATAAGAGTCACCTAACTTAACATCCAAAAAGCCTGGAGTACACATAAAAATCACTGGTCATATTAAGAACCAGGAAAATCACAACTAATAGTGAGAAGAGTCTATCATGACATTAACACTACATGAATCAGATGTTGAAATTATCTGACAGATTTGAGAGTATCCATCTCCTTGAACAAATAATTACAAATTCCTTAGAAAACTCTGGAGCACTGTAGAGTAATAGGTTGCGCCTCCATCTGTGGCACCATCATCTCATATGGGTGCTGGTTCCTTACCCAGATGCTCCTCTTCTGATCTAGCTCTCTTCTTGTGGCCTGGGAAAGCAGTGGAAGATAGCAAAGATGCTTGAGCCCCTGTTCCCACGAGGGAGAACCAGAGGAGGTTCCTGTCTCCTGCCTTCGGGTCAGCCCAGCTAAGGCTGTTGGGACCATTTGGGGAGTAAACCAGTGGATGGAAGACTTCTCTCAGTCTGTAACTCTGCCTCTCTCAAATAAATAAATCGATTTTTAAAATTAAGGGGGGGGGGGTGCTGTGGCACAGTGAGTTAAAGCCCTGGCCCGAAGTGATGGCATTCCATATGGGCGCTGGTTCTAGTCCCGGCTGATCCTCTTCCAATCCAGCTCTCTGTTATGGCCTAGGAAAGCAGTAGAAAATGGCCCAGGGGCCAATGCTATGGTGCAATGGCTTAAAGCCCCAGCCTGCATCACCACCATCCCATATGGGTGCCTGTTCAAGTCCTGGCTGTTCCACTTCCAAGCCAGCTCCCTGTTAATGTGCCTGGGAAAGCAGCATTATGATGGTCCCAGTCCTTGGGCCCTTGTACCCACGTGGGAGACCAGGAAGAAGCTCCTGGCTCCTTGCTTTGGATTGGCTCAGCTCCAGCTGTTGCAGCCATTTGGAGAGTAAACCAGCAGATGGAAGACCTCTCTCTCTGTCTCTACTTTCTCTGTAACTCTTTCAAATAAATAAAATAAATCTTTAAAAAATGAAGAAGAGATGGCCCAAGTGTTGGGGCCCCTGCACCCACATGGGAGACCAAAAGGAAGCTACTGGCTCCTGGCTCCGTATTGGTCCAGCTCCTGCCGCTGCAGCCACTGGAGAGTGAACCAGCAGTTGGAAGAATTCTGTCTCTGTCTCTCCCTCTCTCTGTAACTCTACCTCTCAAAATAAATAAATAAAAATATAAAAAACCAACTTTTAAGACAGTTAAGATTTATTTTTACAAAGACTATTCATAACAGCATATAAAGCAGTCAATACTTAGGATAAATATGAAACATACAAGACTATTACAAAGAAACTTAAACTCAGTATGGAGAGAAATTATACAAGACACAAATGGAGGAATAAGACCTTGTAAACTTGTCAATTCTTTCCAGAGTGATTTACAGATTCAATACAACCCCAAATAACACTCCTACATTTTAAAGACAGTAGATATGAAAACTTGATTCTAATAATTATAATGAAAATATAGGGTATCTTCAAAAGTTTACAGAAAATGTGTTCTCAAGTAAACACTGGATGAGTTTCAAAACTGCATCAAAATAAACTTATGGTTTAATTCCATTTTTCATGAACTTTTTGAAATACTTTTATACAAGGATAAAGCAGCAAGGAGCCAAAACTAGCCAAGACTATTTCCAATCAGATTAAGGGAGAAAACTTAACTCTATTGGATCTTAAGACTTTATATAGCTACCATAATTAGAGACACTGTTATACTGCCATAAGACTTATGAGAAAGCCAAATACCGGCGGAGTCTATGGTCACAAAAGGCTCCCATAGCCTTGGCAGCCCATGACAAGAGCCTCAGAAGATCACTGATGTCATAAAAAAGAGTGTTAATTGTTAAAGGAACAACAGTAGTCATTGTGCACTTACTCCCCACATAGGACCTCTGTCCCTATTGAATTGTAATGTGAGAATTGACTGCAAATTCTCTCCCCAAACTGTACTCTATATGTTGTTTGTGGGCATGAGTGCAAATTGCTGAAGGCTATGATTAGCATAGAGTTGGTCCTCTGTACATAAAGTCATACTAAAAATGATCCATAACGAAGAAGGAGATGGGAGAGGGAATGGGAGGTGGGATGGGAGGCAGGGGGGAGGTTATGGGGAAACCACTATATTCCTAAAGTTGTATCTGTATAAAAATGCACTCATTAATTAAAAATTTAAAAATGAAAAAAAAGACTTATGAGAAAGAATAGAGACTCTAGAAACAAGCCCATACATTATACTAACAGTGAATTTATGACAAAGAATAAACTAAAAACAATAATGAAAGGATAATCTTATCAACAAATTGCTTGGTCAATATTACGTGTGCAAAAACTCACACAATTTATCAATTCCAGGAAGGTTATAGCTCCAAATGTTACCAGCGGATGGAAGACCTTTCTCTCTCTCTCTGCCTCTCCTTCTCTCTCTGTGTAATTCTGACTATCAAAGAAATAAATAAATCTTAAAAAAACGTTTAGAGTCTCTAAATAATAGCATAAAAGACTATACTCATGACCTTATGGTAGAGAAAAATTTTTAAAGAGGACACAAAAGCAGTATCCCTAACAGAACGGATAGATAAATTGAAGTATGTTTAAGTTTTTCTGTTCCTCAAAAGATAAAGTAAGAGAAGGAATAGCAAGCAATAGCTAGGAGGAAAGTATCTGCAATACATATACCAACAAATAACTTGTATAAAACACACAAAGAACTCATTAGAAATAACAGACACATAGCATATGTCAAGGTCAACTGGCTGTATCTGTATAGACAAGTGAGGTATTTAATTTTAGCTCAAATGGCCACATACTCCTACTAAAAAGATCTCAACAATAAATTTGCTTAATTCTCTTTCACCAATTTCTAGTCTTTTCAGCCCAAACACTTTTTAGGTCATATTAATTTGGTTTTACCTTATCATAAACTCTACAAGGTGGGGGAGGGAATGTCTAAAATATTGTGATGATGTCCTCTATGCTTTAATTCTCAATTTCTTGAGCCCTATTTCAGAACTCTGTACTTTGGAAGACTTTATCCCAAGAAAAATAACTGACTTAATGATATCTTCATACTTTTACCCACATTTTCAGTGCTTCAATAAAACACAAAAATGTCTTAAGTCAAATACTTAAAAAAACTCTTGCTATATAAATAAACATGCATCTGGAATACAATCCTTTTAGTCACATAACTCTAGTGTTCTTAGATGCCTGCCTGCAAATTTTCCACAACGTGCAGGGCACTGAACTACAAATCTTCCTTGACCTATAGTGGGATTACAGCCCTATAAACCCATTGTTGGTTGAAAATATCCTCAGTCACCTAACCTAATCAAGTATCACTGTTTAGCCTAGCCTAAACATGCTCAGAACACTTAAAGTAGCCTACAGTTGGGCAAAATTATTTAACACAAAGCCTATTTTATTAAATACTGACTATCTCATTAAATACAACGGAAAGTGAAAAAGAATGGTTGCATGGGCACATTTTCACACTCTATTATGAAGTCCAAAACACTGTAAGCTGATGATCACCTATAGTTATTTCATTCATTAAAAAAAATATATAAAATGTGTAGGTTCCAAGTAATTTGTATCAAATTGAAACAACTGATAAATACATATCTTTGTGGGCTGGCACTGTGGTGCTGTAGCACAGAAGATTAATCCTCTGCCTGTGGAGCCAGTATGCCATGTGGATGCCTATTCAAGTCCCAGCTGCTCCACTTCCGATCCAGCTCTCTGCTATGGCCTGGGAAAGCCCAAGGATGGAAGATGGCCCAAGTACTTGGGCCCCTGCACATGCGTGGGATACCCAGAAGAAGCTCCTGGCTCCTGGCTTCAGATCTTGTAGCCATTTGGGGAGTGAACCAGTGGGTGGAAGACCTTTTTCTCTGTCTCTCCCTTTCACTACCTGTAACTCTAGCTGTCAAATAAATTTTTTAAAAAATACATATCTTTGTAACTAAGAGAAAAAATTTTTTGATTTTACACCCCTTTTAACTATGTGTAAACTGCTTGGTCTCTGAATCTCAGAATTTAGATCTGTAAAAAATGAGTAAAAATTCCTACCTCCTAGAGTTAGAAACATACTAGGGGATTCCAATTCAATCCCATCAAGGTGGCATGTACCAATGCCATCTCACCAGTCCAAGTGATCAATTTCAGTTCACAATTGATCATAATGAAAGGACTAAGAGTCAAAGGAAGCACATAAATAAGTCTAGTACCTGCTAATACTAACCAATGGAATAAATAAAGGGGAGAGCGATCCAACATGGGAAGCGAGATACACAGCAGACTCATAGAATGGCAGATGTCCTAAATAGCACTCTGGCCTCAGAATCAGCCCTAAAGGCTTTCGGATCCGGCTGAAAAGCCCATGAGAGTATTTCAGGCATGGAAAGCCAAGACACTCTGGCAAAAAAACAGACCTAAATGAAAGATCTCTGTGAGTGAGATCCCAGTGGAAAGAACAGGTCTTCAAAGAAGGAGGTACCTTTCTCTGAAGGGAGGAGAGAACCTCCACTTTGACTATGACCTTGTCTAAATAAGATAAGAGTCGGAGAACTCAAAAGGCTTCCATAGCCTTGGAAACTCATGACTGGAGCATAGGGAGATTACTGATGCCATAGACAGGAGTGTCAATTGGTAAAGTCAACAACAGGAGTCACTGTGCACTTACTCCTCATGTAGGATCTCTGTCCTTAATGTGCTGTACATTGAGATTTAATGCTATAACGAGTACTCAAACAGTATATTTCACTTTGTGTTTCTATGGGGGCGCAAACTGTTGAAATCTTTACTTAATGTATACTAAACTGATCTTCTGTATATATAGAAAATTGAAAATGAATCTTGATATGAATGGAAGGGGAGAGAGAGCGGGAAAGGGGAGGGTTGCGGGTGGGAGGGAAGTCATCGCGGGGGTGGGGGAAGCCAATGTAGTCCATAAGCTGTACTTTGGAAATCTATATTCATTAAATAAAAGTTTAAAAAAAAAAAAGTAAATTACATCATGATAATAAGTAGATCTTGACAGGGATGATGATAATTTCTATTGTTACATCAACTACTTATGAGCCTTTAGACTGGAAACAATCTAAAGCTCATGGGAAAATGAAATTCAAAGTAATGAATTTTGGTACAAAGACTTATGAAATCCATGCAGTTTTTATTTAATATATATTTTCCATTAACTCTGAAAAAAAAAATTCCTACCTCCTAGGTTCTTAGAAAGATTAAACAAGTTAAGGTAACTTAAGTTCTTAACATATTTCTTAGTAAACAGAAAACACTCAGAACATGAAAAGAACATCATACTAAAGGCAGAAACTCCAACTCTACAAACAGTTATAAAAAATAGTCACATGCTTTTAGGCAATATCTGATATATGTGCTATTAATATCTGTAGAGGCTGGTGCTCTGGCACAGCAAGTTAAGTTGCCACCTGTGACACCAGCATCCCATAAGGACGCCAATTCAAGTCCCAGCTGCTCCATTTCCAATCCAGCTCCCTGCTAATGTGTCTGGGACAGCACTGAAAGTCCACATGAACGACCCAGACACCTGGCAGAGCTCCTGGCTCCTGGGTATGGCCTAGCCCAGTCTTGGCCATTGCAGCCATCCGGGGAAGCAAACCAGTGGATGAAAGGGATCTTTCTCTCTCTCTCTCTCTCTCTGTCTCTCATTCTGTCTCTCCTTCTCTCTGTAACTCTGCCTTCAAAATACATAAATGAATGTTTATTTAAAAATACATTTGTACAGTTTACTGCTTTGTCATTAATAGTTACCTGCAAGATTGTCAAGCATGAAGTTCAGTAGCTTTCGGGTTCCATCTGGGTCCTGGTACAAGTTGAGAATATCCTGTGATAAAGGATTGCCTAAAGTAAAAGATAAAAATAAAAACTATAAGACTTAACATTGCAAGACTGAACAAAAATGCACTCTATAAAGTAAGATATCAATTTTCCAAACTGAATTCTACTATATTTAACCTGATTATATACACATTTAAAGAAACTGTATAAATTTAAAGTTTATCAGGACACAGTCCTATTGTAAGCTGAGGAGCATCTGTACGTTCAAAGTGTTAAAGAGAACCATATCTAAAGAGTTAAATTACAAAGATAATGTCTCACCAGATAGACTATCAAAAAAGAAATAGAAATTACAAAAAAGGAAGCAAACAAATCATGAAGTAAAAAAATACAGTGAAAAATAATCAAGGGCTGGAGCTGTGGTATAGTAGGCTAAGCTGAATGCCAGCGCTCTTATGGCCTGGGAAAGCAGTGGAAGATGGCTGAAGTCCTTGGGCCCCTGCACCCACATGGGAGACCAGAAGAAGCTCCTGGCTTCGGATCAGCCCAGCTCTGGCCACTGAGGCTATTTGGGGTGTGAACCAGCGGATGGAAAACCTATCTCCCTCCCTCCCTCCCCGCCCCCGCCTCTGCCTCTCTGTAACTCTTTCAAATAAACAAACAAATCTTCAAAAGGAAAAGAAAAAGAATCACTAGAAGGGCTCAACAGCAGACTTCAGCAGGTAAAAGGAAGGATGAGTAAGTTTTTAAAAGATAGTTGAGTTGAATTGGTACAGTCTGAAGACCTAAGAGAAAAAATAAGAAAAGCAAATGCAGCCTCAGAGAACCATGAAGGGTCCCAACATTTGCAAAGCGAAGAGTCCCAGAAGGTAAAGATAGAAAAGAACAATTGAAAAATTAGAAAAAATGCTCACAGCATCCCAAATTTTATGAAAACCATGAATACATGTATCCAAGAGGCTAAATTCTAAGTAGGATGAGATGCAAGAGATCTACACCTAGATAAATTATAACAAAATTCGGAAAAAGACAAGAATACAGAGAGAAAGGCCGGTGTTGTGGCATAGCAGGTTAAGCTTCCGCCTGTGATGCCAGCATCCCATATGGGCACCTTTTCAAAACCCCACTGCTGCACTTTCAATCCAGTTCCCTGCTAATGTGCCTGGGAAAGCAATGAAAGTTGGTCCAAGTACTTGGGCCCCTGCACCTACATGGGATACGTAGATGAAGCTCCTGGCTCCTGGTTTCAGTCTGGCCTAGCCCCAGCCCCAGCTGCTAGAGCCATTTGGAGAGTGAACCAGTGATGTAAGAGACACCCCCCCAATCTCTCTCTCTCTCTGTCTCTGTCTCTCCCTCCCTCCTTCCCTTTCAAATAAATAAAATAAATCTTTAAAATACACACAGAGAGAATCCAAAAAGTAACAAGAAAGGTGATTCATCATGTATAGATTCGTCAGTAAGATTAACTGCTGGTTTTTCATCAGAAACCATGAAAAGCTCGAAAGCAGTAAAACATGTTCTAAGTGCTAAGGGAATAAAAACTGTCAAGTAAGAATTTTTGAACTGGAAAAAAACGGACTTTGAAATGAAGGAGAGGTTGGCATTCCCAGATAAGCAAAAATCGACTAGGTTTGTCACTACAAACTATTTATTCAAAAAATACTAAAAGGAGTTCCTTCAGGCTGAAATGAAAAGACACTGGATAGTAACTCAATTCTAAATGAAATAGTTGAGAGTGGCAGTAAATAAAAAAGAAAGCAAAAATGTATTTTTAATTTTTTTCTTTTATCTGATGAGACAATTATATAAAGCAATAATTATACATCTATGTTGATGTGCACAGCATGTATGAAGATCGTAACTATGATAATAACAGCACAAAAGAGGTGAATGGAACTATAGATACAACTTTTTTAATACTATTGAAATTAAATTGACAATAATCTAAATTAAATTCTGACTAATAGAGATGTTTATTGTAATTCCAAGGTAACCTTTTAGCATAAAAATCAAAATAATACAGCAAAGGAAATAAAAAGGAATTAAATTAGTACATTAGCAAATATATATTGATCACAAAACAAGGCTTTGTTGAGGAATACAGAAACAAAGACATATGACAGAAAACAAATAGCAAATTGGCAGTAATAAATCCTATTTTATAAGAAATTAAATAAATGTAATTACATAAATGAAAATGGATGGGCCAGTGTTGAAGCAGTGGCGCCTTTAACAGGTAGAGGTTGGAGGAAGGTAATTAGGTCACGGGACACCATAGTTCTCACGTAGTTAACATGGTTCTCACAGAACTGAACTACTTCTAGCAAGAATGGAACAGTACGAAGCAAGGCCATCTAACATGCTTAGCCTCTTCTGCAGAAGATGCATCCCTTTTCTGCTTCTCTATCCTTTTGTGACCCAATCAGGGAATGTTCATCAGAATGCCAGCACTATGGTATTTGAATCTTTCAGCTGCTAGAATCATGAGCCAAACAAACCTCCTTACTTGGCAGTGGCCTGTAGGATTTTGTTATACCAACATAAAATGAACTAAGACATCAAGATTAGCAGAATTCATTAAAAAAATCATTATATACTATCTACAAAAGACATGATACACTTAAAGACACAAAGAGGAAAAAAGACAAAAAGGGATAATCTCAATGTCCTGCATCTCTTAAAAAGAAAAACAAATGAATTAGAAGTTAAATGTTTCAACAGAGAAAATTACAAGCACATATGGTTTTATTAAAAAAAAAAAAAAAAACCTCAAGGAATCATTAAGAAAGCAATTACAGCAATGTTTTGGAAACTCTTCCAAAACTTGCATCAGTGACAAAAACCATCAACAAATGTGAAACAGAAGGAAAAATTATCAAACTCTACAATTAATGCTGATGTTGAAAGATGGCCTCTACAATCAAGATAAGTAAAGATGTATACTATCCCACTTCTATTTAATACTGTACCAGAGATTCTAGCTAGTGTAATAAGGCAAGAAAAAGAAACTAAAACTACATATTGTCTCTTTCCGCCATCTTGGAGCCTGTGGAGGCCTGCAGGGAGCAGGACTTCTAGAAGGCAGCTATATCTGGAAGACTGTGGGGCAAGGCCATTTTTGCTGGCTATAAGCGAGGTCTCTGGAACCAAAGGGAACACACGGCACTGCTTAAAATTGAAGGTGTTTATGCTCGGGATGAAACTGAAATTCTACTTGGGCAAGAGGTGTGCTTATGTGTACACGGCAAAGAACAACACAGTGACTCCTGGTGGCAAACCTAACAAAACCAGAGTAATCTGGGGAAAGGTAACTCGCGCTCACGGAAACAGTGGCATGGTTCATGCCAAATTCCGAAGCAACCTTCCTGCGAAGGCCATTGGACACAGAATCCGTGTGATGCTGTACCCCTCAAGGATTTAAACTATTGAAAAGTAAATAAATAAAAGTGGATTTGTTCTCTTGTAAGAAAAACAAAAACAAAAAACAAAACAAAACAAAAAAAACTACATATTGTAAAGGAAGAAATTAAATGATCTCTTCTCATAGATGACCAGTCTACAAACACTGCAAGATAAGATCAATTTACAAACTGGGTTTAATTCTGAAACATGAATAATTAAAACTTAACAAGCAGTATTATTTACAACAACATCAAAATGTATCAAATAGTGGGGCAAGCACTGTGGCATAGCAGGTAAAGCCTCCACCTGTGGTGCCAGCATCCCATATGGGCACTGATTAGAGTCCCGGCTGCTCCACTTCTGATCTAGCTCTCTGCTATGGCCTGGGAAAACAGTGGGAGATGGCCCAAGTGCTTAGGTCCCTGCACATGCGTGGGAGACCTGGAAGAAGAACCTGGCTCCTGGCTTCAGCTGTTGCAGCCACTTGGGGAGTGAACCAGCAGATGGAAGATTTCTCTCTCTCTGCCTCTGCCTCTGCCTCTCTGTAACTCTGCCTTTCAAATAAATAAATAAATAAATCATAAAAAAGAAAGTTCGTGGAAAAAAAGGACTGAGATAAATTTTAAAACTGCATCGAAGGCCGGCGCCGTGGCTCAATAGGCTAATCCTCCACCTTGCGGCGCCGGCACACCGGGTTCTAGTCCCGGTCGGGGCGCCGGATTCTGTCCCGGTTGCCCCTCTTCCAGGCCAGCTCTCTGCTATGGCCAGGGAGTGCAGTGGAGGATGGCCCAGGTGCTTAGGCCCTGCACCCCATGGGAGACCAGGAAAAAGCACCTGGCTCCTGGCTCCTGCCATCGGATCAGTGCGGTGCGCCGGCTGCAGCGGCGGCCATTGGAGGGTGAACCAACGGCAAAGGAAGACCTTTCTCTCTCTGTCTCTCTCTCTCACTGTCCACTCTGCCTGTCAAGAAAATAAATAAAAATCCTCATAAAAAAAAAAAAAAAAACTGCATCGAATTGTATGTAAAAATCTGGAAAAAATATTTTCCAATTTGCATACTAAAAAGTAGAAAACATCAAAGATCTACATAAATGCAGCTATATTGAATTGAAAAACTCAATATTAAACCTCAAGATTGGGCCCCGGCCCATCTCCATGGCGACCGGGCTGTATATAGGCAGCCGCCACCGCCTGAGCCGCAGGTTCTCTTACATCGACCGCCTAAGAGTCGCGCTGTAAGAAGCAGCAGCCTCCCTCTCGGCCTCCGCGCGCAGCAGCAACCATGCGTGAGTGCATCTCCATCCACGTCGGCCAGGCTGGTGTCCAGATTGGCAATGCCTGCTGGGAGCTCTACTGCCTGGAACACGGCATCCAGCCCGATGGCCAGATGCCAAGTGACAAGACCATTGGGGGAGGAGACGACTCCTTCAACACCTTCTTCAGTGAGACGGGCGCTGGCAAGCACGTGCCCAGGGCCGTGTTTGTAGACCTGGAGCCCACGGTCATTGATGAAGTTCGCACCGGCACCTACCGCCAGCTCTTCCACCCCGAGCAGCTCATCACGGGCAAGGAAGATGCTGCCAATAACTATGCCCGCGGGCACTACACCATTGGCAAGGAGATCATTGACCTCGTCCTGGACCGAATTCGCAAGCTGGCTGACCAGTGCACGGGCCTGCAGGGATTCTTGGTTTTCCACAGCTTTGGTGGGGGAACTGGTTCTGGGTTCACCTCCCTGCTGATGGAACGCCTCTCTGTCGATTACAGCAAGAAGTCCAAGCTGGAGTTCTCCATCTACCCAGCCCCCCAGGTTTCCACAGCTGTGGTGGAGCCCTACAACTCCATCCTCACCACCCACACCACCCTGGAGCACTCTGATTGTGCCTTCGTGGTAGACAACGAGGCCATCTATGACATCTGTCATAGAAACCTCGATATCGAGCGCCTCCACCTACACTAACCTGAATAGGTTGATAGGTCAAATTGTATCCTCCATCACGGCTTCCCTGCGGTTTGACGGAGCCCTGAATGTTGATCTGACAGAATTCCAGACCAACCTGGTGCCCTACCCCCGCATCCACTTCCCCTGTCATCTCTGCTGAGAAAGCCTACCACGAGCAGCTTTCTGTAGCAGAGATCACCAATGCCTGCTTTGAGCCAGCCAACCAGATGGTGAAATGTGACCCTCGCCACGGTAAATACATGGCTTGCTGCCTGCTGTACCGTGGCGATGTGGTTCCCAAAGATGTCAATGCTGCCATTGCTACCATCAAGACCAAACGTACCATCCAGTTTGTGGATTGGTGCCACACTGGCTTCAAGGTTGGCATTAACTACCAGCCTCCCACAGTGGTGCCTGGTGGAGACCTGGCCAAGGTGCAGCGAGCTGTGTGCATGCTGAGCAACACCACAGCCATTGCTGAGGCCTGGGCTCGCCTGGACCACAAGTTTGACCTGATGTATGCCAAGCGTGCCTTTGTTCACTGGTACGTGGGGGAGGGCATGGAGGAGGGAGAGTTTTCTGAAGCTCGTGAGGACATGGCTGCCCTGGAGAAGGATTACGAGGTTGGTGTGGATTCTGTTGAAGGTGAGGGTGAGGAGGAAGGAGAGGAATACTAAAAATGTCGCAAAGGTGCTGCTTTTACAGGGAAGCTTTTTCTGTTTTAAACAGTGGAAATTTGGGGTCTGATCAGTTAATTTGTATGTAGCAGTGTATGCTCTCATATACAATTACTGAGTTATGCTTTGAAAAATGAATGCTTTGTCGGGGACCCAAGCGGTTCATTTCTCTGATGGGTTTTGAATAAAGTATTCCCTGTCTTAAATAAATTAAAAAAAAACAAAAAACAAAAAACTCAAGATTGAAGCATTGATTATCCCCAAAGTGATCTACCTATTCAATACAATCCCAATAAAAATTCCAGCACAAATCATAAGCAGATTCTAAAATTTACATAGAAAGGCGAAATATCTAAAGTGTCAAGGCAGATTCAAGGCTGCCACAAAACACACCAAGAGTTAGAGGAAAGGTATATTGTCAGGTTGGGGAAGCCCAACGGGCCTGGGGTAGAGAGGGAGAGGGCGAGAGAGTAAGAGACAGAGAGAGAGCAGGTGTTCGGGAATAGGTCCTGTTGAAACCTTTGCCAGGAACTGAGCAGGGAAGTAGGAGTAGCGAATCCCACGCGGCTTAGGACTGAAGCCTACTATGCAAGGTGGCGCTGGGTGCCAGGGCCTAAGATGGCATCCAAGGCATAGATGGCGCCACAGATAAGACTGCGCCATTTTACTAACAGAAGGGGGAGGGTACTGTGATGCAGCAGGTTAACCACTCAGGACACCCCTATCCCATTTCAGGGTTCCAGTTAAGTCCCAGCTCCTCCTCTTCCCACACAGCTTCCTGCTAATGTGCCTGGAATGGCAGCAGATAATGGCCCATGTGTTAGGCCCCTTCCAGCCCTTGCTGTTGTTAATACTTGTGGAGTGAACCAGGGGATGGAAGATCTCTCTCTCTCTCTCTGTCACTCCCTGATAGTTTGACTTTCAAATAAAAATAAATGTTTAAAAAATAAACAATAGCTTAAAGGCAACTTTGAAAAATAAGAACAAGTTGGAAGTCTCATAATACTCAAACATCAAGGCTTATCATATGAGGCCGGCATTGGCATAGTGGGTTAAGCTGACACCTGCAGTGCCGGCATCTCATATGGGCTCGAGACCCAGCTGCTCCACTTCCAATCCAGCTCTCTGCTATAGTCTGGGAAAGCAGTAAAAAGATGGTCCAAGTCCTTGGGCCCCTGCATTCGCTCGGGAGACCTGGAAGAAGCTTCTAGCTTCTGGTTTTAGATCGGCACAGCTCTGGCCATTGAGGCCATTTGGGGAGTGAATCAGAGGATGGAAGACACCTCTCTCTCTCATTCTCTCTCTCTCCCTGCCTCTCCTCTCTCTGTGTAACTCTGACTTTCAAATAAATAAATCTTTAAAAAAAAGAAAAGAAAAATTACACAAAGAGTGGCATCTGAAAGTAGGATGGCAAGGACACGTAAACATCAATAATTTGATTATAGTATAGAGAAGGCAACTGGTCTGAAGCACACATTTAAGAAAAATGTCAGACTGGATTAAAAAATAGTCTAGCTACGCATTATCTGTAAGAAATACTAAGCCTAAGCACATAAAAAGTTGAAAGTAAACAGATGAGAAAAGATATATTAGAGAAACATTAACCAAAAGAAAGCTGGCATAGCTACAATAGCAGACAAAATACATTACAAGGTAAAACCCTAATATTAAAGAGGCAGGGCCAGCATTGTGGCGCAGTATCAACATCCCATCCCACGTGGAAGTACCTGGGGCCGCCCCATTTCCAGTCTAGCTCTCTGCTAATGTGCCTGAGAAAGTAGTCGGTGCTGGCTCAAGTACTTGAGCTCTTGTCACCAACACAGGAGACCTGGATGCAGTTGCTGACTCCTGGCTTCAGCCTGACCCAGGCCCAGTTATTGTAGCCATTTAGTGAGTGAACTAGCAGACGAAGGAACTGAGTGTGTGACTATCTTTCAAATAAATATAACCTTTTTTTTAGATTTATTTTATTTGAAAGGCAGAATTACACAGAGAGAGAAAGAGAGAGAGACACACACACACACACACACACACATACACAGAGGTCTTCCATCCACTGGTTCACTCTCCAGTTGGCCACAACGGCCAGAGCTGTGCCGATCCGAAGCCAGGAGCCAGGAGCTTCTCCCACAAGGGCGCAGGAGACCAAGTACTTGGACCATCTTCTACTGCTTTCCCAGGCTATAGCAGAGAGCTGGATCAGAAGTGGAGCAGCCAGGACTCAAACCGGCGTCCATATGGGATACTAGCACTGTAAGGCAGCAGCTTTACCCGCTACGACACAGTGCTGGCCCATCAAATAAATATAACTTTTTAAAAAAATTTTGAGAGCCGGCGCCGTGGCTCAATAGGCTAATCCTCCGCCTTGCGGCGCCGGCACACCGGGTTCTAGTCCCGGTCAGGGCGCCGGATTCTGTCCCGGTTGCCCCTCTTCCAGGCCAGCTCTCTGCTATGGCCAGGGAGTGCAGTGGAGGATGGCCCAGGTGCTTGGGCCCTGCACCCCATGGGAGACCAGGAAAAGCACCTGGATCCTGGCTCCTGCCATCGGATCAGCGCGGTGCGCTGGCTGCAGTGGCGGCCATTGGAGGGTGAACCAACGGCAAAAAGGAAGACCTTTCTCTCTGTCTCTCTCTCACACTGTCCACTCTGCCTGTCCAAAAAAAAAAAAAAAAAAAAAAAAAAAAAATTTGAGGGAGACTGGCACTATGTTGTGGCAGCTTAAGCTGCCATCAGCAATGCCAGCATCCCATATAGGCACCAGCTTGAGTCCTAGCTACTCAATTTCCAATTTCAGTTCCCTGCTGACGCACTTGGGAAAGCAGCAGAGGGTGACTCAAATGCTTGGGCCCCTGCACCCACATGAGACACCAGAGAAGTTCCTGGCCCTGTCTTTGGCCTGGCCCAGCTACCCTCACCCCACCCCACTGCAGCCATGTGGGGAGTGAACCAGCATTGGAAGATCTCTCCATGTCTCTCTATCTCTGTAACTCTGCCTTTTAAATAAAAATAAATCTTTAAAAACGTGTAAATACAAAAAAATGTAGCCAAGTAGACAAATTTATAGGCTTAAGTGATCATACTTGAAAATAATAAAATCTAAATACATATAAAGCACATATCCAAATACAAAAGAGGGGAAAAAATGACAACCAAAGGCATAAGAGTGTCCAGCATTGTGATGTAGTAAGGTAAGCTGCTGTCTGAAATGCTAGCTCCCATATCAAAGTGCCTGTTCAAGACATGGCTGCTCTACTTCCAATTCAGCTTCCTTTTAACTGGGGCCCTGCCACTCACACAAGAGATCCAGATGGAATTCCAGGCTGCTGACTTGCAGCCATCTGAGGAATGAACCGGTGGATAAAGATCTCAATCATGCTCTGGTTTGTTACCCCACCCCATCCCACTACTTCCAACAGATACATAAATCTTTTTTAAAAATAAAAGGGGGGGGGGAGCCAATGTAATCCATAAGCTGTACTTTGGAAATCTATATTCATTAAATAAAAGTTAAAAAAAAATAAAATAAAAGGGGGCATATGTTGTGGCTTAGCTGGTTAAGCAATTTATCTTTTTTAAGTTTTGAAATTCATTTGCATTAATTATTGATAATATTTTCTTAATTTTAGACCTTCGTCTATTTGTAACTCTATTAATTCTTTTCATTTTTAAGATTGTTTCTGAGATGGGCATTTGGCCTAGTGATTATGACAATAGTTAACATGCCTAAATCCCAGGGCAGGTACTGTGGTGCAGTGTATAAAGCCACCACCTGCAATGCTGGCATCCTAAATGGGCATCAGTTCGAGTTCCAGCTGCTCCATTTCTGATCCAGCTCCCTGCTACTGCACCTGGAAAAGCAGTGGAGGGTGGCCTAAGTGCTAGGTGGGAGAATCTGGATGAAGCTCCTGGTTCCTAGCTTCAGCTTCACTCAGTGCTGGCTGTTGCAGCCATCTGGGAAGTGAACCAGCAGATGGAATATTCTCTCTCTCCCTCTCTAACTCTTTCAAATAAATAAATCTTTAAAAATAAAGATAGAAGAAGCATTTTTTTTTTTTATTAAAAAGACGGGGGGGTCAGGGGGAAGAGAGAGAAAGACTGAGACAGAGAGAGAGAGATAAAGAGAATGCATGCTCCCATTTACCAGTTCACTCCCTACAAATGCCCATGACAGGGCTGGATTGAGGCTGGGATCACAATCAGGACTCCCATGAGGGTAGCAGGAAGCCAACTAACTACTTGAGCTATCTCTGTGCCTTTTAGGGTCTGCATTAACAGGAAGCTGGAATCACCAGCCAGAGGCAGGTATTGAACCAGACACTCCCATAAGATGTAGGCATCCTTTTTTTTTTTTTTTTTTTAAGATTTATTTATTAGGGCCAGCACTGTGGCTTAGTGGATTAAACTGTCACCTACAGCACTGGCATCCCACACATGGGCACTGGCTCAATTCTCAACTGCTCCACTTCCAATCCAGCTCCCTGCTAACACACCTGGGAAAGCAGTGGAACATGGCCCAAGTGCCTGGACCCCTACACCCCTGCACCCACATGGGAGAGTAAGAAGCTCTAGGTTCTTGGCTTTGGTCTGGCCTAGCTCTAGTCATTGCGACCATTTGGGGAGTAGACTAGCAAATCAATGTTTTCTCTCTCAGTCCCTCCCTCTCTGTAATTCTGCCTTTCAAATACAGTAAGTGAATTAAAAAAAAAAAAAAAAAAAGAATTATTTATGGGGCCGGCGCAGTGGCGCAGTGGGTTAAAGTCCTGGCCTGAGCCGGCGCCGTGGCTCAATAGGCTAATCCTCCGCCTTGCGGCGCCGGCACACCGGGTTCTAGTCCCGGTGGGGCGCCGGATTCTGTCCCGGTTGCCCCTCTTCCAGGCCAGCTCTCTGCTATGGCCAGGGAGTGCAGTGGAGGATGGCCCAGGTGCTTGGGCCCTGCACCCCATGGGAGACCAGGAAAAGCACCTGGCTCCTGGCTCCTGCCAGGATCAGCGCGGTGCGCCGGCTGCAGCGGCGGCCATTGGAGGGTGAACCAACGGCAAAGGAAGACCTTTCTCTCTCTGTCTCTCTCTCACTGTCCACTCTGCCTGTCAAAAAAAAAAAAAAAAAAAAAAAGTCCTGGCCTGAAGCATTGGCATCCCATTTGGGCGCTGGTTCTAGTCCCGGCTGCTCCACTTTCGATCCAGCTCTCTGCTATGGCCTGGGAAAGCAGTAGAAGATGGCCCAAGTCCTTGGGCCCCTGAATCCACTTGTGAGACCCGGAAGAAGATCCTGGTTCCTGCCTTCAGATCGGCGCAGCTCTGGCCGTTGCGGCCATCTGGGAAGTGAACCAGCAGATGGAAGACCTCTCTCTCTAACTCTATGTTTCAAATAAATAAAATAAATCTTAAAAAAAAAGTTATTTATTTATATGAAAGGCAGAGTTAGAGAGAGAGAAGGAGACACACAGAGAGATAGATATCTTCTGCCTGCTGGTTCATGCTCCCAAACGATTGCACCAACCAGGGCTGAGCCAGGCCAAAACCAGGAGAGCCAGGAGCTTCATGCAGGTCTCCCACGTGGGTGCAGGGGCCCAACCACCTAGGCTAGCCTCCACTGCTTTACCGGATGCATTAGCAGGGAGCTGGATCAGAAATGAAACAGCCAGGACTCCAACTGGCGCCCACATAGGATGCCAGCATCGCAGGCGGTGGCTTTACATGCTAAGCCACAATGCCTGCCTTGGGATTTAGGCATGTTAACTAATGTCACAATCACCAGGCCAAATGCCCATATCAGAAACAATCCTAAAAATGAAAAGAGTTAATACAGTTACGAATGGACCAGAGCCTAAATTTATAGTAAGGAAATATTATCAGTACTTACGCAAATAAATTTCTAAATTTAAAAAAAGATAAATTCCAATGGTACAGATATGGTCCAACAAAACTGAATGATTAATAATAAGAAACCCTCAATAATTCTTGTAACCAAAACTATGAGGTATCATCAAAGGGTTCATGGAAAATACAGACTGAGAAAACCAGGCATTGATTCCAAATATTTTTGTACCAAAATAAATTCTATATAATTTTGAAAATATTTTTTTTAATGTGAGAGGTAGAGATTTCTCTCTTATACACATACATACATACAGAGAGAGAACAGGAACTCCCATCTGCTGGTTCACTCCCCAAATGCTCATGCAATGGCTTGACTGAAGCAGGGAACACAGTCCAGCTTTCCCAAATCACTTGAGCCATCACCACTGCTTCCAAGGATCTGAACCGGTGGGAAGCTGGAGTCAGGAGCTGGGGACAGCAATCAAACCCAGACACTCCAATGTGAGACACAGGAGTCTCTTAACTGCTAGGCTAAATGCCAATCCCTAAATTTATCTTTTAATTCTATTTTCCATGATCTTTTGAAACAATCTTGTATACTAAGGTAGTAAATAATTTCTTCAAAAAAAAAAAAACACTGGGCAACAATGGTTTTACAGGGCTGTTCAACCAAATTTCAGAGAACAGATTAGTTTAATATTATACAAACTCTTTAGAGAACTGAAAAGTAAGTGATTTTCTTCCACTGTTTCAAAAGCCAATATAAACCTTACACATTCTTGAATAAAAATAATGAAATATGCAAGTCCACTTTATTCATAAACAAATAGAAAAAAATCCATGAAAATATATTTTTGGGCAAGAAAGTGGGCCTTATGCTTCCCTCTGCATCCTTGCTGAGGTAAGACTGCACGGCTTATCTGTCTCCTGATACTGCACGGTTTTTGTAACTCTAAATGCCACTGAATAGGTCAAGGCAGCTAGAGCATTACTACCATGGAACTGTTTCCTCTGGGGAAGCAAAACTAGTTTTTTTTTTACTGTTTGTTATAGTACTTCCTGTTTGCCTAAAAAGCACTGGACCCTTGTATCTGACTTACTCAACTGCAATGCAAACATTCTGTATACAAAGCACACACCTGGTCCCATTTTGGCTCTGTCTCTGACCCAAGAGACTCATGTCTTCTGCCATTATCCATGAAGCAGTAATCTGCTAACTTATTTGAAGCTTGTAAGTAGGGTAAAGCCTCCATACCTTCACTGTTCTTAACAGACACTGTCAAATTACATCCAGCAGTAATATAAAAGCATATAACCACATGACCAACTTATGTCTAACTCAGGGAGATAAATGTGGTTGAAGTTGGTAAAAAATGTGTAATCTATCAAACCAGCCTTTGAAATGTGAAAAATATTATCTCAATGGATAAAGAAAAGCATTTGATAAAATATTTAAACAAAAATTAACAGCTTGAGGTCAGTGCTGTGGCATAGCAGGTAAAGCCACCTCCTGCAGTGCCGGCATCCCATACGGGCGCCAATTCAAGTCCCAGCTGCTCTACTTCTGATATAGCTCTCTGCCATGGCCTAGGAAAGCAGAAGAAGATGGCCCAAATGCTGGGGCACCTGCATTTGCATGGGAAACCTGGAAGAAGCTCCTGGATCCTGGCTTTGGATCAGCGCAGCTCTAGCGACTGCAGCCATCTGGGGAGTGAACCAGTGGATTGAAGATCTCTCTCTCTCTCTCTGCCTATACTTCTCTGTAATTCTGCCTTTCAAATAAATAAATAAGTCTTTAAAAAAAAGAACTAACAACTTAGGAAAGTCAGAAAATCAGTAGAATCTAAAAAGTGGAATTTTTTTTAACCAAAAATACACAGTAACTATTGTTCTTAATGGAAAACTACTAGAAACATTTTGTTGAGAATTAATAACAGAAGCATACCCACTATTAATGCTCCTATTCAATATTGTGCAGAATCTTAGTGCATTAAAGGAAAAGAAATTAAATTCACAAGAATTTAAAATAAACAAAACTGTATTACCAGAAAATAATTATCTGCATATAAAATCCAAAATAATTGGGAGACAGCATTCTAGAAAAAATTTCAGTTTAGTCAAGAAAGCTTACTGTAAGATTAATTAAAAACACAAACAAAAAACTAATTATATTTCTAAAACTCAACAACAAATAAGCAAGGGGAAAAAACTTTAAAAACAAAAAGTCATGGTTTACAATAGAAATAATTCATAAGGTACTCAAAAATAAATAACAAAAGATGTACAAGACTACTGTGCAAAAAGTAAATAAAATCTAAATAAATGGATAGCAAGCTCAAATTCATGATTAGGAAGATTCATTTTAATTATGATGTCAATTCTTTCTGAACTGCTCCAGAATATCGATACAAATTCCAAGAAACAAACAGTTTTTTCTGAAAAACACAATTTCTTAGGTTTGAGTAACAGTCAAAACACTACTAAAAAATGAGAGGACTTCACAAAACAGATAAAATCCTAATATAAAGCTATATTAATAATAAAATAACATGACAATCAGGACAAGATTAGATAAATTGACCACTGGAACAGAATAGAGATCCCCAAAATAAAGCTACACATAAGTGATATGAGAGGTAACTTCAATGATCAGTGAGAAAAGGAAGAACTTCACTAAATGACCAAGCGATAATTTGCTAAACATAAAAGAAAAAGCAAGAACAGATCACTCAAAAACTCAGATCTCTTCTACTGTATTGAAAAACTCATTCCAAATAAATTAAAGAATTAACCATGGGGGTCAGCATTGTGGCACAGCAGCTAAAGCTGCTAACTGTGACATCCCATTTGGGCTCCAGTTCGTGTCCTGGCTACTCCACTTCCCATCCAGCTCCCTGTTAATAGCCTGGGAAAGCAGCAGAAGATGGCCCAAGTGCTTGGGCCTCCACCACCCACATGGGAGACCCAGATGAAGCTCCTGGCTACAGTCTGGCTCAGCCCTAACTGTTGCGGCTGCCTGGGGAGTGAATTAGCATACATAATATCTCCCCTTTGGTGGGCATATTTTCTCTCTCTCTCTTTCAAAATAAATAAATAAATCTTTAAAAAAATAAAAAGAATTAACCATGAAGAAAAAAACTACAACTTTTAGAAGATAACATTAAGAGAATGTATTTCAGACCTAGGGAACAGCAGGATTTCTTCAACAAAACACACTAATTAATAACAAAAGATTTTAAAATTCAACTAAATTTAAAAAATCAAATTCACTCATTAAAAGATACCACAAAGAAAACAGAGAAAATCCAAAGAGTAGGGGAAGATATTTATAACACAAAATGGTCAAAAGTTAAGAACCATAAATCAGTAAGAAATAATTCAATTGAAAATAGCCAAAGACATCAATAGTAATTTCAAAGCAGAAACATTAATGGCCACTAAACACATAAAAAGATGCTCAACCTTATAAACAATTAGGAAAGGGCTGGTGCTGTGGTCCAGCAGGTTAATACCCTGGCCTGAAGCGCCAGCGTCCCATATGGGCACGGGTTCGAGATCCGGCTGCTTCACTTCCAATCCAGCTCTCTGCTGTGGCCTGGGAAGATGGCCCAAGTCCTTGGGCCCCTGCACCTGCATGGGAGACCCAGAAGAAGCTCCTGGCTCCTGGCTTTGGATCAATGCAGCTCTGCCACTGCGGCCAACTGGGGAGTGAACCATGGGATGGAAGACCTCTCTCCCGCGCGCTCTCTCTCTGTGTAACTCTGATTTCCAAATAAACAAATAAATCTTAAAACAAAACAAAACAAAACAAACAAGTACTTTGTAAAACATTATGGTGTTAGTAATCACCCTAGGCTCTTGTCATGAGTTGCCAAGGCTATGGAAGCCTTTTGTGTTCACCAACTCCGATCTTATTTAGACAAGGCCATGGTCAAAGTGGAGGTTCTCTCCTCCCTTCAGAGAAAGGTACCTCCTTCTTTGAAGACCTGTTCTTTCCACTGGGATCTCACTCACAGAGATCTTTCATTTAGGTCTGTTTGTTTGGTTTTGGCCAGAGTGTCTTGGCTTTCCATGCCTGAAATACTCTCATGGGCTTTTCAGCCGGATCCGAAAGCCTTTAGGGCTGATTCTGAGGCCAGAGTGCTGTTTAGGACATCTGCCATTCTATGAATCTGCTGTGTATCCTGCTTCCCATATTGGATAGTTCTCTCCTTTTTAATTCTATCAGTTAGTATTAGCAGACACTAGTCTTGTTTATGTGATCCCTTTGACTCTTAATCCTATCATTATAATCAATTATGAACTGAAACTTGTCACTTTGACTAGTGAGATAGCATTGGTACATGCCACCTTGATGGGATTGAATTGGAATCCCCTGGCACGTTTCTAACTCTACTGTTTGGGGCAAGTCCGATTGAGCATGTCCCAAATTGTACATCTCCTCCCTCTCTTATTCCCGCTCTTATATTTAACATGGATCACTATTCAGTTAAATTTAAACACCTAAGATTACTGACATCATAAACAAGAATGTCAATTGTTAAGTCAACAACAGGAGTCACTGTGCACTTACTCCCCATGTAGGATCTCTGTCCTTAATATGTTGCACAATGTGAATTAACGGTATAACTAGTACTTTAGACTTTGTGTTTTTGTGTGGGTGCAAACTGTTGAAATCTTTACTTAATATATACTAAATTGATCTTCTGTGTATAAAGATAATTGAAAATGAATCTTGATGTGAATGGAATGGGAGAGGGAGCAGGAGATGGGAGGGTCGCGGGTGGGAGGGAAGTTATGGGGGGGGGGAAAGCCACTGTAATTCAAAAGCTGTACTTTGGAAATTTATATTTATTAAATAAAAGTTTAAAAAAAATATGGCATTACACAATAAAGCTAAAGATATACAGACCAATGAAACCCTACAATTCCACTCCTAGAAACTGTATTACAGATATGTACTAGAATTAGAATGTTTGTGGCTGCAGTGCTTACAGTAGCATTGCTTAAAGCAGTCCAAAAAAAGGAACAATCTAAATATTTATAATATAATGAATAAATCACAGCATATTCACATATCTGACTGCAAGTGAATTGTAATTGCACATACACATCAACATGACTGAATCATAAAAACATGTTTTAGTAACAAAAAATTACAATGTGGAGGATTCAATTTACATAAATGGTAAAACACAAATACATTCTTAACCTGATATCTAAATTCAGGACAACAATAACCTCTGAGAGAAGGCAGGAAGATATAATCATGAGAAAGAGTACAGGAAACTTAAAAAGCTTGAGGAAGAAGACCTACACTGACAAAGCACAATTGTGCTAATTCCATATAATCTCAACCAACAGAATTATTTCATCTGAATTATTCTGCTCTTATACATGAAAAATGGTAACTGAATAGCTTCCACACACATTATTACTATGGATAAGGTCAATCAACTCTCCAAATGTTCAGTCATTTGTATATCCTTTTATATAAATCATTAAGTTCTTTTCTACTAGATTGTTCCCTTATTTTTGTGTTATATATGAGTTTCTAGAAATCAATAAATACACTTTGCCTCCTACATCAATGATAATTACATTTCTAAGTGCTTTTTAAAAAAGATAGTGAGGGGGCTGGCATTGTTGCATAGTGGGTAAAGCCACCACGTGGGCACTGGTTGCATAGTGAATAAAAGCATCCCATATGACCGGTTAAAGCCCCTGCTGGCTCCACTTTCAATCCAGATACCTGCTAAAGTGCTTAGGAAAGCAGCAGAAGGTGATCCAAGCACCCAAAAGGTAGACCTGGAAAAAGCTCTTGCCCTGGTCTGCCCCAGCCCTAGCCAATGCAGCCATATGGGGAGCAAACCAGCAGATGGAAGATCTTGTCTCTCCCTAACTGTGCCCTTCAAATAAAAAAATTTTTTAAAAAAATAAGATAGTAAGACTATTGGGTAACGGGCATATCATTATTCATTTAGTCATTACTCTTTTATGATACATTTCATGAATTAAAAAATAAAAAAGTCTTCCACAGACAAGGTTCACTTTATTTTAAGAGAAAGAGGCTAGAAATAGAATTACTGAGTTCCTACATATTCTTGTGACATGGGCATCAATGTTTAATTCTTGAGGACTACTCAGCCCATATGGCAGACAAAGTCTTGTTTTATATCTTAGGACAAGAATTCTAAAGTAACTATGACAAATGCTTTTACTTACAACTTCCATAAGGTCAATAACTGGAACTTTTAAGAGATGTAATTGGGTTGACCTTGCCTATAGGTTTAAAATTGGCCTTCTTACCCTAATTTCTCAGGTAATCTATCCTCCATCCACAGTCCTTCAGTCTTAAAATACAATTTCTAAAAATTTGTTTCTTGTAAGCTGGTATTATAGCACAGTGGGTTAAGCTGCTGTTAGAGATGCAGGCATCCCATATCGGAGCATTGGTTAAGAACTCTGGCTGCTCCACTTCAAATCCAGCACCTGCTAATGTGCCTAGAAAAGCAGCTGAAGATGGTCAAGATGGGAAACCAGGATGGAGTTCCAGGCTACTGGCCTCAGCCTGGACTAGCCCTGGTCATTGTGGCCACTTGGGGAGTGAATCTGCAGATGGCAGATCTAATCAATCTGTCTCTGTCTCTGTCCTGTCTCTCCCCGCCCCACACTCCTCATCCCCTCCCTAATCCCGCTCTTCCTCTGTCACTTGGCCTTTCAAATTAAAAAAAATAATAATAAATAAAAATAAAAACACATCTTATTAGTCTAAGATGAGCCAGATCACTGTTAAAAGTTTCATTTGTCTGGGCCAGCATTGTGGCATAGCGGGCAACAGAGCCAGCCTGTGATGCCGGCACCGATTCAAGTTCTAGCTGCTCCACTTCAGTCCGGCTCCCTGCTCACAGCCTGGGAAAAGCAATGGAAGATGGCTCAGGTACTTGGGCCCCTGCCATCCTAGTGGGAGACCTGGATGAAGCTACTGGCTCCTGGCTACAGTCTGGCGCATCACTGGCCATTGGGGCCATCTGGGGAGTGAAGCAGGGTTGAAGATCTGTCTCTTACTCTCTCTCTGTACCTCTGACTTTTGCATAAATAAGTAAATTTTTTAAAAGTTTCACCTGTTTTTCAAAGGAAGAAAAGAAAATAAAGACACCTTATTCCTTCAGTTGCTTCATAAAGCCATTCTTGTTTTTACCACCTCAAATTTTGTTAAAAGGTGGGAAAAATTCTCATTTTCTTTCCTTTATGAAAGTTCCTTGCTCTTTTATACTGGATCTCCTGAACAGAAAATGGCACTGACAGAAAACCTAAACAGCTTTTCAAAAAAGACAAAAAGGCTACATATAGATACAGGTTAAGCATTCCTAATCTGAAATTTGCAATATTCCAAAACCCAAAACTTTTTGAGCACTTGACATGAAGCCATGAGTGGCAAACTATCCAACCTCATGTGCCAGGTCTTGGTAAAAACATTAGAACACTAAAAATACTGTATAAAATTACCTTTAGTCTATGTGTATAAGGTATATGAATCACAAATGAAGGTGATACTTAAAATTGGATCTTATGGGGCCAGTGCTGTGGCACAAAGGGTAAAGCTGCTGCCTGCAGTGCCAGTATACGAGTGCTGGTTCAAGTCCCAGCTACTGAACTTCCTTCCAATCCAGTTCCCTGATAATGTGCCTGCGAAAGCAGTGAAGATGGCCCAAGTGCTTGGGCCCCTGAACCCACATGTGAGACTCAGAAGAAGCTCATGGCTCCTGATTTTGGACCAGCCCAGCTCCAGCTGTTGTGACCATTTGGGGAGTGAGCCAGCAGATGGAAGATCTCTCTCTCTAACTCTGCCTTTCAAGTAAATAAATCTTTAAATAAAATAATTGGATCTTACCCCCAAGGTATCTCATTAAGTATATGAAAATACTCCCAAACACAAGAAAAACTGAAATTCAAAATACTTCTAGTTCCAAGCATTTCTGGTAAGGGATACTCAATCAATATCTACTATAGAACAAAGCGAGGTCACAGTAGGTGAAGCAGAGCTGGTGCCCAAGTTGACAGACTAGAGGTTAGAGAAAAGATTTTAATGAATATGCATCACTTGAGATAAAGGCCACTAGAAGCAAAGGGCAGACAAAGGCAGTAACTTGAAAGACATTGCAACTAGTGCATTAGAATGAAGCACCCAAGGAAACAAATAACCAGATTGATTCATTCAGCTGACATTTAGTCTGAATTTTCTACAAACACGTCTCTATACAACATGGAATTGAATTATGAGAGAGTAAGAAATGTATTTTTTCAGAAATGTGGTCTATATAAGGGCAAATCCACACAAGGGTAAATCTACTTGATTCAACTGTATATTATTCATTTGTCATAATGTGCTATCAATATCAAAAGGAGGGAAACAGCCCTCTTCACTGATGCTAAAAGAAAGAAGTTATTATTAGAGACAAAGAATTTCATTATAATCAGTATGAAGTGTGAATTTCATGCATGAATCTAAGATTGTAATGAAATCATTCCATAATTTTGTAATAGAAGGGAATGATTTGCCCCATTCTTCCTCTAGCTGAACGGCTTTTTCATTTTTTTTGAGAATGAGATTTAAAATACACAAAACATGGTGAAATGTCCCTCAAAAGTTAAATTTCAAATGCCTTATATTAATTATCAGGAAAGTGTTTCAAATATAAGTATTCCCCTCTCCATTTTATATATCAAAATAATAAAAATAATAATAATCCTACAGAAGAACTAAAATCACAATCAGATCATTCAAATTATCTAATTTATGAAACTCTGTAAGGAAGCCTAATATCACTTTTGGCATTTCAACCAATAATATCAGCATTTTTTCCATTCTTAAACTTCATCATTCAATGCTCCATTACATGACAAAGGCAAATACAAATAGTATATTTTCATGGAAATTCAAATAATCTTTGAAAAAGGAAAATAAAATACATGAAAGTATATACTTCATATGGCTTTTTGACCTGCATTCCTTACAAGTACAGCGTAAAATATTTAATCAATATAGTATTCATAGTTAATCCTCTGAATTTAAAAATAAACCTTGATTCATATAGCTACAACACAGAACAAAATTAAGACATTTCAGTACTTATATAAATTATTAAAGGATTCATTTATTGAAAAGGCAAAATGACATGGAGAGGGAAGGCAGAAAGAGTAAGTGGGGAATGAAGAGGGAGAGAAAGGAAAAGAGGAAGGGAAAGAGTGAGGGGAAGGAGAGAGAGGGAGAGAGAAATCGATCTCCTGTCAGTTGATTCACTCCCCCGAAATGCCCGCAACAGCCAAGGCTGGGCCAGACCAAAGCCAGGAGCCTGGAACTCCATCCAGGTCTCTCACTGGGGGTGGCAGGGACCCAAAGACTTGAGCCATCGGGCATTACCTTCCCAGGTTCACTAGCAGGAAGCTGGATCAGAAGCATGGAGTAGCTGGTACTTGAACCAGCACTTGACACAGGATGCTGGCATTGCAAGCAGCAGTTTAACCTACTGTATGTACCATAATGCCTGTCCCAGTACTTGTGTGAATTGAGTAAGACTTTCTTCCCAAACTTAATGAGCAAAATGCATGTTTTAAGAGGAGAGCAGTGCTTTAGGATTAATGAATTTTATTTAGATACAATAACATCCCTTATTAATGTATTTAATTAGATATAGCTAATCTTAACTATTGCAATGCTTTCTTTCTTATAATCATATAAAATGTCAATGCTATTTTATCTGTTCTAACAAAAGCTAAACAAGGGGCACCCTGCCTATGGCTTATTCTATCAGTGAATAAAGCCATCCTTTAAAAAAAAAGTCTGTAGGAAGGACTACAGTTTTAATTTAAAATAGCTCCTATAACAAATTTAAGAGTTTTATAGAAAGTAAAGATAAAATACAAAAACAAAACAAAAAATTTTCCCCATAAGAGTTCATAACTCTGATGGCACCACACTGAAAGTTCAATGTGATATCTGAAGAACTACTTTTCTTTCAAGACTAAGTAAAGGGGCCAGGGCTGTGGCATATTAGATTAAGCCGCCACTTGAAGTACCAGCATCCCATATTGGGGTGCTGGTTCAACTCTCAGCTGCTCCACTTCCAATCAGCTCTTCCAGCTCTCTGCTATGGCCTGGGAAAGAGGTGGAAGATGGCCCAAGTCCTTGGGCCCCTGCATCCACATGGGAGACCCAAAAGAAGCTCCTGTCTCCTGGCTTAGGATCAGCGCAGCTCCAGCCACTGCAGCTATTTGGGCAGTGAACCAGCAGATGGAAGACCTCTCTATCTGCCTCTCCTTCTCTCTGTGTGTAACTCTGACTTCCAAATAAATAAGTAAATGTTAAAACAAAGAGAGAGAGAGAGAGAGACACACACACACACTAAGTAAAATCACATTTTCAAAATCAGACTAAAAAGCCCAGAACACAGGGGTGGGTATTTGGCACAGAGGGTAAATCACACTTGGGATACTCACATGCTATATTGGAGTAGAGTTTGAATCTCAGCTCCTCTGCTTCCACCCAGCTTCCTACTGATGTGCACCCTGGGATGCTACAAATGATGGCTCAAGTACTTGGGTCCCTTCCACTCATATGAAAGACCTAGACCTAGTTGTGGTTTCCCGGCTTCACCCTGCCCCAACCCTGGTTGTGCTAGAAACACAATAGCACTTGGGGACTGAACCAGTAGACAAGAAAATCTGTCTCGGGGCCGCCACTGTGGTGTAAGGGGTAAAGCTGCTGCCTGCAGCACCGGCATTCCATATGGGCACCAGTTCGAGTCCTGGCTACTCCACTTCTGATCCAGCTCTCTGCTGTGACCTGGGAAAGCAGTAGAAGATGGACCAAGTGCTTGGGCCCCTGTACCTCACTCCATGAGACATGGAGGAAGCCTTGGCTCTTGATTTCGGATGGGTGGAGTTCCAGCCCTTGTGGCTATCTGGGTAGTGAATCAGAGGATGGAAGACCTCCCTCTTTCTCTCTCTCTCTCTGCCCCTGCCTCTCCATAATTCTGCCTTTCAGATAAATAAATAAATCTTTTAAAACAAACAAACAAAAAAACAGAACAACAACAACAACTAAGGCCAGCATTGTAGAATAGCAAGTTAAGCCGCTGCTTGTGACTCTGCATCCTGTTTTCGAAGGCTGATTCAAGTCCCAGCTGCTCTGCTTTCAATCCAGGTCTCTGTTAATGTTCCTGGGAATGCAGAGGAAGACGGCCCAAGTACTTGAGCCCCTACCATCCACATGGAAGACCAGGATAGAGTTAACATTTAGGGAATGCACCAGCATATGTTTTTTCTTTCTTTTTTTTTTTTAGAAAGATTTTATTTAATAAATACAAATTTCATAGGCACAGCTTCACCAGCATATGTAAGACCTCTCTCTGCCTCTTCCTCTGTGTCACTCTCACAAATCAACAAACTAAATTAAATAAATCTTTAAAAAAAAAAAAAAACCACTCACCTTTCAAACCTAGAGTTTGTAGCTGGAAGAGCCGACCAAGTTCATAAGGCAAAACCCGTAACAGATTGTTATTTAAAAGCAATTCCCTGTTTAAAAAAAAAAATTGCATCATTTTAATATACCAAACTTCGTTAACACTCACATTTGTAAGCTTTAACCTTCCCTCTAATATACCATGAGTGATGTTTATATCCAAGGCATTCCTGTATACTCATCCAAAAATTTTGTACAATATTAAAATACTACAAAATGTATGACTGTCACAACTGTTAACAGGGTTTCTATGATTTACTTATTCTCAAACACAGATTAAAGTTAGAAGTGTAGGAACTGCATGTCAATCTCAAGCTAAATCCACATTTTTTTCTCTTCACCCAAAATGTCTATCATATGCAAATCAGAGAGATAAATATCCTGAAGCATCCAAAGACAACAGATAAACTGGGACCTAGTCTAATTCATATAAAAAAGCCAATATTTTTAATATTGCATCATTTCTTATAACTGATTACAACATCATGACAAAATCATATTAAAACAAAAGAGACAAAGAAATTAGCTAAGGAAGTAAAAGATAATTAAATAGGAAATGTACAAACACAAAAAAAGCACAATGATAAACAATCAGAAACATATAGCATAAATTAAGCACAAGAGGATACAAATAAGCATAGGATAGCATAGATAAGGTCTAAGTCTATGACTAAAAATTTTAGCAGAGTATAGAAAAAGTAAATAGTACTTTCATTAGTAGATAACCAAAAAGCAGAAACTCAGAACAAAGCAAACTCATAATGCAATGGTGATGGATAAGATCCTAAAACAATATTCATGTTTAATTTTAAACATATGATTGCAATTTTTAAATATTACTAAGTACATAAACAAAGTATATAAACAAGGTAGAAAGTAGTTCTTGTTTTCACTGGGAACACTGATGCAAAGTCTTAGGATTTCAGTTAAATTTTCTCCTTTGAAGAAATCCTTAGAGAATACTGAAGAACTAGAAACAAAACCATTTTATCAGGTTTTAAGGTTTCCTTAAGGAGTTTTATAAAATACAAGTATACCTCATTTTACAGAATACAGATAAGTTCCTCAAAGTTTGACTAACAAATAAAATTTCATTATTTATGATTTCTCTTACCTGAGACTAAATGTTTTAGCCTCTCCCAACCTGAGGTCTGTCACAAGAAACAGGCAACACAAGAACATTCTTAGCCAGTAAACTCCAAGTTTCAAGTAAGGAAGAGTTTAATGGAGGGTGACTCAAGCACTATGCTTAGACGGTTTCTATCATTTCATCTTCACATGCATATGTAAATCCTACTGTAAGATGGCTAACAGCCCATTAGTTTCATATTCAATAAATTTAGGATTAGATATGGTAACTTACGTATGTAGTATTTCCTTACCTGAGAGACACCATGTTTCCTAGTTCTGCTGGTAAACTTCTGAGTTTATTGGATGACAGATCCAGGTAAACCAGATTATGAAGCTTGGCAATATCGGGTGGAATGCGACTAAGGTAATTGTCATTTAGGTGCAGCGCTGTCAAGTGTGTCAATGACCAAAGTGATGTACTTAAGCTCCGCACTCTACCTAAAAGGTAAAATATTAAAGCATAAAACTAGGTCCAAGATGAAGACCGAGCTGCAAGGACTAAAAAGTGATAGAAGATGCTGCAAATTCATATAGACAGTGTATCTTTGACACTTTAATTTTGTATTTAATGCCATTTGATTGATTCCAAAAGACATCTGGTCCTCCTTTAATCTCAAGCCACTTGTGCCTGATAACCACTCTTTCTCACAAACCTTCTATGCATTAAATGAGATATGGCAAAATACAAAGACCATTGCAGTCTGGTTCATTGAGAAAGAATCTGAATTGAGGTCTAGTAGTGGAATAATCTGAAATTTTTTTTTAGCATCACAATCCTAACAAGTGTTTCTAATATATTCCATGAAAATTAGTAGGGCTGGGGCTGGCGCTGTGTCACAGCAGATTAATGACCAGGCCTGAAATGCCAGCATCCCATATGGGCACCGGTTCTAGTCCTGGCTGCTTCTCTTCCAATCCAGCTCTCTGCTATGGCCTGGGGTAGCAGTGGAAGATGGCCCAAGTCCTTGGGCCCCTGCACCCGTGTGGGAGGCCTAGAAGAAGCTCCTGGCTCCTGGCTTCGGATCAGCGCAGCTCCAGCCGTTGAGGCCATCTGGGAGTGAACCAGCGGATGGAAGACCTACCCCTCTCTCTGTCTCTACCTCTCTAACTCTCATTCAAATAAATAAAATAAATCTTTAAAAAAAAAAAAAAAAAAAGAAGTCCTTTCAAAAAAAAAAAAATTAGTAGGGCTAAGTTTATCTATATTCAGGGCCTGATTCACCCTACAAACCTTAAATAGACAAGAATAAGTTACTGTGATTTAGAACCAAACTTAGAGAAGCCAACTTCCCCAGCTTTCTGATGTCATAATTATAGACTAATTTACTCTGGATTAAGTTTTTTCACAAAGTGCAATATACTCAAGAAGATACCAAATGTTAAGCTCAATCAATCAGTTGGCATCTGAAGGCTATAGTAAAACATGTACTGGAAAAAGTCAAAAGACTTGGTTCAGAGTCCTGATTTTTATCTTTATTAGCTGTGTAACTCTAGGAAAGTCATCTGGTGTCAAGTTCTATAAAGAGATACCTGTCTTAGCTATAATAATCACTAATTATACAGCATAATTTACATTAAGATATTTTGTAAGCTTTACAACAGTATTTTAATTTTTTATCATTTTCCAAACAGATTTTGATAGCCAGCACAGGAGGAAAGGACAGCACAAAATCTAAAAGGCGAAATGTGACATTTTATACAGATATTAGGCAGTAAACTCAAACTTTTATCTTCTGTTCAGGATTCTTCCTACAGCATGTTCCTTCTTGCTGTATATAATTACTTAAAATGTTTTTTAATAGGAAACAAAGTTTTCATGAGAAAAGGTTATGGGTAAAAGAAAAACCTATTTCAATTTTAGCCACAGTTTAACTGAGTGATTCTTAATCAGCAGCAATTTTGACATCGTAAACTTTTTTTTTTTTTTTTTTTTTTTGACAGGCAGAGTGGACAGTGAGAGCAGTAGAGACAGAGAGAAAGGTCTTCCTTTTACCGTTGGTTCACCCTCCATTGGCCGCTGTGGCCGGCGCACCGCACTGATCCAAAGCCAGGAGCCAGGTGCTTCTCCTGGTCTCCCATGTGGGTGCAGGGCCCAAGGACCTGGGCCATGCTCCACTGCACTCCTGGGCTACAGCAGAGAGCTGGACAGGAAGAGGGGCAACCAGGACAGAATCCAGTGCCCCAACCAGGACTAGAACCCTGTGTGCCGGCGCCACAGGCGGAGGATTAGCCTATTGAGCCGCAGAGCCGGCCCACCATAAACTTTTTGACAACTCCTCATATAATCTACATGGTAGCAATTCATAAAAAGTCTTTGTACGTAATAAACTTTTAATTTTGTAATAATTTTAGATTACAGAAGTTAGCGAGCTAATACAGAGTTCCTGCCTACCCATCATTCAGTTTCCCTAATATTAGAATCATATCACCATGATATATTTGTCAAAATAACAATAATAAGGTTCATTACTGTTAATTAAACTCTACTTCATTTGAGTTTCACAAGTTTTTGCCCATTTTTGTTCCAGAATTCAACTCAGGCTATACCACTCTGCACTTAGTCATCATGTCTCCTTAGCCTCCTCTGGTCTGTAATGTGTTCTCAGTTTTTCCTATTTTTCATGAACTTGATAATTCCAAGGATTACTTGTTAAGTATTTTGTAGAATGTCCTTCAGTTTGAGTTTGTCTGATATTTTTCCTCATTATTAAACTGGTTATAAGTTTTTAGGAATCAAATTCTATTCTGACAAATCCTAATATCCTATAGAGTTGTCACATATTTGTTAGAAGTAGCCATCAGAAAAAATAGCTTCTAGGTTGCCTTCTTGTTCAACATTGGGATGATAGGAAGATAGCAAAGATTTCAATTTACAAAAATAAAAATAATCACCTTGAAGAGACTGCATCTAAGAATCTAATTTTACTTAGAAACTGAAAGCACAATATCCTCAATTTGATCTGCCAGTTCTTTTTTTTTTTTTTTTTTTTTTTTAATTTTTTTTTTTTATTTTTTGACAGGCAGAGTGGACAGTGAGAGAGAGAGACAGAGAGAAAGGTCTTCCTTTTTGCCGTTGGTTCACCCTCCAATGGCCGCCGCGGACGGCGCGCTGCGGCCGGCGCACCGCGCTGATCCGATGGCAGGAGCCAGGAGCCAGGTGCTTTTCCTGGTCTCCCATGGGGTGCAGGGCCCAAGCACCTGGGCCATCCTCCACTGCACTCCCTGGCCACAGCAGAGGGCTGGCCTGGAAGAGGGGCAACCGGGACAGAATCCGGCGCCCCGACCGGGACTAGAACCCGGTGTGCCGGCGCCGCTAGGCGGAGGATTAGCCTAGTGAGCCGCGGCGCCGGCCTGATCTGCCAGTTCTTACAAAGGACAACAACAAAGGTATTTATTTACTAACAGCTAAACACTTATACCACAGCACCCATATTTTTTCATTTAGCCCATCTATTTTTAAATGTATAACAAAGAAATAAATATGGCAATAGTCAATTTTTGTTCATTATTACTATTACATCCCAACTATATGCTTCAGATTCTACTCACCTGAAATTTCTAATTCTGCCCAGTGAGATTTTTTCCCATTGGCTACCTCCTCTGCTGACATGATGGTATAAATTCGGCGAGGATCTGGAGGATCATATTTTTCCTTTGGCATCCCTATTAGTCTGTTAAAACAACAACAGCAACAATTGATTACAGTCTTACAGAAGACATGAAAAGTGAGAGAGTGAGTTTTCTTTTTCTTTCCTGTTACCAAGCTGGTAAGTCACTTTACACTACAATTTTCATGTGAAGAAAAACACATTTATCTGTGTGCTGGGCTCTTACAGAAACTCATTAACAGATGCCTAAGGGAAAAAGCAAGCAAGCTATGAATATTTTGCTGCTTCCTAACCCCTTACTCTTCATTTATCTGCACTGCTTGACCTTTCTCTGACTAGTCTAGAACCAAATAATTCTATCCTTACCTCAGTGACATTCACATGTCCCATGCCTAAAGCAATCAGCATGTAACATTCATTCCCTTTGACACAGATTTCCTCAGAAGTATCTAAAAACACAAGCCCTCTAGATTCATTCTATATTCATGGGACAAGGAAGCTCCTCTCTCCCACTGGTGATAAACAAATAGCCCAGATCATCTTTAGCAGCTACCCGATTATTTTAAGAGCCAGCCATAGAATTTAGAGTCCAAAAAACTGAGAAACAGAGCATGGTTCCTTAGTGAATCACACCTGTAGCACTCCCAAACCCTGGCCTTTGCAGATATACAAGCCAATATATTCCCTTACTGTTTTTAAGCTAGTGTGAGCTGTGTTTTCTGTTAACTTGCAATCAAAAGCATCCTTTTCACATGAAAAACCGTCTCATTTGGATGCATTACATGGCCACCTAATTGACACATGGCCACCTAACTAAAACAAGTATTACACAGTTTTCTTCATGGAAGTACCAAAATTATTACTAAAGAATCATCAATGATGAACTAGGCCTAAAACTCCTCAGATATGTTATTTTATGACAAATTGCTCTAAAAGTAACCTTATTCAAAGAGTCCAACACAAGAATCACTCTTTGGTAGTAATAAAATCTAAGTTATGGGTCATGTGCTTTGGCATAGTGGTTAAAACAGGGCTTAGGACACCCACATCCAATATAAAGTATATAGGTTCAAGTCCCAACTCCACTGCCGATTCCAGCTTCCAGCTAATGCACACCTGGGAGGCAGCAGGGAGTGGCTCAAGTATTTGAGTCCTTGTCATCCACATAGGAGACCTGGACTGAGGTCCTAGCACCTGGCTTTAGTCTGGTTCTGCCCTAGATGTGAGCTTTGGGGAATAACAAGTGGATGGAAGAGCGCGAGCGCATCCCCCGCCCACACTCCGCCTTTCAAGTAAATAAAACTAAATGAAACTTTATTTATAAAAACCAATCAGGGGAGGCCGGCGCCGCGGCTCACTAGGCTAATCCTCCGCCTAGCGGCGCCGGCACACCGGGTTCTAGTCCCGGTCGGGGCGCCGGATTCTGTCCCGGTTGCCCCTCTTCCAGGCCAGCTCTCTGCTATGGCCAGGGAGTGCAGTGGAGGATGGCCCAAGTCCTTCGGCCCTGCACCCCATGGGAGACCAGGAGAAGCACCTAGCTCCTGGCTTCGGATCAGTGAGGTGCACCATCCGCAGTGCACCTGCCGCGGCGGCCATTGGAGAGTGAACCAACGGTAAAAGGAAGACCTTTCTCTCTGTCTGTCTCTCTGTCACTGTCCACTCTGCCTGTCAAAAAAATAAAAAAATAAAAAAATTATGGGGCCAATGCTGGCCCAGCCCTGGTCACTGCAGACATCTGAGGAATGAACCAACCAGCAGATGGAAGATATCTCTGACTCTTCTTTTCTCTTTGTACCTCTTTCAAATACATCTAAAAAGGCAGAGTTGGGGTGAGGGGGACAGAGAGAGATCCTCCATCCACTGGTTCACTCCCACTTGGGTGGCAGAGGCCAAACCACTTGGGCCATCTTCCGCTGCTTCTCTCAGGCAAACAGCAAGGAGTTGAATTGGAAGTGGAACAGTAGTGATACAAAAAGGAGCCCACATGGGACCAGCATCACAGGCACCAGCTTTACCTGCTGTGCCACAACACTGGCCCCTGGTGCTTTTCCTGAGTTTAGAATTTATACCCAAATGAGTTACCATCAGGTATTCTGAAATTTGTTACATAAAGAGAATATATATGTTACTTCAGAAAAAACTCAGAGATAATCTATCGCCTATCAAGAAATCAAAGCTAGGGCCGGCACTGTGGCACAATGGGTTAAGTACTACCTGCGACATTGCCATCCCATGTGAGTCCTTGAATCCTGGCTGCTCTACTTGAGATCCAGCTCCCCGCTACTGCACATGGGAAAGCAGTGGGAGGGTGGCCTAAGTGGGCCCCTGCCACTCATGTGTGAGACCCAGATGGAATTCCAGTCCCCTGATGTAGGCTTGGCCCAGGACCAGTAGTTGCAACCATTTGGGGAGTGAATTAGTACATGGAAGAACTCTGCCCAAACCTACTCCAGACCCATTGTCTCCCTTTCTCTCTGTAACTCTGCCTTTCAAATAAGTCAATCATTTTTTTAAAAATGGAACTCAAAGCCAATTTATAAGAACACAACTGAAATTTCCTATATCATAGCTTCCCTCAATCCTGAAAAGAAATTTCTTTACATTTATTTAAAGAGGAAAAAAGAAAGTTTTCCAGATCTGTTCATCTGTTAATAGTAACTAGTTTCCATATTTAGCTCTTTAATATTATCATACAATCAGGGTGATATTAAGCCATATTTATTTTCTTTAATTTTTTTTTATTTTTTGACAGGCAGAGTGGACAGTGAGAGAGAGAGAGACAGAGAGAAAGGTCTTCCTTTGCCGTTGGTTCACCCTCCAATGGCCTATTGAGCCGCAGTGCCGGCCTGCCATATTTATTTTCCATAAATGTCTTAGAGCTTCAGAGCATAAAGAATACAATTATTTTCCACAGGGGGGAAAATTGTTTCTACTACATTCAACCTACATAAAATATTTCTGAAAATAAAGTTTTAAGATAACATTACAAAGGCCGGCGCCGCGGCTCACTAGGCTAATCCTCCGCCTTGCGGCACCGGCACACTGGGTTCTACTCCCCGTCAGGGCGCCGGATTCTGTCCCGGTTGCCCCTCTTCCAGGCCAGCTCTCTGCTGTGGCCAGGGAGTGCAGTGGAGGATGGCCCAAGTCCTTGGGCCCTGCACCCCATGGGAGACCAGGATAAGTACCTGGCTCCTGCCATCGGATCAGCATGGTGCGCCAGCCGCAGCGCGCCGGCCGCGGCGGCCATTGGAGGGTGAACCAACGGTAAAAGGAAGACCTTTCTCTGTCTGTCTCTCTCTCACTGTCCACTCTGCCTGTCAAAAAAAAAAAAAAAAGATAACATTACAAGATTAAACAAAGCCAAATCAAACATAGACCCAAAGACATGCTACATAATGCATTATCTACAATGAGGATGCATAAAACACAAAGACTATTAAATTTGCAGAACCACAGGTTTAATAAATTTCACAACAGTTTTTAAAAAACACAAGGCACAGGATTAAAGACCAACTTAATAGGATTGCATTAATTACGGCTTCCACTAGAGTTAGTGCTTGATATGTATTTATGGAATAATCGTATGCTTTGAAATCCTAAAATCTGCCACCTACTTCATACTTTTTCCATCCACAGCAAATTTACAGTCAATGCCTTTCTAACAACTAATCTGAAGCAAATAATCCACAAATATTCTAAAAAGTTAGATATATTAATAATTACCATTTTTCTGGTACCAATTAACTTTTAAATTAAAAAAAAATTACTTTTCATTTTATTTGAAAGGCAAAGAAACAGAGAAAGAGAGAGAGACAGATTTCTCCCATCTGCCAGTTCTCTCCTCAAAAGTCCACAACAGTCAGAGCTAAACCAGGGAGGAGCCAAAAACTCAGTCCAGGTATCCCCTATTAGTGGCCAAAACCCAAGTACTTTGAGCCATCACTTATTGCCTGCCAGGCTACATAATAGCAGGAAGTTGAAATGGAGAGTGTAGTTAGACTTAAACTCAAGCACTTCGATATGGGATGCAGGTGTTCAAAGCAGTCTTAACCACTGTGCCAAAGGTCCACCTCTATATTTTCAATTTTTCATGTTTCCATCTTTGTAAATCTTTAGAGTTCTTTAAAAAAAAAAAGCTGCATAAAACATTTACTAATATCTTTAATATGTAGAGACCAAATAATATTAACACCATCATAGTCAGAGTCAGAAATCTCTCTTGGATTTGATGAGGATGTCAATAAAAACACAATTCACTAGGGGCCAGCACTGTGGCACAGTAAGTTAAGCCCCTGCCTTAATCTCCTTTATCCCATGTGAGCACTGACTTGATTCCACTGCTCCACTTCCAATATGGCTCCCTGTTTATGTGCCTGAGAAAGCAGCAGAAAGTGGCCTGAGTACTGAGCCCCTGCCACCTACATGGGAGACCCAGATGGAATTCCAGGCTCCAGCTCAGCCCAGCCCAGCCCCAGGCCACTGCAGCTTTCTGGGGAGTGAACCAAGGGATGGATGATCTGTCTCTCCCTTTCTGTAACTCTGCCTTTCAAGTAAATAAAGAAATCTTTATTTGGGAAAAAAAAAAGTCATTTAGTTTTCTAAATGAAATCTAGATTTGGATAATCTGATGGAATCTACATTGAGTTAATTAATTTAGTAGAATCTACAGTTTTGATGATTCACTACTGCTCCAAACATCAGGTTTTGAACTGTGTTAGTTCCAATTTCTACAATACCTTTTTTTATTTATTATTTGAAATCCAGGAAAAAAAAAAAAAAAAAAAAAAAAAACAGAAAGAGCGAGTTCCCATCTACTGGTTCACTCCCCAAGTGCCTGCTACAGTCAGGGCCAAAACCAGGAATTCAATCCAAGTCTCCCACATTGGTGCAGGCATCACCACTGCCTACACAATCAGCCAGGAGCTGAACCCAGGCACCCCGACTGACCTTACATCAGTTGCCAAAGGATCTCACTTACACTGGAGATCCTAATTATGTAACAAAATAGATAAAATCTCTTTGTGGCATCTTTCAAAGTTATCAGTCTTTGATCCCATTTCAACACTATGAAAAAGACTCCACAAAATTTCCCAACTAACTGTACAAGCTGTTTCAAAGAACCTGCCATCAGCAGGTTGAAGCTCTGGCCTAGGTTCTGGCATCCCATATGGGTGTTAGTTCGAGTTCCTGCTGCTCCTCTACCAATCTCACTCCCTGTTAACGCGCCAGGGAAAAGCAATGGAGGATGGCCCAGGTGCTTGGGCCCTTGCATTCACACGGGAGACCCGGAATAAACTTCTGACTCCTGGCTTCTCCAGCAGTTGCAGTCAGTTGGGGAGTGAACCAGCAGATGGAAGTCCTCCCTCTCTCTCTACCTCTCTGTAACTGTCTTTCAAACACGTAAATAAATCTTTAAAAAAGAAACAAGAACCTGCCGTCCATTCCCTGACCCTGAGCCTATCACCTATTTAGTCTTCAAAGATTCTTCTGCAAAATTTCTTAGAGTAACTCTCAATTCTAATCGAGGAGACTGTTTATCTTTTACTTCTTGGTCTCTATATGAACTATCCTAAAACAAATCTGATGGTGGAGATTACTAAAGGCCATTAAAACACAACATATTGCAAAGACTCACAAATTTATCAGTCTTCTAGTTCCACTAATCAAAAACTTGAGGTAAACCTGTAAAATACTGACTTCATGGAAAATATATTACGATGTTTTCTAAATTACAAGCAGTATTGTACATTACTAGGGTAATTTTGCATGAAAATTTTCAAGTTTCTAAAACTACAAATGACATAAAGGTATGATATCTATATAGCAAGCTATTTCATGAATAGCATATTACAAAATACATATGAAATACACCCAAATATACTACTGCTAAAAAACCCCAAATCTCAGGTTTTATATTGGGAAAAAAACAGCATAACTCCTTCTGAAAAAAAAAATGAGATGATTCAGAGCAAACTGTTAAAAGCTACAACAAAACATACAACAAGACTGGTTATTAAGAGTAGCTTATAAAAATAGTACCCCTTGGGGCCGGTGCTACAGGCTCAGCAGGTTAAAGCCATGGCCTGCAGTGCTAGCATCCCATTCAGGTGCCGGTTTGAGTCCTGGCTGTTCCACTTTTGATCCAGCTTTCTGCTAATGTGCCTGGGAAAGCAGCAGAGGAAGGCTCAAGGGCTTAGGCCCTGCACCCACGTGGGAGACCCAGAAGAAGCTCCTGGTTTCGGCCTGGCCCAGTCCTGAATGTTGCAGTCATTTGGGGAATGAACCAAAGAGTGGACAGAAGATTCTCACTCTCTCTCAATATCTCTTTCTCTCAATAAATAAATATATATATATATATATATATATATCTCCCCTCCTCCTCTCTCTCTGTAACTCTTTCAAATAAATAAATAAATAAAAAGTACCCCCTTAACATATACAAAGATAAAAGATCTCTCTTAAACCACAGTTTCACTCTCACAAACCTAAGTTTTAGGATCTCAGTCTGCAGTTCAGGACAATTAATGTTATTTAAGATTCACATTAAGAGTGAATGCTAGAATGACCAAAGAGTGCTTCATAAATTAGAGACTTCTAACTTAATGAATGCAACTCTAAAATACAAATCATTAGAAATATTAAGTGATCATCACTACAAAAGCAATCTTAGGTGGGGAAGCAGATGTGGGCAGAATTCCCAAAATTTGACAAACATAAAATGATGTCTACATTAGATATCCTGCTTACATTTTTAAGCAAATATCAATGACTTTACAGTTTTAAACAATCACAGATAAATCTTATACAGCAACTATTACCAAAGATTATGGATGTTACTTACTAAACACTCACCATGATAAACATCTATCTTTCCATGTGGTATTAACCACTATGAGCTTCCTCCCTGAGAAAATGTGTCTATATTTACTTTAACAAAGCAAATACCCTCATCAATATCTACTTTCAACTACACATAGTTTTTATCACCATAACCATCACACAAAAGCTGTGCCATACATGAATGGACTTACCAGTCGATGCTAAAACAGTACCTGGCAATTTGTACTATATATAGATCATATTGACAAAATTAAAATTGATGGCAATCAACAAGAGTTCAGAAGGCACACTGAGATAAAAAAAATTTTAATTAAAGCAATTCCATCCCACTTCTATGTCAAGGGCCTCTAGATGGCATTTGTCCTAATTATATATTCAACTAAAGTCCACAGATAATAAATAATGCAAACATCCAAAAAGAACTTCAGTCCAAATTTTCGTGACATATCTAGCTCTATGATTCTAAACAAACAAAACCGAACTTGCGTTTTATGACAATAAAATCACTCATCGTTTTGAGCATAGTCTGTAGAGTCTCATGTTTCTAACCAACTTAACATTTATTCAAGAAACATTCCTTGCATGCCCATTATTATCATTTATTGTTCCAGACACTAAAAGTTCAACAGTGAACAAGACAGACATTGCCTTTATCCTCGTGGAGAATCAAACGTTTTCATGGGACTACCTGAAAAAGTTTTAGAATATCTTTCTTTTAAAACATTCTATAAGGAATTTGGCATTTCTTATTATTTTTACTTTTTATTTTCCTCATCTAATAGTTGTACTCCCTGTTGTCACTACTCTGAAATAAGAACAGAGATAACAAAACATCCTTATCACTAAGGTTGAGGATGAGGAATAACAGATAATTTCTAGAGCCACCAAAGACAAGAGAAAGCAGAGGGCGGGCATTTGGCTGTCAATTAAACACAGGTACAGACATCAGGTGTCAGGTGACACTAGCCTCCAGTTCCTGTTCTCCTGTTCCAGCTTCTTGCTAGAGCAGACCCTGGCAGGCTACAGTGATGATTCAAGCAGCTGTGAGTCATTGCTACTCACCTGAAGACCTGGACTAAGTTCACCCTGGCTGTCAAAGGCTGAGAAGTAAACCATCGGAAAGCAGTGCTCTCACTCACTCTCTTTCTCTCTGCCTCTCAAATATTTTTAAAAATAGTTTTAGGGGCCGGAGCCATGGCACAGTAGGTTAATCATCCACCTGCAGCACCGGCATCCCATATGGTTCCATGTTCTAGTCCCGGCTGCTCCACTTCCGATGCCGCTCGCTACTGTGGCCTGGGAAAGCAGTAGAAGATGGCCCAAGTCCTTGGGCCCCTGTACCTATGTGGGAGACCGGGAAGAAGCTCCTGGCTCCTGGCTTCGGAGCGGAGCAGCTCCAGCCATTGTGGCCATTTGGGGAGTGAACCAACGGAAGGAAGATCTTTCTCTCTGTCTCTCACTCTCACTGTCTATAACTCTAGCTCTCAAATAAATAAATAAAATCTTAAAAAAAGTTTTAAATGGGAAATGAAAGAAAAGTGTTTTTTTGCTTTTTTTGTTTGTTTGTTTGTTTTACAGGCAGAGTGGACAGTGAGAGAGAGAGACAGAGAGAAAGGTCTTCCTTTGCCGTTGGTTCACCCTCCAATGGCTGCTGCGGCCGGCGCACCGCACTGATCCGATGGCAGGAGCCAGGTGCTTCTCCTGGTCTCCCATGGGGTGCAGGGCCCAAGGACTTGGGCCATCCTCCACTGCACTCCCTGGCCACAGCAGAGAGCTGGACAGGAAGAGGAGCAACCGGGACAGAATCCGCACCCTGACCAGGACTAGAACCCGGTGTGCTGGCGCTGCAAGGCGGAGGATTAGCCTAGTGAGCCACGGCGCCGGCTAAAAGAAAAGTTTTACCAGGGAATTAAGCTAAACAGATTAAACACATATCATACATTTAATTTTAGGTGACAGCAATTGGTTTCCTAACCCAGTGAAGACATTTTTTCTGTGATTCTACTGGCAAACCAGGTCATTAGGTACCAGTAGTAACAAGAACTTTTTGTTGTATAGAAATACTGTAAATAAGACTCAAAATTTATTCTTAGGGATCTACTTCAGATCAACTAGTTATCTATGCAACAAAATGCACAGGCAAACAGTGGCAATAAAGCCTCCAAAAGATGAAATGACATTGCTGGTGGTGATACATCTTTCTAAAAACAATAACCTTAAAGCAATCTAGTTGTATCTAAAGCAAGCTTCTGGCTCTATAAAAGGGTGAGAGAATGGTCAACTTGTCAGTTAAGATTGCAAACACTTTTGGAAATGAGATATAACCTTGGATATACATACTATGTGACTTCAAAACCACAAAAAACTACAATTATCCACAGTTTGGTACGGATTAAAGAACACATACAGTTCAATGGGGCAGAATTGAGAAACTAGAAAAACTGGAAATAGAAATAATGGACTTTTCAGCAAACAGTGCTAGAACCATGTGCTATTCATGTGCAAAAATAAAAAATACACATCAATCCATACCTCACATGACAAAGTAAACTTAGGAGGCCAGTGCTGTGAGTTGGTAGATTAAGCCTCCATGGTGCCAGCACCCCATATGGGTGCCAGTTCAAATCCCGGCTGCTCTACTTCCATAGCCTGGGAAAGCAGTGGAAGATGGCCCAAGTGCTTGGGCCCCACATGGGAGACCAAAAGAAAGCTCCTGGCTCCTGGCTTTGGACTGGCCCAGCTCTGGCCATGGCCGCCACTTGGAGGAGTGAACCGGCAGATGGAAGATTTCTCTTACTTTCAAATAAATAAATAAATATTTTTAAAAGGAAGAAGAAAAATCTCCTGGCTTCTGCCTGGCCCAGCCCTGCATGGAAAATTGCGCTGTCTCTCCCCATCTCCTCTATAACTCTGCATTTCAAATAAACAAAATTTTTTTAAAAAGTAAATTTAGACAATATAAAACTTCTAAGAAAACATTTTAGAAAAATCTTCGTGACCTTTATGACCTTATTATTAAGAAAAGGTCTCTCAGCAGTAACACAGAAAGTATGATCTGTAACAAAAATATACTGTTAAACTGGGTTTCAGAAAATTTAAAACTTCTGCTGTTTACAAGAATAAAAAGAAATGCCACACATCGAGCGTAAAAATATTTTTCAAAGTGCTTATCTGAAAAATCACTCCAGAATATATATAGAATTCAAAGAAAATAAAACAATCTAATTTTTAAAACTGGCAAAAAGATTAGAAGATATTTCATCAATGAAGATATGCGGACAGCAAATAAGCACAGGAAAAGATGCTCAACATTCAGCATCAAGAAAAACACAACTTGAGCCGGCGCCGCGGCTCACTAGGCTAATCCTCCGCCTTGCGGCACCAGCACACCAGGTTCTAGTCCCAGTCGCGACACCGGATTCTGTCCCGGTTGCCCCTCTTCCGGGCCAGCTCTCTGCTGTGGCCAGGGAGTGCAGTGGAGGATGGCCCAAGTGCTTGGGCCCTGCACCCCATGGGAGACCAGAAAAAGCACCTGGCTCCTGGCTCCTGCCATCTGATCAGCGCGGTGCACCGGCCACAGCGCGCAGGCCGCAGCGGCCATTGGAAGGTGAACCAACGGCAAAGGAAGACCTTTCTCTCTGTCTCTCTCTCACACTGTCCACTCTGCCTGTCAAAAAGAAAAAAGAAAAGAAAAAAGAAAAACACAACTTAAAACACAGTGAAGCATCACTACACACCTATCTGAATTATTAAAGACTGACAATATCTGCTCCTTACTAAGATTGTACACATACATACACAGGACTGAATCTTAATGAATAGAAAACAGCACTTTCCTTTGAAAAACGGGTTGTGAGCAGGCGGGGACAGACAGTCAAAGCAAAAATAAACGCTTAAACAAAGACACTTAGATAAGAAATAAGGTGAGCAGAGGAGCAGGTACAATATCTACAAGCAGTTCAGGGCTGCTGAAAAATCACCAACTGGAGTCATGCAGAGATATTACAGAGGTGAACAAAGATACAGAAAACTCCAAAATTCTGTCTGTGCTTTCCTGACTCTTTCCTACAAGTTATTTTACTAATATGAACTGTCAACCTAAGAGTCTAATACTAAACATGATACTACTGATCCTAGCTGCTGCCTTTCTTGATTCCCTTTTACTTTCTCCTGTTCAACAGCATTTCCTTCAGTCACACTTACAAGCAGGCCTATATCCTCAACTGACTCAGCTGTCACGTTCTTAAGGAAATTACAAATGCCTAAAAAAGCTCTGTATATTTACCAAGTATAAAAATGTTGGTAGAAGCAAACTATACATAGCACATTCAATTGCCATCACACATAACACCAATTTTTCAGCATGCACAATTATAACCACTAATGCAGTAAAGAGATTCAGTAAGCCCAAGCCCCAATTCTAAAATGTGTACTCGCCAAAAAACTCAGAGAATCCACTTAAAGCAGACTCCACTACCTATCTCTAAATTCTTCAGGGGCAGCAAATAATGATGACAGTAATCACAACAACAACCACCTATTTATCATTTACATACATATTATTTACCTAACTTTATTTCATCTAATTCATTCCTCAAAACAATCTTGAATATTACTATTTCAATTCTAAAATTCAGAAAACTTCTATTTAAGGAGTTTTAGATGTTTGCTGGCACACTGCAGTAGTGAAATTCAAATCAAATTCCACTACACTATTTTGCCTCAGATATGTCCTTCAATAATTCTGTCTTTAAAAAGAGAAACTCAAAACTTCTCATATTACCATAAACCTGAAAATCTGCCTTCTGGACCATACATTTTCATTTTGTTGAAGTATTTTAGTTATAATTTTTAAAATCCATTTGCACTTTATTCAAAAAGGTGAAAGATGCAAAGAGATGAAAATACAGGCAGAGAGATCTTCCACCCTATGGTTCACTTTCTAAATACCCGTAAGTCAGTGCTGAGACATACCACACATCAGGAGCCCAGGCCTCAATCTGGGTGGCAGGGACCCAAATACTTCAGCCATTATCTGCTGCCTCACAAGGTACCAATTAGCAAGAAGCTGGGCCGGCGCCACAGCTCAATAGGCTAATCCTCTGCCTGCGGCGCCGGCACACCAGGTTCTAGTCCCTGTCAGGGCACCAGATTCTGTCCCGGTTGCTCCTCTTCCAGGCCAGCTCTCTGCTGTGGCCCGGGAGTGCAGTGGAGGATGGCCCAAGCTCTTGGGCCCTGCACCCACATGGGAGACCAGGAGAAGCATCTGGCTCCTGGCTTCGGATCAGCGCAGTGCGCTGGCCACAGCAGCCATTGGGGGGTGAATCAATGGAAAAGGAAGACCTTTCTTTCTCTCTCTCTCTCTCTCTCTCTCTCTCTCTCTCTCTCTCCCCGTCTGCTTTGCCTGTCAAAAAAAAAAAAAAAGGCAGCTGGATGGGAAACAGAATAACTGAGACTCAAATATGGGATGCAGGTGTCCCAAGCAGAGACTTAACCACTGTGACACACACCTGCCCCTTTAGTTGCAACATTATTGGGAAATCTTACTCCATAAATGGCAACAACTTAGAAAAAAAATAGTTAAAAATCACCATTATATTCCAAGATTTAATTGATACATTCAAGATTATATTAAAACTGGCCCAAGTCCTTGGGCCCCTGTACCCGTGTGGGAGACCTGGAAGAAGCTCCTGGCTCCTGGCTTTGGATCGGCCCAGCTCCAGCCATTGCAGCCAATTGGGGAGTGAACCAGTGGACAGAAGACCTCTTTCTCTCTACCTCTCCTTCTCTGTGTAAATCTTTCAAATAAATAAATAAATCTTAAAAATAAAAAAAGATTATAAGACATTTAAGTGAATCAGTTAATCTTTTTTAAAAACCTTGGAAAGAGGAAGTATCTTCAGGCAGGACCTCAAAGGCAAAAATACAAAGAAAAACATTTCTACATATGATTATCTGAAAATTCAAACTACCTATACATTAAATAATACAAACTAAAAAGTAAAATGGGGAAAATATTTACAATATATATAAGTTGATTTTCAGATACATTAAGAGATCTCATATACTTTCTTAAATTATAACGAGTGTATTATAGTAATAGGTAAGTTATCAAAGAAATGCTGCTAACACATATATAAAAATCATCTCACTCCAAGCAAAAAAAAGCAATAAAACATCATCATGTCATTCTCAAAAATTTGTGCTAAGCCTAACAAGAACGTATCCTAGACAACAGGAAGTTACATAAAATACAATATAACTATATAATAGCACAACAACTCTTCTTTCTCCTTTTTATGATTAAACCAATTGATTTAAATCTCTACCAGGGCAAGTATTTAGCCCAACAGTTGGAACACTTGCATCCTATATTAGAGTGTCTGGGTTCAAGTACTGGCTCAACCCAGCTCTTCATTCCAACCTCCTGTTAATATGCTCCTGGGAGGCAGCAGGTAGATGGTTCAGGTCGCTGAGTCCCTGCCACTCATGTGGGAAACCCAGATGAGTTCTCAGCTTCTGCCTTCTGTCTGGCCACAGCCTCAACTGTTGTAGGCATCTGGATTGGATATCTATCTACATCTCTCTCTCCCTCTTTGTCTCTGTGTCTCTCTTCCCCCTCTCTTTCCCTCCCTTCTTCCTCCCTCTTTTTGCCTTTTAAATAACTAGAATAATTTTTTTTAAGTTTAAAAAAAAAGTTAATCAAAAAATCTTCCACTGACTTCCCTTCCAGACATCACCAATATTTCATTACAAGAAACCTAATGTCTACATTTTAAGCGGTTAAGAATGGTATGCTTGGCCAACGCTGCAGCTCAATAGGCTAATCCTCTGCCTGCGGCGCCGGCACACCAGGTTCTAGTCCTGGTCGGGGCACCGGATTCTGTCCCAGTCGCTCCTCTTTCTGTCCAGCTCTCTGCTGTGGTCCGGGAGTGCAGTGGAAGATGGCCTAAGCTCTTGGGCCCTGCACCCGCATGGGAGACCAGGAGAAGCACCTGGCTCCTGGCTTTGGATCAGGCGGTGCGCCAGCCGCAGCAGCCATTGGTGGGTGAACCAACAGAAAAGGAAGACCTTTCTCTCTCTGTCTCTCTCTCTCTCTCTCACTGTCCACTCTGCCTGTCAAAAAATAAATAAATAAATAAATAAATTATTTATTTAAAAAAAAAAAGATTTTATTCAGAAGTGTGTTTAAAACTTACTATCCAAAACATTTAACACTGTATTTATTCAATAGTTGTAAAGTAATTTTAAATTCAAATAAAATACACATAGTTAGCTGTTTTGTTTTTAAGAGCCTAAAGGTCATTTATGAGTGCCCAAGAATAATAATTTACCTTCAAACAATTAACTTCCTTTCCTGGAATAGAAAATATTTGCAGGACCAGCACTGCTGCTTAGCAGGTAAAAAGCCAGCACCTGCAATACCAGCATCCAATAAGGGCACTGGTTCACGTCCCAGCTACTCCATTTCAGATCCAGCGCCCTGTTAATGTGCCTCGGAAAGCAGCAGAAAATGGTCCAAGGTCTTGGGCACCGGCCTCCACATGGAAGACCTGGAAGAAACTCCTGGTTCCTGGCTTCAGATCGGCCCAGCTCTGGCGGTAGGAAGGTCTCTGTATGTCTTTCCCCCTCTCTCTCTGTAACTCAAATAAGTAAATAAATCTTAAAAAAAAAAAAAAAAAAAAAAAAAAAAAAAAAAATTCTGGGCCTTTCTCTGAGTACTAAGCAGCAGCCATTGATTGCTGGGTGTTTGGCAAAGGGATTGGAGAAAAACAGTCAACATAACTACAGGAATTGTTCAGTGCGTGAAGACAGACAAGCTTTTTAGTAGAGAAGAGTATGTGGGTGTACTTATTATCAGTTTTAATAATATGAAGCACGTGGAACACAAAACTGAAAAGTAATACATAAAATTCATTACTGTATGGGGCCAGCACTGTAGCGTAGCAGGTAAAGCTGCTGCCTGCAGTGCAGGCATCCCATATAGGCACTGGTTCGAGTCCCAAATGCTCCACTTCCAATCCAGCTCCCTTCTGATGCACCTGGAAAAGCAATAGAAGATGGCCCAAGTACGCCCCTGCACTCATGTGGAAGACCCCGATGAAGCTTCTGGCTCTTGGCTTCGGTATGGCCCAGGTCTGGTCATTGTGGCCATTTAGGGAGTAAACCAGCGGATGAAAGATTTCTCTCTCTCCCTAACTCTGCCTTTCAAATAAAAAAAAAGTAAATCTCTAAAAAAAAAATCATTGTAAATTCCATGTAATCATTGATTTCAGCTAAAATCATTTCTATAGCCAACCTAGAGTTGCAACTGACAAATGAATATAACTGCAACATGAATGACAGCTGATCATTTCATGTACATTTAAAAGACAAAACTAAAGCAACGAGGAGTCATCCGACTGATGGGAATTGTGGTGCAGTGGGTTAAGCCACAATTTGGGATGCCCTCATCCCATACTGGAGGGCCAGTAGGAGTCGCTACAGCTTTTCTTCTGATCCAGCATGCCTGCTAATGCATCCTGGAAGGCAATAAGAGATGGCTTGAATGCTTGAGCCCCTTGCCACCCATGAAGGTGACCCAGATAGAGTTCCAGGCTCCTGGCTTAGGCCTGACCCAGCCTTGGCTGTTGCAGGAAGTTGGAGAGTAAACCAGCAGATGGAAAATTCATTCTCTTTCTCTCACTCTGTCCTTCAAATATGAAAAATAAAAAAAAAAATAAACACATAAAAAGAAAAGATTTATCAGAACTTCAGTTGTTTATCAGAGACATGAGCAGTTTCTTTGTTGATAATGGTTTTCTAACACTGAGAGAATACGTCTTAACATTTTGTGCTACACACAACAGACTCAAAACATTGCATCGTAATTTGGATTAACAGTTCCTCCATAATTTTCTAATATCTAGACAACAAATTAGTCTCTATTTGCCTGTTTTGTGATGCAGACACTCTCACACATGCATCTGTAATATGTAATGTCCCACATGAATGGTAGGTTTCAAGATATCCAAGGAAATATCTCAATGAATGAGGAGCTAGGAAGAGAGGACCACTATCACAATGCTACACAGTATTTTTTTTTTTTTTTTGACAGATAAAGTTAGACAGTGAGAGAGAGACAGAGAGAAAGGTCTTCCTTCCGTTGGTTCACTCCCCAAATAGCCGCTACAGCCAGCACTACGCCAATGCGAAGCCAGGAGCCAGGTGCTTCCTCCTGGTCTCCCATGCGGGTGCAGGGCCCAAGCACTTGGGCCATCCTCCACTGCCTTCCCGGGCCACAGCAGAGAGCTGGACTGGAAGAGAAGCAAACAGGACTAGAACCTGGCACCCATAAGCGAGGCTGGCGCCGCCGGCGGAGGATTGACCAAATGAGCCACGGCGCCGGCCCGCTACACAGTATTTAAAATATACCTCAAACAACCTCAAGAACACACACAGTAAAAAAAAAAAAAAAAAAGAAAAAAAAAGAAAAGTAAGAAAATTAGGAAGGAAGCAATGTTTCTAATGTTATTTAATTTTGTTTATATAACTTGATTTTTAATAGGTTCAGTTTAATGACTGTCTAGGAAAGTTCCTAAAAAATTAACAACTGGTTATTTCAAGCCTGCACAAGCCAACTCAAGCACACAATGGTTATCAATGGTTATATATATGAAATCTTGCTTTTCTCTCTACTTATCATCAGTCCCTTGGGATCAATTCTGAGTCACTGAAAAATTCAAAGAAAACACTGACTTGCTCTTATACCTAGCAAAACTTACTTCTCCCACTCCACTACCAGATACATTTAATAAGCAATAAGACCTAGCAGTTGCTACGAATATATACATCCTATAATATGAGAACAGAATTAAATTTTTAGAAATCTTACATGATCCAGGAGTTCTGAAACCTTGGTTAACCTTTAAGAACAAAATAATGCCAGTTCTACATAAGCTCTTAAATAAAGCAGACACACAGAACAAGAAATAAAATTATATCCTATGTGGATTCAAAACTATGTATACAGATTCAAAAATGTTTCTAAAACTGTTACTCAAACCCAGCAACACATAGAAAGGATAATTTACCATAGCAGGTGGTAATTATCTCAGGGATGCAGTTAGTGTAACATTCAAAACAAACAAACAAACAAACAAAACAAAAAAAAACACCAAGGCTGGCACTGTGGCATAGTAGGTTAAGCCTCAGCCTGCGGTACCCACATCCCATACGGGTGCTGGTTCAAGTTCCGGTTGATCTACTTCCAATCCAGCTCCCTGCTGATGGCCTGGGAAAGCAGTGGAAGATAGCCCAAGTGTTTTGGGCCCCTGCACCCATGTGAGAGACCCAGAAGAAGCTCCTGGCTCCTGGCTTCAGAATGGCCCGGCTCTGGCCATTGTGGCCACTTAGGAAGTGAACCAGTAGATGGAAGATCTCTATCTCTCCCTCTGCCTCTCAATAAATAAATAAATAAATAAATATTGAAAACAAATAATAATTCACCTATGTGCCATAAATACATAATAATTTCAACAAATACACAAATAAAGCTCTTGAAAACGCCAACAGCCATTCCTATTTTAAAAGAAAAATTCTCAATACAAAAAAGGGGGAGAGAATATACTCAGCCTGATAATGGCATGAATGGAAAACCTACAGCTAACATCATACTTAATGCCGAAATTCTGAATGCTTTCCTAAACATCAGAAACAAGATGAAGATGTCTGCTCTCACTTTATTCAACTTTGTAACTAGAAGCTTTTTTTCCAACTTTTTAACTACAAGCCTTTTTTTCAGCTTTGTAACTACAAGCCTTTTTCCTTGCAAGCAAGGAAAAAAAAAAGATGGTTTTAAGACTGGAAGGAGGAGTTAAACCTATCTTTACTCATAGGAAACAAATACATGTAGAAAATCCTACAGACCATACAAAAAAAAAGCTACCTGAACAAGTTTAATAAGGTTACAAGACAAATATATCCTCCAATACCAATGGAATTTCTATGTACAATTAACAAACAACCTGAAATCAAGGTTTTTAAGTACAATTTATGACATAAAAATTATAAACATTTAGAGATACACATGAAGACAGATATGTAAGACCAGTACAGTGAAAACTGTAACACCATGTTCAAAAAAATAATTAAATAAATGGAGTCATGTCATATTCATTTACCAGAACTCAATATTGTTAAAATGCCAATTCTCCCAAAACTGGTATCTAGATTCAACACAATTCCAATGAAATCTCAGCATGTAGATATGAGAGAAACACCAAAAACTTAAGAGCTAATTTTCAACAACTTTGAAAAGAAAAAATTGGAGGACCTGCACTATTTAATTTTAAGCTTTATTATGAAGCCAAACTAATCATGGAAACAAGATAGACATATCAAAGACAAAAAAACAGACCAAGACAACAAAGAGTCTAGAAGCAGCCTCATGCATTTATGGTTATTTAATTTTCAAAAAAGGCACTAAGGCAACTCAATGAGGAAAATATAATCTTTAATAAGCAGTACTAGACTATCATACGCAAACAAATGAAACTCAATCTTTACCTCATGCCATACACAATATACTCAAAACAGGCCTACATGAAAGAGAAAAGCATCTTGAAGAAAATATTAATGATTATTAGTTGGGCAAAGATTTCTTAAACACCAAAACAAAAGATAGATAAAAACTGACGAAGTAGACTGCATCATAAATTTTTGCTCCTTGAAACAATTATTAAGAAAATAAGGGGGACTGCAGTGCCAGCAGCCCATATGATCACCAGTTCGAGTCCTGGATGCTCTGCTCCTGATCCAACTCCCTGCTGATGCACCTGGGAAAGCAGTGGAGGATGGTGCTTGGGCCCCTGCACCCACATGGGAGACCTGAAAGAAACTCCAGTTTTGGCCTGGGCCAGCCCAGGCTGTTGCAGCCATTTAGGGAATAAACCAGCAGACGGAATATCTCGCTCTGTATCTCTCTTCTCTCTAACTCCTTCAAATAAATAAATCTTTTAAAAAAAGAAAATATAGAAAACTGGGAAAAGTGTTTGCAGATCATTTATATGATAAAAAAAAGTATATCCACGAATAAACTAAGAACTCTCAAACTCAAATTCAATTCAAAATAGTTGTAATGGGCAAAACATTTCAACAAAGATTTCACCAAAGAAGACAGCAAATAAGCACTGAGATGTTTAGCATCACTAGTCATTGGGAAAATGAAAACTAAATCACAAGAAACTATTATATACCTACTAGAATTACTAAAATTTTGACCAAGTTAGAATAATGAACAACTGGAACTCTTATACTACTGTAGGTGAGAATATAAAATTATATATATATTTTATATAATAATAATATATAATTTATATAATAATATATAAAATAATAGAAAATAGTTTGGCAGTCTTAAAAAGTTAAATATACACCTACTGTATGACCTAGGTATTTCATTCCTATATAATGACCCAAGAAAAACAAAAACATCTGTTCACCCAAAGAGTCAACCAAACTCAGTGTCTTCAGTAGCTCCATTTGTGAAAGTCGAAAACTGAAGAACAGGGGCTGGTGTTGTGGCATAGCAGGTTAAACTGCCACCTACAAGGCCAGCATCCCCTTATGGATGAAGGTTCATTTCCCAGTTGCTCCATTTCTGATCCTGCTCTATGCTAACAGCCTGGGAAAGCAGCAGAAGATGAACCAAGTGCTTGGGGCCCCAGCCACACACATAGGATACCCAGATGAAGCTCCTGACTCCTGGCTCTGGCCTGGCCCAATACTGGTCATTGCAGCCATCTGGGGATTGAAGCAGAGAATGAAAACTAACTCTCTCTCTCTCCCCCCACCGCAAATGTCCACCAACTACCTAATGGATAAATTATGGTAAATCCATACAATGTGGCCAGCCCTGTGGCTCACTTTGCTAATCCTCCACCTGCGGTGCCGGCACCCCGGGGTTCTAGTCCTGGTTGCTCCTCTTCCAGCCCAGCTCTCTGCTGTGGCCCGGGAAGGAGGATGGCCCAAGTGCTTGGGCCCTGCACCCGCATGGGAGACCAGGAGGAAGCACCTAGCTCCTGGCTTCTGATCAGCACAGCACTGGCTGTGGCGGCCATTAGGGGAGTGAACCAACGGAAGGAAGACCTTTCTGTCTCTCTCTCACTGTCTAACTCTGCCTGTCAAAAAATAAAATTAAAACTTTTTTTAAAAATCCATACAATGTACTCAGCAAGGAATAAGTTATCAATATATATCAATATATGCAACACGGGGCCGGCGCCGCGGCTCAATAGGCTAATCCTCCGCCTTGCGGCATTGGCACACCGGGTTCTAGTCCCGGTCGGGGTGCCGGATTCTGTCCCGGTTGCCCCTCTTCCAAGCCAGCTCTCTGCTATGGCCCGGGAGTGCAGTGGAGGATGGCCCAAGTCCTTGGGCCCTGCACCTACACGGGAGACCAGGAGAAGCACCTGGCTCCTGGCTTCAGATCAGGGCAATGTGCCAGCCGCAGCGGCCATTGGAGGGTGAACCAACGGCAAAAGGAAGACCTTTCTCTCTTTCTCTCTCTCTCTCACTGTCCACTCTGCCTGTCAAAAAAAAAAAAAAAAAAGAAAAAAAGAAAAAAGAAAAAAATATATATGCAACACGGATAAATTTCAAGTAATTCTGTTGTGGGGGAGGTAAGTTTGGCCATTTCAGCAAACAGATTTCCAAATACCCATCTAGAAGCAGGATTGTTGAGTAGGAGGCAATACTAGGCCTTGATTTTTAAAACAGCCCACCAGATGGCTATATATTAATGTTTATAATGTAATTCTCATTTTTCTTCATATGCATAGATTAGAAACCTCAGAGATACGGATATCTCTAACAAGACAGATGAGAAAATGGCCAGAAACCTGGAAATATTCAAAACCTTATAACTATCTTATCTAATACCCTAAAACCTAAGTAACCTGGAATAGTGATTCAAAAATAGTTCATTTTTCTGACACATGAACAACAAATATTATACAACCATTTAATAGTTTACCATTCAACTTTAGAGATTAGACAAAAGTAACATGTTTCCATCACTATAATGAATTCTCACACTAACAGTTCCTTCTCTTCAATTTCCTACTTCATCAGTCACTAACATAGATATTAAAATAAATACAATGGTTTGAGGAGTGAGCACTGTGGCAGTGTGAGCCACAGCTTGGCTTATCTGCATCCCATAGTGGAGTGCTGGTTCAAGTCCTGGCTATTCAGCTTCCTGCTAATACATCTGGGAACACAGTGAAAGATGATCCAAGTACTTGGGCTCCTGCAGGAAACCTGGATGGAGGTTCTAAACTCCTGGTTTCAGTCTGGCCCAACCTCAGCTGTTGCAGGTATTTGATCTTTCCTTCTGTCACTCTGCCCTTCAAATACATTAATAAGTGTTTTTCATTTGTGCTCCATCTTCCCAGTTCTATGTAAGCTTAATCCTTATACAGCTCATCTGTATAATGTTAGATATGTTAGATATGTTAGATATGTTAGATAAATGTTAGATATATCCAGAGAAAGTCACAGAAGTTTCCACTCCACTACATACTAAAGTAGTCAAGACAGAAATATCTAAATACATGGCATATGCTCAAGAATAAATATCATCTGTCTATTCTCAGCATACTGATAATCAAAGGTTCCTTTATTTAACTTTATTTAACTGATGTATAATTTCCTTTGAACTCCTATTTTCTACCAAATTAACCTATTAAAATTAAATAGAGGAGGAGCTAGCATTGTGGTATAGCAGGTAATACTGCTGCCTGTGATGCAGGGATGCCATCTGGGTGCTGGTTGTGTCCCAGCTGCTCCACTTCCATTCCATCTCCCTGCTAATGGCCTAGGAAAAGTGGAAGAAGCTAGTTTAAGCGTTTAGAGCCCTGCCACCCATGTGTGAGACCTGGAAGAAGCTCCTGGCTCCTGGCTTCAGCCTGGCCCAGTTCTGTCCATGGCAGCCATCTTGGGGAGTGAAGCAGAAGATGAAGACCTCTGTCTGTCCCTCTCTCTCTGTGTTAATTCTGACTTTATTTATTTTGAAAATCTTTACAAAAAAAAAAAAAAAAAGTTAAGTGGAGGGAAAAATCAGAAGCAAACTTACTGTACTCAAAAGGATATCTAGAATTCAGTAAGAGTTTACTGCAAATTTTCTCCTAAAACAGCTGATCAATGTAAGTACTGGCAAAGAAAAGTATTCTCCTAAATTAATTAGCTGTACAAACTGAAATACATATTAACAAAAATCCAAGCAGAGTGTTTCTTCAAACCTAACAGTAAAGGAAAATATCTTCGCTGTTATAAACAAAGTTGAAAATATGTGCAGACTCATACTAAACCCAAGTTGCAAGGGTACCTATAAAAATATCAAATATAGGCCGGCGCCACGGCTCACGAGGCTAATCCTCTGCCTTGCGGCGCCGGCACACCGGGTTCTAGTCCCGGTCGGGGTGCTGGATTCTGTCCCGGTTGCCCCTCTTCCAGGCCAGCTCTCTGCTGTGGCCAGGGAGTGCAGCAGAGGATGGCCCAAGTCCTTGGGCCCTGCACCCCATGGGATACCAGGATAAGTACCTGGCTCCTGCCATCGGATCAGCGCGGTACGCCGGCCGCAGCGCGCCGGCCACAGCGGCCATTGGACGGTGAACCAACGGCAAAAGGAAGACCTTTCTCTCTGTCTCTCTCTCTCACTGTCCACTCTGTCAAAAAAAAAAAAAAAAATATATATATATATATAATCTAATAAGCCATATCATTAAAACATAAGCATATCAAAAGTAAAAGGGCTCTTTTGCTCAAAGTAACATATCCACTAGAAAAATGGGATTCAGTACAATGTATTTAAATAAGAAAATGCTAAAGTAACAGTCTAACAATTTATACAAAATGTTTCATCTTTTTCCTTCTCTTACTTTCCAAATGTAGGTTCTACATCTCTAGAATATAAAATTAAATTGTTTTGTTTATTTATCAAAACAATTGTTTTATTTACATAAGCAAGTAATCATCTGCATATAAATTAGGGACATTACATCAGGAAAAACACTAATTCAATAAATTGGTTTCATCCTATAAAGATGTATAATTTTTAAATGATTTATTTTATGTATTTGAAAGGCAGAAAATAAATCTGCCATCCACTGGTTCACTTCCTCAATGCCCCAACAGCCAGGGCCAGGTTGGGCGGAAGCCAAGAGCCAGGAACTTAATTCTGGTCTCCCATATGGGTGGCAAGAACTCAAGTATTTGAGCCATCATCTGCTGCTTTCCATGTGTGCATAAGCAGGAAGCTGGGTGCATGACTCAGTCACTCCAGTATGGGATGTGGGTGCCCCAATGAGCAGCTTAACCTGCTATACCACAACATCCACCCCAAAACTGTACAATTTTTATGGCAGTTAAAAACAATTTTGAAGGCCTAGAAATTGCTTTCCAGGGCTGACGCTGTAGCATAGCAGGTAAGGCCGCCACCTGCAGAGCCAGCATCCCACATGGGCGCTGGTTCAAGTCCTGGCGGCTCCACTTCCAATCCAACTCTCTGCTGTGGCCTGGGAGAGCAGTATAAAGTCTTTGGGCCCCTGCACCTGTGTGGGAAGACCCAAAGGAAGGTCCTGGCTCCTGGCTTCAGATTAGCGCAGTTCCAGCCATTGTGGTTGGGGAGTGAACCTCTGACTTTCAAATAAATAAAATAAATCTTAAAAAAAAAAAAAAAAAAAAAAAAAAAAAAAAAAGGCTGGCGCCGTGGCTAATCCTCCGCCTGCGGCGCCAGCACACAGGGTTCTAGTCCCAGTCAGGGCACCGGATTCTGTTGCGGTTGCTCCTCTTCCTGTCCAGCTCTCTGCTGTGGCCCGGGAGTGCAGTGGAGAATGGCCCAAGTCCTTGGGCCCTGCGCCCACATGGGAGACCAGGAGAAGCACCTGGCTCCTGGCTTCAGATCAGCGCAGTGTGCTGGCCACAGTGGCCATTGGGGGGTGAACCAACAGAAAAGGAAGACCTTTCTCTCTGTCTCTCTCACTATCCACTCTGCCTGTCAAAAAAAAAAAAAAAAAAACAAAAAACAAAAAAACAAAAAAAAAACCTGATTTCCAGCATTAGAGACATGAATTTGACAGTACAAAAAATACAATTTTATTTATTTGAAAGGTAGTTACAAAGAGGTAGAGGCAGACAGAGAAAGAGATTGATCTTCCTTCCATCTGTTGGCTCACCCTCTAAATGGCCTAAACAGCCAAGGCTGGACCAGGCCAAAGTCAGGAGTCACAACTTCATCTGGGTTTCCCACGTGGGTAGCAGGGACCCAACCACTTGGGTCATCCTCCGCTGCTTTCCCAGGTGCATTAGCAGGGAGCTGAATAGGAAGTGGAACAGTCAGGACTCAAACCAGCACCCATATGGGATGCTAGCCCTGCAAGCAGCAGCTTAACCTGCTGTGCCATAGCACTGGCTCCAAAACTAAGGGTTTCATTAAGGAACCATTTTCATATTGAATAAATCTCATAATTATTTTCGCTTTTCTATTTCTTTGGGAAAATATTTTAAATATCAAATAACAAATCAGAGACTAACTGTAGTAGCTGTCCCAACTTTGGACCTGAATCAAATTATACAATGCTTCAATGTTAGATAAACTTATCAAATACACATAAAAACAGGCATTAAAACTAGTATTACTATTCTGAGAATCATTCAGAATGTAGAAAAGCCATATGGAAATCTGTAAGTCTCCATTAAAAACAGGAAAAGGGGCACAGGCATTCTGGCCCAACAGTTAAGCTGCTAGTTGGGAAGCCTATATCCCCTCTAAGAGTTCGTGGGTTCCAGTTCTGGCTTCATTCCCAATTCTAGCTTCCTACAAATTTACACCTTGGGAGGCAGGACGTAATGGTTCAAGTACTTGGGTCCCTTCCAACCATGTGGAGGACCTGGAATGAGTCCCCAATTCCCACCTCAGTCTGGCCCAACACCAGCCACTGTGGGCACTTAGGGAATGAAACAGTGAATGGGGAGCTATCCTTCTCTGTCTCTGCCTCTCAATTAAAAAATAAAATTATTTTAAAAACTAGTGGAATAAAACAGAAAAAGCTTAGTAACTGACTGGGATAAAATTTGATAAATTCCGAAGAAAAGTGATATCCAGGAAAGAGCTTCAAGATACCAACATCTTAATTATGAAAGAATTTAAAAGAAAGGCAAGGGTAACACTGACTCACACCGATGCAAAGCAGATAGCATTAAACAAAGAGTTAGCCCTTAACTTTTGGCACAAATGAATGCCTAACGAGTATCCACCCTACTCATAGAAAGGACTGCCAAAAAGGTGGTGCTTTGTACTAGAGGAAAAGATTTGAAGGGAAGGGTGTCAACTTTAAAACAGTTCCTAAAATAGTTGCTTGAAAGGATGAAGAACAAGAGAACTTTCGAAAGCTTTGAGTCAAGCTGGTTCCAGGAAAAGGATCTTTGGCCCTATGCGAAAGCAGAAACCAGCCACTGAGAAACACAGATCCCAGATTTTGTCAGCAGAGGAAGAGTATTGTTCAACATTCCCCACAAGGCAGCAGAGCATTTAGCTTGGACTTCTATGTTTTCCTAGCAAGGAGATGCTCTACAAAAGTCACAAGCAAACTAAATATAATTTTCTTCCAAATTTCAGTCCTGCAGTCAAAATGCCGACTTCACAAACTCATCAAAGGTCAGAAAAGCAGGTTTCCTGTTTTGTTAAACTCATTACCTTCCTCCTGAGCTAACCAATACAGAATTTCCTTATTGTTTTGAAGCTGACAAAATAACAGTACAGTATACATACAACATATCTGGAATAGGCAGTCATCCAGATTCAAAGATTTTGATACCACTTTCTGAAACCTAATTATACATAATCCATGTCTATTAGTACTTCACTTGCATAAGAGCCAAATATAACTCTATTTTTCCTAAAAAATATTTTCAACTTTCTTGACATCATTTTACCAAAAGACAGACGAAGCGGAGGGATGTAACACTTAATAAACACTTATCAAATACCCATTACAGAGTTGTATCCCCTACTCTACAGTAGGAGAGAGAAGAAAAATGTAAACAATCACTAACATTTATCTATTTACCATCTCTGAAATGTACTTAAAGTTGCTTTCCACAAAGGAAACATACTAGTTTATAAATCACTATAATTTAATGAAGAATTGCATGAATTCCACAAAAGAGCTACTTTCACAAATAACATTTTTTTTTAGATTTATTTACTTATTTTGAAAGAGTCAGAGAAAGAGAAGGAAGAGAGATCTTACATCCACTGGTTCACTTCCCAGATGGCCAGAATGGCCACCACTGGCCCAAGCCAGGAGCTTCTAATGGCTCTCCCACATGAGCAGCAGGTGCCGAGGTACCTGGGCTGTCATCCACTGCTTCCCCAGGCCATTAGCAGGGAGCTAGATCAAAAGTAGAGCAGCCAGGACAAGAACTGGTGTCCATGGGATGCCAGTGTTGCAGGCAGCTATGCTGACACCTGCTCAAGAACAAAATTCTAATGAGCAGTTGTTCTTGACCAAGTTGATAAACAGTTATAAAATGTGCTCCAAATGCTTTAATTTGTAACTAATGGTAAAAAATTACCTAAACATGTGTACAATTTATATACACAATAAAAGATATAGCATATGTTAGTACTGCTAACCCTATCCTTTTACTACTACCCTAAAAATGAAAGGAAAAGGAGCAGAATTATTTTTTGCAGGTAAGAAAAACAATACATACATGTTGCATATGCATTTACATATGAGTTTAGGTCTCATCCCATTAAATATTGCTGTCTCTCACCCTGCCACTGAAAACGTTCTCATTAAACATAAAAGAATTACTAAATACTAACTGAATTTTCAATTTCATTTTTAGTCAATACTCATACCACATACATAGATCCTCTAGTTTTAAAACTTAGGACCACACTATTTCTTGAAACTTGCCTCTCTCTTTCCTTCTGGAAAAACCAGATTTTATCTGGGCTTATGGAAGACAGAGTAAACAAGAAACCATGCACTAAATGCCCAGCTAGTATGGTACAAGATTTGTATGCATTATCAAATTTAACTGCACTAAAAGTATACACTAAATATTAATAATTGCATTTCAAGACTAGGAAGCTGAAGTATAGAGAAGTTGTGAAACATCCAAGACATTGGGCTGGAATTTGAACAAGGTAAGTCTGACAATAAAATCCAAGCTTCTTTCTACAAAACCATACCAAGTTTAATTTTAGATATTCTTAAAACACAGGAAATAATTTTCGGATACAGGATATTCTAAGACAAAAACTATTTTAAAAAAGAAGAATAACACATTAAACAGTGTTTTAGTATTTTTAATGCCTATAAGGCAAAGAACAAAGTCAAAAGATAAGGAAAAAACTGAAATAGTCTGAGTAATATTTATAGTGGATAACAAATTAATGTTTTTAAAACATAAACTACTTTTACAAACCAGTAAGAAGACAATCACCGCAAAGGAAAAATTAGGGGTAAAGGTCATGATCAGGTAAATCACAGAGAACAGAGTGGCTCCAAAAATTGTGAAGGAAAAAGAAGGTATCCTTGCTATTAGTCAAAAAATTGCAAACATATGACTCAGTCAGAATGGCAAAAATGAATGATGTGACTAAAAGTCTGGAGTGACAGGCAACTATTACACAACTGGTAGAAGTATAATTTTATGTATTCCTAACAAGTAATCTGACAAGATGTATTAAAATTTTAAATGTGTAATTATTTTGATCCATCAACTCCACTTCTAGAAATTCATCCTTTAAAAAAAAGTATACAGAGCTGGCGCCGTGGCTCAATAGGCTAATCCTCCACCTTGCGGCGCCGGCACACCGGGTTCTAGTCCCGGTCGGGGCGCCGGATTCTGTCCCGGTTGCCCCTCTTCCAGGCCAGCTCTCTGCTATGGCCAGGGAGTGCAGTGGAGGATGGCCCAGGTGCTTGGGCCCTGCACCCCATGGGAGACCAGGAAAAAGCACCTGGATCCTGGCTCCTGCCATCGGATCAGCGCGGTGCGCCGGCTGCAGCGGCGGCCATTGGAGGGTGAACCAACGGCAAGGGAAGACCTTTCTCTCTCTGTCTCTCTCTCTCACTGTCCACTCTGCCTATCAAAAAAAAATAAAAAATAAAAAAAAGTATACAAAGGAGTACCTACACATTTTCATTTCATTAGTGTTAATAAACACCAAAAATGTAGAAATTGTCAGTCATTAACGGATTGAATGACGGCTCATCAATAAAATGGGTTAGAATGAAGCCATTAAAAAACAGAAGGTTTTGACATGTGAGATGGTATACCTGCTGTTAAAAAGTTTGTCAATTCCTCAAAAAGTTAAATACAGAAATGCCATTATGACCTAGCAATTCCACTCTTAGTCACATATCCAAAAGAAAACATAACTACATAAAAACTCATACATGGATTCTCACAGATCTATAATAGCCAAAAATGTCCAAATGCATACAAAGGCAGCAGACTCAAGTTCCTGAGTCCCTGCCACCCACATGGGAGACCAAGAATGAATTAATTTAGGCTCCTGGTTTCAGTCTTGCCAGCTGTTGTGGGCATTCAGGGAGTAAGCTAGTGTATGAAAAGTCATCTCTCCTCCCTGCCTAAATCCCTCTTCCTTCCTTCATTCCTTCGTTAGTTCATTCCTTCCTTCCTTATTTCCTTCCTTATCTTCATCTCTCTTCCCCACTTACCCCTCTTCCTTCCTTCCTTTCCTTCCTTCCTCCCTCCCTCCCTTCCTTCCTTCCTTCCCTCTTCTTGTCTTTCAAATAAAATGAAAAAATTTTTAGAAGCATTCACCTAGGGTCCATAAATCTCAGAGAAACTGTATATTTGAATAAGCAAAAAATTATTGAATAAGCAAAAAATTATATCACTGTGGGGCAGGTGTTGCATGCCCCAGCAGGCACCTGCATCCAATATGAATGTACTGGTTATCCCACACTTCTGATCCAGCTTCCTGCTAATGCACCTGGAGGCGGCAGATGATGGCCCAAGTACTTAGGTCACTGCAACCCACATGGCAGACCCATATAAAGTTCCTGGCTCTTGACTTCAGCCAGGCCTAGCACTGGCTATTGATGGCATTTGGGGAGTGAACCAGTTTTGAAAATCACTCTGTCTATATCTATAAAAAAAAAAAAAAAAAAAAAAGGCAGGGGGAGCAGCACTGTGGCTGGCGCAGCAGGTTAAAGCCCTGGCCTGAAGCGCCAGCATCCCATGTGAGTGTCGGTTCTAGTCCTGGCTGCTCCACTTCCAATCCAGCTCTCTCCTGTGGCCTGGGAAAGCAGTAGAAGATGACCCAAGTCCTTGGACCCCTGCACCCGCATGGGAGACCTGGAAGAAACTCCTAGTTCCTGGCTTTGGATCGGCACAGCTCTAACTGTTGCAGCCATCCGGGGAGTGAACTGGTGGAAGAAGGACCTCTTTCTTTGTAACTCCTTCAAATAAATAAAAATAAATCTTTTTAAAAAAAGAAAATCACTCTCTCACTGTCATTCTTTCAAATAAAACATATAAATCTTTTTTTAAATATCACTATTTTCAATAACTTCTAATTAAAATGTAGTACCTCTTTCACAACCTAGACAACCTCCACAGTATTAACAGAACCTGTGATTTTTATAAACAACAATTAAATTTTTACAACATGTTATAGTTGTTATAGAAATATATCCAAAATATCATCTATACACATAGAAGTTTAAAATTTTGGTAATTATCAGATGCACTGATAGATCTTGTTATTCAAAAGGCAAAAGATTTATACATTTTGAAGAGAAACCAGAGTATAGATCTTGTTATTTAAAAGCACTGGGGAACCAGTGTTGTGGTATAGCAGGTTAAACATCACTTGCAATGCCAGCATTCCATACCGGAGCATTGGTTCTGAGTCCCAACTGTACGGCTCCTAATCCAGCTCCCTGTTAATTCACCTGGGAAGGCAGTAGAAGAAAGCGCAGATACTTGGGCCCCCGTCACTCATGTTGGAGAGCAGGATGAAGTTCCAGGCTCCTGACTTTGTTACTGCCCAGCTCTGGCTACTACACACACTTGGGAATGAACCAGTGCATGGAAGACCTATCTCTGTCTCTCCCTATCACTCTGCCTTTCAAATAAATGCATCATTTAAAAAAATTACAGATAGGAAAGAAATATCAATCATTTTTTTAAAAATTATTTATTTATTTATTTGAAAGAGTTACAGAGAAAGGCAGAGAGAAAGAGAGGGAGAGAGAGAAAGCAATCTTCCATCTACTGGTTCACTCCCTAAATGGCCACAATGGCCAGGGCTGGGCCAGGCCAAAGCCAGGAGTTTCTTCTGGGTCTCCCAAATGGATGGCAGTGGCCCAAGTACTTTGGTCATCTTCTGCTGCTTTTCCCAGGCTATTAGTAAGGCACTAGATCAAAAGATGCCCAAATGGGAAACATCACAGGCAGTGGGCTTAACTCATTATGCCACAACACCAGCCCCAGGAAAACCAATCGAGACGATTTTAATTATTCAGGCATAAAGCTAGTAGTACCCGAGTTCAGGTAACAACAGAAATCACCAGTTCTGGAGCCGGTGCCGCGGCTCAACAGGCTAATCCTCTGCCTTGCGGCACCAGCACACCAGGTTCTAATCCCGGTTGGGGCACCGGATTCTGTCCCGGTTGCCCCTCTTCCAGGCCAGCTCTCTGTTGTGGCCCGGGAGTGCAGTGGAGGATGGCCCAAGTCCTTGGGCCCTGCGCCCACATGGGAGACCAGGAGAAGCACCTGGCTCCTGGCTTCAGATCAGCGCGATGCGCCGGCCGCGACAGCCATTGGAGGGTGAACCAAAGGCAAAGGTAGACCTTTCTCTCTGTCTCTCACTGTCCACTCTGTTAAAAAAAAAAAAAAAAAAAAAAAAAAAAAAAAAGAGAGAGAGAGAAAAGAAATCACCAGTTTATTTTACATAAATTCTGTAATTTCCTTCCCTGAACTCTTCCTTCTGTTCTGTCATTTGTCTCTTTCTTCATATTCTATCATTGGTGTCACTTAAAACTTTTCTTTTCGCTCCCAACAAACATAGATCGTATTTACTGACTTACCACTTTATACTTTAATCTTTAAAAGACCTCCCTTCATCAGTCTCTTCTTCTCACCTAATTCTGCATGCCTCAACCACATTAACCTTTAAAAAACTAAATTCAGGGGCCAGTGCTGTGGAACAACAAGTTAAGCCACTGCCTCTGATGCTGGCATTCCATATCGGAGTGCCAGTTTAAGTGTCAGCTGCTGTGCTTCTGATTCAGTTCCATAGTAGTGTCTGGGAAAGCAGCAGAAGACGACCAAGTAGTTGGACCTATATCACCCATGTGAGAGACCTACTAGTTGTGGAGTTTGGGGCTCCTTGCTTCGGCCTGGCCCAGCCTTGGCCGTTGCAATCTGGGGAATGAACCATCAAATAGATGATCTTTCTCTCTCCCCAACACTGCCTTTCAAATAAATAAAATAAAATTTTTAAAAGTTTCTAACTACTGCCATCTTGCTCAAAATCATTCAATGCTTCTCTATGTTTTTAACAATATTGATAATTGTGAGAGTCCAGTCACATTTGTAGTATCTGTTAGTCTTAACTGTACAGATAATGAATATCTTATAAAAACATTTAAAGCAATATTACAGCACAAAAGTCAACTATAAATAACAGACCCCAGTTTATGGATTTCGTTAATTTATTTATATTTAAAAGGCAGAGAAACATCGAGAAAGACAGATACAGAGGGAGCTTCATCTGCCAGTTCACTCCCCAAATGCCTGCAACAGCCATAGCTGGGCCAGGCTGAAGTCGCAGTTAGGAACTCAATCTGGGTCTCGTAAGTCAATGATAGGAACCCAAGTATTTCTTCCCTCACCTGCTACCTCTAAAGACGCACAGTATAAGAAAGCTGGGATAAGAAGCAGTGCTGGGATTCAAACTCAGGCTCTGCAATATGGGATGCAGGCATACTCTGTAGCATCTTAACTGCTGCACCAAATGCCTGCCACAATTTATGGATTTAAACAACCACCTGCAGTTTTAAAGTTGAAATCTTTGTGTCAATGATTCAAAGACAAAATTAAAATGTCTTACCCAAGCATTAAGCCCCTCCATAATCATGTTCCAATATGCCTTATTAGAAGTTCCCACTCAGGCCCCAAAAGTTAACCAGATACTAACTTAATTTCCCATTCACCCTTGAGGCTGGATGTGTCTTCCTGCAACTACAAATTTGTTCACGCACACCAGTTCTAGTCCCGGCTGCTCCTCTTCCAATCCAGCTCTCTGCTATGGCCCAGGGAAAGCAGCAGAAGATGGCCCAAGCACTTGGGCCCCTGCACCCACGTGGTGAAGAAACTCCTGGCTACTGGCTTTGGATCAGCTTAGCTCTGGCCATTGCAGCCATTTGGGGAGTGAACTAGTGGATGGCAGATCTTTCTGTCTCTCTCTCTCTGTAAATCTATTTCTCAAATATATAAATAAATGAATCTTAAAAAAAAAAAAACACTATGAAATCTGCATCTGATTCCTATCTGCAAGAGGAAATACCAATATCCTGGAAAGTTCACAAGCTTAAGGGTTCCAAAGACCTAAATTTGACCTTGCCATTTCCTTGCCATGTAACTTTCATCCAATTTGGAATGCTTCAATATTGTCACCTGTAAAACAGGGATTAATAATATCAATTTTACCAGGATTATAACAAGAAATTAGTTAATTCATATAACTCTTAACACAGGGATCTGTAAACTGCACACAGTAGACTGAACAGCAATGAATAGTCTTTATATTTTAAAAGGTTTGTTTTAAAAAAATGGGAGGTTGGGCAGCGCCAGAACCCCATAAGGGTGCCAGTTTGTATCCTGGCCTCTCCTCTTCCAATTAAGCTCTCAGCTATGGCCTGGGAAAGCAGCAGAATATGGCCCAAGTCCTTGGGCCCCTGCACCCTTGTGGGAGACTCAGAAGAAGCTCCTGGCTCCTGGCTTCAGACAGGCCCAACTCTGGACATTGCGGCCATTTGGGGAGTGAACCAGCAGATGAAAGACCTTTTTCTCTGTCTATCCCCCTCTCTCTGTAACTCTATCCCTCAAATAAGAAAAATTTTAAAATCTTTGGAGAAAAAAAAAGTATGTGACAGAAATCTGACTGACCACAAAGGCAAAACATACAGTGTATCTGTCCCTTTATAGAAAAAGCTTACTGGCCGGCGCCGTGGCTCACTAGGCTAATCCTCCACCTAGCGGCGCCGGCACACCGGATTCTGTCCCGGTTGCCCCTCTTCCAGGCCAGCTCTCTGCTGTGGCCAGGGAGTGCAGTGGAGGATGGCCCAGGTGCTTGGGCCCTGCACCCCATGGGAGACCAGGAGAAGCACCTGGCTCCTGGCTCCCGCCATCGGATCAGCGCGGTGCGCCGGCCACAGCGCGCCGGCCGCGGCAGCCATTGGAGGGTGAACCAAAGGCAAAGGAAGACCTTTCTCTCTGTTTCTCTCTCTCACTGTCCACTCTGCCTGTCAAAAAATTAAAAAAAAAAAAAAAAAAAAAAAGCTTACCAACTCCTGTCCTACAAACTGTCCTGTCTTTACAGTTTAACCCCTAGCACATAGCTGATAACCAGAAAACAGTAACTATCATTATTACCAAAGGATTTTAAATTAGAGAATTTTACAAGGATCTCTCTGCTGACAGTGAATATAAAGGAAAGGAAATTAAAGAAGCAATAACAGAAGTCGATAAAACAGCAAGGAAGATGTTGCAGTAAACTATTAACATTTCCTCTTCCTTTTTCTCCTCCTTCTAAAAGCAAGAGCAACTTCATCCTCTCTTATTCATCCTAGTAGATTAAAATCTTTATGTGTTCTGTATATTACAGCACTTAATGTTAACTTGTCAATTGGAATATTTTGCCTTGTTTGCTTAATCCAAACTTAAATGCCACACAAGTGAAAAAAAAGTATAAGAGTTTTGGAATCAAACAGATCCAATGGCAACCTTGTGCATGTAAATTAACTTGCATATTTTCTAATAATAAAAGCCAATAGGGATAGGCATTTAGCACAGCAATTAAGAAGTCATGGGGGGGAGAGGGGAAGCTGCTGCCTGCAGTGCCAGCATCCCATATGCACATCAGTCCCCACTGCTCCACTTCCAATCCAGCTCTCTGCTATGGCCTGGGAAAGCAGTAGAAGATGGCCCAAGTCCTTGGGCCCCTGTACCCATGTGGGAGACCCGGAAGAAGCTCCTGGCTCCTGGCTTCAGATCAGTCCAGCTCCGGCCCTTGCAACCATTTGGGGAGTAAACCAAGGGATGGAAGACCCTCTCTCTCTGCCTCTGCATCTCTGTAACTCTGCCTTTCAAATAAATATTTTTTTAAAAAAAAATCATTTGAGACACTCATATCCCATACTGGAGTGCCTGCATTCAAGTCTAAGCACAATATCCAATTCCAGTTTCCTATTAATAGACACCCTGTGTGCAAGCGTTGTGGCGTAGCGGGTCAAGCCGCTGTCTGCAGTGCCAGCATCCCATATAGGCGCTGTTTCAAGTCCTGGTGCTCCACTTGCTATCCAGCTCCCTGCTAATGCACCTGGGAAAGTAGCCGGAGATGGATCCAAGTACTTGGGCCCCTGCACCCACTTGGGAGACCTAGAAGAAGCTCCTGGCTTAGGCCTGGCCCAGCTCTGGCCATTGCATTCATTTGGGGAGTGAAAGGAAGATTCCCCTCTTTCTCCTCTCTCTTTCAAAGAAAGAAAGAAAGAAAGAAAAATACACAACCCTGGGGAGGTAGCAGGTGAGGGCAAGTACTTGGGTCCCTAACAAGTCTTGTCCTGCCTTTGGCATGGCCCAATCTTGGCTATCGCAGGCATTTGGAAACTGAACCAGTCAGTAGCTGGAAGATCGATGATGGATCACTTGCGCTCTCTCTCTCTTTGCCTTTCAAATAAATTAAACAGTAAGTATAAATATAAACTTTAAAAAAAAGGGCAGGAAGTGGCTTTTGACAGTCCTTGACACCCAGTAATCAGTGTTAGTTCCATTCCTAGGTAAAGAGACTATAGTCTAAATTTTGTTTTATTCCCTAGGACCCTGAATACAACAACTTGTAGCAAGTAGACTCTCAATAAATATTTACGAATAGGGTAGACATATTTTTGGTTCTTAAAATGTCTCAAGGTTACCATTCTGTATATAATTCACATAATATTTGTTTCATAAATTTACACGTTGATGCTGCAAAGCACTATACTAAATTCAAATCTATGGTAGAACAGATCCTGTAAATGGGTAGTTTCTGGGTTTTGTTTAAATATAATAATCACAGTCATCAGAAAGCAAAGAGGTGTGGGGGAGAGGTGTTTGGTATAGTGGTTAAGACACCACTTGGGATATCTGAATACCAAATCCTATCAGAATGCCTGGTTCCTCTACTTCTGATCCAACTTCCTATGCGCACCCTGCGAGGCAGCAGATGATGGCTAGAATACTTGGTACACTGCCACACATATGGGATACCTGGATGGAGTCTGGGCTCCTAGCTTAGGCCTAGTCCAGCTATGGCTAATGTAGGCATTTAGGGAACAAACCAGCAAATGCAATCTCCATGTCTCTCTCTGCCTTTCAAACAAGTAAAAAGTAAAAATTTTTCCAAATATATGTTCCTAATCACAATATACCTACATGGAAACACAATTAAAATTTCAAAAGCAATCTTCTGCCTGTGGCGCCGGCACCTCGGGTTCTAGTCCCCATCAGGGCGCTGGATTCTGTCCCGGTCGCTCCTCTTCCTGTCCAGCTCTCTGCTGTGGCCAGGGAGTACAGTGGAGGATGGCCCAAGTCCTTGGGCCCTGCGCCCACATGGGAGACCAGGAGAAGCACCTGGCTCCTGGCTTCGGATCAGCGCAGTGCGCTGGCCACAGCGGCCATTGGGGGGGTAAACCAACGGAAAAGGAAGACCTTTCTCTCTGTCTCTCTCTCTCACTGTCCACTCTGCTTGTCAAAAAAAAAAAAAAAAAAAAAAAAAATTTTTTTTTTCCAAAAGCTAAACAAAACAATCAATCAAGTGAAACCTAGCTTTAGGGACCAGTGCTGTGGTATAGGGAATAAAGCCACTGCCTGCAGTGCTGGCATTCTATATGGATGCCAGTTTGAGTCCTGGCTACTCCACTTCCTGTCCAATTCTCTGCTATGGCCTGGGAAAGCAGTAGAAGGGCCTTTGGGCCCCTGCACCCGCATAGGTAATACCTGGAAGGAACTCCTGGCTCCTGGCTCCAGATTGGCACAGCTCTGGCCATTGTGGCCAATTGGGGAGTGAACCAGTGAATGAAAGACCTCTCTCTCTTTGCCTCTCCTTCTCTCTCTGTAACTCTGACTTTCAAGACTAAGGAAGGGAGGGAGGGAGGGAGGGAGGGAGGAAAGAACGAAGGGAGGAACGAAGGGAGGGAGGGAGGGAGGGAGGGAGGAAGGAAACCTAGCTTTACCTTACAGAACAAAATTCCTAAGAAATCAATTACATTTTTTAGAACACTACCAAGAAAATTAACAAAAGCCAAACCATCGATGCAGAAATGTTTGGGAAGGGGGAGTCTAATAATAGATTCTAACTATACTAGACTAAACACAGAATTCGTCATTAACCATACCTCCAATATAGCAAAGGTTAGTTCACCTCTTTTTAATTCTGTAGTCAGTATTTAATTTGTGAATTAGCATTCTCTCTGGTTCCTGTTTCCTCTCCAAACCTAGCTACCAAAATAATCAGAGATTCTCCATACTGTTTTGTTGGATTTTTTTTTTTTTCAAAAGAAACAATACCCCACTACTCAAAATATTCAGATTATTCAAATCTTCAGTAAAGGATTAAGGACCTCCAAATGTACACATGGATTGACGGAAAGATTATTAGAAACCATGAAAAGAGTAGGAAGGAGAAGAAAGACAGATAGGGAAATGGGGGGTAGGAGAGTCTAGCCCTTCTTCCCTACACAATGATGCCATTCATCACTGGTCATTTTTTTTCCTCAAAGGTTTATACTCACTAAACTAGGAAAGTAAGACTTTAGTTATTCTTTCACCCTGAAGCAAGCACCTTAGAAATTAGTTCCTTGTTCTCCAGTCTGATAAAAACAACAGGCCAGAGAGATGAAGCAAGTCCTTTGAACCACAGCAGCTCTTAAAAGGGCTGAAGTCATTGGTGAATGGGCTGGTTTCTTTCCCTATACCTGCCATGAGATACACAATCACTGGACATCTTTATTTACCTAATCCACATTTCACACTTTCTTCAAAACTCAATGTTTAACAGTTTGCCCCCCAAAAAAAGAAAAAAAAAAGACAAAGAAAAACTCAACAAACTACGAATAAAAATTAATTTCCTCACTTAATAGCATCTATGAAAACTCTGTTTAACATTATATTTAATGGAGGAAGACTGAATGCTTTCTCTCTATGATCTGAAACTAGAGAAGGATCTGCTGTGAATCAAATGTTTGCTTTGACACTTCTTTTCCACAATATATTGGAGGTTCATTCCAAGATAATTAGGCAAGAAAATGACATAAAATGTATTCACATTGGAAAAGAAGTGAAACTACATGTATTTCCAAATGATATGATCCTTACTTATAGAAGAGTCTATGGAATCCACTTAAAAACTATTAGAACTGGTAAGTTCAGCAAGGGATAGGATACATAATCAATACACAAAAATTAACAGTGTCTTTATACACTTGCACTAAACTACCTGAAAATGAAATTCCATTTACCACTGCATCTAAAGAAATAAAACATCTGAAAAAAAAATGCAACAAAAGAAATATAAAACTCATACTCTAAGAACTATAAAACATCATCAATAGCAATTAAATATCTAAATAAATGGAAAGACATCTCATGTTCATGGACAGGGAGACTTAATATTGTTGAGACGGCAATGCTTCCCAAATTATCTACAGATTACACAAGTATCTTATCAAAATTCCTGCTGGCTTCTTTGTAGAAATTGACAAGCTGACCCTACAACTGATTTGAAAATATAAGAGACCCAAATAACCAAAATTATATTGAAAAAGAACAAAAATGTTCTAGGATTTATGCTTCTCAGTTACAAAGCTACAATAGTAAAAACAGCACTAACAGCTAGCGCTGTGGCATAGTGGGTCAAGCCACCACTTGTAGCACTAGTATCCTACATAGGAATTAGTTTGAGTTCCAGCTGCTCCACTCCACTTCCTTTCCCTGCTAGCATATCTGGGAAAGCAGTGGAGGATGGCCTAGGTCCCTGGGCCCCTGCACCCATGTGAGAGACCCATATAAGGCTCCTGGCTCTCCCTCCCTCCCTCCCTCTCTCTCTCTCTCTCTCTCTCTCTCTAACTCTGCCTTCCAAATAAATAAGTAAATCTTAAAAAAAAAAAAAAAAAGGTACTGAATAAGGCTAATATTGATCAATGGAATAGAACTGAAATTCTCAAGCTAAGCCTTCACATTTATGGACTGATTAACTGATTTCTAACAACAGTGATAATATAATTCAATGGGGGAAAGAATAATCTAACACATGGCACTGGAACAGCAAAAACAGTGTTAGATCTCTACATCATAATATCATCATCATATAATGTTCAAGTTAAGTCAAAACTGGTCAAGGACCTAAATGTAAGAGAGAAAATATCTAGAACAAAAATAGAACATATTTTTGTGATCTTAGTTTAGGCAATGGTTTCTTAGATAGGACACCAAACACACAAAAGCAACTAGAAAAAAGAAACATGACTTCATCGTGGTAAAACTTCTTGTGTCTGAAAAGACACCATCAAGAAAGTGCAAAGGCAACTCACAGGATGAGGGAAAATATTTGCAAACCATATGTAATAGGTACAAATCTTTAATACATATAAAGGACAACCCAATCATAAAAAGTAACAGTATAAAAATGGGCAAAGGATTTGAACCTTTCTCACAAATCTCTCCAAAGAATATACACAAATGGCCAATAATCACAGAAAAAGATGCTCAGTATTATTAGCCATAAAAGAAATGCAAATCAAAACAAAGAGGTATCATTTCACATCTACCAGGAAAGAGATGATCAAACAACAGGCAACTGGTAAGGATGTGAACAAACTGGAGCCCTCATATACTACTGCTGGGAATGTAAAATAGTGTGCTGCTCTGAAAACTCTCTAGAAATTCCTCGTAAGTATGAACATGAAATACCATATTTCTATTATGTTATACAATACCAATTTCATTCTTAAGCATATACTCCAAAGAACTGAAAACATATACACAATAAAAGGTTCACAGAGCATAATTTTAATAGTCAAAAAGTGGAAAAAATCCCAGATGTATATTAGTTGACAAATGGTAAACAAAATGTGGTATACACATAAAATGGCATAATACTTGGGCATAAAAAATGAAATAATATTACATGGATGAATACCAAAAACATAGTAAGTAAAAGAATACCTTCATAAAAGCACACCTATTAAGATTTCACTTATATGAAATGTCCAAAGGCGGCAATTCTATACAGAAAGTAAATCAATTACTGTGAAGAACAATTCTTAACAGAATTTAGGGTTTATATTTCAACTGACAAAAATGTTCTTAAAAGTGATTATGATGATGGTTACACAACCATAAATAAACTAAAAACCATGGAGCTGTATACTTCAAATGGGTTATTTCTACTAGGTAAATTATATCACCAAAAAAGCTACTTTAAAAAAGAAAAAGCAAGGCCGGCGCCGTGGCTCAATAGGCTAATCCTCCACCTTGCGGCGCCGGCACACCGGGTTCTAGTCCCGGTCGGGGCACCGGATTCTGTCCCGGTTGCCCCTCTTCCAGGCCAGCTCTCTGCTATGGCCAGGGAGTGCAGTGGAGGATGGCCCAGGTGCTTGGGCCCTGCACCCCATGGGAGACCAGGAAAAGCACCTGGATCCTGGCTCCTGCCATCGGATCAGCGCGGTGCGCCGGCTGCAGCGGCGGCCATTGGAGGGTGAACCAACGGCAAAGGAAGACCTTTCTCTCTCTGTCTCTCTCTCTCACTGTCCACTCTGCCTGTCAAAAATAAAAAAATAAATAAATAAATAAAATAAAATAAAAATTAAAAAAAAAAAAAAAAAAAAAAAAAGAAAAAGCAGGCTGTCATTTGATGCATTGGGTTAAGCATCCACTTGAAATGCCAATATACCCTGTCAGAGTACTAGTTTGAGTACAGGCTACTCCACTTTCGATCCCACTTCCTGATGATAATACACCCGGGAAGGCAAAAACTTGAACCCCTGCCACCCACATGGGAGACCAGGATAGATTTCCTGGTTTCTGGCTTCAGCCTGATCCAGGCCTGGCTGTTGTTGCCATTTGGGGAATGAACCAGCAAAGAAAGGTTCTCTCTCTCTCTCTGCCTTTCAAACAAATAAATCTTAAAAAAAAAAAAAAAAAAAAACAATTCTTTAAGTAATTCCTGATCTATGCACCATTCCATTTATGTTACCTGCACTCCAAATATTTATATACAGTTTATATTATGTTGGTTTGCATATTTTGTATTTGTTGCTTTGAAAAAACTAAATTATATGCTTTATCCCCTATTCTCATAAAGCTATAACCTTAGCAAAGCTCTTTTCTACATCTTTCATGTTTCTTTAGAACTGGGTATAATAATTGATACAGAATGGGTCCTCACAATTTTTAGTTTTAGTTTTCAAGATACAAAAAACTAGAAATATTTACTATGGAGAAGTTAATTAGGCTACTCAAAAATATTTTATTGAATAAAGATAAAAATATGTATATATGAAGGTGTATATATACGTGTGTATATATCTATATATATAGAATAAAAAGTACTGGGGTCCAGAGTCATGGCACAGGGGATCAAGCCACTGCTTGTGATGATGGCATCCCATATCAGAGCATTTGTTCATACTCCAGCCACTCCACTTCCATTCTAGCTCCCTGCTAATGAACCTCGGAAAGCACCTGAAGATGTCCCAAATACTTGGGCCCCTGCAACTATGTGGGAGACCAGGATGGAGTTTCTGGCTTCTGGCTTTCTCCTGGTCCTGGCTGTTGCGACCATTTGAGAAATGAACCAGCAGATGAAAGATTCTCTCTCTCTCTCTCTCTCTCTCTGCCACTTTACCTTTCAAATAAATCCAAAAAAAAAAGGGGGGGAGGGGGGAGTTTGACACTGTGTTAAATATAACTCCTAAGATGCCTGCATCTGGTTCCAGTCCAGCTTCACTACCAAATGCAGCTTCATGCTTATGTGCAACCATGAGAAGCAATGGTGATGGCTCATGTAGTTGGGTTCCTGCACCCCATGTGGGCAACCCAGACTGAATTTCCAGCTCCTGTCACCAGCCTGGCCCAGCATGGGCTACTGTGGGCATTTGGAGAGTGTATCAGCAGATGAGAGATATCTATTTTCATTTCTCTACCTTTCAAATAAATAAACTTTTTTAAAAAATCAAAGTAAGTGGTGCTATCACTGTGGCCTACTTAAGGTGGAGCCACAGGCTGTGGTGCCAGCATTCTCTATGGGCGCAGCTGCTATTCTTCTGATCCAGCTCTCTGCTATGGCCTGGGAGAGCAGTGGTAGATGGCCCAAGTCCTTGGACCCCTACACCAGCATGGGAGACCCAGAGGAAGCTCCTGGCTCCTGGCTTCAGATCAGCCCAGCTTTGGCTACTGCAGCCATTTGGGGAACGAACCAGCGAATGGAAGAACTTTCTCTCTCTCTCTCTCTCTCTCTCTCTCTCTCTCTCTGTAACTCTGCCTTTCAAATAAATATAACTTTTTTTAAAAAAAATCATAGTAAATAAAAGTAACACAGAGCATCCCATATGGGTGCCAATTCAAGTCGTGGCTGCTCCAATTCTGATCCGGCTCCATTAATGCACTTGGGAAAGCCTAGGAAAACAGTGGAAGGTGGTTTAAATACCTGGGCCTCTGCCACCTGCGTGGAAGATCCAGCTACAGTTCCAGGCCCCAGACTTCAATCTGGTCTAGACACAGCAGGTTGTGGCCACTTAGGGAGTGAACTAGCTGACAGAAGATTCTCTCTCTCTCTCTCTTCAACTCCACCTTTCAAATAAATAATTTTTAAAAAAATGAGAGTCAGGGCCGGCGCCGTGGCTCAATAGGCTAATCCTCCACCTTGCGGCGCCGGCACACCGGGTTCTAGTCCCGGTTGGGGCGCCGGATTCTGTCCCGGTTGCCCCTCTTCCAGGCCAGCTCTCTGCTATGGCCAGGGAGTGCAGTGGAGGATGGCCCAGGTGCTTGGGCCCTGCACCCCATGGGAGACCAGGAAAAGCACCTGGATCCTGGCTCCTGCCATCGGATCAGCGCGGTGCGCCGGCTGCAGCGGCGGCCATTGGAGGGTGAACCAACGGCAAAGGAAGACCTTTCTCTCTCTGTCTCTCTCTCACTGTCCACTCTGCCTGTCAAAAATTTAAAAAAAAAAAAAAAAATGAGAGTCGTACAGAGACAAAATCCATTTAGCGTATTACAGCTCCAAGTCCACTGTTAGAGTGCACTTACTCAAAGAAAGTTGTAGTATTTTTATCCTGAAGCATGAACACGGTTAATAATTAATCTCTTGTTGTTTACTTGATGATTTTATTGTTCTTTCTAGGTTAAATCTCACATATATTAATGTTGGTCACTTGAATCACTATAACAGCAACAAAAGATCACAGTAAGGTCCAACTAAATGGTATTTCCTTAAAATATAAAGTACTACTAATAATAATGCTCTATTCTAGCAACAGAAAAAAATGCAAAGAAAAATATTGTGTTTCCTATGAAAACATACCTTAGGAAATAAAATTCAGAGTTTTACAATACTGATCTGAACTGACTGCAAAATACAGAAAAATAATTCTGCTAGAACCCAGTAAACCATAGTGAAAATACAGAATAGTAATGAATAATCTCACTAAAGATTATAGAATCCAGAAGCCAGCGCTGTGGTTTAGAAGCTTAAGCCTCTACCCCACAGCATTGGAATCCCATTTGAGCGCCTGTTTGAGTCCTGGCTGCTCCATTTCAGATCCAGCTCGCTGCTAATGGCCTGGGAAAGCAGAAGATGGCCCAAGTAATGGGCCTCTGCACCCACATGGGAGACCTGGAAGAAGCTTCTGGATTCTGGCTTCAGACTGGAGCAGCTTCAACCACTGCAGCCAGTTGGGGAGTGAACCAGCAGATGGAAGACATCTCTCTCTCTCTCTGCCTCTCCTTCTCTCTCTGTGTACTGACTTTCAAATAAATAAATAAATCTTAAAAAAAAAAAAAAAAAAAAAAAACTGTGTGTTGGAATGAGAAGGTGAAAAGGTCATACCAAGATGGCCGCTGAGGTGAGAAGGTCATGCCAAGATGGCCGCTGACAACAGAAACTGCCTGGCAACAGGCCGTGATTGGATGGCTTCAGAAACCACATGACAACAGAGCCTGACAACAGGCTGTGAATGGATGGTTTCAGAAACTGCCTGGCAACAGAGCCTGACTGGCAACACGCTGTGATTGGACGGCTTTGGAAACTGCCTGGCAACAGGCTGTGATTGGTTAAGGCATAGACCACCCCTTGACCAGATTGGCTGCCTTGGCTATATAAGCAGGCCTCAGGCCTGCTTTCACCAGACTCCCAGGGTCTGTGTGGTGACTCCGGGCCTCTTGCCCCACCACGCTCCTCCTCTCAGAACGACTCCTCTAAGAAGAAATCAACTGCAACAAGACTCCTCTATCTCTGCCTTTCAAACGGATAAATAAAATCTTAAAGGAAAAAATTACAGAATCCAACTGTAATGTTCTGTAAAATGTAAATCCTTAAATAAATACTGAAATACATTTATCATTCAAACCCCTTACAGATAAGAGTTTTCGCTGTCCAGGCTCAGCCTAGCTCAGGCCTGGCCCATCTTGGTCACTTTGGCCATTTGGCAAGAGAACCAGCAGATGTAAGATCGATCTCTCTCTCTCTCTCTCTTCCTCTCTCTCTCTCTGCCTCTCCTTCTCTTTAACTCTGACTTTCAAATAAAATAAATCTTTTAAAAAGGGGCTGGCACTGTAACATAGAAAGTTAAGCCTCTACCTGCAGTGCTGGCATCACCTACAGGCACCAGTAAAAGTCCTGGCTGCTACACTTCTCATTCAGCTTCCTGCTAATGTGCCAGGGATAGCAGTGGAAGATGGTCCAAGTGATTGGACCCCTGCACCCACATATGGGAGACCCAGATGAAGCTCCAGGCTCCTGGCTTTGGCCTGGCCCAGCTCCAGCCATTGTGGCCATTGGCAGCGAACCAGTGATAGAAGACATCTCTGTCTTTCTTTCCCTCTCTAACTCTGCCTTTTAAATAAATTAAAAAAAAAAAAAAAAAGTCCACGGAAATGTAATTAAGAAAAAAATTTAAAAAAAAAAAAAAATTCTCACAAGGAAAGCCACAAGCTCACTAACCAGAACACCTGCACTGTACTGTCCTGTAAGCAAAAAATAAACTATGTGTTAAGCCACTGAAATTTGAGTACATTTATTACCCTAATTAATTAGCATCATTCCAAGTGATACATGACAAAATCCCTAAGTATTCCAATTCCTAACTAAAGGCATTAATAATGGATATTTAGAAAAGATTGTTTAAAAGCCCCTTTAAGTAAATTAAATTTCAAAACCTAAACAATTTTTCCACATTGATTTCACTGAAATATAATTCCTTTAATCTGAACAATGGCAGCATGATCAGTCCTATTATTAATAGTGATTTTCACTGTACAAATTTTAATAGCTCAGTATAATTTGTTTTCATAATTAAAGAGTAAAGCCGGCACCGCGGCTCACTAGGCTAATCCTCCACCTTGCGGCGTTGGCACCCTGGGTTCTAGTCCCGGCCGGGGCGCTGGATTCTGTCCCGGTTGCCCCTCTTCCAGGCCAGCTCTCTGTTGTGGCCAGGGAAGTGCAGTGGAGGATGGCCCACTTCCTTGGGCCCTGCACCCCATGGGAGACCAGGATAAGTACCTGGCTCCTGCCATCGGATCAGCGCAGTGCGCCGGCCAAGGCGGCCATTGGAGGGTGAACCAACGGCAAAGGAAGACCTTTCTCTCTGTCTCTGTCCACTCTGCCTGTCAAAAAACAAAAAGAGTAATGCATTCTCCAACTCACCCAATTTAAAAAAATTGCTTCAAAATACTGTAATTCATAATATCTAACAAAAATTACTTGCCCAGTGCTAAGATCAAAATTCATTTCTATTTCATTGTTTTGAAAGTATTAGGATTCCTTAACATTATATACAAGCAGATTATTCTGTTCATTGTGAACACATACAACACACTTTAAAAAATGACATTTTCCATTTTAATAAAGTTGGTCCTACTATCCTTCACATAAATTTTTATATATAAAAGCTATATTGAAATTTTAATGTTAGAAAAAGCTAGTGAGATTTCCTGAAAATTTATCAGTACTGTTAGCAATGACATAAGGCTTCACTGAGAAAACTGGCATTAGTAATCAGAGACCTTATAAACTTCAACCAAAGAAACTCCTCCTACATTCTCTTTGCCCTGTCTTTACCCAAAAAACATCCTTCAACCTCCCTGTTGCCTTTACTTAAATTTCATAAAACTCAGACATTATTTTTCCCCACAATACAGTTAAAATTGAAAGAACAACACATTTACAACTCTATATAAAGCAGAAAATGGATTTAAAAAAAGAATTAAAAAAAAAACAGTAACACAGAAAATGAAAAACTGTTGAAAGTTGATACAGGACTTTTATTTATATTCAGAATATTCCAAAGGATTTCGTTTACTGGAATCAGACAACATGAGCTATTTTTGTAGCACTTAACTCTGGATTTCTATAGGTAAATTCTGGTTCCTTGATCCTTTTTAATACTTGAGTATACTAGAACATATATGCTATGTGTGCTTAAAACTTTTTTCCAAGGTTATATAACAAAAACCCCTAAGAGGTAATGAAACTTAGAGATTAGCAATTAAAAAATAGGAAAAATATCATGGGGCCTGCGCTGTGGCTTAGCGGGTAAAGCCGCCGCCTGCAGTGCTGACATCCCATATGGGCGCCAGTTTAAGATCCGGCTGCTCCATTTCCAATCCAGCTCTCTGCTGTGGCCTGGGAAAAGAGTACAAGAATACAAGTCCTTGGGCCCCTGCACCCATGTGGGAGACCTGGAAGAAGCTCCTGGCTCCTGCCTTCGTATCGGCCCAGCTCCGGACGTTGCGACCATCTGGGGAGTGAACCAGGGGATGGAAGACCTCTCTTTCTCTCTCTTCCTCTCTCTGTGTAACTGTGACTTTAAAGTAAAGTAACTACAAACTAATATACTAGCCCATTATATATATATATACACACACACACACACACACACTCACACACACTAATATACTACAAACTAATATACTAGCCATTTTAATATTTCTAGAACAAAGTTTTATATGCGTTGTTTTTTATACTTTATGTACAACCAAGGACAGAAATATTCTATTGTCATGATTTTAAGCTTATAGTTACATAATATTGTTTTGGGTAATTAATCGGTACTTATGTTTTTCAATGTTGATAGGGCTGCAAGAGGCAGAACTAAAATTTAACTAAGCATCTACTACGTACCAAACGTTTTCTCATTCTAATCTCATAACTGTAGTATCATAAAGGTATTATCACTCTATTTCAGATTAGAAAACACAGTCCTGTAGAAACAAGATACCTTGCCTAAGGTCAAAATAGCTAAGAAAAATGGCATAGCTGGGATTGTAACTGAAGTCTGGAAAACATCCTTTTTCCACTAAACTGCATGTGCTAAGTTGTTCTTCCAGGAGTGCCAACAGAAAACATCCATCTCTTGCTAGGGAGCAGCATGCACTATTTCTTCGTGAGACCTGGTTCAGACAGGGACAAGCAACCTCTGGCCGGAACTCAAAACACAGCCCACAAACGCTCAATCTGTACTATGGCTTTATCCATAGTGGAGTTCTAGCTAGATGAGCTAGTAACTCCGTTCCAATGTAAAGAGGGTGGAGTCGACAAAAGTAAATCAGCAAATAATTATCCAAATGCCATTTACACTTGGTTCTGAAACACACTGCACGCCTATGAGCTAGCAGGCTTCTCTTCGTAATTGCGTTTTGCTTAAGACTACTCTCCCAACAGCTTTCCAGGAGCACACACCGAGTACACAATAGAGGCTGCCTGCTCGACGCTTCGACTGACGACGAGGACCACGAGAGGCGGGAAGGTAGCCGCATCTCCCCAAAGGCAGCGCTGCCCTTCCACTGCGTACACACGGCTCCCCTCAACTCCAACACAATCCACCTCGAGAGCCCAAGCCAAGCGGGCGGCCGAGTTCAGGAGCATGACAGCTCCAGGAACTTCCTCTTCCTCCCCGACCTCCCGGCTTGGCTTGGCTCGGCTCGGCTGGGCTCGGCTCGGCTCGGCTCGGCTCGGCCCGGCGCGAACACGCCTTTCCCCTAGGAGGCAGGAGACGACAATTTCAAATGCACAACGCCGAGCCAAGCCACCACCACCACAGGCCAGCAAAGCCCGGTTCCCGGTGTTTCCCCCGCCCCTCCCAGCGAATCGACCTCGTGGAAGCAAAAAAAAAATTACATCTCACCAACCAGAAAGTATTTGCAACACAAAACGCAAATGTTTTCTCAGTCCCTCCACGCAGCCCGAAGCGAAGTGGTCCCGACAGCGCGTCTTCCCCCCGATGGACTGCTCCGAACCACTTTCCCTGGGGTCCCCGCGCCCGTGGAACGCCAAAATAAGCCTTCGCCTCTCCTCGGGGGACGCGGAGGCGGCCGGGGCGACGGCAGTCGGCGCGTCCCGCCTCCGACTCTCACCTGCCCAGGCCCGAGGCACCCCCGTGCGCCCGCGCGGGCTCCGCGTCCCGGGAGGCGTCCGGGCAGGCGGGCGGGCGGGCGGGCGCCGAGGCGGTTAGGCCGCGCTGCAGGCCGGCGCGCTTCCTGCCGCGGCCGCGGCCCCGGGAACCCAGACCCGCAGCTCGCCGGGCCGTGCCGCCTCGCGTGGGCCGCACTCGCTCACCTCCCTGCCCGGCGCGGCCCCCGCGGGGCAGCTCTCACCTGCGAGGCTCGGGAGCCTGGGCCACAAAGCGGGAGGGACACGCCGCTCGGGGGTCCCGGCCGCGGGCGCGGACGCCCCCCGACACTCCACACACACACCCGGAGCCTTCGCCCGCCTCCGACCAGCGCGGGTCACCCCGCCGCCCCCTCCGGTCACTCGACACACACACACACACACCCACTCGCGGGCCGTCAGGCCGCCCGCCAAAGTCCCAACTCGCACACCCACACGCGTATTTGTCCCTCTCCCACCTCATGTCCCCGGGGACGCGCTAGTCCTCCCCAACGCTCGCGATCGGTCCGACTCGGAGGCACACACACACACTCTACCTCATTCTCTGCCTCCGGCCCACAAGGAGCAACAGCAGCCATTTCCCCGCGGCAGGGGAAACACCACACACACTCACACAGACACACACGCCCGCGAGCGCGAGCGAGCGAGCGCGCGCGCGCGCGCGCGGGCCCCCACAGATGCTTCCCCTCCGGAGCCGCGGCCGCAGACGCAAACACAAACACCCACGCCCGCCCGCCCGCCCCGAGGGGAAGCCGCCGCGGCACGCCGGGGCCCGGGGCCCGAGGCTCGCGGGCGGCCGGGCGCGCCGGCCCCGGGGTCGCGGAGGGCCTGCCTGGTCCCGCACCCCTCCTCACCTGCATTCAGCGCGCCAGGGTCCGGGCGGCGGCGGCGGCGGCGGCGGCGAGGCGGCTGGCGCTGGGGCTGCGGCGGCGGGGGAGGCGGCGGCGGCGGTGGCGGCGGGGCTGAGGGCAGTAAAGACATGCAGGCAGCCCGCCGGGGGGAGAGGCACCGGCCAGAGGGGACGCAGGGCGGGCGGGCCGGGCCGGGCCGCCTGAGGAACGGCAGAGGCGGCGGCGCGGAGGGCGGCCGGAGGGAGCGAAACGGAGCCGGAGCGGGGAGGGGGACGAGGGCCGCGCCGCTGGGCTTCGAGGACGGTGGCCCTGGTCGCACTGGAGAGGCCCCGCGGCCGCGGCCGCTGACGCGAAGGCCTCCGCCGCCGGAGGAAGCTGCGCCCCCGCAGCTGCCGAAGCCGCGGCTATAGCTCCGAGAGCCTCACAGAGCCCGGCCTTGGCCTTGGCCTCCTGGTGCTGGGGCTGCTGCCGCCGCTGCGGGGGTTGCTGCTGCGCCTGGTGCTGCCGGGGCCTTGGCTGAACAGAGACGCCAGCTTTCGGTGCCTTCGTTCTCGCTCACACACGTTCACAACCCCCCGAGAGCCGGGGGAGAGACGTCCGGGCAATATCGGTATTGAGATTAATAACAAGGTGCAGAGAGTGCGAGAAGGAGGAGGGTTGATTGACGTGGAGGGGCTGGCGGGAGTCAGTCACTCCCCGGCGCTGAGGGGTGGGGTGAGGGGGAGGAGGCGGAGCGGCCGCGGGGCGGAGCTCCAGGCGCGCGCCTCGGGCCCGCCCCTCGCGCGCCGCGGTCGCCGGTCGTGCGCGTGCGCGTGCGCGCGCGGCGGCGGCCTGGGGGCTGGCCGTTTTCTGCTTGACCCTTGTCGTTTTCTTACTCAGTCCTCTCTGTGGACGCGGGGAGGAAGGCTGAGAAGGCTGGGTGGGGTATGAGGCCCGCGTTTACTAAGTCGTGCGGCAGGAGACGGAAGAACGCGCCTCGCTGCGCGCTCGCCTCAGGCGGCCCGAGAGCCGCCGAGCGCCGGTCTCGGCTGCTAAGGAGACGCCGGCTGAGGCGAAGTGAGCGAAGCAAGGGTTTCCTGACAACTCCGGTTTTTTGTTTTTGGGTTCACGTGTAACTCCTGTAAGTTGTGTCGTGAAAGGTAAATAAAAGAATGCGTGGAGATAGCTCCGTCCTAGTTTCGCATCCTCCCTTCTCGCGGTAGAATTACGCTCCTGGGGCAGTTTATTTGTGCCAGCTACAGAATGAAAACATCCGAATGTAAACTAGAAATGTTCGTGTTAATTGGTAAGTGTGGCCTTGATATTTTAAGTTTCTGGGCTGTAATTTTTTTTTTTTCTGGGCCAGCTTCAACTTTCAACCACCAGAAACCCAAAATGCAAATTAGTCAGATGCTGAATACAGCTCTATGGCAGTTTTGCACAATTTCAATCCCTTTTTCAACGCATGCTCCGGACTTGAGTTATTTATTTTGGTCAAGAGTACATTAGCACGGTTCACTGTTTTGTTTTGGTTTTTTTTTTTTCGCCCCCACGGGAGTGCTGTTCAGCACACTGAGCACGTTGTTTTGGTTGTAATTCATCTTGGGCCTTAATATTGAAATCTAAAATGCCTTCCTTCATCTCTAGTGGGGAAAGGTACGGTAAAAATGCAAATCATGTTTTAAACCTGAACCAAACAGCTCTTAAAAGAGTCCGCCATTGCCGCAGAACACTTGCCGCTTTCATCAGGAAGCGTGAGCGTGAAGACACCCCTCAGGACGGGAGGAGCCGCGGCCTGCTTTGGTTCTCTCCTGTTAGGTTCCTGTTTTCCTCGCTAACACCGCCACCCCCATCCCACTTTCTGTAAGAAGTCCAGGTAGTCGTAATTGTGGAAGAGCTCTCTCTCATTCCCGAGGATTTCAAGTCTGGGCTGACATAATGAATAATTATTTTTGGCTTTATAAGCAGCAAAACCAAACAGGTCAGTTAAGGAGCCCAGAATAGTGAACCTGTGAATGCCTGAATGGCATCATACTGCAGTGTTTCTCCTTGACACTCACTGTTCCCCAAGGACAAAGACTTATCGAACGTTAAAGGAAAGAAGGAAAAAAATACTTAAGAAAAGTTAAATCAAATGTGGTATCTCTTAAGATTTTTAACTTTCTTTACATACCTGTGGATAGATAGATTTCTAACTTTTCATGCATCTTTAGTAAACTTGCAGGGGGAGTTATGTTGAAGACACTGTATTTACCATTGGAAAATAGATACACGGTCAAGCATATATAGTCCCCATTCTTAAGTAGTTCACACTCTTTGTAGAAGAGGCTGTCACATAAACAGGAAATTCTCACGGAACAAATCAGAAGTGATGGAATGAAGGGTGACACAAAATTAATAATCACAACAATGTCTAGGAATATAGACTAATTGATAGCACTGGCATTTTTACTTGAGTCATATCTACCCACGCCTATAGGCTGCCCGGCAAAAGTGATTGTGGTAGGAGAGAAGCAGAGGTTCATTGTGAGTGTTAAAAAAATAATAATACTAAATGTGGGTCCTGAAGCTCAGATTTACAAGATTCTATGTGATGTTCATTGTTGACCTCTACATTATCTGTTGTGTTTTGTGTGTGTGTGTGTGTGTGTTTTAATTTGAGAGGCAGCGTTCCCGTCTGCTTGTTCACTCCCCACATGCCCTCAAGAGCCAGGAGGCTATCCCAGTCAGAAACCAGGAGACTGTAAATCTGTCCAGGTATCCCACATGGGTGGTAGGCTTCAATTATTTGAGCCATTGCTGCTGCTTTCCAGGGTATGTGTTAGCAGGAAGCCAGGATCAAGAGCTAGAACCAGGTATGGAACTCAGGAGCTCCAGTATGGGATTCAGGTGTCCTAACCTGTGTCTTAACTATAGGGAAAGTACCACCTTCCTCTAAATTTTTAATACTGAATGGATAAAAATCCATTAAGAAACACAGTAGTTGTATCATTTAGCACTAAAAATACTGGATGTTGGTATACAAAAATCAGTTGAATGTAGGTTAAGTTTAAGTATCTCTTGTTGTCAGAGATATTCTCTATACCATTTCATATGGATGATATAGCACTAAAAAAGTGGGGCTGGAGCTGTGGTGTAATGGGTAAAGCCACCGCCTGCAGTGCCAGCATCCCATGTAGAACACCAGTTCAAGAACTGGCTGCTCCACTTCCAATCCAGCTCTCTGCTATGGCCTGGGAAAGCAGTAGAGGATGGCCCAAGTCCTTGGGTCCCTGTACCCGTGTAGGAGACCTAGAAAAGGCTCCTGGCTTTGGATCAGCACAGCTCCAGCCATTGCAGCCATCCAGGAAGTGAACCAGTGGGTGGAAGACCTCTCTTTCTGTCTCTGCCTTTGCCTCTGCTCTCTGTAACTCTGCCTTTCAAATAAATAAATCTTTGGAAAAAAATCCATTATGCATTCATTATAAACAAGCAAACTAAAAAAGAAAAGCAGTATTTTTTTTTTTAAATATTTATCTGGGCAGGAGCCCAAACACTTGGGCCATCTTCTACTTTCCCAAGCCACAGCAGAGAGCTAGATGGGAAGTGGAGCGGCTGGGACTCAAACCAGCACTCATATGGAAAGTTCAAGTGGTTAAGTTGTGTAGCTTAACCCACTATACCACAAGGCTCCTAACCATTTTTAAATTGCAGTTTTGTTGTAAATCAAAGTTTGCAACAGAATTGTAGCCGGTTTTTGAGATACTATTTCTGGGAATTTTTCAAGTTTGAAAGTTGCTGCAATTTTTTTGTCGTAAATCAGAAAAAAGATCTCTAAGAAAACTTCTCTATCTTGGTCATCGGAGATGGTGCTGCAGTAAATGGGAATGCAGATGTTTCATGGTGTACTGGTTTCATTTCCTTTGGATATATATACCCAGGAGTGGGATGTCTGGATCATATGGCAGTTCTATTTTTTATATTTTGGGGAAGCTCCTTACTGTTTTCCATAATGGCTGTGATAATCTACATTCCAAATCAATAGTGAATAAAGGTTCTCTTTTCTCCACACCCTCACCAACACTTGTTATCCTTTGTCTTTTTGATAATAGCCATTCTGACTGGAATGAGATGATATCTCTTTGGTTTTGATTTGCATTTCGTGTAATTTAAGATGATGGATCTGCTAATTACCGTGGAATAATCATTATACAATGTATTCATATATTGTACCCCATAAATATGTGCAATTACTTTGTGTTGATAAAAATAAAATTTTTAAAAGAAAATCTCCTTTTTAAAAAAGTGACATACCAAGGCTGGAGCTGTGGCTCAGCAGGTTAACACCCTGGCCTGAGGCACCAGCATCCCATATGGACACCGGTTCTAGTCCCAGCTGCTCCACTTCCAATCCATCTCACTACTGTGGCCTGGGAAAGCAGTAGAAGATGGCCTAAGTCCTTGGACCCCTGCACCCACAGGGGAGACCTGGAAGAAGCTCCTGGCTCCTGGCTTCGGATCGGCCCCGCTTGAGCCGTTGTGGCCAGTTGGGGAGTGAACCATCAGATGGAAGACCTCTCTCTCTCTCTGCCTCTCCTCTCTCTGTGTAACTCTGACTTTCAAATAAATAAATCTTTAAAAAAAAAAAGTGACTTATTGGGGCTGGCGCTGTGGCATAGCAGGTGAAGCCGCCTGCAGTGCCGACATCCTATATGGGTGCCAGTTCAAGTCTGCTATGGCCTGGGAAAGCAGTGGAAGATGGCTCAAGTCCTTGGGCCCCTGAAACCAAGTGGGAGACTCTGAAGAGGCTCCTGGCTTCAGCCTGGTCCAGCTCCGGCTGTTGCAGCCATTTGGGAAGTTAACCAGTGGATGGTTTATTAACTTTCTATCTCTCTCTCTTTCTCTCTCTCTCCCTCGCTCTTTCCCCCTCTCTCCCTCTCTCTCCCTCTCGCTCCCTCTTTCCCTCTCCCTCTCTCTCTGCCTCTGTAACTTCTGCATTTCAAATAAATAAATAAATTAAAAAAAAAAAAAGTGAGTTATCTTATTGAAGCTTCTGGCTTAAGTAAGGTCTCTGATGAAATTGATTTAAAGTAGCAGTGTAGGGGCCAGCATTGTGGCATACCGAGTTAAGCCCCTGCCTGAGATGCTGGCATATCGTATGGGCACTGGTTCAAGTCCTGGCTGCTCCACTTCTGATCCAGCCCCCTGATAGTGAACCTAGGAAAGCAGCAGAGGAGCTGATAATGAACCTGGGAAGGCAGCAGAGAATGGTCCACGTTCCTAGGCACTTGCACCGACATAGGAGACTCAGAGCTGTTGCCTTCTGGCTTCAGTCTGGCCTAGCCCTGGCCACTTTGGTCATTTGGGGAGTGAACCAGTGGATGAAAGATTCTCTGTCTCTGCCTGTCTCTCTAAATCCAACTTCAAATAAATGATTTTTTTAAAGATTCTTAAAATGAATCTTTTAAAAAAAAAGTAGTGTATAAGGTACAATTTGTTCAGAAACAGTACGAAGGTTTAATCATTTTTGCAGAATTCATTCATCCTTTCTGAATTAAAAATGTGGTAAATATTCTAGAGATCACCTGTGTTAATGATTAATACTTGATCTGAATAAATCTTCCTATCTCTCCATGGTTTAGTTGATAGCTCAGGTAGCTGGTCTCTTAAGACTCTTGTCACTTCTCTGAAATTCTGTTGAACAGCTTGTTCAAACAAAATACTTCCATTGTGTATTTAAGAAAATCATTACCATTGATAAAAAAATTAATTTTGCTGATTTCAATGCACAATTTCATACTAATAGCTGTATAACTTTTCTTTTTAAACATTTTCATTTATTTTAGAGACAGAGTACTGCCAATGGGGCTGGTTCACTCCCCAAATGCCAGCAACAGCTGAGAGCTGGAACAAAATCCTGGTCTCACATGGCAGTGGCAGAAACCCAATTACTCAAGCTATCACTTTTTCCTCCCAGGATCTTCATTAACAAGAAGCTGAAGTCCAGAGCTAAAGCTGGAAATCAAACCTAGGTACTCAATCTTAAGTGCTATACCAAACACCTACTCCCAGTATATAAGTTTTCCAAAATACTTATTCAATATAGTTGGTAAAATAATGAATTTGTTTACCTCATATTCATTAGTAAAATTAATTTAAAACCAAATATTCATCAGGATAATCTTGAAGGTTTACTTCCCAGACCATGTGAAAGGGCTTCCAAATTACATTTCTGTGACGTGGTCTACCTTTTACTGAACTGTATTTCTTTCTATCTTCCCCTCTTTTACTCATTTCTCTCCCTCTCCTTTGTATTTCTTGTATTTCTTTGAGGTACTATCTACTATGGATGCTCATCCAAGAGAGGTGCTTTGCTCATTGCCTCTGCCCCTCTTCAGGCCCATTAAGTCTGTTTCCATCAAACTCCCTTTTGTTCCTTTCACCAGGATGGCTGTGGATGACACCAAGAACCATCCCACCATCTTAGCCAAAGCTGAACATTTTCCACCATTAGCAGTGGTGTGCTGTATGATGCTTTGATTCTTCATAAAGTATTAAATAAAGTAAGTGAAGTTTGTCTTGATGTCTTCTTGTCTCCACTTTTTCTACTCCCCATTTTAGGCCCCTTCATCCAGGAATAGAATCTCCATCCCAATTCAATATTAGCACCTTTTCTAGTACTTTCTTATATTCCAGCAAATTTCTATTAGGCAAGCACCACCACCCCCAGTACCTAGTAGCTCCACTTCTCAAGGTCTTGTAGGTGATTTGTATGCTATCCCATCCATTTTCTAATCCTAAGATCTCCAATAGTATGCTTCAGAAGCCATGTAGAGTACCCAGAAGGAACCAGGGAGATGGAACTTCATCTAGAAGGCCTCCATTTTATTTGTTTTAAATATTGACTGTCTATTTGCCCAATTGCCTTTCTTTTTCATCAGACAATGCTTTTTCTCTTTGAGGGAACTATTCTTGCATGTGCTCTAAACAGATGACTCTAGTGGCAACTGAAGCTCAAGAGAATTCCCCAACCCCTTGGCTACAAAGAGAAATAAATGAAGCCTAAGCAAGCACAATTTTTCCCCATGATGTTTTCAGGTATAAATAAAAAGAAGGGTTATTCAACTGTAACAGAAAGCCAAGAAGGAAGTCAGAGTGGTGAGTAGTCACATACTGCATGACGTAGAATGACACCACCACAGAGATGAGAAGTGGGGACAGCAAGTGAGCAATTCCCGGCAATCTCAAACTCCAGCGACCTCCGGCATCCCAGCTGCACCTTTTTACATAATATAGCTAAATTTAGTAAATTTGCGTAAATTATGTCTTGCATCTAATCTAACTTGAATTAGACATCTGCAACCAAAACATCCTAATACATTATGTTTCTATGTGACAGTTCTTTCAGGTAAGCAGATAACTTCTGCTTAATAAATTTTAAAATCAATGAACTTGTTGTGGGTGTTTGGCACAGTGGTGAAGATATTGCTTAGGATGCCTGCATCCCACATCAGAGTGTCCAGTTTGAATCTTGGCTCTGCTTTCTATTCTAGTTTTCTGCGAATGCACACCCTGGGAGACAGCAGATGACGGTTCCAAGTGTTGAGTCCCTGCCACCCACATGGGAGACCTGGATTAAGTCTCCAACTCTGGGCTTTGGCCTGGCCCAGCCTGGCAGTTGCAGACATTTGGGGAACTGAGCCAACCAATGGGAGAGGGGTCAATCTCTCTCACTGCCTTTCAAATAAAATGAAAATAAATAATATTTTTAAAACTCACTGAATAAAACCACACTAGGTCATTACTAATGAATTGTAGACTACCAAATATTGATGGTCCTGCTTCAGCAGCAAAATCAGTTTTAGGAACTAGTCTCTAGATACCTAGTTCTGTTGTTAAAAGAGTTTAGAAATACAAACTTAACCCAAAAAAGAGAAATCACAACAATGGCGACTTCAGACACTGACTGCATAGAAGATATTTGGTAGCTAAGAAGTCTTAATGAACCCTTTTTCCTCTTTAAGCCATGGAAAAGTTTTTCATATTAGACCCAAACACACTCTCTTTGTCTTAGATATCATACCTACAAGTTGTAACTACCACATATATGCTTTGGAATCCCAAATCAGCATCTCCAGAGTAATCACATTCAGATGGATATAGCTAATTTTCTTCTGGATATTTCCAAATGGACTGTCTACACATATTTCAAGACCAGTCTGTCCAAAACTGCACTCATTGTCTTTCCTCCAAAGTTTCTTCCTAGCCTTGCATAGCCATATCCTATTAAAAATGTCACTATCACGCTAAAAATCACAAAACCATACATATAAATAGTTCCCCAATGCAAATCCTAGAAATCATCCTGAACTTTTCTCTCCCATCCTCACCAAGATCTATCGGTTTTTTAAAAACAGATTTTATTTTTTTATTTATTTAGTTGAAAGTCAGAAATGCACAGAGAGAAGGAGAGAGAGAGAGAGAGAAATCTTCTATCTGCTGATTCACTCCCCAAATGGCCAGGGCTATGCCAGGCCAAAGCCAGGAGCCAATAGCTTCTTCCAGGTCTCCCACATGAGTACAAGAGCTGAAAGACTTGGGCCATTTTCTGATGTTTTCCCAGGCGCATTAGCAGAGAGCAGGGTCAGAAGTGGAACAGCTGGGGCTCAAACCGGCACCTATATGGAATGCTGGAACTGCAGGTGGAGGCTTAACCTTCTATGCCACAGCACTGGCCCCCTATATCTATCAATTCTACTACATTTCTTTATTAATCTATTCCCTTCATCCCAATGCACTGCCAATCTGTTTTTAAAAAATGTGTTAGGGGCCCGCGCTATAGAATAGCAAGTCAAAGCCGCCTGTAGTGCCGGCATCCCATAAGGGCACCAGTTCGAGTCCCGGCTGCTCCACTTCTGACCCAGCTCTCTGCTATGGCCTGGGAAAGAAGTAGAAGGTGGCCCAAGTCCTTGGGCCCCTGCACCCACATGGGAGACCCAGAAGAAGCTCCTGGCTCCTGGCTTCGGATTGGCCCACCTCTGGCCATCTGATGGAAGACCTCTTTCTCTCTCTCTCTCTGTCTCTGCCTCTCTGTAACTCTGCCTTTAAAATAAATAAGTAAATCTTTAAAATATTTTAATGTGTTTGTTTTATTTTTATTTGAAAAGCAGAGGGGCCGGTGCTGTGACACAGCAGGTTAAAGCCCTGGCCAGCAGCGCCGGCATCCCATATGGGCACCGATTCTAATCCCAGCTGCTCCAATTCTGATCCACCTCTCTGCTAATAGCCTGGAAAAGCAGTAGAAGATTTTTCAAGTGCTTGGGCCCTGTACCAGCATGTGAGACCTGGAAGAAGCTCCAGGCTCCTGGCTTCGGATCGGCCTAGCTCCAGCTACTGTGGCCATTTGGGGAGTGAACCATCGGATGGAAGACCTCTCTCTCTCTCTGGCTCTGCCTCTCTCTGTAACTCTTTCAAATAAATAAAAAATAAATCTTAAAAAAAAAAGAATAAAAGAAAAGCAGAGACAGAGACTAATCTTCCAACCACTGGTTCATACCCTAATTGCTTGCAAAAACTAGGGCATAGCCAGGCTAAAGCCAGGGCCCCAGAATTCAATTCTTCCACATAAGTGGCAGGGGCCCAGGTACTTGACCCATCACCTGCTGCCTCCCAGGAAGCTAGACTACAAAGCAGAGCCAAGATTTGACCGACACTGTAATAAGGAATGTCAGCATCCCAAGCAGCATCTTTTTTTTTGGCAGGCAGAGTGGACAGTGAGAGAGAGAGACAGAGAAAAAGGTCTTCCTTTTGCCGTTGGTTCACCCTCCAATGGCCACCGCGGCTGGCGTACCACGCTGATCTGAAGGCAGGAGCCAGGTGCTTATCCTGGTCTCCCATGGAGTGCAGGGCCCAAGCACCTGGGCCATCCTCCACTGCACTCTCTGGGCACAGCAGAGAGCTGGCCTGGAAGAGGGGCAACCCGGACAAAATCCGGCGCCCCGACCGGGACTAGAACCTGGTGTGCCGGCACCGCAAGGCCCAAGCAGCATCTTAACCGCTGCTCCAAACATCCACTCCTGCAATGTCTTGAGTCAGCCCATCACCTCTTACTTGAGTTTTTTTTTGTTTGTTTGTTTGTTTTTGTTTTTTTGTTTTGTTTTGTTTTGTTTTTAAATTTTTTGACAGGCAGAGTGGACAGTGAGAGAGAGAGACAGAGAGAAAGGTCTTCCTTTTGCCATTGGTTCACCCTCCAATATTTTGTCTATTAATGTGCTCCAACCAAGTATAACCCCAACATCTTCTAAAACACATTTTCTTCATATTACTGTGGCCCTTATGTGACTTCCCATAAGTTGTAGAATAAAACCTCACAATTGTTAAAGGGTACATCAAAATGTTTTAAGAAAAGGTAATTAAAGTTTGTTTTGAAAAAATAAGTTTATTTTCATGCAAAAATATTCTGAAATGCTGACATATGAGGGGTCTCTTAAAAGTTCATGGAAGGGGGCCGGCGCTGTGGATCAGGGGGTTAGTTTCCTGGCCTGAGGCGCCAGCATCCCATATGGGTGCCGGTTCTAATCCCGGCTGTTGCTCTTCCAATCCAGCTCTATGCTATGGCCTGGGAAGGCAGTGGAAGATGGCCCAAGTACTTGGGCCTCTGCCCCTGCGTGGGAGACCCAGCGGAAGCACCTGGCTCCTGGCTTCAGCACAGCTCCAGCTGTTGCAGCCAACTGGGGAGTGAGCTAGCAGATGGAAGACTTCTCTCTCTGTGCCTCTCCTCTCTGTGTGTACTCTGACTTTCAAATAAATAAATAAATAAATATTCAAAAAGTTAAAAAAAAGTTCATGGAGGGCCCTGTGGGTCTGTTGTAGCACCTGCAACACCAGCACCCCATGTGAGTGCCAGCTCAAGTCCTGGTTGCTCCACTTCCGAAACAGTACCCTGTTAATGTGCCTGGGACAGTAGCAGAGGATGGCCTGGAATTGGGCCCCTATCACCCACTTGGAAAACCTGGAAGGAGCTCCTGGCCCCTGGCTTTGGCCTGTCTCAGCCCCTGCCATTGTGGCCATTTGGGGAGTGAACCAGTGGATGGAAAATCTCTCTCTCTCTCTCTCTCTCTCTGTAACTCTGCCTTTCAGATAAATACAATTTTTTAAAAAGTTCATGAAAGTATTATAAAAAAAAAACATAGATTTTAAATTGTTTTCACCAAAATAAGCTTATTTTTTAAAAGACTCATTTATTTATTTGAAAGGCAGAGTTACAGAGAGAGAGAGAGAGAGAGGTCTTCCATCCACTGGTTCACTCCCCAGATGACCACAGAGCTGCGCCAATCCGAGGCCAGGAGCCTCAAGCCTCTTCCAGGTCTCCCACATGAATGCAGGGGCTCAAGGACCTGGGCCATCTTTCACTCCTTTACCAGGCCATAGCAGAGATCTGGATTGGTAGAAGAGCATCCAGGTCTTGAACCAATGCCAATATGGATGGCTGGCATTGCAGGTGGTGGCTTTACCCATTACGCCACAGCGCTGGCCTCAGCTTATTTTTTAATTCCATTTTTCCACAAGTTATAATCAATAAGGCCCTCATATGTGCCTTATTGATTGCTCTCGTCCTACTACCACCTGCAGCCACTTATCCTGCAGCCTCTCTCACCCCTGCCTTTAATGAACTACTCATCATTTCTGAAACAGGACATGGTCTTTTAGTTACCGTTGTACATCCTATTTCCTCAGCATTGGATGCTCTTTCCCACTCTGCCCTCTTCTTGAAATCATCCTTCAAGATTTACTTTAAGCATCACTTCCTCTCAGAAGGGTTCTCTAAAACTCTATTATGGACTCCTTTAGTATGCTGAGCTGACCTCTACTGCACTGAGTGTGATTAGAATAGCATAACTTTTCTTTTACAGCTAATCTAACTTGAGTGAGACTTCTACAACCAAAACACCTGCACTAATACATTGTGTTTCTGTATGACTAAGTATTCTTTCAAAGAAAGCTAACTGCTGCTAAGGTCAGTTTGGAAATCACTAAGCTAAAGTACGATAAGGCATGATTATGGGTTGAGTTGAAGTCTTTACAAAGAGGCACCCGTTTTTGGGGATGCATGAAGAAAGTTGCCCTCTCTGGCTAAAGACAGGTTGTCCAAGTACAGGCTCCCCTTACCCCTTGGTCTGATGTCTCTGTGCAGTGTACAAGATGAGAAACTACATGACAGTCCTCTCTGATCATATGTACACATCTGTCCTCAATTCTCAGTTCTGTCTTTATCCCTAGCACAGCACAGAATATCTGATACATAATTCTCAAGGAGTCTTGGCTTCATTAATTAACAGTCGCGGTTCTCAAAGCATAACATGTAGTTTTATATAATAGCAATTAGCTGTTAGTGAAATAAATCAGAAATAGCAGTAACTTAAATTTTATTCTTTTCTCACATGAAAGACGTCTGAAAGTAGTCACTTCAGAGCTAATGTGGCACATCCATGGTCGGCAGGGACCCAGCTCCCTCGTTCTCGGACTTTGCTATCTTTAGAGCGTGGCTTCTTTTCCTGCTTTCCAATATGGCTGTGAGAGCCACCCCATATGGTTGTGCAGTTTGTTTACTGCAAATGCATCTGATCAAATGAATGGGGGCTGGATACTCTAAGGGATTGCATTTACCTCGAGGAGGAATTTTCTAACTCGTTTGCAAAGATGGATGCTGCTTTCTATTCCATTCAGACACCAAAGACATTAACAGAGATATGGCCATTAGGATTGCAGTTCTCCTATTCATCTTCCTGGAAAGACAAAAAATTACTCCTACCCCTAAGCACTTTCCTAGAAAGTCTACCAAAAATATTTGCTTAGATTTCACTGATCAAAAAATATAATGAAAGGACACAACCAGCTGAAAAGGAAGGTAGGTAACACCATGTCTCAATTAAACTCACTGCCACCATAAATAAACTACTGGGCAGCTTCACTGTAAATGCAGCATAAATACAAACCTATCACTTCAACTCTGAGTGACTGGTGAGTCCAAAAATGTAGAGTTAAGACATTGTGTTGAGTTTCATAATGAAATATTTTTTACTCTAGGGGCAGGCATTGTGGCATAAAGGTTAAGCCACAGCTTCTGACAGTGGCATCCCATATCAGAGCGCCAGTTAGAGGCCTGGCTGCTCCACTTCCTATCCAGCTCCCTGCTAATGTGTGTAAGAGAGCAGCAGAGGATCATCAAGTACTTGGGCTCCTGCAACCCACTTGGGAGATCTGAATGGAGTTCTGGGCACCTGCATTCAGCCTGGACCTTCCCACTTTTGCAGCTATTTGGGGAATGAACCAGTAGATCAAAGACCTCTCTCTCTCTCTCTGCATCTCCCTCCCTCCCTCTCTCTCTCTCTGCATCTCCCTCCCTCCCTCTCTCTCTCTCTGTCATTCTGCCTGTCTAACAAATAAGCTAATAAACAAATAAATAAAACACAACTTTTAACTCTAGCAAAGCAAACTCAAAATTAGGGACTATCAACAAAACTTTCATGGTATATTTTTTGAAACTGATGAGTAATCTCTGTCTCTATCGCTATCTCTGAAAGGGTGATAGAGTTTTGTTTTGTTTTTGATATTTCAAAGAACATCTGTATTTAAATTCTGGGTTGTCAAATATTAAAATTTCTTTATCCTATATATATGTGTATATATATGTATATATACATATATATATTAGTTCTCCCCTTTAATAATTGCAGCCTTTTCCTATTGCAGATACCATGGAAAGTGTAGGAGTGTGTGTTTTATGTTCATATCTATATTTCTTTTCTTTTTCCTAAAGATGCATTTATTTATTTGTTTGAAAGGCAGAGTTTGGGCTGGTGCTGTGGCGTAACGGGTAAGGCCACTGCCTTCAGTGCTGGCATCCCATATGGGCACCCGTTTGAGTCTGGGTTGCTCTACTTCCAATCCAGCTCTTTGCTATGGCCTGGGGAAGCAGCAGATGTCTCAAGTCCTTGGGCCCCTGCACCCGCATGGCAGACCTGGAAGAAGCTCCTGGCTCCTGGCTCCTGGCTCCTGGCTTCAGATCGGCCCAGCTCCAGCCACTGTGGCCAATTGGGGAGTGAACCAGCGGATAGAAGACCTCTCTCTCTGCCTCTCCTTCTCTCTCTCTGTAACTCTGACTTTCAAATAAATAAATAAATCTTAAAAAAAAAAAAAAAAGGCAGAGTTGCCGAGATACAGAGGAAGAGAGAGAGAAAGAGAGGTCTTCCATCTGCTGATTCACTCCCCAAGTGGCCTCAATGGCCAGAGATGGGCCAATCCAAAGCCAGGAGCCAGGAGCTTCGTCTGTATCTTCTGCAGGTGTACAGGGGCCCAAGGACTTGGGCCACCTTTTACTGCTTTCCCAGGCCATAGCAGAGAGCTGGATTGGAAGTGGAGCAGCCGGGACTCAAACCAGCACCCATATGGGATGCCAGCACTGCAAGAGGCAGCTTTACCTGCTGTGCCACAGCACTGAACCTTATATCTATACTTCTAATCCAGTGCTAATCAGTAAAGTCTCCTCCACTGCCCTTTATTCCAGAATCTTTATAACTTGGACTCAGCAGTTCCAAACTTAGCACATTCTCCTTTGCTCACCCAAAGTTCCATCCAAAGTTGTTTCCCACACCTAACTGACTTTCCCCATTTGTCCCTGTCTTCATGTTGTTCTTGGCTTCCATTTCCCACCCTTCCATTTCCACATGATCAAACAAGCACTTACTCAGTGCCGCCACAACCAGGTATGCCTTACCCCTGATCTAAACACCCATAAAGCAGTGAGAGAAGGGACTCTCTCTGATGTGTAAGCTTGGTATAGTAAAAAACCTGTGACTTTGCCAGCGCCGCGGCTCACTAGGCTAATCCTCCACCTAGCGGCGCCGGCACACCGGGTTCTAGTCCTGGTCGGGGCGCCGGATTCTGTCCCGGTTGCCCCTCTTCCAGGCCAGCTCTCTGCTGTGGCCAGGGAGTGCAGTGGAGGATGGCCCAGGTGCTTGGGCCCTGCACCCCATGGGAGACCAGGAAAAGCACCTGGCTCCTGGCTCCTGCCATCGGATCAGCGCGGTGCGCCGGCCACAGCGCGCCGGCCACGGCGGCCATTGGAGGGTGAACCAACGGCAAAAGGAAGACCTTTCTCTCTGTCTCTCTCTCTCACTGTCCACTCTGCCTGTCAAAAAAAAAAAAAAAAAAAAAAAAAAAAAAAAAACCTGTGACTTTGGGACTAAGATCTGGGTACAAGTTCTGGTTCTGCCACTTACATATGATCCTGCAAAAACTGCTTAATAATAGATGAAGTTGATAATATATACTTGCAGAGTTGATATGAAAACAAAATACTAAATGTTAAGCCTAAGAATAGTATGCACTTAAATGTTTCCTAAGTTAATAAACGTATTATATGGGTTGTGCAGCACTTTTTTAACATGTGAGTTTAGAGGGGCAGGTGGGGTGGAGTTGTGGCACAGGTGGTTTATCCCCTGCCTATGACAGTGGCATCCCATATCAGAGTTCTGGTTCAAGTCCAGGCTGCTGTACTTCCCATACAGCTCCCTGCTAATGTACCTGGGAAGGCAGTGGAAGATGGCACAAGTACCTGGGCCCCTGTCACCCAAATGGGAGACCTGCATAGAACTCCAGGCTCTTGGCTTCAGCCTGGCCAAGCCTGAACTGCACCAGCTATTTGCCTTTCAAGTACATAAAACAAATGTTAAAAAAAAAGTATCGTGACTTTAAAAAGATGTTCTCAAGGAGTAGCTACTGTGCGTTCTTCTTCTGTAAGATATTATCAAAAGTAAAAAATCATGAAAACAAAACAATGTAATAGTGAGAAGATATAACCATAATACATAGAAAATATTTAAAGCACATATTTATTTAAAAAAAATCTCTTCACAAAGAGAAGAGATAACCATAATTCTGAGAAATTGCAGAAATACACAGATCTATTTACAACAGAGTGGGAGGCAGGAATAATATGTTCTACTTCTATTTTTTTCTTTTTTTAAAAGATTTATTTATTTTATTTGAAAGTGAGAGTTACACACAGAGAGAAGGAAAGGCAGAGAGAGAGAAAGCAGTCTTCCATCTGCTGGTTCACTCCCCAATTGGCCACAACGCCAGAGCTGCACCAATCTGAAGCCAGGAGCCAGGAGTTTCTTTCAGGTCTCCCACACAGGTGCAGGGGCTCAAGGACTTGCGCCATCTTCTGCTGCTTTCCCAGGCCATAGCAGAGAGCTGGATCAGAAGAGGAGCAGCTGGGACTAGAACCCGCATCCATATGGGATGCCAGCACTGCAGGTGGCCGTTTTACCTGCAACGCCACAGCACCAGCCCCATCTACTTATAATTTTATTGTTAAATTATTTTGCTACCTTTGGCAATTTACCAGGATTTTCACTTCTCAGCTTTCTCATGAATAACTTGAAGGTAAAAATAGCTAAGCAAAAATATCATGAAAAAAATAAGTAGCAAAAACACTGATATTATGTCTTATAATTTTGTTATTACAACAAGACAAGCAAATGGTTAAAAGAAGTGTGTCTCTTTTGACTCTCTTCTGACAATGAATTTCTTCACTATCAGCTTTAGGGCCTTGCTTTATGATAGCACACCCTAATTAGTTCCCTAGAACCAGCCTACCCTCTTACCATCCTCTTTTCTTCCTTCCTTCCTTTAATAGTGCAGCAATTACAATTGTCTGATTGAATAGATTAATATTTCCATGTGACTAACTCTTTTGGTAGATGGAAGATTATATGCTAATGCATGGGTTGACCCACATAACTGCCTTAACAAAAATACCAAATGTCACTGTGCACTCATGCTAAAAGCATCAAAGAAGGATATGTTTTTCTGATTCTCTTGTACTTGTTTTTCAAGGCAACATGCAGTTCTAGGATCTAGAACTAGAACTCATACAAAGATTATATGATATAACTCAGGCTTCATACTCTGTGAATCTGCTCAAAGGTGAATTGCCATAAAGGTGATTTTTCAAATGAGAACTCTATGAAATCCCAAATTTCCAAGAGAATATAGATGTTTAACCTTTGGATCTATTTTTCCTTTTTATTGTAAGTTTCTTAATTAAAATGCCAGAACATTCAAAAGAAAGTGAAAGGCATACATAAAGAAATGAAGAGGAGAGACACTTTACATGTTATCAAGATTCTACTACCTATTATGTTATTCTATAAGCACAACATAGTATCTTAATTTTCCTAAAGTAATGTGAGGAATGACTATTTATTTCATGTACTTTTAATTTTCTACTTGAACCACTTTTATATTTGTTTCAAAAATGAAATCTATTTTTCATATCAGTAAAGGACATTTAGTATAGTAGAGTCTTTAGAAGTATACTAATACTGAGGAGAGTACTGAATGAGCTACGCCACTGAGATGGAACCAAAGTTGGGAATTTCTTCCCGTGGAAATGAATTCAGTTGGGTTGCCTGATTTACCCTGTGGCAAGCAAGAAGTTGGAATTGCAAGAGATGAGTGGAAAGACAGTTACAGGTAGAACGGAGAGAGCCCAAAAGGCTTTGTCACAGTGATCACAGGCTCTGCAGGTTCTGTCTAGATGTGCTAGCATATCAGAGCTGGAAACACAGTCGGCTGTATCTAATGTAAAGAAGAAAGTGCTGAGTTGCACATTAGGCCCAGGAATCCTATTAATCAGTAAAATGTGTCCTAGTGAATGTTAAACTCAAGCCCATATGGTTTACTGCCCCTCCTTTCTTGGGGCACAAGTGAGTAAGCTGCTCCATCCAATGTTTCCTAGAGTGGGGCCAGGAGCTGAAGTCCTCTTTTCTGTGTGTCTTTAGCAGACAGACAGAACAGTTCATTTTTAACTTTGAAAGGTTCCCAGGACTATGTGACTGACAGAGGAATGGGGGATAGGAGTAGGGTGGGGTGGAAGAATTTTTACAACCGACTGGAAATATTGCATTCACTCCTAGCATTAAGATTCATTAAGACTGACCTTTGTCATATTTTCTTACTAAATACAGCCTCACAGATCATGGGGAAACTGTCATTTCCTTGAGGTCATGTATTTATTGTTAAAAGTAGCCAATTATTAATAAATTTGCATTGTAGAAAATTTGGAAATACAGATAAGCAAAAATAAAAACATTACATCCCACTATATTTAACAATTCAGTGGTATATGAGTGTATCCTGATTCTCTCTCTTTCCTTAACTAAGTGAACTCTTACTATATATGCTATCTGGTAGCCTGCTTTTATTAACCAATGATTTCCATTATTTAAATTTTTACTTTATCCAATATACAGAATATATATATATTTATATATTTTTGAAAGATTTATTGATTTATTTGAAAGAGTTACACAGAGAGAGGAGAGGCAGAGAGAGAGAGAGAGGTATTCCATCCGATGGTTCACCCCCCAATTGACCACAATGGCCGGAGCTGTGCTGATCCGAAACTAGGAGCCAGGAGTTTCCTCTGGGTCTCCCACATGGGTGCAGGGGCCCAAGTCCTTGGGCCATCTTCTACTGCTTTCCCAGGCCATAGCACAGAGCTGGGTCAGAAGAAGAGTAGCCAGGACTAGAACCAGCACCCATATAGGACGCTGGCGCCTCAGGCCAGGGCACCAACCCACTGCGCCACAGCGCCGGCCCCTATATATTTATATTTTATTTATTTATTTGAAAGGCAGCTACAGAGAGAGAGAGAGAGAGAGAGAGAGAGAGAGAGAAAGAGAGAGAGAAATGTCTTCCATTTCTGAGTTTACTCCCCAAATGGCCACAACAGTCAGGGCTGGGCCAGGCCAAAAAGGCAGGAGCCAGGAACTCCATCTGGGTCTCTCACATGAGTGGCAGGGGCCCAAGCACTTGAGCCATCTTCCACTGATTTCCAAGGCACATTAGCAAGGAGCTAGATCAGAAGTGGAGCAGCCTGGACACAAACCAGCCCACAGGGGATGCCGGCATTGCTAGTGGTGCTTTAACCCCTATGCCGTGGCACTAACCTCGGAATAGATACATTTTTAGTTCCTTAGTGACACTAAAACGTCCTCTAGAGCTGCTTTGTTCAAACCAGTCTCCATTCCAGGATCACACAGCACATCCAATTAATGTGGCTCTCCAGCCTCTCTCCTGGCACTGTCCCTTTTCTTGTGACTGTGAGTTGAAGGGATCTGGACAACATTGTTCTGAAGAATGTCATACTTTCTGGTTTGTCTAATTGATTCCTTGTGTTATAAGGAATTTGGGTTGGTTCCACTGTCTTCCTCTCCTATAACCTTCATGTTGTAGCTAAAGGTTTAATGATTCAAATTAAATGTTTTTGGCCAGAATACATCATGGGTACATTCTGTACTTCATGTTGTTCTCCATTGGAAGACATACAAAATCTGGTTGGCCCATAAGCAATGAATTTGGATCCTAGGTTAGTAGGATGACAGTCCCCGCCCCCATCCCAGAAGTCTACTTTAATGGCTTCTGTGTGTTGGAACTTACTAACTGTCCAGTGAAATGTAGTGTAGTTTTTGCCCTTAAGGACTGTATACATTAGTAAAGTAAGAAACCTTACTTTTCTTTTAGAATCCATTATCTGATGATTTGGTTTTGTTTTTATTGTGTTGGTAGATTGACCTTCATGATTAAGTTTCCTCAGTATGTGATTAAAATTGGTTCTCAAACACCACCTTGGGCCAGAAATTGTGGTCCAGAAGCACACCATTTGTCAAGATGTTAACATTTTACAACAGATATTCCACCCATTAAATACTTTACGTTTTGAAATTTGAGACTTAATATAATCTGGACTAACTCTTTAAATGTCAAGCATTTTGTTGTTTTGTTTTAAACCCACACCAACTGTGGATACACCTACACAAAACAAATTTGGTGGACTTCCACCAGCTGACCTTTAAAATAATCATTAGCTAGAGGAACTGTGCTCTTCAGCAACCGAGATGATCTTGTTGTTTGTGTTCTTTCCAGAATTATATTCTATTTTTCTATTTGACTTCTCTATATTGGTGGCCCAGTCTCCAAAAATAGCCCAGTGAGAAGAATATTTCTAACATTTCAAATCTTCTAACCTCTTCCTATTTATTTTCAATGTGTAATGGTACATTCTATATCTACAATGTGCTGTTTACAAACTTTCAGATTTAATTAATTTAACTGAATACACCTGTTTTGTTTTTGACAGCATCTATGAAATAGAGCAAATCTTTTGAAGTAAAGACAGAGCCCCTCTTTCACTCTTTAGTTCTAAAATGACTCATGCTCACCACACATTTTAATTAGTGTTCTTTAGTTAACCTTTTCAGTTCCTTCTTTCTGCCAACCTGAACTTGCGTGTTAAAGATTCCAATATCAAATAAGATTTAAGAGAATCACTGCACAAAATCTTTTCCTCGTTGCATTTTATAATGCGTGAGAACACACTGTGGGGATTTGGTTCTTAGAAAATAAGAACTTCTGAAATACCATACATCATCTTAAATTAGTGTGTCACAGCACCTCCTATGCAGAGCTACTCTCCATGAGATTCTTAGGGTACAGGGAGGGAGGAGTTCTGTACTCAAATACGGGAAATGCTATATGGTACATTTTTTTTTCTTGAAAGCCCATAATACTCTCAACTTTAACAAGGAAATTAAGAAGTCTTACCTAAAGAGACATGTTTAACTTTCTTTAACCCAGTGTTTTCCTAAATGTATTGACCATTGAACACTAACTACTTAACACTCATAAATGTCCTGTTTTAGCAGTGTTTGTTTTTTACAGCATACTTTAGGAAACAAAACCTGAATCTATAATCCACAAAACCTTGTTTAGAATCATAGAACCATAAAGTTGAAAATCTTACACTGTTAATAATTTAGCTTAAATCTTGGGTTTTTCTGTTTTAAAACAACAGACCTGTAAAAATTAGATGATTATGTTTAAATAATACAGACAGGGAGTGGGCATGGGCATAGTGGTTAAGACACTGCTTGGGACACTCACATTCCGTGTTGGGGTGCCTGGGTTTGAAGACAGCTCTGCTCCTGATTACAGTTCCTGCTGATGTGCACTCCAGGAAGCAGCAGATAATGGTTCAAAAAGCTGGGTCCCTGCCACCCAGGTGAGAGACCCAGGTTGAGTTCCAGGCTTCTAGCTTCAGCCTAGCCTAGGCCCTGCTTTAAGGTCATCTGAGGAGTAAAAGAGCTGATGATGTATCTCTCTGGCTGAGTGGCTGGCTGGCTGCATCTCTATCGGTCCCTATTTCTCTGCATTGCAAATAAAATGAATAAGTAAATATTTAAATAATAATAATGAAGTCAGAGTTAGAATGCACATTCCATTTCTTATCTGATTCTTTGGAACCTAACCATACACTGCCATAATTTTCCATAGAAATGAAACACACAAATGTGATCAAATGCTGCAGAACTTTATGTTGTTACATTTTCTTACCATAATCCTAGAGCATGTGTCTCAACCCCCTCAGACCCAACATTCTCCTTTAGTAGCAGAGCATTTTAAGGACTTATTTCCTCACCAAGAGTACACAGTTAATATGTAAACATAAAATTTGATTTGAAAGCAATATAATACCTTATCTATAACATATAGGATCATTAGAAGTAATAACATAGTGAAATAATGAAATGCTCTAGTGGGGCTACATTAGAAGGTATCATGAAGAAATCAGATGCTTGTACCTATATGTAGCTTTAACAAGAGTCCCAGGGAATCTTAATGAAGAATGGGATGGGAGAGGGAGTAGGAGATGGGATGTTTGTGGGTGGGAGGGTGGATATGGGGGGAAGAACCTCTATAATCCAAAAGTTGTACTTTCAAAATTTATATATATTAAATAAAAGTTTTCTAGTAAAAAAAAAACCAACAAGAGTCCCAGGGCTTCAAGAGCAAACTGATATACAGATGTGTTGATGTCTCATAGGTCTAACATGATTTTTCCAAAGTCATGAATTATTCTTGGCACAATTCTAAGAAAAACAAAATATTCAGCTGGCGCCGTGACTCACTAGGCTAATCCTCCGCCTTGTGGCGCCGGCACACCGGGTTCTAGTCCCGGTCAGGGTGCCGGATTCTGTCCCGGTTGCCCCTCTTCCAGGCCAGCTCTCTGCTGTGGCCCGGGAGTACAGTGGAGGATGGCCCAAGTGCTTGGGCCCTGCACCCCATGGGAGACCAGGAGAAGCACCTGGCTCCTGCCATCGGATCAGCGCGGTGCGCCGGCCGCGGCGGCCATTGGAGGGTGAACCAATGGCAAAACAGAAGACCTTTCTCTCTGTCTCTCTCTCTCTCACTGTCCACTCTGCTTGTCAAAAAAAGAAAAAAGAAAAAAAAAGAAAAAATATTCTTTTATGTATTTACATAATGGCTGCATTTCTAGAAAATTTGTATTAAGACTGGGGGCGGGGGAAGCACAACAAAAAATGTTGAGAAGTAAAATGGAATTGGTTCTAGACTCAGAGTATTGTAACCAGGTCTTTCCCGTCTGCCCAAAGGGACACTTGAAAATCCTTCCATGTCCAGGACTTTCCTGAGAACACTAGCAAATGCAGCCTCCCCACTTGCCCAAATATCACTTCTCCACTTTCACACCATTTGTTTTTAAATATTTATTTATTTGAAAGGCAGAGTTACAGAGAGGCAGAAGTAGTGGTCTTCCATCTGCTAGGTACACTTCCCAAATGGTCCCAACAGCTGGAGCTGAGCTGATCCAAAGCCAGGGGCCAGGAGCTTCTTCCACATCTCCCAGGCGGGTGGAGGGGCCCAACGACTTCTGCTTTCCAAGGCCATAGCAGAGAGCTGGGTCAGAAGTGGAGCAACCAGGAATCAGCACCCATATGGGATGCTTGACCTGCTACACCACAGCACCGGCCCCCACACCATTTATTGTGATATCCAAAACTCTTCCCTGCCAGCACCCAAAATGGCCCCACATGAGTGGGAACAAACCACTTAAGAACCACTGTTTTGGAGGATGGCCCAAGTACTTGGGCCCTGCACCCACATGGGAGACCAGGATAAGTACCTGGCTCCTGCCATCGGATCAGCGCGGTGCGCTGGCCGCAGCGGCCATTGGAAGGTAAACCAATGGCAAAAGGAAGCCCTTTCTTTCTGTCTCTCTCTCTCTCACAACCAACGGCAAAAGGAAGCCCTTTCTCTCTGTCTCTCTCTCTCTCACTGTCCACTCTGCCTGTCAAAAGAAAAAAAAAAGAACCACTGTTTTTATAGATTTCTTAGTATTCCATTTAATTAATATGATACTAGTGGTTTATCAACTATTTACTGAGTTCAAGGAAATCACCTTAGCTCACTGAATGGTCAAAATAGGAACCACATGCTAGAGCTCACAATACTTAATTTTATTTGTATTTGCCCATTTGATCTTTATCACCACTACAATCAGTTAAGTATTACTATTATTTTCCTCTACTAATGAAGAACATGAAGGGCAATGATGTCAAATAACTTTCTTCAAGGCAGTTAGGGTCCAAACCCAAGTCTTTTTGATGTTAAAATTGTTGTGTTTACATCGGAGACCCAGAGGAAGCTCCAACCTCGCATCCCCCTGGCCCAGTCCTGGCTGCTGTGGCCAATTGGTAAGTGAACCAGCAGATGGAAGAACTCTCTCTCTCTCTCTCTCTGCCTCTCCTCTGTTAACTCTTTCAAAAAACAAATCTTACAAAAAAATTGTGTGTTTAGCAATTATTATGTTACATGAGGTCTTCAGAAACTTCACAGAAAATGCATAGTACAGAAAAACTATACATTAATTTAAAAAATCGTTGTACTCACATAAACTTCTAATTCCATTTTTCACTGACTTTTTGAAGTTCCCTTGTACACTGTAGTTTTTATTACTTCTTAAAGCCACTGTTCTCTTTCTGTTTGTACTTTTCTTACCTTCTGTAAGATGCTCTTCCCTTTGTATTGGCTTTCCTTTTTGATCTTCCCAGAACCATTCTTTTCTGAAAAGATATGAGGCTGCTCCCTACTCCTGACTTTTAAAGTGCAGATTTGTGCTAGGTTTGGATCTGCAACAATTGGTTCTAATTAATGTCCCTAGCCTAAGGCTGTCTCTGAATGAATGACTCACTATAACTGAGCAAATTCAATTTTTAAAAGAGCTTGAGAATTTTTAACCTGAACCAACATGTCCAGGAAGTATACTGTTAAATGTTTATTGCCTCTTTTTTTTCTCACCAGCTATTCACTTCTTAAACTACTGGATAGTTGCTTCAAGATTTACTATTATCATCTGAAAATATTATTTTAGTGCATTATATTATTTATGAACAACTCCTCATTAGTGAAGTATTTTCCCCATTAATAGACTGGAAGTAATTTGAATTCAGAAAATGTATGCCACTTTGTTTTCTCTACAATACATTGCACATAGTGAATTCACAGTGACTATTGAGTGCATGAAATTTGGTTCAATCAAATTTAGCACAATAATTATAAGCTAAATATGAATAGACTTCTTCATGTATACCCTTTGTGTTTTGTTTTGCACACTTACAAAATAAGCATAATAGCTCCTAATTTATGGGACCCCTGTGAAGATTCAATGAGATGAAAATTCAATAACATTTGTGAGTGTTGCTACAGCACATACCAGACATTTTTTTGAAAGTAGTCTCTCTTTGGGGTGCAGTGTGTTAAGCCATGCCTGCAGTGCCAGCATCTCATATGGGTGCCAGTTCTAGTCCCAGCTGCTCCGCTTCTGATCCAGCTCCGTGCTAATGCACCTGGGAAAGTGGCAGAAGATGGCCCAACAGCTTGGGCTCCTGCGTGCACATGGGAGACCCGGAAGAAGCTCCTGGCTTCAGTGTGACACAGCTCTGGCCATTGCAGCCATTTGGGGAGTGAACCAGCAGATGGAAGATCTCTGTCTCTTCATTTCTCCCTCTCTCTCTCTCTCTCTCTCTCTCTCTGTAATTCTACCTTTCTTTCTTTTTTTTAAAGATTTATTTATTTCGGCTGGCGCCGTGGCTCACTAGGCTAATCCTCCGCCTTGCGGCACCGGCACACCGGGTTCTAGTCCCGGTTGGGGCGCCGGATTCTGTCCCGGTTGCCCCTCTTCCAGGCCAGCTCTCTGCTGTGGCCAGGGAGTGCAGTGGAGGATGGCCCAGGTGCTTGGGCCCTGCACCCCATGGGAGACCAGGAAAAGCACCTGGCTCCTGGCTCCTGCCATAGGATCAGCGCGGTGTGCCGGCCGCGGCGGCCATTGGAGGGTGAACCAATGGCAAAACAGAAGACCTTTCTCTCTGTCTCTCTCTCTCACTGTCCACTCTGCCTGTCAAAAAAAAAAAAAAAAAAAGATTTATTTATTTACTTGAAAGTCAGAGTTACACAGAGAGAGGAGAAGCAGAGAGAGAGGTCTTCCATCCACTGGTTCACTCCCCAGATGGCCACAACAGCCGGAGCTGCGCTGATCTGAAGCCAGTAGCTTCTTCTGGGTCTCTCACGTGGGTGCAGGGGCCCAAGGACTTAGGCCATCTTCTACTACTTTCCAAGGCAATAGCGGAGAGCAAGGACTGGAACTGGCACTGATGTAGGATGCTGGCGCTTCAAGCCAGAGCGTTAGCCCACTGCACCACAGTGTTGGCCCCATCTACCTTTCAGACAAATAAATAAATCTTTAAAAAGTGAAAAGGAGCTTCTCTTCCCACCCTTCTCCACAATCACCTTCCCTTCCAGAGTGCTTTCAGCTGAAATGTAGGAGTTCAAATTTTGAACCTGTGTACATGCATTTTTTTCATCTTTCTATATGACATAAGTATGGAATTTAGTGGGATATCTGCACAGAATCAAATATTTTTCAGTCTTCTATTATTGTTTTGAAATATATACAGAGTCATTTCTATAATGAGTCATAGACGAGGAAACTAGAGAATGGTGCCTTCTACGTGGGAAGCTAACCCTTCTCACTCATACTCTTACAGTGTGTGTTTGTCTCTCCTGGGTGAAGGTTCAGCTTATTATGTTGTGATGCAATTATCCTCAAGAGTCCGTGAGAAGAGAGACTCAGACCTGCGAGTAGAGTCTTGTCTGAAGGACCAGGTCTCATGACAACTGCCAAGGAAACAAGCACGGCTCAGACAGGGAGGTTTTACTAAGTGGGTGGGCCCAAAATTGATGTGACATGAGATTTGGTCTTCAAAGATCAAGGAATTGGGATGTTTGGAAGATGACTCTACTCCAAACTAACAGCTGTTAGAGATGACTCCCTTCATCTACAATGTGGTGGCACACAGGGGGCTAAGAAGGAAGATACATAGACCCATTCTGTCTTAAAATTGCCTTTTTTCTGTCCCCTTCAGGGGTGCATATGAGCTTTGGAGAGCAAAGTATCAGAGCTTCAACTCAGATTATCAAATTCATGATCTTATTTTGGATTTTTGAATTCCTCCAATCTTCTATAAACTCTTTGAGGTGTACTGCAGAAAACCAGGACAAGGTCATTTGTCTTTTCTTGGGCTTAAAGGATGCAGCCCCCCATTTCCCTCAGTGTTTGTCTCAGGGGCATTCAGTTTATGGGCCTCAAGGGCAAGAGAAAGCCAGGGGAAACAGGCAGGGCCCTGCCGTTCAGCTGTCACCTGATCATCTGGAAATTCTTCTTGTGCTGCTAAACTTGGGAGATCTGGGTTATATTTTTGTAAAGAAAAACAGAATCTTAACACATATGATTCATTGCTCTATCCTCAGAACCTTCCCAGCACATGGTGCTCACCAAGGATTTGTGGAATGGATAAATGAGCCAGTATGTAATTACTGAGTTGGTCTCTCTTTGCCCCTTTCCCTGCATTTTCTAGCCAGCATGTAAGCTACAGTATGGGAAACTGAACACTCATTGAGCACTTTCTGTGAACAAAGAACTGAGCTAGTTGGCCTGGGAGACACAAGAATAAGATATGGCACCTCGCTGTAAGGAGCTAAAAATCTAGTGGCAGAGACAGATGTGGACATGAATAGGACTCTTGTGAATGTGAAACCTCAGGGACATTTGCACTTTCTTGGCTTATTACCTTTCTCTCTTTTTGTAAGCATTTTTCAATTTTTCTCTCCCTTAAGAACACTTGTGCTTTTGTTCCCATCCTGCTTGCCCAATTCACTCCCTTCACACCATTCTTATATTCTTTCCAATCAACTATTCTACTACTCTAATAGTTCTTGCCTCTCTTTTAAGTAAGCTTTGAGTACCTCCTTCTTGACTGGAGAAAAGATTCCCTAGAGGCTTGTCTTTGATTATCTTTCACCTTTGGTTTCTCTTCATTTCCTTTCCCGTTTTTCTGTAGTTGGCTGTTCTCAACTTTTGGTAGAATAACCCTCTCTAGATTTTCCCCACAAGTTATTCAGTAAATGTTTTATTAGTAAAGTGGAAAGTATGTGTTTAATGTGGTGTTGTTTTTCCCTTTAGCACATAATATATTACAGAAGCTGGTTAAAATTCTTAATGGTGGACATGTGCACTCTGTCTTATAAACAGTATTGTCTCATTAAAATTAGATGAGACAGTGAATATGATTAACCAAAGTCTGAGTTGTGCAGCAAAGGTCAAATAAAATGAATGAAGGAGAAAAGTATACCGCTATTCTAAACCTCTCCAGTTTGGGTGGGAAAAAAGAATGAATGAAATAGTATCCTGCGGGGCAAGTGCTGTGGTACTCTGGGCTAAGCCTCTGCCTCCAGCGCCGGCATTCCATATGGGCACCGGTTTGAGTCGCGGCTGCTCCACTTCCAATCCAGCTCTCTGCTATGGCCTGGGAAAGCAGTGGAAGATGGCCCATGTGCTTGGACCCCTAGACCAACAATGGAAACCCGGAAGAAGCTCCTGGCTCCTGGCCTCGGATTGGCTCAGCTCCAGCTGTTGCAGCCATTTGGGGAGTGAACCAGCAGATGGAAGACCTCTCTCTCTGCCTCTCTGTAAGTCTGACTTTCAAATAAATAAATAAATTTAAATATATATATATATTACCCTGAATTTTAAATAAATATCTCATGGCCTTGTTTCTGATTTTGCATAGTAGATTACAACTTATAAATGTTCTGATGTACAATCAGCTCATTTGATCTTTTTTTTTTTTTTTTTTTTGACAGGCAGAGTGGACAGTGAGAGAGAGAGAGACAGAGAGAAAGGTCTTCCTTTGCTGTTGGTTCACTCTCCAATGGCCGCCGTGGCCGCTGCGCTGCGGCCGGCACACCGCGCTGATCCGATGGCAGGAGCCAGGTGCTTCTCCTGGTCTCCCATGGGGTGCAGGGCCCAAGCACTTGGGCCATCCTCCACTGCACTCCCTGGCCACAGCAGAGAGCTGGCCTGGAAGAGGGGCAACCGGGACAGAATCCGGTGCCCCGACCAGGACTAGAACCCGGTGTGCCGGTGCCGCAAGGCGGAGGATTAGCCTAGTGAGTCGCAGCGCCGGCCTCATTTGATCTTTACAACAAAATTATTTTTGTAAAAAACTAAGAATCTTTTCATAACTGTCATTTTTAACAGGTAAAAAAACTTAGAGCTGCCAAATGAAGTCTCCAACCTCACGAGATCTGCTTTGTATCTAGGTCTAGATCTGGGTCTCCAGTCCAGGATGTCTTACCTTGAACACATGATCCCACTGTTTCTTGGTGCTGTGCATCATTGCATCAGGCCATTTACAGTTATATTTACATTTAAATGTGTTTTTACTTATTTGAAATTGCTGAAGCACAACTTCTATTGTAGAAATACTTTTCATTAAACCCTTGTGTTTAAAAGTGGTATAGGTTACTATGATAATCCAGGAGATCTGAATTTTTCACCATACAGAATCCAAACCTTAGCAACTCCTAATGCAGATAGTGCTCGTTGAAGCACAGGAGCTGAGGAAACTCAGGAAATGAACTCTTTGTTGGAGAGAGTCATATTTTCTTTGTAAATGTTCTTTTTTAAAAAAAAAAAGGATTTATTTATTTATTTGAAAGCAAGTTACAAGGAGAGAGAGAGATCTTCCATTTGCTTGTTTACACCCCCAAATTATTGCAATAGACAGGGCTGTACCAGACTGAAGCCAGGAGCCTGGAACTCCGTCCAGGTCTCTCATGTGGATGTCAAGGGCCCAAGTATTTGAGCCATCCTCCACTGCTTTTCCAGGCACATTGGCAGGAAGCTGGATTAGAACTGGAACAGCCGGGAACAAAAACTGATGCCCATATGGGATGATGGCATTGCAGGTAGAGGGTTAACCCACTGTGCCACAATGCCAGCATCAGGAAATGGACTTTATAGACCAAATAATTACGTTGGAGCCAAATAGAGTTCTCCAATGAGATCTGCTCAAAAACTGCCTTAGAGTGAGTACTTGTGCAATTGTTTTTGCAGTGACAAAATATTGAAGAATTAAGGAACCATTATGTTAATAAATAAATGCAATAGTGATTTATGTGACTTTCATTCAACTCGAGTTTTGTAGAATATTTGCCACAGTGCCACAACATAAAGTGTCTTGATACTTTCTTTTTTATTTTATTTCTATTTATTTGAAAGGCAGAGAGAAAGAGATCCACAATAGCTGGGGCTGGGCCAACCTTAAACCAGGAGCCTAGAATACAATGCAGGTCTCCCATTTGGGTGGCAGGGACCCAAGTACTTTAATCATTACCTGCTGTCCTCCCAACATACACAGTCACAGGAAACTGAAATCAGAAGCTACAGCCAGAACTTGAACTCAGGCACAGATATCCCAAGAGGTATTTTAACCATTGCATCAAACATCTGCCTTGACAGTTTCTTGATCAGTTTTCCAATGGAAGAATTAGATGGGAATGATAAACCTAAAATTAAGCAAATATGAAAGACTTGGGGCTGGAGTTATGACACAGCATACCATATCATAGTGCCAATTCAAGTCTCAACTGCTCCACTTCTGATCCAGCTTCCTGCTAGTGTTCCTGGGAAGACAGCAAATGATGGTGCACGTGTCTTGGCCCCTTCCACCCCTGTAGGTAACCAATGTGTAATTCCTTGCTCCCAACTTCAGCCTGGGCCAGCTCCAACTGTTGGGGCCATTTGGGGAGTGAAACAGTGGGTGGAAGATCTCTCTTTCTCTCTCGCTTTCCGTCACTTTTTCAAATAAATAAATTATTTTTTAAAAATAAAAGACTTTATAATGCATTTGTTCCAAAGTCTTCACTAGTCTCACATCTGTTTAGGTTGTATAAGACTAGTCTAATAGCATACTTTGCCTGTCGTACTGATTTGTAATCTGTAAATCAGCCAGTGGTAAAACCTTTTAAAAAAAACTTTTCTCTCCCATGATTTTCATATAAAACCATACTCTAACAAAAAAAAAATTTCCTTCGAAAAGTTTATTTTTAAGATAGCTGTCTAACGGGCCGGCGCCGCGGCTCACTAGGCTAATCCTCCGCCTAGCGGCGCCGGCACACCGGGTTCTAGTCCCGGTCGGGGCGCCGGATTCTGTCCCGATTGCCCCTCTTCCAGGCCAGCTCTCTGCTGTGGCCAGGGAGTGCAGTGGAGGATGGCCCAGGTGCTTGGGCCCTGCACCCCATGGGAGACCAGGAAAAGCACCTGGCTCCTGGCTCCTGCCATCGGATCAGCGCGGTGCGCCGGCCGCAGCGCGCTGGCCGCGGCGGCCATTGGAGGGTGAACCAACGGCAAAAGGAAGACCTTTCTCTCTGTCTCTCTCTCTCACTGTCCACTCTGCCTGTCAAAAAAAAAAAAAAAAAAAAAAAGATAGCTGTCTAACAACCCATTTTTATATCCTTGGTGTTTATTATTCAGAGAGTATGACAATGCCAAGGTCAAGTTTAAAAAATTAAATGAAGACTATTTAAGAAGTGGATGGAAGACTATTTAAGAAGCTGGTGTTGTGGCATAGAGGGTAAAGCCGCTGCTTGCAATACTGTCATCCCACATGGGTGCCAGTTAATGTCCCAGTTGCTCCAATTCTGATCCAGCTCCCTGCTTACAGCCTGGGAAAACAACAGAAAATGGCCCAAGTTCTTGGGCCAATGCCACACACATGGGAAACCCGGATGAAGTTCCTGGCTCCTGGCTTCAGCCTGGGCCAGTGCTGGCCTTTATGGCCAGTTGGGGAGTGAACCAGCAGATGGAAGATCTCTCTCTTTCTGTATGTGTGTGTTTCTCTCCGTAGCATTGCCTTTCAAATAAATAAATATTCATTTTAAAAAAAATGGATGAAAAATTTTACTGAGTCTTTAAAAAATTTATTCATTAGAGCCAGTGCTGTGGTGTAGCAGATAAAGCCACTGCCTGTAGTACCGGCATTCCATATGGGCACCAATTCAAGTCTTGGGTGCTCCACTTCCCATCCAGCTCCTTGCTAATGCGCCTGGAAAAACAACAGAGGATGGCCCGAATCCTTGAGCCTCTGCACCCACGTGGGAAACCTGGAAGAAGCTCCTGGCTCCTGGCTTTGGATCAGCCCAGCTCCAGCCGTTGTGGCCATTTGGGGAGTGAACCAGCAGATGGAAGACCTCTCTCTCTTCCTACCTCTGTCTCTCTGTAACTCTGCTTTTCAAATAGATAAATCAATCTTAAAAAAAAAAAAAAAAAGAAGAAGAGGAAGAGATTTGACTGTCAGGGGCTGGGCGGGGTTGTGGTACAGTGGGTTAAGCTGCTACATGTGGCACCAGCGTCCTGTATCAGAGCACAAGTCTGAGTCCAGCTAATCCAGTTATCTGCTAATGTGTCTGGGAAGGCAGCAGGCAGCAGAAGAGGGCCTAAGTGTTTGGGCCTCTGCCATTCAAGTTGGCAACCATATGGACTTCCAGGCTCCTGGCTTTAGCCTGGCCCAGTCCTGGCTGTTGCAGCCATTTGTGGAGTGAACCAACAGATGGAAGATCTCTTTTTCTCTCTCTGTCTTTCCTCCCACCTTTCAGAAAATAAGCAAATAAATCATTTTTTAAGAAGTGGTTTAATAGTCAAATTTGCCAGTATTCTAGAAATAATCTACTTTCTCAGATGAATTATAATATAGTGTATAGCTGAGAAAAAGTTTGCATGAATAAGGATATTAATGGTGGCTATTCCTTGGGAATTGGTTACTGGGGAGAGACTTCCAGTTTTACTTCACACTCTGGGATTATTTGTATTACTTTTGTTATTTAAAAAACGAATTTTACTGTGCTAAATTAAAAATCTAAAACTAAAAATATGCTTGTCATCCAGACATTTCAGACAATGAGGGTGATTCTCAGGTTGAACAATAGCAACAAAAATGATTCTCTTTTCTGGAGCACATTTTTGGGCCAGTGCTGTGTGGCACAGCAGGTTAAGATCCCTGCTTGCTATCCTGGCATCCCATATGAGCGTGAATTTGGGTCCCAGCTTCTCCACTGCTGATGCAGCTCCATACTCATACACCTGGGAGAGCAGTGGAAGATGGCCGTAGGACCTGGGACCCTGCCACCCCAAAGGAAGAGTCAGATGCAGTTCCTAGTTCCTGGCTTTGATCTGGCCCAGACCTAGCTGTTACCACCATTTGGGGATTAAACCGACAGATGGAAGATTGTGTGTGTGTGTGTGTGTGTGTGTGTCCCTCCCACTCTCTGCAATTCTGACTTTCAAATAAATAAATAAATCTTTAAAAAATAAATAAAGTAGATGCTACCATCATGGTTTAATTTTACAGGCATTTGGAAGAAAATTACTTTCATTCACTTCTTTCAACAAGTATTTGATTATGCTAACAGATAGAAGTGGTCCATTGGCTTGGGCTGTCACCAAATAATCAGCCTCATGCAATAGCTGCTCAAAGGAGAGCTTTATTTACTTGTGACAAGAACACTATGGATATGACCAGCTCCCTAAACAAACTGCCTTTCTGGGAGCATTGTGCAAGGGCTTTTATCGCAAGGGTTAAAGGAATGCCCAAGATACAGAAAAGGACTCCTAGGAAGGCCATTCCTGCTCAAACACCATACGACTTTACCCATTGCATGTTTAGAACTGGGACCTGGGATGGTTTCTTGCACCTTTCCTTGATTCACTGGTGGTCTGGTTCCCTCTGAGAACAATGTTACAAGATAGACTTTGCTAGAACATCCTCTGAAAAAGGCGCTCAAGCAAGTAAACTATTGAAGATTATCTGCTCATTTCTACACCCACCCCTCCTGTCTAAATCTTGCCCTCTTTGTTAAAATTACTTTATTGTATACAGAGATTTTTTCATCCCTAAACTTTCCAAGAGATAAACTGTTAAAGGCACATAGCATATGACTCATAAATGCTTTTTGAACAAATGGTATTAAATAAACCCAGTTTTCTATTTTGAAACTACAATTACTTTTCAGCATAAAGAATACTAATTTGGGCTCTAAAATTCTTCCTAATAACTTAAAAGATTTTGTACTATCTGTGAAAATTATCTTATAAAATTCTCTACTTACTATTAAGAATTAGTATATGTATATAAATATCTGATTTAGCAAATTAATTGTATATGACATTTCAATTTCTAAAGGAATTACTAAATGAAGTCTTTCTTGTCGACTTTTTTCTTTTTTTGGCTTTAATTTTTTAAATTTATGTAAGGTGAACAAATTGTATTTCATATGTAGACTTAAGAGCACAACAATACTTCCCACCTCACTCTTTTTTTTTTTTTTTTTTTTTTTTTGGACAGGCAGAGTGGACAGTGAGAGAGAGAGAGACAGAGAGAAAGGTCTTCCTTTTGCCGTTGGTTCACCCAACGGTGCCGCGCGCACCACACTGAGCCAAAGCCAGGAACTTCTCCTGGTCTCCCATGCGGGTGCAGGGCCCAAGGACTTGGGCCATCCTCCACTGCACTCCCGGGCCACAGCAGAGAGCTGGCCTGGAAGAGGGGCAACCAGGACAGAATCCGGCGCCCCGACCGGGACTAAAACCCGGTGTGCTGGCGCCACAGGCAGAGGATTAGCCTATTGAGCCGCGGCGCCTGCCCCCACCTCACTCTTTTCCCCACCCTGTCTCTTCCTTTCTTTCTTATTTTTTCCTTTTAATTTTTATAGCAATATATTTTCAGTTTATTTTATAATCACGAGTTTAACTCTACACCAAATAAGGAATTCAACAAGTAGGGAGTAGAAAAACTAGTGTTCCTCAGGAGTATAGACAAGGGCTATAAACAATAATCAAATCTCAAAATATCAATTTCACTAATACACACTACATTTCTTGTGCTCTGTGTTTTAATTACCACAGATCAGGGAAAACATGGTTTTTGTCTTTTTGGGGCTGGTTCTTGTTGACTCTTGAATGTTATTTAGTTTGCTGTTTTTCACTACTGTTCTCTGAGTTCAAAAGGAAGTGAGTAAATGGGTGGATAAATAAACTATTTGCCTAAGATCCCAGAAGCAGGGGTGGGCATTTGACGTACTGGTTAAGGTGCCCATGGCCCGCACTGGAGTGCTGGGTCTGACCTGATTCCAGCATCCCGTCCATGCACAGCCTGAAGGCTGCAGTGACGGCTCAAGTGTTTGGGTTCCTGCCACTCCCAAAGGAGAATAGGATTGAGCTCCATGCTTCTGCCCTCACCCTGTCTGGGCCATTGAAAGCATTTGGGGTGTGAACCAGCAGATGGGAGCTCCATCTCTCTCTCTCTCTCTCACCTCTCTCCTGCTTTAATAAATCAATTTTAGTTTTAAAATTCCCAAAGGCAAGGAATTGCAGAGACCTGTTTAATGCTCAATAACCCTATCTCCTTAGACTGCTGTTTGGCCTTCTAAGTTCTGTTGTCAACCCAGAACAAAAAAATGGCACTGCAGTGACTCTTTTCTGTTGCAATAAATAAGTGGGCCATTTGTTTCAGTAACAGCTTGGCAGGATGAAAGATGAAAGACTAAGCCAGATAAGAAATGTCTGCTACAGGTATGGTTAAGCATCTTGGTACATCACCCATCTTTAGTAAATGTTACAACTGTCCATGAACAAGCCTTCACAGTCTTTATCTCTACAAACTCATATTTCATCTCCAGTGCCACAAGGTAATCCCCCCAATCCTGTGCCTGAAAAGAGAGACAGAGAGGAAAACAAAGATTGAGATCAAAAAGAGATTGAGGCAGTGAGTTTGAGGGGAGGCAGAGAATACGAACAAAGTTTTGTTGATCTGAAACATATTGAGATTTCCTAAATATTTTACTGTATTTCACATTTAAACATTGATAGAATGGTTCTTGTAAAAAAAAGAGTATTGGTATTGACAGATACACTTTGAAGAATGAAAGGGAAAATTAAAGTTTCTGTCAGTAGGTCAGTTTTTATTAAATCTGTGTTCCTTTCCTTATTACATTTTTACTGAATCTTTTCTCATAAGTCTTTAGAACTAAGCTGATTGCTGCAGGGGAAACTTGCTTTATGTACAAATGAGCACCTTTCTTCCTTCTTTCATTTGATGTTCACCTGAATTGTTTTTCGCCTTCTCTGGCTTTGGATGTTTACCTGTCTATGTTCTGAGTAGCATTTTCCCTCCCATCCATTGTTCCTGTGAATTAAGCTTTCCCAACTGCATTTACAAACTGTTCTAGAAACTACAGATTTCCTTTGTGTTACACAATTCGAGGAACACAATCCTCCCTTAGCAGGTGCCACCTATGCCTGGATGGACTCCCAGTCTCAGCTCCCAGTACAGATAGTTGGCCGACAATCATGTTGAATGGCAACTTTTGACAAACACACACAAAAATCCCTCTTCATAGATCTCTTTTGGACATGAATGTTCTTTGAATGTATCTGTTTTCTCTTTCTGTACCAAACTGTGTTCTTCGCTTTATCTGCCTCTTTGCGCTTTAATATTTGCCAGTAGTATGTCTCCTCATTATCACTGATAAATGCACACTGCTATTGCACTCTCTAATTCCCCACTAAAATGTAAATATATTTGAAATGTTATTAATATCCATTTACAATGTTCTTTTGATTCTTAATATGGAACATATTCTGCTGGGTAACATTATCCAAACCAACAATTTGATTTACTGTAAGCAAACCTAAGTAATGAAAAATTCCTACCTCTTGGGCTTATGCATTATTTTAAATGTCAAAATCTGCCTAGAAAAATCAACTCTATTTTCTTCCCAGATAATTTGTTACAAACAGAAATGAAAGAAAAATTGAAATAACTGAAAAGTTATTTTTAAAAATGTACTTATTTTCATTTTATTTGAGAGAGAGATCTTCTGTCTGCTGGTTCACTCTCCAAAATGCCTGCAACAGCAGTGTGGGGCCAGGCTAAGGCTAGGAGTCCAGAACTCAATCTGGTTTCCTAACTGAGTGATAGGGATTCAGGGACTTGAACATCACCTGATGCCTCCCAGGCCACATGTTAGCAGGAAGCTGGATTAGAAACAGGCACTCCAATATGAGATGCCAGGCTCCCAAGGGAGTTCTTAGCTTCTTCCTCAAATACCTACCCCATGAAATACTTTTATAAAAATCATGTTACAGCATTAAATAAATTTGACATAAGTTCCTAATATAAAATGTCATACTAGAAGTTCCTCTCTACCAAAAATGCAGTGCATGTCCAGACTTTTGTCTGGGAAAAGATCATTTAGAAATAACTGCTTTTGGTACAGTTACACTATCAAATTCTAGTTTTCTCATTTTTTGAAGAATGCAGTATCAGTAAATTTTATGTGTGTCAAAGGAGCCTTGTGATAACATTAGTAGCGTTTCTCCCTTGTCTTGATTAAAATCCTTCAGTCCCAAGGAGTGTACTGATAAGTAGGCACCTTAGCCTAGCAGGCAAGGGCTGATTTTCCTGCTGAGTCTCCTGTGAATCTTAGTTTCCTAACGTCCTAAGCCTCTCGCTCTCTCTGGCAGCCTCTGCTTTTGTAAATACTCTGCTCCACCCAGAATTCCATTCCGCCCTGGCGGTCCTTTACAAGCTCCATCCATTACACTCGTGGCAGCGAAGTCCTCCGAGTACCCCTCACTTGCCAGGCAGCGCCTGGTTCCTCCAGGGCAGCAGTTCTCTTCGTCGTGGTCCCCTTCGGGCAGGGTCGGCACCACTTGGGAACTTGTTAGAAGTAGACAATTCTCTGGTCACATCCCAGACCTACGGAATTGGAAAGTCTCAGGGAAGGGCTTATTACTGAGTGTTTCACAAGCCCTCTGGGAGATTCTGACCCGCCCCTCCAGGCCAGTTAACCCACATCCCTATCAGTAGGTGCTCAAGAAGGCTTTCATGCAAAACCAGTCCTTCTAAAACAAACCGCCTAAAACTGGCTAACCAAAATAAATTAGGCTGATGTGAAATTCTTCAAAGCTTATTTACTTTCATTGCTGTTAGTGGACAGTTGCCCTAAAATTCAGCCTCCTCTCAGCATTTTTCACATCCTTATCGCCTACACATGCTGCAAGCTGCTAATGAAATCTCAGCGCTCACCTGAAACCTGAGAGTCACCCATCCTGGACTGTCATGCCCTCGTATTTGTTCCCATAGTGAATTAGTTGCTGGTTTCTCCTTTAGTACAAAGACTCTCCTCTGAGCAAAACTCTCTTATTTTTCTTGTTAGGTCTTACACAACGCTGTCTGAGCAGGACACAGCTGACAAATGCTTGTTGCTTTCAGTGACAGTATAGATAATCATTGAAACTATAGCCTGGAGCCAAACCTGGTGTTTAACTGCTGCTTCCTCTACCTACTAGCCTTGTGACTTTGGGCTGAATTTGTTTTTTTGATATGTGTGTGTGTGTATATATATATATATATATATATATATATTTAACCATCTGTGCCTCAATTTCCTTATCTGTGACTTGGGCATAACATAATAGTACTCACCTAATAGCATTGTCATGGGATAAAATGAGTAAACAAAGGTACTTCAAAAAGTTTGTGGAAAATGGAATTAGAAGATGACTTTATTTGGGTGTAAAATATTTAAATCCATGTATACTTTTTTCATAAAATGTATTTCTCATGAACTTTTAAATTTTTTAAAAAGATTTATTTATTTGAAAGGCAGAGTAAAGAGAGAGAGAGAGAGTGAGAGAGAGAGAGGAGTCTTCTGTTTGCTGGTCACTCCCCAAATAGCCTCAATAGCCAGAACTGAGCCAGGAACTTCTTCTGGGTCTCCCATGTGGTTGCAGGAGCCCAAAGACTTGGGCCATCCTCCACTGCTTTCCCAGACACATTAACAGGGAGCTGGATCTGAAATGGAGCAGCTGGCACCCACATGGGATGCCAACACTGCAGGCCAGGGCCTTAACCCACTGAGCCAGTGTCAGCCCCATCTATGAACTTTTTCAAGATGTCTTATATGCCTGGTTTAAGTAGTATTTTGCACCAAAATATATTTATATTAACTATACTTATTATTTGCACCAAAAAAAAAATACTTCAGAGGCAGCTTTATGGTGTAGTAGGTTAAGCTGCCACTCATAGCACCAGCATCCCATATGGGAACTGGTTCATGTCCTGGCTGCTCCATTTCCAATCCAGCTTCCTGCTAATGCACTTGAGAAAGCTGCAAAAAATGGTGAAAATACTGGGGCCCCTGTACCCACATGGGAGACCCTCATAGAGTTCCAGGCTCCTGGCATTGACCAGGCCCAACCCTGGCCATTGTAGCCACTTAGGGAGTGAGCCAGCAGATAGAATATCTTTCCTTCTCTATTTGAGAGGTAGAGTTAGAGATAGAGAGATGGAGAGACATCTACTGCTTGGGTCATCCTCTATTGCTTTTCCAGGCCATAGTGGAGAGCTGAATTGGAAGAGGAGCTACTGGGACATGAATCCATATGAGATGCTGACGTAGCAGGTAAAAGGCTTACCCAAAATGCCACAGCCCTGGCCCTGATGGATAAATTAAAAAACAAAAGACTTCCAATTCAGCTTCCTGCTAATGCATCTGGGAAAGTAGTGGAAGATGGCCCAAGTATCCACGTGGGAGACCCAGATGGAGTGCCAGACTCCAGGTTTCAGTCTGGCCCAGCCCTGACTGTTGTGACCATTTGGGGAGTGAACCAGCAGATGGCAGATCTCTCTCTTCCTATCTCTCCCTTTCTGTAACTCTGCCTTTCTATAAATAAATAAATAAATAAATAAATCTTTTAAAAAAAGACTCTGATGGGGCCAGCGCTGTGGCCTAGCGGGTAAAGCCGCCATCTGCAGTGCCGGCATCCCATATGGGTGCTGGTTCGAGTCCCAGCAGCTCTACTTCTGATCCAGCTCTCTGCTATGTCCTGGGAAAGCAGTAGAAGATGGCCCAAGTCCTTGGGCCCCTACACCCATGTGGGAGACCTGGAAGAAGCTCCTGGCTCCTGGCTTCAGATCAACACAGCTCCAGCCATTACGGCCAATTGGAGAGTGGACCAGCGTATGGAAGACCTCTTCCTCTCTCTCTCTCTGCCTCTCCTTTTCTCCGTGTGTAACTCTGACATTCAAATAAATAAATAAATCTTAAAAAAAAAAGAATCTGCTTATGCACCTTCTTTTCCTTACTTTATTCCTCTTCTACCTCATTTGGATTTAGTAAAATAATTAATTTCATCACAAAATAAAATATTGCTTCTCAAAAGTTAAGATCCTTTTTGCAGTTTATATTCTTTGGCCTAGAATTTGTCCTTCTAGATCTCTTAGTTTTTAATGATTAAAAACTTAGCAAAAATTTTTACACAAAAATACCGATTTAAACATTAATAGTGATAGTGGAGTGTTTTTGTTTTTTACATATTTTGAATATAAGCTTTTTTTTTTATCAGATATGTGGCTTGCAAATATTTTCTTCCAGGATGTGGTTTGTCATCTCTTTCACTTCACATGTCTGTCACAGAGCAGTCTTTAAAATTTTTATAAAGTCTAATTCAATCCTTTTTTCTTTCAGTAATCGTACTGTTGGTGTTATATGTAAAATCTCCTTTCCAGATCCAAAGTCACTTAGATTTTCTCCTATGTTCTCTCCTAGAATATTTTAGTTTTGTGTTTTACAGTTAGGTCAATGATATTTTGAATTAATTTTATGGGAGATGTAAAGTAAGTATTGAGGTTCATTTTTCTGCATATAGGTATTCAATTATCCTAGCACCATTTGTTACAAAGACTAATCTCTTGTTTTTAATATTGAATTCTCTCCTTGGGTACAGAATTTTGAGGCATAGTGGGTTAACCCACTGCCTGCAATGTCAGTATCCCATTTGAGTGCCTATTGGAGTCCTGGCTGCTGCACTTCCAATCCACCTTCCTGCTAATGTGCCTGGGAAGGCAGAAAAAGATGGTCCAAGTGCTTGGGCCTCTGCCACCCACGTGGGAGACCCAGATGGAGTTTCAGGGTCTGGCCCAATCCCGGGCCATTCCAGCTATTTTGTGAGTAAGTCAGTGGATAGAAGATCTCCTTCTCTGTCTCTGCCTTTCAAATGAATAAAATGAATCTTTTAAAAATGTATAAAGGATCTCACCTAGCCTCTCTGGGGTTTAATTCCCTTATCTGTAAAATGAGAGTACTAATAGTAGTATCTATTTCATAAAATAAGTTAATGTACATTATCTCCTGTGACATTTTATTTGCACATAATTAAGTGCAATATCAGTACTTGTGCTAAAATCGAGTAAGATCTTCTTGAGTAATCTGTAGGAAAAATTCTTCCAAAATTCTTTTTTCTCATATTTTTACTGTTGCCTTGTTACCACAAATTTGTTTCTTAGCACTTTTCTATTATCAAGTCTTTCCAAAGCCATCAAGTTATTTTCATATAACAAAAACCTTTTTTCCCCTTTCTTGTACACATATTTCATTAAAGGAATAAACAGATTTGGGGAAACAATGAACTCTTAAGTATAAAACTACTCGTGGGAGAAATGGCGGGCCCACGAGAGAACAGATTACCAGCCAAGTTTTCTGGGCACTATGGGAATCAGTCAACGTGTTTACCAAGGCCCTGGAAAGCAATGAGTTTGGTTACTTGATGACTTGGAAGGGAGTTAATAGGGTGTGTACTACAATTAGAACAGACCATGTTTTGTTTGTCATTATCTGTAAGCCAGTTGTGTCTAGAACATGATTAAGTACGAACCTAAAAGTATGAACCTAAAAGGTTCAGCACTTTCAAATAAAGATTTTTTTTTTATTTTTTGGAAATGCATATTCTATTTAGAACATTACAATCTTCATGTGATACCGATTTAGTAAATTAAGTAAAATATTCCATTATCTTTTTAAATGTAATATAGAAATGAATATAATGAATTGGGATGCTGTCAACAGGTTTCAAACATGAATTCTGGACTGGGGCTAAGAAATGTCTCAGTCAGTGCTACCTCACATTCTGTAGCTTATAAAGCCAGCTCAAATCAGACAAAACATTACGGGATTCAAAAGGAAAAATCCTTAGTAAATAACATACTTAAAAAGCATGAATTGAGCAAGCTCACACTAATTTACTGGAAGGTAGATTATCTAAACCAGTTTTAATACCTCTCTGGATGTTCATTCATTTATTCACGTCTGCCGTCACTTGTGTCTGTAAACTCCACTCCCGTGTCTTCAAATTCGGTTGAGCCAGCCAGAGAAAGAGGCCTATTCCTGATGAACAGGCTGCTGTGGGCATTTGGGGTGCGAATCAGTGGATTGAAGATCACTCTTCTCTCTCTACCATTCAAATTAAATGAAAATAAAAGATTTAAAACCATTTTAAAACAATTTTATAAAAGATGCAATTTCAGGGGCCAGCACTGTGGCGTAGTAGGTTAAGCTTCTGCCTGAGGCACTGGCATCCCATATAGAAGCCAGTTGGAGTCCTGGCTTCTCCAGCTTCATATCTAGCTCCCTGCTTACAGCCTGGGAAAGCAATGGAAGATGGCCCAAGTGCTTGGGCTCCTGAACCCATGTGGGAGACCTGGAAGAAACTCCTGGCTCCTGGCTTCAGCCTGGTGCAGCTCTGGGTGTTGTGGCCATTTGGGGAGTGAACCAGTGATTGGAAGACCTCTCTCTCTGTCTTTCCCTCTCCCTGTCTGTAACTCTGCCTCTCAAATAAATAAATAAATCATAAAAAAAGCAATTTCTACTCAACTCCAACGAACCATGGCCATATAGAAATATGTGCCCAATAGGGCTTGGTCTTCCTGCTGTTTTCAAAAGACAGAGATCTAGATTTTTTGGTTAATTAGTTGTCATTTACATTAAAAACATATTTGTGAACTAATAGAATATTGACACAGTATACTATCTCTGAGAAGTCATATTTCTCCTTATGCTGGGTGGTATGTGTGTGTGTGTGTGTGTGTGTGAGAGAGAGAGAGAGAGAGAGAGAGAGATCTGACAGCTGTCTGCTAGGCAGTTTGAACAACAAAAGGGCACTTTTGCAACTCACACTGAGGAGGATCAGACTATAGTATCTATGGCTTTTGAGATTGTTCTGCACTTCCTAGTGAGGGCTAATGGACAAAATAAACTATCCTGTTGAGAGTTCTCATGACATTCTTTTTTTTTTTTTTAAAGAGTTATAGAGAGATACGCTTGAACTGGCACCTGCATGGGATGATAGCATCTCAGGGGGCAGCTTATCAAACTACGTGACAACGTTGCCCACTTCCCCCCAGTATTGAATAGGTACTGTGTTGGAATAGATGTTGCTCATGGGTAAGTAGATTCTTTCTAAATGTGGGGAAGGGTTACAACAAAGATGGTATAGCACTTTACTTTGGAAATAAGTGGGAGGTGGGGTTCTTTAAGCACCAAGGTCAACTGTAAGAGCACCTGCTGAGAACTGTTTAACTTCTTTTGTTTCCTTTGGATTATGGTTATTGTTATTATTAGCACAGTGTTAAGTGTTTTTGCCAAAATAAACATTTCTCTTTGTTTATCCCACCTTTTCTTTTGAAGTCTGATTTAGCAATAGATTGTAATAGCCAGAGACCCAGCAGGAAACAGATGATAAACTCAAGGAATTTAGCTCAGGAGAGTTTCAAAGGAGGGTTATTTAAAGAGAGGTAGGCAGAGTTAATGGCATTGCTTACAAGGGTGTTGAAACAAATGTGAACCTTCAAGTGTGTGAGCTACAGCCACACCTAGGTCACAAGAAACAAGGCATAAGAGATGGTATTGTGGCTTAGCGGGTTAAGCTACCATCTGCAATGCCAGTATCCCATTGAAGGCTGGTCTGAGTCCTGGCTACTCCACTGTCTATCCCTGGTACAGCGTCAGATGGTGGCCCAAGACTTGGATGGAGTTGGGGTTCCTTGCACCCACTTGGGAGACCTGGACTTCTTGGTTTTAGCCTGCCAGATTGGAGTGAATTAGCAGATGGAAGATCTCTGAATCTGCGTCTGCAATTCTGCTTTTCAAGTAAATAAATGAGAGAGAGAGAGAGAGAGAGAGAGAAGAGGGAGAAAGAGAAAACAAGGTGGAGATGCACTGCCATGGAAACCAGGAAACCAGGTGACAGCTATAGAACAGGGGCCATCTGGCCAGGACCTGGGAAGGCAATGGAAGATGATGCAAGTGATTGGGTCCCTGCCACCTGCGTGGGAAGCTTGGGGCTGGATGGAAGATCCCTCTCTGTCTCTTTCCCTCTCTCTCTGTAATTCTGCCTTTGAAAATAAATAAAATAAATCTTAGAAAAAGATATTGAAAAAAAAAAGAAACTTTTGTGAAATGGCTCTTTGACATAGTTTTCTGTTGCCTCCCCTGCCCATGATCTGACCCTCATCCTTTGAGGTCACCGGGTGAGAGCAGGGTGCTGGGGGACATACTCAGTGTTGCTTTTCCTTTCATCCTGGTCCTGTGCCTTTCCAGTGCTCTCACTGTCTTCAGCAGCAACAGCTCCTCCTCAGAGCCGCACACCACCTCCCTGGGGGTGGCAGCACGTCCTCCAAAAGCCCCATGTGTACCTGAATCTCAGTGTGCATGGCTTGCAGTTAGTGGAGGCCTCCTGCTGTGTAGCCGTTACTTCCTGAATCAGTTCTGTGTGATGTACACATGATGATGAGTTGTGGTACCACTGCAAAAATCCCCATCCTCGCTGTCAACAACGGAAGGCATGTGGCCTTGCCCTATAGCAGTGTTGAGAACCAGGGTGTCTTCCTCTCCCTAAGGAGGATTCAGGCCAGTAATGCATTCTTGTCTTTTCTTGAAGAGGTACACATTCTAGAGCATTTATGATGGTACAAATTAAGGAAAGGTAAGTGACCCATACATGTTTTAGGGCCTAGATTATCACAGTTTAAATTATATTTTATTAAGTAGCTTTTCTACACATTTACCTGTGCCCAATTGTTATTATTTTCCTGAGGTCTTTGGAAAAATATATTCTTCTTCTAAATGCAGTCTATTTTTGCTGATAGCTCAGGCTGCTAATTACTTCCTCTTGTTGGACCCCTGGATTTCCCTTTGACCTGCTTTACTTACTAGGACATGGAGCTCTGCCATCTCTCCCCGATGAGCCAAAAGAGCATCCTTTATTTGTCCATTAAATCACAACCTCTAACAATTATCCAGTTATTTAGAATAAATTATCAAGATGTCACTGAGGAACTGCAGTGGAGAATCACGTGCAACAAAATCCCATTGTCTCTTTTTCAGGTGGGCAAACAAAGGCACTGAGCAGGGACATAACTTGCTGGGTTGACCATGCTGGGGAAGCCTGGCCTGCTCCTCTAACTTCCCGATGATTAAAGGTCCCTCTACTCTGAGTCTCTTTTCTCCCCAACCTCCCATTCCCCTCACTGCTACTCCACCTCTAACACTTACTAACTACAGGAAGAAGAAAAATGCTAGCCCAGCAGCAGCAACAGCAAAATCAGGTGATGGCTTAAAGTAGTTTTGACAAAGATAGGATGCTACCATGCACAGGTGAATATTGGAGCATCTGAACCCCATATAGTCCAGACCAAAATGAGGAAGACATAATTCCCAAGTTTTCCTAAAAACCTCGGGCTCATTTCCTGACACAGAGTAAAGAAGATGCTTGGAGATAAAGAGCATATTAACTCATAAGGCTGGGACTTGGCAAGGAACCTAGCCTCAGACTGACCTAATCTAAAGGAAAGACATGAGCTGAGAGGAATGTAACGACAAAATGTCAAGTTCATTTCTGTGTCTACAAAACAAAGCCACACAGTACAAAAGGAGGAAGCGTGTCACATCCTTCCAATGACTTAGAGCCTCCTCTGTGGGCTGTGCGCACTTGTCGGTAAAAAGAAAAAGCCTTCCTCAGAGTTGCTCTGTTGATTGTGTTACTTTTCTCAGGTGTGCACTGCTTTTTAGACATGCATTTCCTATTTTAGACAAATATTTCCAACAAGTTTGACCTCTTCATGCAGAAGAGATTAAAAAAACTAACTCTAATTAGTGTTGTGTTGGTGCTTGTCATTTATATGCTTGGCTTTGAAGATCAAAAAATAGTTTATACGTGCTTTCATGTTGTTTACTTTCTCCCACACACTCTGATGTTATCTGGCCATTTTAGAATTTAAAACATCAGCATCAAAAATACTGAGTCATGGGTGTAAACATGTACAAACACCAGAGTTTCGGGATGGGAGTAAGGAGGGTGGAAGGTGCAATGGTCAGGTGTGTGGCCTCAGAACTGAACACTGCCTTTGGCCTTAGGCAAGAAACTAACTTCCTGAGCCTCAGCTTCTTTATCTGCAAAATGAGAATTAAACATGGCATTATACGTAAAGTGATTAGCAGAGTGTCCACACTGAAATATGTGTGTGATCTGTGTATCAGTCCTTAGGAACTTAAACTCAGAAGCCAGGTATTTGGGGTCTGAATCCCAGCTTTATTCCCTATTAACAGAGCAAGTTACTGAACTTCTTAGTAACTCAGTTCAATATTTGTAAAATGAGAATAATTATAGCACAAACCTCAAAGGGGTTGTTGTGAAAATGTAGAATTAAAAGAAGTAAACTGCTTAGAAAAGTGCCTGGCACATCACACATGTTCAATAAGAACCAGCAAGTATTAATATTAAATTGCAGTACAGCAATCACATGGGGTCCTTGGGCATTTGAAACAAAGTTAGTTTTTTTTTTTTTTAAGATTTAGCTTATTTATTTGAAATGCAGGGTGATAGAAAGAGGGGGAGAGATAAAGAGAAAGAGATCTTTCACCCTCTGGTTTGCCCCCAAATGGCTATAATGGCCAGATTGGGCTAGGCTGAAACCAGGAGCCAGAATCTTCTTCTGGGTTTTCCATGTGGGTAGCAGGGACCTAAGTACTTGGGTCTTCTTTCACTGCTTTCCCAGGTGCTTTATCATGGAGTTGGATTTGAAGTGGAACAGCTGGGACTTGAATTGGAAGCTGTGGCTTAACCTGCTACACCATAATACCAGCCTTAGTTAGTCCTAATTGTAATGTGGTCCTAATTGTAATGTGCTTCAAATGCTTAAAAAAGTAAAATTTCTCAAATTTTTTTATTAATTATATGCGGAACTGCTAACATTTCAAACTCATTGAGTTAAATAAATTACTAAAGTTAATTTTACTTGCTTCTTTGTACTTTGAAAGGCAGAGTAGCATAGAGAGGGAAAAATAGATCTTCCATCTGCTGGTTCACTCCCTAAATGGCCACAATGGCAAGAGTAGCCCAGGTTGAAGCCAGGAGCCAGCAACTCCACCCTGGTCTTCCATGTGGGTGGCAGGGGCCCAAGTACAAGGGCACATTAGTAGGAAGCTGGATCAGAAGCCTTGCAGTGTGAACACAAGCTAGCACTCCCATATGGGATCATGGGGTGCTCACACTGCAAGTGGCAGCTTAACCTTTGGTACCACAACACTCACCCCTCTTTCTGCCTTTTTTTTTTTTTAAATTATTTATTTGAAAATCAGAATTACAGAGAGGGTGAGGCAGAGGCAGAGAGAGAGAGAAAGGGATCTTCCATCTGCTACTTCACTCCCCAAATAGCTGCAATGGCCAGAGTTGGGTCAATCTGAAGCCAGGAACCAGGAACTTCTTCTGGGTCTCCCATGTGGGTGAAGGGGCCCAAGCACATGGACCATATTCTGCTGCTTTCCTTGGCAATACCAGAGAGCTAGATTGGAAGTGGAACAGCCAGGAATCAAACTGGTGCCCAGATGGGATGCTGGCATCGCAGGCAGCAACTTTACCTGCTATACCAGAGTGCTAACCCCTCCTTCTACCTTTTTTTTTTTTTAAGATTTATTTGTTTGAAATACAGTCTGTTTGTCTTTCTGTCTGTCTTTCACTCACACACACAGGAGAGGGAGCATGAGGGAGAGCATGGGATTGATAGATCTTCCCTTTGCCGGCTCACTTCCCAAATGACTGCAACAGCCAGGGCTGTGCCAGACTGAAGTTCAGGAATCAGGAACTCTATTGTGATTTCCCACGTGGGTGACAGAGGCCCAGGTATTTGGGCCATCATCTGCTACTTCCCATTCCTATCAGCAGGAAGCTGGATTAGAAGTGGAGGAGCTAGGACTTGAACCAGATGCTTCAATACAAGGGTATTTTGGGTATACTTGGAGTTCCTTTTTTTTTTTTTATGATTTCTTTATTTGAAAGTCAGAGTTACAGAGAGGCAGAGACAGAGGCAGAGAGAGAATGATCTTCCATCTGCTGGTTTGCTCCCCAAATGGCCGCAATGGCTGGAGCTGGGGCCATTTGAAGCCAGAAGCCTCCTGGCTTCTTCCAGGTCTCCCACGTGGTTGCAGGGGCCCAAGCACATGGATCACCTTCTGCTGCTTTCCCAGGCCCTAGCAGAGAGCTAGATCTGAAGTGGAGTAGCTGGGACTCAAACCGGTTCCCATATGGGATGCCAGCACTGCAGGTGGCAGCTTTACCAGCTATGCCTCAGAGCCAGCCCCAACCTTTTTTTTTTTTTTTTTTCAAACTAGTTTATTTGAGAGACACAGAGAGGAGAGAGACAGATAGACCGACGCACAGAAAGGATGTCTTTCTTCTGGTTCTTTTTCCAAATGCTCACAATTGCCAGAGCAGGGCCAGGCAAAACCCAGGAGCTGGGAGCCAGAAGTCAACTCAGGTCTTTCATGTGGAGAGCAGGGACCCACTTACTTGAACTATCACTGCTTCCTTCCAGGGTCAGCATCAGCAGGAGTTTGGAATTGGGAGCAGAGCTAGAACTTAAACCTAGGCACTCTAATATTCTATGTGTTGTCTTAACTGGTCTCTTCATTGCTCGACCAAACACCTGCCTGTCGCTCCCCCTCTTCGTGGAGGAACGACACAGGACCCTGCGTTGTTCTTTCGTCTGCTTGGCCCTTCCCGGGTTTGCTGCTGGTTCTTCCCGGGTTGGCTACTGACCCTTCCACCTCCGTGGAAGGGCGGTTCCCCCTGCCACATTCCCCACTTCCGCGGGGGAGCGGCACACCGCGGCCGGCTCTCTCGGGGGCTGCACAGGTGTTCCTTCAGATAGATGTTCCCCTTAGATGTTCCTGGTGCATGTTGTCTCTCTCCTCCTTTATAGTCCTTTTCCACCAATCCCAACTCTGCTACCCACAAGCCGAGTACGCTGCTCTCCTCCAATCAGGAGCAGGTCCTACAGTTTATTGGTTGAACTGGAGGCAGCTGTGTAGAAGCTGTTTCTCCCTTCTCAGCGCCATATTGTGGGAGAGCAGATGCATAGAATAAGTCTTAATTCCAGTAACTTAGTCTAGTCCGGGTTGCTCCCCACACCTGCCTTGGAGTTCCTTATTTTTGTTCAGTAAGAGAATTCATTTCAACTTGAACCCCAAATGGGAAGTTACTCTTCTTGCTCAATTAGAAGACAGTTGAAGAAGGCAGAGAACACAGATTAAGAGACCCACAAGGGTGGACAAATATTTCAAATCTTTTCCCAACGCAATTAGCTGGGCAGGCTAGCAGTTGGCATTTTACCAACACCCCTGGAGCGTCTAAAGCTTCCCAGAAATCAACTTGAAAAAGCTGCATTTTAAAATGAACTTTGAGGAAGTGCACAAACACAGATTAAAGACTTTCTACGAATACTAGTAAGAGTTCTTATCTAGGAAAGCAACATCTAGCATGTATGAGGACTGAAGTGGGTCATATTCAGAAATAAGCAGAGCCAGAAGTTGTGGTGCAGTGGGTTAAACCTCCTCTTGGGATGCCCGCATTCCATACCAGAGTGCTGATTCATGTCCTGGAATCTCCAGTTCCTATCCAGTTTCTTGTTAATGCATCCCCAGAGGCAGGATTTGATGGGTTAAGTGCCATCCACGTGGTAGACCCAAATGGATTTCCTAGCTCTGGTTTCAACCTGGCTCAGCTGTCATTTGCAGGCATTTGGGGAGTGAACCAGCAAAGGGAAGATATGTCTGTCTGTCTTGATGCTGGTTTGCCTTTCAAGTAAGATGAGAGTGTTTAAATAGGGGTGGGGTTGTGGCACAGCAGACATGCCATATCAGAGCACTGGTTTGAGCCCCAGCTGCTATGCTTTCAATCCAGCTCCCTGCTTTTTTTAAATTTTTTATTTAGTAAATATAAATTTTCAAAGTACAGTTAATGGATTACAATGACTCCCCCCCCCATAATTTCCCTCCCACTCACATCCCTCTCATCTCCCACTCCCTCTCCCATTCCATTCACATCAAGATTCATTTTCAATTATCTTTATATACAGAAGATTGATTTAGTATATATTAAGTAAAGATTTCATCAGTTTGCACCCAGACAGAAACACAAAGTGTAAAATACTGTTTCAGTACTAGTTATAGCATTACTTCACATTGGACAACATATTAAGGACAGATCCCACATGAGAAGTAAGTACACAGTGACTCCTGTTGTTGACTTAACAATTTGACACTCTTGTGTATGGCGTCAGTAATCTCCCTAGGCTCTAGTCATGGGTTGCCAAGGCTATGGAAGCCTTTTGAGTTTGCCGACTTCGATCTTATTCCAACAGGGTCATAGTCAAAGTGGAAGTTCTCTCCTCCCTTCAGAGAAAGGTACCTCCTTCTTTGATGGCCCCATTCTTTCCACTGGGATCTCATTTGGGCCATCCATGTGGGAGAACAGGATTGAGTTCCTGGATCATGGCTTCAGCCTGGTCCAGCCCTAGCTGTTGTAAACATTTGGGGAATGAATCAATGGATGGAAGCTATCTCTTTCTCTGTCACTCTGCTTCACAAATAAATAATCAATAAATCTTTAAAAAAGAATAATACATGGATTTTTAAAGAGAGAAAGGAGCTGATATTCAAAGAATGGATGCCAGAATAGCTATCCCATCTTTCTCTTTTGTTAAGTGCTCTCTCCAGTTCTTTAATGATGACACAATTAAATTTATTTTTAAAGATTGGCCGGCACCATGGCTAACTAGGCTAATCCTCCGCCTTGCGGTGCCGGCACACCGGGTTCTAGTCCCGGTTGGGGCGCCGGATTCTGTCCCGGTTGCCCCTCTTCCAGGCCAGCTCTCTGCTGTGGCCAGGGAGTGCAGTGGAGGATGGCCCAAGTCCTTGGGCCCTGCACCCCATGGGAGACCAGGAGAAGCACCTGGCTCCTTCCTTCGGATCAGCAAAAAAAAAAAAATTATTTTTAAAGATTTATTTATTTGTTATTTGAAAGGCAGAGTTAGAGAAAGGCAGAGGCAGAGAGAGAGAGAGAGAGAGAGAGAGAGAGGTCTTCTATCTGCTGGTTCACTCCCCAAATGGCTGGAATGGCCAGAGCCAGGCTGTTCTGAAGCCAGGAGCCAGAAGCTTCTTCCGGGTTTCCCATGTGGGTGCAGGGTCCCAAGGACTTGGACCATCTGCTTTCCCAGGCCATGGCAGAGAGCTGGATCGGAAGTGGAGCAGCCAGGACTCGAAACGGTGCCCATATGGGATGCTGGCACTGGATGGGATGCTGGATGAAGGCAGCGGCTTTACCTGCTATGCCACAGTGCTGGCCCCACACAATTAAACTTAATAATAACAAATTTATTTATTGAGTGCTTTCTCTATGCTAAGTACTCTTTTAATACCTCTGGAAGCTACCTCATTATTGACCTGATAGCACAAATGAGGGAAGCAAAGTCTAGCGATTTCTAGTGACTTACTTACCCTAAGTCACATAACTAATTAGTGACCATACTGGAATCCAAACCCAGGAAGCTTGGCCCCAGAGCACTGCTTCTCTTTACTGAAGAGAAACTCATTGTGTAGTAAACATTTAAGAGACTCAGAGTTCCCATTTCAGAGTATGGATTTTTGTAGTTTCTATAAAGTCCTTTTATAATTTGTATTAAGTCTCAAGCTAAAAAAAAAAAAAACTTCATGTATTATGTTATGCATGGGGACCCTGCATCAAGTTCTGGTGTTCAAAGGGGACAATCAGCCAAGTTGTACCTTTAAAGGACAATATTTCAATGAGGCCACTACTGTAATCATATTACATGCAACTCCGAGTCAAATAAGGTATGTTTAAATTCTCCTGTTAGGACAAGAGATATAAGAGTCCACAGATGCGAGGTGGGGGTGGTGGCTTATGGTACAGTCAAGTCACTACTTGCAACATCAGCACCCTATAGTGGGGTGCTGGTTTGAGTCCTGGCTACTCCATTTCTGATCTAACTTTCCTCTAATGTGCTGGGGAAGGCATGGGAAGATTGCCCAAGTACTTGGGCCCCTGCCATCCACATGGGAGACCCAGATGAAGCTCCATGCTCCTGGCTTCAGCCTGGCCCAGCCCTGACCAATTTGGCCATTTGGGAAGTGAACCAGTGGATGGAAGATCCGCCTCCCCCTTGTCTCTTCCTCTCTGTGTAACTCTGCCTTCAAATAAAATAAATCTTTAAAAAAAAAAGTTATCTACTGACACAGAACAAGATTGCAAACAGAAGGGACACGTTGAACAAAGTGATGGAGGTGAGAAACCCTGTGTGTGTTGGGGGTGGTTTTATTCAAACTGAGAAGCGATATAATCCGAGATCAGATGTGTTTTGGATAAACCACACCGACAGTTGTGACGTAATGGAAAGGACATTCAGCTTTTTTCCCCCCCTTTCAGAATAACTTGTGCGTAGGTCTCAGATCTGCCATTTTAAAGGGAAAAGTGTTACATAAATGTCAAGTACAGTATTATTATTCGATCGATCCTACAGGCGCAGCTTGCCAGCAGGGGGTAAATGTCGAGCGGACCAGTAAAAGACTAACGGAAAACTTGATCCCGCGCTTCATTTAAAAAGGCAGTTTGTTCGCGGGTAGGACCCGCTTCTTGGCTGGTGGCGAAAAGCCTGTTGAATTCTTTAAAAAGTCTTCACAAACTGGGAATGTGGCAGAGAAAGCAAGCTCCATGGGATTCTGCAGGGTTTCTGTTTTTCAAGATTTTAGACTAGGTCTTAGGTGCTCTCGCAATCTATTAAAGTTACCATTCTGAGTACAGTTGCGGGATCAAACAAAATAGAGAAGAAAGGATTAACATAATTACAGCCTCGTCAACACGCTCGTGTTTTCCTAAAGTATTAAGTGACCCTCGAACCGGAACCAAGAAGCAGAGTCTCCTAGAGCACGGAAGTCTCCTAGAGCACCGCCACGCCGGCAGTGAGGCTTAATTTGTTTCCTCCCCGTTCCTCTTGCTCCTTCTAACTCTTTCCCCCTTCGCCAATTCCAGAGCGGAACCCTTTTTTAATTGTTCCCAGTTGAAACGGAGGACCAAATTCCTCAGCACAATCCGGTGTGGCCAAAATGGCGGCGGCCATAAGGTGCCTCGGCAGAGGTAAGGCAGTAAATGGTCTTGTGGGGAAATACAGCTGTGGCTCGGTGTCTCTCGTTACAACACAGCGCAAGTCGGATTTTCCTAGGCACGAGCGTGTCCCGGGTCGTCGAAATGCACCGTGCTTTTTCTGGGCTGTAGGGCTCCTGGGTCATTACTCCTTGGAAGCGACCTTACCTGGGGTTTCACTCCTTTCTGGAGCCTTGCAGTCTGAGAGAGGGGTGACAGGAGGTTATACCTTGACAGCCTTCTAGCCTCTGTGAGGAAGGCAAGGACGGGTTCTGTCTCCGAAAACGGAGTGGGTGGGCTCCGGGGAACGGCGTGTGCAGACTGATGCGCCAAGTGCGGTTCTGGTAACGGAAAGGAGGCAGGTGGACTTGCGTGGCTTATGTCTCTACTCCGTTCGGTTTTCAGAGTTGTTTATTGGTGCTTTTGAATACAGCCTTGTAGGCGATGGCAGTCCTGAAACTTCCAGATGTCTAGTCTGGAGCAGTTTATCATTTGAAGGCTAATTCCGTCGAACTTATTGATGGCTCTCTTTTTAGCAGTTAGTGAAGTCCAGTGTGTTAGGACGACAGACCTTTTTTTAAAGGGCTTTTGTGTTTTATGTTTTGAGTTAACATAGTTCTTCAGGTGGCATCAGCAGCACCTCCTTTTGCAGAGGAAGAAATGGACTCAATTAGATCTGTGGCCAAATTCATGTAACTAGCAAGTGGAAGAGGAAGGGCTGTGTTTTGAAGGACTCCTAGGCCAGGGATTTCTCCAACACTGGATCACAATCTTCCCTTTGACTTTCTCACAGAAAAGCTCAGTGTCAAGACAAGCATCTTTTACGTGGGAAAGTTGCTGCTCTAAAGTTAGGGATTGGGGCCGGTGCTGTGGCGCAGTGTATTAAAGCCCTGGCCTGAAGCGCCAGTTCTAGTCCCGACTGCTCCTCTTCCGATCCAGCTCTCTGCTATGATCAGGGAAAGCAGTAGAAGATGGCCCAAGTCCTTAGGCCCCTGCACCCTAATGGGAGACCCGGAAGAAGCTCCTGGCTTCTGGCTCCTGGCTTTGGATTGGTGCAGCTCCGGCTATTGCAGCCATCTGGGGAGTGAATCAGTGGATGGAAGACCTCTCTCTCTAGCTCTTTCTTTCTAATAAATAAAATAAATAAAAAAAAAAGTTAGGGATGACAAGATAGTACTACAAACCCTGGGAACTACTGAGTGAACAAATCAAAATGTGTGTGTGTGTGTGTGTATGATTTATTTATTCAAAAGGCGGAGTTACGGAGAGGCAGAGACAGGGAGAGAGAGAGGTTTTTTTTTTTTTTTTTTTTTTAAAGATTTATTTATTTGAAAGTCAGGAGTTACACAGAGAGAGAAGGAGAGGCAGAGAGGGAGAGACCTTCCGTCCGCTGGTTCACTCCCCAAGTGGCTGCAACTGCTGGAACTGTGCCAATTCAAAGCCAGGAGCCAGGAGCTTCGCCAGGTCTCTCACGAAGGTACAGGAGCCCAAGGACTGGGGCCATCTTCCACTGCTTTCCCAGGCCATAGCATAGCTGGACTGGAAGTAGAGCAGCTGGGACTCAAATTGGCGCCCATATAGGATGTTGGCACTGCAGGCAGCAGCTTTACCCTCTGTGCCACAGCTCTGGCCCCTGAATATATATTTTGAAAGATTCATTTATTGAAAGGCAGAACAACACAGAGAGAGGGAGTGAGAGAGAAAGTGAGAGAGATCTTCCATCCATTGATTCACTCCTCAAATGGCCATAAAGTCCAGGGTTGGGCCAGGGTTGGGCTCCAGGCTGAAGCCGGGAGCCTGGAACTCCATTTGGGTTTCTTGAGCCATCTGCTGCTGCTTTCCCAGGAAAGCTGGATCAGAAGCAGAGTAGCTGGGACTTGAATTGGTGCCCTGATGTGGGATGCCTGCATCACAAGCAGCTGCTTAACCTGCTGAACCACAACATCAGCCCCTTAAAGTGTATATTGGTACTGAAAAAAGATTAACGGCATTATCTCCTTGTATAACAGAAATCCCATATTGGACAAAACCTAAGAAACCAAGAAGACTTCTTAAGATTATCATTCCTGGGACCAGCATTGTGGCATAGAGGGCAAAGCTGCCGCCTGCAACCCTGGCATTCCGTATGGGCACTGGTTGAAGTCCTGACTGCTCCATTTCTGATCCAGCTCTCTGCTAATGTGCTTGGGAAAGCAGTGGAACATGGCTCAAGTGCTTGGGCCCCTGTACTCATGTGGGAGACCTGGAAGAAGCTCCTGGCTTCTGGCTTCAGTCTGGCTCACCCCTGGCCATTACAGCCATTTGGGGAGTGAACCATCTGATGAAAGATCTCTCTCTCTCCCTTGCTCTCTCTCTGTAACAGTGCCTGTCAAATAAATCTTTAAAAACAAGATTGCCATTCCTTTCCCACGTTTTCTTCACCTCATGTTCTTCCTGTATTACCCTTCGTTACTTCTCACATTCCTCCTGTCCCCAGTCTCTTTCCTTGGAGTATTCCAGGAGCCAGGATTCCATCCTTCCTTCTCATCTCTTGTGTGTTTAAATTCAGTCCTTTGGTGGGCTTGTCTCAAGTTTCATGGATTTTGACTCTTGGCTATCTCATGATGGCTATCAAATTTATATCTACAGTTGGGACCTCTTTCTAGAAATCTGAGTACTTTAGATTTTGACTTGGACATTGTATTAGCACTTCACATATGTTTAAATAAAAAAATCATCATCATAGGATGCAACCTTCTCCATCTTATTTGATGGCGCCTCTATCCTTTCAGTTGCCCAGGCCAAAACCTCAGAATATCATTCACTCTTCTCTTTTTCTCACATTTCACATTAAATAGTTGGGAAATTCTGCTAGCTTTACCTTTAAGATAAACACAGAATCTAATCTCTTTCTACTCCCCTGAAACCACCTTATTCCAAACCCCTACCATCTTTTATCTGGATTTCTCTATAGTTTACTCTCAAGTAGTGAAGTTGGTCCCTTAAGAACTTAAGTCAAATCTTGCTACTCCTGTGCTCAGAACTCTGCAAAGCCTCCCGTTTTTCTTAGAATGGCTTATGAATGTGCAGTCACTTTGTTAGTCACTTTTGAGTGCTTCAGATGTAGCTCCTAGAAAGTGAGTATGCTAAATACACACTGGGGGGCCGTTGCAGGGTTAACACCCTGGCCTGAAGCACCAGCATCCTATATGGGCACCAGTTTGAGACCTGGCTGCTCCACTTCCGATCCAGCTCTCTGCTGTGGCCTGGGAAAGCAGTAGAAGATGGCCTGAATCCTTGGGCCCCTGCACCGATGTGTGAGACCCAGAGGAAGCTCCTGGCTCCTGGCTTTGGATCGGCGCATCTCTGGCCTTTGCAGCCAATTGGGGAGTGAACCATCTGATGGAAGACTTCTCTTTCTCTGCCTCTGCTCTCTCTGTGTAACTCTGACTTTCAAGTAAATAAATGAATCCTTTAAAAAAATAAATAAATACACATCGGATTTTGAAGGCTTAGTAAAAAAAGAAACTCTCAGTATATTTTTCATTTGTTTATTTGAAAGTTAGAGTGACAGAGATAGAGATCTTCCATCTGCTGTTTCACTTTCTATATATATATTTTAAAGATTTACTTATTTATTTAAAAGGTAGAGTTACAGAGAGGCAGAGCCAGAGAGAGGAGAGAGAAATCTTCTATCTACTGGTTTATTCCCAAAATGGCCGCAGTGGCCGGAGCTGTGCCAATCCAAAGCCAGGAGCCAGGAGCTTCTTCTGGGTCTTCCGTATGGGTGCAGGAGCTCAAAGATTTGGGCCATCCTCTACTGCTTTCGCAGGCCATAGCAGAGAGCTGGATCAGAAGTGGAGCAACCGGGACTCAAACCAGTGCCCCTATGGGATGCTGGCACTGCAGGTGGTGGCTTTACCTGCTACACCACGGTACTGGCCCCTGGTTCACTTTCCATATGAACAACAACTGGGGCTGGGTCAGGCCAAAGCCCGGAGCCTGGAGCTCCATCCTGGTCTCCCATATGGGTGCCAGGGACCCAAGCAATTGGGGTGTTGTTTGCTGCTCTCTTAGGTGTATAAGTTGGACTGGAAGCAGAGTAGCTGGGACTTCAACTGGCACTCTGATGTGGGTTGCTGGTATTAAAAGTGGTGGTTTAACCTACTGCACCACAAAGCTAGCCCCTATCTCAATAGTTTTACTTTGATACTGAAATGATAGTATTTTGGGGTGTTAGTTGTAATAAAACCCATTACTTTTTATTATTAATTGTACTTTTTTCCTTGTATTGTTGTTCTTATAAACTTTAAAATTATATTTGTGCTGGGGGTACGTGTTGTGATACAGCTGGTTAAACTGCTGCTTGCGATGACCACATCCTATATCAAAGTGATGGCTACTCTCTTACAATCTAACTTCCTGCTAATGTTCTTGGGAAGGCAGCAGGTGATGGCTCAAGTGCTTGAGTTCCTGCCACCCGTATGGGAAACGTGTATGGAGTTCTTGGCCCCTAAATTCAGCCTGGCCCAACCCCAGCTGTTGTGAGCACTTGGGAAGTGAACCAGCTGATGTAAGGTCTCTCTGTCTTTCCCTGTCTGTCACTGTGCCTTTCAGATAAATAAATAATAGATAAATAATTATTTAATTGTGATTCACATTATACTTCTATTGAGTAACGCTGGCCTGCAACATCATCAGGTGCCTGCCTTTTATCCACTTCACCCAAGTAACCTCTCTGACCTCTTCTCTAACTATTCTTTTCTTTCTATACTCTGTACTAGCCACATTGGCCTTTCTATTTGCTCCTGCTGTGAAATCTTTGGCCTGGACCACTTTTGCTATCCGTTTGTACAGCTAGCTTTTTCATTGTTTTCAATCCTTTGCTCAAATGTCACTTTTTAAAAATTAAATCTTTATTCTTTTATTTGAAAGAGTTAGAGAGAGAGTGAGAGAGAGAAAGAGAGAGCTCTTCCTTCTGCTGGTTCATCCCCAAATAGCTGCAGTGACCAGCCCTGGGCCAGACTGAAGCCAGGAGCCAGGTTTCCCATGCGGATGCAGGGACTCAAGGACTTGTACCATCCTTTGCTGCTTTCTTAGGCACATTAACAGGGAGGTGGATCAGAAGTAGAGCAGCTGGGACTTGAACCAGTGCCCATATGAGATGCCAGCGTCGCAGGCAATGGTTTAATTCACTGTGCCAAAACACCAGCCCCTCACTGTTTTTTTAATGAGGTCTTCACTCTCTTAGTTAAAATTGAAATCACTTTAATCACTTCACTCCTAACTCAATCCTTTTACCCTGTAGTATCCCCCCACCCCATATTAGGTTTGTTCATATTGTCTCTCCCCATTAAAATGTAAGCTCTACGAAGATCGGGATTTTTGTGTATTCACTGATGTGTCCTGAATGCTTAACATAGTGCTAGTACATATTTCACTGATTCATTCAGTGTTGAATGGATAAAGAAATGGCTTATCAGAAAATGCCCTTTTCTGTTTGTTGTATATGTTGTATAGTAGGAGATATATATGTATACATGTGTGTGTGTATGCATAAAAATAATTTTATTTGAAAGACTGAGAGGCAGAGAGAGATCATCCACCTGCTGCTTCATACCCCAAATTCCCTGCAATAGTTAGGGTTAGGCTGTGCCAAAGCCAGGAGCGTGGAACTCAGTCTGGGTCTCCCACAAGGGTGGCAGGAACCCAAGTACTTGAGCCATTATCTGCAGCCTCCCAGGTTGCATGTTAGTAGGAAACTGGACTGGATGTGTGTAGCCAGGATTAGAACCAGGAACTTCAGTATGAGATGTGGATATCCCAAGTGGTGACTTAACAACTGTGATACATGTCTCCTATGAGATAATATTTAAAGTAATTTGAGGGGCCGGTGCCATAGCTCACTTGGTTATACCTCCGCCTGCGGCGCCGGCATCCCATATGGGTGCTGGGTTCTAGTCCTGGTTGCTCCTCTTCCAGTCTAGCTCTCTGCTGTGGCCCAGGAAGGCAATGGAGGATGGCCCAAATGCTTGGGTGCTTGTACCCGCGTGGGAGACCAGGAAAAAGCACCTGTCTCCTGGCTTTGGATCAGTGTAGCTCTGGCCATAGTGGCCATTTGGGGAGTGAACCAACAGGAGGAAGACCTTTCTCTCTCTCTCTCTCTCTCTCTCTCACTCTCACTCTCACTCTCACTCTCACTATCTGTCAAATAAAAAAAAATAAAGTAATTTGAATCCAGTTTTTGCCCTTATCTGTTCAAATTCTGTTCACTCATTCAGCAGATAGTTATTGAATCTCCACTTAGCAAACACTGTGAGGTGTTAGGGAGACAATGATTAACAAGCTATATTGATTAACTCAAACCAGTGACCATGTGGAATGCTGGCACTGCAGGCGGTGGCTTCACCCACTATGCTGTAGCACCAGCCCCGATAATTACTTCTTTAATTACAACTGTCCTAAGTGCTATGAGGGAAAAGTCCAAGATACTGTAAGAGTGTATATGAAAGGCATAATCTATTCTGAATCTTTGGGGATAACTGTTCTGAAGAAGTAACATTTAAATAGAGTCCCTGAAAGATAACTGGATTGCTCTGAATTAGCTGTGTGATAGGAAAGTGGTAGAGGAGAATGTCACCGATAAAAGTAATAGTCTATATGAAAATCTTGTGGTGGTGAAGAATGGGATATATTCATTCAGGTAACCAAGAGGAGGTGGGTACATTTGAAGCGTGGTGAGTGGGAAGGAGAGTGCTGTTAGAGGATGCTCAGTAGATGGGTTAAAAGTAGCTCATTGAGTACTAGGGTAATAATTTACATGTTCAAAGATCCAGTTTAAGCCATCCAGGTGTTCCCCCAACCCAAGATTTATGTATTTGAAAGCAGAGTCACAGAGAGGCAGCAGAGGCAGAGAGAGAGAGAGGGGTCTTCCATCCATTGGTTCACTCTTCAAATGGCTGCAATGGCTGGAGCTGGGCTGGTCTGAAGTCAGGAATCAGGAGCTTCTTCTGGGTCTACCACATGGGTGCAGGGGCCCAAGGACTTGGGCCAGGACTTGAACCCAGGCACCATGATATGGTATGTAGGCATTCTAGGTGATGTCCTAACAGCTAGATCAAATGCCCGGCCTCATTATTATACTTTTTAAAACTATGGTTAAGAATCACAAACTAGGCCGGTGCTGCGGCTCACTATGCCAATCCTCTGCCTTGCAGCGCCGGCACACCGGGTTCTAGTCCCGGTCAGGGTGCCGGATTCTGTCCCGGTTGTCCCTCTTCCAGGCCACCTCTCTGCTGTGGCCAGGGAGTGCAGTGGAGGATGGCCCAAGTGCTTGGGCCCTGCACCCCATGGGAGACCAGGAGAAGCACCTGGCTCCTGCCATCGGATCAGCGCGGTGCGCCGGCCACAACGCGCCGGCTGCGGCGGCCATTGGAGGGTGAACCAACGGCAAAAGGAAGACCTTTCTCTCTGTCTCTCTCTCTCACTGTCCACTCTGCCTGTCAAAAAAAATAAAAATAAAATAAATAAAAAAAAAGAATCACAAACTAGGGGCTGGCACCTCAGATATTTTGGCCACTTGGGGATGGAAGATTTCTTATTCTCTCTTCTTTGTCTTTTCTTCTCTGTTACTGTGCCTTTCAAATAAATAAACTAAATCTTAATAAAAACCTATAAAATATAGAATGTTTTTATTTTGAAAATACTGGTTTTTATATAATGATGATTTAATGTTAACATTTTGTATGTTTTTTTCTTTCAAGCCTTGATACATCATCAAAGGCCTAGTCCTTCCAAGATGGTTTATCAGACATCCCTTTATCCCTGTTCCATAAACATTCAATTGCCTAATAGACATTTTGCTGCTGCTGCTACGAAGTAAGTATTTTATTTTTTCTTTTGTTACTTCATTTTCTACCAATTAAAATTAAAAATATTTACTTACTAATTTGAGAGAGACGGACACACAGAACTTCTGTGTACTGGATTACTTCCTAAATGCCCACAATGGCTGTGGCTGGCCTGGGACTGAAGCTGGGACCTGGGAACTCAATCCAGGTCATCTGTGAGTGTGGCAGGAACCCAATTTATTGGGCCATCACTGCTGGCTCCCAGGGTCTGCATCAATAGGAAGCTGGAGTGGGGAGCCAGAGCTAGGAATTGAACTCAGGAACTCTGGTATGGGATGCAGGCATCTTAGCTGCTAAGCTAACTACCTACTCCTTCATTTGTGGTGCAGCAGGTTAAGCCATAGCCTGCAGCGCCAGCATCCTATATGGGCACAGGTTCAAGTCCTGGCTGTGCCACTTCTGACATATCTTCCTGCTGATGTGCCTGGGAAAGAAATGGAGAATGACCCAAGTACTTGGGCCTTTTTACCCATATGGGAGACCTGGAGGAAGCTCCTGGCTTTGGCCTGGGCCAGCCCCAGCCGTTTTGGCTGTTTGGAGAGTGAACCAGTGGATGGAAGATCTCTCTCTTTCTCTCTCTGTAACTCTGACTTTCAAATAAATAAATCTAATTAAAACAAGATTATTTGAAAGGCAGAACTATTGAGAAAGAGGGAGAGGGAAAAGGAAAAAGGAGGAAGAAGAGAGAGAAGAGAAAGATAGATTAATCTTTCATCCACTAGTTCACTCCCCAAATGGCTGCAATAGCCAGGTTTGGCCAAGCTGAAGACAGGAAACCAGGAGCTCCATCCAAGTCTCCCAGGCGGGTGCAGGGGCGCAAGCACTTGGCTCGTCCTCTGCTGCCCTCCCAGGTGCATCAGCCGAGAGCTGGATTGGAATCAGAGTAGCCCAAACTTAAACTGACACTCCAGTATGGATGCCAGCAAAAATTTTAAGCAGTGGCATAACCCACTGCACCACAATGCCAGCCCCTCAGCTTCTGATTTTGAAGAGCAGTGACTGGTTTCCTATCTAATTAGACCCTAACCCCTTTCTTCATTGATACTGCCACCACCTTGTTAAACTGACAGTATGATAGCCTACTATAGCATTTTTGTTTTGATACCCACTGGAGCAAAGGACTGAGAGAAGTCTGAGCTCTCAACCTCCTATCTTGTATCATCTGCTTGCTGGGCCTTGTACTAATTGTGTTTTCCCCAGGTAGTACTGATTTTAATGAAGTGTAGAAACAGGTGGTAGTTTATGTCATCCATTTTATGAATGTCTTCCTCTATGATGTCATCGTTTTTGAGGCTGAAGTGACTTAGTTACAATAAGGTACTTAGAAGCTGTTGCATGATGGTTAAAAGCTTATGGAATGTTTACTAGATGCTAACACTCTACTAAGCATACTACATATATATTAGTTCATTTATCTCCAACAACTCTGTGGATCACAGATTCTATTTTAAGTATTTTACAGGTAGAGGACTAGAAGCCCAGAGATTAAGTAGTATTTCCAAGGTTACATAACTACAATGTGTTGGAGGCTAGATTTCAGCTGAAATTGTCTGACTGTAGAACTGTCACTCTTCATGGTTAGGAGGGAGTAGTAGAATATATGGCTTTGCTGGGTAAGGTCTGAAAAGCTTATAGAGTTATCTACAAAATCTCATTATGACATTTACTAGAATGCAATCCTTAGTTTATAGGGTGCCCAGAATGAAAACTAAAGTGCGGGAAGCTTTTGGCAAGTTTGTAAATTCTCAATTGTGTGATACATTCTTGTTTCTGTAAATTTAATTGAATATCTGGCAACTTTGCCCCAGTTGTCTCTTTTGTTATTATACTTTGTTGAGCATCTGCCATATTTCAGGCACTGGGCAGGATGTTGGTGATATGAAGATGAACCAGACACATATTCTGTTCCTCTGCCCTTGAGGATTTCATAGTGAACTTGCAGCAACATAAATAATTGCTTGCTATATTAAAGTTATGAAAATGAGTTTGTTAAATCTGTTCATAGATGAAAGATACTCGTGGTAAGCAGTTTAAAAAGTAAAAGGGATATGTAGTGAAAAGTAGCTCTTCTTTCCACCCTGTTGTTTAGCCACTCAATTTTGATGATCTGTACATACATAAGTATATAAATATATTACTTGGTTTTTGCATAAGTATTAGTATATGTTATCTTCTGTATCTTGCTTTTAAATTAATAGTATCTTGGAAATTGTTTCATATGGAGCTGACTCATCATTTTAACTGTCAAGTACTTTATGGGGTGAATGTACCATGATTTCTGTATCTATTCCACTGATACACATTTCTCTTTTGGTTATAAAAATGATCCTGCAGTTAATGTACATAGATATTCTCAAATACAGTAAATATATTTGTAATATAAACTATGAGAAATTGAATTGGTGGTTCAAAAGACATACGCATTTATAATATTGGTGGGTAATACCAAATTGCCTTCATAGATCTCTTGCTGGATTATATCCATACCAGTGAATATTAGAAGGCCTATTTTCCCATATATAATACAGTCAATTTTTTTATTTCTGCTTACATGATAGGTAATAAATGGTATTATGAGTTTTTATAAATTTTATTTATTCGAGAGGCAGAGAGAGAGGGAGAGACAGAGTTGGCTCCCGTGTTCTGATTCACTCCCAAATGCCCACAATGGCCATGGTTGGGTGAGAGTTGAAGCCAGGAGCCAGGAACTCAATCAAATCACCATCTCATGGTCTGCATTTGCAGGGAACTGGTGTCAGGAGCTGAAGCTGAGCATTGAATACTGTGATACAGGATGCAGGAGTCTTCACTGCTGGCTACAAACCCACTCCTCATTATACTTTTTTTGGATTTTTTTTAAGATATTAATTTAGAATTTCTCTAACACTTTTTTTTTTAAAGATTTTATTTATTTGAGAACTAGAGTTATAGACAGACAGAGGGAGAGACAGAGAGAAGGGTCTTCCATTCATTTGTTCACACCCCAAATAGCCACGATGGCTGGAACTGGGCCAATCTGAAGCCAGGAGCCAGGAGCTTCTTACAGATCTTGCACATGTGTGCAGGGGCCTAAGCACTTGGGCCATCTTCTGCTGCTTTCCCAGGCCATAGCAAAGAGTGGGATTGGAAGAGGAGTAGCTGGGACATGAACTGCTCCCATATGGGATGCTGGTGCCACAGGTGGAGGCTTAGCCCACTATACCACAGTGCCAGCCCCCCCCCCCCCCCCAATACAATTTTAAAAGTATTTTTTCAGTAACCTAAAAAAGTATAAGAAACACAGGTACTTATAGAGACAACTACAGAGGTGGGCGTTTGGCATAATAGTTAAGATGTTGCTTGGGACTCCCACATCCCACATTGGACTTACTTGGGTTCAAGTCCTGGCTCCAGTTCCATTCCAACTTCCTGTTATGCACTCTGGAAGACAGCAAGTGATGCCTCCTTTATCTGGGTCTCTGCCACCGATGTAGGGGGCCCAGATGGAGTTCTGAGTTTCTAGATTTAGCCTGGTTTTTGCCCTGGCTGTTGTGGGCATTTGGGGAGTGAACCAGCAGATGGAAGATCTCTTTGTATCCATCTCTGTTTCTGTCTCTGCATTTCAAGTAAATTAATATTTAAAAGCTTTAAAAATTTTAAAAACTACAAAAATTTATACAGAGATAGTTTTTTTCGTGTCTGACAAGGAGAATTATTCAGTAGGTTGATGGGAATCAAAGTATTCATTATTTGTTTTTTTATTCAGTGTAGTGACTTATACTGAAAAAATACCTTTTTGTTTCAGGCCTAATACATTTTTTAATCAGAATCTAAGATGAAATAGATGGGCAAAGCTCATTTCTCTGTCTATCCCCTCTCCCTCTCTCACTCTGGATCTCCCATCTCTGTGTGTGTGCAGCCGTATACCCTTTGTTAGCCAGGAGCAGATCTTGATCTTAAAAACGTCTCTGGCTCGTCTGAGTCTGGTTTGGGTTCCCTCTTGATAGTGGGTTCTTTTTCTTGCTTCTTGGTATATCCCAGAATTCTTTAGTGAGTGCCGGACATCTTGTGTCGAACAAGAGAAACTAAAGTGAATAGAGTTTATGCCGGCAAGTAGGCATGTGTTTTCATCTGTCCTGGGTGTGGAATCAGTCTGGTCAGGGGCTGAGCCAGGTTTTGTTCTGTTGTTGCTATGGTTGTTACCAACTTCAAATGTCTGTGGAGCTACTTTGTGTGTAAGGCTGGGCGAGGTCGCTGGAGTGTTCTGAGCGTTCCTGCCCGTGCTCCACTCCACCGGCTTCCTACAGTGGCCTCTCTCCCTCATGGACTACTGTTGCTTATTACTCGGCTTGCTAAGCTGCTGATGGTGGTAGGAGCGAGGCTCTGCTGTCTTCATCCGTGCTTAGTCTGGTGTAGGCCCAGTGCAGCTGGACCTGGGCATGGGGTTTTCTCAGCATTTCTGCCCATCTCCCATTAGTATACATCTGTTGCAGGGCCAATATGTGTTTCCTGGCCCTGTCCCAGCCATATTGGTATAGGAATACTGGACTCAAACTGTTTCCTGCCCTGCCCTTAGGGGTAGACATTGTTGTGAATTTTTTTTCTTCTTTTATTATTATTATTTTTTATGTCTCTATATTTTTTTTGAAGGCAGAGCGATAGAGAGCCAGAAACCAGGAACTCCATCCATTCTTGTGGGTGGCAGGAGGGCCTAAGAAAATGGGCCATCCTTCCCTGCTTTCCTAGGCACATTAGCAGGGAGCTGGATTGGAAACAAAACAGCCAGAACTGGAACCAACACTAGCTATAGGATGTTGGTGTTGGAAGAGGTGGCTTAACTGCTGAGCCACACCATCACAGTGCTGCCCTTTTTTCTTCTTTCTTTCCTCTAGACACAATGCTGTTTGCCTGGGCCTGTTCCTCCAGGTTTGTATTTTCTAGGAAGGTGTTCTAATCTCCTGCCCTGCTCCAGTCTTTCCTGGGAGCACCTGGTGGAAGTGTGGAAAAGAGCCTGTGAATTGAGTGTTACCCTGCCTGTCTGGATCTCCCAGCGGGGTTTGTGCTGTCACACTGGCCCCAGAGTGTTAGCTACTTGCTTGCCTTTGTCTCATGTGCCACTGGAGAGATGAGGTGGGTCTTGGGGGTGGTAGATTGTGGCAGGAGTGACTTTTCCTGGATTTCAGATTTGTTTCCTGTGATGGGTTTAAGAAAAGCTCTTTCTCAGTGTTAGTGCTCTTCCCAGCTTTTAAATTGTAAGCTGAAGCAGAATTTCTGCATTTAGTTTAAAAGGTAATGAATAAACCAGCATCAGAGATGTGAGTGAATATTTATGTGATTAGACTGAGAAATAACCATTCTAGACATTTCCATTCCATTAATAAGCTCTAGGCATTATTCTCCTTACTTCCATTTAGTTTAGTTTGACAGAGATTGTGATTTCCCACCACTACCCCTCCTCCCAGTTCCTCAGTATAAAGGATTCTTCAACCTTGGAAGGACTTAGATTGGTCTCTTGGGGTCACAGATTTTCAGAGGTTTGGAAATGCACTCTATTATTCACTAATTTTTTTTCTTATTTTCTTGGGTATGACCTTGCAATTATTTTTCTTTTCATGTTTTTGTAGTTAGGGACAGATGAGGCAGGGAGAAAGCTATTAGCTAAGGTCTCTTATTACTCGTTTAATCTGTGGTTTAGTTACCCAGGTAACTGCAGTTAAATTCTGTCTGTTTTCTGCCAGGTGTTTCTCCTGCACCTTCCCAAAAACCTTTCTAGTATTTATTTTATTCATTGAGAATCACGGTACTGAAGCTCTTCTGATACTGCACGAACAACAAAGTTCTGAATGCAGTTCTTGTGACTAAAGATCGACATTTGTTAGAGGACCATAGAAAATAGCCAGTGGTTCTGTGAGATTAATTGTTAGTGAAGGAATTTATTTAATTGCAGGTTTTTTTGGGAAGAATACATTTTCCTGAGACTGTTTGATCTGTGCTGTAATGTTTACACTGTTTTTTGTTTTTACTAAAGCAGTCTTCTTTTGAAATTTTTTTTTTTTTTTTTTTTTTTTTTTTTTTTTTGACAGGCAGAGTGGACAGTGAGAGAGAGAGACAGAGAGAAAGGTCTTCCTTTTGCCGTTGGTTCACCCTCCAATGGCCGCCGCGGCCGGCGCGCTGCGGCCGGCGCACCGCGCTGATCCGATGGCAGGAGCCAGGAGCCAGGTGCTTTTCCTGGTCTCCCATGGGGTGCAGGGCCCAAGCACCTGGGCCATCCTCCACTGCACTCCCTGGCCACAGCAGAGGGCTGGCCTGGAAGAGGGGCAACCGGGACAGAATCCGGCACCCCGACCGGGACTAGAACCCGGTGTGCCGGCGCCGCTAGGCGGAGGATTAGCCTAGTGAGCCGCGGCGCCGGCCTTCTTTTGAAATTTAAACATGTTTTCACTCAAATATTTTGTGGAACAAGTGTATAAATAAGTAAATTGCTCTGTACCTACCCAGTTCATTCTCTTTATGGATCAGACTTCTATCGGGTTTGGCAAATATTTGCTAATTTAGAAAGTCAGATATCAGCCTCTGGAAATTTCATATTAATTGCAAATGAAATGTACAAGTTCAATTATGATTCAACACTTTGGTGAAATCAGCGTTTATGTAAAGTAAGTCTGGAGGGTACAGCAGCAAGGACATTTTGTTTACTTTAAAGAGGAGAGTTTATTCCTAAAACAGGTTCCTCCTTCTATTGGCTTCACTGCTTCTCTGCTAAATATAAACCAAAAATGTGGTTTCTCCAGTTTGGAGGGTTTCAGGATATGCATTTTAAGGATTTTGTGGAGTACTTCCAAGATAGCTGTCGAGATGTGTTGCAGCCGTCCGTCCACTTGAGCACTTGCTTAGGCTTGCTGTCGTCTGTCCAAAGGAACACCTGCAGCCCATTAACATGAGGATTATCATTATCTGCTGTTCTGTTAGATTGTTCTGTTAGCTGGGAGGATACTATTCTTAGTGGTGGTAATAAGGATTTATTGAATGCTAAAAGTACGGATGGAATTAGGTGTTGGATTTGTTTTTGAGAGGCAGAGAAGCAGGCAGGCGTGTGTGCACATGCACTTACAGACACATACACACACAGGCAGAGAGAGCTCCATCTGCAGACTCACTCCCTAGACTCACAGTGGCAGGCCCTGGGCCAAGCTGAAGCAGGGCAACCAGGAACTTATTCTCTTTATTCCACATGGGTGGCAGGAATCCAGTTACGTGAGCATCACTGATGCCTCCTGGGGTTTGCATTGACAGGAAGCTGGAGTCAGTAGAGACTTGAACCCAGGTACTCAGATGTAGGATATGGGCATCATAACCAGCATCTTAACTGCTAGGCCAGACACCTGCCCCTTGGGGTCTATTTTTATTTAAAAAATTGCTTTGCTATTCATTTCTTTCACACGAACATCATAGGTCCCCCATTTTTTTTCTAAAGATGTATTTATTATTTGAAAGTCAGAGTTAGAGAGAGAGGGAGAAACAGAGGGAGAGAGAAAGATCTCCCACTCACTGGTTTACTCTCCAAATGGCCACAACAATTAGGGCTGGGCCAGGTGGAAGCTAGGAGCTGGGAGCTTCATCTGGGGTCTCCCACATGGGTGCAGGGGCCCAAGCACTTGGACCATCTTTCTTTGCTGTCCCAGGCCATTAACAGGGAGCTGGATTGGAAGTGGAGCAACTGGGACTTGAACTGGCACCCATATTGGATGCTGGCACTGCAGACAGCAGCTTAATCCTCTGCGCCACAGCGCCAGTCTCCTCAAATTTTTTTAAAATAGATTTAATGTTTGTTTTTTTATTGCTGCCATAACAAATTGCCACAAATTGAGGCTTAAGAATGACACGAGCTTTTTATTTTACGTTTCTGTTAGTCTTCTGACACTGGTCTCATTAGGCTGAAATCAAGGTGTTGTAGTTCTGTTCTGGAGGCTCTAGGGGATAATTTGTTTCCTTGACATTCCATGCCTTGGCTCTTGGCTTGTACCCTCTTCTCCCATCTTCATAGCAGTGACAGGTTGAATGCCTTGCAGTTTCTCTAGTGTCATCTTTCCAACACTGTGTGACATAGCAAGAAAGGGCAAAGGTTCTTTCTTATGTTTGAGAATTTATGATTAGATTGAACCCATGGAAATAATCTAGGAAATTCTCTCTCTCTCTCTCTCTCTTTTAAAGTTTATTTATTTTCATCTACTTGAAAGGCAGAGGCGGGGGGAAGAGAGAGAGGTACTATCTCCTGGTTCACTCTCCATATTCCCATGGTAGCTGGTGCTGGGCCAGGCCAAATCCTGGAGCCTAGGACTCAATCTGGGTCCCCCAGGAGTGGTGAGGGCCCAAGCAATCGAGCCATTATTTGCTGCCTCCCGGGGAACTGGAATTGGCAATGGACCTGGAATTTGAGCCAGGCACTCTGATAATGGGATGCAGGCATCCCAAATGGTGTCTTAACCATAGGGCCAAATGTCCGCCCACATGAAAGTTTTACTTAGTAAAACATGTTCTGGAAATATGTATGGGTTCTGTGGTAGGCAGAGTAGTGCCCCCTCCCTGCAACTGGTACAGTCGGAGACCTGGGTTGAGTTTTGGGCTCTGGCTTTTGGTGTTTGGGTAGTGAGCCAATGGATGAAAGATCTCACTTCTTTCTCACTCTCTCTGCCTTTCAAATAAATAAAAATGAAAAGCATTTTCATAGCTTTTTTATAATAAAGCTTTTTTTAGTTTAAAGATTTACTTATTTGAAAGGCAGAGTTAGGGAGAAACAGAATCTTCCATCTGCTGGTTCATTCTCCGAGTGGCTGCAATGGTCCAAAGCCAGGAGCCAGGAGCATCTTCCAGGTCTCCCACATGGGTGCAGGGGCCCAAGGACTTGGACCATCTTCCACTGCTTTCCCTCGCACATTAGTAGGGAGCTGTATTGGAAGTGGAGCAGCTGGGACATGAACTGGCGCCCATATGGGATGTCAGTGCCACAAGCAGCGGCTTTACCTGCTCTACCACAGGGCCAGCCCAAGCATTTAACAACTTTTATGCTTGTAAGAGTATATGTGGGGGGCCAGTGCTGTGGCACAGTGGGTTAAAGCCTTGGCCTGTAGGGCCAGCATCCCATATGGGCTCTGGTTCAAGTCCCAGCTGCTCCACTTCCCATCCAGCTCCTGCTAATGTTCCTGGAAAAGCAGCAGAGGATGACCCAAGTCCTTGGGCCCCTGTACCCATGTGGGAGACCTGAAAGAAGCTCCTGGTTTCCTGGCTTTGGATTGGCTCAACTCCAGCCGTTGCAGCCATTTAGGGAGTGAATCAGTGGATGGAAGACATCTCTCCCTCTGTCTCTACCTCTCTCTTTAACTCTTTCAAATAAATGAAATAAATCTTAAAAAAACAAGTATATGTTAGGGGCTGAGTTGTGACACAGTGGCTTAAGTTGCCAGCTGCAATGCAGGAATACCATACCAACGTCGGTTCCAGCCTGGGCTGCTCTACTTCCAATCCAGCTTCCTAAATGTGCCTGGGGAAGCAGCAAAAGATGACTTAAATGCCTGGGCCACTGCCACCGAGGTGGAGCTCCTGCTGTTGGCTGGCCCAGCACCAGCTATGTGGGTATTTGGGGATTGGTCCAGTGGATGGAAGATCTCTGTCTTTTCCTCTCTCTCTAAATCTGCCTTTCAAATAAATAAATAAATCTTTAAAAAAGAAAAAGAGTGTATGTGTAATGTGAATTAATGCTGGGAAGCTTATATCACCTCTAGTTCTCATTTTTTTTCCTTAGCTTCAAACTCTTACCTGCAGTTACCTCTTGAAGGTGTTTTTTTTTTTTTCAGGTATTTTGTAACCAGTTTGTTAACTTTTGCCATATAACAGACTATCCCACCATTAATCACTGCCTACGCATCATGGATCTGCTGACCTAGGCTGGGTTCAGATGAGTCTCTGATGACCTTGGTTGGACTTGCTCTGCACCTTTGTGTTTGTGGGTCAGCTGAGGATTGTCCAATTTAGCCCGGGGCTCTGTGGGGGCAGCTGTGCCCCACCCATCTCTCATTCTTCTGTTGGGCTAGTCTCTGCATGTTGTTCTTATGAGAACAACAGAAATACAGAAATAAAAGAGGAAACATATGAAGCCTCTTATTGCCTAAGCTAAGAGCAGGAAAACTGTCATTTCTGCTTTATTTATTTTTGGTTAGCCAAGACCACGAGGGTACTTCCAAAAGTTCATGGAAAAATGGAATTAAAAGAAAAGTTTATTTTTATACAAAAAATTGGAGATACATGTGTAACTGTTTTCATAATATGCATTTTCCATGGACTTTATGAAATTCCCCTGTAGTCAGAGGGCCAAAACAAGGAGCTGGGAATTATACTTCATCCCTTTAGTGGGAGGAACTGCAGAGTCACTTAGCAAAAGACTTGCATGGAGAGGGTGTAAAGAATTGGGCAAAGGATACACTCTACCCCACACTCAAACTCCATGTCCCAAACTGAACTCATCTCCATGACGACTTCCCTCACCAGAGTTCAATTTTTGCTGTATTTCTGCTTGTGGTTAGTGGTACTGCTCTATCTATATCTAGTTACTCGTACTAGAAACTTGAGAAGTGTTTTAGTCTTCTTCCTCCTTTCCCTACTTCGGTATCTGCCGTGTCAATCTTTCTGTCATCTGCCTTGTTTTCTGCCTTATTACCCTCACTCCTCCTGGAGAGGAAAGAGAGAGAATAGTTTTGTTAATTGTCTCCAGCCCTGCTTCTTTCAGATGCATTCTTTCTAAGAGACAGAATACTCTACCTGAAATACAAACATCATTCCTGTTCACTGCCTTCTCACTGCCTGTAGAAAGGCCTTATGGTCTAGAATTTCCAACGTCATCTCTCTTTCCTGCTTCGTATGTTACCCTTTTTGTTCAGTAGTGAACAAACTCTGGCCAGTGGGCCAGATCTGATCTGCTGCCTACTTTTGTACAGTTCACAGCTAAGAATAGTTTTGATGTTTTTTAATGATTAGAAGACAACTGTAATACTATGTGACATGTGAAAATTATGAAATTCAAACTTAGTGTCTATAAATATGTTTTATTGGAACACAGCCATGCTTACTCAGTTAGGCATTGCCTATAGCTGCTTTTGCACCACAGTGGTGGAGTTGAGTCATTGTGACAGAGACTTCATGGCTCACAAAGCTGAGATATTTACTGCAGGGAAAAAGTTTGCCAAGTCCTGCTCCAGTCATGTAGAACTTACAATAGCACCCTTTGTGTAACATTTTATTTCATGCCTCAGTACTTTTTATTATATTGTTTCTTTGCTTCGCCATTTTTAAAAAAATAACAGCTTTGTTAATATATAATATCCAAACTATGTAATTCACCCACTTAAAGTGTACAATTCAATAGTTTTTACTGTATTTCAGGGTTGTACAACTATCACAACCATCAGTTTTATTTAGAACATTTTCAGAAAACATTTCAAAAAACCTCATGGCCACTAGTAATCTCCATTCACTCATCCCCTCTCCTACTCTAGATACCACTAAATCTGCCTTCAGTCTCTATGCATCTGCCCATTCCTGATAGTTTATGTAAGTAGGATAATATATGTGGTCTTTTGTTACAGGCTTCTCATGTCTTAGCATGTGTCAGTACTGGATTCCTTTTCCTTTTTTAAAAGATTTATTTATTTATTTATTTGAAAGGCAGAGTTGCAGAGAGAGAGAAAGAGAGAGAGAGAGAGAGATAGAGAGAGAGAGAGAGATCTGCCATCTACTGGTTTACTCCCCAAATGGCTACAAAGGCCTGAACTGAGCCAGGCCAAAGCTAGAAGCTTGGAACTCCATCTGGGTTTCCCGTGTGGGTGGCAAGGGCCCAGGCACTTTGGCAATTTTCTGCTGCGTTCCCAGGTGCATTACCAGGGAGCTGGTTTGGAAGTAGAGCAGTAGGACTTGAACTGGAGCTCATATGGGATGCCAGCATTGCAGGCAGTGGCTTAACCCATCGTGCCACCATGCCAGCCCCTCTTCCTCATCTTGTTCTTCCTTCTTCCTCTTCTTTTTCTTTAATATTTATTTATTTGTTTGAAAGGCAGAGTGATACAGAGATAGGGAAAGAGAGAGCTCTATCTGCTGATTCATTTCCCAATTGACAGTAATGGCCAGGGCTGGTCTAAACTGAAGCCGAGAGCTGAGAACTTGATCCGGGTCTTCTCCATGGGTGGCAGGGGCCCAGGTACTTGGACCATCTTCCTTTGCTTTTCCAGTCACATTAGCAGGGAGCCAGATGACATGGAGCAGCTGGGGCTAGAATCAACATTCTGATATGGGATGCTGGTGTGCCAGGCAACTTCACTCGCTATGTACAATGCTGGAGCCAGTACTGCCTTCATTCATATTACTGATTAACACTCCACTGTATGGGTTTCCCACATTTTAATTTTTCCATTCATCAGTTGATATTTATTTCTATTTTTTGGCTATTATGAATAACGTTGCTGTCTGCATTTGTGTTAAAGTTTTTCTGTGGACATGTTTTCACTTATGTTGAGTATATATGTAGGCTAACTCTTCCTTATCTCTTTTAACACAAAGATTTTTACTTTTATGTATTTAAAAGAGCAAGAGAGAGAAAGATTGAATTTTCAACTACTTGTTCAGTCTCCAGATGCTCATAACAGCTGGAGCTAGGCTAGGACAAAGCCAAGAGCCAAGAATTCCATCCAGGTCTCTCACCTTGGTGGTGGGGACCTGCACACTGGAGCCATCATCTGCTGACTCCCAGGGTACATATTAGCAGGAAGCTGGATCAAAAGAATGACTTGATCCCAGGTACTCCAATAGGGGATGTAGGTGTCCCACTCAGTGGCTTAACCCATTGTGCTACAATGCCCACCTCTTCCTGATATGTTAAAACTTATCTTTGGCATCATCTGTGCAAGAGCTCTTACCCAGTCTCCTAGGCTAGATTAAATGTTTTTTTCATGAGGCTTGGATAGCCCTTCTTATTACATTTTATTGAAATGATCTGTTGGCCTGTCTGTCTCCTCTGCTGTTTTTTAAATTTTTGGAGCGTAGTATCAATGACTTATTCAACTTTGTATTGACTGCAAATGGTACAAAAGTTTACTTAAGTATGTGTTGAATTTGAAAAACTTTCAAGTGATCTATGCCTTTTAATTAAAATAAACTTTATCTTGTTATCTTTTTCCTATCTCATGACTTACTAACTTTAAAAAATCTCAAAGAATGTATATTGATATAGCTGATCTTGAATTTTTCTTTTCTTTAAAGGCCTGCAAAGAAAACAAAAAAAGGTGCCAAAGAAAAAGCACAAGATGAAAAAAAAGATGAGATAGAGAAAATAAAGTCATATCCCTTCATGGAAGGTGAACCTGCAGATGATGTCTATTTAAAACGCTTATACCCGAGGCAAATATATGAGGTGGAGAAAGCTGTTCACTTACTTAAGAAATTTCAAATTCTGGACTTTACCAATCCAAAGCAAGGTGTTTATCTTGATTTGACCCTGGATATGGCATTAGGGAAGAAGGTATGTAGACTCATTTAAAGTAAGTTTATTGTGACCAGGGGCAGTGTGAATTTATGTTTCTTAATTTTTAAAATTCTTGCCACTCATAATAATTTTTGGGAAAATTTTATGTTCTTAGCATGTTTCTTAATTTTTCATATATAAAAAACCATGTTGAATACATCTCTCCTTTTTCATGAAGAGTCTGTAGTATAAGGGTGTTAAATTCAGTTGAGTTATTTGGGAACTAATTTGTGTGTCATGTTCCATTTTTGTAAATGAGAGTTTTGACTACGGCAGTAGCTTTCAGATATGTTTGCAGGGGTCTTACGTTTGAGACCAAGTTTGCTTGGGTGGGGTCCCAAGGTCCTCACTCTTTCTTTGACCAGAACCACTGTGCTTTATCTGCTTATATGTTGGCGTTCAACAGAAGACTTGCCAATAAAACTCTAACAGCAGGAAAAACACTAGACCAGTATTGATGTCTGTGACTGCCCTAAATTTTATGTATTTCACATTTAAGAAATCTGATTTTTTTAAGAAATGACATTTTAACCCCTACTCTGAAAATGGCTAATTTTTTTGAAAAACGTAGAAGGTGTAAGTTTTTTTAAAGTTTTTGTTTATTTTTAAGGTTTTATTTATGTTTTATTTGAGAGGTAGATTTACAGAGAGGGAGAGACAGAGAGAAAAATCTTCCATCCACATATGGCTGCAGCAGCTGGAGCTGGGCTGATCCAAAGCCAGGAGCCAGGAGCTTCTTTCGGGTCTCCCACATGGGTGCAGGGGCCCAAGCACTTGGGTCTTCTTCTACTGCTTTCCCAGGCCATAGCAGAGAGCTGGATCGGAAGAGGAAGCAGCAAGGACATAGACTGGCACTCACATGGGATGCCAGCACTGTGGGTGGAGGGTTAACCTATTATGCCACAGTGCTGGCCCCTGTAAGTTTTAGAATATAATTTAAGAACCTCAATAACGACAATAATAGAGCCTCCTAGGAAGAGGCAGGATAGCATGGACTCTGGAGTCAGATTACAGTATAGTACATACCAGAATCCTACCATTACCACATTTAAAAGCATTTTCATTCATTTAATTTTATTTGAAAGGCACAGAGACACACAGAGGAAATCATCCATCTGCTGGTTTTACTCCCCAAATGCTCACAATAGCCAGAGCTTTACCAGGCTGGAGCCAGGAGCCCAGAACTCAATTTGGCTTTCCCACATGGGTGGTAAGGACCCAGGTACTTGGACCATCACCTGCTGCCTCCCATGTTGGCATTAATAGGAAGCTGGAATCAGAAGTGGAGCTGGTACTTGGGCTCAGGCACCTCCGTATGGGTTGAAAGTATCCCAGACAGTTTCAAAACCACTGTGCCAAAACAACCATCCCCATCACCAGTTTTTGACTTTGGGCCTCTTTGCTGTTTGCTTTTGGGTTTATTACTTAGCTTCTTTAAATCTTAGTTTTTCCTGTCCCTTTATAAAGGGAGAGAAAACGATCAGTTCATTTGGTTGTAACAAAGATTAAATGAGATAGTGCACATAATGTATTTAGTACGTACTTAATGCTAGCAGTCACTATTTACTGAGCACTTTGTATCAGGCACATGCTAAATATTCTGCATTCAGTTTCACTTAATCCTGTCGTAATCTCAGAAGAGGAAGCTGAAGCACAGAAATTAGAGTAAGTTGATCAATGTTAGGAACAATTTATGCTAGATATGTTAACTTTTTTTTTTTATTATTTGAAATGCAGAGATAGAGAAGGAGAGACAGAGATCTTTCATCCCTAGTTCACTTCCCAATTGGCTGAACGGCTAGGGCCGTGCATGTGCCAGACTGAAGCCAGGAGCCCCGAGCTACTTCGGGTTTCCCATGTGGGTGCAGGGAGCCAAGCATTTGAGCCATCATGTGCTGCCTTCCCAGGTGCATTAGCAGGGAGCTGAATCAGAAATGGAGCAGCTGGATCTTGAACCAGTGCCTATATGAGATGCTGGTGTCACAGGTAGAGGCTTAACTCGCTATGCCACAACACTGGCCCCACAATTTTTATTTTATACTATAGTGTTACTGTTATTTTAAAAATTTTGTGTTCAGGATGATTATTTTCTCAGTCAATCATTAATGTAGCTCATAATGATGACTCATAGGACTGCAAGCTTCGTTTCAATGTGGAAGCCACTTGTGCACTAATGACATAGATGCCTTCCTAAGGTATTTTTTGTTCTTCATAGAGTACATCGATAAGCCCATGTTCCCCATAGGATGTTAATTATTGTGATAACATAGTGTTGAAAAGTTTGTTGAGACCATCTGTGACATGTTAATGGCAAAGGAGTGCCCAAAAGCAAAATTAAGTTGCATAGCTGATATACATGTGCTTAAGAATCTTTGTCTCTTTGTCTGAAAAGAAATCCCTAGAACACTGGCTGACATTGTGGCACAGAGGGGTAAGCCACTTCCTGAGATACAGGCATCCTACATCAACAGCAACTTGAGATTGAGCTGCTCCACTGCTTATCCAGCTCTCTGCTAATGCACTGGAATGCAGTGGAAATGGTCCAAGGTCCTGGGTTCCTGTCACCCACTCAGGAGACCCAGATAGTGTTCTGAGTGTTTTGGCCCGACCCAGCTCCAGCCACGGAGGCCATTTGCGGAATGAACCAGTTGGTGAAAGATCTCTTTCTGTCTCTCATGTTGTCTTTTTTTTTTTTTTTCTTTTTAAGGATTTTTTTTTTTTTTAATTTGAAAGGCAGAGTTATATCGAGTCAGAGGCAGAGAGAGGATAGAGGTCTTCTATCCGCTGGTTTATTCCCCAGATGGCCGCAATGGCCTAAGCTGCACCAATCCAAAGCTAGGAGGTTCTTCTGGGTCTCCCACACAGGTGCAGGGGCCCAGGGGCTTGGGTCATCTTCTACTGTTTTCCCAGGCCATAGCAGAGAGCTGGATCAGAAGTGGAGCAGCTGGGACTCGAACTGGCACGCATATGGGAAGCTGGCACTACAGGTGATGGCTTTACCTGCTATACCGTGGTGCTGGCCCCTCATGCTGTCTTTTAAATGAATGGATGAATGAATGAAAATATTTTTAAAAAATCCCTAGAAGGATATCTGTATTCAGAGTTTTCCTAAAAATGTAACTGTTAGTAAAATTGTGCAGTCTTATCTGTGGCACCATCTAAGCCCCAGACACCACTTTACACTCTGGCCCATTGCCATTGTGCACAGTAAGCTTTGGTCCTAAGCCCAGCCTGGCTTGCTAGAAGTCAGGTGACCAAATGGCCCAAACAAGTGTCAGCTCCACTCTCACCCTAATGGGATTCCTTGCTCCCACTTCCCTACCCCCTGCAAGACTACAATGGGGCCTGCTTCCCACACACAGGCTCTCTTGATACCTCTCTTCTCCACCCCCTCCCCCCTTTCACCCTCTTTTCACCCTCTCACTCCAGTCTGTCGGGTTTCCCTCACCCAACTATAAACCTTTCCTGTAACTCCAGTGTTTGGTGTGTTTTGTGGTGGCTTTCAGTAATTTTGCAGTCATCTTTATTAGGAAAATGGCACATTTTCTTTTTCTTCCAGACTTTATGGCTGCCCTAAAACTAGGGAAGGCCTAAGACTTGTTTCCTTGTGAAGTGTCTAGAGAGATCTGAGCCGCAGGTCCAGATATTTCCTTGGCCAAATGACCAAACACATTGTTCTGAGGCCCTGTTGAATCTCTGCCTGTATTAGGGTGTCTCAAATGTGTGCCATGATTAGTCTTGGGTTTTGCAATTGACTACCCAAGTTTATCCGATAGTTGTGGTGATCTACTTTGTTTTAAATAGTCCCTCTCAGAAGAGCCTTTCAGGTTTGACATTTGTGTTGGGTATTACCTGGTTGTTTAGAGCCAGTGATGGCAATTAGGAGTGACCTGTTGAATACATTACCCAGATATTGTCTCTTCAGTGTGTACAGCTGTTTTCATGCCTTTTTTTTTTTTTTTTTTTTTGACAGGCAGAGTAGACAGTGAGAGAGAGAGACAGAGAGAAAGGTCTTCCTTTTACCGTTGGTTCACCCTCCAATGGCCACTGCGGCTGGCGCACCGCGCCAATCCGAAGGCAAGAGCCAGGTGCTTCTCCTGGTCTCCCATGGGGTGCAGGGCCCAAGCACTTGGGCCATCCTCCACTGCACTCCCGGGCCATAGCAGAGAGCTGGCCTGGAAGAGGGGCAGCCGGGACAGAATCCGGTGCCCCGACTGGGACTAGAACCTGGTGTGCTGGCGCCGCAAGGCGGAGGATTAGCCTGTTGAGCTGCGGCGCCAGCTTTCATGCCTTCTTTGATGATGTCTGAAAATTATGTGTTTAAGCAAATTTAATCCAATCTAGTAAGTGTTTGTTGTCATCAAATGGATGGCATCGTGCAAGGTGCTGGGAGAGGTATAGATATGCAAATATGTATTAATATTTGGGAGACTGGTGAATAGTGTAGATCTACAAACCAAGCATGGAGCTGGGAAGACACATTTAGATTTTTTTTTAAGATTTATTCATTTATTTATTTATTTGAAAGGCAGAGTGACAGCAACAAAGAGGGACAGGGAGAGGGAGAAAGACAGACAGGGAGAGATCTTTCATCCACTGTGTCTCTCCCCAAATGGTAGCAACAGCCAGGTCTGGGCTAGACTGAAGCCAGCAGCCAGGTTTCCCATGGCCCAAGCACTTGGGTTATCAACTGCTGCTTTCCCAGCCACATTAACTGGAAGCAACCAGTGCTCTGATACAGATGCCAGCATTGCAAGTGATGGCTTAACCCACTGTGCCACAACACTGGCCTGGGGATTTAGATTTTAATTATGATTTCTTTAAGTTTCTTAAATTTTATTTTTTAAAGATTTACTTATTTATTTGAAAGGCAGAATTAGAGAGAGAAGGAGAGACAGAGAGAGAGAGAGCTTCCATCCACTGGTTTACTCCCTAAATGGCTGCAGTGGCCAGGGCTGGGTCAGCAGAAGCCAGGAGCCAGAAGCTTCCTCCAGGTCTCCCATGTGGGTGGAGGGTCCCTAGGACTTGGGCCATCCTCTGCTGCTTTCCCAGGCACATTATCAGGAAGCTGAATAGGAAGTGGAGCAGCCTGTATTTGAACTGGCACCCATATGGGATGCCATCACTGCACATGGTAGCTTAACCTGCTGTGCCACAGTGCCAGTCCCTATGATTTCTTAAAGAAGTAAGTATCTCTTATGCTTTAAATGATAATGTGAATAGTTCTGAATTAACATATGTATGGTAGAAATAAAACACTCTGGGAACAGCTCCACTTCTGATCCAGCTCTCTGCTAAGGCGCCTTGGAAAGTAGCAGCAGATGACCCAAGTGCTTGGTCCCTGCATCCATGAGGGAGATCCAGATGAAGCTCCTTGCTTTGGCCTGGCACAGTGTTGGATGTTGCAGCCATTTGAGGAGTGAACCAGCAGATGGAAGATCTTTCTCTCTCTCTCTCTTTCTAACTCTGATTTTAAATATAAATAATAAATCTTAAAAAAAAAACACTTAAAATCATGTCAGCTCTTTTTTTATAGAATGTGAAGGAGATTGAAAGATGAGCTTTTCATAATTATTTTTCTCTTGTGTATGTAGAAAAGAGTGGAGCCATTTGCGAGTGTTATTGGATTTCCATACCCATTTTCTTCAGAAATAAATAAAGTTGCTGTATTTACAGGGGTGAGTAACTTTTTCAAATATTTATGTAAATTAGTTTTTATTTATTTTTTGATAAAATTTGACATTTTATTTTTGGTAAAACTTTGAGTAAGTGGAATTGGTACATACCTGTTTTTAGTGATGGCTTTTTAAAATTTTTTATTTTAATTTTTAATTAGTTTTAACATGTTCAATATGATTTCTAGATACAATTCTAAGAACATAATGATTTCCTTCCTTCCTGTCTTCTTCCCTCCCAGTCTCTTTCCTTTTCCCTTTTTTTAGTTTTTTTTTTTTTTTTTTTTAAGATTTATTTATTTTACTTGAAAGAGTTACACAGAGAAGGAGAGGGAGGGAGAGATAGAGAGGGAGAGAGAGTGAGAGAATCTTCCTTCCACTGGTTCACTCCCCAGTTGGCCTCAACGGCCGGAGCTATACCAATCCGAAGACAGGAGCTAGGAGCCAGGAGCTTCTTCCTGGTCTCCCATGCAGGTATCCCTATCCCTCAAGGACTTGAGCCAACCTCTACTGCCCTTCCCAGGCCATAGCAGAGAGCTGGATGGGAAGTAGAGCAGCTGAGACTCAAACTGGCTTCCATATGGGATGCCGGCACTGTAGGTGGTGGCTTTACCTGCTATGCCACAGCGCTGGCCCCTTTTTTTTAGTTTTTGAGATAAGATTTAGTAAAAGCTAGGAGTTGGTACTCAATCCAGGTGTCCCCTGTTGGTGGCAGGAGCCACTCTGATATGGAATACTAGTGTTGCACATGGCAGCTTACCCTGCTGTGCCACTATGCTGGCCCCTAAAATTATGTCTGTCTGTCTGTCTTATCTATCTAGCTATCTTAATTTACTTGAAAGGCAGAGCAAGAGAGTGAACAATAGGATTATTTGAAGCCTCAGAAACTGCAACTTTTAAAAAAATCTAAGAAATCAAGAAAATCACCTATATAATAAACTGTATTAGTATAAATATAGCTTTTATTGGAATTGGTGTTGCTGTTCCACTTCCAATTTGGTTCCCTGTTAATGTTCCTGTGAAAGTGGTAGATGATGGCCCAATTGCTTGGGCCTCTGCCACCCATGTGAGAGAACAGGATGGAGTTTCAGGCTCCTGGCTTTGGCATAGGCCAGCCCCAGTGGTTTCAGCCATTTGGGAAGGGAACCAGTGGATGGATGATCTGCATTTCAAATAAATAAATGTCTTTATATATATATATATATATATATATATATACACACACTCACCCACACACACATATATATACACACATACATATATGTAGCTCTTCTCATTCTTTTTGTATTATGAATTTGTATTTAATGTTTATGAATTTTGCTTTGTGTTTTGATTCTTCTCTAAAGTGCAAACTGTGGCATTGTTAAGAATTTTTCTTGGGCCTGCATAGTGGGTTAAGCTGCTGTCTGCAGCACTGGCATCTCGGATGGGTGCCGCTTGTGTCCCGGCTGCTCCACTTACTATCCAGCTCCCTGTAAATGCACCTGGGAAACAGCAAAGAATGACCCAAGTACTTGGGCCCTGGCACCCATGTGGGAGACCCAGATAAAGTTCCTGACTCCTGGCTTCGTTCTGGCCCAGCCCTGGCCCTTGTAGTCATTTGGGGAGTGAAACAACAGATGGAAGATACTCTACCTTTTCCTCTTGATAACTCTGCTTTTCAAATACATAAATAAATCTTTAAAAAAGAAAAAAGATTTTTTATCTTACTCTAGATGAAGAAACTACTTTCCTAGAAAAGCTGGAAATGTAATTGTTGGAATTCCATGAAACTTTAGTAATCAGGGAGTGAAACATTTTCATGGTAAAATCAAGTGGTATAAATGGAACATAGAGAAAGAAAATAATATTGTTTAGTTGTCTTTTGAATTTTTCAGACACCTGGCTAAATAATATTTCTTTGATTTATTAAGTTAAAAAAATTTCCTCTTCCATATTTGGTAAAATACCTGGATGTAAGTTAGCAAAAGAAAGCATATTTTAATCCTGTACTTTTTTTTTTTTAAGATTTATTTTTTATTTAACAGTCAGAATTACACAGCGAGAGAAGGAGAGGTGGAGAGAGAGAGAGAGAGGTCTTCCATCTGCCAGTTCATACCTCAGTTGGCTGTAAGGGCTGGAGTTGCACCGATTCGCAGCAGGGAGCCAAGAGCCCCCTCTGGGTCTCCCACGTGGGTGCAGGGGCCCAAGGACTTGGTCCATCCTTCACTGCTTTTCCCGGCCATAGCAGAGAGCTGGATCAGAAGTGGAGCAGCTGGGACCCGAACCAATGCCCACATGGGATGCCAGCGTCACAGGTGGTGGCTCCAGCCGCCACACCACAGCACTGGCCCCAATCCTTTACTTTTTTTAAAAAATATTTATTTATTTTATTTGAAAGTCAGAGTTACACAGAGAGAGGAAGAGACAGACAGAGAAAGATAGAGAGGTATTCCATCCACTGGTCCACTCCCCAAATGGCCACAACAGCCAGGACTGGGCCAGGCTGAAGCCAGGAGTCAAGAGCTTCTTCTGTATCCCTCACATGTGTGGAAAAAAGTGGCCTAAACCCTTGGGCCATCCTCTGTCGCTTTCCCAGGGGCATTGGCAAGGGAGCTTGATCAGAAGTAGAGCAGCCCACACTCAAACCGGTACTTACTTGTGATGCCAGCGTTGCAGGTGGCGGTTTTACCCACTGTGCCACAATACCAGCCCCAATCCCTTACCTTTGTTATGCAGTGTGTTGATAGCGCTAGACACTTAGATTGAGCCAGGTTCTTAATATGCCAGTGTGCTATATTTTCTCATTTATTACTCATGAAACTCCTACTTGTTCTGAATGTAAAGCTCTGATGCATTTAATTAAAGATGCATACATTGGTGCATTTTCAATTGAAAAAAAACTCCACAAATTTCATTTTGAACAGTGATACTATTTCTGAATACGTGAAAGTATACTGAATTTGTTTAAAATTAAATATTGATGTTCAAATCTTGTGTTTTGGTAGAATCCATCAGAGATTAAAATAGCAGAAGAGAATGGAGCTGCATTTGCAGGAGGAACTGATCTGGTTCAAAAGGTATAGTGCTGTTTCCATGTTCATTAGTCATAAAGATTGCTTTGTTATCTTTACCATCCGATGGTTTATTACATGTTGTTCATGATGACTAGGTTCAGACCTTTTGATAAATGGATGATAAGGAATAAGTTTCCTACTTTTTTCAATTTTAAAAGCAAGCTAAGAAAAAACTATCCAGGCAAATCTGGTATTGATTATGCTTGATTTATAGTACGATTTTTTGAGGGGGAGGGTGTTTGCTTCCTTGTTGTCCATAGAATTTTGTGAGTGTACTGGAAAGGGCAATAAGACTCTGGTTTTGAATTTGAAATTTAAAGTGAAATCCCAGAGGTAGCTCATGTGGATATCTCTACTCATGTCCTAAAGATCAAATATTTGCTTTGTTTTCTGGGAGTGAAAGTGTAAGTCAGTAGATCACAAAGAAGAGTATTTGACTTCTATAATACGGTACTTTTGTTTCCTCTTAACTTTTACTTCCCAGAGTGGCATTGGCTCGGCACGGTGGTGACAAATTATGAAGCTTGCCTTTGGATACTAGCAAAGAGCTTATAGCCTGTTTGAAAACAAGAGTTACACTTTTTTTCTGAAGTAGAAAAAAGAGGCATGGAGTTATTTCTGAAAATACAAAAAAATTGTCATTAACATGCTCTAAAAGCTCCTCTTCTAAATATAATCATTTCAATTACAGAATTTGTTTTCTGGGGACAGTTATAGGAAAAAGTTAACTTGACGATTTATCATTTGACCCATTTCCAGTTATTTATCTGGGGAAGTTTTTACTGGGCCTGTTCTATGCAATATATAACAATACTTCTATCTTGTATTTTTGTTTCCCACTCAGATAGTACTCTGAGTTTGGTGATTCTGGCTTTTTTATTTGTTGTATTTTAAAGATTTATTTATTTATTTGAAAGGAAGAGTTACAGAGAGATGGGGGAGACAGAGAGAGAGAGAGAGAGAGAAAAAAAGAATTATCTTCCATCTGTTGGTTCACTCCCTAAATGCTGCAGTGGCTAGACCTGGGCTGGTATGAAGCCAGGAGCCAGGAACTTCCTGTGGGTCTCCCACCTGGGTGTAAGGGTCCAAGCACTTGGGCTATCTTGCACTGCTTTCCCAGGTGACTTAGCAGGGAGCTGGATGGGAAGAGAAATAGCTGGATCTCAAACTGGTGTCCATATGGGATGCTGGCATCATTACTTTCTCCAGCACAGTGCTGGCCTGAGCTACTATACTTTTTTTTTTTTTTAAAGATTTATTCATTTGAAAGTCAGAGTTACACAGAGAGAGGAGAGGCAAAGAGAGAGTCTGCTGGTTCACTCCCCAGTTGGCCACAATGGTCAAAGTTTGCCTATTCAAAGTCAGGAGCCAGGAGCTTCTTCCCAGTCTCCCATGTGGGTACAAGGGCCCAAGGCCTTGGGCCATCTTCTACTGCTTTCCCAGGCCATAGCAGAGAGCTGGATCGGAAGTGGAGCAGCCGAGACTCAAACTGGCGCCCATATGGGATGTCGGCACCGTCTTACCTGCTACACAACAGCGCCGGTCCTGATACTATATTTTAATACAGATTTCTGGCCAAAGTCAAAGATGCTTGATTCTTTCTCATGTATCATTAGTTTAATTTTTTAAAAAAAATATTTATTTATTTGAAAAGCATAATTATTTGTTGAGAGGGAAAGGCAGAGAGAGAGAGAGAGAGAGAGCGCGAGCGCGAGCGAGAGCTCTTCTGTCCCCTGGTTTACTCCCCAAATGGCTAAGCTGGACCAGGTTGAAGCCAGGAACCTTGAACTCCATTCAGGTCTCCCATGTAGGTGGCTGGGGCCCAAGTACTTGACCCATCCTCTGCTGCTTTCCCAGATGCATTAACAAGGAACTCAATCGGAAGTAGAGCAGCCAGGATTGAACAGGCTCTCATAAGGGATGCCAGTGTTGCAGGTAGCAGCTTAACCTGCTGTACTACATGGCTGGCCCTATTTTTAATTTTTAATAAATCTACCAGAATTTGTTTAATTATTAAAAATAACCAGACCTTGGCTGGTGCCGTGGCTCAATAGGCTAATCCTCTGCCTGCGGCGCCGGCACCCCAGGTTCTTGTCCCGGTTGGGGCGCCGGATTCTGTCCCGGTTGCCCCTCTCCCAGTTCAACTCTCTGCTGTGGCCCGAGAGTGCAGTGGAGGATGGCCCAAGTCCTTGGGCCCTGCACCCGCATGGGAAACCAGGAGGAAGCACCTGGCTCCAGGCTTTGGATCAGCACGGTGCCATTGGGGGGTGAACCAACGGAAAAGGAAGACTTTTCTCTCTGTCTCTCTCTCTCTCACTGTCCACTCTGCCTGTCAAAAAAAATAATAATAAATTAAAAAAAATAACCAGGCCAAATATTCTTGGAAGTTTGAGAGTATACCATGGTCTTTGGAGTCAACTATTTTTTTTTTTTAATAAGGGATTTACAACAGTACATTGTACAACAATTTTTCTTTTTTTTTTTTTTTTAATTTATTTATTTGAGAAGCAGAGTTACAGACAATGAGAGGGGGAGACAGAGAGAAAGGTCTTCCATCTGCTGGTTTGCTCCCCAAATGACTGCAAAGGCCAGAGCTGGGCCGATCCAAAGTTAGGAGCCTGGAGCTTCTCTGGGTTTCCTACATGGGTGCAGGGGCTCAGGCGCTTGGGCTATCTTCCACTGCTTTCCCAGTCCATAGCAGAGAGCTAGATCAGAAGAGGAGCAGCCTGGACTAGAACCGGCACCCATATGGGATGCCGGCACTGCAGGTAGAAGATTAACCTGTTCCACAGCGCAGGCCCAAGTCAACTGCTCTTACACAATTTGTATACTGCCTTCTGTCTATTCCTTCGGTGAGCACTTGAAGGTCCTGTAGAATTGTCATTGCTACTCCCATCCTCAAAGGTAAAGAAATTCCTGCTCATGAAAGAAATGGTAACATAGCTAAAAGCATTATGTACTCTTAAGTAAATTGAGCATATTTGAGAAAGTAACCCAAGTAAGCCAAGTATATATTGAACATTTTTGATATATAAAATATAACAAGGGGCAGGTGTTTGGCCTGGCGGTTAAGATGCCTGTGTCTCACATTGGAATGCCTGGGTTTGATAACCTGGCTTCAACTTGTGCTGCCAGTTCTAGCTTCCTGCCAGTGCAGACCATGGGAGGCAGGGATGATGGCTCAAGTAAATGGGTTCCTACCACCCATGTGAGAGACTTGCATTACCTTCCTGACCCTTGTGGGTGTTTGGGGAGTGAACCAGCAAATGGAAGCTTTGTCTGCCTGTATCTCTCTGCCACTCAGTTAATTAAAAAAGCAAAACAAAATAGGTACAGAATTTCTCTTTAGGGGCGCCAGTGGTGATCTATTATTAAGGGAAACCATCACTTGTATAAAGTATCAGAACCAATATATTCTTGCAGCTTACTTTATGATATCTTTTGAAGCTTGTCTGTTTCAGTTTCAGTTTCAGAAAATATTCCAGTTATATAGTAAATTCAGTATAATTTTGCACATGTTATCATGGCTGCATTTTTAAATGTTTGTTATTTTCGTTGACTTATGTAAAATATAAAGTAGGATAAGTATAACAACCTTTAGTCATTTCTAAGAAGATTTTTATTAAATTCATTTTACTTATTTTTGAAATATCACAGATATCCTTAGTTCAGAGAAAATTTGAAGTAATTTATGTCTTTACTTTTCCCTTAGAGTATGGGTTTCACCCACAGTTTTGTATTATTCTAAAATATGATCTTTTTATTATTATTACTACTATTACTTTCATTTGAATGGCAGAGAGACGCACCAAGAAACAGAGACAGAGATATTACATCTGCTTGTTCAGTCCCTAAATACACCTGGAACTGGGCCAGGCCAGATCCAAGAGCTGGGAACTCTATCTGGGTCTCCTCTTTGGGGGGCAGGAACCCAAGTATTTGAACCATCACTGCTGCTTCCCAGGGTATGCATTAGCAGGAAGCTGGAATTGGAAGTGGAGCTGAGACTTGAACCCAGGCACTCTGATCTGGAATACGGTGGTGGAAGTGGCATCGTAACTGCTGTGTCAAACACACCCCAAGATTTTAAGATGAATCATAGTAGCACTTTCAAGCATAATTTTAAATTTAATTTAAAGGAACATTGAATTAGTATTGAATGATCTTAGAGTAGAAATCTCACATACAGTTTATTAACTCATGAGATGAGAGCCCTGGTTTTGGAACCACAGCATTTGTCATTGAATTCTGCATTTGCCTCATAGGCGTGCACAGACTGACTTGTCATCCCTGAGCCCCGAATTTCGAGTTTCCTTGTCTGGAATGTGGGCTCACTATTAGTACCTGCCTTGTATGGTTGTTATGAAGAACATATGAAATCTTTAGCAGAATGCTTGCCACATGAAAAGTGCCCATTTATTGTAAGTTGTTATTATTAAGAAAAGCACACTGTGTTACTAAGGAGTAAGGAATTTGTGAAAAGAAAAAATAGTAACAGCGAGATAAAATTCCAGAGTCATTGCTTAATTTTGCTAAAGTTTTTAGGGTTCACATCAAGGCTATGAATGGAATATTTGTGTAAGCTTTATGCAAAAAGATTCTTTAGTGAAATATTTGTTGCCCAGGCAGTATTGTTTTAAAAATTTGCTTAATTATATAATCAACTAAATTTTTAAGTGACATATATTATCAAAGTATAATAGCAATTTTCATTACTTGCCTGAATTAATAAAGAAGTCTTTTAAATATTGCGTATTAATTCCTTTGCTCTGAGAATGCGAATAGATTATGAACAATAAACTGTAAGTGAACTTAATCTGTGAACACTCTCCTCTTATTTTTAGTTACTGGCGACAAAGAGAATTTTAGTTTCACTTCTTTGTGAAAATAATTATAGATTTAGTTCTCTTGATGCTCTAAATTTAGGAAGTGAGTCTGGCAGCTATTGTTATTAGTTTTACATGTGACCTTTTGCAAAAAATTTAGCTTGTTTCTTCATTTTTTAAAGGACATATGAATTCAACTCTTTGAGATTGGATGAGCCTTGTCCTCATCAGTGCTCTGTTCTAATTTGTAATGCTTTTGTCTAACACAGCCCCATGGAAGAATTAAGATCAGTAAATATTAAAAAATTAGAGATGTGGCTATTTTTAAAAGAAAATGCTTTGCTTCTGATGGTTCTTTTAACTGGTAAATATGATTCCCCGTGTTTGAAGAAAACAACTGTGCTTAATATCTTTTTTCTGAATCATAAGGGAAATTATTGTGTCTTATTTTCAGAACAATAAAGCTTTGCATATAATCTAAAGCTATCTTCTTTGGTTTTTGACTTTCAGATTTTGGATGATGAAATTCAGGTAGACTTTTATATAGCTGTTCCAGAAATGATGCCTGAACTTAATCCATTAAGGAAGAAACTGAAAAAAAGATTTCCAAAACTTACTCGGAGTAAGCAAAAATTCTTTGAATTATTTCAATATAGTGTAAACAACTTAGCAATTTTGTTCAGTTAGAAAACAAAGGTGATGCATAGATGTAGAATAAATAATACATACTGGTTAAGTGTTGTACTGCACAAAAATCAATGTGGATTTGATTATTTTTCCATTGGCATAAATATTGATAATCTAATGTTATTTGCAAAATTATTTTATGATTTTATTATAAAATATTTTATATATATTTTACATTATAAAAGTTATTTTCTGATACCGGATCTTTAAACTTGGGTCATAGACTAGCTGAAAATAAATGAAATGTATGGTCTACTAGGTATGTGACTATCATGTTATTTAATAAGCTTTTATATCTCTTAACAATGTAATGTGTATGCTCATTTATTTTAGCATATCTATGATTTCTGACTGTGTATGTCACTCTGCAGGTGTTGTCCTTTAATGGATTCTCCCCTTATAGGTATGTTTCCCTTAAGAAATTTAGTAAGAGTAGTAACGTCATTACTCAAAGAGCCATGTTTAAAGTAAGCAGTATTATATAATCAAGTCACAAGCTACTGTGGTTGTTCAGTAGTGGGGAAGTAGAGAAGGAGGTGATTTTTAAACTGAATTCTGAATAGCTGGATGAAAAGGTACAGTGGGAATATTAATTTAAGTAGAAGGGCAATGAAGTAAATCAGAAATGATGGGTCAGGTCCAAGAAATACCAATTATTTTCATTTGGCTATAGGAATGATGCCCCATTGAAATAGAGGAGAATTATGGGAAATGAGATTGGAAAGGCAGACTGGTTCCCTATTGAAGGACCTTGAATGATGGACTAATGAGGGTGGACTTTTATTTTGTGTTTAGTACAAATTCTTAGATGTTTTTGAGGTGAGCAATGACACGGTCTGTTCTATAGAGCTTTAATCTGGCTAGAGTTTCTAAGGTGCATTGGTATGATTCAAAACCAAGGACATGGAGATATACCAGAGTGCAATTGGAGTAGACTAACGGGGTAGTGTTTGGACTGAGGACATCTTAATGAGGCTGGAGTGAAGAGGACAGATATCAAAGATTTTAGGATTTCGTGACTAAGTAGTTAGGAATGGACAGGTTGAAAAGGAGAAAGGGAGGAGTCAAACAATGCTGAAAATATTAAGCCAAGGGACTCCTAAAAAGTGATACCATTAACAGAAACAGGGAGTACATGCAGCTTGCATTGTGCTGCAGGTGAAGCCACCATCCACAATGCCAGCATCCCACATGAGTGTCAGTTTGAGTCCTGGCTGCTTCACTTCCAATCCAGCTCCCTGCTAATGCACACGGGAAGGCAGCAGAAGATGGGCCAAGTGTTTGGGCCCTGCACCCACGTGGAAAACCCAGGTAGAGTATTTGGTCTCTAGTTTTAACCTAGGCCAGCCTGGCTGTTGTTGCCATTTGGCAAGTATACCAGTGGATGGAAGATCTTTCTCCCTCTCTCCCTCTCTCCTCTGTCTCCCTTTGCCCCTCTACCCTCCCTACCCGTCTCCCAACTCTGCCTTTCAAATAAATAAATCTTTTTTTGAAAACACTAATAATACCTATCTACATGAGGTATTCAGTATGACCTAACAGAAACTGTGGCTGCAGATGAACTTCTTTTTTCTCACAACTGTATTCCCTTTTTCTTTTTTAAAAAAATTATTTTATTTACTTGAAAAGCAGAGTTATGGAAAGAGAGGTAGAAATACAGAGAGAGATTTTCTATCTACTGGTCTTATTTCCCAAATGGCCACAACAGCAAGTGCTGGGGGCCAAGCTGAAGGTAGGAGCCAGGTTCTCCATCTGGGTCTCCCATGTGGGTGACCAGGGCGAAGCACTTGGGCCATCTTCCACTGCCTTTCCAGGAGCATTAGCAGAGAGCTAGATCAAAAGTATAAGAGCTAGGACTTGAACCCAAGGATGCCAGCGTCTCAGATGGTTGCTTAACCTGCTGTGCCACATCACTGGCCCTGATAGGTGTTATTTAAAATAAGTTTTATTGTGTAAACTTAACATTTGTGGGACTGTCATTGTGTTATAGCATGTAAAGCCACTACTTGCAACACTGGCATCCAACATGGGCACTAGTTTATGTTTTACCTGCTCCAATTCCAATCTAGTTTCCTGCAAATGGCCTGGGAAAGGAGCAGGAATGACTCAAGTGCTTTGGCTTCTGCCACCCATGTAGGAAACCTGGATAAAGCGCCTGGCTTTGGTCTGGCCCAGTGTTGTTTATTGCAGCCATCTGAGAAGTAAAGCAGTAGATGGAAGATCTCTCTTCTTATGTCTCCCTCTCTCTCTATAACTCTGACTTTCATAGTAAATAGATCTTTTTTTTCTGAGATTTATTTATTTATTTGAAAGTCAGAGTTACAGAGAGGGAGAGACAGAGAGATCTTCCACTCACTAGCTCACTCCCCAGATGGCTGCAATGGCCAGGCCTGGGCCAAGCTGAAGCTAGGTGCCAGGTTATTCTTTCTGATCTTCCGCATGGATGCAGGGCCCAAGTACATGGACCATTTTCCCCTGCCTTCCCATTAGCAGGGAGCTGGATTGGAAATGGAGCAGCCAGGACATGAGCTAGCACCCATATGGGATGCTCGTTTTGCAGGTGGCAGTTTTACCCACTGTGTCACAATGCTGGCCCCAGGAAATAAATCTTAAAAGGGGGGGGGGGCAGCACTGTGGCATAGCTGGTAAAGTCACTGCTTGCAATGCCAGCATCCCCTGTAGAGGCCGGCTCAAGTTCCAGCTGCTCCACTTCCCATCCAGCTCTCTGCTAATGCGCCTGAGGAAAAAGCAGAGGATGGCCCAAATACTTGGGCCCCTGTACCCTTGTGGGAGACCCAGAAGTTCCTGGCCCCTGGGTTTGGACTGGCCCAGCTCCTGCCATTGTGGCCATTTGGGGAGTGAAGCAGTAGATGGAAGATCTTTCCTTGTGTCTTTCTCTGTCTCTCTCTAGCTCTGCCTTTCATGTAAATAAATAAATCTTAAAAAAAAAAAAAAAGTTTTAAGGGGCTGGCGCTGTGGCTCAGTGGGTTAAAACCTTGGCCTGCAGCACTGGCTTCCCACATATGGGCACTAGTTCAAGTCCTGGCTGCTCCACTTTCAATCTGGCTCCCTGCTAATGTGCCTGGGAAAGCAGTAGAAGATGGCCTAGGTCCTTGAGCTTCTGTACCGACATGGGAGACCTGGAGTAAACTCCTGGCTCCTGGCTTCAGATCAGCTTAACTCTGGCCATTGCCGCCATTTGGGGAGTGAACCAGCAGATAGAAGCACACGCGCTCTCTCTCTCTCTCTCTCTCTCTGCCTCTCTCTACCTGTCTCTGTAACTCTTTCAAATAAATAAAATAAATCTTAAATAAAGTAGTTTTTCTTAAATGTATTTATTTATTTGGAAGTCAGAGTTACAGAGAGAAGGAGAGGCAGAGAGAGAGAGAGAGAGAGAGAGAGAGATCTTCCATCCGCTGGTTCACTCTCAACTGTCCACAGCAGCCGGAGCTGCGCCGATCTGAAACCAGGAGCCAGGAGCTTCTTCCTGGTCTCCCACGTGGGTTCAGGGGCCCAAGGACTTGGGCCATCTTCAACTGCTTTCTCAGGCCATAGCAGAGAGCTGGATCAGAAGTGGAACAGCTGGGTCTTGAACCAGCGCCCATGTGGGATGCCAGCACTGCAGGCGGTGGCTTTACCCTCTACACTGCAGCGCTGGCCCCCAAGAGAGTAGTTTTAAAATTGTTTTAGTAGATTTGTTTTCAAATTTCAACCTTAGTTGAATTAAAAAATCCTGCCAAAATTCTTCATACATATTAGCTACTGTTAACTTGCCTGAATTCTAGATCATGATATAAAACTTAAGCAAATGCAAATGGACTCTCCAGTTATTTTGTTGTACTAGTGTTTTGTTAAATTTTTTATAGCCTCCATTTAATTACATATCCTTGTTAGATTTTGGCCTTTGGTTTGGTTAGGAATTTTCATGACAGTAGTGTTTGTTGTCATGGAATCAGGCCTACATTCTTTGTGAAGACCAGCAACTGAACATGATTTAAGAAGTTAAACCAAACTGTAATTGAATTTGATAAAAATATTATACTTCTTTGGTTTCTAGTTTAATTCATCCTCAAGTCAGAGCAAAACAGTGCTACATATAGTCAATTAAAACTGAAAATGGATGAATAATAGATCTCATGCAGCAGACTTCCTGCTTTGCATGGTGAACTGGTTTTCTCTGATGTTAATTTTAGTCAACTTTATAATGATTTTACTCTGTATAACCATTTTAGTTTCTTTTTCTTTATCTTTGATGTTTCTAAATTATTGTTGTCGTAGCAAAATTTGGGACTATTGTTTTTTAGTTTGAAAGGTTTTCAAATAACATTCTTTATTCATAATAACAAAAATTTCCTGTTAAAATGTTTAGTAGGCTGTATTTCTACTTTCATAATGAATCATACGTTCCATATGCTGTGGTCAAGAACCTAAAGAATGTTTTTCAACCCACTATTTTTCAACCCACTATTTGGTTAACAAGGCACCTTAAAAAATACAGACTGGGGGCTGGTGCTGTGGTGTAGTGAGTAAAACCACCTCCTGCAGTGCTAGCAGCATCCTGAATGGGTGCTGATTTTGAGTCCCAGTTGCTGAACTTCCGATCAGCTTTTCGCTATGGCCTGGGAAAGCTGTGGAGGAAGGCCAAATTTGGGCCTCTGCGCTGCATGGGAGACCTGGAAGAGGCTCCTGGCTCCTGGCTTCAGATCGGTCCAGCTCCGGCTGCTGTGGCCATTCGGGGAATGAACCAGTAGATAGAAGATTTCTCTTTCTTCTCTTTGCCTCTGTAACTCTGCCTTTCAAATACATAAACAAATCCTAAAAAAAAAAAAAAAAAAATACAGACTGGTCTTTCCCCTTTTCTAACATTTTTACCCTACAAGATCTGTTTAACAGCACTGGCAAAAACATGTGTATTCTTGAAACATGCAGACAAACGATTAACCTGTCAAAAATGTTAAAACAGAACACCAGATGTTCATTAGAACAAATGAAGTTTGTATTATGCATTTTCAGAGCTTATTCAGATTCCTGTTTAGGAACATTTGATTCCCCTTAAATCCAACAAGAGACTTTAGGGTAAAATAGGAATTATGCTTTGAGCAAGTGTCTGAAATTAGAAAACAAACAAGCCCCTGCAGCTGAGCTCATTACTTTCCCATTTTGTCTCTGTTTTACTAATGGGAATGGGTGGTAACCGTCTTGGCAGGATTGTATATGCACAATCTGCAGCATGTTTAATGCTGTGATTTTATTCATTATATTTTAATTCTTACATAACCGTAGGCAAGATGTATTTTTTCCAAATGCCTGTTTGAATTGTTTTCTCAGTATTTCATTTTTATTTCATTAGCGAAAACATTTTAAAATTTCTTTTTAGAACTTTTGAAGAAATTTGATTTTGTGTATCACTGCGTTCCCCAGTATGAATGCCGTCTTTAATTCTTTTGTTTATAATATAGATTTATTGATTTAATTTTTTAATTTCTAAGCTTATTATTTAGCATTTACTAAACCAAAAATACTAATATGAAGAATGTCTTGACTTAATGGAATTAATTTTCCATTATGCGTGCTAACCCCATGATATATACTATAGCATATATGGAAACTGTTGAGTTCTTTTAAATTGTCCTAAGTTATTGGCTGTTAGAGGGAAAAAGACATGACTAGTAAATTAGTTTCACTAACATGTGGTCCTCTTGCTGTGTAGCTCTTAGAATTAAACACTTGTTGTCTAGTAGAATCTTTTTTTTTTAAAGATTTATTTATTTAAAAATCAGAGTTAAATAGAGAAGAGAGTCAGAGAGAGAGAGAGAGAGGTCTTCCATTCACTGGTTCACTCACCAGTTGGCCGCAATGGCTGGAGCTGTGCCTATCTGAAGCTAGGAGCCAGGAGCTTCTTCTGGGTCTGCCACGCGGGTGCAGAGGCCCAAGGACTTGGGCCATCTTCTACTGCTTTCCCAGGCCATAGCAGAGAGCTGGATTGGAAATGGAGCAGCCGGGACTTGAACTGGCTCCCATATTGGATGCCGGCACTGCAGGCGACAGCTTTACGTGCTACGCCACAGTGCAGGCCTCTAGTTGAATCTTGTCTAAAGGATATTCACATCTGAGTAGGATACTACTTTCTGTATAGAAGTTTTCCTGTCATACTGGAGACTCCAGGAATATTAAGATTATTGAGGTTTAATGTAAAGTATTTTAAAGTCTCAGAATAACACGTACCTCACAGTATTGCTTGTATTATTGAAATAATCAGAACTCTTTGGTTATACAAGTAAATATACTGAAACACAATTTTTGTAGGGTAATCAGCTTGAAAGTTCCCTAAAATTTCCTCCCTATGTATTATTTTACTCTTTTTTAATTTTTCAAAGATTTATGTATTTATTTGAAAGTCTGAGTTACACAGAGAAGGAGAGGCACAGAGAGAGAGAGGTCTTCCATCCACTGGTTCACTCCCCAGTTGACCGCAATGGCTGGAGCTGGGCCTATCCGCAGCCAGGAGCCAGGAGCTTCTTCTGGGTCTCCCATTTGGATGCAGAGGCCCAAGGACTTGGGCCAATTTCTACTTCTTTCCCAGGTCATAGCAGAGATCTGGATCAGAAGTGGAACAGCTGATTGGAACCAGCACCTATATGGAATGCGGGCACTGCAGGTGGTGGCTTTACCTGCTATGTACGCCACAGCGCAGGCCCCATGTATTAGTTTAAAAGCTATTCGTGTGTGAAAGACTCCGTCCATGATTATGTACTGTTGTAATCGCTGTGGGTGGATTATGGGTATAATACAGCTGGTTCTGTTTCTGCCATTACCTCACATACAATTTCTCAGGTCTTTGGATTCATTGTCCCATCTGTTTGAAGTGCTCTTTGCTTTTTTGCTTTACTAGCTTTCTTATTCAAATACCAGCTAAAGAAAGAGGCTTTTAAAGCCATCTTAGTATAAGGGGTTTTTACCCCAGCCCCTCTGCTTCCCATTGTCACTGTGTATTTTGTTGTTGTTACCAGAGATAGCTGCTTAGAGATTCTTGTCTTTGTGCAAGAAAGCATTCATATGTAGTAGAATAGCAGTATGCATGCTAGCTTAGTATAATGGAGAGAGTACACCTGACACACCAGGCTGACATCTCAGTAAAGAACTGAGTCCATTTTGGGTTGGAGTTTGAGTATAAGCCCCCTCCTCCCTTTCCTGGAAAATTACCAGTTGGGGGTGTTTTCTAGGTGTTGAGTTCTGGAAAATCTTCCCAGGACCTTATCAGCCTCTGGTGGTAGGCAAGGGAGAGTCCTCTAAGCTGCCCCCAGGGAGAGGGCCAAAATCCATCTAACAGGGTTACTGAGCAGGAGTAGTTACTTTAGGTGTCATTGCTGGTCTGCTTTCAGGGCTTGTTTCTTCTTGTTTCCACCTCACTTAAATTCATTTTCTTTCAAAATTCCCATTTTCCTCAAAAAAAAAAAGAAAAAAGACAAATCTCATTTTCTTTGGCCCCTCTTACACATAGGTTAGTGTTTGTCTAGCCACCTAACATTATTATACTTTTGTATTATTTTTAGGACTTCATCTTATATTTTGTAATGTGTTTTCGGTTCTTCCAGTTTTTTTGTTTTGTCCCTTGCTGTATTCTCACGGCCCAGGGTAGTGCCGGAACATAGTTGGTAGTCTGCAAATGTTTGTGCAATGAATGGACATTTAATTCAGCATTCAGCTGGTAGAAGATATAAAAGTAAACAATGAAATAGATTGTTTGCAATTTATAATATTTTTATTATAACTGTATTTTTAGTAATTGACTATGATTTACTGTGTGCCAGCATTGGATGTGATGACTATGAATAAGACACAGAAGATACTTGACAACATGGAACTAATACTTTCATTTCCTATAGTAGACAAATTGGTTAGACATTAGTACTTGATAATGCCCAGATTTCTCCAGGTTTTTTTTTTTTTAATATTCATTTATGTACTTGAGAGGCAGAGTTACACAGAGAGAGGTCTTCCATCTGCTGGTTCACTCCCCAAATAGCTGCCACAACCAGAGCTGGGCCTATCTGAAGCCAGGAGCCAGGAGCTTCTTCCAGGTTTCCCACCCCGGTGCAGGGTCCCAAGCACTTGGGCCACTTTCTGCTCTTTTTCCAGGCCATCAGCTGGGAGCTAGATTGGAAGTAGAGGAGCTGGGACTCAAACTGGCACCCATGTGTAATTAGTGCTGGCATCTCAAGGGGTGCTTAACTGACTGCCACAGCACTGGCCCCCAGATTTCTCTAGTAACCAATCAAAACATTGTCTGCTTTCCAACCTTCATCTGATTCACCTATCCTTTTTTTTTTTTTTTTTTTTTTTTTTTGACAGACAGAGTGGACAGTGAGAGAGAGAGACAGAGAGAAAGGTCTTCCTTTGCCGTTGGTTCACCCTCCAGTGGCCGCCGCGGCCGGCGCGCTGCGGCCGGCGCACCGCGCTGATCCGATGGCAGGAGCCAGGAGCCAGGTGCTTTTCCTGGTCTCCCATGGGGTGCAGGGCCCAAGCACCTGGGCCATCCTCCACTGCACTCCCTGGCCACAGCAGAGGGCTGGCCTGGAAGAGGGGCAACCGGGACAGAATCCGGCGCCCCGACCGGGACTAGAACCCGGTGTGCCGGCGCCGCTAGGTGGAGGATTAGCCTAGTGAGCCGCGGCGCCGGCCCACCTATCCTTTTTTTGTTGTTGTTGTTAAAGATTTATTTATTTATTTGAAAGTCAGAGTTGCACAGAGATAGAGGAGAGGCAGAGAGAGAGAAAGAAAGGTCTTCCTTCTGTTGGTTCACTCCCCAAATGGCCGCTACGGCTGGCGCTGCGCCAATCCGAAGCCAGGAGCCAGGTGGCTCTTCCTGGTCTCCGATGCGGGTGCATCCTCCACTGCCCTCCCAGGCCACAGCAGAGAGCTGGACTGGAAGAGGGGCAACCCGGACTAGAACCTGGCGCTCATATGGGATGCCGGTGCCGCAGGCGGAAGGATTAACCAAATGAGCCACAGCACCAGCCCCCACCTATACTTTCTACATACAATCTTGGTTCTTTCTGTTGGTTTATACCATGTTTTTCCATACAAGTTGGCTTGAAGCTGTTGACTATGTCCATTTCCTTACGAAGTGTTATTCTTCTTTACAGTCTTCTCTATCATAATTAAATGGAAATGTTGCCCTCAATTACAATCACATTTTTTTCTACATTCAAATGTCTATTCTTAGTGTTTTCTCTTTCTCTCTCTCTTTTTAAGACTTATTTATTTATTTGAAAGGCAAAGTTACAGAGAGCCAGAGGTAGAGGCGGAGAGAGGTCTTCTATCCGCTGGTTCACTCCCCAGATGACTGCAACAGCCATAGCTGGGCAGATCTGAAGCCAGGAGCCGGGTCTCCTGTGTGGGTCTCTGATGCAGGTGCAGGGGCTCAAGGACTTGGGGCATATTCTACTCTTTCCCAGGCCATAGCAGAGAGCTAGATCGGAAGTGGAGCAGCCGGGATTTGTTTGTTTGTTTGTGTATTTATTTATTTATTTTTAAGATGTATTTATTTATTTAAAAGTCAGAGTTACACAGAGAGAGAAGGAGAGGCAGAGAGAGAGAGAGAGAGAGAGAGAGAGAGAGAGGTCTTCCATCCACTGGTTCACTCCCCAGATACCTGCAATGGCTAGAGCAGGAGCCAGGAGCATCTTCCAGTTCTCCCACATGGATGTAAGGGCCCAAGGACTTGGGCCATCTTCCACTGCTTTCCCAGGCTATAGCAGAGAGCTAGATCAGAAGTGGAGCAGCCAGGATTTGAACTGGCTCCCATATGGGATGCCGGCACTGCAGGCAGTGGCTTTACCCGCTGTGCCGCAGCACCAGCCCCAGTGTTCTCTATTTTCATGAGTCTTGTACATGTACAGTTCTAACTCATCCTTGTCACTAACTGTCCACTCATCTTCCCTAGTAAAGGAAGAAAAGAGCAGGTATATTACAATGAAATACCTCATCATATAATTTAGTACAGGTTATGTTCACTGCGGATATTGAGAGAATTAGAGGAAGAAAAATGAAAGGAAGAAAGGAAAAGTAGAAAAATAGAAGAGCATAAAAGCACATAAAAAGGGAAAGTAGAGAAAGGAGAGGGCAGTTCCTTAGCAATAAGGGATAGCAAAGCTATAGAAATAGCAGTGACAATTTAACATTAAACTATATTGAAAAGAAGTATAGAATACTAGTTAACATAGCTTTTTAGCCTTGGCTTTTCCTTGTTATGACCTTGAGCAAATTTTAGTATTCTTTTCTTTTTTCAATTGATTGTATTTATTTGAAAAGCAGAGAGAGGGAGAGTAACAGAAGCAAAAGATAGACCTCACATCTGCCGTTTCACTCCACAGATGCCCACAGTAGCTGGGGCTGGGCCAAGCTAAAGCTAGGAGCCAGCAACCCAATCTAGGCTTCTCATGTGGGTGTCACGGACCCAACTATTTGAACCATCATCATCTGTTGCCTCCCTGGGTGTCTATTAGCAGGAAGCTGAAGTTGGGGGTGGAGCTAGGCATTGTATTCAGATACTGTGATATAGGATGCTGATGTCCCAAGCATCTTAACCCCTGTGTCAAATGCTTTTCTCCAGAAAACTTTTTTTTTAACTTTTTTTTTTTTTTTTTTTTTTGACAGGCAGAGTGGATAGTGAGAGAGAGAGACAGGGAGAAAGGTCTTCCTTTACCGTTGCACCCTCCTATAGCGGCCGCGGCTGGTGTGCTGCGGCCGGCGCACCGCGCTGATCCAGCAGGAGCCAGGTGCTTATCCTCGTCTCCCATGGGGTGCAGGGCCCAAGCACCTGGGCCATCCTCCACTGCACTCCCGGGCCATAACAGAGAGCTGGCCTGGAAGAGGAGCAACCGGGACAGAATCCGGCACCCCGACTGGGACTAGAACCCAGTGTGCCAGCGCCGCAGGCGGAGGATTAGCCTGTTGAGCCACGGCACCGGCCCAGAAAACTTTTAAACATTTTTCTGTCTCCAGTTACTCTTCTACAGAATGAGTTTCATCATACCATCTACCCCATAATGTTTTTGTGGCAATGTATACAGAGCATAGCACAAGCCCAGTGCTTAAAGTATACACTATTTGTGAGTCACTGTTGTTGCTATTGCCTCCCTACTACAGTTCTCAAGTAGCTGTTTGTTTTCCACGATTATTTTAGGAGAATTTACTCTTTTTCGTGTTTTCATATACCACTTATACCTTCGTAACTCATTTGTTGAATAAGTGAATAGTTATTGAATGCCTGGTATGTGTATTACAGTTAATACTGAGGACTGAAAGATGAAAAGATATATAAGAAGGTATACATCAAGAGGGCAGAGATGAGAACAAACTCCTGCATTAACATGTAGTAAATCTAACAGTGGAAAATGTACAAAGAACTTAGAGGAATGAGAGACTGTTTTGCAGAATCAGATTATATAAAGAAGATAGTGAAATTGAGGTGTTAAGCATGAATAGGCGTATGTTTTCCTAACCTGCATGAGAAGGACATTCCTGGCAAAGAAAATGGCTTTTACTAATGCACGAAAGTAGGAGAGAGCCAGTTGTGTTCAGGAAATTATAAGTAGCGTTCTATCGTTTGGTACATAAAGTGCTATCAGATGGTGGTGTTCAGTGGGGTTGGACAGTGATAGGCAGTGGGCCAGATCACAGAGGGCTTTCTGTGCCCTACCATGAAGATTAGATTTTATCCTCTGTGCATGCAGAAGCCATTGCTAGGAAGTGACACAAGATTTGCTTATTAGAATGAGTGTTGGAGAGATTGTGTAAATGGTAGAGTGACCATATGAGGAAGGTGAAGTGTTAAGATCAGACAGCAGTGAGGAAGCTATTGCAAGAGTCTAGGAAAAAGATGACAAAATAAATAATTTGGTAGCGGCAGTGAAGACAGAAGAGAATGGGTCATTGAAGAGGTGGAATTAACAGAAGCTGTTGAGTTATGAGGATAAGGGAGAGGGAAGAATCTAGAATGATTCCCTAATTTTGATAGTGAGTTTTATTTTAAAGATGAACTATAGGAAGTGAAGCAAATTTGAGCATGATGGTTGCATCACGAGGGGAGGGGAGTAAATGGGCTGATGCAAAAGTATTGTGTATTAACGTGAAGTGGGTTGTGATAAATGGGTGCATTGTGGTCTCTAAATCAAGTAAAAAAAAAAGCACAGAAAGAGATAGTATGAAACTAAGAGGAACAGAAACATACTGAAGAGTTTTGCTGGAAACAAAAGATGAGACTGAATGTTTGGTCTAGAGCTTAAGATGCTGCTTGAAACACCCACGACCCATATCATAGAGCCTAGTTTCTAGTCCTTGGCTCTGCTTCTAGTTCCAACTAACTTTTTTGTAAATTTATTTTTAAAGAAATATGAATTTCATAAGTACAACTTTAGGGATATAGTTATTCTTCCCACCATATCAGTCCTCCCACCCATCTCCCACCCCTCCTCTTCTTCCCTCTCCCCTTGCCAGTCCCATTCTCTGTTAAGATTCATTTTCAATTAATTTTGAACTCAGAAGACCTACTCTATACTAAGTAAAGCTTCAACAATTCTCATACACACACACACAAAACCATTTGACAGCTCATTTTACAGTTAACTCTCAATACAACTCATTGAGGACAGATGTCCTGCATGGGGAGTTATTACACAGTGACTCTTGTTAACTCTGATGTATGACGTCAGTGACCATTTGATGCTCTTGACGTGAGCTGCCTTCGCTACGGAAGCCTTTTGAGTCCACAAATACTGTCAGTATTTGGACAAGGCCATAAGGAAAGTGGAAGTTCTCTCCTCCTTTCAGAGAAAAATACATCCTTCTTTGATGGCCACTTCTTTCCTCTGGGGTCTCACTCACAGACATCCTTCATGTAGAACTTTTTTGCCACAATGTCTTGGCTTCTCTTGCCTAAAATACTCTCATGGGCCTTTCAGCCAGACCAGGAAGCCTTAAGGGCTGATTCTGAGGTCAAAGTCCAACTTCCTCTTACTGCACACCCTGAGAGGCAGCTCAAGTAGTTGGGTGATTGTCACTCATGTGGGAGACCTGGATTGAATTCTTGGCTCCCAGCTTTGGCCTGGACCAGCCTCAGCTGTTATGGGCATTTGGGGAATGTACCAGTGGATTCAAGTTCTCTCTCTGCTTCTGACATATTCTCTCTCACACTGGCCTATAATTAAAAAAAAAAAAAAATGCTGTAAAGGAGGGACAGAGAAACACACAATATAAGATAAATAGAAAACATATATTAAAGACCTAAATTCATCCATATCAGTAGTTCTGTTAATTGGAAATGGATTGCACATTTCATCCACAGGCACAGTTTACCACTAATGCAAAAGCAGTCCAAGTTAAACTGAATATATTGAAGGCACCTTTATATTCAAACACACAAAAAGGCTGAAAGTAAAATGATGGGTGAAGATATGTCATGAAAACAGTGATCAATATAGAGTGGACTGGTGATACCAATACCAGCAGAATTGACTTTTAGGTCAAGGAATATATCTACAGAAAAAGATAGATATTCTATCATAGTAATAGCACATACTCATCTGGAAAAGAGCTTCAAAATACAGGAAGCCAAAACTGACAGAATTGAAAGGGGAAATAGACTAATCATGAAATACGGTTGGAGATTTTAATATTTTTCTCAGTCACTGATAGAACTTACAGACAGAAAATCAATGAAAGATTTGAGTAACACTGTCAACCAACATGCCTAATTTGTATCTATAGAGTGCGTCACTCATCAATAGCAAGTGTTAGTGTTGGACACTTACCATGGTACACCAGTCGCTGGGTTATAAGGCAAGCCTTTAGGTCTTACATTTATTATTTAAAAGAATTGAAGTCATACACAGTGTGTCTTCTGTTCATAACTAAGTTAAATTAGAAATCATTAATCATGAAAAATATCCACATACATTAGAATGAGAACACATGCTAGTAAATAACTCAAAGAAGAAATTAGACAAAGCCTTCCATGAGTGACAGTGAAAACACAACACATCAAAGCATGTGAGATACAGTTGAAGTAGTTCTCAGAGGGAAATCTTAAGCTTTAAAGGCTAAATTAGGAAAGAAGAATGGTTTAAAGCCATTGTGCTAAGATAAAATCTTAAGAACCTAGGAAATAAACAACAAATTAAACCCAAACTAAATAGAAGCAATACAATGATAAAGATCAGAGTAGAAGACACTGGAATGGAAAGGACAAATAATAGAAGAGAAGCAATGAAAACAAAACCGGTTCTTTGAAAAGATCAGTAAAGCTGTAACATTTAAGTGACACTGATTAAAAACAAAAAAAAAAAAGAGGGATGACAAAGATTATCAGCATCAGGAATGAACTAAGAAAATGACAAGACAAACTGTTGATTGGAGAAACATGCTACACATACAAGTATGCATGTATTAAAAATTATTTGCACCAAAATAAACTTATCTCCATTTTCCATAAAATTTTTGAAGTAGCTGCTTATTGTAACAAGCCCCTGAAAGCAGAACATATAAAGAAGTCTTATAACTTAGCAAAACTATCAACCTGATTGTTATTTTTATTTTCTTTAAAAATTTATTTATTTATTTGAAAGGCAGAATTACAGAGAGGGAAAGAAGGGGGAGAGAGAGAGAGAGAGAGAGATCTTTGTTAGGAAAATGGAGCAGTCTTATCTATGGCGCGATCTATACCCTGACACCATCCTAGGCTGTAGCCCCTGCCATCATTGCTGGGAGCCAGGTGGCCACATGGCCCAACTACTGGTGTCAAGCTCCACCCTAATCCTAATAGGATTCACTGCTTCTGCTTCCCTTCCTGCCCTCCAGCAAAGTTTTAAAAGGACCTGTTCTTTAACACGTGGCTCTCTCTCTCTTGCTCTCCCCTCTCACTCTCTTCTCTCTCTCTCTCTCACTTTATATTTATTTGACAGGTAGAGCTATAGACAGAGAGAGAGACAAGAGAAAGGTCTTCCTTCTGTTGGTTCACTCCACAAATGGCCGCTACAGCCGGCACTGCACCGATCAGAAAGCCAGGTGCTTCCTCCTGGTCTCCCATGCGGGTACAGGGGCCCATGCACTTGGGCCATCCTCCACTGCCTTCCCGGGCCACAGCAGAGAGCTGGACTGGAAGAGGAGCAACCGGGACTAGCACCCGGCCCCCATATGGGATGCTGGCACCGCAGGCAGAGAATTAACCAAATGAGCCACAGTGCCAGCCCCTCCCCTCTCTCTTGCCTCTGCTCCTCTTTCCTCTCCCATGCTCGCTCACTCTCTTCCTTTCTATCTCCTGACCTCTGTCTCTCTCTTACGCTCTCCTTCTCCCTCTTTTCCTTCTTCGCCCCTTCCCTCCAGTCTGTTGGGTATTCTCCAATAAACCCGTTTCCTTACTCCAGTGTTTGGTGTGTGTTGTGGCTGTCTTACAATCTTCTATCTGGTTCACTCCCCAGGTGGCTGCAATGGTCTGAGCTGAGCCAGAAGCTTCATCTGGGTTTTTCATGGGGGTGGCAGGGGTCCAAACACTTGGGCCATCTTCTGCTGCTTTGCCTGGGCCGTTAGCAGGGATGTGGATTGGAAGTGAAACAGCTAGGACCCAAACCTGCACCCATGTGGGATGCTAGCGTCATAAGCAGTGGCTTTACTCACTACGCCACAAGGCCAGTTCCAACCTGATTTTTAAAAAGAAGGGCAGTGGGGCAGGTTTTACTCTAGTGGTTAAGAGGTTAAGATTCTGGTTGGGATGTCTGTGTCCTGCATTGGAGTGTCTGGGTTTGGAGCCCTGCTCCAGTTCCTGACTCTGGCTTCCTGCTGGTGCTCAAGTGACTGAGTTCCTGACACCCATGTGAGAGATCTGGATTTTGTTCCTGGCTTCCAGCTTTGGCCCAGCACCATCTTAACTGTTTCAGGTGTTTGAGGTATGAATTGCTCCATGAGAGCGTGCCTGCATACTCTCTCTCTCTTCTCCAATAAATAAAATTTAAAAAAAGTTAAGAGGGGGACAGAATCAGGCACTTTGCAAAATAATATGTATATATTTGCAAACATATATATAAACAAATATATAAAAATAAATATATATAAATATAAAAAATTATATATATAAATAAACAAATATATATATGTTTGCAAATATAATATATAAGTGATTAAGGACGTGAAATGATCTTAAACATCTTGGATACTAGAGAAATACAAAGTAAAGAGAAAGACAAAAGAAAATACAAAGGTAAAGTTTGATTTGTACTGTTTTATGATGGAACTGGCTTAAATGTAAGTCTCATCAACCCTAATTTATTATCTTTTCTGAAATTTTTTTTTAAGATTTATTTTACTTATCTGAAAGAGTTACAGAGAGAGGCAGAGAGAGAGAGAGAGAGGGAGAGAGGTCTTCCATCTGCTGGTTCATTCCCCAAATGGCCTCAACAGCCAAAGCTGAGCTGATCTGCAGCCAGGATCCAGGAGCTTCTTCCAAGTCTTCCATGTGGTGCAGGGGCCCAAGGGTTTGGGTCATCCTCTGCTGCTTTCCCAGGCGCATTAGGCAGGGAGCTAGATTGGAAGTGGAACAGCTGGGACTTGAACTGGCATTCATATGGGAAGCTGGCACCACAGGCCAAGGCTTTAATCCACTGTGTTATAGTGCCAGCCCTTCTGAAAGTTTCTTCTTTTTTTTTCTTTAAAGGAACCAGGATTTTTTTTTTTTTAAAGATTTATTTATTTGTGGCCGGCGCTGCGGCTCACTAGGCTAATCCTCCACCTTGCGGTGCCGACACACCGGGTTCTAGTCCCGGTCGGGGTGCCGGATTCTGTCCCGGTTGCCCCTCTTCCAGGCCAGCTCTCTGCTGTGGCCAGGGAGTGCAGTGGAGGATGGCCCAAGTGCTTGGGTCCTGCACCCCATGGGAGACCAGGAGAAGCACCTGGCTCCTGCCATCGGATCAGTGCGATGCGCCGGCCGCAGCGCACCGGCTGCGGCGGCCCTTGGAGGGTGAACCAACGGCAAAGGAAGACCTTTCTCTCTGTCTCTCTCTCTCACTGTCCACTCTGCCTGTCAAAAAAAAAAAAAAAAAAAAAAGAATTTATTTATTTGAAAGGCAGTTACAGAGAGGCAGAGGCAAAGAGACAGAGAGGTCATCTGGAACTGGGCTGATCTGAAGTCAGGATCTTGGAGCTTCTTCCCGGTCTCCCACGTAGGTGCAGGGGCCCAAGGACTTGGGCCATCTTCCACTGCTTTCCCAGGCCATAGCAGAAAGCTGGATCAAAAGTGGAGAAGCTGGGATTAGAACCAGCACCCATGAAAGCTTTCTTTCTTTTTTTTTTTTTTTTTTAAGATTTATTTTATTTACTTGAAAGTCAGAGTTACAGAGAGAGGAGAGGCAGAGAGAGAGAGAGAGGTCTTCCATCCGATGGTTCACTTCCCAATTGGCCGCAACGGCCGGAGCTGTGCCAATCCGAACTCAGGAGCCAGGAGCTTCTTCTGGGTCTCCTCTGTGGGTACAGGGGCCCAGGGACTTGGGCCATCTACTGCTTTCCCAGGCCATAGCAGAGAGCTGGATCAAAAGTGGAGCAGCTGGGTCTTGAACCGGTGCCCATATAGGATGCCGGTGCTTCAGGCCAGGGTGTTAACCCACTATGCCACAGCACCACCAGCCCGTTTCTTATTTCTAATTGTAAGCTATTTTTTTTTTATATTCTATCAGTACCTTAATTCAATATTTTAATGTGGAACTATTTTCCATTCCTTCTTAAGTCCTATTCTTTCCGACTTCATTACCATTGCATCATCACAAGGATATTAGACTCAAAATTATGAAGTCATTTATTTGTTCATTCTTCCAACAAACATTTATCATAGTTACTTCTTACTAATTATCTGCCTGTCTCTAGTGGACAAATCAGGTAGGTGGTTAGAAATCATGAGAGACTGTGGCCAGAGATATACGTTAAGCAATTAGAAATGGCTAAATGGTATTTAAGACCATGTGTCTGGATGAGACTTAGGGAGATGTGCATGAATAGAATATGAGAGGTCAGATGACTGAGCCCTGGGTAGTTCAAACTTTGGAAGTCAGCTAAGTGAGGGTGATGCTTAGCAAATGAGAATGGAATGGAACAGCCAATGATAGCTGTTTCCAGGGAGAAGTCAAGATATTCTAAGGACTTGAGCATTTGGTGCAGTGACTTAAGATGCTACATGGGGCGCCTGCATCCCATATCAGAGTTCCTGTGCTCAAGTCCTAGTTCTACTTCAGTTTCTAGCTTCCTGCTAATGCACACTCTGGGTGGCAGCAGATGATGGCTCAAGTACTTGGATTCCTGCCACTTGTGTGAGAGACCTGATATGAGGTACAAACTCCTGGCTTCTGCGTGCCCCACCCCGGCTATGGTGGGCCTTTGGAGAGGGAACCAGTGAAGGGAAGATCTTTCTTTGTCTTTCTCTTTCTCTCTGACTTTCAAATAAAAGAAAAATATATTAAAAAAATTAGAAAAATATTTTGAGGCCGGCGCCGCGGCTCAATAGGCTAATCCTCCACCTAGCGGCGCTGGCACACCGGGTTCTAGTCCCAGTTGGGGCGCCGGATTCTTTCCTGGTTGCCCCTCTGCCCCTCTTCCAGGCCAGCTCTCTGCTGTGGCCCGGGAAGGCAGTGGAGGATGGCCCAAGTGCTTGGGCCCTGCACCCCATGGGAGACCAGGAGAAGCACCTGGCTCCTATCTTCAGATCAGCGCGGTGTGCCGGCTGTAGCGCGCCAGCTGTGGCGGCCATTGGAGGGTGAACCAATGGCAAAAGGAAGACCTTTCTCTCTGTTTCTCTCTCACTATCCACTCTGCCTGTCAAAAAAAAATTTTTTTTTTGAGAAAAAGAGAGACACTCTAAACTATGCTGATAGGTCAGGTCAGAGAAACATGAGCAATGACTTGGATTTGCTTGACAAAAATTTTTCAATGGAGTAATAAAAATGATAACTTGATTGAAGTAGGTATAAGAGAAAATGAGAGGAAGTAGAGAAAGAAAAACATTTTTTTAAAAATAATTTATGCCCTTTTTGTTTTTAAAGGTATATTATTTATTTGAAAGGCAGAGTTACAGAGAGAAAGAGAAGGAGAGACAGAAAGAGATTTTCCATCCACTGATTCACTCCCCAAGTGGCCATAATGGACAGAGCCAGGCTGATGTGAAAACAGAAGCTAGGAACTTCCTCTGGTTCTCCCAAGTGGCTACAGGGGCCCAAGTATTTGGGCCATCTTGTGTTGCTTTCCCAGGCGCATTAGCTGGATTGGAAGAGGAGCAACTGGATTTTAACTGGCACCCCTACGGTATGCTTGTTCTGCAGATGGCGGCTTTACCTGTAAACTATGCCACAGCACCAGCCTCAAGAACTTACGTTCTAATGTGAAATCATAGGAGATTTGTTTTTTTTTTTCTTTTTAGGGTGGGAGATTTGATACCAAGTTTGTAAGCTAAGGAAGATTATCTCAGAAAGCAGAAAAAGTTGACCATGTAGAGAGAAGGGCAGGATCGTGCTGATTTCTGGGTGAGCATTGGTCAGTTCAGGGTGTTGCTGTAGATTCGTTCTGAGAGGAGAAGCGTGGTGGGGCAAGAGGTGTGGAGTCACCACACAGACCCCGGGAGTCGGGTGAAAGTGGGCAGGAGGCAAGCAGCTCGCAGACTTGTTTATTTCAGTTGGTACAGCAGCTTATATAGCCGAGGCAGCCAATTTGGTCAAGGGGCGGTTTATGCCCTAACCAGTCACAGCCTGTTGCCAGGCAGGTGCCATTGCCAGGTGGTTTCCCAGGTGGTTTCCAAAGCCATTCCTGAGTAACTGATGCTCGCTTGCCAGCAGCCTTCTTGGCATGGCCTTCTCATTTCACCTCATTAGGGCACAGATGAGAGGTGGCCTTTGGTAGAAGCATAGATAGTTCTGTAATGTCAGGTTGGAACAAGTGTTTGGGTGTGGGTTCTGGTCAGTTACTGATTACTTTTTTTAAAGATTTATTTATTTATTTGAAAGTCATAGTTACACAGAGAAAGAAGGAGAGGCAGAGAGAGAGAGAGAGAGAGAGAGGTCTTCCATCTGCTGGTTTACTCCCCAATTGGCCGCAGTGGCTGGAGCTGCACCTATCTGAAGTCAGGAGCCAGGAACTTCTTCTGGGTCTCCCACACAGGTGCAGTGGCCATGGGACTTGGGCCGACCTCCACTGCTTTCCCAGGTTATAGCAGAGAACTGGATTGGAAGTGGAGCAGCTGGGACTTGAACCAGTGCCCAATTGGGATGCTGGCACTGCAGGTGGCTGCTTTACCTACTACACCACAGCACCGGCCCCCTGAGTAATTCTTGAGCTCTCACTGCATACAAACCCCTGTTCTTTTTAAAAATATACCTTTAAAAATAATGAAATTTAAATACAGGTAGTTTAACCAGATGTATCTTTTTGGAATACCACTGTTAGCAGCTTACTGTTTATTATTATACTCTCTGTTGAAAAACTTAGTATTCTAAGTAATTCTTCCATTTGCATGCATCTCTTATCTCTTAACTAGATTGTAAGCTCCTCAGGGGTAATTGCTTTCATTTATAGCTGAAATGCTCCTGAGTCATACTGAACAAGTCCTAAAATAACTTGGGAGTAGCACATGCTGAGGGTACACTGTGTATGCCATGTCACGAGATCTTCACATTGACTCATGGAGGGAAGACCTGGTGGAGGCACAGTGACAGTGGCATCTCTTTAGTGGTACATTATTGATTTATGTTCCTTACCCTTCAAATGATTAACAATTTCAATGCATAGAATTAAAAGTCTTCAAGTTAAATTATGGTATATTAGAATATTAAGCATATATATTTTGTGTATTAAATTTGAGTTAAATAATGACTGAATCATAGGCAAGTGTAATTTAGTTTTGGAGTCACTTGTATAATGTTTTGAAAGTTCTTACTCTGTTTTTCTCTACCCTAATAGAAGACAAAGCGACGTTAGAATGCAATAAATTAAATTTTAGTCCTTGATGTTTCTTGTACCAATTTCTATAACTGTGCATAATGAACTGCCTCAAGATTGTATCATTCATTATGATGTTTCCACTGCTAAATCTTTTTTTTTTTTGGACGGGCAGAGTGGATAGTGAAAGAGAGAGAGACAGAGAGAAAGGTCTTCCTTTTTGTCGTTGGTTCACCCTCCAATGGCTGCCACAGTTGGCGCTCTGTGGCCGGCGCATTGCACTGATCCGAAGCCAGGAGCCAGGTGCTTCTCTTGGTCTCCCATGCGAGTGCAGGGCCCAAGGACTTGGGCCATCCTGCACTGCACTCCCGGGCCACAGCAGAGAGCTGGCCTGGAAGAGGGGCAACCGGGACAGAACCAGTGCCCCAACTGGGAATGGAACCTGGTGTGCCGCCGCCGCTAGGCGGAGGATTAGCCTATTGAGCCGTGGTGCCGGCCTCCACTGCTAAATCTTGTTGCTTTCTAGTTTTTCGATTTTATGGTAAAGCAAGTCAGACAAATTGTGCACAAAGGTAGTAGAAATTCCTTTTTCTTTTTTTAAAGATTTGTTTATTTGAAAGAGATACAGAGAAAGGAGGGGGAGAGAGGGAGAGGGAGGGAGAGACAGAGAGAAAGAGAGAGACCTTCCATCCTTTAGTTCACTCCCCAAAGGGCTGCAACAGCTGGAGCTGGGCCAATCCAAAGCCAGGAGCCAGGAGCTTCTTCCTGGTCTCCCACATGGGTGCAGGGCCCCAAGGACTTGGGCCATCTTCTACTGCTTTCCCAGGCCATAGCAGAGAGCTGGGTCAGAAGTGGAGCAGCTGGGCCTCAAACTGGCACCCGTATAGGATGCCAGTAATGCAGATGGAGGCTTAACCTTCTATGCCACAGTGCTGGCCCCTAGGCAGTTCTTAAAAGATTCCAGGATTGTACTATTAGTTTTCATAATAAAATATTTTATAGATTTTAATTTTTATCTCTTTTTAAAGTATGGTATCAGCATTGCATGTATTTATTTCTATCATGATGTAACAATCTTACTACAAACTTTGTGACCTAAAAACAACACATGCTTATTATGTCATCATTTCTGTGTGTCAAGAATGTATATACAGCTGAGCTAAGTCCTCTGATTAACAGTCTCACAGAACTGCAGGTACCATGTTGGCTGGGGCAGTGATCTTATCTGAGACTTGCCTGGGGATGGACTACTTCCAGAATCACATGATTGCTGGAAGAATTCCGTTCCTTGCAGGCTGCTGCACTGAAAGCTTTAGTTTGTTGCTGGCTGCCAGCCAACCTGAGGCTGCTCTCAGCTTGTTGCTCCATGATCCTTTCCATGTGGCAGCTTCCAACATTCCGGCTTTGCTTTTTTTCTTGCTAGTAAGGAAGTTCCTCCCAAGGTAGCATCATAGTCTCACGTAACCTAGTCATGTCCACATCATCATTCTTGCTTAGAAGCTGCAGGTCTCATCTCTACATTCAGCGGGAGGAATTCACACACAAGCACCAAAACAGATCTGTGTGTTGCAGTGTGTTTGCTGTGTCCTTACAAATGTGATACATGTTCATCTTACTGAGTAATTTTTGGTGCTTGTTCAGATACAAGTGATAATTTTGGACTTTTAATTTTTCTAACCAGATTCCATTGGCCGCGACATTCCCAAAATGCTTGAATTATTTAAAACTGGACATGAAATTGAGGTAGATGAAGAAAGGGAGAACTTTCTCGAGACCAAAATAGCAACAGTAAGTGATGGTGGAAATGATCAGACAATCCTCTTTTCTTCTTTGTACAGGTTATTCATTAATTATTTATCACATTATAATATACCCATCATTTGAACTTGTTCTTGGCACTAGCATTAGGGGTGACACAAAATATACACGTGGATAGTTTTTAAAATTCTGTTTATGAAACTCATAAATATTAATAATACTTTAGAATTTCTTCCTCCCAGAGTTATGTGCTATTCACTCACATTCACAGTCGACCCTTGAACAGCCTGGGTTTAAATTGAGTAGGTCCATTAGTATGTGGATTAATTTTTGAAAGATTTTAGCAAGTTGAAAACTTAAAAGTATGTAGCCTAGAGATGTCAAAAAAATTAAGTAAAGGGTAATGAGTGTACATCATATATGTAATAATTTATCATTTACTAGTATAAAATATATACAAATCTATTATAAGAAGTTAAAATTTATCAAAACTTATACACAGGCTGTTCATGGCATAATCAGTAGAAATATAAACAAGTGTAAAGATGCAGTATTAAATCATAACTGCATAATACTAACTATAGGACATACTCTGTTACTATAGTAATTCCCTAGCCTCCTTCTGTTTGCTCAAGTGTTGCAAGTATCCCTTTAAAACACCAGTGACATGCCAATAAATTGCTTATTGCAATAAAAAGTCATCTTCCATGTTTCTAGCATATTTCTTACTGTATATAATATATATAACATACAAAATTGACTGTAAACCTACCTAATTGGCTGCTCATGTTATTAGCAAAGCTTCTGGTCAACAGCAGGCTCTGAGACTCTGAGTAGTTAAGTTTGGGGGGGGGGGTCAAAATGTATGTATTTGTGAATTTTCAACTGTGGGTGGATGGGTGCTACTATACATACATCACCCCTCTCCCAATTCCCGAGATTGCCCAAGGGTCAGCTGTCTCTGTATACAGTTATCCTTTTTTATTCCTTTTTTATTTATTTTTGTTCTCTAATATTTAAGCTTATTGAGAATACTGGCTTGATCTTGCATATTCCCTATGAAACATTGCATAATGCTGAGTACGTAGTGGGTATGTAATATAGCTATAGTAGAGTTGAGTAGTTTATTTTATTTTAATCAGTTGTGTCTGGTTATCTTTGTATTTTTAAAATTGCTTGTCTACTTAAAGCTGATGCTGGAAATTGGTCTCCAATGCTAATTATAGGATCCTAATACAGGAATGTCAGATTTATAATGTTTTTTTTTTTAATAAATAAGTAGTAAAAATGTTAAGGTTTTTCACAAATAAGCTCTTTATTAAAGGATCTCAAAAGTACATGTTGATTTGCAAAATTTAAACAGTGCCTAACAAGGGTCAGATGCCTGTCTAGGCACTGTTTATATACACTATTTTTATCCTTAGTCCTATGAAGGTAAAATTATCACATCCATTTTAGATGAAGGCATGGAAACACAGAGAGCTAAAAACTTGTGAGGCTAGCGTGAAGCAGAATAGATAATTGAACCGTGGCAGTCACCTCAGGAGTGGAGGGAATCTTGTCTCTTGATTGGAATTATTTGAATGAATAGTTGTAATTCTTCCTCTTTCTCTTCCCATTTTTACTCTTAAGAGACATTCTATATGATAGCTAGCCATTAGTAGTCCAGACTAATTAGCTGTGTCTACTGTAAAGCATTGAAATATAGAAAAAGCACTCAGCTAGTGTTATAGTAGGAAAACCTACTCTAGAAAGGGAGTAAAACGGGTTTAATCTTCTCAGAAACTGGGAAACTCCTGTTTGACATTATTACCATCAAAGCTCAGCTCCAGCCGGCACCGCGGCTCACTAGGCTAATCCTCCACTTTGCGGCGCTGGCACACCGGGTTCTGTTCCGGTTGCCCCTCTTCCAGGCCAGCTCCCTGCTGTGGCCCAGGAGTGCAGTGGAGGATGGCCCAAGTCCTTGGGCCCTGCACCCCACGGGAGACCAGGAGAAGCGCCTGGCTCCTGCCATCGGATCAGCGCGGTGTGCTGGCCGCAGCGCGGCGGCCATTGGAGGGTGAACCAACTGCAAAAGGAAGACCTTTCTCTCTGTCTCTCTCTCTCACTGTCCACTCTGCCTGTCAAAAAAAAAAAAAAAAAAAAAGCTCAGCTCCATTTTAGTTGGCACCAAGCTCTGCTAGAATCTGATGTTGGAATTTGCTTGTTCCAAAAGACTCTTGGCAGCGCTTCTTGTTTTTTGGGGCGGACAACACTGTAATCTAAAAAACAAACAAAAACCAATCACATTTTAAGGTGCTGTTTTGGAGTTGTAGAGACTTGAGTGTGAATACCTGTTCTGCTACTTACAGGATGACAGACTTTAAGCATGTTTCTTAATGTGTCTCAGATTTCCTCATCTGTAAAGATGTGTATAGTAATACCTATTTCACAATATGTTTTTGAAGATGAGTTACATTTTTTAAATGGTGTTATATATTGTTATTATTTTTAAAGATTTATTTATTTATTTGAAAGGCAGAGCCACGGGGAGGGGGGCTTTCATTTGTTGGCTCAGCCTGCAATAGCCACATCTCATCGGCTGTTGCTGAGCTGGTCTGAAGCCAGGAGCCAGGAGCTTCTTCTGGGTCTCCCATGTGGATGCAGGGGCCCAAGGACTTGGGCCATCTTCCACTGCTTTCCCAGGCACATTAGCAGGGAGCTGGATTGGAAGTGGAGCAGCTGGGGCTCGAACCAGTGCCCACATGGGATGCCAGCACTGCAGGCAGTGGCTTTACCTTCTATGCCACGGCACTGGTGGCCCCTAAATGGTATTATATATCATTATTTTGATTGGCCTTTTAGGACTGGAATATCCTTTTTTAAATTTTTATTAAAGATTTTATTTTTATTTATTTGGAAGACTTAAACAGAGAGAGGAGAGGCAGAGAGTTGGTTCACTCCCTAGATGGCCACAATGGCCAGAGCTGCGCCAATCCGAACTCAGGAGCCAGGAGCTTCTTCCGGGTCTCCCACACGGGTGCAGTGGCCCAAGGATTTTGGGTCATCTCTGCTTTCCCAGGCCATAGCAGAGAGCTGGATTGGAAGAGGAGCAGCCGGGACTTGAACCGCTACCCATATGGGATGCCTGCACTTCAGGCCAGGGCATTAACCCACCGGCCCCAAGGACTGGAATATCCTTTAAAGAGTCTTCCTAGCTGGATCAAGCCTGCCATTTTCTAAGTAATATTTTCAGTGTATTCACTAGTTAATAATTAATTTAGTTGCTGACTCAGCGTATAAGAAAACATTTCATCTCATTCATCTTTTGTTTTGTTTTTTGATTAATGTCAGAGTGGCATGGACTCCAGATTAGATTACTCAGATCTTGTGGAGTTATAATGCCTCTTCTCAATGGAGAGGAAATCAACCTGTGTGTTTAAAGAAAATCTCTTGGATTACTACTAAAGATCATAGCGTAGTTGGAGGATGAGAGTGGGTTTAATTTCATCCTGTCTTGATTCACACCTAGTTCTAAATTAGAAATTTCTGTGTGCAGTTTACTCTCTAAACCTCAGCTTTTCTTTATTCCCCATAAGCAAAGTTATGATGGCAATGATGAGTACTTCCTAGGTTGGGAAGGAGTAGATGAGATGATAGCATAACAGTGACTTAGCAGACCACTTCTGCCTAGGTTGTAACAACAGAGACCTGGTTTCCCCTCCCACAGTCCCCATCACCTTGATGCCAAAATCAAACAAAACCACAGTGCAATGTTATTTGTGGACTTTCAAAACTAAATTTTAGCAAATAGAATCCAGCAGTATATAAATAGGATAACATATACTATGATTGTTGTAGTCCTGTTGTTGGTTGCTATAACAGAATACCTGAAACTGGGTGTTAAAGAATGGACACTTATTTTGGCTTATGATTCTTGAGGCTGGGAAGTCTAAGAGCATGTTGCGAGCATGTTGCAAGGGCCTGTGCTGTGTTGTAACCTGGTAGAAAAGTGGAAGCAGAAGGATGAGTGCATATGTGCAGAAGCAGCAAAACAGGGATTGTCTTGCATTAGGTATTAGCTCCTCATCTCTTAAAGGCCCAACCTCCTAACACCACCACGACAGTCAAGTTTCAACATGCAATTTGGAGGGGACATGCCATATTGAAATACCATAGCAGTGACCAAATAGGGTTTATATTAGGAATGTGAGGTTTATTATTAAAAAACAATCATTATGCCGGCGCCGCGACTCACTAGGCTAATCCTCCGCCTAGCGGCGCCGGTACACCGGGTTCTAGTCCCGGTCGGGGCGCCGGATTCTGTCCCGGTTGCCCCTCTTCCAGGCCAGCCCTCTGCTGTGGCCAGGGAGTGCAGTGGAGGATGGCCCAGGTGCTTGGGCCCTGTACCCCATGGGAGACCAGGAAAAGCACCTGGCTCCTGGCTCCTGCCATCGGATCAGCGCGGTGCGCCGGCCGCAGCGCGCCGGCCGCGGCGGCCATTGGAGGGTGAACCAACGGCAAAGGAAGACCTTTCTCTCTGTCTCTCTCTCTCACTGTCCACTCTGCCTGTCAGAAAAAAAAAAAAATCATTATAATTGGTTAGATTAACAAACTAAAAACAAAAGCCATATGATCATGTAAGTAGATGCAGTAAAAGCATTTAACAAAATCCAACATTCATTCCTGATGAAACCATCTTATCAGCTGCGGATAGAAGTCAGTGCGTCTCTGGCCTCAGAGTCAGCCCTAAAGGCACTCGGATCTGGCTGAAAAGCCCATGAGAGTATTTCAGGCATGGAAAGCCAAGACACTCTGGCAAAAAGATCTCTGTGAGTGAGATCCCAGTGGAAAGAACAGGGCTTCAAAGAGGGAGGTGCCTTTCTCTGAAGGGAGGAGAGAACCTCCACTTTGACTATGACCGTGTCTAAACAAGATAAGAGTCGGAGAACTCAAGGGGCTTCCATAGCCTTGGAAACTCATGACTGGTGCATAGGGAGATTACTGATGCCATAAACAGGAGTGTCAATTTGTAAAGTCAACAACAGGAGTCACTGTGCACTTACTCCTCATGTAGGATCTCTGTCCTTAATGTGCTGTACATTGAGGCTTAATGCTATAACGAGTACTCAAACAGTATATTTCACTTTGTGTTTCTATGGGGGTGCAAACGATTGAAATCTTTACTTAATGTACACTAAACTGATCTTCTGTAAAAAAAAAAAAAAGAAATTATCAATTCCCAACTTGACTCTCACTGGGATTAAACATGACAATAGGTCTGATCTGATTTCATCATCATTTAAAAAAAATCATCTATTATTTTTCACTTTATGTTTCTGTGTGGGAGCAAACTGTTGAAATCCTTACTTAAGGTATACTAAGCTGATCTTCTGTATATTAAGATAATCGAAAATGAATCTTGATGTGAATGGAAGGGGAGAGGGAGTGGGAAAGGGGAGGGTTGTGGGTGGGAGGGACGGTATGGGGGGGGAAGCCATTGTAACCCATGAGTCGTACTTTGGAAATTTATATTCATTAAATAAAAGATAAAAAAAAAAAGTCAGTGCGTTTAACTGATAAAGGATATCTATGAAAAACCAACAGCTGACGTCACACATAGTGAATGCTGCTTTCCTCCAAAGGTCAAGAACGTGACAGGGATGTCTGCTCTGATTGCTTCTGTTCATCATTGATCTGGGGATTCTGTCATCAGGCAAGAAACAGACAAGAAGGGTCTAGATGAGAAAGGAGGAAGTGAAACTGTCATGACTTGCAGATTCTTTTTTAAGATTTTATTTATTTATTTGAGAGTTAGAATTACAGACAGTGAGAGGGAGAGACAGAGAGAAAGGTCTTCTATCTGCTGGTTCACTCCCCAAAAGGCCAAAGTGGCTCAAGCTGAGCCGATCCAAGGCCAGGAGCCAGGGGCTTCCTCTGGGTCTCCCACATGGGTGCAGGGGCCCAAGCACTGGGGCCGTCTTCTACTGCTTTCCCAGGCCACAGCAGAGAGCTGGATCAGAAGAGGAGCAGCCGGGACTGGAACCAGCGCTTGTATGGGATACTAGTGCCACAGGCGGAGGATGAACTTACTGTGCCACAGTGCTGGCCCAGATTCTATAATCTTACTAGTAGAACAAAGTGAGTTAAGCTTGAAGATCTAGCTTAATATACAAGATTCAGTATTTCTGTGTAATAGCAATGAGAAATTAGAGATTGAAATAAAAAGTCAGTGCTATTTGTAATCATAACAAAAATATGAGATAATTAGTGATAAATGACAAAATGCATGAAGTATTCATATACTTAAAAATATAAAATATAGTTGAGAGAAATTAAGTGATGATGTGTATCTTGTTGTTCATGGATCAATATTGTTAAAATGGCAGTTTTCCCCAGCATAATCTATAGATTCATTGCATTCTTAATGATTAGGTTGCCTTTTTGTAAAAATTGACTGGTTGATTCTAAAATTCATATGGAAATGCAAAGGATCTAGAATAGCCATGGCTATTTTGAAAAAGAACAAAATTGTAAATTACCAAATTTCAAGATTTTTAAAGCTAGGGTAATTAAGACAATGTTGTATGGATAACAAGAGATAAAACAGTCAATGGAATAGAAGAGAGAACCCCTCAAAGACAGAACATACATGGACAACTGCTTTTCAACAAAATGCACAGGCATTTTTATTGGAAAGCCAGTAGCCATTTCAACAAACAGTACTGAGACAACTGGATGCCAGTCTGCAATAAATTAAACTTTACTCTGTACTTCAAACCATATGTAATAATTAATTTAAAATGTATCAAGTAACTAAATTTAAAGCTTAAAATAATAAAACTTCTAGAAGAAAAAATTGAGTTAGGGAATGATTTCTTTGGCATAACATAGAAAGCATGATCCATGGAAGAAATTGATAAATTATCCTTTATGAAAATTAATAGCTTCTGATCTTTAAATGATGTTGTTAAGAGAATGAAAAGATAGTATTTCTTTTTTTTTTTCAGATTTATTTATTTATTTATTTGAGAGGTAGAATTATAGACAGTGAGAAGGAGAGACAGAAAGAAAGGTCTTCCATCCATTGCTTCACTCCCCTAACGGCCGCAACGGCTGGAGCTGTGCCGATCCGAAGCCAGGAGCCAGGTGCTTCTTTCCGGTCTCCCATGTGGATGCAAGGGCCCAAGCACTTGGGCCATCTTCTACTGCTTTCCCAGGCCACAGCAGAGAGCTGGATTGGAAGAGGAGCAACCGGGACTAGAACTGGTGCCTGTATGGGATTCTGGCACCGCAGACGGAGGATTAACCTACTGTGCCACTGCGCCAGCCCTGAAGACAGTATTTCTTCATAGACTGGGAAAGATATTTGCAAATCAAGTATCTCATAAATCCAAAATATGTGAAGTATTCTTAAAACTCAATAAAATCATGCAGTTTTTTTTTTTTTAATTTATTTGAAAGACAGTTACAGGGAGAGGGAGGGAGAGAGAGAGAAAGAGAGAGAGAGAGAGAGAGAGGTGTCTTCCATTCAGATGGCTGCAACGGCCGGAGTTGCGCCCATCCAAAATCCGAAGCCAGGAGCCAGGAGCTTCTTCCTCCAGGTCTCACACGTGGGTGCAGGGGCCCAAGGACTTGGGCCATCTTCCACTGCTATCCCAGGCCATAGCAGAGAGCTGGATCAGAAGAGGAGCAGCTAGGACTAAAACCAGCACCCATATGGGATGCCGGCACTGACCCGCTGCACCACAGTGCCAGCCCCACCATGCAGTTTTAAAAATTAGCAAAAGATTTGAACATACCTTATGAGGGAGAAACACAGGAAAAGACTCACCATCTTTAGTTATTAGGGAAATTTCAATTACATCCATTGGGGAGAATAAAATAAAAAACACTGACCATACCAAGTGTTGGTGAAGACCTAGACAACCTGGAACACTCATGCACTGTTTGGGGAGTGTTAAATAATACAACTGTGGCGAATGTTTAGAGTGGTAGTTAAAACATTGCTTTGGATACCCACATTACATATCAGAGTTCTTGGGTTCAGATCCTTACTCTGTTCCCAATTCCATCTTCCTGCTAATATGCACTTAGGAAGGCAGAAGGTCACCCACATGGTAGACCTGGGTTGAATTCCTGGCTCCTGGTTTTGACCTGCCCCACGTTTGGCTGTTACGGACATTTAGGGAATGAACCAGTGCATGCCTTTTGAATAAATTTTTCAAAAGTAATTTAGTTACTGGTGTTGGCATAGCAGGTAAAGCTGCCGCCTGTGACTCCATTATCCTATATGGGTGCCAGTTCACGTCCCCAGCTGCTTCACTTCTGAACCAGCTCCCTGCTAATGGCCTAGGAAAAGCAGCAGAAGATGGCCCAAGCATTCTGGCCCCTGCTACCCATGTGAAAGACCCAGATGAAACTCCTGACTTGTAGCTTTGGCCTGGCACTGCCCTGGCTGTTGTAGCCATCTGTGGAATAAACCACAGGAAGATTCTCTCTCAATATCTCTCTCTCTCTAACAAACAAACAAATCTTAAAAAAAAAAAAAAAGTTTAAAAAAATCGATTCCACCTTTTTGGCAAAATAAATTTTACAGGTTTTTTTTTTTTTAAGATTTATTTATTCATTTGAAAGGCATAGCTACAGAGAGGCATAGGCAAAGAGAGAAAGAGATAGAGGTCTTCCATCTGCTGATTCACTCCCCAGATGGCTGCAATAGCTGGAGCTGGTTCCATCCAAAGCCAGGAGCTATGAGTTTCTTCTGGTTCTCCCAAATGGTTGCAGGGGCCCAAGAACTTGAATCATCTTCTACTGCTTTCCCAGGCCATAGCAGAGAGCTGGACAGCTGGACTTGAACTGGTGCCCATATAGGATGCTGGCACTGCAGGCGGCAGCTTTACCTGCCACGCCACAGTGCTGGTCCCTCCCCTCCTTTTTTTTTTTTTTGGTAAGATTTTATTTATTTATTTGAGGGTCAGAGTTACAGAGAGAAAGAGAGAGAGGGAGAGACAGAGGAAGGTCTTCTGTCTGCTGGTTCACTCCCCACATGGCTGCAATGGCCAGAGCTGGGCCGATCTAAAGCCAGGAGCCAGGAGCTAGGAGCTTCTTCCAGATCTCCCACATGGTAGAAGGACCCAAGCATTTGGGCCATTTTTCACTGCTTTCCCAGGCCATTGCAGAAAGCTGGATTGGAAGAAGAGAAACTGGGATTAGAATCAGTACCCACATGGGATGCTGCTGCCAAGGCAGAGGCTTAGCCAATTACGCCACAGCACCAGCCCCTGGTCAGTTTCTGAAGAAGTTAAACAGTCATCTACTATATGATCCCACTATTCCAATTTTAAATATTTACCCAAGAGAAATGAAAATACATGTCTATGCAAAACTTGTAAATAAATATTCATATCAGATTTGTTTATAATAGCCCCAAATGGCAAACATTCCAAATATCCATCATAGGTGAATATATAAACAAAAATATTCTTTATACACAACAGGAAATCTTGATAGATGCTATGATATAAATGAATTTAAAAATAATTATACCAAGTGTAAGACAGAAAAGAAGTAGTATATACTTTATGATTCTATTTATATAAAATTTTGGCATATGTGAAATAATGTATAGTGAACAGGAAGCAGACCAATGGTTTACTTGGGAACATAGGAGGCGAGGGGTGGGAAGGAGGAATTAGAAAGGGACACATTGAATTTTGGGAGAGTAATTGGTGGGTTCGTTATTCTGACTGGTGATGGTTTATACCAATGTTAAAGCATGATGAATTGTATACTTAAGGAATGTGCAGCATATTTCATGGCATATTATTTAGCAATAATGACGAGCAAACTATAAGCACTTTTTATGGCATGGATTATGCTCAGGCAAAGAAGCTCGAAAAACTACCCAGTGTATGATAACATTTATATGAAAAATCTAGAAAAAGCAAAACTTAATATAAAAAAGTAGATGACTGTTGCCTGAGATGGGGATGGGAAGAAATAGTAAAGTAAAAGAGTAAAAATGCGTGAGGGGACATATTGGGGTCATGAAGGTGATTTTAAAATGATTTATGGTGATGGTTGTACAGCTTGATAAACAGTGAAAATTACTGAATTTTATGTTAGAATATGGTGAATAATACTTGTATGTTGTATGCCTTAGTGGAGTTATTTTTAAATTGAGGTCTGGTTTTTAAAATTAATTTAATTTTGAAATTCATTTGAAAGGCAGAGAGAGGGAGAGACAGACAGAAATAGACATCTAGAGAGAAATCTTCCATCTGTTGGCTCATTCCCCAAATGCCTGCAACAGCCAGGGTGGGCCAGGCCGAAGCTAGGAGTCCAGAACTCAGTCTAAGTCTTCCATGTGGATGGCAGGTATCCAAGCACTTGGGCCATCTAGGCTGTGCACCGGCAGGATCTGCAATTGGAAGTAGAGTCATGAACCAAAACTGGGAACTCCAACCTGGGATGTGGGTGTCCCAAGTGGTGTCCTAATTGCTGTGCCAAGCTCCTACCCCAATATGCCAAATATAACTTAATAAAATTGTGAGGCCGGCACTGTGGCTCAATAGGCTAATCCTCCACCTGCAGCGCTGGCACACTGGGTTCTAGTCCAGTCGGGGTGCCGGATTCTGTCCCGGTTGCCCCTCTTCCAGTCCAGCTCTCTGCTGTGGCCCGGGAGTGCAGTGGAGGATGGCCCAGGTGCTTGGGCCCTGCACCCACATGGGAGACCAGGAGGAAGCACCTGGCTCCTGGCTTCGGATCAGCGCGGTGCGCGGGCCTAAGCGGCCGTTGGAGGGTGAACCAATGGTAAAGGAAGACCTTTCTCTCTCTCTCTCTCTCTCTCTCTCACTGTCCACTCTGCCTGTCAAAAAATAAAAAAATAATAAAATTGTGAAAAAAGATTAAAAACAACTTGTCATATCTGATACCAAATAATGACTTCATAAGTTTTGTAATTATCAGGGATCATATTAAAATTTTAAAAGCAATTTCAAGTCACTATTATGCAGTAGCTATTTTAACATTTACACAGGTGAAAATATGTCTTTTTTGTTTTTTCTTAATAGCCCGCATGCTGTAGAACAAGTGCAGATAAGAGGGCACTAACACCATCTCGTGTCTAGTAGAGCTCCTGTTTATTTGAATAGAAGGAAATATGTACAGCTGGGTTAACAAATGGCAGCCTGCAGGCCACATTCAGCTGCCGGTGGCCTATTTTTGTACAGTTTCTGAGCTAAGAATGGTCTTCATGATTTTAATATGCTACCAAGATTGGGTGTAACCCACAAGACCTAAGATACTGGCGTTTTACACGAATAGTTTGCTGAGCCTTGATCTAGAAAGGTGTTTTTGGGAGAGTGAAAAGGATTCCTGCTGTGTTTTTACGTACCGCTATAGCTATCTTTAGTTGATGCATCCTGATGCTCCTTTGTAGGAAACTTCAGAGGGTCTGCCTGCAGCCTTCCTTCAAGATCCAGTTGCAGTATAGATGTAATGTGAAATTGATCTTGAGTAGTTTAGTCTTCCTTCTGTACCGAACTGTTAAATACAGTCAGTTGAATAATCTTTATTTCTTTTTTTTTTTTTTTTTTTTTTTTTTTGACAGGCAGAGTTAGACAGTGAGAGAGAGACAGAGAGAAAGGTCTTCCTTTTTCCGTTGGTTCACCCCCCAGGTGGCCGCTACGGCTGGCGTGCTGCGCTGATCCGAAGCCAGGAGTCAGGTGCTTCTCCTGGTCTCCCATGGGGTGCAGGGCCCAAGCACCTGGGCCATCCTCCACTGCACTCCCGGGCCACAGCAGAGAGCTGGACTGGAAGAGGAGCAATTGGGACAGAACCGGCACCCCACCTGGGACTAGAACCCGGGGTGCTGGTGCTGCAGGCGGAGGATTAGCCAAGTGAGCTGCGGTGCTGGCCTGAATAATCTTTCTTAATCATCCGAGTTGAAGATTAGCATCTTGGGTATTAGAAGTTACCCACTAATACCTTTGTCTATGAGAACTATACATAGCCAGCCAGTATCTAACATTGCCAGCAGTACTTGTGGGTTAATTAATTTCATTCCTAATCTTTGACCATTACTACCTATAACTTACATAATCAAGAAATTGGTTATGTCTGTATCTGAGTTAATCAAATGTCCATGTGAGTAAAAATATTTAAATGATATGTTGAACATTATGAAGGCAGAACAAGTTATTGGAATATGTTACCTTTCAATTAGTTGTATTGCTATCATGTAGTCACCACTTATTTTCTCTCTTTACATGTTGCATAATTTATTGGATTAAAAATAAGTTGCTAAGTGATCAGGCATAAGGGAAAGATCTCAAAGTCTAAAAATGAAGGGCTAATGAGGAGAAAAGTACATTTCTTGTGTTTTTTCCCCCACTGACTGACCAGGAATTAGAAATAAAACTAATGAAGATTCTCAGAAATGAAGTTGAGACACAACTGGCCAATATTGATATTCTAAATAGTAGTTTAATTTCAGATTATTTAAAAGAAGAAGTGATAGATTTAAGGAGACAGTTAACATTTTACTGCAGCTGAGATGGAATCAAGAGACCTAAAAGAATAAAAAAGTAAGATAAGAAATTCTGTTCATTTTGTTTGTTATATCTCCAAATCCTAAAAGAGTATCTTGCAGACAGTTTTAAATTAATTATTGAAGGAATGTGCTTACAGGGCACTTTAAAATGTTCATGAAAAAATGGAATTAAAAGAAGTTTGTTTTGATGAAAAAATGTTTTTGAAATTCATGCATAGTTTTTTCATAAAGTACATTTTCTATGAACTTTCAGATGACCTTTCATATGTACAATTCCAAAAACATTTTGCACCAAAATAACCTTATCCTTTTTTTTTTTTTAAGATTTTATTTATTTATTTGAGAGTTAGAGTTACAGACAGTGAGAAGATGAGACAGAGAGAAAGGTCTTCCATCTGCTGGTTCACTCCCCAGTTGGCCGCAACGGCTGGAGCTGCGCCGATGTATAGCCAGGCGCCAGGAGCTTCCCAAGCGGGTGTAGGGGCCCAAGGACTTTAGCCATCTTTTACTGCTTTCCCAGGCTGTAGAAGAGAGCTGGATTGAAAGAGGAGCAGCTCGGACTAGAACCGGCTCCCATGTGGGATGCTGGTGCCGTAGACAGAGGATTAACCTACTGCACCACAGCGCCGGCCCCATAGCCTTATCTTTTAATTCCATTTTCCCACAGACTTTTTGAAGTACCTATGTATGTATGAACAAAATAAGTCAATTGAGGATCATTAGTAATTCTTAACAGATATTACTTATTTAGTGAATCAGTGAGGAAAATGCTTTTTCTATACAAATTTGACCAGTTTACACAAAACTTTTCAAACAATCCTAATGGAGTAATACTACAGTTGTTAATTGTTGGATTTTACAGCATGAGTCGGCTGGGCTAGGCCGAAGCCAGGAGCTGCTTTTGGGTCTCCCACATGGGTGCAGGGGCTCAAGCAACTGAGCTTGCTTTCCCAGGCCATTAACAGGGACTTCGGCATTGCAGACAGTGGCTTTATCTGCTTTGCCACATTGCTGACTATAGATTTTTTTTTTTAATAAAAGATTTATTTATTTATTTGAAAGGCAAAGTTGGAGAGAAGCAGAGAGAGAGAGGGAGGTCTTCCATCCTCTAGTTCACTGCCCAAATGGCCTCGATGGTCAGAGCTGGGCTGATCTGAAGCCAGGAGTCAGGAGCCAGGAGTTTTATCTGTTTCTCTCATGCGGGCGAAGGGGCCCAAGGAGTTAGGTCATGCTCTACTGCTTTCCCAGTCTATAGCAGAGAGCTGGATTGGAAGCCGGGCAGCCGGGACTTGAACTATGACTCTTATGAGATGCCGGCACTGCAGACAGCAGCTTTTCTGTTTTACCTGCTATGCGACAGCACCAGTCCCCTGACTATAGACTTTCAACAAAATTTCCAAGGATGACTTTTAGTATTTTTTCTTAAAGATTTGTTTGTTTATTTTTAAAGATTTATTTATTTATTTGAAAGGCAGAGTTGCAGAGAGAGAGAAATCTTCCATCTGGTAGTTCACTCCCCAGATGACCACAATGCCCAGGGCTGAGCCTGGCTGAGGTGAGGAGCCAGGAGCTTCTTCCAGGTTTCCCACATGGGTGTTGGGGCCCAAGTACCTGAGCCATCTTCCATAGCTTTCTCATGCACATTAGCAGGAAGCTGGATTGGAAGTGGAGCAGCTGGGACTCAAACCGGTGCCCATATGGGATGCCAGCGCTGTAGGTGGTAGGTTTACCTGCTACGCCACAGCACCAGCCCCATGCTTGTCTTATTTTATAACATGCAAGAAATCCATTTTTTATTGTTGTTGGCTGATAGATTTCCTTGTAATTTAAGATACTTGGGTTTCACTGTGCTATATGAGACACTTCAGAGTGTAATTGAAGACCACTTATATGGTTGACTGATGTTCTTGTCCTTCATTATAAGGTATAAATTTTTAAATTTTTTATTAATATTGACTATCTCCTTTTACAGAGGTTTGTGCAGTACCCTTATTGTTTTAAAAATGGAAATGTTTTCTCTGTGTGTCTCTTTCTCCTTTCACTTTTGTTAGTGTTGACAGCCTCACATTTCAAAAATAAGCAAATGTGATAGCGTTGTATTTGAAGTTTTATTTGCTAATAAATCTAGGAATAGAACTTTTCACTAAGGAAAAAATTACTAGGGCTATAAAATATGGTATAGTAGGACTTGTGGTAGGCAGCATTTATCAGCAAGAGAGTTTAAATTTGAAATTTGGAAGGTGCTTATTTGATGCATTTAATCTATTTCATACTATAATAAATTACATAACTCTGTCACTGCCTATTACCTATACAGAGCCTACACAAGCCCACTCATATTTCTGTATGTGTTTTCAAGAGTCACTAGCTACTTGAAATAGTTGAATAGAATCTCATAAGTGTAGAAGTAATTACTGTAGTTTTCTTGGGTTTTAGGCTTTGATTTTCAAACCAATTATGACTGAAATATGTTTTGGGATTAATAAAATTTGATAAAAGTTGATGAAAATATAAACTTGCCTTAATAATGCACACTGGACTTTTTAAAAGGTGCAGTGTATTATTTTTTAAAGATTTATTTTATTTATTTAAAAGACAGAGTTACAGAGAGAGGTAAAGACAGAGAGAAGTCTTCCATCCGCTGGTTCACTCCCCAGATGGCCGCAACGGCCGGAGCTGCGCTGATCCAAAGCAAGGAGCCAGGAGCTTCTTCTGGGTCTCCCATGTGGGTGCCAAGGACTTGGGCCATCTTTCACTGCTTTCCCAGGCCATAGCAGAGAGCTGGATCGAAAGAGGAGCAGCCCAGACTAGAACTGACGCCCATATGGGATGCTGGCACTTCAGGCCAGGGCTTTAACCCACTGCATTACAGCGCTGGCTGCAGGTGAAGTGTATTATGAATCTAGTTAGTTTTTAGATCTTTTTTTTTTTTTTTTTTTTTTACACTTTTGGCCCCTTTTAAGTGCTTTGCTGTCAGTGCAGCGAGTTGTAGACTTTTCTACACTTTATGAAAATGAAAATGTTCTGCCTTCAAAAGAATGTTTAGTGAAGGCATGCGGTATTTCCAATCAACTTTTTCTGGTTTAATTTTTATGTTTCAAGTGTATATGTACATACAAGTTAAGGTTCCCCCCCCCCCCCATAAAGATTTATTTATTTGCAAGCCAGAATTACAGAGAGAAGGTCAGAGAGTCAGAGAGAGATCTTCAGTCCGCTGGCTCACTCCTCAAGTGGCTGCAGTGGCTAGGGCTGGGCCAGTTAAAAGCCAGGAGTGTGTAACTCCATCCAAGTCTCCCACCTGGTTACAGGGACCCAAGGACTTGGGACATCTGCTGCTGCTTTCACAAGTGCATTAGCAGTGAACTGGATCATCAAGTGGAGCAGCCGGGACTCGAACTGGTGCCCCCTTGGGATGCCGGTGTCCTAGGTAGCAGCATAACCTGCTACACCATAGCGTCGGCCCCTACAAGTGAAGCTTTTTAAGGTTATTCTTTTCTACTCTTATCTGAAAAATCATATCAGGAACTTGATGTCCTATCTTCTCTTTATCTTAGAACATTGTGTTTATAGTACTTTTCAAGAGAAAATCTAAAGAGGAATGAACCCGTATGCATAACATTTCAGTTAAGTTAGTAAAGAAATGAAACAGCACATTTATTTAAAATCTGGTACTTCCTAAAACCCTAACTGCTCTTTCCCACAAAAGAGGAGACTGCTGAGCACAGTGGGCTCCCTTGAGCATGATTTGATTCTCGGGTGTGAGGTTCAAATACAAACACAGCAAAGACTGGCTTGTGCTAAAATGTTAGCACATACTTTTATTACATCTAAAACAAACTTCCCTTCTCTTCTGATTTTGCTTTCACTCCCTGTGCAGTTCCCATCTCCCTTCCATTCATCCTTGACTTAATAATTCAGAAGTAAAGCAGTTAGGACTTGAACCCGAATTCATATGGGATAATGATTTAACAGGCTAAGGATTAACCCACTGTGCTGCAATGCCAGCCATTGCCTGGCCCCGTCAGTGGCTTGCCTGCGCCTGGTTGGTTATTTCTACAAGGAGGTGACATTGTAATAGAAACTGAACGATGCAAGAGAACAAGTTGTGGAGTTAATCTTGGAGAAAAATATTCTTGGGAGAAGGCATCAAGTATAAAGGGAAAAACAAGGCTGGAGGTATTAATGAATGAGAGGTATTTCTCCTCAGGCCTGGAAAAGGCTAAAATATTCTTGAAGAATCACATACTCAAAAAGTTCTGAGAAAAGTGTTAAGTACATACAGGAGAACTGTCATAATTACAGGAGAACCTAGAATCATGTGTTTTATTGGCAATATATTCATAAATAGTTTTCTGTAATAAAAGTCTTAGCTTGCTTTTAGTAGAAAAGCATTTTGTACCAGGTTTTGAACCTTGGGAAACCATTGTAGGGTTACAGTTCTGTGAACCTGCTCACATTGTGTGCAGAGTGTTACTTGCATGTGTATGTGTACCTTTTTCTTGGTTGTGTTTTTCATCAGAGTTTCATGATTCATGTATTCATTCAGCAAATACTTATGGAGTATGTACTTTTCTAGGTAATGGGGCATATCCATCAATAAGGCAGACATCAAGATAAGAATGCCCAAGAAGAATAAAATGTTGGGAAAATGGAAATGTGGATAAGAAGTGGGTGAGGGTGTTGAAATTTTAGATAGTGTGTGTCTCATTGGCTTCCCTGAAAAAGTGACTCTTGAATTGTGATCCAGTAAATGGGACCAGGGGAAGAGCATTGCAGGCAGTAGGAACAGTAAATGCGAAGGCCCTGAAGAGTGTGTCAGTTGTGTTAGAGGAGCAGCACAGCCAGTGTGGCTGGAGCAGAGTGGGAGAGGAGGGGCTGGGTAGGTCATAGTGAGGACACTGCCTTTTACTCAGGGTGGGATGCAAAGCCTTTGGCAGGATTTCTCCAGAGGATTAATATGATCTGAAATAACTTCTGAAAGAGTCCCTCACTCCTCTGTGCAGAATAGACTAAAGGGAGTTTGTTTGGAAGCAGAGTACAGTTGAAATGGTTTTATTTATTTGGTTTTTAATTTTTAAAAATTTATTTATTTGAGAAGAGAGAAACAGAGACAGAAAGACAGATACAGCGAGAGAACTCTTATCTTCTAGGTCCTGTCCTAAACACCTACAGTGGCTGGGATTGGGCCAGGGCTGAATCCAGGAGCCAAGTACACAATCTGGGTCTCCCACATTGGAATCAGGAACCCACTTACTTGAACCTTCACTGCTGTCTCGCAGAATTCACATAAGCAGGAATCTGGAGTCCGTAGCTGGAGCCAGAAATTGAACCCAAGCCCAAGTACTCTAATGTGGGGTATGTTTGTGTCAACCACTAGGCTAAATACCTACTCCCCAGTTAAGATCCTTTTGCAGTAGTGTTTGCTTGACATGAGGCTTGGATTCAGTATTAACAGTAGAAGTAATAGGAAAGGATTTTTTTTAAAGATTCATTTCATTTATTTGAAAGAGTTACAGAAAGAGGTAGAGACAGAGAGAGAGAAAGAGAGAGAGAGATCTTTCATCTGCTGGTTCACTCCCCAAATGGCTTCAATGGCCAGAGCTGAGCCGATTTGAAGCCAGGATCCAGGAGCCTCCTCCAGGTCCCCCACATGGGTGCAGGGGCCCAAGGACTTGGGCCTCCTTTGCTGCTTTCCCAGGTGCATTAGCAGGGAGCTGGATTGGAAGTAGAGCAGCTGAGACTTGAACCAGAACTCATATGGGATGCTGGCTTTGCAGGCAGCAGCTTTACCTGCTACCCTGCACTGCCAGCCCCAAAGAACCATTTGAGTGTCTTAAAAATATTTTTAAAACTATTCATTTTATTTGAAAGGCAGAGAGTTAGACAAAGAGAAAACTTCCATCTGCTTGTTCATTGCCAAAATGCCTGCAATATACAGGATTTTGCCAGGCCAAAGTCAGGTGTTCAGAACTCAATCTGGATCTCCCATATGGGTGGCATAGCTCCAAGCTTTGAACCATCACCTGCTGCCTCCCAAGTATGCATTAGCAGGAAGCTGGATTGGAAGTGGAGGAGGAGCCAGAACTCTAACCAGACACTCTGAAAGGGATGCAGGTATCCCAAGTGGTGACGTAACTGCCCTACATGCCTGCCCTTTAAATGTCTTTGAATTGAGCTTAATAGTAATAATGAGTTAGGATTTTGTGTATATATTTATTGGGACTGGTGGTCAGTGGCATGTGTCTGTGTTCACGGATTTTTTTTTTAATCTAGATATGGTATCAGATTATTAAGAACATTGTTTCCCATCTTTTTCTTTACTCAAAAGCAGTTTATTTATATAGGAGCTATTCTTTCTTTCAAGTTATTAGAAAGTTAATAATAAAAGCAAGTTGACTAAGAGTCTTTTTGGGAGGAATGTTTGAAAATTGCCATTTTTTCTAGTGCCTCCAGCCTTCTTTGCCTACATACTTCTGGGTCTTGCCTTCCTGCCTCATTTAGGGCCCTGGTCGAATGTCACAGTTTCAGAAAAGCCCTGCTTGCCTCTCCCCCTCCAAGAGCAGTCCTCATCACTCGGGTTCTGTTGATAGCCTTTATTTGTTCATAGTTCTCACCACTCTTTGACATCAGATAAATGTGTCTGTGTATCTGCCATGCTCTCTCTTCCTTGCCAGCATGCTAGCTCCATGAAGGCCACGATTAAGCTGCCATTTTGTTACCAGATCTGGGCATCAAGAACAATTCCTGGTACTTGCTGGTACTCAATATTTATAGACTGAATTAACAACTGTTGTCATTTCTTTGTTGGATAATAGTCTTTTTTTTTTTTTAATTTGTTAAGTGAAATTTGGTTATTATATACCTAAGAAGAACCATCCAAATTTGCATATTAGCATGTTTATTACTTAGAATCTTCTTTGGAAATGCCCTCAGTGTCTGCATATCTTTTTTTCCCTCAGTGTTTTATTTCAGAATTTTTCAAATGAGTAGAAAATTTGAGCAGTACAATGAACTTCCACATAGTCATCACCTGGATTCACCAGTTTTGTCACAATTGCTCAGAAAAGCAAATAAAACTAGTTTCATTAAAAGTTAATAGATTCTCTTTTTATTTTTAGAACCACTTGAAATTAAGCTGCAGACATTTCCATACATCCCCCCAAAATATTTTAGCTTACATAGCCCAAGAATGGGGACATTCTTAGATACTTGTGTACATATATGTGAATACATATAGAATGTTTTCTTTTTTTCTTCGATTTTGCTTAAAAATACCCAAGTATTTTTTATCTTGGTTAAATATATAGAGACATAGTACTTTTTTTTTAAAGAACAGCTGTTAAAGTTTAATTGTTGGTACTTTTAATCATATATAGCTTTTGATTTTTTTCTTTTTTAAACCCTTTTTGTTGTTGGCTGTGGTGGTCTTCTGATTTGTTAAAAGAATGTATGATATTTGCAAATTTTTTGACTTTTTTTTCCCAAGAATTTATTTATTTTGAAAGTCATAGTTACAGAGAGAGAGAGAAAGACAGAGATCTTCTATCCCCTGATTCACTCCCTAGATGGTGGCAATAGCCCGGATTGGGTCAGGATGAAGCCAGGAGCCAGGGACTCCATTTGGGTCTCCCATGTGGGTGGCAGGGGCCTGAACACCTGGACCATCTTTCACTGCTTTTCCTGGGCCATTAGCAGGGAGATGAATTGAAAGTGGAGCAGCCAGGTCATGAACCAGTGCCTGTATGGGATGCTGACCTTGCAGATGATGGCTTTACCCCATACACCACAATGTTAGCCCTGAATTTTGTGACATTTTTTGATAAAATTGCTTGAATATGTAAATTTGCTTAACCTTATGACTTTGTATTCCAGTGTTTTGATTTAGATTTCTTTCATTATTTCCTATATAGTCTGTTTGGTACTTTTTATTTATTCTTATTTGGGAGGGTAGTTTTAAAGTTTTTTTTTAAGATTTTATTTATTCAACAGGTAGAGTTACAGACAGTGAGAGAGAGCAGAGAGAAAGGTCTTCCTTCTGTTGGTTCACTCCCCAAATGGCCGCCATGGCCAGTGCTGCGCCGATCTGAAGCCAGGAGCCAGGTGCCTCCTTCCGGTCTCCCATGTGGGTGCAGGCGCCCAAGCACCTGGGCCATCCTCCACTGTCTTCCCGAGCCACAGCAGAGAGCTGGACTGGAAGAAGAGCAACCGGCACCAGAACCCAGTGCCCATATGGGATGCTGGTGCCACAGGTGGAGGATCAACCAAATGAGCCACGGCGCCAGCCCCAGTTTTTAAGTTTTGTAACCCTTTTGCCTTGTTTAGATTTTTGTTATATTATAGTTGTTTTGTGATTGAAGAATGTATCATTTTAAGTTTATGTTTTTAAAAATTTCTTGAGAATTTATAGTTTATAAATATAGTGTCAGAGAAATATTCTTTTTTTTTTTTCAAATGTAGCTTGTGTTCGGAGGCTTCCAGGAAGTGCAGTGATCACCACATTGATAATTCATTAGAAAATGCAAGATCCTAAGTTGGCAGTGAGGAAAGCCAGAAAAATCAATACAGTCTAACCGGACCTTTTCAAGGTTTAGGATGTGGCTCTAGATACCTCTGCAACTGGGTGTTAGAGTTGGGTGTGGAGATGTGGTAAGAGTCTCTGAAATAGGGAAGGTTGGTTGAAAACCATTGAGGATTTTTTTTTAAAAAATATTTAAATTATACAGATTTTATAAATTTCATATATACTGATGCAACATAGTGATGCTTCCCTCGCTGCTTCCCACCCCCGCACCCCCGCCGCACATGCTCCTCTCCTTCTTCTTTCTCCCTCTCCTATTCCCACTCTTATTTTTTACAAAGATCTACTTTTAGTTTACTTTATACTCCTAAGATTAACCCTACACTAAGTAAGGTGTTCAATAATTAGTATGAAGGAAGAAAAAAAAAAAACCCATTGTTCCTCAACAGTCAAGACAAAGGGGTATGAACAATCATTGAATATCAAAATGTCAATTTTACTCCTATTCATTACCTTTTAGGTACTTTATTGGTTACCACAGATTGGGGAAAAACATACGGTATTTGTCTTTTTGGAACTGGCTTATTTCACTAAGTCTAATGGTTTCTAGTTGCATCCATTTTGATGCAAAAGACAGGATTTCATTATTTTTTAAATGGTGGATAGTATTCCATAGTGTATATATACCATAATTTCATTATCCAGTCTTTAGTTGGTGGACATTTGGGTTGATACCATATCTTAGCTATTGTGAATAAAACTGCAATAAACATAGGGGAACAGATCATTCTTTGATATGCTGACTTCATTTAGTTTGGGTAAATTCCTAAGAGTGGGATGGCTGTTTCATATGGTAGGTCTATATTCAGATTTGTGAGGTATCTCTGTAGAGTCTTCCACAATGGAAGCACCAGTTTATATTCCCACGAACAGTGGATTAGGGTACTGTTTTCCCTACATCCTTGCCAGCATTTGTTGTTTGTTGATTTCTGTATGAGAGCCATTCTAACTGGGGTGAGGTAAAACCTCATTTTGGTTTTGATTTACATTTCTCTGATGGCTAGTGATCCTGAGCATTTTTTTCATGTCTGTTGGCCATTTGACTTTCCTCTTTGGAAAAATGCCTGTTCAAGCCCTTTGCCCATTTTATTTTATTTATTTATTTATTTTGACAGGCAGAGTTAGACAATGAGAGAGACAGAGAGAAAGGTCTTCCTTTTCCATTGGTTCACCCCCCAAATGGCCGCTATGGCCGGCGCGCTGTGGCCGGTGCGCTGAGCCGTTCCAAAGCCAGGAGTCAGGTGCTTCCTCCTGGTCTCCCATGCGGGTGCAGGGCCCAAGGACTTGGGCCATCCTCCACTGTCCTCCCGGGCCACCGCAGAGAGCTGGACTGGAAGAGGAGCAACCGGGACAGAATCTAGCGCCCCAACCAGGACTAGAATCCAGGGTGCCGGTGCCGCAGGTGGAGGATTAGCCAAGTGAGCCGCAGCACTGGCCTGCCCATTTCATTTGACAGGTAGAGTTATAGACAGAGAGAGAGAGACAGAGAGAAAGGTCCTCCCTCCATTGGTTCACTCCCCAAATGGCCACAACAGCCGGTTCTGTGCTGATCCAAAGCCAGGAATCAGGTTCTTCCTCCTGGTCTCCCATTTGGGTACAAGGGCCCAAGTACCTGGGCCATCCTTCATTGCCCTCCTGGCTTGCAGCAGAGAGCTGGACTGGAAGAGGAGCAACTGGGACTAGAACCCGGTGCCCATATGGGATGCTGGCGCCGCAGGCGGAGGATTAACCAAGTGAGCCAGCCCTGCCCATTTCTTAACTGGATTGTTTGTTTTGTTGTTGAGTTTCTTGAACTCTTTATGGATTCTGGATATTAATCCTTTATCAGCTTCATAGTTTGCAAATATTTTCTCCCCTTCTGTCAATTGCCTTTTTGCTTTGCTGAGTGTTTCTTTTGCAGTGCAGAAGCTTCTCAAGTTGATGTAATCTCATTTTTCAATTTTGGCCTGATTGCCTATGCTTCTGGGGTCTTTTCCAAGAAGTCTTTGCCTATGGCAATTTCTTGCAGAGTTTCCCCAGTGTTCTCCAGTAATTTGATGATACTGGGTTATAGATTTAGGTCCTTGATTTATTTTGAATGGAGTTTTGTGAAGGTCTAAGGTAGGAGTCTTGTTTCATACTTCTGCACACGGAGATCCAGTTTCCCTAGTACCATTTGTTGAAGAGTATGTCCTTGCTCCAGGGATTGATTTTAGCTCCTTTGTCAAAGTTGGTTGTAGAAGCATGGATTGATTTCTGAAATTTCTATTCTGTTGCATTGGTCTACATGTCTATTTTTATGCCAGTATCAGCTGTTTTGATTATAACTGCCCTGTAGTATGTCTTGAAATATGGTATTGTGATTGTGTCTGGCTTTGTTTTTGTTGTATAAGATTGCTTTAGCTATTCAGGGTCTCTTTTGTTTCCATATTAATTTTAGCGTTATTTTTTCTAGATCTGAGAAGAATGTTGTTGGTATTTTGATTGGGATTGCATTGTGTCTGTAAATTACTTTCGGTAGTATGGACATTTTGATGATATTGATTCTTCCGATCCATGAACATGGAAGACTTTTCTATTTTTTTGTGTTGAAGGGGTTTCTCATATATTCCATGACACTGGACAACTGTTCTTTCCATGATGTCAGATTGGTCTCAGGGGTGACATGGTGGTACAGCAGGTTAAGCTCCTGCCTGTGATGCTGGCATCTCATATAAGCACTGGTTTGTGTCCTGGTTGTTCCACTTTTGATTCAGCCCCCTGCTAATGTGCCTGGGAAAGCAGTGGAAGGTGGTTCATGTAGTTGGATGGTGTTCCAGGCTCCTGGCTTCAGCCATCTGGGTTGGGAACCTGTGAATGGAAAATTAATCTCTCTCTCTCCCTTTCCTTTTTTCTGTCTGTCTCGCCCTTTCTCTGTAACTCTTCCTTTCATTTAAATAAATAGACCTTAAAAAATACAAGTAAAACATAGAGTCTCTGGACTGAGGGAGATCAGAGTTAAGGAGACTTGAAACAGGAATATTAAGTGAATATACCAGAGGATTTCAGAAAGTTTGTGGGAAATGCATATTATTTTAAAATCTGTTTTTGTGTGAATCATTTGCAGCCCTCTCATTTGTATACTGAATGCTGAGAACCTGCCCTTATCTCCTCCCACCATCCCTCTTCCTTGGCTTGGTTCCCTGATGTGTGTCAGTGAGACCTTGTTCTCTGGGCAGGAGGAGACTAGAAGAGATTTAGTTCAAGGGTAATAGTGTCACTAAGGCCTTTGGACCTGCTTTACAATTTTTTCCCTCCCCTTTTGAACATTCATGGTGACTCTTTTCTGTCCTCCCATCTCTGTTCATTTCTGGTACTTGGGGAGTATTATTTGACATAATTACAAATAATTGTTATAATTTTGTTTTTGATCCTTGTTTTCATATTTCTCTTTCATTTCCCCTTCCCTTCTCTACCCTCTTTATTTTCCCCTCCTCTTTTATACTTTTTTACCCTCCTTGGTTGTCTATTTGTCAAAGATATGAAATATAGAATTAAATTTATGAGAACTTTAGATTAATTAACGGGAATGGTTTGTCTCAATATTTTTTCAGTCATATGCAATTTAATTTTGATTATAGAATATCTAATCAAAAAATGTTTAATAGATGCCTGAAATAATGATGCTATATAATTAATAAATCAGTTGTTTATACTAAAAAATCTTAACATACTTTAAAAGTTTGATTTCTAAAGATATTAAGATGTTTTCCTGCAGTCTTATATACTTTTCTAATTTACTACATGATGAAACTTTAAAACATTTGTTAGTCTCTGAATTATTACTAAATCCAAATTAGTGGCATCTGTAGGTTTATTGTGAAGCATCATTTCCTCTTGTGTGTGAATAGCCCTGCTCTGTTTATTTTCTTACATCACAGACAGGTTTGCACTTGTATACTATAAAATAAAGTTAAGTCAATAATAGAGAATAATGTGTTGTAAAGAAACTGCAGACTTCTGAGATATGAATGTCACCTGTTCTATTCTGATTTTAATGCTGGTATTATATCTATGATTTTATTGATATGTACTTTAAACATAAAACCTTTAATAATTTGGAATGAGGAAGAGGTATGAAAACTTTCCTTGGCCGGCGCCGCGGCTCAACAGGCTAATCCTCCGCCTAGCGGCGCCGGCACACCAGGTTCTAGTCCCAGTCAGGGCGCCGGATTCTGTCCCGGTTGCCTCTCTTCCAGGTCAGTTCTCTGCTATGGCCGGGGAGTGCAGTGGAGGATGGCCCAAGTGCTTGAGCCCTGCACCCCATGGGAGACCAGGAGAAGCACCTGGCTCCTGCCTTCAGATCAGCTCGGTGCGCCGGCCGGCCGCAGCGCGCCGGCCATGGCGGCCATTGGAAGGTGAATCAACGGCAAAGGAAGACCTTTCTCTCTGTCTCTCTCTCTCTCTCACTGTCCACCCAGTCTGCCAAAAAAAAAAAAAAATTTCCTAAATATGATTGACATTATGAAGAACATCTTTTAAAAATACATTATATAAATACATTTATATAGTGGCCTAGCTTTGACATTAAATTACAGTAGTAATAAAGAAAAAAAAATACTTTTTTTTTACAATTATGTAAATATCCACATTTTGATGACTTGTAAACAGTATTGGTATTGGCAGATCAAATCTAAGCTTGTTTTCTAAATAGAGAGAAAAAAGAGCAGGACAACTCAGATTTATGTTTATATGAAATCCTGCCAAGACCTGACTTTACTACTGTTTCTTGTCTGGGCTTCAAGTATATTTGGAGCTTTGAACTACTTAGTTTAGTGTCTTTGATGTTGTCTATTTTTTTTTCATCTTATTAAAGTTGTGGACATATTCCATTCATAGGTGAATATCACTATGCTTTGCTCATGTAAAAGTAAATTGTTTTGATACAAGAATATTGTCAGTCTGGCAGCTGATAAAAGCTGAAGTACCCGGTAACAAAAATAAACAAGTTCAGGGCAAGAGAATATAAACATAGTAAAACCTTGTGTTGAAATCAGAGGGCCTCAGTTTTGGTGGACATGTTAGAACAGGAAATGTGAATGTGTTGGAGTTAGTTCAATTAAACAAGGTACAGCTAGTATAGAGTGCAGAAATTTAAGGCTTATTTGGAAGCAAACTGGAGTAGTGGGTAGCAGGATTATTGTTCATAATAAGTAGGTACAGTGGCTGGAGAAAAGGCTTCAGCCCATTGGCTCTTGGCTCACTGCTGCTTTCTCTCCTTTCTCCTCATTCCTTCCAGTTAATAATGATAAACTTTTCTTTTGGTCTATTTTTAGTCTACTATAGCATTTGTGTTATAAATAAGGGAATTATAAAAAGAGGGAAATAATCTATAGAATGTAAAATAGAATAGGTTTGCAATACATCTTAGATTCCCAAAGGGTTTTAGGTCAAAAAAGAGGAGAAACTAATGTTTACCTAGAATCCATTGTGTACCAGGACTGTCTTTGATTGTTTATTGTGAGCGACTGTATATTTAGTTGGGATGAGTCATCCTTGTAAGATTTTAAGTTTATCCTTTGGATGGATTTTTTGCTAGTAGGAATGTTAGAATTAAAAAAAAATATTATTGGCTGGCCCGCGGCTCACTAGGCTAATCCTCCACCTTGCGGCGCCGGCACACCGGGTTCTAGTCCCGGTCGGGGCGCCACATTCTGTCCCAGTTGCCCCTCTTCCAGGCCAGCTCTCTGCTGTGGCCCGGGAAGGCAGTGGAGGATGGCCCAAGTGCTTGGGCCCTGCACCCCATGGGAGACCAGGATAAGTACCTGGCTCCTGCCATCTGATCAGCGCGGTGCGCCGGCCGCAGCGTGCTGGCCGTGGGGGCCATTGGACGGTGAACCAACGGCAAAGGAAGACCTTTCTCTCTGTCTCTCTCTCTCACTGTCCACTCTGCCTGTCAAAAAAAAATATTATTATCACTTCTAGTTTTCTTGCCTATGGTGTTATAAAATAAAATAATTTCCCAGAACTTTTGGGAATTGAAAGTGTGACTATCCATATTTATCACAGATATATAATAGCTTAAAAAACACTATGCTATTTGAGAGAAACAGTTAATGTTTAATCCATTGCATTAACTCATTAACTCAATAATATAGTGATCATTGATCAAAAGAACAGTGAATGATTGGGGTAAATATTTGACCTAGCAGTTAAGATGCTACTTAAGACAGCCGTGTCCATAGTGAAGTGCTGAGATTTGATGACTGCCTCCAGCTCCTGACTCCAGCTTCCTGGTAATGCAGACCCCGAAAGGCGTGACGATGGCTCACGTGATTGAGTTCCTGGCACCACACAGGAGATCTGGGTTGTGCTCTGGCTTCCAGCTTTGGCTTGGCCTAGTCTTGGCCATTTCAGGGGTTTGGGAAGTGAGCCAACAAATGGGGGATCTGTCTATCCATCTCTCTCTGCACCTCTCAAATAATGAAATAATTTAAAAAAATAAAATGTACACCTCAGTGTTTTCTAACATTTTATTCATTTTATGTAAAAAGAAAGGGACAGAGACAGTCAAAAGAGGGATCTTCCTTCTATCTGTTTATTCCCCAGATGCCTGCAGCAGCAAGGGCTAGGTTAGGCTGTAGCTAGAAACTGGGAATTCAGTTCAAGTCTCCCATGTGTGTGGTGGGGACCCAACTGCTTGAGCCATCATGTGCTGTTTCCTGGAGTGCATATTAGCAAGAAGCTGGAATTGGGAGTGGAGCTGGAACTAGAATCCAGGCACCCTGATATGGCATGTAGGCATCCCAAGTGGCATCTTGGGTGCTGTACCAAACACCCCCCCACCCATAGCACAGTTTTGAAAAAATAAAAGTCTAGTGACAGATCAGTTGTTCCCAGGGGTTAGCAGTAGGTAGGGTGTGTTTGCCTGAGAGAGATCACGTGGGGCAGTCTTTGTGGATTCTGTATCCTGCACTGGAATGGTTGTTACTAGAATGTAATTAGGAGCTAAAATTCATGGACCTATACATATACTTGAAAGGTCAGTTTTACTAGCTCTTCATTTTTTAAAATATAATTTTAAAAATAAGTAGGAGACCAGAAGAAGCTCTTGGCTCCTGGCTTTGGCCTGGTCCAGCCCTGGTTGTTACAGCCATTTGGGTAGTGAATCAGTGGATGGAAGATCTCTGTCTGTCTGTCTGTCTTTCCTTCCTCTCTAAGTCTGCCTTTCATATAAATAAATAAATATTTTTTTTTAACAAGTGAACATGTAACAGCAATAATTGGCTTGTTACAAGCTCTAGTAGTTGTTGGGAAGGGAATTTGGGTCTGTTTCCCAGTACCAACAGTGAGATAAATTCTTATTTTGTGCTATTTATGAAGAGATAAACTAAACTTTTTTGGGAGTGTCTTTAAGGGATGGTTTTGTAATTTTAAATGCTAATCTAGAGCTAATTTTTTTATTAGGAGATAATGAATGTACATAATAAAATGTTTAAAACATAATGAATATCATAGATAGGAATATATAAATCATTCAGCATTCCAGTAATCACTGGTAACATTTTAGTACTTTTCATTACTGCTCGTTCTCTGCATTTTTTGATTATGTAATTGCTGTTATATATTGTTTTGTGTTCTTTTCCTTGACCATATTTTCTCTTGTCTTTAAAGTTGTTGCAAAGTATCACTCTAAAAGCTGTTTTATAGCCTGTTATGTGGATATATAACTTAATGAAACTTATTTTTGTTGTACATTTAGATTGTTTCTGATATCTCATTATTTAATAGTATAGTATCATCCCATGAACATAAATCCACATCTCTCATACACAGAGAATATATTTTGTGTCTTTGTATAAATGTATAGCTGTTTACTGAAAAGTCTGATTTTAGTGAAGTATAAATGTGAATAGTTTTTTCCATTCTCTGCTTACAACTGTGCCCTGTACAATTTCCCTTTTCTGTTAGGCGTTGCCAGTTTAAACAGAACTAGTTCCTGTGACTGTCAGCTTGAACTAGTTCAAACTCTAATTCCATATCTGAAGAGCTCGCTTTCCCATTTTGGTGCCAGGTTTTTACAGTTCTGTGTCCTGAAGTTGGGAAGATTTATTATACCTTCAGGCTTCTCCCACTGTAGACTTTCCAGTGCTCCGTTCTAAGGTACCTTGCCCCAGTGCCTTTTCCAGGCCTAACTTTTCTGTCGTAGAGGCCTAGGAGGGGACTAAGGGGAAATCACAAATGCCTCTACTTACCTGTCTGTTCCCATTTGCGGTGCCCATCTTGGTTGTTGCTACTTTTCTGGCTATCTCTAGTATACTGGTTTTATGTACTCTACATAGTGCATATTCGACCAGCCAGTCTTCCTTTCTTGTGAAGCCCTGCCTCCTCATTTGGCTCCTTCTTCTGTTTTGGGTGGGTGTTAACTTTTTTGGTGACCTTAATTGTTGACATCCTGCTTTAGAATGTAGGCCACTAAAATGCCTTTTTGCTTTTATTTGTTTATTTTTAAACTATTTATTTGAGAGGCAGAGTTACCGAGTGAGAGAGAGAAATCTTCCATCCACTGGTTCACTGCTTAAATGGCTGCAACAGCTGGAGCTGGGCTGATCTGAAGCCAGAAGCCAAGAGCTTCTTCCAGGTCTCCCATGAGGGTACAGGGACCCAAGGACGTGGGCTGTTTTCCATGAACTTCTCAGGCCATAAGCTGGGGGCTGGATTGGAAAAGGAGCACCCGGAACATCCCATATCGGATGCCTGCGCTGCAGATGGAGGTCCAGTCCACCATGCCACAGCGCCAGCCTCCAATGCCTTTTTGCTTTTAAATTTGAGCCTTGGTCATAAGCCCTAAAGAAACTTGTTTCAAGTGTTTTCAAAATTTATAGCAGCTTTGGAAATCATCGCTAAGCACTTTTCCTACTTTTATTTTAAATGGCCATACAATTCTTAGCAATGCAAAATATGTATTTTTTTATAAATTTATCATTTAATTCCATTTTCCATGAGTGTTTTTTTTTTTTTTTTTTTTTTTTTTTTTTGACAGGCAGAGTGGATAGTTAGAGAGAGAGACAGAGAGAAAGGTCTTCCTTTTGCTGTTGGTTCACCCTTCAATGGCCACCACGGCTGGTGCGCTGCAGCTGGCGCACCGCGCTGATCCGATGGCAGGAGCCAGGTGCTTCTCCTGGTCTCCCATGAGAGTGCAGGGCCCAAGCACTTGGGCCATCCTCCACTGCACTCCCTGGCCACAGCAGAGAGCTGGCCTGGAAGAGGGGCAACCGGGACAGAATCCGGCGCCCCGACCGGGACTAGAACCTGGTGTGCCGGCGCCACTAGGTGGAGGATTAGCCTAGTGAGCCGCGGCGCTGGCGTGTATTTTGCATTGTCAACATAGTAGATGCATAATAGGAAACTGAAAGTTTATCAGTGTCCAACAAAACTTTCTTTTAAATAAAAAAATGCAAAGCAGAAAATATCCTTGCTTTAGCAAAATTTGATGGCTGTTTGCTCGTGAACTTCCTCAAGCATCCTTTGATATGTCTTCTATGTAGAAGAGGTCAGCAAACTGTGGACCGTGGGTCAAGTCTGGCACCACACCTGTTTTTGTAATAAAATTGTTTTTGGAATACTGTGGCACTCACTTGCTTATATTTTGTCTATAGCTTGTTTTGCACTACAGCAGCAGTGTTGAGTAGTGTGGCAGAGCCCATTTGGCTTGCAAAACCCAAAATATTTATCATCATACCATTTACAAAGCACATTTGCCAAGTCCTGTTTTACACCCTCCCTCTAGAATTCTTTCTAAAACAGATCAGATAAACGATTTGTCTCCTTAGAAACATTAAACGTCTTCTTACCGCTGATAGGATATGTCCTAAAATCTTTACCTGAACATCTAAATTCCCTTGCAGTCTAGTTTCAGATCACTATCTTAGGTTCAAACTCAGTACTTCCTGCTGTTTTCAGTGGTGGACTCTGAAGAATAGAGTTACAAATTGGCAGCTTGCAGACTAAATTTGTCCTCCTGTTGGGCCCAAACAGTGGTTTTATTTTATTGAATTAGCCTGTACAAAGTAGACAGTATCACATGGAAATCCAGATTCTGACAGTTCTTGATAAATCAGGAGTTCTGATGACAGAGGGTAGCCCCACAGCCCTTACTGTAACAGTGAGGTAGGCCTGAGTAGCATCTGCCTCTGCATAACCTTTGTCGGGCAGGCAGGAGGGGCTTGAACCTCATCCTCTTCAGTCATGTCTGTCCCCTAGATAAATGGGCCACCTCATAGTCAGCAGGTCTGCCTTGTTCTCTGATTACTTCATGTTGGTCTCACTGCCTACAAGACCTACTTTGTCCTTCAAAATTCTTCATCCATTAAGACTCAGCTTGAATATCACCTTTGTGCAGCCCTCTTGTCACTTCTTCCTCTGTGCCTTTGTAGTACTTTGTTCATCTACTTTGAGTGGCACCTGTCACATTGCACGTTAGTGACAAGACTGTAATTTCCTTGAGGCCAGTGTCTATATCTTACTTATCTTTTTGTTTCTGATCCCCAGCATGATGTCTGACAAAGAATAGCGCCTATATAACTTTGCTCAGTTGTATGTTGTTAACATTTGAAAATTAGGAAAGTAAGGAGCTGACTTTTGTTGCATTGCAGGTTAAGCTTACATCTGCAATGCCAGCATCCTATCTCTGACCACCAGTTCAAGACCAGGCTAGTCCATCACTTTTTTTTTTTTTTTTTTTTTTAAGACATTTATTTATTTGAAAGTCAGAGTTACACAGAGAGAAGGAGCGGCAGAGAGAGAGACAGAGACAGAGAGACCGAGAGACCGAGAGAGAGAGAGAGAGAGAGAAGTCTTCCATCTGCTGGTTCACTCCCCAAATGGTTGCAATGGCCGGAGCTGTGCCAGTCCAAAGCCAGGAGCCAAGAGCTTCTTCCAGATCTCCCATGCAGGTGTAGGAGCCCAAGGACTTGGTCCATCTTCTACTGCTTTCCCAGGCCATAGCAGAGAGCTGGATTGGAAGTGGAGCTGCCGGGTCTCGAACTGGCACCCATATCAGATGCTGGCACTGCAGATAGTGGCTTTGTCCACTACGCCACAGCACCAACCCCTGGTCCACTTCTTTTTTATTTTTTTAAAGATTCATTTTATTTATTTGAAAGAGTTACAGAGGGAGGTAGAGAGAGAGAGAGAGAGAGAGGGAGGTATCTTCCATCCGCTGGTTAAATCCCCAGATGGACACGACAGTCAGAGCTAAGCTGTTGCAAAGAAGGAGTCAGGGGCCCAAAGACTTGGGTTATCTGATGCTGCTTTCCCAGGCAGCATTAGCAGGGAGCTGGATCAGAAGTAGAGCGGCCAGGACTTGAACCAGTGCTCATATGGAATGCTAGCTTCAGGCTGAGGCTTTAACCCACTACACCACAACACCAGCATTCCAACCCCCCCCCCCCTTTTAAATTTATTTTAGCTTCACTTTTTTTTTTGGTATATATCTCATAAATACAACATTAGGAACATAGTAATTCTTCCCACCATACCCGTCTTCTCACTCACTCTACCCCCTTCCTCCTCCCTCTCCTGTTTTAGCTCTACTTCTGATCCAGCTCCTTGCTAATGTGCCTAGAAAAGCAGTGGAAAGTGGCCCAAGTGCTTGGGCCCCTGCACCTATGTGAGAGACCTAGAAGAAACTTGGGGTTCCTGGCTTCAGCCTGACCCAGCCCCGGCTGTTGTGGCATGAACCAGCAGATGGAAGATCTGTATCTCTCTCTGTCCTCCCTTCTGTGTAACTCTGTCTTTCAAATAAACAAAAATAATCTAAAAATTAAAGTAGTGAAAAACTCCTTAGGTGGAGAGAAAAATTGAATTTCTTCTTTTTTTTCTTTTTAAAGATTTACTTATTTGAAAAGCAGAGTTAACAGAGAGAGGGAAAGACAGACAGATATCTCTTCCAACTATTGATTTATTTCCCAAATGGCCACAATAGCTGAGCCTAGGCTGGGCCAAGGCCAGGAGTCAGAAACTATCTGGGTCTCCCCTGTGGGTGTTGGGGACCTAGGTGCTCGGGCCATCTTCTGCTGCTTTCCCAAGCACATTAGCAAGGAGTTGAATTGGAATCAGCTCAAATAGGCTGCCAGTGTCAGGTTGTGTCTTAACACCTACACTACAATGCTGGCCCCCAGTTCTTCTCTTTTTTTTTTTTTTTAATTTTTTTAAAGATTTATTTATTTATTTGAAAGGTTGGGGGAGATACCTTCCATCTACTGCTTCGCTTCTCAAATGGCTACAATGGGCCAGGTGGAAGTCAGGAGCCAGGAGCTCCATCTGGGTCTCCCATGTGGATGGCAGGGGCCCAGTTCCCTGCCCAATTCCCTGTGCTGTGCTCGGCTGCTTTCTCAGGCACATTAGCAGGGAGCTGGATTGGAAGTGGAGCAGCTGGGACTTGAACTGGCGCCCATATGGGATGGCAGAACTGCAGGTGGAGGCTTAACCTTCTGCGCCACAGCACTGGCCCACACTTCTCTCTTAAGTGCGTGTTCTTTTCCTTTTAGTATCTCTCTATTTTCTCTTTTCTCCCTTTAGTTTACAACTCATTTGTGTTTTTCAGAGAACGAAGACTTTATTTTCATAAGGATCACCCATGCATAATAGCTGTGTGCAGGGTTACAAGCTAGCAAGTGGTGGAAGTGAGGTTCATACCCAGTTTTGTCTGCTAAGTTAGGAGCTCATACACAGAGCTGCAGAGCCTCTCCTTACCATATGTGTACCCTTGGATAAGTGTCAACGTTTCCTAAGTCTCAGTTTCTAGTTGTAATTGAGAAGTGATAATGGCACCTACCTTACAGTGTTCTTGGGAGAAATGAATGACATGCTTAGAACAGAGCTTGGTCCAAAGCAATCACCCAACAATCAATTATTATTTATTTGAAAGGCAAAGTAATAGAGAGAAGTGGGGAAGAGAGGCAGACACTAAGAGATTGAGAGAGAGAGGAGTATCTTTCATCCACTGGTTTACTTCCCAAACCATTAGAACAGTCAGATCTGGGCCAGGCTAAAACCAGGAGCCAGGATTTTCATCCAGTTCTCTTATGAGTAGCAGAGGCCCAGACACTTGGGCCATCATCACTCTTCCCAGGTGCATTAGCAGGAAGTGAGTAGCCAGGACTTGAACCAGTACTCTGATAGGAGATGCTGGTGTTACAAGCCGTGGCTTCAACCTGCTATGCCATAATGTTGGCACCTGGATTACCTTTCTTTTCTGGGTTTAGACAGTTAGGAGTCATGCATGTTAAGAGTATGGACCCATCTGTGGAAACGACTTGCCAAGCCATACTTTAATTTTATACTATTGCATTTGGAAGGGATTTTGTAGGTCAGATAGTTTAGTAGGTGCTTATCCAAAGTGGCAGCCTTCTCTGCAGTTTCCAGTTGGGATCAGTCAACTAAAAACAGTCACAGCATTCCCAGGAGCAGAAGTGGCCACTGATGTATGAACATGTGTGTGCTTAAGAATCATAGATGTGTACTTTGCTTTGCTTTTTTAGTTCTGCCTCTATAAAATATAAAAATCCTTTTTACACACTTTAATCCTTAGTCCTTCACAATATTTGAATCATTTTACTTCTGTATTGGCAGTTCTGAAGGTTTGGCCCTGGGACCCTTTTTAACTGAGGTGCTGTCCTTTGATGTCTGTCTTCTGTCTTCTCCTTTCTTATAAGCTGAGAATCCATGAAGACTCTGAAAGCACTGGCTAAATTTTTGTGTGTGTGTGCGCATCTTCCTGGAGTTTGGTTTGCTGACCTACCAATGCTTGAGAATCACTGCAGTGGACATGTTCCTGAGTACATTTTGCCTGAGAGGAAATATAACAAGTGCACTTTAAAGGGACAGAAAGTGGCTCAGTGCCACTGACTTTTAGTTTTCTCATACTGTAAGAAAGTAATTGAAAATGAAGGTTAGGAATTACATGGAAAGGGGAAAATCTGAGAGTTAAGGCAGAGAGACATCGTGTTTGCCTGCATTCACTGAGCCTTTCCCATGACATGTTTGGTGAAAGTGCCTTACCAGATCCAGCAGAAGGCAGGGTGCAGTAAGCAGTCTTTTCCTGAAAACATTGTGCTGCAGAAAAAGGAGTGTTTCTGCTCTGCAGTGGACATTCTAGCTGAACACAGAAGATGAAAAGACAGTGTCGTGACTGGTGTGTGTTCCAATACAGTGTTTACACATTTCAGTGTCCCCTTCTGTGTCAGCCTCTTCCTTTTTTCTTCCTGCTGTTGGCATGCACTCTGCTATTGACAGTGAAACAGATACCATCCTCTCCTCAAAAATCATCACCCCAAGGGCTGCTGTTGTGGTGTAGTGGGTTAAGTTGCTGCCTGCAGCACTGGCATCCCATATGGGCACCAGATCAAATCCTGGCTGTTCCCTGCTAATGTGCCTGGGAAATCAGTGGAGAATGGCCCAAGTGCTTGGGCTTGCCACTCACAAGGTAGACCCAGATGGAGTTTTGGGCTCCTGGCTTCGGCCTGGATCAGCCCCTGCTGCTGCAGCCTTTTTGGGGAGTGAACAGCAGATAGAAGAGTCTCCTCCCACTTCTCAAAATCAATAAGTCTTTTTTTTTTTTTTTTTTTTAAATCATCTCAGCCTTCTTAAGGCCGCCAGATGCTGCTGCATAGGAAAGCTGTTTTGGAAGTATAGAGTAGCTGAGATGTATCAAAGCTTGTAAGCATTGCTCTGTTGACATCATTGTCAATTTCATATGCTAACCTTTAGAAATTTTTATTTGAGATGGAGAGAGAGATTCTATCTGCTGACTTATTCCCCATTTGTCCACAACAGCTAGGAACTCAATTCAGGTCTGTCATGTGGGTGGCAGAAACCCAATCACTTGAGCCATCAGCTGCCTCCTAGGGTCTGCATCAGCAGGAAGCTGATGTGAGAATCAAATCCAGGCATTGCAGTGTGGGTGACAGGTGTCTTAGCCTCTAGACCAAATGCCTGCCTCTGAAAGTTTTGATAAAACTGGTGCATGCATAGAGTTTGTTTCTGTACATAGCTGAGTACTGATTGTCACCAGTAGTCACTTAAATAACCATAATAATGCCCATTAAATATATAACTTTTCCATGTTTTTGCATAGTATCTAAAGAAATAAAATTAACTATTATGATCATAAATATATTTTACAATTCAGTAGAGGGCATGTTACTGAGCCAAGTTAGGTCTGCTGTCTGATGTGCACATACACCAGTCCGTGACACCGATCTTTTGAGAAAGGCGTTCTTATTATTTCTTACTGGCTTAGAGACAGCGATAGGACACAAATCTTCTTCCTTGAAAAGGGGTGTGGGGAAGGTTTCATAGATTATTTAGAAAAAGCTAGTGTGTTGCTGTGGATTCGTTCCGAGAGGAAGAGCGTGGTGGGGGCAAGAGGCGTGGAGTCACCACACAGACCCTGGGAGTCGGGTGAAAGTGGGCCAGAGGCTAGCAGCTCGCAGACTCATTTATTTCAGTTGGTACAGCAGCTTATATAGCCATGGCAGCCAATTTGGTCAAGGGGCAGTTTATGCCCTAAGCAATCACAGCCTGTTGCCAGGCAGGCGCCGTTGCCAGGTGGTTTCCCAGGGGGTTTCCAAAGCCATTGCTGAGTCACTGATGCTCGCTTGCCAGTGGCCATCTTGGCATGACCTTCTCATTCCACCACACTTGTGTGCAGAGAACTGTCAAGTTCTGATTTGAGGGGATTGCAATCAGGCCATTTATAATAAAGTTTAGTAAGATGGGCTTCACATTGAATTTCCATGGTCAGTGGACTTCTTACTTTTGAAAGGGCTCTGGCCTGTTGATATTTCAGTCATGTTCCTGTTTGGTTCTAAGGTTAGATTTTTCCTTCTTCATCTTTGCCCCCTCAGATTTATTTGTTTATTTGGAAGGCAGAGTTACAGAGAGGAACACACACACACACACACACACACACAGAGGGAAGGAGGGAGGGAAGGAGGGAAGGACAGAGAGAGAGAGAGAGAGAAATGCAGTGCATCTGCTGGTTCATTCCCCAAGTGGCTGCAATGACTTGGAGCAGAGAAAACAGGAACTTTGAAAGATGTGATTAGAACTTTGTGGCTGGTACCTATTGTTAAAGCACAGAGCTTTTGAATTTCTGGGACTTCAAGAGGAAACCTAAGGGACAGTCTGATTTCAGCACGGTAATAAAGATAAGAGGTGTTAAAAGTTGATCAAAAGTATAAACTATTTCAAAACTTCTGTATTTTTAAAAAAAAATTAAAATCGTTGAGGACTTCCTAATAATGAAAGTTGCAGGGGAAATAATTATTTTCCGTTTCTAAACAATATGTTTTTACTTTGCTTACTGCTGGAATGGCAATATAAGGCTGTAAAAAAATTGGAGTTTAGTATAACAATATAGATCATCACTATTAAAAGAGATATTTTATACATCTTTTTCATGTATCTGTTTACCAAATTTAAGGTTGAAATGGATGTTTAACAAAGGGTAAAGGAACTTAAGAGATGACGGTCACGTCAGTTGATAATAGGAAACAGAACAATTTGAAGTAAAATGGAGAATTAAGAGAGGGAAGCAAGGTGAGGATGCATGTTGATATCTTGTGTGTGTGTTTTTTTTAAAGATTTATTTATTTATTTGAAAGGCAGAGTTACAGAGAGGCAGAGACAGGCAGAGAGAGAGAGAGGTGTTGGTTCACCCCCCAAATGGCCACAATGGCTGGAGCTGAGCTGATCCAAAGCCAGGAGCCTGGAGCCTCTTCCGGATCTTGCATGTGGGTGCTGAGCCCAAGGATTTGGGCCATCTTCTCCTGCTTCCTCAGGGCATAGCAGAGAGCTGGATCAGAAGTGGAGGAGCTGGGATTCGAATCAGGGCCCATATGGGATGCCAGCACTGCAGGTGGTGGCTTTACCCACTATACCATAGTGCCAGCCCTGTGTTTTCTTTTTAACATAAAATCTTTAAGAAACTTTTACCAGTAAACCACTTGCCTCAAATCAAATTAAATCTCTAAGGCCAGTGGACTTAACAAGGTGAACCAAGCATTGATTTGATTTTTTTTTTCCTTTTAGAACTCCCACTTATGGATTAGCATAAAGTAAGAATTCCTCCAGTAACATCTAATGTTTCTCATTTAGTGTTTGGTGCTACATCCTGCCCAGGTGGTGTCAAATAAGTACTCTTTGGTGATGATTAGAGAAGTTTTTTCAGGAGGAATTCTCTTTTTGTTTACAGTAACACATTTTTCACCTGGTCGCAGAGTTGTTAAAAACAAAAATTTGTTTGAACTTTTTACTCTGTAATTTTTTCCAGTTTTGCTCTTATAAATTTTATCTGAATTAAAAAAATTTATCCATTTGGCACAATGCAGAATCCTATAAACATTCAGTATAATGTAACTGATTGAACTTCTATTCCTATTTAGATAGAATAACTTTCATCAAATTTGGATGACATGCATGAGGATTTTTCAAGCATGTTAGTTGAGTTTAGAGATATTAGTTCGGACTCAATCACTATATATTTACTTACTGTAGTTTTTTGGTAAGATAATTGTTATTGTATAGAATGTTTCTAAAGTTGGCACTTTAGCAGAGCTTCTTGACTCTGGATAATAGTCTGCATCTAGGATATGCTTTGGGGAATTTGCTTGGACACCGAGGAATCTCAGGAGAAAAACCTAAGCATAAATCTTTGCTGTAATATGTTCTATAAGATAGTCAAATCTTGACATGTAAAGACATGTAAATGTAGCATTGTGAAAGAAGAGTAAGGGAGGTTTTTCCCTTTCACAGTAGAATCTCTTTGTAGGCAATTTACATTATGTCTAGAATAAATACCAATAGTTATTCATTGTATTTCCCCATCATTATGTGTATCCTTTCCTTTCAGCTGGACATGTCAAGTGAACAGATAGCCGCCAATTTGCAAGCAGTTATTAACGAAGTGTGTAGGCACAGACCACTGAATTTGGGTAAGTGATTTGTTGAAGGTAGGCTTAAACTTTCCTATAGGCCTATGATGCTTTAAAAAATGTAAAGTATTAAAACAATCAAGTTAACATACAAATACAATAGCAACCATATTTCCAGGGTTTTAATAAATAAAAATGAAATTCTCCAAGGAATTCCTATTGTCTCATGATTTTTACATTTTTAAAAATTTATTTTCATTTTATTTGAAAGGCAGAGTGAGAGAGAAATTGATCTTCCATCTACTCGTTCTCTCCAAATGCCTACTATAGCCAGTACTGGGCCAGGCTGAAACCAGGTGCTTGGAGCTCTATTCAGGTCTCCAGTGAGGGTGTGGGAAACCCAAGTATTTGAGCCATCATCCCTTGCCTCCCAGGGTACACATTAGCAAGGAGCTGGATCAGAAGTGGAGCTAGGACTCAAAGCGGCCACTCGGATATAGGATGCAGGTGTTCCAAGCAGCAGATCTGCTGTGCCAAGCACGTGCTCCTCTTGATCTTATTTACCTTTTAAAAGAAAAAGGTTGATTTTTATCATATGAGAGTCACTTCTTATCAATGTCATGATTTTATGGGGAATTACTAACCTTAACTGAGATGTCTAAGTACTATAGGGTAGAACATAGAACATAGGCTGGTCTGGTGCCTTTATTATTGCCTTATATACCATTCATATTATTTCCTCAGATGAATTTCCCGCTTGGATGGTTGAACCAAGCATGGATCTGTTATACTCAGTTGATTGTTCATGTCTAGGTTTACTCTTGGTCAGCTTTAGCTTTGTAACTGTGTTTACAGTTTAAAAAGCTGTTTTTTGAGTCCTGTGTCTTGGCACAATGGGTTAAAGCCACTGCTTGTGACGCCAGCGTCCCATATTTGAGTGCTGGTTTGAATTCTAGCTGTTCTGTTTCCGATCTAGCTCCCTGCTGATGTGCCTTGGAAAGCAGCTCTGGCTGTTGTAGCCATTTGGGGAACAAATCAGCAGATAGAAGATCTCTCCTTCTGTCATTCTTTCTATCATTCTGCCTTTCAGATAAATAAATCCATATTTAAAATTAAAAATGAAAATTAAAATTTTTTTTGTCTTCTTAGGGAGTCAGACACACTTGTATAAATACCTCATTTGTTAAAAATTACTTTGTCATAAACATGGCTATAGTACTTAGTAATTGTATGTGTACAGAATTCCTTTATTTTCTTTAAAGATTTGTTTTACTGATTTGAAAGGCAGAATGACACAGAAAGAGAGAGGTCTTCTATCTACTGGTTCACTCCTTAAATGACCACATGGCCAGGGCTGGGCCAGGCTGCAGCCAGGAAACGTGGAGCTCCATCCAGGACTCCCATGTGGGTGTCAGGGACCCAAGCACTTGGGCCATCTTCTGCTGCTTTCCCAGGTACATTAGCAGGGAGTTGGAATGGAAGCAGAGCAGCTGGGCTCAAAGTGGCACCCTGAGCTGCAGGCTGTGGTTTAACCTACGGGGTCATAATGCTGACTCCTGCATGTGCATTCTTACATTCCATGGAGAACTTTTTTTTTTAAGATTTATTTGAAAGTCAGTGTTACAGAGAGAGCTTCCATCTGTTGGTTCATTTCCCATCTGATGGCTTCAGTGGCTGTGTTGGAGCCAGGCCAAAGCCAGGAGCCAAGAGATTCATCCGGGTCTCTCTCCCCACATGAGTGGCAGGGGCCCAAGCACTTGGGCCATCTTCCGCTGCCTTTTCCCAGACCATTAGCATGCAGTTGGATCAGAAGTGGAGCATCCAGGGCTGGACCTGCTGCCCATATGGGATGCCAGCATCACAGGTTGCCACTTTACGTACTATGCCACAATGCTGGCTGTATCACAGAGAACTTAGATTTCAGTTTAGGATCTTCTAAGACTGTAGCAGGAGTGGGTTGATGTATAGCCAGTCCTCTAGGCAATGTTGTTTTCTTTTCTCTCTCTTTTTTTTTTGTTAAGATTTTTGTTTATTTAAGAGGCAGTTACAGACACTGAGAGGGAGACAGAGAGGAAGGTCTTTCATCTGCTGGCTCACTCTCCATATGGCTGCAAAATGTGGAGCTGGGCTGATCCAAAGCCAGGAGCCAGGAGCCTCCTCTGGATCTCCCACTTGGATACAGGGGCCCAAGCACTTGGGCTGTCTTCCACTGCTTTCTCAGTCCACAGCAGAGAGCTGGATCGGAAGAGGAGCAGCTGGGAATCAAACCGGCACCCATATTGGAAGCCGGCGCTACAGCCCACTATGCCAAAGTGCCAGCCCCCCTTTTCCTATTTTAAGTGAAGCCCCTTAATGTTGTTTTTGTGGAAAGACTGAATTTTTAGGTAATTTTACCAACTGTTTGGTAACACAGAAGTAGCATCTGTGCTTTTAAATAAATATTTATAATATTTTTGTCAAATGTAAATATCACCACCTGCTCTCCTCACTGTTGACTTTGCAATAAAATGAATTCCAAGTGATCATCTTCTGGACTAAAATGAATTATTAGTGAGTATATGCAGCTCCAAGGTTAAATCTCTCATATTCTAGAATATAGCTAGTTTGTCTTATACTCTATAAATGGAACTATCTTTCCTTTCTTACAGAATAAAATACTAGTTCAGTAATACAGTACTATTAACCTGAAAATATGATGTGAGCCCTATTTGATTTATTTTTTTTAAAGATTTATTTATTTATTATTTGAAAGTCAGAGTTACACAGAGAGAGGCAGAGGTCTTCCATTTGATGGTTCACCGCTGATCTGAAGCCAGGAGCCAGGAGCCTCCTCCCAGTCTCCCACGTGGGCGCAGGGGCCCAAGGACTCGGGCCATCTTCTCTGCCCACCCAGGGCATAGCAGAGAGATGGATCAGAAGAGGAACTGCCGGGACTTGAACCGGCACCCATATGGGATGCCAGCGCTTCAGGCCAGGGCATTAACCCGCTGTACCACAGCGCCGGCTCCCCTATTTGATTTCATGTTATGTTTTTGTATTTGCTCCTTGGGAATCTATGAAATAAAGTTAAAGCTGATTCTGCTTTTGTTTCCAGGTCCCTTTGTGGTACGAGCTTTCCTTCGTAGCTCAACAAGTGAAGGTTTGCTGTTGAAGGTTGATCCATTGTTGCCTAAAGAAGAAGCAACGGAAGAAAGGAATAAAGCAGCTATTTAAAAGTGTTGCATTGTGAAATTTTTTGTAGTAGATTAAGAAGCAACAGATAAAAATATTAAACTGCACAGTGTCCTTGTTTGATGTCTTATTATTTCTTTATCATTACTCTTGTAATCAATTTTAACAGTACAAAATGTTAGCAATTTCAAAAATAACAAAAAATTTTCTCTGTGTCTGAATCTACCTTTTAGATCTTGTCACTTTTTCTTCCTTAGAACCCAGATTCTACATCCCGGTAATTACAGCAGCAATTTATAGCTTAATCATTTTCCCTTGGGAGCTGTAACCTTTGAGGAAATAGTAACATCCCCCATTCCCAAAGGGCTCAGAATAGCAGCAGCACGAGCTGCATCCCAAACATGACTGTGTTCTAAAGCAAGAAACGTGGAAATGTTCATCCTGAAGTAATCTGAATACCATGTGTGACAGTATGCATATAGAAAATGACTAAGCCATTAAAATGTGTAGGTGGATTACCTCTTATGAATCAATTTGTAATAATATGTTACATTTTTGTGATAATAATGCCTTTATTTTTAGTATGCTTTGCAATATGCAAGGAACTGTATAGTACTGCTGTACATTTAACCCCTTTTTGAAAAAAAGATTATTTTAAAGGCAGAGCTATGGATTGAGGTGGGGGAGAAGTGGGAGGGAGAGAGAGAGACAAAGAGAGAGAGGGAGGGAGAAAGAGCACTTCCATCCACTAGTACAGTCCCTAAGAAGCCTTAACGACCAGGACTGGGCCAGGCTAAAGCCAGGAGCTTGGTACTCCATCTGGGTCTCCTGTGTGAGTTGCCGGTGCCTAAGCACTTGGGCAATTATCTGCTACTTTCCCAGGCACATTAGCAGGGAGCTGGATCTGAAGTGGAGCAGCCAGTGCTCACATGGGATACTGGTGTCTCAGGTGGTGGTCCAACCCTTAGCCTCATTCGATCTTGAATTCCTATGCTTTATAGTAGATAGGTGTTTGTTGAATGAACATTCCTGTGAGGTGAGTAGAATAAGCCTAAGAAGTTAAGTGTCTTTCATCATGTGCCAGTTTCCAAATTCTTGTTGAGCCTTAAGTGTGTACAACTATGTGACAAAATTAAAGAAACAGGTAATTTTGATGTGCAGTTGCCAACTGTCCTTTCCTAGGAAAGACTTCGTTTATTCTGATATGATCTTCCACTTTTTAGGGAATATCCAAATGCCTTTTCTTTAATGAAATAATAGTAATGGTAAGTTTGCTTGGGGTTTTAATAACACCCAGTTTATGAGGACAATTTTAACAATTCTCATGCCTGTCTCCCAAGCTATTTTTGAAATTAGTGTTCTGGGTAGTCCAAATCACTGTCAACTACACCACTAAGCTTATTTTCCCACAGGAAAATTAAAATTTACAGGCTGCTTACCAAAAACAGCAGTAACATTATTACAAAGCAGTAATGGCCTTATCTCTTCATTGAGTGTGTGCTACTACCTTGTATGTCATAAGTGATTTACTGAGGAGAGTGGGACTCCTACTTTACAGATAAGGAAAGTGAAACTCGTGAAGTCCCTTTCAAACTAGGATTCAAATCTAAGTCTGTTTGATGTGATGTTTTAGGCTCTTAAATAGCTTAATGACTCTTAGTCATTAGGTCGTTTTACCTGCTTTTATGTATTCCAAGATAAACTATTTGAGCAATTTAAAAAATTTTGAATGTTGAGTAATACTGCAGAACCTTAGTGTCTTTAGTGAACGGTTACGGCAGATGTGCAGAAAGTAGGAATGGAAGTGTGAGAAGACGTGGATGATGAAGCGTAGCCAGGATGGGCTGGTTTCTCACCATTCATTGGAAGCTTGCTGATCAATATTACTTGAAGATCTAAGTTCACAAAATAGAAGGTCTGGGATTGTATTTGTGGATTTTCCTCTGATTAATGGAGTAAACATAGTATTGCTGTTGAAAAACATTTAAATACTGAAATATTTTTTAAAATTACTGAGAATTCCACTACTTGGGGATTACCATTAATATTTTAGTACTTTGTTGTCACTTGAGAGAGAGAGACAGAGTTTGTGCATAAGATGTTGTAAAGTAAACATTTCACATATGAAAAATACCATTTTAATGATTGAGCAGTGTTCCACCCAGTTGATTTTTTTTTACACAGAGAGAGGAAAAGCAGAGAGAGGGAGAGAGAAACAGAGAGAGAGAGAGAGAGAGGGAGGTCTTCCAAATGATGGTTCACTCCCCAGTTGGCTGCAACGCCTGGAGTTCCACCGGTCCGAAACCAGGAGCTTCTTCCAGGTCTCCCATGCGGGTGCAGGGACCCAAGGACCTGGGCATTTTCCACTGCTTTCCCAGGCCATAGCAGAGAGCTAGATTGGAAGTGGAGCAGCCGGGTCTTGAACCGGTGCTCATATGGGATGCTGGCGCTTCAAGCCAAGGCGTTAACCTGCTGCACCACAGCACCGGCCCCCCTGTTGATGTTTTAATTTATGGAGACATTCCTGAATTGTTGGGCATTCAACTGTTTTCAAGATATTTTCTTCTCCCCCCAATTATTTGCAGTGCTTTGGAGACAATTTTTTAAATAACTTAAAATATTTATATAAGGTGAACAGATTTCATGTATTTCATAAACAGATTTAGGAGCATAGTGATACTTGTCACTCTACCCTCCCTCCCACCCATACTCCCATGGAGAAAATCTTGAAGTATAATTTTTTCCCGCTTTATTTCCCTCTAGAAATGGTGTTCCTGGGTCACCAGGTATGATGTCTCTAGCAGCTTCATTATGTCCTGACAGGTGCCTTTTAAGCAGAAGAAACCAAAGCAAGGACACATGGTTGGGGGAACGTGCCCTAGGCAGGAATATCCTAGTGGCCTAAGAGCGAACTGCTCCCTGCTTTCCATGAGAGCATTTTTTCACTTGGCTAAGCTAGAACCTTGTTGAATGTTTATTAAAATCTCTGGGGAAATAGTAAAATTATATTACTCAATGCAAATCTCATTATGTTTCCTTCTTAGAGAACAGTAAATTAAATCCTGTATTTTAAAAATGAGTAAATACAAGTGATTCTCAACTTCAGTTTACATACAAATCACCTGGAGGTGTTACAGACATAAATTGCTGGGCTCCACCTAACAATATAGGGAGACCTTGAGAATTCATGTTTTCAAACAGGCGGTGAGGAGGATAATTCTGGTCCAAGGACCACACTTCGAGAACCACTGGTGTCTACTAATGGTTCTTTTAGATTGATTGGATAAAAAAAAAACAAAACCCTTTGGTTTATTTTTTTTAAAGATTTATTTTATTTGTTTGAAAGGCAGAGTTACAGAGGCAGAGGGCGGGGAGAAATAGAGATTTTCTGTCTGCTGGTTTGCTCCCCAAGTGGCCATAATGGCCAGGGCTGGGCCAGCTGAAGGCAGGAGCCAGGAGCTTCTTCTGGATCTCCCACATGGGTGCAGGGTCCCAAGGCCATCTTCTGCTGCTTTCTCAGATGCACCAGCAGGGAGTTCAGTCACAGGTGGAGCAGTGCCCATGTGGGATGCCAGCATTGCAGGCAGTAGCTTAACCCATTCCACCACAGCATCAGCCCCTGCTTTATTTTTGAACTCCATAGGTGATTCTGATGTGCCATATTTTATATGTGCCATATCTATAGTGCCTGTATTTTATATGTCCTTGTTTTCATAACAAGTAGTCTCCAGTAGGTGGCGACAGCAGTCTTTCATACAATTCCTAAATACTAGCATTAACTGGCAAACACTTGTCTTCATTTGTACAAATAAAATGGCAAAAATGTATTATAGATCACTTGGAGCTTTGTTTTGGAGTGAATTGTTAATTTTCTTCTATTTTGATTGTGTTAACAGGATACTTTAGGTGTATAATGCACATACAGAAGTGTTAAAATACAGTTGTTTTCTAAGTTTTATTATAGAAACATGCAGAAAATAAGTTAATAAAGTGATCCCCCAGCTTCAGCAATTATCAACATTGTTCTGTGTCAATTCACCTGTTTCTTTAATTTAGTGTCTCCTTCCCCCCACCCCTATCACTCATCCTCATTCCTCAAGAGGAATTAAAAGCAAATTCCATCATATCACTTAACCTACAAGGGTTTAGAAGCAGTCAAGGCATAATTACAAGAAGATTTTAGGTCCATTATTCAGATACGCATCGTTCTTGTGTTATTCTCTGGCCATTGAAAACCATTAGTTTTTTGGGTTACATTTTTCACATAATAATGGACAAAACACCTATTGCTAGTGCTTTGAGAGCTTACATTACCAGGTAACATCTTCAGCCACAAAGGTTGCATGTGAATCTTAGTACTTTAAAAAATAAGAAACTGGTATCAACACTTAAATTTTTATTTCAGTTTCAAAGCATTCAATCCCAGTTTCCTGCTAATGCACACCTGGGAGACAGCAGGTGATGTCGGGGCCCTGCCACCCACAGGAGGAATCCTGATTGAATGCTAGGCTCTTGCTTTCAGTCTGGCCCAGCTCTGGCTGTGACAAGTTTTGGGGGAGTGAACCAGCACATGAGAGGTTTCCCTCTGTCTCTGCTTTTCAAATACAAATAAATAAAAAATTTTAAAGTAGCACATTCAATAAACTTTGGCAAGTAGAGAAATGAACATAATGAAGAAGAATTCAATGACCTATTATTCCTGTAACAGTTACCATTTTGTCATATTTCCTTTTTTTCCTCTTCCCTGTGTGGAAGGCGCCCTTTCCTCATAATTATGTGGTTGTGATCATGTTGGATGGGGGGAGATATTTTGACCCTAGAGGTTTGCTGCATCTCCAGCTCCTCAGTCACTTCCCACTGATAAAAAGTACTCCCCGCCCCCCGCCCCATCCTGAATATTTGCTGAATGGATCAACTAATACTTACTGTGTCTTATTATGTACAAACCTTAGATGAAGGGACTTCAAGAAGTCTTCGGAAGAATGAAGTTAGAAGAGAAGCTTATTTGGGTGTGGAAAATTCTGAAATTCATTCCTACTTGTACCACTGTTTCCTAAGTTGGTGTTATTTTATCAAAAATTAATTTATGCAGGACTAAGTTAAATAAAACAACCTTGCATTTCCTAAAGGGCTATACATATACCGTTGGTGGTACAGAAAATGAATTCTTAAATATGTCTAACATTATAGGAAAAATATAGTAAGCACATAAAGTGATTTCTTGGCTGTCATCACCCAGGATGACATTGCAGAAGGTCATTATGTTTGTTTTTAAAATCCATTTAAAAATATGAAGTTATGGTGTTAGCACTGCGGCGCAGTAGGATAATCTTCAGCCTGCAGTGCCAGCATCCCATATGGGTGCCGGTTCAAGTCCCGGCTATTCCTTTTCCAATCCAGCTCTCTGCTATCGCCTGGGAAAGCATTGGAAGATGGCCCAAGTGCTTGGGCCCCAGCACCCACATGGCAGACCTGGAGGAAGCTCCTGGCTCCTGGTTTTGGATCGGCCCAGTTCCGGCAGTTGTGGCCATTTGGGGAGTGAACCAGTGGATGGAAGACCTTTCTCTCTGTCTCTCCCTCTCACTGTCTGTAACTCTACCTCTCAAATAAGTGAAAGCTTTAGAAACAAAACAAAACAAATATACTACGTTATATAAACTGCCAAGCAGTTTTCCAAAGTGGCTGGACCATTCTACATTCCCTCCCATAATGTGTGTGTGTTCCAATTTCTTCATGTCCTTGGTAACACTTGAAAGTACTAATCATTTCAACAGTTGTAGTAGGGGTGTAGTAGTGTGACAAGGGACTCAAAGTTCAATAGGTTATTTGGTTGTTTTAAAACAAGGCCTGTTCTTCATAAAATTAAATGTTAGTTTGTAACTGGCCCATTTCTAGTTCTATACCTTTGCTTGCTTGATAATGGCAAGGCCAATAGACTGGTTTCTCCTGTGTACTTCCAGCTGCGGATACAGGACAGCACAGGTGGTGTCAAGGTTACAAAAAAAACCCTGGCTAATTAGCTAACTGCTTCTCACTTCTGTATGCCTTCTTTCTGCTCGCACAAGCTCACACGCATAATCAAATGTCTGATAAAAAGTAGGTTCTGCCTTTACAAAGCCCCCACCACTGCAACTCGGGGCTGTCTTCTCAGGACTGCTCTGTGAGAGGGCAGTCGCCAGCTTGCTAATAGACTCCTAATCTAACTTCAGAAGTCCCGCTGTGTTTTAATCCCTGTGCCCCACAACAGTTGTCTTGTATGTTTTTCTTAGGAAAATGGATTATTTGGTAGAGAAAGTATATTGGGCTTGGGGCCGGCACTGTGGCACAGTGGGTTAAAGCCCTGGCCTGAAGCGCAGGCATCCCATGTGGGCACTGGTTCTAGTCCAGGCTGCTCCTCTTAGATGCAGCTCTCTGCTGTGGCCTGAAAAAGCAGTGGAGAATGGCCTGGGTCCTTGGACCCCTGCACCCACATGGGATACCAGAGGTTCCTGTCTCCTGGCTTCGGGTTGTCTCAGCTCCGGCCTTTGCAGCCATTTGGGGAGTGAACCAACAGATGGAAGACCTCTCTCTCTGTCTCTACCTCTCTCTGTAACTCTTTCAAATGAATAAAATAAATCTTAAAAAAAAAAGAAAGTATATGGGGCAAAATGATAGAAATTTTCATGTATGTGCTATTTGCAGGGTACACTACACTATAGAAGCTTCAGAAGTGGACTTGTGCAGGGCTAATGTGGACTTCTTAGGATGAAACAAAGAAGTCTTCTGGACAAAGGCGGCAACACTTCAATGCTATGAAACTTGCAAAGTAGTAGTGACTTTATCATTGAGGGTAGTCACAGGCAGCTGTGTCAGTTAGCAGTCTTCAATTGAGTCAATAGAAATTGACTGACTTTAACCAGAGACGGAATGGATTGTAAGCAGTAGGCCATCTAATCAAAGGAAAAGCCAAACAACTGGTCCTTATAAAGTCTTGCAAGGAAGCAGAGCAGCCCACGTCAGAATCAACAGTCTCTTCCGAGGGCTCTTGTCAAGGTACATCAACAGTTTTCTGACTGTTCTGTTTTCAACTTAATATATTTTTTTGAGATAACATTTTTAATTTAATTATAGTTAAAGGCTTAATAGCTACACTAGAGAAAGAATTCAACAAATAAGAAGTGAAAAGAATGTAGTCCAACAGGAAAATAGGCAAGGGCTACAAACAACAATCAAATGCAAAGGTGTTCAGCTTCACTCATGTAAATTTTAGAGTCACAAAGTCGCTAAAACTGTAGTATATAATTCCTGTCAAAGTATTTGACAGAGTTAAAATGAAGTTTGACAAAACACCAAATTTGCAGCAAAACTGATACATACAGGCATTTCTTTTTAAATTTTAGTTTCCACACGTAATGGACAACATGAGGTATTTTTCTTTCTGTGTCAGGCTTGTTTTACTCAACACAATGTCCTCCAGTTTCAACCATTTTGCTGCAAATGGTAGAATTTCATACTTTTTTGGTGGCTGGATAATATTCTGTGTGTATCACATTTTCCTTATTCATCAAATGATGCGTGCCCTGGTGGATTCCATTTCTTGGCTATTGTGACAGTGATGCTGTAAACATGGTGGAGCAATTTTGATAAAATGAGTTCATGTCTTTTGGGCAAATACCCTGTAGTGGGATTGCTGTTTCACATGGCAGGTCTTTTTCTAGTGTTAAAGAAATCTTCACTCTGTTTCCACAGCTGTTGCACTAATTTGCATTCCCACCAACAGTGTAGCAATTCCCCTTTCTCTACATCCTTACCAGCATTTGTTGCTCTCTTGGATAATAGCCATTCTGACAGAGGTGAAGTGGTATCTCATTGTGCTTTTGATTTGCATTTCTCTGATGTGATGTTGAGTATTTTTTAATGAATTTGTTGGCAATTTGTATTTCTTATTTTGATAACTGTCTATTCAGGTCCTTAGCCCGGTATCTTGATTGGTTGTTTTTTGTTTGTTTGTTTGTTTGTATATTTATAATTTGTCAGATAAATAACTTACAAATACTTTTCCCCATTTTGTTGGATGTCTCTTCATTTGATTGTTTCATTTGTTGTGCAGAAGCTTCTGAGTTTATAATCCTGTTTGCCTAGTTTTGCTTTTGTTGCCTGCACTTTGAGGGTTTTATTCAAGCAGACATAGCCTACACCAGTGTCTTGAAGTGTTTCCCCTGCATATTGTTCAGCAATTTCATAGTCTCATGTCTTAAATTTAGGTCTTGATTCATTTTGAGTTGATTTTAGTACATGGTATTATTTATTTATTTAGTACATGGTGTTATCATACATAATACTATATATTATATTTTAGTACATGTATGTATATATGTATGTATATGTATATAGGTACTGTATATATATGTATATGTATACCTGACTTTGCCAATACCATTTTTTTAAAAGATTTATTTTATTTATTTGAAAGACAAAGTTACATAGAGAGATCTTCCATCTGTTGTTTCACTCCCCAGACGGCTGCAATGGCCAGAGCTAAGCTGATCAGGTCTCCCATGTGGGTACAGGGGCCCAAGGACTTGGGACATCTTCTACTGCTTTCCCAGGCTGCAAGCTGAGGCTTTAACCCTCTGCACCACAGCACCAGCCCCGCCACTACCATTTATTGAAGAGATTATCCTATCTCTGGTGGGTATTTTTATGATCTGGGCACTTTTGTCAAAAATCGTTTGGTTGTATGTATGTGTATTAATTTCTGACCTCTCTATTCTGTTTTATTGATCTATGTGTTGGTTTTTTTGCCTGTACTATACCATGCTGTTTTAATTTCTATAGCTTCGTAGTATGCTACTCCCCTCCCACCCCCACCCTGCCTGCAGGATTGCTTTGGCTATTTTGCATCTTTTGCAATTCCATATGAATTTTAGGCTTGTTTTTTCTAATTCCATGAAGAATGTAATTGGTATTTTGATAGGGATTGCTTTGAATTTGCAGATTGCTTTAGGCAGTAAGAACATTTTAATAGTATCATTTAAAGATATTCATATTTTAAATAGTATTATATTTAATAAAGATATTAATTCTTACAATCCATGAGTAAGGAATATCTTTTCATTGTTTTGCATCCTTTATTATTTCTTTCATCATTGCTTTATAATTTTCATTGTAGAAATCTTTCATTTCTTTGGTTAAATTTATTATTAAATATTTGATTTTTTTGTGGCTATTGTGATTGGAATTTCTTTATTTCTCTTTCAGCAAGTTCATTATTGCTGTATAAAAAGCTACTTTTTTGTATATTGATATCACTGAATTAGATAGAATCAGATAGAATTAGTCTATCAGTTCTAACAGCTTTTGGTGGAGTGTTTAGGTTTTTCTGTGTATATCATGTCATCTGCAAATGTAGATATTTTGACTTCCTCCTTTTTCAACGTGTTTTATTTCTTCCTCTTCTCCAGTTGCTCTTGGTAATACTTCCAGTATCTTGTTAAAAAGAATGGTGAAAGTGGTCATTCTTGTCTTGTTCCAGATTTGGGGGAAAATTCTTTCTCCCCATTTGGTATGATATTGGTGTTGGTTTGTCATATATAGCCTTTATGATTTTGAGGTATGTTCCTTCTATACCTAATTTGTGGAGGTTTTTTTTTTTTTTTTTTTTGTTTTTTTTTTTTTTTTTATCACGAAGGGAAGTTGAATCTTGTCAAATGCTTTTTCTGTATCTAATGAGATGACCATATAGGTTTTCTTCTACGTTCTGTTCATGTGATTTATGATGTTTAGTGATTTGTGAATGTTGAATCACTCTTGGATCTCTGGGATAAATCTCACTTGATCATGACATATGAGCTTTTTGATATGGTGTTGGATTCAATTTGCTAATATTTTGTTGAGAATTTTTGCATCTATGTTCATCAAGGATATTGGCCTGTAGTTTATTTTTGGGTTGCATCTTTGTTCAGTTTTTTTTTTTTAAGATTCATTTATTTATTTGAAAGTCAGAGTTACACAGAGAGGAGAGGCAGAGACAGAGAGGTCTTCCAACTGATGGTTCACTCCCCAATTGGCCGCAACGGCCAGAACTGCACCAATCTGAAGCCAGGAGCCAGGAGCTTCTTCTGGGTCTCCCATGAGGATGCAGGGGCCCAGGGACTTGGGCCATCTTCTACTGCTTTCCCAGGCCATGGCAGAGAGCTGGATCAGAAGTGGAGCAGCCAGGTTTTGAACTGGCATCCATATGGGATGCCAGCACTTCAGGCCAGGGTGTTAACCCGCTATGCCACAGTGCCAGCCCCTGTGTTCACTTTTGATATCAGAGTGATGCTGGCCTTGTAGAAACAGTCTGTCAGAGTTCCATCCTATTGGTTATTTTGAAGTAGTTTGAAAAGTATTGGCATTAGCTCCCTTTGAATGATTTGTGAAATTCAGTGGTAAAGCAAAGCCCTGGTTTCCGTGGCATCAGTTGTAATATTTCCTTTTCATCTCTTATTTATTTGAATTCTTTTCTTTTTCTTTGTTCATCTGGCTAAAAGTTTGTCTATTTTGTTTATCTTCTGAAAAACCAACATTTGTTGATCTTTTGTAATTTTTAAAGTTTAATTTCTTTTTGTTTTAACCTAGAAACCTTTTATTTAAAGTATACAAACTTCATGCATTTCATTACAAATTTAGGAACATAGTAATTCTACCCCATCCACTCTCCCTCCCACCCACACTCCCACCCTTCTTCCTCCTCCATCTCCTATTCCCATTCTTACTTTATACAAAGATCTATTTTCAGTTAACTTTATACTCATAAAATTAACCCTACACTAAGTAAAGAGTTCAACAAATAGTATGAAGAAGAAAAAAAAAAAAAAGCCACTGTTCCACAACAGTGGAGACAATGGCTCTTAAAAATAATTGCATTTCAAAGTGTCAATTTCATTCCTATAGATTACCTTTGAAGTACTCTCTTAGTTACCACAGATCATGGAGAACATATAGTATTTGTCTTTTTTGGGGCTGGCTTATTTCACTAAGTATAATGGTTTCCAGTTGCATTCATTCTGTTGCAAATGACAGTTTTTTTACTGCTGTATAGTATTCCATAGTGTATATGTACCATAATTTCTTTATCCAGTCTTCAGTTGATGGATAACTGGTTTGATTCCATATTTTTGTTAGTGTGAATGGAGCTGCAATAAACATGGGGGTACAGATGCTGATTTCATATGCTGATTTCATTTTCTTTGGGTAAATTCCTAGGAGTTAGATGGCTGGTTCATATTGTAGGTCCATATTCATATTTCTGAGGTATTTTCATACTGTCTTCCAAAGGGGCTTTATCAGTTTATATTCCCACAAATAGTGGATTAGGGAACCTTTCTCCCAACATCCTCACCAGCATTTGTTATTTGTTGTTTTCTGTATAAAGGCCATTCTAACTGGGGTGAGGTGAAACTTCATGTGGTTTTGATTTACATTTCCCCAGAGGGCTAGTGATCCTGAGCATTTTTTCATGTGTCTGTTGGCCATCGAATTTCCTCTTCTGAAAAATGCCTATTGAAGTCTTTTGGCCATTTCTTAACTAACAGACTGTTGTTTGTTGTTGTTGAGTTTCTTGAGCTCTTTATAGATTCTGGATATTAATCCTTTATCAATTGCATAATTTGCAAATATTTTGTTGGTTGCCTTTTCACTTTTCTGAGTGTTTCTTGTAGTACAGATGCTTTTCAATTTACTGTAATCCCATTTGTCAGTTTTGGCTTTGATTGCCTGTGCTTCTGGGATCTTTTTCAAGAAGTCTTTGCCCATGTCAATGTCTTGCAGGGTTTCCCCACTGTTCTCTAATAATTTGATGGTATCAGGTCATAGGTTTAGGTCTTTGACCAATTTTGAGTGGATTTTTGTGTAAGGTGTAAGGTAGGAGTCATGCTTGATATTTCTGCATGCAGAGATCCAGTTTTCCTAGCACTTTTTAAAAAAAGATTTATTTATTTATTTATTTGAAAGTCAGAGTTACACATAGAGAGAAGGAGAGGCAGAGAGAGAGAGAGAGTCTTCCATCCAATTGTTCACCCCCCAATTGGCTTCAATGGCCGGAGCTGTGCTGATCTAGCACCAGGAGCCAGGAGCTTCTTCCTGGGTGCAGGAACTTGGGCCATCTTCTACTGCTTTCCCAGGCCATAGCAGAGAGCTGAATCAGAAGTGGAGCAGCCGGGACTTGAACCGGCGCCCATAGGATGCTGGTACTGCAGGCAGCAGTTATACCCACTGTGCCAAAGCGCTGGCCCCAGCACCATTTGTTGAAGAGACTGTCCTTTCTCTAGGGTTTGATTTTAGCTCCATTGTCAAATATAAGTTGATTGTAGATGCAAGGATTGATTTCTGGAGATTCTATTGTGTTCCATTGGTCTACTCATCTCTTTTTGTGCCAATACCAGGCTGTTTTGATTATAACTGCCCTGTAGTGTATCTTGAAATCTGATATTGTAATGACTCCAACTTTGTTTTTGTTGCTCTTCTTCCAATCCAACTCTCTGCTTTGGCCTGGGAAATGATTAGAAGATGGCCCGAGTGCTTGGGGCCCTGCACCTGGGTGGGAGAGCTGGAAGAACCTCTTGGCTCCTGGCTTCATATGGACCCAGCTCTGGCCGTTGCAGATAAACCAGCAGATGGAAGATTCTCTCTCTCTCTCTCTCTGCCTCTGCCTCTGCCTCTCTGTAACTCTGCCTTTCAAATAAATAAGCAAATCTTTATTTAAAAAAAGAGAAGGGCCATATGCAGCAATTTTGGGAGGAATAACAGAATTCTTAACCTATCTGCTCCTTAAATCTTTATTGTTTCCTCCTTTGATTCTGTGAAATCAATAACTATATTATATTGAGCCCAACATTTTAACTTTATACCCTGTTGTGTACATTACTGGTCCCCTATTAATAGACATTTATAGTTTTTTCCTAATATTTATTTATTTATATATTTGAAAGTTGGAGTTACACAGACAGAAGGGGGGGGGGTCTTCCATCCACTGGTTCATTCTCCAGATGGCCGCAACGGCCAGAGCTGTGCTGATCTGAAGCCAGGAGCCAGGAGCTTCCTCCGGGTCTCCCACAAGGGTGCAGGGGCCCAGGGACTTGGGCCATCTTCCACTGCTTTCCCAGGCCACAGTAGAGAGCTGGATTGGAAGTGGAGCAGCCGGGACTCGAACCGGCACCCATATGGAATTCTGGCATTGTAGGCGGTGGCTTTACCCGCTATGCCAAAGCGCCAGCCCCCTAATATTAAAAAAAAAAAACTATTTTCCTTTTATTTGTAAGACATAAAGATAGAGATCTTTTACCTTTTGGTTCACTCCCCAAATACCTGCAACAGCCATAACTGGGCCAGACTGAAACCAGGAGCCTGGGATTCAGTCCAAGTCTCCCACATGGGTGATAGGGACCCAAGTACTTGGGGTATCATCTCCAGTCTCTTGGGGTCTGAATTAGCAGGAAGCTGGGTTGGAAGTGGATGAGCACTGTGATATGGGATGCAGGTGGACCAAGCAGCATCTTAACAGCTGTACCAAATGCCACCCAGTATGTCATTCTGATGAACATAATTATTGGGCTTTCAATATATATGAGCAAGTACTTCTCTGAGGTAGGTTGCTGGAGATACACTGTAGTGATTAAGAGCTCAGACCTTAAAACCACGTTGTAGGGATTCAAATTCCAGATCTGTTGTGGAGTGTACATTGTTGGTGGTAATTTTAAGGAGCTATTTTATTGACTTACCACATAAATTCAGAAGTATGTGCAAATAGTAAGTCTACAGTGTAATGGATTTTCCCAAAATGAGTATATGTCTAGCACACAAACCAAAATGTAGGGTAATGCCAGCACCTAGAAGTTCCTTTGTTAATGCTTTGGGAAGTACTGTCAATCAAGATAACAATTCATGACTCCTTTTTTGAGAGGTAGAGTTACAGACAGAGAGAGGGAGAGAAAGAGAGAGGTCTTCCATCTGCTGGTTCACACCCAAATGGCCAGGAGCTTCTTCCAGGTCTCCCACACAGGTACAGGGGCCCAAGCACTTGGGTCATCTTCTATGCTTTTCCAGGCCAAAGCAGAGAGCTGGATCGGATGAGGAACAGCCAGGACTCAAACTGGCGCCCAAATGGGATTCTGGTACCACAGGCAGTGGTTTTACCCACACCACCACAGCGCCAGCCCCATCTTGTGACTTCTAAGATCATATATTCATTTTGTCTGTTTTTGAACTTTCTTTAAGTAAAAGAATCACCTTTATGTTATTTTGGTGGAGGTCTAGGTCCGTTCATCTAACAGTGTGTTTATGAAATCTGAATCAAGTGTAGGTGTGCATGTTCTCATTGCTGTACAATATTCCATTGCATGAATGTATCATAATGTCCATTCTACTATTGGTGGACATGTAGATTATTTAGTTTGGGCTAATACAAATAATGCTAATAGGGACATTCTTGTATATGTCTTCTAGTGAAATTTTATACCGCATAACTTATTAACATTCTTACCCACTTCTCTGGTGAACATATATATGCATTCCTATCAGACATATGAATATAACTAACAGTGGAACTGTTGGAGCATAAGTTAGGCATAGGCTGTTTAGGAAGGGGAATCTTACTCTTCTTTTTAGTTATTTTTAATAGAAACGTGAATTTGTGCTTTTTTTTTTTTAAAGGATTTTTTTGAAAGAGTTACAGATAGAGACACAGAGAGAAATCTTCATCTTTTAGTTCACTCCCCAAATGGCCGCAATGGCCAACTTTGGGCCAGGCCAAAGCCAGGAGCCAGAAGCTTCATCTAGGTATCCCAGTGGGTTGCAGGGGCCCAAGCACTTGGGTCACCTTTGACAATTTTCCCAGGCACATTAGCAGGGAGTTGGATTGGAAGTGGAGCAGCCAGGACACAAACTGGCACCCATATGGGATGCTGGCATCCTAGGTTGCAGCTTTACCCACTATACCACAGTGCTGGCCCTGAAAATTTATGCTTTTTTTTTAAAAAAAGATTTATTTATTTATTTGAAAGGCAGAGTTACAGAGAGACAAAGGGAGAGAAAGAGAAAGAGGGAGAGAGGGGGAGAAGGAGAGAGGGAGAGAGAGACAAAGGGAGAGAAAGAGAGAGAGAATCTTCCATCCGATGGTTTATTCCCCAGATGCAACGGCTAGAGCTGCGCTGATCCAAAGCCAGGAGCCAGAAGCTTCCTCTGGGTCTCCCACGCAGATGCAGGGGCCCAAGGACTTGGGTCATCTTCCACTGCTTTTCCAGGCCACAGCAGAGAGCTGGATCGGAAGTGGAGCAGCCGGGAACCAAACTGGCGCCCGTATGGGATGCCAGCACTGCAGGCGGCAGCTTTACCCACTACGCCAGAGTCAGGCCCTGATTTATGCTTTTGTTAATAGCATGTAGTGCTCATCAGTTTCCTAAAGTAGTTGCACCAATATACCACACTACCAACAGTATTTAAGATTTCCAGATCTTCCATGTTCTTTTCTTTCTTTTTTTTTTTATCTTTTATTTAATGAATATAAATTTCCAAAGTACGACTCATGAGTTACAATGGCTTCCCCCTCCCCATACCGTCCCTCCCACCCACAATCCTCCCCTTTCCCACTCCCTCTCCCCTTCCATTCACATCAAGATTCATTTTCGATTATCTTAATATACAGAAGATCAGCTTAGTATACCTTAAGTAAGGATTTCAACAGTTTGCTCCCACACAGAAACATAAAGTGAAAAATAATAGATGATTTTTTTTAAATGATGATGAAATCAGATCAGACCTATTGTCGTGTTTAATCCCAGTGAGAGTCAAGTTGGGAATTGATAATTTCTTTTTTTTTTTCTTTTTTTTTTTTTTTTACAGAAGATCAGTTTAGTGTACATTAAGTAAAGATTTCAATCATTTGCACCCCCATAGAAACACAAAGTGAAATATATTGTTTGAGTACTCGTTATAGCATTAAGCCTCAATGCACAGCACATTAAGGACAGAGATCCTACATGAGGAGTAAGTGCACAGTGACTCCTGTTGTTGACTTTACAAATTGACACTCCTGTTTATGGCATCAGTAATCTCCCTATGCACCAGTCATGAGTTTCCAAGGCTATGGAAGCCCCTTGAGTTCTCCGACTCTTATCTTGTTTAGACACGGTCATAGTCAAAGTGGAGGTTCTCTCCTCCCTTCAGAGAAAGGCACCTCCCTCTTTGAAGACCTGTTCTTTCCACTGGGATCTCACTCACAGAGATCTTTTTGCCAGAGTGTCTTGGCTTTCCATGCCTGAAATACTCTCATGGGCTTTTCAGCCAGATCCGAGTGCCTTTAGGGCTGATTCTGAGGCCAGAGTGCTATTTAGGACATCCGCCATTCTATGAGTCTGCTGAGTATCTCACTTCCCATGTTGGATCACTCTCCCCTTTATTTATTCTATCGGTTAGTGTTAGCAGGTACTAGACTTGTTTATGTGCTCCCTTTGACTCTTAGTCCTTTCATTATGATCAATTGTGAACTGAAATTGATCACTTGGAATAGTGAGATGGCATTGGCACATGCCACCTTGATGGGATTGAACTGGAATCCCCTGGTATGTTTCCAACTCTACCAATTGGGGCAAGTCAGCCCGAGCATGCCCCAAATTATCCATGTTCTTTTCAATAATTATTTTTCATTTAGCTAAATATGTCATTGTCTAATAATTTTTAAAGGATTTTCCTTTTTATTTCTTTTTTTCAAATTGAGAAGCATAGAGAGTGAGCTTTCATCTCCTAGTTTGAGAATTTTATCTTTTCAAAACACCAGCTAATTAGGGTCCCTCTTGCTTCTGGAGGCAAGGATGGTCAGGCCATGCTAAGGCATCTCAGGGAAGCCAAGCACCTTTAGATGCTATAACGGGGAGACATCATCTACGCTCTATGCTTCAGTTCCAAAGACCACTGGCTACGTGCTGCCCTAGGCCCTGGCATCAAGATCTGGGTCTTAGAGGGCAAAGATCATCACAGATGAACTGAAGCGAGAAGGTATCAGTACCAGCAGCAAGGCAAAGCTACGCAACCTACCTCTAGCCTGAGGTGCTGAGGGCCGTACTGTTTTCTGGCTGCATAGAAAACCTAGTGTGATGTGGCAGTGACCATTGGCACCAGCTAACCACTTTGGCAGAACTTTAGAAATAAAAACTCTGGATTTCTGCCAACAAAACCAACCAAACAAGCACACACCTATTTGGGAGAGTCAGAATTTAGGCTGTCACTCCCCCATCGACTCAAGTTGTAATATGGTGATTTAGAGTTTTATGGTGTTCCAAAATTTGCTTTTTCTTTAAAAAACAAACAAGACTTACTGGTGGGATAAATACGTTATTACTTAACTCCATCAAATTACTCTCTTTCTGGGGGAAGGATTAATTTTGTTTGGATTATTCTATAGAATAAAGGGCACTCTGTAAAGTTGATCAGGATTCCCAGATTCCAAAACCTGGTTTTGCACATTACTCCCCTTTTTATTCTTTTTTATCTAAATCTCAATATTTGGTAAAGTCAAGTTTATACAGTTTTAAAATTACATTTCTGGTGTATCACACACTTTCAAATATTACTACTCTAAATGTGGAGTAAGGACTGCAAATCCATGCTCCTACATTCTCATCCCCCATTTCCAACCAGACACAGAAGTCTCTGCTTATTTCCGTGTGGTCTCAGAATGTTCTTTAATTGGCACACAGGTATTTGTACATATTTAAGGGGTGCTGTGTGATGGTTCCACACATGTACACAATATGCACTCTCAGGTTTTCCTCCCTCAGTGTAAGCTGCAAATAGCCATGCTGTTGACAGAAGTGTGATAGAAGATTAAAACACTTTTTCATCATGTCTTACAATGTGCAACATAATTTTCTGAGACTTATAATTTTCTCAAGTATTCCTATTGTTGGTTGTTTGGCCCTGTTGACTGACCAAAATCTGAGTCATTCATAGAAAGTATAATTTAAATCTATTATTTAGTCACACTACCTGAGGAGCTGACTTACTCTTGGCTTAGTCTTGTGCAGTTTTAAGATTTTGTCTTTCTATTTTAATTTTTTAAATTACCAGGTTTGAATTATGTCACTTTTTTAAAAAATTATTTTTAATTTGAAAGGCAGAGACAGAGGGGCCAACCTTGTGGCACAGCAGGTTAAAGCCCTGGTCTGCAGCGCTGGCATCCCATATGGGTGCTGGTTCAAGTCCCAGCTGCTCCACTTCTACTCCAGCTCTCTGCTAATGTACCTGAGAAAGCAATGGAAGATGGCCCAAGTGTTTGGGCCCCTGCACCCACATGGGAGACCTGGAAGAAGCTCCTGGTTCCTGGCTTCGGCCTGGTCCAGCCCTGGTGGTTCTGGCCATTTGGGAGTGAACCAGCAGATGGAAGACCTCTCTCTCTCTCTCTCTTTCTCTCTCTCTCTCTTTACCACTCTCTGTAACTCTACCTTTCAAATAAATAAAATAAGTCTTTAAAAAGAAGAAAAGGAGAGAGAAAGGAGAGAGAGAGAGAGAGAGAGAGAGAATCTCCCATGTGCTGATTTCTTCCTAAATGTTGGGGCCAGGCCAGGCTGAAGCCTGGAGCTGGAAACTCAATCCAGTTCTCCCAGATGGGTGGCAGGGGCTCAACCGCTTAAACTATCACCTGCTATCTCCCAGGGTTCCCCACCAGGAAACTGGAATCTGGAACAGAGGCAGAATTTGAATCTATGCATGCAAATATGGGATGCAGTTATCCCAAGCTGTGTCTTAATTACTGTGCCCTCTTTTAATTTTTAAGTAAATTTTCAAAATTCAGACAAGGAAAAATTCCGAGAAGGTTGCTATAGCTTCATAGTTCACAGTAATTTGGGGGAAGTGACTTGGCAGAGGAGCAACACTGATGAACATGCAGGGTCACTCATGAATCCTGATGATTTCAGAGCTGGAGTAGTACGTGGGCTTTAAAGGCATCTAAGTTTCTGGAGTGCATTGATTATGGTATGATATAGATTGGTAATAGATTGTTGTTTAAAATTCCAAGAAATTTGATAGTTTTTTGATAGCAAGGTTAAATAGTAAGTTATTTTAATATATATATATGTATATATATTACAGATTTATTTATTTGTTTGAAAGGCAGAGATACACAAGGGGACAGATAGAGAGATCTTCTATCCGCTGGTTCACTCCCCAAATGACTGTAATGGCTGAGGCTGGACCAGGCCAAAGCTAGAAGCCAGGAGCTTCTTCTAGGTCTCCACATGGATGGCAGGGACCCAAGCACTTGGGCCATCTTCCACAGCTTTCCCAGACCATTAGCAGTGAGCTGGATTGGAAGTGGCTCCACCAAGTATCCAGACCACCAAGTGGTGCCCATGTGGGATACCTATGTTGTAGATGGCAACTTAATCAGCTTTGCCAAAATGCCAGCCCCCGTTTAATACTTCTGACCAAGCTAAGATGATAATGCTGATGATAAAGGCCCAAGATAAAAGATAAAAGCTGATGGGGAAAAGGGAAAGAAGGGAGGTAGAGTAGAAGGAAGGAAGGAAGGAGAGCGGAGAAAGGGTTTGGTGGCAATGGATGGAACACAGGGGTCTAAGGGAATGTAAGCTGGGAGATGAATTCCAGCATTAGTGGTCTATGCTGAATGTCATACTCCCAGCTCCAACCCTTACAAGTTGTGCTACCTTGAGCTTTCACTTGCCTGTGTAATCCTCAATTTTCTTAGGTATAGAATGATCTTATGAAAGCTTACATTAACTCACAGGGTTATGAATACTGAATCAGGAAATGTAAATGAAATAATAAAAACTAATGTGGTAGTCAACTGTATTATTATTATAAGTCCTAGGGTCCTTAACATGTAAAAAGCTCAAACTAGGTTAAAAAGAAAATTCGGACTTCTATATCTGCCTGTAATGGACTTACATTGTATTTATCCTCTACTTTTTTTTTTTTTTTTTTTTTTTTTTTGACAGGCAGAGTAGACAGTGAGAGAGAGAGAGACAGAGAGAAAGGTCTTCCTTTGCCGTTGGTTCACCCTCCAATGGCCACCGCGGCCGGCGCGCTGCGGCCCGCGCACCGCGCTGATCCGATGGCAGGAGCCAGGAGCCAGGTGCTTCTCCTGGTCTCTCATGGGGTGCAGGGCCCAAGCACCTGGGCCATCCTCCACTGCACTCCCTGGCCACAGCAGAGAGCTGGCCTGGAAGAGGGGCAACCGGGACAGAATCCGGCGCCCCGACTGGGACTAGAACCCGGTGTGCCTGCGCTGCTAGGTGGAGGATTAGCCTAGTGAGCCACGGCGCTGGCCTATCCTCTACCTTTAAAGTAGTAGAAGCCTGGACAGAATTTATGAAACAGCTGTTTTCTGATATTGGAAAACATGCAATGCAGAAGTTTGCTCTCTTAATGAAGGAGAACAAGTGGGTGACTCTACAGAAGTTCTGGAATTCTGCCTGGAGTCCCTTTCCAGGCCAGTTCAGGAAGGGGGAAACCAAGGAGAGCATGAGGTCTCTTAGAGAAGAGACTGAGAGCAGGTTTGGGGGCAGCTGTGGCAGCTCTGTGGGGCACTGCACAGAGCGGGGCGCTATGCAGTGAAGCCCCAGGAATCTGCAGAGTGCTTTCATGAGTCTCGCTGTGTGCTAAGGCACCCAGGCACAGTGAGATCACACAAGGACCCCTAAACAGAAATTACTGGGAAACCGTAAGCTGAGCGATTCCCAGCCAGGAAACATGTGAGTTTCATCCATAGACCAGCAAAACATCAGGGGAAATACTGGGCACCCAGTGATGCCTTACAATAGGGCAAAAAGCTCCTCTAGACCACCACTAGCAAAGTTCAAAAAGGACCAAGGTGACCACCAGGGAGCTGAAGCGCCTGCTCATTCACACTCTAAATGACAAAAGCAGAGTTCAGAGTCAAGAACTTAGACTTGATAGTGCCCAGCAGCCTGTAAACAAGACAGGACATGTAAATAAGCAGGAGAGTGCCCGGGAGAAAATCAACCAACAGAAACTGACTCAGAAACTGCAGAGGTGAAGGAGGTAGCCGGTAAAGGTATTAAAAAACCTGTTATAAAAATGTTCCAAGTTTTCGATACAGACACGATCATAATGTGAAAAGAGAAGATACGAAAAAGAAACAAAGAAAGCCTCTAGAGCTGAGAGCTGCAGTATTATAATAAATTTGGCCTGCAGAAAACACCACTGGATTAGCCACTGCAGGAGAAAAGAACAGTGAGCTTGGAGATAATTGTGATAGAAACTATGCACGCTGAGGTTTGGAAAGAAAACTCCGCAGAAAATAACAAAAATAAAGAGAATAGGCTGTCAGTGACCTGCAGACTACTCCAAGTGATGTAACACAAGTGTAATTGGGGCTGCTGAAAAGGGCAAAGGTGAGGAGCCAGAAAACACATTTGAAGGAATAATAACTTAATTGTTTCCAAACAAGAAGAAAACTATGATTTCTACATCAAAGAAAGGCAATTAACTCCAAGTAGGATGACTGAAAATAAAACCATTTTTTAAGATTTATCTTTTTATTTGCTTTTTTTTAAAAGATTTATTTATTTATTTGAAAGTCAGAGTTACACAGAAAGAGAAGGAGAGGCAGAGAGAGAGAGAGAGAAAGAAAGAGAGAGAGAGGTCTTAAATCCGATGGTTCACTCCCCAGATGGCCAGAATGACTGGAGCTGTGCCATCTGAAGCCAGGAGCCAGGAGCTTCTTCTGGGTCTCCCACTTGGGTGCAGGGGCCCAAGGACTTGGGCCATCTTCTACTGCTTTCCCAGGCCATAGCAGAGAGCTGGATCAGAAGTGGAGCAGCCAGGTCTTGAACTGGTGCCCATATAGGTTGCTGGTATTGTAGGCGGCGGCTTTACTGGCTACACTACAGCGCCAGCCCCTTATGTATTTATTTGAAAGGCAGAGTTACAGAGAGGCAGAGGCAGAGAGAGAGAGAGAGAGAGAGAGAGAGGGAGAGAGAGAGAGAGGAAGAGAGAGAGAGAGAGAAGTCTCCCATCTGCTGGTTCACTCCCCAGACGGCCACAATGACCAGAGCTGTGCCAATCAGAGGCCAGGAACCAGCAGCTTCTTCCATGTCTCCCTCGAGGGTGCAGGGGTCCAAGGACTTGGGCTATCTTCTACTGCTTTCCCAGGCTCTCTGGATGGGAAGTGGAGCAGCTGGGACTCAAACTGGCACCCATATGGGATGCCGGCTCTGCAGGATGCAGCTTTACCTACTAAGCCACAGTGCCGGCCCTGAAAATAAAACCATTCTAAGGTGCATCATATTTAAATTGTTGAGAACCAGTAATAAGGTGAAATTTAGAAAGAGAAAAAATAAACATTAAATATAGGTGTACAAAAATAAGAATGTCAGAAATAATGCAAGCCCAAACAGAAGGCAATTGAATGAAAATTTTAACATGTTTTTAAAAAAAGTTCAATTAGGATTCTATGACAAGTGATAATATCCTTTTTCTTTCTTGTGCTACTTGGTGTCTCCACATTGATTTTTTTAAATGTTATTTAAGGTATACAAATTTCATGTATTTCATATATATAGATTCAGGAACATAGTGATACTCTCTTATCCTACCCTCCTTCCCACCCACACTCCCACCCTTCCCCCTCCTCCCTCTCCTATTCCCACTCTTAATTTTTACAAAGATCTATTGAAATTATTCTTGAAAATGAGAGCAAAATATATCTTTTTGGACAAAGAATACCATGGAGAATTTGTTTCCTGCAGACCTGAATTACAGAATGTTACAGGAAGTTCTAATCTGGAGGAAGCAGAATGATACTAGATATAAACTCAGTTCCAGGCAAATGAATGAATAATACTAGAAATGGTAAGCGTGTGGGAGAGCACAAAATATATGTTTCACAGTTTCCATTTCTTTACAAAATAGCATTTTTTTCCCCAAAAGAAACCATTTATTTAAGGAGGACAAATTTTGTAAGTACAATTTTAGGAATGTAGTGATTCTTCCCATCATACCTGCCCTCCCACCCCAACTACCACCCCACCCCTTCCTCCCTCTCCCATTCTCAGTGCCATTCTCCATTAAGAGAAAAAAAAAAAAACCAAACTGTTCCTCAACAGTGAAGAACAAAATAGCCTTTTAAAAAAGGATTTGTTTATTTGAAAACGAGAGAGGGATCTCTGTCCCCTGGTTCACTACCCAGACGGCTGCAGTGGCTGGGGCTGGGCCAGACCAAAGCCAGGAGCCTACAGCTCCATCTGGATCCCCCGCATGGGTGGTAGGGGCCTAGCACTTGGGCCATTTTCAACTTCTTTCCCAGGTGCATTAGCAGGGAGCTGGGCTGAGTGCTGTTACATTTTCTCTTAAAAGGTAATTTTGTAAAGGGGCCGGGTGCTGCCCTGGATTCAGCTGCCACCTGCGATGCTGGCATCCAGGAGCATCAGTTGGCGTCCTGGCTGCTCCCCTTCCAGTGGAAGTGGTGCCGGCCCTGGGTGCAGGCGTCTTAACTGCCTTCATTTGTTCTTTATGCTGAGAAGTGTTCATTGTACAGTCATACCAACTACATTTACCCATTCACCTGTCGGAGGGTACTTGTGTTACTGCCAGTTTTGGGCTATTATGAATAACACTTCTGTGAACATTCATGTAGAGGTCTTTTTTTGGTGGACATGTGCTTTCATTTCCCTTAAATATTTCCCAAAGGGGGCTGGCATTGTGGCATAGCAGGTAAAACCACCGCCTGTAAGTGAGTAGAAGTGAAATTGACACTTTGAGAAGCAATGACTTGAACAGCCCTTGTCTTGATTGTTGGGGAACATTTTTTTTTCATATTATTTGTTCAATTGTTTACTTAACATAGAGTTAAACATATGTGTATAAAGTCAATTGAAAATAGATCTCAGTAAAAAATAAGAGTGAGAATTAGAAAGGGAAGAGGAGGGGTTAGGAGTATGGGTGGGAAGAGTCACCATGTTCCTAAAGTTGTAATTATGACGTGTATGAAGTTTGTAACTGTACAGCTGTTTGCATACATTCCTATGGACTTACTTCTTTTTTTAACTTTTATTTAATAAATATAAATTTCCAAAGTACAGCTTTTGGATTGCAGTGGCTTTCCCCCCCATAACTTCCCTCCCACCTGCAACCCTCCCATCTCCTGACTCCTCTCCCATTCCATTCACCTCAAGATTCATTTTCAATTATCTTTATATACAGAGATCAATTTAGTATATATTAAGTAAAGATTTCAACAGTTTGTACCCGCACAGAAACACAAAGTGTAAAGTACTGTTTGAGTACTAGTTATAGCATTAATTCACATTTTACAACACATTAAGGACAGAGATCCTACATGGGGAGTAAGTGCACGGTGACTCCTGTTGTTGACTTAACAATTGAAACTCTTGTTTATGGTGTCTATGGACTTAATTATAAGGGTACAGTTTAAAAACTTTCCATGGGACCCAAAATCCCCTTAAGTTCGGTGGTGAGCATACCATCTTAAGTTTAAAGTGATCTTGTGGATAGGATTAAGTGTCTGGTAATAATAATAATAGATAGAATTAAAAAAGAGTGCATGCTCCAACATGGGAAGCAGTCCACACAGCAGACTCATAGAATGACAATCACTTTAAATACCACTCTGACCTCAGAATCAGCCCTTAAGGCATTCTGGTCTGGCTGAAAAGCCCACGAGAGCATTTCAGGCATGGAATGCCAAGAAACTGTGGCCAAAAAAATGTCTTACATAAAGGACCTCAATGAGTGAGACCCCAGAGGAAAGAAGTAGTCATAAAAGAAGGAGGTATATTTCTCTGAAGGGAGGAGAGAACTTCCACTTTGCTTATTGCCTTGTCTAAATACTGAAGGAGTTTGTGGATTCAAAAGGCTTCTACAGCCTAGGCATCTCATGTCAAGAGCCTTGGGTGATCACTGACATCATACATAAGAGAGTTAATTAACAACAGAAATCACTGTGCACTAACTTCCGATGCAGGACCTCCGTCCTCAAAGAGATGTATTATGGCCGGCGCCGCGGCTCACTAGGCTAATCCTCCGCCTAGCGGCGCCGGCACACCGGGTTCTAGTCCCGGTTGGGGCGCCGGATTCTGTCCCGGTTGCCCCTCTTCCAGGCCAGCTCTCTGCTGTGGCCAGGGAGTGCAGTGGAGGATGGCCCAGGTGCTTGGGCCCTGCACCCCATGGGAGACCAGGAAAAGCACCTGGCTCCTGGCTCCTGCCATCGGATCAGCGCGGTGTGCCGGCCACAGCGCGCCGGCCGCGGCGGCCATTGGAGGGTGAACCAACGGCAAAGGAAGACCTTTCTCTCTGTCTCTCTCTCACTGTCCACTCTGCCTGTCAAAAAAAAAAAAAAAAAAAAAAAAAAAAAAAAAAAAAAAGATGTATTATAATTATGTCTAAGTGCTTGCAAAAATGTATCATTCTTGATTCTTGGGTGCTTCTTTAAAGTTAATTAAGTTTCTTAAAAAATGAAATAAACTTCAAGATGCAATAACTTTGAACAGTCCTTGTCTCGACTATTGAGGAACAGTTTTTTGTTTGTTTATTTTGTATTTTTTTCATGCAAATTGTTTAACTCTTTACTTAGTATAGAGTTGGTCTTTTGTATATAAAGTTAATAAAAAATGGATCTTAGTGGAGATTGGGACCGGAAATGGGAGAGGGAGGAAGAGGAGTGGTTGGGGTATAGGTGGGAGCATAGATATGGTGAGAAGGATCACTATATTCCTAAACTGGTACTTATGAAATGAATGAAGCTTGTATTTCTTAAATAGAAGATTTCTTTGGGAGGAAAAAAAGAAAAAGAAAAAAACACCGCCTGTTGATGCCAGCATCCCATATGAATGCTGGTTCAAGTCCTCACTGCTCCATTTCTGATCCAGCTCCTTGCTAATGGCCTAGGAAAAGCAGCAGAGTCCAACTGTTTGGGCTGCTGCACTCACATGTGTGACCCGGTTGAAGCTTCTGGCTTCAGCCTGGCCTAGTCCTGGCCACTGCAGCCATCTGGGGAGTCTGTAACTCCAACTTTCAAATAAATAAACAAATCTTAAAAAAAAATACTTACCAGTAGGGTCATATAGTAGGTGTTAAATTTCATAACAAACAGTTTTTGAATGTGGTTGTATCATTTCATAACCCCACCACTAATGTGTGAAAGTTAAAATTGCTCCATATCCTCTGTAAGAGTTGTAATTTTTGCTCTATTTGAGCTATTCTTTTGTCATGTAGTGGTGTCTGAGTGTGATTTTTTAAAAAGATTTATTTACTTATTTATTTACTTGAAAGTGTTAGAGAGAGAAAGCTGTCTTCTATCCACTGGTTCACTCTCCAAATGGCCTCAACTGCTAAGGCTAGGCTAGGGAGAAGCCAGGAGCTAGGAGCTTCATCTTGGTCTCCCACATGGGTACAAGGGCCCAAGGACTTGTGCCATCTTCTGTTGCTTTCTCAGGCTCATTATCAAGAAACTAGATCAGAAGTGGACTGGAACTGGTGCCTCATTTTGGATGCCAGCTCTGCAGGCTGCAGCCACAGCGCCAGCCCTCACAAATCTATTTTTGGGCTATTTTGTCCCACTGATCTGTTTGTCTTCATACTAGCACCACACAATCCTGATTGCTTGTAAGATACAGTAATGTCAAAATCAGATAATATAAATAATCTTGATTCTTTATAAAATTTATTCTGGTTGTTTTAGTTCATATGCATTACTGTATAAATTTTATTTGTTTTGTTAAAAAGTTTTAACAGACATATAAAAGTTGTACATATTTATGGGATACTAGGTGATATTCCCATAGTGAATACATATGGTGTTCAGTCAGAGTGAATACATCTATCTCTTCAAACACTTTACATTTGCTTTTGGTGAAAGCATCCAGTATCTTATCATTTAGTTTTTTAAATAAAGAAATGTTCAGTACATCATCTATCATCAACCTACTGTGCAACAGAACCCTAGAACTTCTCAGTCCTGTGTAGTTATAACTTAGTACCCATTAATCAACCTTTCTATATCCCTCCCTCCCCAGTCTCTGGTAACGACTTGTTTCTTTTTGTAATATTTATGTATCTGAAATGCAGAGTAACAGAGAGAGAGGAAGTCTCTCTCTCTCTCTCTCTCTCTCTCACACACACACACACACACAGAGAGAGAGAGAGAGAGAGAGAGAGAGAGACCTTCCAGGTTTAACTCACCAAATGGCCATAATAGCCAGTGCTGGGCCAGGCTGAAACCAGGAGCCGGGAATTCCATGCTGGTTTCCACATGGATGGCAGAGACCCAAGTACTTGGGCCATCTCCCTAAGTGTATTAGCAGGAAGCTAGATCAAAAGTGGAGCAGCTGGAACTTGAACTGACACTCAGGGGATGCCCACATTGCAAGTGGTCTTAGCGTACCGCACCATAGCAGTGTTCCCCTCCCCCCCCCAATGTTGTACTATTAACTTGAATGAGACCATCCTTTTTCTAGACTCCACCTATGAGTGAGATCATGTGGTGCTTGTCTTTCTGTGCTTGGCTTAATTCACTGAACATAATGAACTCCAGGTCCATCCATGTGGTTGAAGATGACAATATTTTATCCTTTTTTGAAAAAACGCTGGGTGATATTCTGTCATGTGTACATACCACATTTTCTTTATCCATTCTTCAGTGGTTGGACACTTTGGTTATTTCCGTTTCTTGGCTATTGTACACAGTGCTGCAATAAATATGGGAGTGCAGATACCTCTTCAATGTACAGATTTAATTTCCCTTGCTTATATAACCAGTAACAGGATTGCTGGATCTTAAGGTAGTTCTACATTTAATTTTCTTTAGAGATTTATTTATTTATTTGAAAGGCAGAGGGGCTGGCACTGTGGCATAGTGGGTAAAGCCACTGCCTGCAGTGCTGGCATCCAGTATGGGTGCCGGTTTGAGTCTTGGCTGCTCCACTTCAATACAGCTCTCTGCTATGGCCTGGGAAAGCAGTAGAAGATAGCCCAAGTCCTTGGGCCCCTTAATCCACCTGAGAGACCTGGGAGAAGCTCCTGGCACCTGGCTTTGGATCAGAGCATCTCCGCCATTGTGACCATCTGGGGAGTGAACCGGCGGATAGAAGACCTCTCTCTCTCTCTCTCTCTCTCTCTGCCTTTCAAATAAAAAATATTTATTTATTTGAAAGGTAGAGTTATAGAGAGGCAGAGGCAGAGAGAGAGAGAGAGTCTTCCATCTGCTGGTTCACTCCCCAATTGGCCACAATGGCCTGAGCTGTGCCAATCAGAAGCTAGGAGCTTCTTCCGGGTCTCCCACATGGGTGCAGGGGCCCAAGGACTTGGGCCATCTTCCACTGCTTTCCAGGCTCATTATCAGGAAGCTGGATTGGAAGTCGAATAGCCAGAGTTTGAATATGTGCCCATGTGGAATGCTGGTGGCTTTACCTGCCATGCCACAGTGCTGGCCTGTGGGGAGCAACTGGGAGCAACTCGGACTAGACTAAGTTACTGGAATTAAGACTTATTCTATGCATCTGCTCTCCCACAATATGGCGCTGAGAAGGGAGAAACAGCTTCTACACAGCTGCCTCCAGTTCAACCAATAAACTGTAGGACTTACTCCTGATTGGAGGAGAGCAGCATACTCGGCGTGTGGGTAGCAGAGTTGGGATTGGTGGAAGAGGACTATAAAGGAGGAGAGAGACAACATGCACCAGGAACATCTAAGGGGAACATCTACCTGAAGGAACACCTGTGCAGCCCCCGAGAGAGCCGGCCGGCGGTGTGCCGCTCCCCCGCAGAAGTGGGGAATGTGGCAGGGGGAACCGCCCTTCCACGGAGGTGGAAGGGTCGGTAGCCAACCCGGGAAGAACCAGCAGCAAACCCGGGAGGGCCGAGCAGACGAAAGAACAGCGCAGGGTCCTGTGTCGTTCCTCCGCGAAGAGGGGGAGCGACATAATGGTGCCGTGACTCGGATATGAAGCCTAGGCAGGGTTTAGTGTCGTTCCTCCATGAAGAGGGGGAGCGACACTGGCCCCTACATTTAGTCATTTAGTTTTTTGAGGACTATCAGTACTGTTTCCCCAGTGGCTATACTAATTTACAATTGTACCAACAGCATAAAAGAGTTCCCTTTTCTCTTACCTCTTTATTTAATTATTTGTCTTTAAATAATAGCCAGTCTAAATGTGACATGATATCTCTTTGTGGTTTTGACTTGCGTTTCCCTGAAAATTAGTGATGCTGAACATTTTTTCATATACACTCTTGACAATTTGCCTGTCTTCTTTTGAGAAACATATGTTTAGTTCTACCACTTATCTTACATAAATTTCTACACAAAAAAAAAACAGCTGTTTGGGTTTTGATTGAAATTTCATTAAAATTTTTTTTCTGTTTTGTTTTAATTAATTAATTAATTAATTTTTTTTTTTTTAAACTTTTATTTAATGAATATAAATTTCCAAAGTACGGCTTATGGATTACAATGGCTTCCCCCCCATAACGTCCCTCCCACCCGCAACCCTCCCCTTTCTCACTCCCTCTCCCCTTCCATTCACATGAAATTTTTTTAAAAAGATTTTATTTATTTGAGAAGCAGAGTCACAGACAGAGAAAGGGAGAGACAGAGAGAGAGAGAGAGAGAGAGATCTTCCATCCACTGGCTCAAGCCCCAGATGGTCAAAATGGCCAGAGCTAGGCTGCTCTGAGGCCAGGAGCCCAGAGCTTCTTCTGGGTCACTCGCTTGGGTGCCGGCGCTGCAGGCGGAGGATTAGCCTATTGAGCTGCGGTGCCGGCCAATTCCATATGAATTTTAGGATTGCTTTTTCTAGTTCTGTAAAGAATCTCATTGGTATTTTGATAGGGATTGTATTGAATCTGTAGATGGCTTTAGGTCGTATAGGCATTTTAATGGTGTTGATCCTTGTGATGTATGAGCAAGAAATATCTTTCCATTTTGTGTCCTGGATAATTTCTTTCATTAATGTTTGATAATTTTCATTGTAAAGTTCTTTCACTTCTTTGGTTAAATTTATTCCTAAATATTCGACTTTGTGGGTGGCTATTGTGAATGGGGTTTCTTTCTTGCTTTCTTTTTCTGTGAGTTCATCATGAACATACAAAAAAGCTATGTTTTTATATGTTTATGTCATAACCTGCAGCTTTACTGAATTGGCTTATCAGTTCCGACAGGTTTTCGGTTTTCCCATGTTCAGCGTCCTGTCAGCTGCGAATGTGTATAATCTGACTTCCTCTTTTCCAACTTTGATGCCCTTTACTTATTCTCCTCCCCGATTGCTCTTGCTCCTTGTCCTGTTTCAGATCCGAGGGGAAATGCTTTCAGATTTTCCCCACTCAGTATGAAATTGGCTATTGATTTGCGATATATAGCTTTTGTAATTTTGAGGAATGTTCCTTTGATACCTCACTTTGGAGAGTTTTTCTCATGAGGAGGTGTTAAATCTTATAAAATGCTTTCTCTGCATTTATTGAGATGACCATATGGTTTTTGTCCTTCATTCTATTGATGTGATTTATAATGTTTATTGATTTGCAAATGTTGAACCACCCTTGCATTTCTGGGATAAATCCCACTTGATCGTGAAATATTGCCTTTTTTATGGGTTTTGTATTCAATTTGCTAGTGTTTTGTTGAGAATCTTTGCAAATATGATCATTACGAATTTAGATCTGTAGTTTCTGTTTGTGTTGTATCTTCATTTGGTTTGGTATCAAAGTAGTGCTGGCCTTAGGAAAAGAGTTTGGCAGAGTCCCATCCTGTTCAATACTTTGGAATAGTTTGAAGAGTATTGGAGTTACTTTCTCTTTGAATGTGTTGTAGAATTCAGTAGTAAAGCCATCAGGTCCTGCACTTTTCCTTCTTTTCCTTGATGGAAGACTTTTGATTGCTGCTTCAATCTTATTGATTGTTATGAATCTGTCAAGATTATCCATATCTTCTTGATTTAATCTTGGTAGGTTATATGAAGCTAGGAATTTATCCATTTCTTTGAGATTTTCCAATTTATTAGTATATAGTTCTTCATTGTAGTTTCTTATGATCCTTTGTATTTCAGTGGTGTTGGTTGTAACATCTCCTTTTTAATCTCTAATTTTATTTGTTAGTCTATTTTGTTTATCTTCTCAAAGAACCAACATTTTGTTTTGTTGATCGTTTGTATTATTTTCTAGTTTTAATTTCATTTGTTTCTTCTCTAATCTTTATTTCTCACCTCCTGGTGATTTTGTGTTTGGTTTGTTCTTGTTTTTCTAAGTCTTGAAGATGCATCATTAGATCTTTAATTTGAGACATTTCTCTATTTTTTTAAAAGTAAGCATTTAATGCTATATAATTCCCTCTTAATACTGCTTTTGCTGTATCCCACAGGTTTGGATATGTTGTGTTTTTATTTATTTCAAGAAAGTTTTTTATTTTTTTATGATTTTGTTTATTTATTTGAGAGGTAGAGTTACAGACAGAGAGAAGGAGAAACAGAGCGAAAGGTTTTCCATCCACTGGTTCGCTCCCTAAATGGTCACAATGGCCGGAGCTGGGCTGACCCTAAGCCAGGAGCCAGGAGCTTCTTCGGGTTCTCCTACAGGGGTGCAGGTGCCCAGGCACTTTGGCCATCTTCTACTGCTTTCCCAGGCACATTAGCAGGAAGCTGGATCGGAAGTAGAGTAACTGGGACTCGCACTGGTACCTATATGGGATGCTGGAGTTGCAGGCTGTGGCTCAACCCATTACACTGCAACACAAGCCCCACGATCATTATTTTGAATTCTATATTTGTCACTTTATAGATTTCCTTCAGTTCAGGGTCTAATTCTGGAGGATTATTGTGTCCTTTTGGAAGTGTCATGCTACCTTGGATTCTTTTATGGGTTGTCTCCGATGTTGGACCCCAGCAGCTTAGGCAAAGCCCCTGGCTCATGTAGAGTTCATGAGTGTAGCTCAAGGGCTAATGCCCCAAAACTCCCATAGTTGCAGGATGTAGGAGATTCACCCTTTGCCCCACATGTCGCCCTGACTCTGACTCTGACTCTGATGCTGATAGGAGCAGAACAGAGATGCACTGTATGGCTTTTTGCTGTCAAGTATTGGGGCCTCTGCATGTCGGGGAGGAAAGGAAAACAAGTCAGCTCCCCTGCTCCAAGCTCAGCAGTTGCTCAGACCCCAGTCAGCTCCCTAGGCTGAAGTAAAAGTCAGTGAGTGGCCGGTGCCGTGGCTCAGTAGGCTAATCCTCTGCCTAGCGACGCCGGCACACCAGGTTCTAGTCCCGGTCGGGGCGCCGGATTCTGTCCTGGTTGCCCCTCTTCCAGGCCAGCTCTCTGCTGTGGCCCGGGAGGGCAGTGGAGGATGGCCCAAGTGCTTGGGCCCTGCACCCCATGGGAGCCAGGAGGAGCACCTGGCTCCTGCCTTTGGATAGGCGCAGTGCGCCGGCCGTGGTGGCCATTGTAGGGTGAACCAACGGCAAAGGAAGACCTTTCTCTCTGTCTCTCTCTCTCTCACTGTCCACTCTGCCTGTCCAAAAAAAAAAAAAAAGTCAGTGAGTGTCTGTGGCATTCCCTCTCAGCTAAAGCTGTGAGAAGTGGGACACTTGGCAGTTTGTTCCTACCCTAAGGTGATAAGATGCCGGCGTGCAGCTGGTGTCTCCGCCTTCTCTCCTGTGTCTCACAGAGTCTTTGTTGTTGTTTCTCACTGCTTCACCAGAACGTTCCATCAGCCAGACCCCAGGAAACGTGGTCCTTCCTTTGTTGTTTTCATATCGCAGAGCAGCTTAAGTTAGTGCGGCTACACCCTATTCAGCCATCTTGCGTCTTGAGAAAGTTCATTTCTATCCTAATTTGCTAAGCATTTTTTTCAGAATAGTTGTTCAGTTTTACCAAATGCTTTCTCTAAATCTATTTAAAGGACCACATGATTTTCTTTTTTAGTTTATTAATATGCTTAATTAGATTGATTGCTTTTAAAAGGCTATGCCAGCATTTTGTTTCTGTGATAAATCCACTTGGTCATGGTACATTATCCTTTTCATACACTGCTAATTGAGATTTGATAATATTTTATTAGGAACTTTTTCAACTAGATTCAGAAGAGATATTGATCTTTAATTTTCTTTTCTTGTAATAGCTTTACTACTCTCAGTTTCATAAAATAACTTGGAGAGTAAAACCTCTATTTTATGAAGTTTTTGTAAGATAGTTATTATGACTTCCCCAAGCAAATCCACCTGGAAGTAGAATGTATTTTGTGAAACAACTTTAAATTAATAATTCATTCTATTTAATTGATATAGATGTATTTTAGCATTAAAATATTTGCCCTTTTACCAGTTTTGGTTTTATAATTTAAAAAAAATTCTGACACCTAAAATTGTATATTATTATGGGGTACTATATGATATTACAATGCATGAACACCTTGTGTAATATTCAACCAGGGTACATAAAACTTATCTCCTCAAACATTTAATATTTCCTCATGGTGAAACATTCAACATGTTTTCTTCTGGTTTCTAAAAAAAAATATATGCTACATTATCATTATTTATAGTCAACCCACTCTTCAGAACACCAGAGCTGCTTATTCGTAACTACTTATAGGCCTACTTACAGATTATTACTCATTAATAAACTCTTCCCATCCCTCCACAGCCTCTTAACTTCTATGAGATCAATTCTTGCAGGCTCCACATATGAGTGAAATCATGTGGTATGTATCTTTCTGTACTTGGCTTATTTTACTTCACATCATGACCTCCAATTCCATCCATATTATTGCAAATGACAAAATTTCATCCTTTTTATGGCCAAATAGTATCCCATTATATATATGTATGACATTTCTTTTTATCCATAGATACTTGGCTTGTTTTCACTTCTTGGCTATTGTGAATAGTGCTGCAATAAACATGGGAGTGCAGGTATCTCTTCATATGGATCTCATTTCTCTTGAATATATACCTAATAATGGGATTGCTGGGTCATATGCTGTGCTATTTTTTAAAAATGAATCTTCATACTGTTTTTCATAATGACTAATTATTTACATTTCTACCAACAGTGTACAGACTTCCCTTTTCTCATCATTCTCATCAAAATTCATTATCTTTAGTCTTTTTTTTTTAATTTTTTAAAGATTTATTTATTTTACTTGAAAGTCAGACTTATACAGAGAGAAGAGATGGAGAGAGGGTGGGAGGGAGCGAGAGAGAGGTCTTCCATCTGCTGGTTCACTCCTCAGTTGACTGCAACTGCCGGAGCTGTGCTGATCCAAAGCCAGGAGCCGAGAGCTTCCTCCATGTCTCCCACATGGGTGTAGGGGCCCAAGGACTTGGGCCGTCTTCTACTGCTTTCCCTGGCCATAGCAGAGAGCTGGATCAGAAGTGGAGCAGCCAGGTCTCAAACTGCCGCCCGTATGGGATGCTGGCGCTGCAGGCCAGGGCTTTAACCCTCTGTGCCACAGCACCCGCCCCATCTTTAGTCTTTTTGATAGTAGTTTTTGTAACCAGAGTGAGGTGATATCTCTTTGTGGTTTTGATTGGCATTTCCCTGATTATTATTAACATTTTTTCAAGTACCTGTTGGCTATTTTTATGTCTTCCTTTAAGAAATGTGTTTAGATTTGCTACCCATTTTTATTTTAAAATTTTATTTGTCTATTTTCACTTTATTTGAAAGTCATAGAGAGAGAGACAGACAGACAAACAGGGAAAGATCTTCCATCTGCTGGTACATTCCTCAAGTGCCCACAATAGTCAGGTCAAGATGAGCCAAGCCAAAGACAGGAGCTCAGAACTCAATCCAGATCTCCCAAGTGGGTGTAAGGGACCCAAGTACCTCAGCCATCAAATGTTGCTTCCAAAGGTACGCACATATTAGAGAGAGAACTGGATCACAAGTGGAAGAGCTAGAATTTGAACCAGGTTCTTTAATATGGAATGTGGGTGTCCCAAGCAGCGCTTTAACTGCTGCACCAAACATTCATACTGGTATGTCTGTTATAGTATTTTGATGAGGTTACCATGAGGCTCACAAAAAAAAAAAAATCTTTTGGTTATAATAAGCTATGTTTAAATAAAAGCAACTTAACATTGATTATAAAGATAGGAAAAGAGAGGGGGAAAGAGATAAGAGATACAATAAAGAACTCTGTACTCATTCTTCACTCCATTTTAAGTTTTTTAAAGAAACTTATCTTTCACTGCAATTTTTTCATGAACTTCCTTTAAGAAAAAGATTTGCTTATTTGAAAGGCATAGTGACAGAGGAGATAGAAAGAGAAAGAGAGAGAGAAAGAGAGGAAGAGAGGAAGAGAGAGAGATCTTTTGTCCTCTGGTTCACTCCCCAAATGTTTGCAACAGTTGGGGCTGGGCGAGGCTGAAGCCAGCAGCCATGAAATCAGTCTGGGTCCCCTGCGTAGATGGCAGGGACCCAAGTACTTGAGCCACCACCTGCTGCCCACTATGTGTGCATTAGCAGGAAGCTGGATCAGAGCAGAACTGGGACTCAAAGCAGGCACTCTGATGTGGGATGCAGACATCCCAGTTGGTAGCCCAACTTGTAACCACAATACCTATGCCTACATTTTGAATTTTTGATGTCCCATTTTGCATTTTTCTATATTGCTTGATTCTTTACATATAAATATAATTTTTATTATTTTTAATTATTTTGTTTTTTAGTCTTTATATTAAACACAGATAGCTTATACACCATGTTTACAATATTAGAGCATTCTCAGTTTGTAAAGTTACTCTTACTAATGAGTTTTCTACCTTCTGAAAATTTCTTCCTAATGATGAGCATCTCTTTCTCTTAGTTCAAAGAATTCCCTTTAGCATTTCTTGTAAGACAGGTCTGGCAGTGGTAGATTTTCTCAGCTTTGTTTGGGAATGTCATCATCTCTCCTTTGTATCTAAAGGATAGCTTTCTTGAGGACAGTATTCTATGTGTGGCAGTTTTTGCCTTCTGTACTGTGAAAGTCTTATCCCACTCCCTCCTGGCTTTAAGGTTTCTGCTGAGAAGTCTGCTGTTGGGTGAACTGGGACCCCTTTATGTGTTATTTTTTTTTCTCTTGCAGCTTTGAGAGTCTTCTCTCACTCTTCAAATGTTTATTTTCTTTATCTACTTGAAAGGCAAAGACAGAGACAGAGAGAGAGAGAAAGAGAGAGAGGGAGAAATTTCCTCCACTGGTTTATTTTCCAAATGCCTGCAACAGCTGGGGCCAGGCCAGACCAAAGCCAGGAGCCCAGAATTCCATCTGGATCTCCTATGGTTGTGGCAGGGGCCCAAGCATTTGAGCCATCATTTGCCGCCTTCCAGGATACATTAGCAGGAGCTGGATTGGAAATACAGTAGCTGGGCTGGAACTGGCACTCTGATAGGAGATGTGAGTGTCCCAGTCCTAATCAGCTGTGCCACAGAGCCCACCCTGAGAATCCTGTCTTTATCTTCACCCACGGAAAGCTTGATTATATTGTAATCAGGATCCACTTGGTTGTGTTGAATTGGACTGCTAACCTCTCACCTTCCTATACTTGAATAGTTGTATCTTTCCCTGTGAAGTTCTCTCTTGTTATCTCGTTGAATATGCTTTCTATGCCTCTGGCATTCTCCAGTCCCTGTTGAATGACAATAACTCAAGATATATCCTGTTTTCATGCCGTCCCAGTGTTCCCATAAGCTTTTTTCATTCTTCCTCATCCTTTTTTTTTCTTCCAATTATTTTCAAGTAGCTTGTTTTTGAGCTAATTCTTTCTTCTGTTTGATATTGTCTGCTGTTGATGTCTTTATTGAATTTTAAAGTTCCACTTAGTGTACTTTTCAGTTGAGGAAGTTGTTTGCTTTTTAAAAAATTACTTCCATCTCTCTGTCTCTCTGTTAAGAGTAATGAATCATTTCTTTGTGTTCTACTGAAGTTCATCGAATTCCCTTTAAACAGCTATTTATTTTATTTTATTTTATTTTATTTTATTTTTTTGACAGAGAGAGAGACAGAGAGAAAGGTCTTCCTTTTGCCGTTGGTTCACCCTCCAATGGCTGCCGCGGCCGGCGCATTGCACTGATCCGAAGTCAGGAGCCAGGTGCTTCTCCTGGTCTCCCATGGGGTGCAGGGCCCAAGCACTTGGGCCATCCTCCACTGCACTCCCGGGCCACAGCAGAGAGCTGGACTGGAAGAGGGGCAACTGGGACAGAATCTGGTGCCCCGACCGGGACTAGAACCCAGTGTGCTGGTGCCGCAAGGTGGAGGATTAGCCTATTGAGCCACGGCGCTGGCCAAAACAGCTATTTTTTTTTAAACTTTCATTTAATAAATATAAATTTTGAAAGTACAACTTTTGGATTCTAGTGGCTTTTCCCCCCATAACTTCCCTCCCATTCACAACCATCCCATCTCCTACTCCCTCTCCCATCCCATTCTTCATCAAGATTCATGTCCTGAAGGGCACTCTGGCCTCAGAATCAACCCTTAAGGCACGCGGATCTGGCTGAAAAGCCCATGAGAGTATCACAGGCATGGAAAGCCAAAACACTCTGGCAAAAAAATACAAAAACAAAAACAAAAAACCCTACATGAAAGATCTCCGCAAGTGAGATTCCAGTGAAAAGAACAGGTCATCAAAGAAGGAGGTACCTTTCTCTGAAGGGAGGAGAGAACTTCCACTTTGACTACGACCTTGTCTAAATATGATCAGAGTTGGTGAACTCAAAAGGCTTCCATAGCCTTGGCGACTCATGACAAGAGCCTAGGGTGATTACTGATGCCATAAACAAGAGTGTCAATTTGTTAAGTCAACAACAGGAGTCACTGTGCACTTACTCCTCATGTAGGATCTCTGTCCTTAATGTGCTGTACATTGAGATTTAATGCTATAACTAGTACTCAAACAGTATTGTTCACTTTGTGTTTGTATGTGGGTGCAAACTGTTGAAATCTTTACTTAATATATGCTAAACTGATCTTCTGTATATAAAGAGAATTGAAAATGAATCTTGATGTGAATGGAAGGGGGGAGGGAGAGGGAAAGGGGAGGGTTGCGGGTGGGAGGGAAGTTATGGGGGGGAAGCCATTGTAATCCATAAGCTGTACTTTGGAAATTTATATTCATTAAATAAAAGTTAAAAAAAGATTCATTTTCAATTATCTTTATATATAGAAGATCAACTTGGTATATACTAAGTAAAGATTTCAACAGTTTGCACCCACACAGATACACAAAGTATAAAGTACTGTTTGATTAGTAGTTTTACCATTAATTCACATAGTACAACATAATAAGGACAGAGATCCTACATGGGGAGTAAGTGCACAGTGACTCCTATTGTTGATTTAACAATCGACACTCTTATTTATGGTGTCAGTAATCACCCAAGGCTCTTGTCCTGAGCTGCCAAGACTATGGAAGCCTCTTGAGTTCACAAACTCTGACCTTATTTAGACAAGGCCATGATCGAAGTTCTCTCCTCCCTTCAGAGAAAGGTACCTCCTCCTTTGATGGCCCCTTATTTCCACTGGGATCTCACTCATGGAGATCCTTCATTTAGGTCATTTTTCTTTTTGTCACAGTTTCTTGGCTTTCCATGCCTGCGAAACTCTCGTGAGCTTTTTAGCCAAATCAGAATGCCTTAAGGGCTGATTCTGAGGCCAGAGTGCTTAAACAGCCATTTTGGATTCTTTATCCAACTATTGAAAGTTTCAGTTGCTAGATGGTTAGTTTCTGGAGTCTTATTTTGTTAGGTAAAGTCATGGTTCCCAGAGAGTTTTTGATGTACATTGGCATACAATGTCATCAGCACATTGACGAATTTGCTGTTTTTCAAGTCTTTGTAGTCTGACATCATGGCCATCCTTCCAGAAATCCAAGCAATCTGCTTATTTTCTCTGAACTTGTGGACACTTCTATTACTTCAGCACTAGATGGCATGCTAAGTTAGTTTGCAGCAAGTCAGCTGTTGGTATGTTGTTGCTGTTTGAGTCCTAGAGAACCCCCCAAACTCAGGTTTGTCCCAAACCTGCAGATGACGTGTCATTCAGAATGAACTGAGCAAGTGCCTGAAAAGGTGTAGTTCGTTGCTACAAGCCTTTTTCTTGTTCCAGGATAGGCTCAGATGCCGAGTGCTGTGGACGCAAATGCTGCAATGCTAGGTCACACCCTGAGCCCACAGCCTGCTGAGACCAAATCTGCCAGCAGGGACTGTGGGATCCTGTCTGGTATGGATACTTATTGTGACAGGCCTGCTATGGGGTCCCATGTCTGAGGCCTAGATTTAATTACCTCTTCTGCTTCAAGCAGGAGCTTTTCTCTTCATGTGGTGGTACCTGGAGTGGGGGGAGGGGTGATGAAAGCAGTTATTTGTGCCTATTTTCTATTGTTTTTATTATGTTAGCACCAGACACTGAAATCTCTCAGTTGGCTTATGTAGCTCTTGTGAAGCTCTTGTTTCAATTTTCGAATTGGTGGGTCTGTGGAGAGATGATTACCAGAGCATCTTACTCAGCCTACATCTTGCTCTGCGCTCTGGTTTTACAATTTTTTTTTTAATGTGAAGAAATTGATTTCCTTTATTGTATTGTCAAATTTATTGGAGTAAGTATTTCTAAAATATTCATTTAGCATTCTTTTATTATCTGTAATCCTATAGTGATGGTCTTCTTATAGTTCTCCATTGGTTATCTATGTCAATGCTCTATTCCCTTAATCAGTCCCAGTAGAAGTTTACTCTTTTATTGATCACTTGAAGTATTTTTTATTTTATTCAAAAGGCATACACACTCACATGGTGGTGGTGGGGTGATCTTCTGCTGGTTAACTTTGCAAATGCCCTCAAGATTAGAGTCCAGGCCAGGCAAAACCAGGAATCCAGAACTCAATCCTGTCATTGGTGTAGGGACAAGGTACTTGGAGCAGCTGGGTCTTGAACCAGTGTCCATATGGGATGCAGGAACTGCAGGTGGTGACTTTCACCTGCTACGTCACAGCACTGGCCCCTGATTTTTCTGTATTGCTTGTATATTTTCCATTTAATTAAAAACTTTATTTCAGACTTAGTAAGGACTAATTAAAATACCACACAGTTTGGCCATTTAAAACACATACTCAATGTAAAAAGTATATTCAGACTTGTACAACCATAATCATAATCACTTTGAGAACAATTTCGCGAAACTGAAAAGAAATCCCATATCTACCTAGTCTCCTTTTTCTCCAGTGTACTCACCCTCAGCCTTAGACATTTACTAAACAGCTCTCTATCTCTATAAATTTGCCTACTCTGGATATTTCATATAAATGGATTCATATGTGGTCTTCTTGACTGGCTTCTTTCATTTAGAATAATGCTTTTAAGACTCCTTCATGTTATAACATGTATCAGTACTTAATTTGTTTTTTTAAATATTTATTTATTTTATTTGGAAGTCAGAGGTACAGGGAAAGAGAAAGAGAGAAATTTTCTACATGCTGGTTTACTCCCCAAATGGCTGCAACAGCTGGGGTTGGGCCAGGCCAAAGCCAGGAGCCAGGAGCCAGGAGCCAGGAGCCAGGAGCCAGGAGCCAGGAGCCAGGAGCCAGGAGCCAGGAGTTTCTTCCAGGTCTCCCACATGATGCAGGGGCCCAAGCACTTGGATCATCTGCTGCTGCTTTCCCAGGTGCATTAGCAGGGAGCTGGATCAGAAGCAGAGCAGCTGGGACTTGAACTAGCACTTATATGAGATGCTGGCACTGCAGCTGGCAGCTTAACCCACTGGGCCACAGTGCTGGCCCCTTTTGTTTCTATTGTTGACTAATACTGTATTATACAGTAGATCACATTTTGTTTAACCATCCATCAGTGATGAGTTTTTGGATTGTTTACATTGTTAGACTCTTATGATCAATAGTACATACTAGCACCAACTACTTACATGTGCAGCAACTTATTTTAGTTTGATGAAATCCCATTTTGTTTAGTTTTGCTTTGGCACCTGTGGCAGAGAGATGGTCTTGGCTCTTTGTCTCACGTGACAGAAGAATTATCACTCAGACAAAGCAGTGAAAGTAAAGTAGAATTTATTCAAGTTTGAAACCTCCTGTCAGAGCAGCAAAGAGGGGGGTTCCAAGAGAGGAAGACCCAAAGGGCTGGTGGGAACGAGGTTTTACAGTACAATCTTAGGCCAGCGCTGCGACTCACTAGGCTAATCCTCCGCCTTGCGGCACCAGCACACCGGGTTCTAGTCCCCGTCGGGGCGCCGGATTCTGTCCCGGTTGCCCCTCTTCCAGGCCAGCTCTCTGCTGTGGCCAGGAAGTGCAGGCCGCGGCGGCCATTGGAGGGTGAACCAACGGCAAAGGAGGACCTTTCTCTCTGTTTCTCCCTCTCACTGTCCACTCTGCCTGTCAAAAAAAAAAAAAAAAAAAAAAGTACAATCTTAGAGACTAAACTGTCAGTCAATAAGGTGGGGACAAACCCAGCAAAAGACCTGATTTATAATTCCTTATTCTGTCTGGCTTGCTCACCATGAAACAAAAAACCACCCCGAAAGGTGGAGTAGGTAACTTATTTTCACAATAAACTGTGAGTTCAGGAGGAATCATCACTCCCTTGCTATTTTCATGGTAAATTGGTAAATTTGGAGATTTCTTTTTTTAACTTTTATTTAATAAATATAAATTTCCAAAGTACAGCTTATGGATTACAGTGGCTCCCTCCCCCCCCCCCCCATAACTTCCCTCCCACCTGCAACTCTCCCATCTCCCACTCCCTCTCCCGTTAAATTTGGAGATTTCTAAGAAAGGAGGGGACATTTTGATCTTGCTAAAGATAAACTTTTAGGGGGAAGCAAGCACTCCCAATTCCAAATTTCTACCAGGAGACCACCCTGACTACCTATTACCCATTTGACTGCTCACCCTGTGCTTTTAAGATCATATCCATGGGGCCAGCGCTGTGGCGCACTGGGTAAAAGCCCTGGCCTGAAGTGCCAGTATCCCATATGGGTGCCGGTTCTAGTCCCAGCTGCTCCTCTTCCAATCCAGCTCTCTGCTATGGCCTGGGAAAACAGTAGAAGATGGCTCAAGCCTTGGGTCCCTGCACCCACATGGAAGACCTGGAAGAGGCTCCTGGCTCCTGGCTTCAGATCAGTGCAGCTCCGGCCATTGCAGCCATCTTGGGGAGTGAACCAGCGGATGGAAGACCTCTCTCTCTGTCTCTACCTCTCTCTCTAAGTCTGTCTTTCAAATAGATAAAATCTTAAAAAGAAAGATCATATCCAAATAAAAAAATCATTGCCTATAGCGATGTAAAAATACTTAAAAAAAGATTTTATTTATTTACTTGAGAGGCAGAGTTACAGAAAGAGGGAGAAACAAAGAGAAAGGTCTTCCATCTGCTGGTTCACTCTCCAAATGGCCCCAACAGCTGGAGATGGGCTGATCTGAAGCCAGGAGCTTCTTTCAGGTCTCCCACGTGGGTGCAGGGTCCCAAGGACTTGGGCTATCTCTCATTGCTTTCCCAGGCCATTAGCAGAGAGCTGGACTGGAAGAGGAACAGCCAGGACAGAAAAAGATTAACCCACTACACCACAGTGCTAGCCCCTTATTGATCTTTCAAAGAATGAAGTTTTGACTTTATTAGTTATTTCTATTGTTTTTCTATTATCTATTTGATTTACTATTATTTTTATCATTTCTATCCTTTCAAATACAAAACTTACAAACATTTTTAAAAAATAGTAAAAAACTATTATATTAAATAAAGTTTTGTAGGCTTACTCCTTTTAAAAGAGATTTCAAAAATTCCATCACACTTTTTCCTACAGGGTGTTTAAAAGAATTTTCTACTTGGGGCCGGCACTGTGGAGTAACGGTAAAGCCGCTGCCTGCAGCACCAGCATCCCAAATGAGTGACGATTCAAGTCCCAGCTGCTCCTCTTTTGACCTAGTTCTCTGCCATGGACTGGGAAAGCAGTAGAAGATGGCCCAAGTGCTTGGGCCCCTGCACCTGTGTGGGAGACCCAGAAGAAGCTCCTGGCTCCTGGCTTCGGATGGCCACAACTCTGGCCATGTTGGCCATTTGAGGAGTGAACCAGTGGCTGGAAGACCTCTCTCTCTTTCTGCCTCTCCCTCTCTCTCTTTGTAACTCTGCCTTTCAAATTAAATAAATCTTAAAATTTTTCTACCATCAGTTGTGTTATTATGTGAATCCAATATTTTTCCTGTTAAATTCCTCAGCAAAATGCTTTTGCTTTTATGATCATTTTTTAGTTTCACAAAGTTACTGATTATTGGCAATATCTGCCCTAAAAATTCCAGTTGTCAATGACGGCAGACTAAACGATGACAATTACCAACAGTTGTTCTTCTGTATAAAGTACAACTCTCTCTTTCTTTTTGCTCATTTAAAAAGACAAGAACTGATTTCAACTCTTGCTCTTCTTGTACTGTGTACAAGGTGGAAAGCAATTTTCAGGATTAAAACTCTAAGTTAACCATTGAAAGCAAGTGGACTTGTCAAGTTATCTGAATGGATTCATTGAGAATTCAAAGAAATAAAAAAACATAGCCATTATTACATGTCTTTAGGGAAAAAAACCTCTTTTCAATGCTAATCATTGCACAAATATATGTTCCCATGGGAAAATAATGTTTTAGCATATCACAATTATAACTGTCAATGTTTTAAAAAATTAAATTCAATATAACAAAACCCTGTGATCATTCTGAAGGCATGTGTTGAGACTTACAGCTCTTTTAATATTAAGGTCAACAATAATTGAACTTCTTTTTTTTTTTAAATCTATTTATTTATTTGAAAGGCAGAGTTACAGTGAGGCAGAGGCAGAGAGAGTCTTCCATCTGCTGAATTACTCCCCAGATTGCCACAATGGCCGGAGCTGCGCTGATATGAAGCCAGGAGCCAGGAGCTCCTTCTGGGTCTCCCATGCAGGTACAGGGGCCCAAGGACTTGGGCCATCTTCCACTGCTTTATCAGGCCACAGCAGAGAGCTGGATGGGAAGTGGAGCAGCCAGGACCTGAATGGGCACACATATAGGATGCTGGCACTGCAGGTGGCAGCTTCACCTGCTACGCCACAGTGCCAGCTCCTGAACTTCTTAAAAGAACTATAGTGACAAGAGTAAATAATTAATGCTATCATTTTTCAAAATATTAATTTTAGTAGATCCGTGTTGGAGAGTTAATTTTAGATAACATTGGTAAGTTTCTCATAATTTGGTTATAGTTGGAAATAGTGATATATATAATATATATATATCAAGATTCTCTAAAAATACATGTGTCATATCAAAAGAGTAAACATTTTTCACTGTGATAACATTTTTAAACATTTATTTGAGATGTAAATTAGGGGCCCTTCACCTTCCTGTTCCTTTATCATCAGCTCTTCTTCATTTATAGCCCTTACTACATTTTACTTGTATTTATTTTTTCAGGTGTTCACTTAGTTAATGTCTAGCAGCCATGCCTGATACTCCTGACTATTCTTTTTAAAGATTTATTTATTTATTTATTTGAAAGACAGAGTTACAGAGAGGCAGAGGCAGAGAGAAAGAGAGAGAGAGAGAGAGAGAGAGAGAGAATCCTCCATCTGCCGATTCACTCCCCAGATGGCTGCAACGGCCAGAGCTGTGCTGATCTGAAGCCAGGAGCCAGGAGCTTCTGCCGGGTCTTCCATGTGGGTGCAGGGGCATAAGAACTTGGCCATCTTCTACTGCTTTCCCAGGTCATAGCAGAGAGCCAGATTGGAAGTGGAGTAGCGCCCATATGGGATTCTGGTGCCATAAGCGGAGGCTTTACCTATTTATACCACAGCGCCGCCCCCTGACTATTTTTTTTTCCTGTGATACATTCAGAACCTAGTACCATACCAGGCATATAATATATATCCTCAAAAATTTGTTGAATAATCAAATACATAAAATGTCAAGAGACCTGCCATGAAATCCAGTATGTGGTTTTTTTTTGTAATTTTTTTAAACTTTTATTTAATAAATATAAATTTTGAAAGTACAGCTTTTGGATTATAGCGGCTTTTCCCCCCATAACCACCTTCCCACCTGCAACCATCCAAATCTTGTATGTTTTTTTAAAAAGATTTATTTATTTTGAGAGCATTACAGAAAGAAATAGAGATAGAGATCTTTTGTCCACTGCTTTACTCCTCTGATGGCTGTAACGGCCAGAGCGGGGCCAGGATGAAGCCAGGAGCCAGTATCTTCATCTGGGGCCCAAACACTTGGACCATCTTCTATTGCTTTTCCTAGACCATTAGCAGGGAGCTGGATCAGAAGTGAAGCAGCTGGGACATAGCTGGCGCCTATGTAGAAATGCCAGTGTTGCAGGCTGACGCTTTACCTGGCTGCAGCGCTGGCCCTGATACCAAGTTTTAACTCCATTTTGACTTACTAAATAATTTCAGCAAGTTCCATACATAGCCTCTTCAGCCTTGGTTTTCTTCTTTCATTTAGTGAATAACAATACCTTCCATAGGATCCCTTACATCTTTATAATATCGGAAACATTTTTATAATATTCACTGGATGATTAACACATACCAGGTGTTCTGCAAGGTGTTAGGGATACAGTGGTTAACCAAAAAAGACCAAAATCTTCGCCTTCATGGAATGTACATTCTAGTGAAATCTGTTGTGTTGTTTTGGTTCTCATAAAATTCCTGTAAGTTGAGTAGGGCTGATTTAAAATTTTTTTTTAATTGTTTGAAAGGCAGAGGTAGAGAATACAGAAAGACAGATCTTCCATCCACTGGTTCTCTCTCAAATACCCACTAGAGCTGGTGGTGGCCAGGGTCAAAGTCAGGAGCCTGAAGTCAATCTAGGTCTCCCACTTGGGTGGCAAAGACCTAAGTACTGGACTCATCACCACTGCTTCCCAGGGCCTAGGGCATTAGCAAGAAGCTGGGATAAGAAGGAGAGCTGGGGCCGGCGCCAAGGCTCACTAGGCTAATCCTCCGCCTTGCAGTGCCAGCACACCGGGTTCTAGTCCCAGTCGGGGCGCCGGATTCTGTCCCGGTTGCCCCTCTTCCAGGCCAGCTCTCTGCTGTGGCCAGGGAGTGCAGTGGAGGATGGCCCAAGTGCTTGGGCCCTGCACCCATGGGAGACCAGGATAAGTACCTGGCTCCTGCCAACAGATCAGCGTGGTGTGCCAGCTGCAGCGCGCTGGCCACGGCGGCCACTGGAGGGTGAACCAATGGCAAAGGAAGACCTTTCTCTCTGTCTCTCTCTCCCTCATTGTCCACTCTGCCTGTCAAAAAAAAAAAAAAAAAAAAAAAAAAAAGAAGGAGAGCTGGGACTTGAACCCAGGTACTCTGTTATGGGATGTTGGTGTCCCAAGCAGCAACGTAACCACTGCACCAAACACCTGCCCAGGAAAGGTATTTTTATTAATTTGCCAATGTGGAAATAGAAATTATGTGATTAATAGTTACTCAAGGTCAATTGGCTAGTGAGTCCAAGAAGCAGATATTTGCTGTCCAGTGTTTTTCCCAGTATTTTGTCCTTCCTCCTGTATCTCATCTATCTGACTCCTCATCTATCATGCAGGCATTTTTCTGAAGAAAAGTCAAATATGATTGATTCAACATCATCTGTAAAACAAACTGAATAAATACAGAATGATAGCATGACTCAGGTTTTAAAACTATGGCATTTCAAGCTACTTAAATCCAAAGAGAATTTAAAATGAAGTCTGAATTTCTTTGTTTGGCATTGTGCTGTTGCTATTTAAGTAGTCCCTAACTCTTATGCCTAGACCCTGGACTGTAGGAACTGGGGCTTCCTGTTGTTAAATGTTCTAATACCGTACATTAGTATGGAAATGTAGAAAGTGCTCATACTGGATAACATATTAGTTGCTAAGTCAGGGAAATTATTATGCCATCTGTTCCTCTTATAAGGTACGTTGTTACCCAACTTACTTTCTGAACCAACACACCAAAGGCACCGTAAGTAATCTAAATTGTAGCTTGCATATTTTCAACCAAATAAGCAGTTTATAAGGAAAAAAATCCCCAACTTTGTTCTCCCTCTCAATTATAAGGGATGCCTTGGAAAATTATTTCCTTCCTTCACACTTTGTTTCCATGAGTTAATCTTTTACTAAGTCATCAAATACCTCATTTTAAGCTTCAAGCAAAAATTTTTCTTCGTTATGAATGTACAATGGTTCTTTAGCATTGATTGCAGATTGCTCATAAGAAATCAGGTATTTATTTTAATCTAAGCATTGCACATTCTAGGAAAAATTGAAGTGTCCAAAAGTATGCTTAGGCTTGCATGCAGGAAGCTGGATATAGAAAACATGAGAGTACTTCAAAAAGTTCATGGAAAATGGAATTAAAGGAGATGGTGCAAAATAGTTTTGAAATCCAGGCATAACCTTTTCATTATACACTTTTTTAAAAGATTTATTTATTTATTTGAAAGAGTTACACAGAGAGAGGAGAGGCAGAGAGAGAAAGAGAGAGAGGTCTTCCATCTGCTGGTTCACCCTCCAGTTGGCTGCAACAGCTGGAGCTGTGCCGACCTGAAGTCAGGAGCCAGGAGCTTCTTCCAGGTCTCCCCTGAGGGTGCAGGAGGCCCAAGGACATGGGTCATCTTTGTTTTCCCAGGCCATAGCAGAGAGCTGGATCTGAAGAGGAGCAGCCGGAACTAGAACTGGCGCCCGTATGGGATGCCAGCGCTGCAGGCCACGGCTTTACCCGCTATGCCACAGTGCCGGCTCCATGATACACATTTTTCTTTTCTTTTCTTTTCTTTTCTTTTCTTTTCTTTTCTTTTCTTTTCTTTTCTTTTCTTTTCTTTTCTTTTCTCTTCTCTTCTCTTCTCTTCTCTTCTCTTCTCTTCTTTCTTTCTTTCTTTTTTTTTTTTTTTTTGACAGGCAGAGTTAGACAATGAGAGAGAGAGAGGCAGAGAGAAAGGTCTTCCTTCCATTGGTTCACCCCCAAAATGGCCGCTATGGCTGGCACACTGCGCCGATCTGAAGCCAGGAGCCAGGTGCTTCCTCCTGGTCTCCCATGCGGGTACAGGGCCCAAGCACTTGGGGCATCCTCCACTGCCTTCCCGGGCCACAGCAGAGAGCTAGACTGGAAGAGGAGTAACTGGGACAGAATCTGGCGCCCCAACTGGGACTAGAACCTGGTGTGCCGGCACCGCAGGCGGAGGATTAGCCAGGTGAGCCACAGTGCAGGCCCATGATACACATTTTCCATGAACTTCTTGAAAACCCCTTGTATGCATTGATTTTGACATTTTTTGCATTGAAGTAAACTTTTACTTCTATGTCCACAAACTTTTTGAAATACCCTTATTTATATATTTGACAGAAGTGACAACGTAGTTTCTATTTTTAAAAATTTTTACTTATATATTTAATTTATTGGAAAAGTAGGAAGACAGGGACAGAGATCATCCTCTGCTGCTTCACTCCAGGTGTCTTTAGGCCCCAGGATGGGCAGAGCGTTTGCTTTGCGGTCCTCCTCCACTACGGCAGACTCTCTCTGGACTCCCAATTATTTTCAGGGCTTTCAATGCTGCTTGCAATGATGGCTCCTACATACTTAAATCTGCTAGCTCTGTCTCCTGAGCTCCTAATCATTCTCCACTTGGACATCTACCTTTCCAAGCTTTCTAAGTGGGTATCAAGGCCCTCAAAATACACAGTTGTTCAAAACTGGACCCAGGTGCTTCCACAGGCCTTGTGCTGCTCTCCCATGTTATTAAAGATCACTAACACCCACTCAGCGGCATCAGCAGATGCCGGGAGCCCTTCCTAACTCCCGCTTCTCATTTTCCCTTCTCGTACAACCATCAGCGTGACCTGATATTCTCATTCTTTGTAAGTCTTAAATAGGTCTGCTTCATTCAAATTGCATTTTTAAATTTTTTTAATTTTTAAATTTTTTTGACAGGCAGAGTTAGACAGTGAGAGAGAGAGAGAGAGAAAGGTCTTCCTTCCATTGGTTCACCCCACAAATGGCCACTGCGGCCGGCACACTGTGCTGATCCGAAGCCAGGAGCCAGGTGCTTCTCCTGGTTTCCCATGGGGTGCAGGGCCCAAGCACCTGGGCCATCCTCCACTGCACTCCCTGGCCACAGCAGAGAGCTGGCCTTGAAGAGGGGCAACCGGGACAGAATCCAGCATCCCAACAGGGACTAGAACCTGGGGTGCTGGCGCCGCAGGCAGAGGATCAGCCTAGTGAGCCACAGCACCGGCCTCAAATCGCATTTTTAAAAGATTTATTTATTTATGTGACGGGCAGAGTTAGAGAGAGAGAGACAGGAAATGAAAGATCTTCCATCTGCTGATTCACTCTCCAAATGGCCTCAGTAAATCTTGGGCTGAGGCAGGCCAAAGCCTGGAGCCTGGAACTCCACCCAGGGTTCTCACATGGGTGGCAGGGGTCCAAGTACTTGGGCCTGTCTGCTGCTGCTTTCTCAGGTGCATTACCAGGAGTTTGATCAGAATTGGAGCAGCCAGGACTCAAACTGGTGCTCTGATAAGAGATGCTGGCATCACAGCTGGTGGCTTAATCCCCTGTGCCATAATGCCAGCCCCCTCCAAAATTTCATTTAATTTAGTTTAAGCCTTATCATCTTACATAGATGGCTAAGGTAACCCTTTGAAATATTTATCTGAATAATCTATTTCTTTTATTTAAATATATACTTATTTGAGACAAAAAGGAACAAATAGAGATTGAGCTCTCATCTGCTGGTTCACTCCCCAAATGTCTGCAAATACTGGGACTGGAGCTAGGCCAGGGCTGAAGTCAAGGGCCAAGAACTCCACCCAAGTCTCCACCCAAAGTGAATAGTGAGAACTCGGTTACTTGAGTCATCTGTTGACTTCCACTGTCTGCATTAGCAGGAAGCTGGAGTCAGGAGCCAGAGCTGGGAATCAGACCCAGGTACTCTGACATAGGAAGCAGGCATCTTAACTGGTGTCCTAACCACTAGGCTGAATGCCTGTGCCTTGGTTGCGTTTTAACCCAAAAGAAATATAATGCAAGCCACAAACCAAAGCCATATAGATACTTATAATTTTTTAGTAGCTACATTAAAAAACATACAACAGGTAAAATTAATTTTAATATATTTTGTTTAGCCCTATGTATCCAAAATATTAGCATTTCAATGTGCAATCAATATGAATTTTTGTGTATATGATTTGCTTTTAATATGTCTTATAGCATTTAAAAATCTATTTATTTGAGAGACAGATGGAGAGGGAGAATTCTCATTTATGGATTCACTCCCCAAATGCCCACAACAGCCAAGGCTGAGCTCAGGCTGCAGTTGGGAGCTGGGAACTGAATCTGAGTCTCCTGTTTGGTGGAAATACCCCAATGACTTGAACCATACCCAACTTCCAGGGTCTGCATTACTGGGAAGCTGGAGGAAGGAGCTGCAGGCTGGTATCCAGTCTAGACACTCTGATACAGGTTACGGGCCTTCCGACTGGCATCTTAACCACAGGTCAAATGCCTGCCTTGATATGTATAAATTATTGATATATTTCCCACTGTTACCTTCATACCAATTCTTTGCAATCCAGTGTAGATCAGCCATCTTCATTTATACTAGCTATGTGTGAAGAGCCCAGTAACCAAATGTGGTGATGGCCAGATATTGGACCACGTAGCTCTAACTTGTTTCTCTTTCTGCAGAGTCTACTCTTCTGGTCCATTCTCCCTACTGCAGTCAGTGTAGCATACCTGATTTCATTACCCCGTTCTTAAAATGCGTGATCAATTCCGCATAGCATCAGCCACCTAAACTCATGATACTAAGCTGTACTTATCTAACATCATCTCACTCTAAATTCAGTACATACTACTTGTGATTGCTTCCCAAAGATACCACACTATCTCTCCTCTAGGCCTTTGTACACACTGTGCCTTCTGTTTGGAATTACCTTTCCAAACTACTTTGCCAGGTGACTCCTAGTCAGATCTTAGTTTAGATTTCACTTCTTCCAGGAAATCTTCCCAAACGGGATAGATATGAATTAGGTGCTGCTCTTAGGAACTTCCATTGTGCCACTGCTTACCTAACACTAGTGCTTATTGAGCTTTGTATTGTGCTGTGTCACAGCTTCATCTCCTGTTGGACTGGGCACTCCATGAAGGTAGCGGTTATACCTGGTCTTAACTCCATAGTTTAATTATTGACTGTGGTGGAGGCTCCTTGATGACCTGGCACATAGTATAAGCTCATTAAATCACACAACATCAATTTTACATCAGTCTTAACCTTTGTGAGTATATAGTTCAGTAGTGGTAAGTACAGTTAGCCCGCCACATATGCAGGTCAGGTTCTGCAACTGAGGATTCAACCAACCTTGACTCAAAATATTTGGAAAAAAAATTATGTGTGTACTACACATGTGCAGATTTTTTCCCTTGTCATTCCCTAAGCAACACAACATTATTAAAAACATTGCATTTGTTCTGAACATGTGCAGACATTCCCCTAAATAACTTGCATGTTGCTGCCTAAACAATACAGGAAGATACAGTGGGTGCTAAGCAAATTCTGTGCATTTTATATAAGGGAGTTGACCTCCTGCAGATTTTGATATCTACAAGGGAGGTGGGGTGGCGTTTGTGGAGCCAATACCCTGAGGATGTAACGGACAACTCTATATGCACATTGTTATGCAAAAGATCTCTAGAATTTTTTTTCATCTTGCAATACTGAAATGCTATCCCCAGTAAACACTAATTGCTCCCCACTCCCTCAGAGACGTAGGCAACCACCCTTCCGTTTCCTGTTTCTGTAGTTTTGGCTGTGTTAGATTCTTCACAGCAGTAGAATCGCGCAGCGTTTGTCTTTTTGCGACTGGCATGTTCACTGAGCATAGTGTTATTGAGGTTCAGACTTGTTATAGCATGTGACAAGAGTCCTTCATTTTCAAGGCTGCAAAAAATTCCATTGTGTATAACTTTTTCTTATTATTCCATTGTGTATAACTTTTTCTTATTATTCCATTGTGTATAACTTTTGTGTATAACTTTTTCTTCATCCATTCACCTGTCAATCTATTTGAGTTGCTTCCATGTCTTGCCTATTTGGACTAAATGAAAGTATGGGAGGAAGAGAGGAAGGACTTCTGCCCTGAGTCCTAATTCTCCATGCAGGCAAGTATACTCATTCTACAAATTCTCCTTGTATGTCATGAACTAGGCTGAGTATTTCTTGGCATTGTGGAAAAGAGTCTGCCTTATTGATGGGTACTATTACCTGTTCCTTTTATGTTACTCTAATGTAAGTTTGTGATAGTCCTAGTTAGCATGCATCCAAGAAGTACCATAATTTAAAACTCTGTGATTCTAAGAAAGGGACCCTCTCCTGTGTAACCTAACAACAACAGGAGATTTAGTGGAAGGATAGTGGGGGTAGCCACAGAATAGAAGGAAGAACCGAAGAAACTTTAAGAAGCTTTGGGAAGGACAAGAACCAAGATAACTCAGGGTTCTCAACTTCAGAAGCCATGGATCTTATTAATAAGCAGTTTTCCATCAGATGACTCAGGTCCCAGGTGTGCCTGTTCCAGGGTAGAAATCATGAATGACAAAAGCTGGCGGACAAGAAAAAAAGAAACGAAAAAAAACTCACCCATGATCACATCTCTGCCTCTCTGGTCAAGGTCAGGGAATAATCTGGGAAGAGGGCAGAGTATTAGGAAAGCATTCAAGGTAGACAAAAGCAACGTCTGCTTTAGTTGTGAAATTATCTCTCAGGAACTAAGACTGAGACTAAGGGACAAGGGATGTAAAGCACTTATTTGACTTCTTAAAGATTATTATTTTAGTTAGCTATTCACTGTATAAAAGATTCAAAAATAATCAAGTATGCCTTCTATCATTGCGTCTGACTCATTCACTTATTCATTCAACAGACATCAAGGACCTATCATCCCCAGTATGGCTAAGCACATAGAACTTACTCTCTGCCTTCAAAGAACTTTGTGTTGAAATAGTTAAGGATGGATAAAATACGGAGAAATTACAGTAAGCTTCGTAGAGGAAGTTGGGCTAGGATGAACATTAACTTTCCACTGGGAAAGCAGCGTGAGTCTTGAATCCAGAAAGGGAAGAGCAGATGTATGGTCGCCACAAGAGAAGACGGGCACGTGTTTAAGAGCCACACGTAATTCAGAATTTCAAGAATGTTACATGTCCCTATTTATACATATGTTGGGAGAGATAGTGACGAGGAAGGGCTGGAGATCAAGAGTCAGATTGTAATGGGTTCAGGAAGGATTTAAGTGAGGGATTTTTAAAAAATATTTATTTTATTTATTTGAAAGAGTTACAGAGAGAGGTAGAGAGACAGACACAGTGCCGGCCCCCTAAGTGAGGGATTTAAATTTTATCTTGTGTGTGTTGGAAGAGTCTTGGGCAAGTGATGAAGATGATCAGATTTCCATGTTACAATAAGATTTCTGATGGCCATGTGATTAAAAAGTTGAATGGAAAATAAAGTCAAAGAAAGTCGCTAACTACAATAAAATTTTACGATTTCTTTCTTTGTTTTGAAAGGCAAGTAGATAGATATCCTATACATTGCTCCACCCTCCTAAATCTCTGCAGCAGCCAGGGCTGGGCCAGGCTGAAGCCAGGAGCCCAGATTTCAATCCAAGTCTCCCATGTGGGTGGCTAGGACCCAAGTACTTGAGCCTACAGCTGTTGCCTTCCAGGGTGCTCATTGGCAGGAAGATGGAACCTGGAGTGGAGCTGGAACTCAAACCCAGCCACCGCTGACTATGGGTTTTAGGCATTCCAAACAGGGTCTTGTCCAGCCATGTAGAGTAAAATGAAAAAGAGAAGTGATGAGGCTTGAACAGAGGCAATGATTATTGGAGTGGAAGAGAAGGAGGCAGGTAAAGAACTTACTTAGGAGACACAATAGGCAAGATCTTGTTTGCTTGTTTTATGTTTGGTTGCTGTCTGGTAACATAAAATTGAAACCAAATAACATTGACTCACGTAAGTGGAAAGTTCAGAGAAGTGAAGGTGTTGGACTGAACAGATCATTAAAGAAAATTGTTTTCCTCTTGCAGCTCTGCTCCCCGTAGTGTCAGTTACTGGTTTCTTTCATGGTGACAAAAGGTCTGCTGCATTTTAGGCCTTATTTCAAACATCACAAGATCCAGAAAGGGAGAGCATGTTTGGGTGGCCTTTTGGAGACTTTCTTCGAAGACAGAGAAAACCAAGTTATCTCAGACCATTCCTGACTTAATCGCTATGCCCAGGGAAGTTTCAAATTTGCCTCAATGGGGTGATTTGAAAGATCCACTTTAACAAGGAAGATGAGCCAAGATGTAGGAGGCCAACTTCCCCCAAGCACAGGACTCTTAGGGGCTGAAGGCTTAGGCAGGAGATGGATCCCGGGACAGTCTACTTGGGGAGAAGGTCAACCATGGTCTAAGCCCAGAACATTGACTGAGGGAGGAAGCAGAATTACTTGGGGAGATGCAGTGTGAGAGGAGGGGTTCTTCTTTCTTTTGCTGCAGATGATTAAACATGTTTCTAGGATGCAAAGTAGAGCTGATGAAAAGGAAATCTGCAAGATGAAGAGGAGGGACTGTGCTTGGGAGGCTCTGCAAGCCAGAGGCCAGGTATGCAGGCCAGCTTGGTCTGCAGGGGGCTTTTCCCCAGGTAGGCGCTTGGGATTAAAATATCTATTTTAATGCAAAAGATTCAAATCCATTCATAGTTTCTCATCATACACATGTTTGTGAATTTTTGAAGCTGTGCTGTCATATCCTGAGTTGGAGAATAGGGACTTCTCACTTGAAAACTTTATTTTCTCAGTGACGTGGGAAGAGATGATGGGAGCTTCAGAAGAATGAAGATTTGGAAGAATAAGTGTGAAAAATGGAAAAGGAACGACTAAGAACTTTTTTTTTAAGAGTTATTTATTTGGAAGGCAGAGATACAGAGAGAAGGAGAGAGAAAGAGAGAGAGAGAGAGAGAGAGAGAGAGTCCATCCACTGGTTCACTCCCCAAAACAAATGTGGTTGGGTCAGGCTGAGCCAGGAGCCTGGAGCTTTTTCCAGGTCTCCCACATGGGTGCAGTGGGCTAAGCACTTAGGACAACTTCTACTGTGATCCCAGGAGCTGGATCGGAAGTGGAGCAGCTGGGACTTGAACCAGCACCCATCTGGGATGCTGGTTCTGCAGGCAAAGGCTTAAATTCCTACACCACAGTGCTGGCCCCAAGAACTTTCGTGAGAACACTGGTAGTGTTGAACGTCCAGCTGGTCAAGGATGCTCTAAATATTCAATGGGTCCTTTATATAGATGTATTTTTTTCTAGCTTTGCTCAGCAGCTCAGGAACAGCAGGATTGAAGATGGGAGGTTAGATTGGTCCACGTTTAAGAGTTCCAGGATAGAAACAGCGAACATGATGAGGGACCCAGGCAGCTGAGTGTGCTTGTGTACCATGGTCTCCAGCATTCTGGGAATTCTGGGTGGGTGTCATTAAAACCATCTACAGAAGACTATGAGGTTTGTGTATTAGAAATTTCATCCACAGAAAGACTAGAGTTCTAGTTAAACCTTCTAGAATTGTCACTTTCCACAAGGATTACTTATACAACTTCAATATGCACTCATTTGTTTGCCTACTTTAACAGCCAGTCATTAAATTGAGCAATATAACAGGAATACTTTTGGGTGCACATAACCAAGAACTATAAATGGCTTAAGCAAATTGTGGTTCATTTTTCTCACATTGGCCAGGGAAAGGCCATGGCTGACTCCAGGATGTCATGAAACGATCTAGGCTTCTTCCACTCAGCCACCCTTAAATGTCAATCGTCATCTTATTCTCACAAAGGGCTACTGCAGCTCCAGGCATGACATTCCAATGCAAGGCAGGAAGTAGAAGGAAGGGAGCTATGCTTGTCATATCATCATGTCTTTGAGATATTTGAAATCATATGACAATGCTGTAGAGCTATTAGAAAGTCAGAGTTCAACAGTGTGATGAGAACTGACATTGTGGCACAGTGGGTTAAATTGCTGCTTGCAATTCCACTGACATCATTCCATCTTCCAATCCAGCTTCCTGCTGATGTGTCTGGGAAGGCAGCAGAAGATGGCCCAGATACTTGAGCCCCTGCCACTCATGTGGGAGATCTGGACAGAGTTGCTGACTCCTGGCTTCCCCCTGGCCTAGTCCTGGCTGTTGCAGCAATTTGGGGAGTGAACTAGCAGGTGCAAGATATCTCTTTCTGCTAATTAATTCTTAGCAATATAATGGAAAAGAGAATGCATTGCTTTCCTTTTTACTAAGATAGCAAAGGGAAAGATGTGGGAACTGGAGGACACACTCCAGATTTGACTTCCCAAGATATGCTGAGGTAGGAATTCTGTTTTCTTGCACAGACCTCCAACCAGGATAAAGCAAGTGGTGCCACAAGAGAGCAATGGGCATCCGAGTCAGACTGCATTACATCCTGGCAATCAACATGGAGACACAGGAACTTACTCTTTGATTAAACACAGTAAGAGCCATTTCCTCGAGGGAGAAAAGTGTCAGCTTCTATGAGGATCTGCCATACTCATACCAGCATAGAGGCAGCTGATTCTGGGTGGTAGGTGACCTCAAATTGCTGAGCCCAGTTTCTCTTGCCAGAGATAGCACCAGAAATGAAGAGGAATAAAAATTGATCTATCATGTAAAATAGATGATGCAGCCAGAGCAGGCTGCTTCCTACCAGCAGGAGTGCTGCCCTGGCCCTGGTCCTGCTGTATGTGCCGGCCTCTCTGACAGCAGGCATCAAGCCGGAGTGCAATGCAAAAGCAGCTATTGATCCAGCCAGCATCTATTGAACTACCATGATGCATTCTTCAACAGTCACTTCCTGATAAATAGAAACACAGTCAGAATGACGGAGTGTTTGAAAGGGCCGGTGTTCCTAGCTCTGGAAATGCCCAGTGCTTTGCTTCTCCAGTTATTTCTCATCAGTGAATTTGCTTCAGCCATGACCCAGCAGCAGGGAGGCCATTATAGCAGGAAAATATTTCGTTACAGTGGCAGTCTTTCAATAACCTAGAGCTAAGTGTGGGCCCTGGCCTGTCTGGATCTCTTTAAAACTATAAGACAAGCACCTAACATTGCAGTGTGACTGGACGCTTCAAAAATTCAGAAAACTCGAGCTTAAGCATAGTCAAGCACAGCAAAAGCTAACTTTCCTTTCATCAGGTAAAAGGGCCTGAAGTGTCAAGACCATTAAAATGCCCTGAAAATATCCCAACATTATTAATACTAATCTGTATTTTTCAGTATTGTCCCTAACATAACCTTTCATCACAACTGTGCTGGAACTGCACACTTGAAATTGACCTTCACCTGCCATTCATGGGCTCAGGTGAAAGTTACTCACAGCAAATGGAAAGGCCTGAGCATCATGAGGAAGAAAAGAGAGGAGGAAAAGCCCAGTGTCTAAACAATCCACAGACTCTTTAGTCGATCACTGATTACCTAAAGCTGCCCTTATCCCCAAGGCATCAGTAGTTGTCAACAGATTTGCTCAACAGAATCTTTCTTGGACTAGCGTCATGTATGATGTGGCATTCTCTAATTATGCAAACAAAGGCACTGATTTTAATTACATGGAAATTGGTGTTTACTGTGAGCTTTTATGAAGAGTAATTATTACACTGGAACAGGATCTAAAGAGGAGTTATTTATCTTTACAAGCTTTGATTTGGGTGTAAATGCATCTGATCGCTAGGAGTCAACAGTGAGAATGATCCACATTTATATCATTAGTTTCAGACATCAGATTGCTGGTGCACGTGTAGTTTTTGTGTATATAAATTTTTTTAAATAAGAATTTTTGAAAATATAATTACTTGAAAGGAAGGAAGGAAGGGAGATAGAGAGAGACAGACAGAGACAGAGAGAGAGAGAGACAAAGACAGAGAGAGAGGAGTCTCCTATCTGTTGGTTCACTACTCAAATGCATGCTACAACTAGGGGCCGGACCAGGAGCTAAGAGCTCAGAACTCAACCCAGGTCTCTCATATACGGGTGACAGAAACCTGCGTACTTGAGCCATCACTCCTGCCTCAGAGGGCGCACACTAGCAGGAAGCTGGAATCTGGAATGGAGTCGAGACTTGAGCCCAGGCACTCCTATATGGGATGTGGGCCTCATACCTGATGCTTAACTGCTAGGCCAAATGCTGTTGCCTGTCTACACAAATGTGGATTTCAAGGCTTAGATTAGCTTGCTTCCTTCTCAAGCTTGCTTTTATGGTTCCCTAAGCATGCTTGGACACATGTCAGAATTTCTGCTTCCATGAACAGCCTTTGCCTTCCTCAAGGTCGAGATCTTGTCTTCATTACCTCTGTAGTCAACCAAAGCCCTTGTAAATCAGCAGAGCACAATGCTTGCCTCATAGGGAGCATTTAAGTAAAAGTGGAAGGAAATAAATCTGGCTCAAAGGGATGATTTGGGACAAATGAAATAATTGTCTGCCTTTCCCTATGTGAAAGAGGGATGAGTATTTTGAGGTACTTCCCAGGTGTGTTGTGAGGATCGAGCTGTGAGTACGTGGTAGGAGAGTCATTGCTCAGAAGGTGGTCGTCATACAAAATTCTCTGCTGTGGTGTGTCTGCATGAAGTTCTACTCTGCTCTGCTGATGCTGCAAGTACCTGACAGTTGGTGCTCCCACACTTCCTGGATCTATACAGTGCTAATGCTGTCCATCTCATTTCCATCCAATAGCTGCTCTTCAGACTTAGCACAGCCTCAAACTTTAATTCACAATAAGAGTAAAGGTCAATTTGTGTCTGACCTTGCGGACTGAGAAAGAGAGAGGAGAGGGAGAGATGGAAGATGATTATGTTTTTGCCTGATGCCCATTGCTCATTTTAAAGGAGGACTTGAAGCCAGTAATGGTGTGAGGCCAGGTGTGATTCTCCATCTGCCGTCCCTGGTAGCTGAAGCTCCTTCATCAACATTGATTAATACACTGTGGCAGGTGCAGGTCTTTAGAAATCAGCTTCCTTGAGGAAATGGTTTTGCTGTGGTTTCAGTGTGTGCTCCCTCCCCCTTGGGGTCATGCGTTGAATTTTAATTCCCAGTGTGAGATATTAAGATAGTGAAAACTGAACCTGGATCTGGGTGTTCGGTGATGGTGCCTTTGGGAGGTGATCACGATTAGGTAAAATCCTCAGGGTGGCCCACCATGACTGAATGATTGGTTTTGTGTTTTTATTTTGGCATGAATTAATGTTTTTACTAAGGAAAAGTTTGTGGAGGAAATGTAATAGAAATTTTTTTTTGACTTTCAATTTATACTCACAGGCACAATGCCTCTCTAAATAAAGAGTTCAAGTAAAAACCAGTAAGGCCCCCATTCCTCAGGAATCTAGACAAGTTAGAAACAACCAGCAAACCACAAGACGTCAATTTCATTCATATACAAGCTGGAGTTTTTTATGTACTCTGTATGTTAGCTATTGTGAATGGTTTTATAAGAACTGAGAGATGAGAGGATAAAGACCCACAAGTACATGCGCTTCCTGTCCTGAGTGTGATGCCTTGCGGGCTCTGTTGGCATGAAGGCCATCACCAGATGTGGCCTCTCAGGCTTGGACCCCCAGAATCTTGAGGTAAATAAACCTTGTTCCTTTATGAAGTCGCCCAGCCCTCGGTATCTCAGTGTGGTAATGGAAAATGGCCTCACTAACCCAGAGATTCCTAACATCTACCCAACCCCACTTCCTGCCTATGGGCAGGGACATGAGGGGCTTGGATAATTCTTTCATGCTCTTTTCATTCTCATTGAAGCTTGAAGTTTTCATCTTGAGAATCTCACATATATACATATGTATGTGTATCTTTATCCTTTAATGCAATAATTCTACTTCTAGGAATGTAATAGAATTAAATTGTTAGAGATCTATTTCTTTATTCATGCCTAGAACATTTGTTATAAAAAACGATTATGATATCAAAAACTTGGAAATAGGGACAGGTGCTTATATTCGGTTAGTGGAATTATAAGCTTGCAAATATTCTTCCCATTTAAAACTATTTTTAGCATTATTGTATAATTTTATCACAGTGCTTTTTTTAAGATTTATTTATTTATTTACTTGAAAGTCAGAGTTATACAGAGAGAAGGAGAGGCAGAGAGAGAGGTCTTCCATCCGTTGGTTCACTCCCCAATTGGCCGCAACGGCCAGAGTTGCACTGATCCAAAGCCAGGAGCCAGGAGCTTTTTCCAGGTCTCCCACTTGAGTGCAGGGGCCCAAGGACTTGGGCCATCTTCTACTGCTTTTCCAGACCACAGCAGAGAGCTGAATCGGAAGTGGAGCAGCTGGGACTCGAACCAGTGCCCATATGGGATGCCAGCACTGCAGGTGGTGGCTTTACCTGCTACGCCACAGTGTAGGCCCCAAGAGTTCATTTTCAATAATAAATTTTTGTCTCTTTTTTTTAATATTCATTCATTTATTTACGAGGCAGAGAGAGGGAGAGACCGAAAGGTCTTCCATCTGCTGGCTCAGACCCCAAATGGCTGGAGCTGTGCCAATCTGAAGCCAGGAGCATCTTCTGGGTCCCCCACGTGAGTGCAGGGGCCCAATTACTTGGGCCATCTTCCACTGCTTTCCCAGGCCGTAGCAGAGAGCTGGATCGGAAGAGGAGCAACTGGGACATGTAGGGGCACTCATATGGGATGCTGCTGCCACAGGCAGAGGCTTGACCTACTACACCACAGTGCCAGCCCCTATTTTGCTATTTTTAAAAGTGATAACCAAAAGGCATTGGATCACACACAGGAAAGTATGGCAATATTCTCCTGAGGCAGAGAAGTTAGAGGTAAGGAAGGACAAACTTAGCAGAGGCCACGGTACCCATGTGGGGGCGGAAACACCCACAGCTTGGTCCATCTGGAACTGGTGACCTCAGAGCAAAAGGTGACAAATTCCATGGCAAGTCAAACAAACACGGAGCATGGTATTGATGTCAGATGATAAAATAATAACACACTGCTGAAGTTGATAAGGGGTCAGCCACATTGGCTCTGCTCTCCGCAGCAGGGAGACCCAGAAACAAGACCCTTGGCTCAGCAGGTAGCGCTGCCTGCTGGGCCACAGGAGAGTCTTGAAGCGGAGATGGAAGAGTGGAGCCTCCTGTGGGTGGAGAGGGAGAGGAAATGAGGCCAGCAGGCAGGGCAAGCAGCGTTTACTGCCAGGAGCACCGCAGTGGGGAACACAGAGGTGAGTAATACTCAGAGAGCCAAGCTGGCGGCCAGAGAGCATCTTTAAAAGCTAAGACTACTTTGTCATTTCTCCCTGCAAAACCCTGCACTAGCAACTCACCCCCTCCAGAGTGATAGAATAAATTTTAAAAATGTGTCCTGGGAAATCTGCAAGGGGCTTTGTGTCATTGTTGGCTCCGTGTGCTCCTTAGGTGACGCAAGGGTGACAGAACCTTCCACGTGTTGTCAATCACATTAGCCTTAGTGTTTTTTATTTAAGTTTCCCAGGACCCTTCAAAATGCTGCAACATTGAAACCTGGAACCTGGGGACACAGAGCAGGTTTCATCCAGAAGGGAGTCCAGTAGAGGAAGCCTTGAGGACCATCAAGTCAGAATCTAGATTTGAGGACTGTGGGGAGCACAGTTGCAATTGAGGATTTGGGTCTGGAATATAAAGCCTCAGGGTGCCCTGTGGGTATTTGCAGCTGTGCAGAAGCAAATCCTCCAGCTTAAGCAAAGAATATTACCGTGTGCTCAGCTGCTTCAAGCAGGTTCAAGGAGTGAGATTGTTTATTTGAGATTCTCTGCTTGCATTCATTTGTACCCTCAAGACCTTGGTATTGGCTGGCTAAGTCTGTATGTGGTAAACAATCATTGTGGGGCAGTAGTGTCAGGGGAGAGAGGGATGTGGAAGGGAAATCTGGGATAGTGTTATCAGAAGGCGGTCGCTGGAACATGTGGCTGCACCCAGACTGGTTCCACCTGAGCCGAGTCTCTGCTGTTATCAGAGCTTCAAGAAGGCAAGCAGAGCCCAGAGAATGCACACGTTCTGGCTGACCTCAGGAGCCTTGGCACTGAATCTCCCCCAGCCTTCCTGAGGTCAAAGACTGAGCTGGTGAGAGAGCTGAGAATAGAAGCCCAGAGCACCTGACGCCGTCTGTGGCCTGTTAAACCACTCAGAGCAAGGTGTGTGCGGTGTGCACACAAAGCAGTTTTTATTATTAGTGACGGGAAGCAGGACTGGCCGAGTTTAGAAGCTCCTTTGAAACTAGAGGTTCAGTCTTTGCAACCCAAACACTGAAAATCACACACAACGTAAATTCTTTTTCTTCTTAGTAAAAATGACTTTTTCAAATAATAAATTAAAGGATTCAAAGATTTTTTCCTAGACATGAATGGTTGTTTCAAAGCAGCGATTTTTTCTAATTTTAATGCCAATGCATCTAAAAGGGCTGGATTTAAAGTGTCACAGGCATTTCTAAATCACAGCCTCTTGTACTTCTCCCAGCCAACCCAGAAATAGCCAGCAGGGAAAGCCTGCGCTCAAAGCTCATCAGAAGCAAGAACCAAGACGGGGCCGGAGTTGTTGAACAGTGGGATCAGCCACTGCGTGCAACACTGGCTTCCCGTCCAGGCAACCCATATCCTAGCCCCGCCTGCTGCTCTGCTTTGGTTCCAGCTCCCTGCCGATGCACCTGGGAAGGCAGCAGGTGATGGCCCAAGTGCTTGTGCCCTTGCCACCCAGATGGGAGACCCAGGTGGAGTTCCTGGCTCCTGGATTTGCCCTGGCTCAGACCTGGCTGAGTGGCCATTGGGGAAGAAAACCAGCAGATGGAAGACCTCTCTTTCTCTCTCTTACTCTCCATCTCTTTCAAAAGAAAAAGAAATCAAGGTAACCAAGGACAAACGTCTTGGTTCCACTTGCCTATTTTTGCTGGAGTTTGACTCAAAGTCAGACGAAACAACAGCCTGTGCAGTTCCTGGAGCAGGGCTGCGCCAAACCAGGCGATTTTGTTGGGTAAGCTAAAAGCCGTGTGCACCCACAGCTATTGCTAAAGAAATGCTTCAGTTGAGCAAGAGGGTGTTTGTGGCAGCATTTGACATTCCCTGTCCTGTGCTGTCCAGTGTGCTCACTACTGCACACATTTGGCTCTTTAAGTTTAAATGAAAATTGCTTACAACTGAATGAAGATTTTGATTTTTACTCACTCCAGCCCCATTTCAAGTACTCAAAAGCCACATGTGCATAGTATAGATATTGTATTGGACAGTCCCGATACAGAACCTTCCCATCACTGCAGAAAGTCCTACTGGATAGCACTGCCTATGTACCAGAAATTCAGGTTCCAAACATATTTGCCCTGATCATGTAGCAAGAACCCTGGTCATGTAGCAGTTCATCAACCGACAAGGAGGTTTAATGACAGTCTATTACATTCTAGCATTCACCCATTCAATAACTATTCATCTATCACCTACTGCATGTCCTGGCTTTGTTTGCCTACGGGCCAAGGAGGTTACCTGTGGCTTCATATTTCAAGGATAGCCCTGAGACAGACAGTGGAAAGACTGGTGGTGGTGTTTCACATGAGGCTGTCTGTATAGGAAGATCCAGTTTTTCTCTCTACTACATTCACTCTTTCCATTTTTTCACTTCCAATACCAGATGTGTGTGTGTGTGTGTGTGTGTGTGTGTGTGTTACTCCGAGCAATCTCCAGTTCTCTGTGGATACCAACCAGGTGTCCTATAGTTCAATTCACTTGAGACACTAACTAGAATCAGGTCAGACTGCACAGGCCAAGTCCTCCACTTCAGTGTCAGTCGCAAGCTAGGTTTGTTCCTTGTGCTTCTTTGTAACTGTCTTGCATCAGAGGGTCCACAACATCCTGCTTGGGTTGATCATTGGCTAGAATGGCTCACAGAACTCATGAAAACAGCTACCAGTTTAGTATAATGGATACAACTAGGAACACCCAGACGGGAGAGATGCATACGATAAAGCATGGGGAAGGGTAAGCAGCGTCCAGGCCCTCTCTGTTGCAGGCAGCCCCTCTCCCCAGCACCTGTGGCACTGCCTCATGTCACCTGTTGCTCTTGGCGCCCTCCCTCTCTGGAGGCTCCATCACCCAGGCTTGGTGGATTCTTAATTCGGTTTCTAGCCCTTCTCCCCTTCCCAAAGGATGTGGGCCAGGGTTGAAAGTTCCCAGCTTCTGATCCTGGATTGCTCTTTCTGGTGCCCAGCCCCCAGGATACCTCATTAGACCAAAAGAACTCCTGCCATGGAGGGATTCCAGGAGATTGAGAGCTCTGTGTCAGGAGCCAGGGGCAAAGGTCAAATAGTAAACCAAAATACACACCTAGAACTCCCATGGTCAGGAAATTACAAGGGTTTGGGGAACCCTGTGATAGGAACCTAGGGCAGGGACCAAATATAGATAATTATGCAACACTGTAATTGTCACTAGAGGTTAGAAATGGGTTTAGGATGGGGCTGGGACCGGTGCTGTGGCATAGCATGTAAAGCCGCCACCTGCAGTGCCATATGGGTGCTGGTTTGAATCCCAGCTGCTCCACTTCTGATCTAGCTCTCTGCTATGGCCTGGGAAAGCAGTGGAAGATGACCCAAGTACATGGGCCCCTGCACCTGCATGGGAGAAGAAGCTCCTGGCTCCTGGTTTCAGATCAGCTCAGCTCCAGCCGTTGTGGCCATTTGGGGAGTGAACCAGTGGATGGAAGACCTTTGTCTCTATCTGCCTCTACCTTTCTGTAACTCTGCCTTACAAATAAATAAAAGAATCCTTAAAAAAAAAGAAAAGAAAAGAAATGGACTTAGGAGACATGACCTAGTGCACCAAAAGTGTCTGCTACAAACACTTATAGCTGTAACTCTTTTGCCTTTATTTTAACATCCACTGTTATTATGATGTAATAATATATTATGTAAAGTTATGATGATGTAATTTCAGAATCAAATAGTAATGCATCTAAACATTCATTGGAAGGTGGTCCAAATGCTAATACTAAGAAAATGAGCCTCTTTGGAATAGAAATTTGACATGCTAAAACAAGGCCAACGACTCTGACACACTGGGCTATTAATTTAGGAGGAAATAGGCTATGAAATATTAGAGATAATGTTGAGAAAAAATACAGACAAGCATTAAATCAAAAATGGGTGATCCCGGTAGTAGATGCATGTGTGGTGAGAACTCATTTTGACTTGGTTTCCATGTATTCCTCTGGCAAAAACCAGTCAGGGTTATGGATGGCTCAAGGAGCACAAACCTCCCCATGGGTGGTCCCAGCTTTCTCCACCTAGGTGCGTCTTCAAGAAGTAATCCCTAACGAAGGGCACCCACGGCAGCTTGCCTGCTGGCCCACTCTGCTGTGGAGCCTCAGTGTGGCACACAGTGGGGAACAAGTGCTGTGGTTGCCTCTGTAGCAGCACTTCCAACTCTTCCCTGGGTGGAAGCCATGTGCCATACTGGGGTCAGTTTCCTCACCAGCCTCAGAGCTGGGTTCCCATGGGTCCACCCCTGCCCAGGCGTGCATGGGCTCACCTGCCAGGTCTACAGTTACTGTGGCACAGGACCTCCTTGGCTACAGCAGTTGTTTTCAGTGATGGGAATGCCTGCTCCGTGTGAAGTAGAATAGTTTTCTGATCAGCTGGAAGGGAAGCCCCTCTTGCCTCTATGTGACTGAGAAAGCATTTAGTCCTGGCAGCTGCTGGCAGTCACCTTGCAACCATATGGAAAGCCAGGCTAAATACATAATCAATTCTAATGACCCAATTTGATCAGTGTATGCTGTGTCTATGTGTTGAAATATTACACTGTACCCCATAAAGACGTACAAGTATTACACGTTAATCAATTTTTAACAATTGACGACCAACAAAAGCCAATACAAGAAGAAAGTACAGTCAAGGGAATTGTAAAAAAAAAAAAACCATTGCAGTGGCATTTATGATATTATAAACCTCTGGCTCAAAATGACCCTGAAGTTTGCTGTCTGCTCTTTCTAGTTACGCGAGTCAACAGATTCCCTGATTCCCTAACTCAGGGTAAATTGCTTTTCTGTGACAGAGAGCTCCTTAAGTGATAGCTTAACAGATACTTAGAAATAAATGTCCTTCTACCTTCCCTCTGCCAATGGTGACTTCATGGTGATGGAGACTTAGAACAGAGTGTCACACCAGAAGCTCCTAGGAGACCACACATGTTTCACAACCTAAGCTGAATGCCTGGTCTTTTTCCACTCAAACTTTTTTTTTATAACTTTATTAATGAATTACTTGTTGCTATTCACTGGAAAATCACTTCTAAGCTGATTTACTTCGCTTATAAAGCAAAACATCATCTACTAGTCAGTTTAATTACTGAGTTCTGATTGCTTCCATATATAAACAATTCTCTGCATCATGACAGAAATGCCCAGATGGGCACTGCTGACCTCAGATTATCCAAATCCACTTGTGGTCGGAATGGTGGTCAATGGCATGCACAGGACAGAGCATCTGACTGCAGTAACGCTTGGGTGCAGCACAGTAATCTTACCCAGTTTCACATCGCACAAAGTACATCATTTGTCCTGGATATACATCTAGCAATCTCTAGTTCAACAGATTCTGCATGTTATTTCCCAATAGAAGGACTGAAAATATAAAAACCCTTACATTTTGTAGTTCACATGAATCCATTTGTGTGCAGGAAATGATCTGTATTTCAGTTTGGATTCTTATTCTTAACAGTGATGGAGGCTCAGCTTAAATTGGTAATCTCAGACAGGGAATCCATTGGCCTGCAAGCAGAAAAATCCAGGGGCTTCATTTGGGACAGGATTTGGGCTCTAACAGTGCTCTCGGAACTGAGCTTTGCTCTGTCTTCACCTCTTCATTAAGTGTGTTGGTTCTGTTAGGCTACCCAGGTGTCTTCCTGGTACCTCCAGGTTTCCTCACATCTCTAATACAAACAAAGGTTCAAAGAGAGGTCCCTAGACCTTACGGTCACTGGTATTGCTTAGCCTGAACCGATTATTGTGACCAAGGGTAGACTACGCAGGTTGACCTAATAGGTTACATCCTTAGTCCTTGCAGGTACTGGAACCACATGCATACCTCCTAAAGGTAAAGGAATCCTAAATATATATGTAGTGTACTTTCTTATCCTTTTTTAAAATTTTTTGCCATGAAGAGTTAGACAGTGACAAAGAGAGACAGGGAGAAAGGTCTTCCTTCCGTTGGTTCACTCCCCTAATGGCCACTATAGCCGGTGCAGCGCCAATCTGAGGCCAGGAGCCGGGTACTTTTTCTCGGTTCCCATGCAGGTGCAGGGACCCAAGCACTGGCCATCCTCCACTGCCCTCCCGGGCCACAGCAGAGAGCTGGACTGGAAGAGGAGCAACCGGGACTAGAACCCAGGGTGCCGGTGCCACAGGTGGAGGATTAGCCTAGTGAGCCACAGCACCGGCCCATACTTTCTTATCTTAAGATAGGGGACTTGAGTGTTGGGAAGTGAAAGGACACCAAACAATCAGAAAGTGAGGGCAAGAACCATTTTTTGTCTTTGGGTTCCAGGAATTGATGGTGGTCTGGCCAGGGCCTTCAGTCCTTGCTCCACTTCCCATGCTCAGGTTCATGTCCAGTCAACGGTGCTTCCTTGCCTTTTCTTCCAGCCCTATTTGGGTCCCATCTGAGCACTGATTTCTCTGTGAGCACAATTCTTAACTTGCCAGACAAAATCCATCATTATGCAAGGAATTGTGGATGCCATCAGTGAGTTTCCTGTAGCTTTTTTCTTAATCCACTCTCATTAGCTTCACAGTATGCTTTAAGAATACCAACAATGGCTATGAATAAAAGGAATCATATGTGTGATAGGTTCTGAGGCAGGCGGTTGACTAATTTTGATATAAAGAAAATAACCTAGGAGCTGAATGATCTGTTTTTTTCTTGTATTGGGGGGTGGGAGAGAGAGAGTGCACTCTCATCCTCTGGTTCATTCCTCAAATGCCTACAATAGCAAAGATTGGGCCAGGCTTAATCTTGGATCCCAGAACTCAATACTGGTCTCCCACATGGTTGGCAGGGACCCAACTACTTGAACCATCACCTGCTACCTCCCAGGGTGTGCATTAGCAGGAAGCTGGGATCAGGAGCAGAGCTGGGACTTGGATCCTTGCAGTCTAATGTGGGATGCAAGGGCCCCAGCTTGACGCTACACTGCTAGGTGCAGTGCCTTCCCCGAGTTGACAAGTTCTAACAGAAAACAAACAATGTAGGAAAGCAACGAGAGTGCACTTGGGACATCCAATACGAAACATAAACTTTGGCTCCCCGCTTCGCTCCACCCTCCGCATGAGGAAGAATTGGCTGTTGTAAATTTAGAGCTCCAAGTGTCTCTGGATTATGTGTCCTGGGACGAGGGTCCTGAAGAAGGGCAGAGTTCACTTCTACAGAGGGCAGTAGAAAGCAAGGACATGTTTGGAAAGTTAAAATTGCCCACTAAGAAATTTGCTGAGCTTCTAATTTGGCTGTTAATCAAACAATCTAAAAATAAGGGCTGCTTTAAATAAAAGACCAAAATAAATCGCTCAGGAAAAAGTCCCATATTGGTCTGTTTCCAGCAGGCAATTATACTATCTAATCTCTTATCTATTCCCCTTTGAAGTCAACATGACTATACTTGTTCTTTTCACCTAATAGGAACCCAGCTTTCAGTTAATTGAAAAGATATATGAAGGACCTTCAAAAATTTCATGAAAAATGTGTATTATGAAAATACTAGGCATGAATTTAGGGTTTTTTTGGTATCAAAATAAAGTTAAGGGGCCAAGTGTCATGGAGCAGCTGGTTAGACTGCTGCCTGCGATGTCAGCATCCCACAGGAGCATCAGTTCAAGTCCCAGCTACTCCACTTCTCATCCAGCTCCCTGTTAATGCACCTGGGAAGACAGCAGAAGATGACCCAAGTAGTTGGGCTCCTGACACTCATGTGGGAAACCCAGATGGAATTCCAGGCTCCTGGCTTTAGCCTGATCCAGCCCCAGCCACTGCAGCCATTTGGGGAATAAAATAGTGATGGAAACTTTCATTATCCCTCTTCTTCACTCTCCCTTTCAAATAAATAAATGAATTTAAACAATTTTTTTTCATTTGACAGGTAGAGCTATAGACAGTGAGAGAGAGACAGAGAGAAAGGTCTTCCTTCCGTTGGTTCACTCCCCTAATGGCCGCAACGGCTGGAGCTGTGCCGATCTGAAGCCAGGAGCCAGAGCTTCTTCCTGGTGTCCCATGCGGGTGCAGGGGCCCAAGCACTTGGGTCATCCTCCACTGCACTCCCGGGCCACAGCAGAGACCTAGACTGGAAGAGGAGCAGCCGGGACTAGAACCAGCACCCATATGGGATGCCGGCGCCGTAGGTGGAGGATTAACCAAGTGAGCCATGGCGCCGGCCCCTAAATAATCTTTTTAAAAACCACTTAAATTCAATTTTCTGTGAACCCTTTGAAGCCCCCTCATAAACTACCTTTTTACCCCTTCCAAAAAAACAATAAAATTACACTCTCTTAATTTTCTTTTCTTTGCTGAGGCAGAAAATTACTTACTGTGATTTTAAGGAGACCCAAAGATGAAGCTCCAATAGGCAACTGGAGGTGTTGAAAGAAATATTTTTTTAAAGATTTTTATTTATTTATTTGAGAGGTAGAGTTACAGAGAGTAGCGGGAAAGACAGAGAGAAAGGTCCTCCGTCTGCTGATTCACTCCCCAAATGACTGCAATAGCTGAAGCTGAGCTGATCCAAAGCCAGAAGCCTGGAGCTTCTCCCAGCTCTTCCACGCAGGTGCAAGGGCCCAAGCGTTTAGGCCTTCCTCCACTGCTTTCCCAGGCCATAGCAGAGAGCTGGATTGGAAGAGGGGTAGCCAGGAGAAGAACTGGTGCCCACAGGGGATGCTGGCACTGCAGGTGGAGGCTTACCCTACTGCGCCACAGTGCCAGCCCTGAGAATATTGAACTTGGAGTCCAATAGCTGGGGTTGGAAGTTAGTTCAGCCATGGCCATGTGACCTTGAGCAGTTTTCCTCACCTTTCTAAGCATCATTTTCTAAAGAAAACAGAAGAAACAAGAGGTTGTGAAGCAACTTAATAATTAGACCCTGTGTGGAGCTGGAAAGAGTCTTACATGGCCTTTACAACTATTCTCTAGGTATCTAAACCATTGTGGGTGGGTGGGTATTCATTGAACGTATAACAATCATACCTTTGATTTATGTAAAACGTGCTCTCAAAGAACTTTTCTAAAAAAGGAACGCTTTATTCTGACATGTTTAATTCGACTAGAACAAATGACATTTTTGGATCTGCCTGTGTTTTTTTTTATCATACTGTTATAGCAATAACCATTAAGTTCTGAGAGCTGGTTATAAGCCAAGCACTGCCCAGATCACAGGTTCTTGTAGGTACAAATCCAAGTCAAATTTGGATCTGACCCAGGAACTGATGAGCCTTCCACTCAGCCTCAACGTGAAGACAGAGGGAGCAGTGCAACACTACACGGGCTTGGGAGGGGAAGATGGTCAATGGCCAAGATGAATGCTTTGCATTCCAAGTCCCAATCTCAGCACTTTAAAATTAGCCTCTATTTTAAAGAAAGGCAGACTTTTCCTTGCTGTGTTCTGTGGTTGGTGCCTTTCTCTCTTGAACATTTATGTATCGCACATAAGAATTTACATGGCAGGAGATAATATTTGATAGATATTAATTTTCCAAAAGATAACTTTTACCTAGTCAAATTTAACCTAAACTTCAAGCCTAAATGAAACAAAAAAGAGAACAAAACAAAATGTGAAATGTTTCCTTTTTATATACTAAGATTTTTATTTACTTATTTGATAAGAGTTACAGAGAGAGAGAGGGAGGGACAGAGAGAGAGAATCTTCCGTCTGCTGGTTCACTCACAAATTGCTGGGCTGAGCCAGACTGAAGTCAGGATGCAGAAGCTTCATCCATGTCTTCCATGTGGATGGCAGCGTCCCAAGCATTTGATCCATCCTCCGCTGTTTTCCCCAGCACTTTAGCAGGGAGCTGGATTAGAAGTGGAGCAGCCGGGACCTAAACCGACCACCCAGCAGGCCATGCTTTAACCTGCTGTGCCACAGTGCCAGCCCCATGTCCATTGTTCTAGTTACCAATGCAACCAGCATTTGTACACAGATCTATCTGTCACCAGATCCTTACTGTAGTGCAAATTCATTATGTTGCTATGGAAACACACAGACTCTGTAGTCCCAAATTCACTGCGTTTAAATTTCTAATTTGAGACAGCAAATCCCAATGAGTCAATCATTTCACCAGAGAGACGTTCTGGTCTTTGGGAACACCCTAGAGGGTCCCAGCCTTACGTTGTCCTAGTGGGGGACCAAGGAGGGACTCGGTGAGGAGCAATCATCTTGTTCTCCTTGTCCAACCCAGCCACATTCACTGTGACTCTGATTGTCCAGCTGGGTGATGTGGCCCTGACCTCATGACGGGTACTGAGAGTTGTTATTTGCAAGGACACACACCTCTTAGAATGCCAGACCACTGACAACTCCAAATGCTGATGAAGATGTAGAGCAAGAGGAACCCTCGCTGGTTGGTGGGAATTCAAAATGCTACAGCCATTTGGGAAGACAGCTTGTCAATATTCTTACAAAACTAAACATATTTTTAATATATGAGCCAGCTATCATCCTGTCTAGTATTTATCAACAGGACTTGAAAACTTGTGTCCACCAAAAACCCTGCACATAGATGTTAATAGTAACTATTTATTGCCCAAACTGGGACAACCCAGACGTTCTTTGGTTGGTGAATGCCTAAATAATCTGTGTTACATCCAACAATGAATCTCACTCAGCACTGAAAAGAAATAGAAAAGTCATCCAGAGACAGAGAAAACAGTGCATATTGTCAAGTGAGAAAGAAAGGGGGAGAGAAGACTGCACACCGTGCATAGCGTGTGTATCTCTGGGAAAGGCAAAACTATGCAGACAATAAAAAGGATCAGTGGTTGCTGAGGTTTGGGGAGGAGGTGGGAATGGATTTTTAGGGCAGTAAAATTGCTTTGTATGGTAATATCATAGACACATGTCTATACATCGGGTCAGACCAATGGAATGCTCAACACCAAGAGTGAACCCTGATGGCAACTGTGGGCTTGGGGTGATAATACTGTGCCAATGTAGGTTCATCAGTCATAGCAAATGTCCTGCCCTGGAGGGGGATGTTGTTAATAGAGAGGCTACACATGTTGTTAATAGAGAGGCAAGGGATATATGGGAAATTCCTACAACTTCCAGCTCAGCTTTGCTGCGAACCTAAAACTGTTCTAAGAAATAATCTATTTTAAGAACTTAAAACAATTCTTATATTGATCTAGATTTTTTTTTTGCCTCAAAGGAATAATTGATTACAATATCTGCCTGACAGTTTTTGAAAACCAGAAAATCTTGCGGTGTAGTAAGACTAGATCTAACGCTTTGTAGAAACAGAACCAGAGTTCTTTTAGAAGGAGCTGCCTTTAAGATACTACCCTTGGGGGGCCGACGCCGCGGCTCACTAGGCTAATCCTCCACCTTGTGGCGCCGGCACACCGGGTTCTAGTCCCGGTTGGGGTGCCGGATTCTGTCCCGGTTGCCCCTCTTCCAGGCCAGCTCTCTGCTGTGGCCAGGGAGTGCAGTGGAGGATGGCCCAAGTGCTTGGGCCCTGCACCCCATGGGAGACCAGGATAAGTACCTGGCTCCTGCCATCGGATCAGCGTGGTGCGCCGGCTGTGGTGGCCATTGGAGGGTGAACCAACGGCAAAGGAAGACCTTTGTCTCAGTCTCTCTCTCTCATTGTCCACTCTGCCTGTCAAAACAAACAAACAAACAAACAAACAAAAAAAAACAAAAAACTACCCTTGGGGCTGGTGCTGTGGCGCAGCATATTATGCTACTGCCTACAGGGCTGGCATCCCATATGGGTGCCAGTTTGAGTTCTGGCTGCTCCACTTCCTATCCAGCTCTCTGCTAATGTGCCTGGGAAAGTAGCAGATGGCCCAAGTGCTTGGGCCCCTGCACCCATGTGGGAGACCTGGAAGAAGCTCCTGGCACCTGGTTTCAGTCTGGCCCAGCCACAGCTATTGCAGCCATTTGTAGAGTGAACCAGTGGATGGAAGACCTCTCTCTCTCTGTCTCTCCCTCTCTCTCTGTAACTCTGCTTTTCAAATAAATACAATAAATTAAAAAAAAAGATACTACCCTTGTTTCTATGACTTCATCTTATAAATAATTTATGTTGCCTGACTATATCTTTTTTTTTTAACTTTTATTTAATGAATATAAATTTCCAAAGTACGGCTTATGGATTACAGTGGCTTCCCCCCCATATCGTCTCTCCCACCCGCATCCCTCCCCTTTCCCACTCCCTCTCCCCTTCCATTCACATGAGGATTCATTTTCAATTCTCTTTATATACAGAAGATCAGTTTAGCATACATTAAGTAAAGATTTCAACAGTTTGCTCCCACACAAACATAAAGTGAAAAATAATAGATGATTTTTTAAATGATGATGAAATCAGATCAGACCTATTGTCATGTTTAATCCCAGTGAGAGTCAAGTTGGGAATTGATAATTTCTTTTTTTTTTTTTTAAGGAAGATCAGTTTAGTGTACATTAAGTAAAGATTTCAACAGTTTGCACCCCCATAGAAACACAAAGCGAAATATACTGTTTGAGTACTCATTATAGCATTAAGTCTCAATGTACAGCACATTAAGGACAGAGATCCTACATGAGGAGTAAGTGCACAGTGACTCCTGTTGTTGACTTTACAAACTGACACTCCTGTTTATGGCATCAGTAATCTCCCTATGCACCAGTCATGAGTTTCCAAAGCTATGGAAGCCTTTTGAGTTCACCGACTCTTATCTTGTTTAGACAAGGTCATATTCAAAGTGGAGGTTCTCTCCTCCCTTCAGAGAAAGGTACCTCCTTCTTTGATGACCTGTTCTTTCCACTGGGATCTCACTCACAGAGATCTTTCATTTAGGTTTTTTTTTTTTTCCCAGAGTGTCTTGGCTTTCCATGCCTGAAATACTCTCATGGGCTTTTCAGCCAGATCCAAATGCCTTTAGGGCTGATTCTGAGGCCAGAGTGCTGTTTAGGACATCTGCCATTCTATGAGTCTGCTGAGTATCCCGCTTCCCATGTTGGATCACTCTCCCCTTTATTTATTCTATCGGTTAGTATTAGCAGGTACTAGACTTGTTTATGTGCTTCCTTTGACTCTTAGGCCTGACTATATCTTAAAAACAAGTGATCCCAGTCTGTCTTTCATGATTTTGTTCTATCTACCTAGCTATAACTATTATTTATTTATTTGAAAGGTAAAATTACAGAGAGAGGGAGATACAGAGAGAAAGGTCTTCTATCTGTTGGTTCACTTCCCAAATGGCTGCAATGGCTGGAGCTGAGCCTATCCAAAGCCAGGAGACAGGAACTTCCTCCAGGGCTCCCATGCGAGTGCAGGGGCCCAACCACTTGGGCCATCTTCTACTGCTTTCCCAGGCAATAGCAGAGAGCTGGATCAGAAGAGGAGCAGCCGGGATATGAACCTGTGCCCATATGGGATGCCAGCACTGCAGGCAGAGGCTTAGCCTATTATGCCACAGCTTTGGCACCCCCTAAATATAATTTTATTCAAGTATATGATTAAGAGTAATAGCCGGGGCTGGTGCTGTGGTGAGTGGGTTAACGCCCTGGCCTGAAGCTCTGGCATCTCATAGGGGCGCTGGTTCGAGACCTGGCTGCTCCACTTCTGATCCAGCTCTCTGCTATGGCCTGGGAAGGCAGTAGAAGATGGCCCAAGTCCTTGGGCCCCTGCACCCCGTGGGAGACCCGGAAGAAGCTCCTGGCTCCTGGCTTTGGATCAGCGCAACTCTGGCTGTTGCGGCCAATTGGGGAGTGAACCAACGGATGGAAGACCTCTCTCTCTCTCTCTCTCTCTCTTTCTCTCTCTCTTCTGTGTAACTCTGACTTTCAAATAAATAAATAAATCTTTTAAAAAAAAGAGTAGTCAAAAAAAAAAAGAGTAATAGCCCCTTGCTCAATTATTCCACATTCACCCCATTCACTAGAGCCAACCATTTATAGCACATTTATAATAATTACTTCTATATTTAAATATGCCTTTTCTATCATCACTTATCAATTTAGGTATTATATAAGTTTTCTTCCTCTATATTCAATGGAAAGTGAGATATTCATTGTTTAATGCCGTCTACCACTTCCCTAGAAACTTTGGGAGATAATTCTCTGATTCCTTATTTCATTAATTGAAGCATTATTCTTGATTCCCAACCTTTTAAGATGAGAATCATAGTGCCTCTATTTTGCCATCAGTTTTCCTCTACTACCCCTTTTCAACTTCTGACATTTATAGTTTCTCATTTGCATTTTTGACGCTGATAAACTATTTTTTCTATTCCATAACCAAAATGCAGACATAGTGCCTAAAGATTGAACTTAAATGTTGAAAACATGAGGTAGGCATTTTGCCTAGCAGTTAGAACACACACTAGGATGCCTGCACCCATTGTCAGAGTGCCTGGGTTCAAGTCCAAGCTCTGTTCCTGAATCCAGCTCCCTGCTAAAGCACACCATGGCAGGTAATCAGGATGGCGCAAGCATTGAGTCCCTGTCAACCACATGTGAGAGCTGGATTAGGATCCTTGCTCCTGGCTTCTGTGTGGCCTAGCCCCAGCTGTTATGAGCAATTGGAGGGAAAGCCAGAAGATAGGAGCACCTCTGCTTCTCACCTAAATATATAAATAAATAGAATTAAAATTAGTAAAATGTTACTGTGACTTAATAAAATATTGTTTCTGTCACTTTAATAAGACCTCAGGAAGAAGAGACCATTAACACTGGAGATTGTTCCCCCACTCTGGCTTTGATTTGGCTGCTTGGATCCCTCTAAAATTCATGTTAAAACATAATCCCCATGGCCAGCCTTGTGGCACAACATGTTAAACTTCTGTCTGCAATGTGGGCATCCCATGTGGGCACCAGTTCAAGTCCCGGCTGCTCTACTTCTGATCCAGATCCCTGGTGATGTGCTTGGGAAAGCCGGGGAAGATGGCTCAAGTGCTTGGGGCCCTGAACACACTAAGATCCTGGCTCCTGACTTCCATTTGGCCCAGTCCTGGCTGTTGTGGCCATTTGGGGAGTGAATCAGTGGATGGAAGATCATTCTCTGTATCTCTCCTCCTCTCTATGTAATTCTACCTTTTGAATATTTTTTTAAAATAAACAGCATAAAATCTCCAATGAAGAGTAGTAAAATGTTGGGCCTGGAGGAAGTGATTGGGTCATGAGGGCTCTCCTGCATGCAGGGGTTAGCACCCTTGGGAAAAGGCCTGAGGCATCAGCATGGCCCTTTTGCCTCTTTTCCCATGTGATGGTGCAGCAAGAAAATAAGAAGACCTTGCCAGACCCCAAATCTGCTGTCACCACGTCTTACACTTGTCAGCTTTAGAACTGTGAGAGTGAAGCTTCCATGATTTATTTTTTATTTTTTTAAAGATTTATTTGTTTATTTGAAAGTCAGAGTTACACAGAGGAGAGAGAGAAAGAGAGAGAGAGAGAGAGAGAGAGAGAGAGGTCTTCCATCCGTTGGTTCACTCCCCAATTGGCCTCAACGGCCAGAGTTGCGCTGATCCAAAGCCAGGAGCCAGGAGCTTCTTCCGGGTCTCCCACGGGGTGCAGGGGCCCAAGGACTTGGGCCATCTTCTACTGCTTTCCCAGACTATAGAAGAGAGCTGGATCGGAAGTGGGGCAGCCGGGACTTGAACCGGTGCCCATATGGGATGCTGGCACTGCAGGCGGCGGCTTTACCCGCTCCACCACAGCGCCGGCCCCTGCATGATTTATTGATCACTCTCTAAGGTATTTCACTCTAGTAGCAGGCACAGACAGAGATGCTGGCCCCTGAAACAAATCCAGCTTCAGCAGAAGCCCCTGCTTTGCTCTGCCAGCTCTGAGTCACGCAGCGACTTAGTCTCCTTCGGTGTCTGAGTTTGCTCTTCCATGAAGCATTACCTCCACTCACCCCGCTCCGCTATGATCCTCCTTGGTCCTTCTTGATGTATTACAAACAGGCCTGGGGCTCACTGACCAGCATTTGGGATCAGCGATGAGTCATACCATGAGCTATCATCCAACCATAGTCACACGATTATTCCTCCACTCCCTCTCAGAGAAGTAAAACTGGGGTAGGGTACAGGGGAATGGGAAAGGGAGAGAAGGACCGAGGCATGATTTTGTTAAGTATCCTTAAAAATAGGACAGGGGCTCATGTTGTCTTCCAGACGCATTTAAATGTGGTGCAGATTAGAAGCAGAATGATAGACTAGAACCCTTCTGGTCCTAGGCTGATGAGGAGAAGTCCTAACAGCAATCACAGCTACCAGTTATTGAATCCTTCCAGGGTGCTAGCTCCCAGGCTAAGTACTTCACGTGTCTATCTCATTGGATTTCTATTACAGGCCTGTGCGATAAGAAATGTCAACATTTCAGGTGCTAGACCCATATCCATATCCATATCCATATCCATATCCATATCCATATCCATATCCTTATCCTTATCCTTATCCTTATCCTTATCCAGCTAGCTAGCTATCCACAGTACCAGAGCCCAAAGGTCACAGATTCAGATCTGCGTCTGTTTGGCTCCCAGGTCTAAGCTTTAAATGACTATGCTGATTGGCCTCTTCTAGGAGGTCATGATTCACATTCTCAAAAACATGGCTTTACCAAGGATCCCTGTGCCTTCCCTGTTCTAAGTAACACTTGCAAAATTATTAATTTTACATGGTTTGTTCTTTCACCAGCCTTTTCTCATCTAGGCAGAGTCTAGGGTTTGAACTAGTGTTCCAATGTTGCAAAGATGTACCAGTACCAAGCTGTCTTTCAAAGGCAACATCCTTTTTGCTCCCTAATACAAGACCTTCCAATTCCTCATCCAGTCTGGAGCGTGGCTATTGTTCTCAATGTAGTGTTTCAGGAAATGGCTTCATAGCCCAAAGTCTTTTTTTTTTAAAGATTTATTTTATTTATATGAAAGACAGAGTTACAGAGAGAGGTAGAGACAGAGAGAGAGGTCTTCCACCTGCTGGTTTACTCCCCAGAGGGCTGCAACGTCCAGAGCTGCACCAATCCAAACCAGGAGCCGGGAGCCAGGAGCTTCTTCCAGGTCTCCCTCGCGGGTGCAGGGGCCCAAGGACTTGGGCCATCTTCCACTGCTTTCCCAGGCCATAGCAGAGAGCTGAATCGGAAGTGGAACAGCTGGGACTCAAACCGGTGCCCATATGGGATGCCAGCACTTCAGGCCAATGATTTAACCTGCTGCGCCACAGCGCCGGCCCCCATAGCCCAAACTCTGGAAGGTCCTACCCGGAGCAAGGGAGCATCTCTTCCATGAAAAGGCCTAACTTCACATTTCTCTTTTAAAATGGTGGCTACTTATGGTAGGGCGAAAGAAAAGGCTCATCATCCCACCGCAGGATAGCTACCTTCACGTGCCGAGTCAACTGTGCTAAGGGATGCCCAGATGGCTGGCAAATGAGATTTCTAGGGTGTTTTTGAGGGTGTTTCTGGCAGAGATAAGCATTTGAATCAAAGCTCACCCTCTCCATTGTGGGCAGGCATCATTCCACCCACGGAGAGCCTGAATAGACGGAAAGGTGGAGGAGGGGCAAATTTGATCTCTCTGCTTGAGTCCGGCCATCCACCTGCTTCACCCTCAGACACTGGAACTCTCAATTCTGACTCCTAGTGGGAATCACACCATGCTCTCCTGACTCCTGGTTCTAAGGCCTACAGACTTGGACCGGGTACACCAACAGCTCCTTCTGTTCCCCAGCTTGCAGATAGCAAATGGTAGGACCTCTTGATCTCCATAACTGGGTAAGCCAGTTCCCATAAAAAAAAAAAAAAAAAAACTCCTCTAATATATTTATGTTATTCTATTGTTTCTGTTTCTCTGGAGAACCCTCACTACTACTTCATAGCCTTCAGATGGATTCTATTTCACTTTAAAGTCTCAGCTCCATGTTTAGTCCTGCGCCTGTTGGCTTTATTGTCCATTAAAGAATTGTTTGCTCTTCTCCTATTTATCCAAGTGAATTGAAGGGTGCGTACTTATTTCAAACTCATTTAAAAGACACAAAAGCAATAGGAAAAAAGAAAGCAATAAGAAAAACCATCTTTTCTCTCTTGCCATAAAGAAAAATCCAGTTGCAGCAAATCCCTGTTATAACACAAAGTGTTAATTATACCCTAAACGAAATCATGGCAATTAAAACACACTCACACAATTACACAGTGCCTACCAGGTGATTGCTGTTACAAAAGAATTCTGCAGCTCTCACAAGCACTTGCACTGTTTGGCTTTTTTTCCCCTTAGTAGTGTTTATCCTGGGGGTGACCAGCTGCTGCTGGCTGGTATCCTGCCGCCTGCCACCAGCCCTGTCATTTTCCCTCGCCCCTTCCTTCTGAACTCAGGGTTGTTGAAACACTGATGGTGGAGGCAACAGAAGTGACTAAGCAAGTTTGACTCATGCTCTTCTCTTTCCCTTCTTGCTCCTGTCTGTAATTATTGATCCCCTCCTTCATCCAAGAGCAGATGATGCTGTTGGTGGCAGACTTCATCCGGAAGCTTTGTTTCACATCACTGCTCCATTCTGGGACGTTGCTGTGCCATTCTGGACTTAGGCTCTCAGGCTGCTCTGACCCCGCCCAAGCCAGAGGTTGTCCTGACCGCATCTGTATTGTGTCTGAAGCAGCTCAGCCTGCAGATTCGTTTTCCTCCTTTATGGGAGGCTTTATGAGAGTCTCTCTATTATTATCATCATTACCACTAGCCTGGGCCATAACAAGTTTTTCAATCTTGGGACAATAGGAAGAGGAGCCAGTGACCTTGTGCAGTCACAATCTAAAGTCCCATCACTGCACTTCAGAACAAAGAGAGAAGTCTAGGAGGTTTATTCACCAAGACTCAATGCAGCAGATATTAAAACAGGCACTAAAACTGCAGTCATTTAGCAGGTGTAGTATAGAGCAAAAAGAAAATTGATGTAACAGGAAAAGAACCCAGCATACATAAAATTTTAATAAATGATATTGGAGGATATGACAAATCAATCAGAAAGGGTAAGATTGTCAACTAAATGGTCTAGGGATATTGGGTTAATAAGAGAATCAATTTCAATTATTTTCACCTCATATTCTGTGAAAATTTATTCTAGTTGAACTAAATATAAGCTCTTAACAACAGTGAGAGACTGTATGTGACTCTGATCTCTGGGAGAGAATGTATTCTCCTGATGTTAGAACCAGGATGGAAGTAATAAAGAAACTTATTACTGTTAGGCTACATAACAAAGTAAAACTTCAATTATAATATAAATGGCTGGTATCTTTCCTATATAAAGAGCTTATGCAAACAGACAAGCAAAACACCAAGACTGAGGTGGAAAAATGGGCAAAGAGTAGAAATAATTCACAATTGCATCTGTAATCAAAGAAATGCCTCTAGAGATAAAGAAATGTCTGCTCCCCCCATCAGATCAGCCAGGCTTCTGTGTTGGTTGCTTCTCCGGGAAGCAGATGCGGAGGCAGAGTTTGGAATATGAGGGTTTCTTCGGGAGTCATGTTTGAAAGATGAAAAAGGGGAGCTGGCAAAGACATAGATACTTGCTGAATGGTCTCTCACACTGCATAACAAGCTGTCGAGGAAAACTGAGAGAGACTTAGCACTAATAACATCAACAATGAAGCCATTTGATCCTCCAACTGCCCTGTAAGGCATACCTCCTTGATTCCTACATCAGAGATGAGGACAGCAAGGCACCCAGAGGATAAATGAAATGCCCAAGGCAGAGTTGGAGCTGGAACCAGCAATCTGGTTCTCAATGTTTGATCTTAAGACTCATATTACATTTCTTCTTCAGTATCATATGGAGTACTAAACAGTTCTTTTTTTTTAACTTTTATTTAATGAATATAAATTTCCAAAGTACAGCTTATGGATTACAATGCCCCCCCCCCATAACTTCCCTCCCACCCGCAACCCTCCCCTTTCCCACTCCCTCTCCCCTTCCATTCACATCAAGAATCATTTTCAATTCTCTTTATATACAGAAGATCAGTTTAGCATATATTAAGATTTCAACAGTTTGCACCCACATAGAAACACAAAGTGAACAATACTATTTGAGTATTAGCTATAGCATTAAATCACAATGTACAGCACATTAAGGACAGAGATCCTACATGAGGAGTAAGTGCACAGTGACTCCTGCTAAACAGTTCTTAAGATGATGTTAAGAAAGGATTTTAATCATATGTGATAAAGCTTATGATACAAGATTAATTGGAAAGAGCCAAATTCAAAATGGTCTATGCAAAATATGTGTAAAATAGGGGCTGGCCGTGTGGTGCAGTGGGTTAAAGCCCTGGTCTGCAGTGCCAGCATCCCATATGGGCACCGGTTTGAGTTCTGGCTGCTCTACTCCTGATCCAGCTCTCTGCTATGGCCTGGGAAGGCAGTGGAGGATGGCCCAGGTCCTTGGGCCTCTGCACCTGCATGGGAGACCCAGAAGGAGCTCCTGACTCCTGGCTTTGGACCAGTGCAGCTCTGGCTGTTGTGGCCATCTGGGGAGTGGGCCAGCGGATGGAGGACCTCTCTTTCTCTCTTTTTGCCTCTGCCTCTCTGTAGCTCTGCCTTTCAAATAAATAAATATTTAAAAATATATTTGCACAAAATAATGGATGAAAATAGAGTAAATTACTTTTTAAAAATTTCAATTTATTTATTTATTTATTTATTTTTTTGACAGGCAGAGTGGACAGTGAGAAAGAGAGACAGAGAGAAAGGTCTTCCTTTTTTTGCCGTTGGTTCACCCTCCAATGGCCACCATGACTGGCGTGCTGCGGCTGGCGCACCACACTGATCCAAAGCCAGGAGCCAGGTGCTTCTCCTGGTCTCCCATGGGGTGCAGGGCCCAAGCACTTGGGCCATCCTCCACTGCACTCCCTGGCCATAGCAGAGAGCTGGCCTGGAAGAGGGGCAACCGGGACAGAATCTGGCACCCCGACAGGGACTAGAACCCGGTGTGCCGGCACTGCTAGGTGGAGGATTAGCCTATTGAGCCGTGGTGCTGGCCTATTTTTATTCATTTGAAAGGCAGAGAGAAAGAGGAGACAGAGATAGGCAAAGAGAGACCTTCTACCACTAACTCACTCCTCAAATGCCCACCACATCTGGGGCTAGAATAGGCTGAAGCCAGGCACCCATAGCTCATTCTGAATCTCCCATGTGGATAGCAGGGACCCAACTTCTTGAGCCTTCATTGGCTGCCTCCCAGGGTGCACATTAGCAGGAAGCTGGATTGAAAATGGAGCCAGGACTTGAACCAGGCACTCTGATATGGAATGCAGACAGCTTAAGCAGCATTTTAACCACTGGCCCAAATGCCTTGCTCTACAATAAATTTTCAATAGTAACTCCAGGCTTTTGGTTTTTTTTTTTTTTTTTTTTTTTTTTGGTTGTAGCCTTCAAGGTCCCATGAGCAGCAATCCCCTGAAATCTTGGGCAAACTGTGAGGATTCGTTAGCCCAGATATTTTAATTGTCTTTTTATATGACTTACATTTCCTCCAAAATTTCCTAAGATGAATAATGGATTAATTGGGTGAAAACTCCCCAAACATCGGCAGGCCTGAGAAGGAAGCATGTTTGTGTTTTCAATAAAGAGAGGTCTGGCACACAGGAGAGGCATTCAATGTAGTGACCCATGGCTGGCGCCGCGGCTCAATAGGCTAATCCTCCGCCTGTGGTGCCAGCACACCGGGTTCTAGTCCCGGTCGGGGTGCCAGATTCTGTCCCGGTTGCCCCTCTTCCAGGCCAGCTCTCTGCTGTGGCCCGGGAGTGCAGTGGAGGATGGCCCAAGTGCTTGGGCCCTGCACCCCATGGGAGACCAGGAGGAGCATCTGGCTTCTGCCATTGGATCAGCGCAGTGCGCAGGCCGCAGCATGCCGGCCGCGACGGCCACTGGAGGGTAAACCAACAGAAAAGGAAGACCTTTCTCTCTGTCTCTCTTTCTCACTGTCCACTCTTCCTGTCAAAGAAAAAAAAAAAAGTAGTGACCCAGATTAAAGGGATTGAACAAGTTACAATAAATTTTCATTCAGTTTCTCATTCATTTAGTCTAATGCTAGGAGCTGGAGATGCAGAAATGAACAAGGTGACAAGTCAATTGCTGTCAGGAGTTTGCACTCCAGTAGATTCACATACTTAATAAACAAATGAAAATACTCTCACACGGTGATGGATTCGATGCCCGAGAGTACTGGAGCGATGAGATAGGACGTGCTGGGTGGGCCTGTGCAGACTGATGAAAGTTGGTGTGGGACTGAGAGAGAGGTGGCATTGTAAAGGTGATTAATGCGAAGCAAAACCACACTACGTAGAACAGGAAAAAATTCTAGCCACTCATTTTTTCCGAGACCTGGGAGTAAGACACTCATCTCTGGAGATTGAATTCCCTGGCACACTGCTCCCTGCTCAGTTGAATTATAACTGAAGTATTATGTTCACATTATGTGGAGTCTGTGAGAAATTGGGCACGTTTGCAAAAATGTAGCTTTTGAGGGGAAAATTCATGACATATCACTCACCAGAGACTTTTTCTAAATATATCCTAAAGTAATAAAACACCTTAAATCTATAATTGTTCACCCAAATAAGGGTGTTTAAAATTAGACAGTTTTTTGCATATAGAAATATATAAGAATAGAGGGACTACAAATCTTGAATGAACAAAGAATAACATAAGGGAAACTATCTCCTGTCTGCATTTAGCAACGGTCTATCGCCTTGCAATGAAGACTGATCACACAATTTACTGGGGGAGAAACCAGAGCTGCCAAAGTCAGAAGAGCTTTGTTGGGGTCACCGGAATAGCAGAAATAAAGTCTTCACCACAGCCTTTCTTGGACGTGGACAGTCTGTTTTGTAAAGAATGCTAACAGAGTGCTAGGGTTCCTAGGCCCTTCTTGTCTTCTTCTCATCAAGGTAGAATAAGATGTAGCAGAAGAAATTCTTCAAAAACGATAAATAAGGGTCACACTGGGAAGGAGATGCTGGGACAAGAGGGTGTTGTGCTTTTATTTTGGAATATTTATTCATTGATTGAGGGGAGCGGGGAGAGAGAGAGAGAGAGAGAGAGAGAGAGAGAAAGAAAGAGAAATATACTCCCAGAAAGCTGTTCACTCTTTAAATGCTCGCAACAGCAAGGGCTGGGCTGAGCAGAAGCTGAGAGCCAGGAAGTCAACCTAGCTCTCCCATGTGGGTGGTAGGAACCCAAACACTTGAGCCATCACTGTTGCCTCCCAGGGCCTGCATTAGCAGGAAACTGGAGTCAGGCACTGGAGCTGGCCATGGAGCCCAGGTACTCCAATATGGGGTCACAGACATCTTAATGTTTGATCCAAACACCTGCCTGTGTTGTCAGATTAGAAGCACTTGACTTGTGGTTATCAAGGAAGCCCATTAGAGATCTACCCAGGTAATCACTGGGACCAGAGTGTCGCTCTAGGTGACAGTGCCAGTGGAACTGGTCCCTCAAAGCCTCAGCAGGCGGCCCCCATTATCCATGGGTTTCCCATCATGAATTTAATCTACCTGCAAGCGAAAACATTTCCCCCTAAAATAGGTCTGTACTAAACATGGCAAACTTTTTTCTATTGTCACTGTTCCTTAAACTATACAGTACAACAGCTATTTAAATAACATTTGCATTGTATTAGGTATTAAAAGTAATCTTGAAATGATTTAAAATAAATGGAAGTAAGTATGTAAATTATATGCAAACAGTACACCATTTTATATAAGGGACTTGAGCATCCTGGGATTTAGATTTTCCCAGGGTGTCCTGGAACCAAAACCCCGTGGATACTGAGGGGTCGCTATAGTGTTTGTTGGCCCACATTTCTTCCCTTTCTACCACTCTCCCTTCTGAAAATACTGTTTAGGAAAAAAATGTCAAAATGCCTATTAAACACTTTTTATGCTTTAAGCTGATTATGAGCTTGGACTTTAAGAATGGAAATAAGCAAGAGAAGGGATTTTTTTAAATCCTCAGAAAAATGTCTATGGAAAAGGTGCTTTTTGGGGGTGGAAGTTCAGGCTGGGTGTCAGTGTCTGCTGGTCAGTTGTATCATAACTGAAAACATTGAGCTTTTCTTAAAGAAAGTTCCTTAGTTGAAATGAATCACTGAACTTGCTGAGCCATTAACACTTCAAAGATTAATCACTCCATTAATGGCACAAGGTGATAGAGAGAAACAATCAGGCTAAAGAAGAATAATCAAGTGAACCCGAGTGGGGCAATCCATCTGATACTCAGAGTTGCTGGGCTAAGACTTGGATCTCCTTCAGTTGTGTTTAAGAGAGCTTTAGGTCATTTCGAACTGCTCTGTTTTTGTAATTCAGAATTGTGTTCTGATATATAGTTTTCTGTTAATCCCTTCAGGTAATAGGATACTGAGAGCTATTTCTGTGTGCTGTGAGCCGCGGGGTGGTTACTTAATGACCCGTGTCAGATAGTCCCGAAAGGCCTCGGATATTTTGTTTAGTGTGCTTACTTGATAGCCACAAGTCCATTCAGATATATTAAACTTGGAGGCAGACCATCTTACTTGGCTAAAGAAAGAACAATGCTGCAACAGGAAGTCAGATGGTAAACATAAGACACCTGTGTTCCGAGATCAACCAAATAAGGCATAGCCTCAACAATTTGGATTTGAATAACAGTCGGGGATGGGTGAAACTAAACATTTATTTTTTATTAGCCAGTTCTGCCAGTGACGGATTTATTCTCCAGGTTTATAGCTAAGAAATCACAGGTGAGCTCTTAATAATACTGTAGAGGTCGTATTCTCTTTGTCAATGAAATTTTCATACCATATACATCTAACTTATAAAATGTCACCATGAATGTGCTTCAATTCCATGGTTATGGAAAGTTTCTGTTTCAGAGACTGTAAATCAGACTATTCCTCCGTGGCTGTCACCCGTATTATTGGTTAAATCAACAGCATGATAGTAAGAGTTTTACATACTGTCTCTATTTGTTTAGTTCCTGTAAGGCCTGAGGCACCATTTTGGGCCCATTTAAACCATCATTTCCATTCCTCACATAGCCCCTGCAAAGCAAGCATGCTAGTTGCATCTAGCACTTGAGGAAACAGAGTTTAAATAACTTACCCAAGAGTTGCAAATGTTTAAGTGGTAGAATCAAGATTCCAGGAGGAGCCTCTTCAGTGCCAAAACCCCAATCCCATCATAAGCACTGCTTTTCCAACGTTTCTCTTGCAAATGTCCCTGGCACAGAAGTCTTTCTTTGCCTGAAGATTGTAGCTTCTGAATCGTCACAAGTTGTTCAGTTCCATAGCTGTCTAACTAGTGGGAGTAAAAGAGACAAACCCTGGTGCAGCATCTCAAAGCACTTCACTGTGGGGAGCAATCCAGACTGGACTGAGTTACTGGAATTAAGACTTATTCTATGCATCTGCTCTCCCACAATATGGCGCTGGGAGAGAAGTAAACAGCTTCCGCACAGCTGCCTCCAGTTCAACTAATAAGCTGTAGGACTTGCTCCTGATTGGAGGAGAGCGGCGTGCTCGGCGTGTGGGCAGCCGAGTTAGGATTGGCGGAGGAGGGCTATAAAGGAGGAGAGAGACGGCATGCACCAGGAACATCTAAGGGGAACATCTAGCTGAAGGAACACCTGTGCAGCCCCCGAGAAGAGCCGGCCGGCGGTGTGCCGCTCCCCTGCGGAAGTGGGGAATGTGGCCAGGGGGAACTGCCCTTCCACGGAGGTGGAAGGGACAGTAGCCAACCCGGGAAGAACCAGCAGCAAACCCGGGGAGGGCCGAGCAGACAAAAGAACAGCGCAGGGTCCTGTGTCGTTCCTCCACGAAGAGGGGGAGCGACACTTCGCTATCAGGGAAAACAAATCAGGCACACCCTCTCCCTCTACCCCAGTACTTGCTCCAACTCGACTAGTTGTGTAGGAGGTCCATCTCACTTTCTCCTGTCTTAGCCTGCAGGTGAACTGTTAGCGTTGATCAATGGCTTGCGCAGGTCACAACAAGAGCCAGTGCTTTCCAGTTGTGTGGCACTTCACACTGATGACCTTGGTTAGTCCTTGAACCAAGTCAGAAGTTCAGAACTATTGTCATTATCATCCTCCTTTTACAAATAAGTGACTTACTTAAGGTCATTGATATACCTACTGATGGAATAGGGATTAAACCTATAATTTCTGACTTCTGTAACTGGGGCAGGCATATGGCCTAGTGGTGAAACTTTTGCTTTGGATGCCCACATCCCATACTGGAGTGCCTGGTTTCAAGTCTTTTCTCTGCTCTAGATTCCAGCTTCCTAAGGCACACCCTGGGAGGCAGCAGTTGATGGTGCAAGTACTTTGGTTCCTGGCATCCAAGTGGGAGACCCAGAATGAGTTCCAGAATCTTGGCTTGGGCCTGGCCCAGCCCTGGCAGTTAAGAGCACTTGGGGAGTGAATCAATCTCTGTCTTTTTCTCCATGCTTTTCAAATAAATAAAAAAAATTTTAAATCTATGTAATTGTTTTTCCGATACTTGGTAATTCTTTAGGTTAATTTTCTCAAGTGCCTGGATACTAATATATTATAATTTTCCAATGTTCCAAGTAATTTGTACTTAAAATAGATAAAATACTAAATATGCAAATAATTTACACTTTCTAATAAACTGGAGAGCAGTCAATGATTTCTTTAAATATCATCCCCCTCTGCCATTTGCATTCAAATGTATCTTTTTTCACAAGAGAAATATATGAAGAGCAACCAATATACAGAAAAATGAACACCTCCCTCTCATTATCCATGGGTTTCCTTATCTGTTTTCTGTCTTATCTGGATGAGAACTTTGGTCGATTCTTCCACAGCTTGCAGAGTTCCCACTACCTAAACGGCCTGACCCAGGTCTTTCTTTATATGTGGTGAAGTAAGTTCTTGCTAACAGGGTAGGAGTAAGAAACAGAGGGACTAAAAGCATTGTTGCCAGAGTTAGAAGCCGAACCTCCACCTCCTACCAGCTCCGTAATACTGCGTCATCTCCTTCCCCTCCCCAAGCTTGGGTTTCTTCCTTAAAGAAATAGAGGTAATAACAGTATCTAAGTTACAGGGTAGTTGTAGAGATTAAAGAAGACAAAGTAGACATGCTTAGCACAGTGCCTGGCTTACAATAAGCGCTCAATAGTTTTTTTTTTTTATTCATTTATTTATATGGAAGTCAGAGTGACAAGGAGGGAAAGACAGAGAGAAGGGACACTTTCCATCCACTGGTTCATTTGCCAGATGTCCACAGCAACTGGAGCCGGGCCAGGCTGAAGCCAGGAGACCAGAACTCCATCTGGGTCTCCCACATGGATGGCAGGGACTCCATCTGGGTCTCCCACATGGATGACAGGGAACCAGGCACTTGGGCCACCATCTGCTGCTTTCTCAGGCACATTAGCAGGAGGCTGAATTGGAAGCAGAGCAGCCAGGACTTGAATCAGCACTGTGATAGGGATGTGGGATCCCAAGCTGTGGCCTGAGCTACTGTACCACCATACCCCTCATGTCAATATGATATTACTTCTTCTGGAAGTGTCCTTTTCCCACCGGACTCAGTGAAGTCTAGTTAGAAGATAGCCATACAAAATAAGGGCTACATCTTTGCCCTAAAGGTGAGAGCCAAGTAAATCTGGGACATAGTACCATAAATGGACGTGTAACATTGGATTTATTTTCTTAGTGATGCCACGTAGTTATAGGGAGAGGAGGGAAAAGATAGTCAATAAGTGATTCTGGGAGGCTTAATAAAATATTTACTCTTTTCCATATAACCTTGTAAACCAGCGAGCTCCATTTTTATGTCTTAGTAACAGCAGTGCTGCATCAAAGGTAACGCAGACTTTGTATATGGGGGAAGGCTTTAACAGTTCCCTGCTAGTTGTTGATTGAAAAAAAAATCGTTAACATAACAGAAATGAATGCATTTTGAACTCATGGAATTTCTTTATCTCCTTATGTGTGACTTGAAATTAGCTCCAGCTCCTTTCACATGATACCGGCTGACTTGGTGCTAGCACCCAGGGAAAGCAGCTGAGTGGGCTGTGCACCGCACCATGGGACGCATCAGGACAAGGATGCACAAGGTTCTGAGGCACAGGGCACCATCCACAAAGGTTCTTCAGATACCACCTGTTGTGACATGGCAGTGAGCAAAAGGGTCTCACTCATTCTCTTGCTAGGATGTTCTGCAGTCTGATAAAATATTGATGACGTAGCCAGGGAGGCTCTGTCTAACAAGCGCCACAAAGGTTTCTTCTCTTTGATAATATTCTACACGAGTTTTTTGAATCAGGATCGCATACCTTATACAGGCTGCAGAAGAGCGGAAGTTCCTGGTGTCAGCGATGAAGCCTGGAGCTCCACAGTGCGTCCCAAGTGTTCTTTGTGTGCTGTCTTGTCTCCCCAGGCTCGTTTGCGTCTTCCTCTGCCACTTGAGTGCCTGGCACAAGCCTCCCTGTCTGCTGGATTAACTAAACGCCTTGTTCACGACCTGTAGTTATTCTTCTTTCCAGCAGGAGGAGTGTGGTGATTAAGCTGGTACAGGCTTCCTTCGATGCATTCAGCACAAAGGGAAGACTAGCGACAGCAACAAGATGTGACAATTCGGAAATGAGAAATACTGAAGAAAGCAATGTTTCTTATTAATAAGCAAATGCAGAGAATGGTAAAGTTATTTACACAAATTCCATTTCTTATTGTATTTCTTTTTAAAATTACTTAACAGAGAGGAGAGAGAGAGAGAGAGAGATTGATTGATTGATTTCCATCCTTGGGTTCACTCCCCAGATGGCCACAACAGCCAGGGCTGGGCCAGGCTGAAGCCAGGAGCCAAGCTTTTTCCAGGTCTCCCATGTGGGTGCAGGGCCCCAAGGACTTGGGCCATCTTCTACTGCTTTCCCAGGCCATAGCAGAGAGCTGGATAGGAAGTGGGGCAGCCTGAACTCGAATCGGTGCCCATATGGGATGCCGGCACTGCAGGTGGCAGCTTTACCAGCTTCACCACAGCGCCAGCCTCCCAACGTTTCCAAATCAATAGAACTGAGAATTTAGCAGAATGACACTGAAGAATATCCTAAAGATTATTCCTCAATCTGAGGAGAAATGAGTTTAGATTGAAGTTTAGATATGCAGGAGGAAATAAAGAATATTGGAAAGCATAGATGTGTGGATAAACAGGTACTTTAAAAACTATTTTTAGGGGCCAGTAATATGGCACAGTCGGTTAAGCTGTTGCCTGTGACACTGGCATCCCATTTCAACACTGGTTTGAGTCTCAGCTGCTCCACTTCCATCTCCATACTAATGGAAAAGCAATGGGAGATGGCCCAAAATTTGGGCCCCTGCCACTCCCAAGGGAGACCTGGATGAAGCTCTTGTCTCCTAGTTTCAGCCTAGCCCAACCCTGGGCATTGTGGCCATCTGGTAGGTGAACCAATGGGTGGAAGATATCTCTCTCTCTGTAACCCTTACTTTCAAATAAATAAATAAATCTTTAAAAAAACTATTTTAATTAGATCTTTAAAAGAATATCAATTGTACTGATATAAAATGATTTAAAAATAATGTGGGTTTATAATATGTAGAAATAAAATACAAAATGATAATAGTACAACTTGTATTTGTGTTTATGTTTATAAAATAGAAAGTAATTCAATGAAAACTCAAATTTATAAGTTTTTAAAGATTTATTTATTTATTTACTTGAGAGGCAGAGTTACAGAGAGAGGGAGAAACAGAGAAAGAGAGATCTTCCATCTGATGGTTCACTCCCCAAAATGGTCTCACTGGCCAGAGCTGGGCTGATCTGAAGCCAGGAGCCAGAAGCTTCTTCCAGGTCTTCCATGTGGGTACAGGGGCCCAAGCACTTGAGCCATCTTAGACTGCCTTCCCAGGCCATTAACAGGGAGCTGGATCAGAAGTAGAGCAGCCGGGATTTGAACCAACCTATTGGAAGCTGGCACCACAGGAGGAGGCTTAACCTGCTATACCACAGCACCAGTTCCAATAATTCTTTTTTAAAAGATGTACTTATTTATTTTGAAAGTCAGAATTACTGAGAGGGCGGGAGAGACAGAGAGGACTCTCATCCATTGGTTCCCTCCCCAGTGGCCCAAACTGCCAGGACTGAGCCAGGCTGAAGCCAGGAGCCAGGAGCTTTATCTGGGTCTCCCACGTGGGTGGCAAGGGTCCAAACACTTGGACCATCTTCTGTTGCTTCTCCAGGCCATTAACAGGGTAGGAAGGGCAGCAGCTGGAGCTGGAACCAGCCAGTGTCTCAGGTAGCAGCTTTACTCACTGTGCTACAACTCTGCTCCCTGAAGTTAATAATTCCTACTGAAATCTGTAAAGTAACCACTAAAAATTTTACCTACCAAAAAAGCAGAGCAAATTGAAAATAGTCATGCAGAACCTATGAAGTTTTGGTCAACTGTGGACCACATATGTGATGGTGGTCCCTTGAGGTTATGATGGAACTGAACAATTCCTATTACCTAGTGACGTAGTAGCTGTCATAACATCACAGTGCAACTCATTCCTCAAGGTTTGCGGTGATAAAGTATTTGGTGGAGTAAGCCAACCAACTCTACTGCCAGTCACATAGAAGTGTAGCACATGGAATTGTGTTCAGCAGCTGATAGTTGCTCCAGATGCTAAATGACCAGGGTACTGGCTTATGTATTTTTTATACTATACCTTTTATGATTTTTTTTTTTGACAGGCAGAGTGGACAGTGAGAAAGAGAGACAGAGAGAAAGGTCTTCCTTTGCCGTTGGTTCACCCTCCAATGGCCGCTGCGGCCAGCGCGCTGTGGCTGGCGCACCGTGCTGATCCAATGGCAGGAGCCAGGTACTTCTCCTGGTCTCCCATGGGGTGCAGGGCCCAAGCACCTGGGCCATCCTCCACTGCACTCCCTGGCCACAGCAGAGAGCTGGCCTGGAAGAGGGGCAACTGGGACAGAATCCAGTGCCCCGACCGGGACTAGAACTCAGTGTGCTGGCACTGCTAGGTGGAGGATTAGCCTATTGAGCCACGGTGCCGGCCTTATGATAATTTTTAAACATAATCCTTCTGCTTATTAAAACCCCTATGTATTGTTAAACTGTGTGGCTTGGTACATTGGCAGTAGCATATACGTTCACCGAGTGGAAGCCCCATGGGGACGGGCGAGTTCCTCTCATTGAAACGAAGAGCATCTCATTTAAATGAGAGCCACGTTTGAGAGGAGAGTCCACATTTGTGGGCTTTGTGAGCATGGGGAGGGAAAGAGAACTGACGTCAATTTTATTGATTCCCATTCCTTCTATTGCTGCTGACAAAAGAGCTTAGATCCGAGAGGACTCACCGAGCTGTGTGTGTTGTCCCACGGGCGAAAAGGAGGTGTGCTGTATAAAACCAGACCAGCTTGTCCTGTTGTCTGCAACATCAAGCAAGTAGTCCATGAAAAATATCACTACTAGCAAATTTGTTTCCTCTAGTGTGTATTTAAGAAAACATCGAGGACTACTACCTTCACTGAAAAATTTCTCCTGTTAGTATAACTGCTGTTCAGAAATGATGTGCTTTACAAGACAATTAAGCTCACCTGAAACTTGGACACATGATGTTGACTTTGCACATCTATGCAAAAGTGGCATTTGTTAAAGAGCTTTTGCCCTGATGCGTGTCATTTATTAGTGATAGTCTGCTTCGGTCATTTTGACCTATAATATTGCTTGTTTTGTTCATTTTGGCTTTTACAAATAAAAGTAATTTCTTACTGTGTTATGTTTAGGCTTTGTGTTAGAATTCCTTTTTGATCACTTCTGGTAGCAGTAATTCTGAGAAAAATTTTTTTGTTCTTTATTTAATTTGAGCATGCACAGTGCTGCTCCTGTGCCATCAATATATGACACTCCAGGAGTGTCCTTGGCCCCAGAAATTGGGAAAGACTTAAATAGATGCACGCCATAGATCATTGCATTCTAAAACTTGGCTTTCCTTGCCTAGAGGGATATGGAGATGATTCTTTTCAATTCCACTAAGTTTTTCTGAATTTCCCACAAAGCTGAGAGAAGCGTGGCACGGGTTTGTAAAATCGCTGTTACCTTTACTCCCTGCTCATTTCGTGATGTCCCTAGGAGGCTCTCACTTGGTTCTGCTCTGTCACAAACGTGTCCGCTCAGTGTCTGTGGAAGGGAAATGGCATCCAGGAAATCCACGGACGTTTCTAAGATTAAAAACGCTGGGAAAACTGGGGGTGGGGTAGGGAGCATGGTTCTCCTACGTTTCATTCCATTCTCTTAACAATCTGGCCACTGTCCCAGGTGCAGTGCTTACTTTTTGACGCTTTGGTTGGAGGTCTGCTCTAGAAAGGAAGCAAAGCGATGAACATGCAGAGGATTTCCAGGGCTGGTTTTGTGTGAGGTCCCTTATTCTGCTTTTCTCCTCATCTCCGTATCAACAACTGCAGACCCATGTTTCTTGTTCCTGTTCTAGGTAGAGTCATGGCGGAATTGGTGGACAATGTTTAAGGCTCTGGGTAAAATGGAAAAGCAATCATAAGGTTCAAAACATCAGGGGCCGGTGCCGTGGCTTGCTTGGTTAATCCTCCGCCTGCGGCACCGGCGTCCCATATGGGCACCGGGTTCTAGTCCCGGTTGCTCCTCTTCCAGTCCAGCTCTCTGCTGTGGCCCAGGAGTGCAGTGGAGGATGGCCCAAGTGCTTGGGCCCTGCACCCACATGGGAGACCAGGAGGAAGCACCTGGCTCCTGGCTTCGGATTGGTGCAGCGCCGGCCGTGGTGGCCATCTGGGGAGTGAACCAACGGAAGGAAGACCTTTCTCTGTCTCTCTCTCTCACTGTCTATAACTCTACATGTCAAGTAAATTAAAAAAAAAAAGGTTCAAAATGTCATTGTAGCCCCCACTTCAAGCTATATTTGATAGCTTATATATTTGATTGAGTGTATGTTTCTTATTCTTATCAAAGTATCTAAGAGCTATGTGATTGTCTTAATTAACCCTTATTTCTTGTAAGAGTGTCTTCAGTGTTAATTCAAAACATTTTTGTATGGATATAATTGCCATTACTAGAATCCCCATGGTAATTCTGTTATTACACACTTTCTATTTCAGATATTTTCCAATTCCCTTGCTACCATGGCCTCTGTGCAGGTTCATCGCTTCTCACAGAGTCTTGTTTTCACTTGCCTGCTGACTAGCCTACTCAGGACAAGTCGATTATCACTCACAGTATCAAATGCCTCATCCATAAAATAAGCACAGTGCAAGGTATCACATTTGTATGGTGACTTTCTGAAGATGAGCCATTGATTCTATTTCATTCAGTGGTTTTGCTGCTAAGCAGTAGGATGGCTGAATGGAGAGGACCCTAATGTGCAAGAGGATTGGATTGCACGTGACCATCGCATGGGTAGGGCACACTGTTGAGGTTGCCTTGCTCCGACTGCCAGAAGAAAGTACTGAGCCTTGGCCGGCGCTGCGACTCACTAGGCTAATCCTCCGCCTAGCGGCGCCGGCACACCGGGTTCTAGTCCCGGTCGGGTTGCAGGATTCTGTCCTGGTTGCCCCTCTTCCAGGCCAGCTCTCTGCTGTGGCCAGGGAGTGCAGTGGAGGATGGCCCAAGTACTTGGGCCCTGCACCCCATGGGAGACCAGGATAAGTACCTGGCTCCTGCCTTCGGATCAGCGTGGTGCGCCGGCCGCAGCGCGCCAGCCACGGCAGCCATTGGAGGGTGAACCAACAGCAAAAGGAAGACCTTTCTCTCTGTCTCTCTTTCTCACTGTCCACTCTGCCTGTCAAAAAAAAAAAAAAAGAAAAAAAAAAAAAAAGAAAAGAAAGTCCTAAGCCACAATCCCATCCATTCTCATTTGGTCTATGTGTTCATAATGCACATGATGTTAGAGCTACTAAGGTGTCTCATGGTTTTAAAAGAGTTTCTAGTTGTAGCATTATAAAAGGGTGCCATATGATCGTCTGAGGTATGTGGCAAGTTATGAGTGATATGATTTTTACATGAGGCACTGAAATTGTGGTTGTGTACAAGCTGCAGTGATAGCGTGAATCCAGGAGAAGAATTTGAAGGCTGATGTTGTGTTAGTGTGTTTTGTGATGCTACAAGAAAATAGTCAAGATTGTGTATTTTATCAAGGAAAAAGATTTGTTTAGGTCACAGTTCTGGAAATTCACATGCACAGGAGTATCTGCTCAGCTCTTGGAAGGGCCATCTGGAAGTTGGCATTACAGTGGGAGAGACTGAGGGAGTGAGCAAGAGAGATAGATCACACGGTAAGACAGGAAGACACAGAGACTCAGGGGCCTGGCTAGATCTTTCATGCGAAGCTGTCTCGAGAGAATTAGCCAGGGTCCTGTGTGGACTACATCAATCCCTTCTGAGGCAGCGCCCCCAATCTTCAGCTCAATGGGCCCCACCTTCAAGGGTTCTGCCACCTGCCAACTCCACCACACCAAGGACCCAGCTGCAGCACAGGAGGTGTGGGGGCCACACTCAGACCATATCAGTGGTGTTTCTGCTCTTCTTCATGAGAGCATGACTGCCTTCTCCACCAAGAAGCGTCCCTTCTTTTTTTTTTTCCTAAAAAATTATTTATTTGAAAGGCAGAGTTGCAGAGAAGCAGAGGTAGAGAGAGAGAGGAGCTTCTTACGGGTCTCCCACATGGGTACAGGGGCCCAAAGACTTGGGACATCCTCTACAGCTTTCCCAGGCCATAGCAGAGAGCTGGGTCAGAAGAGGAGCAGCCGGGACTTGAACCAGCTCCCATATAGGATGCTGGCACTGCAGGCAGTGGCTTTACCTGCTATGCCACAGTGCCGGCCCCTCCTCTGCTTTCTTTCTGTGCTTGTTGGTCTGTGTGACCCCAAAACTAAGTCTTTAAGACTCTGAGAGTCCAGTGGCTCATATTTATTTTAAAAAGTCTTATATTTTGAAGATTTATTTTATTTGAAAGGCAGAGTTCAAAGAGAGAGAGAGAGGAGTGAGGCAGGGAGGGGGTGGTGAGAGAGAGAGAGAGAATCCGTCTGCTGTTTCACTCCCCAAATGGCTTCAACAGCCATTCCCAGTCTTTAGTAATCACCATTCAGATTAACCTCTTCTTTTTGCTCCCACATTTTTGAATACATGGAATTTATCTGTCTACGTCTGACTTACTTCATTTGGCATAATGTCCTCCAGTTGCATCCATTTTGCTGCAAAGGATAAGCTATCATTCTTTTTTAGCTTGAATAGCATTCGATTATGTATATTTATATTTTCTTTGTCCATTCACCTATTGATGGGCATCTAGGTTCATAGATTTTCATGATATTTAAACAAGTCTTAATTAAGCTTTATTTGTATTAACATTTCTTTACCCTTGTCATTGTTACTGGCTTTTTATTTCCTTCATACTTTTTTTTTAAGATTTATTTTATTATTTATTTGAAAGACAGAGTTAGAGAGAGAGAGGTAGAGACAGAGGAGAGGTCTTCAATCCGCTGGTTCACTCCCCAGATGGCCGCAACTGCCAGAGCTGCGCCGATCCAAAGTCAGGAGCCAGGTGCCTCTTCTAGGTCTCCCATGTGGGTGCAGGGGTCTAAGGACTTGGGCCATCTTCTACTGCTTTCCCAGGCCACAGCAGAGAGCTGGACTGGAAGAGGAGCAGCCAGGACTAGAACCAGAGCCCACATGGGACACAGATGCTGCAGGCCAGGGCTTTAACCCTTTGTGCCACAGTGCCAGCTCCCCTTCATACTTCTTTTTAAAGATAATTTATTTGTGGAAATATGTCTTAGAGTTTCTCAGGAAAACTGAGCAATCAGTAAAGTTTCTAAATACTTATTTGAATAAAAATTTTTCATTTGTTTTCACATTTCAATGATTATTTTCTTTTGTATGAAACTGTGTATAAAATTTAAGTTTCCAAAATCTCTTTCCTCTATATTTGTAGAAATCATTCCGTTGTCTTGTTGCATCCCATAATCAGATGAAAAATATAAGCCGATTTGAATATTGGTCACTTGAGGTTGTTTAAAAAAACAGCTTTTTTTCCTAGCACTGGGACATCTCACCTGGATCTCTTTAGATGTAGTCTTTTCCATAGTTCTGTTTGGGACTAACTCTGAAGATTCTGTTATTCTTTGGCTCAAAGAACATTTCCTTTTCTTGTGTAACTTAAGATTATTTTAAACAAGTCCAGGTGAACATGAATACACACTTAAGGTAAAAATCCAAGGGCAGCAGTACACAGGGTCGTGGTCTCCTGGTCCCTTTCATTGCCCTGTGGTCACAGGATGATGCTCCACCCAGTTCCCTTTCAGAGACCAGCTTATGGCTGACGCAGTCAGCCTGCAGCCTGGTTTCTGGTGCGGCTCATCGGTAGAGAGCGGCTTTATTTAAGGGGATGCCTTCCCGAGGTGACTCACATTTAATAACTTGTGGAGGTGGGGGGTCTGAGGGCGCAGCCATGTCTGCTCAGTACAGGTCACCTCCGAAATCAACATGCTGAACAAGTCCCCATTGCTTGGCCAAGATGTTGGGCCCTCATTCTAGATTAACTTCTCCTCTTGTCCAGTCTTGGTTTTTCCCCCAAGAGGATTCTTAAAATATACAGTGCCTACCAAATTTGGACTTAACATCTGTTGGAAGAGAATCTGACTTAGGGCTGTCAGAAGTGGTATGAGAAAGCAAATGACATGGTGAGGTTTGAAAATGGACAACTCACTGGTGAGTTGGCAATGAGGATTCTATCCCTGGTGGTAGGTGGGGCACAGACAGCCCTGGCACTAGGTGCGGTTATTAACTCTGTCCGCTGGACTGGAATGCCAACCCCAACGGAAGGGAATATCCTAAATATTGTATATTATCAGGCATTTGAGAAGAAAAAGAGAAAGGGGAACTCCAAGGGAAATGGGATTGGATAGCTCTTTTCTAAAACCACCGACAACCTATATTAAATTCTTCCACAAACACAGTATCTACTGGAAACTTGTGAACAATTCAAATTCTGAGCCCCATCATAGAGCTACAGAATCAGATACTTTGAATCTAGAGCCTGGGCAGCTAAGGTCTTTAAAAAAAAAAAAGATTTATTTATTTATCTGGAAGGCAGCATGAGAGAGAGAGAGAGAGAATCTTCAATCCACTGGTTCACTCCCCAAATGGTCACACCAGGAGCTTCTTCTAGGTCTTCTATGTGGGTGGCAGGGGCCCAGGGGCTTGGGTCATCTTCTGCTGCTTTATCCAGGTATATTAGCAGGGAGCTGGATCAGAAGTGGAGCAGTGGGGACAGGAACCGGTGCCCATATAGGATGCTGGTGTTGCAGGCCATGGCTTAACCTGCTATGCCTTGGCAGCTAAGTTTTAAAAAGCCCTTCATGTGAATGTGATGCTAAAGTTTTAGAATCAATTTCATAAAAAAAAAAGGTAAGAAAAAACTGCAGGCAATTAACAGCAACAGGCAATCAGAAGCCAAGTGTGGGAGCCAGAGTGCCTCCCTCAAAGCTTACAAAGTCTCTGATATCCTGCAGTGGTTGGGCAGAGAAAATTGCAGCCAGGCTCAAGAATAAAGGACTGAGCTCTAGATAATGTTTAATTCCAAGTAAAACAGCTCTGTTTTGCCCATGTCAAGGCATTAGGATGGGTACACGTGGAGAGATGTGCCCCCAAAGTTGGAAATCCGAGTGCACTGAATCCTGGTCTTGCAGAAGTAGCTCACCGACCACCTTAGAAGTTAGCACTTCTCCCTTGCCTGAAGGCAACTGAGAGCTGTGCCTGAGGCCAGACACCATGTTGTTTGCTCAGTGTCTGCTTCCACATCCTTCCAGGCTTTAGGTCTCTATCATAAGTCCTTGCAGCCAGAGATATACTGAACCTGATAAAGGAGAGAAGGACTATGCCCTGAAGGAGCAGCAGTGATAGCCAACATGTCCCTGCAGGAGCTATCACATGTAGGACTGGACTTGAGGGTGTTCCAGCAGGGGTCAGGGGAATAAGGTTGAAGACTGGAGAGTTTATTTATCTAAGAGTATGCACCCGAGATACAAGATTTGTTGTCAGGGCAAAGTCCATAGCAGGTGGTTTGGGCTTGCTCCTGAGATGGCTTATCGAGGCCCATAAAGAGTGATGGGCCACAAACAGCCTGAACTTTAAATGCCAGACTTGCTGTGCAAGACAGTAGAGGAAGGTGTTAGAAGACCCAAGAAAGTGGGGGTGCAGAAATGGATACACTGCTCGAGGAAGTGGAGTGTAGGTGGAGATGTGGATGTGCCCCACGAAGCCAGCAGATGCCCTGTGGCATCAGGTGCCCCAGCAGCACCAGAGGCCCCTTGGCCATGGGGAATGTGTGGCTGGAGGGCACCAGCAGCACTGAAAACATTCAGCGGTGTCTCTCCTTTATAAGCCAGGACTGATGGGCACGGAGACTGCTCCAGAATAAGGCTGAGGGGAACCCAAAATGACAGAGGCCAGGTGGCAGCAACGGAGCTGTTAGAAGCCAGGTGGATGCAGTCATTGTAATTAGCCACAGGGTGGAAATGACAGCCCAGGGGTCCTGACTTGAAGAAGTTTATGCAGCTGATTAATTGAACAGGTGACCCTGGGAGCAAAGTAGATGAGAGCCCACTTGGGTACTACTCAGTCTGTACCATGGGAACAAATCAAGGCTGACTGATCGGAAGGCTGAGAGCAACTGCCACAATAAAAATCCATAGTGTTTTGCTCAAACTTAGACCTGAACCTGTTTATAGACATGGAGCACATTGACCAGGTCCACAGGAAGGAGGCCCTTGCAATACCTTGACAATGATCGTAGCAACAATTCTCACGCCCTTCTCCAATGGGGGGTAGCCATTGAATCAAATAAGCTGTGCCATTGGGAAAGAGGAATTGTATTTGGCAGAGTGACATCCCCTCAAAGACGTCCAGCTTATAGTCTCTGGAAACTGTACCATGCAACGTTACAGGGCAAGGGAGATTTAAGGTTGCAGATGCAATCGAGGGTGTGTCTTAATCCTTTGCAAAGTACCAGAGATCAGATGATTTATAAATAATACAAATTTACTTCTCACAGTTCTGGAGGCTGGCAAGTCTAAGATCAAAATTCAAAATTCAGTGTCTGGTGAGCACTGCTCTCCGCTTTCCAGATGGCGCCTTCGTTTGGACGTGCTGCCTGGAAGCAGGGTCTGAAAGAGGTGAGTGCTTTGTCCTCACAGGGCAGAAATGGAAGGACTGAAAGGGCTTAGGGTGCTTCCTTCAAACTCTTTTATGAGATTTCTATCCTACTGCCCTCATGACCTAACCACCTCCTAAATCCGCACCTCTTAATACTATCATACTGGTGAGTATGTTTCAACAGATGACTTCTATTTAAATTTTAATGTTTAAATTTTTTATACATAGAGTTTTTTAAAAAAGATTTATTTATTTATTTATTTACTTGAAAGAATTACACAAAGAGAGAAGGAGAGGCAGAGGCAGAGGCAGAGGGAGAGAGAGAGAGAGAGAGAGAGAATCTTCCATCCTCTGGTTCACTCCCCAGATGGCCGTTATGGCTGGAGCTGGGTGGATCCAAAGCCAAGGATCAGGAGCTTCTTCTGGGTCACCCATGCAGATGCAGAGGCCCAAGGACTTGGGCCATCTTCTACTGCTTTCCCAGGCCATAGCAGAGAGCTGGATTGGAAGTGGAGCAGCCGGGACTCGAATCGGCGCCTATATGGGATGCCAGCACTGCTGGTGGTGGCTTTACCTGCTACACCACAGTGCCTGCCCCTTCTATTTAATTTTAATGATGTATTTTAGCTCAATATATGAAAAATTCATCATTTCAACATGTAATTAGTATAAAACTTGCTATGAACTATTATATATTTTTTAAAGAAATTTGTTTTTATTTTAAAATATTTCAAATAATACAGGAAGATATAGAGTTCAGTGAGTATACTTATATTTAACAAATTTTAATATTTTGCCACATTTGATTATAAGTAAATATTATATACATATATGCATACTAAATTTTTTAAAAGCAGGAGTAGATGTATTAATATCAAATAATGTGGATTAATGACAAAGCTCACAAAATGAGGAAAGAAGGATACATTATTTCAGCACATGAATTTGAGAGGACATAGACCTTTACAGGTTGCTAACCAGCTAACCTTCAATAAGGAGAATATCTTGAATTCTCCAGTTGGGCCCAATGTCTCACAGGAGTCCTTTGAATGAAAGAGGGAGAAGAGACCGTGTCAGAGCAATGTGTTGTGAGAAGACCTTGCCAGTGATTGCTGGTGAAGATGGATGGGCACCATGAACCAGAGGAATGTGGGCAACCTATAGAGGTTGGAAAAGGCAAGAAGAATGAGTTCTAAACTCGTAATCTTGATTTTATACAAACTATCCTGATTTCAGATCTCAACTTCTAGAACCATAAGATTTCTTTTAAAATGTGTTGTTTAGCTACCCAATTGTGGTAATTTGTTCAGAAGCAAGAGGAAATGAACACATGCACTAATGCCCATCCATTTAATTTAGAAGTCTGGCAAACATTGAAACCTAGAGAATTCCAATAGACCACTGCCAACTCCAGCAGAGGATAGCCCCATTTGCAGCTCCTGTGCCGCATGTAAATTTGCTACCACATTAACATGGTCTTGGAACATAGAGCGTGGCCACTGAGTTGATAAGTTCATCCTTTTCTATTCCAACCATTAAAAAAGGAACAGAATCAGTTAACATGAACATTGAACAGTCAAAAATATACATTGACAGTTTTGTCCAGCACCCTTTAAAAATCTCCATTCCATCATAGTGTAGTCTATCATCATGTAGTCTGAAGAAATCTGGACCATGTGAATATCCTCCAGCATGATACATTGATCTGCTACATCAAAGATATTATGCTAATAGGGTCATTTGAGCAAAATGTGCTTAGCACCCTGGAGGCCCTGGCAAGATACCTATGTGTCTGATGGCAGAAGATAAACTCTGCAAAGGTTTGAGGGTATAACACATTGGAAAAAAAATTCAGGATGTGCCAGGATACTCCTTCAAAGTAAAAGACAAATGATTGCATCTTGCCTGTTCCACGATGAAGAAGCAAGTGCTTGGCAATTCTCTTTGGCTTAAGGAAAACAGTATATTCTACACCTGGGAATAGAGTTTGAGCCGATTTTTTGTGTAGCAAGGAGGATTGCCATGACTGAGTGGGTCCAGGTCTCTGCTGTGGTGTAAGTAGCTCTACCTCATGGCTCAAATGACCCAGCAGATCTTGTGACGTTAGAGATAGGAATGGTGAAGACAGATGCTCTGTGAAGTTTATGGCAAGCCCCTGTGGAGCAGTGAAAATGCAGGACCTAAGACTTCTGGTGCTAGACTATCCCTCACCGCTGAAAATTCTACCTTTTTGAAAAACAACTCCTCCTGCTGTTCTGTTGGGCCCCAGTAGAGATGGAGCATCCAGCCATGAGACATCAAGAAACCATGCCTTTGGAAGTGGGTTCTGTCAGGTCCACTAAACAGGACCTGTAATGGCCTCTCTGGGGCAGTCATGCAGCAGGGGAGAATGCTCATTTCCCTCAGGACTGATCCCCTCTGCCTCTCATTGCTTCCAACATGTAACCAGACTTGAGACCCGCCATATGCCAAGGGGGAGGGATACACAGCATCCCCCAAAATAATTACATCGCACAACTCCAAAATATTCACAGAAGTGGATCTTAAGGGTGCTAGATCAATATTCCAGAAATCCTCAAATTCCAATTATTTTTTTTCTAGTATGCACAATCTCCCTTCTAAGTGGTACCAGGTTTCTGTGTGAGTCTATAGGGAAGATTCATCATATACTTTTTGGCAGAGTAGCAGGGCTCTTTCTCAAGAGAATGCATCTCCTCTTACTCACGAAACTCTGGGTTTAGGAATTGATTGAGGAGCCACAGTTCTCTGTTGTAATTATTCAGGTCAGAATTTTTCATTAAATTTAGAGCATTTCCACTTACACGAATCAAGTAAGTCTTTAATATGCTGCTCATCTATTTCAGTCCTAAGAGCACTGTGAGCAGTTTGCAAGCACCAAAGATTTCTGCACATCTAAGCATTCTGATGGCTGCTTTGGCTATGCTTCTGGTCCAGTAGCCATAGTTGCCTTGTCTCTGACAATCAAGTGCTGTCGCTTACTCCCTGTCACCCAAGCATCTCGTCCTCACTGAATTCATGAAGCCCATTAAAGGGCATATTTTCTTATCCTTCTCTGCAAAGAATCAACTCCACCAAATTCTCAAAGACATCAGTACTCGCTTCCATAGAGGACTTCTTAATGTCTAAGATAAAGCAGATCTATTTGTCTTTATGTTGCCAATTTAGCCATTTTATTGTTTCTTCCAAAAATTATTCTTTTTTCAAAGATTTATTTATTTATTTGAAAGTCAGAGGTACACACAGAGAGAAGGAGAGGCAGATAGAGAGAGAGAGAGAGAGAGAGAAAGAGAGAGGTCTTCCAACTGCTGGTTCACTTCCCGGTTGGCTGCAATGGCCGGAGTTGCACTGATCTGAAGCCAGGAGCCACTAGCCTCCTCTAGGTCTTTCTATGTGGGTGCAGGGGCCCAAGGACTTGGGCTATCTCCTACTGCTTTGCCAGGCCACAGCATAAAGCTGTATGGGAAGCAGAGCAGCCAGGACTTGAACTGGCACCCATATGAGATGCTGGCACTGGCTTTACCCACTACACCACAGCGCTGGCCCCAAAAAATTATTCTTTTGGTTTCACTGGTATGTGCTTAGCTTTTCTTTCTAGGCTTAATTAATTAGTTTTCATATGATGGAATATTACTCAGCCATAAATAATTATCCTGCCATTTGCTAAAAAATGGGCACAACTGGAGTTAACTATGATAAGTGAAGTAAAACCCTGAAAACAAAAATATCACATGTTCTCTCTTATTTTCAGTAGTTAATAATATAGGGATGATAAAAATTGTGTGGATGTCAGACCATTTGAGATATGGTTATAAATATTGCTTCACTGACTCATACCATGTAAATGACAATATATTCTTTTTTTAAAAGATTTATTTATTTATTTGAAAGTCAGAGTTACACAGAGAGAGGAGAGGCAGAGAGAGAGATTTTCCATCTGATGGTTCACTCCCCAGTTGGCTGCAATGGCTGGAGCTGTGCCAGTCCGAAGCCAGGAGCCAGGAGCCTCTTCCAAGTCTCCCACGTGGGTGCAGGGGCCCAAGGACTTGGGTCATCTTCTACTGCTTTCCCAGGCCATAGCAGAGAGCTAGATTGGAAGTGGAGCAGCTGGGACTAGAACTGGCGCCCATATGGGATGCCGGTGCTTCAGGCAGAGTTAGAGAGAGAGGTAGAGCCACAGAGAGAGAGCGAGCGAGAGAGAGAAGTCTTCCATCCGCTGGTTCACTCTCCAAATGGCCGCAACAGCCAGGGCTGTGTCAGGCTGAAGCAAGGAGCCCGGATAGTCTTCTTGGTCTCCCAAAAGGGTGCAAGGGCCCAAGCACTTGGACCATTCTCCAGTGCTTTCCCAGATGCTTTATCAGAGAGCTGGATCAGAAGTGGGTTAGCCAGGACTCAAACCGGTATCCATATGGGATTCCGGCTTTGCAGGCAGTGGCTTAAATGGCTAAGCCACCATGCCATCCCCCGTGCTTTGTTCTTAACTTAGGTGTTGGTTATGAGTATGATCCAATAACAAAAATCCCTCATTTATATATATTGGTATGTAGACTGTATTTTAATAAAGTATCTGAAAAGTTATATTTTGTGTTTATTAATTCACATTTGAATTTCTCTGGATTTGCCATTTTTTCTCGATTCTAGAGTTGTAATTTTAACTTTTTTGTTCTCAATCTTTTTGATTAATAATAAATCTTTTTAAGCTATAATTATTCTTCATTCCATGGTAGGAGTTTGGTGTATGCTTAGGATGCTACTTGGAAGAGCCACTTCACTTATTGAAGTTTCCTATCAGGACAATAGCCAGTGCTGAGATTCAAGTCCTAGCTCTGCTCTCAATTCCAGCTTCCTGCTAATGCACACTCTGGGAGGCAGCAGGTGATGGCTCAAGTATTTTGTGCCTACCACCTACACAGGAGACTTAGATTGAGTTTCAGACTCCCAGCTTTGGCCTGGCCCAGTCTCAGCTGTTGTGAGAATTTGGAGAGTGAACCAGTGGATTCTCTTTGTCTATCTGACTGCCTTTCAAATAAATGAACAAATTTTAATTATTCATCATTTCCTGCTTCAGATGCCATATTGAAGTGTATCACTTAAGTGTTGAAATGTAATTTTCTTTGTCATTAACTTTTCCATTGTTTGTAACTTTCATTTTCATAGCCTCTTTAAATTTCAAAGTGCATATGTTTAAAACAAAAACTATTCTATTCTTGTTAAGGCCTAGTTTATTATAGTTGTTTTATAGAATATGTTATGTACAGTTTTTTCTTGAATTAATTGAGATTTTATTTATGGTCTAATACATAGCCATATTTATAAGTGTTATCAGTGTGTTTGAAAAGCAAATGTATCCTCCAGATTTTTGTGCTGAGAATTCTTGCTCTGTTCTACCATTCCTACATTCACATCTTCCCCCTTCTGTTTCATCTCCCAGCACCAATTTCAAAATTCAGCTCCCGGTCTCGGTTTTAACATTATAGAACCAAAACAGAACCAGCATCTTCCTCATTGTGTTTCTCTGCTTCCTTTTCCCCTCTCCCTACTCCCTGCCCAAGAGAGGAGGTGAGGCTATGGTCATGCCAATAGATGTTATCATACCCTCCCCCTGCTAACAATAGAGGTCTACCATGCTCAACCCAACTTGGGTATCACCCTGGACTCCTATATCACACTTGAGCTTCACCAGAGCTCCCTGGCACCACAGAGCTTACACCTCTGAATAACCACTGAAGGAACAGATACTTCACTAAGCCACATAGGCATATTTCAAAGATAACAGCCAACAGAGGAAAAAACCAAAAATATTTCCACAAATACCTAAAAATAAGCATGCAAATACAAGAGATGTGAACAAGGAAGACAATATGACTCCCCAAAAGGAACACAACACTTCAATATTAGAATGTGTAGATGAATAGATTGATGAAATGATTGAAAAAATATTCAAAAAAATGATCATAAGATTACTCAAAACACAGAGATGCAAATATATGAGCTAAAGAAATCCATACAGGATATGGGTAAGAAGTTCTGCCAGGGGATATAGATATAGAAGAGAAATCAAACTGCAATATTAAGGATGAAGAATTCAATATGTAAAAAAATACAGTGGAAAACCATAAAAATAGACTCAGTTAGACAGAAGAAAGAATATCTGAGCCAGAAGACAAATGCTTGGAAATATCTCAATAGAAAAAATCAGAAAAATAAAAATACCATTTGAGACTTATGGGATACTATCAAACAACCAAATATACATGCCTTAGGAGTTTCTGAAGGTGTGGAAAGAGAGACTGGATGAGAAGACCTATTCAGTGAAACAATAGCAGAAAACTCACCTAATTTGGATAAAGATAGGGACATCCAAGTACAGAATCTCATAGAACTTCTAATAAACATGATCAGAAGCAATCTTCACCACAACATGTTATAGTCAGACTTTCAAAAGTAAAACATAAAGAAAAGATTCTAAAATGTGTATTAGAAATACTAGATTACCTTCAAAGGATCTCCAACTAAATTGACAGCTGATTTCTCATTGGAAGTCCACAGGCTAGGAAAGAATGGAGAGACACAACCCACGTTCTAAAAGAAAAAACTGTCTACTCTGAATACTGTACCCAACAATGCTCTCATTTATAAATCAAGGTGAAGTAAAGAACTTTCAAAACAAAAAGAAATTGAAAGAATTTGTCACCACTCATCCAGCCTTACAAATGACACTTAAGGATGTGCTACACATAAAAACTAAGAAAGATAGTCATCATCATTAAAGAATGTGAAGGTGGAAAATCTCCTAGTAAAAGTATAATGGAAATCCAAAGAGAACAAAAGGAATTATGGGAAAATGGCAAGACCAAGTTGTAGCTTATCAATATTAATCTGGAATGTAAGTAGACTAAATTTTCAAATTAAAAGATACAGACTGGCTGTATGGAATGGCTTAAAAAGCAAGACCCATCTATTTGCTACCTACAAGAAACACACCTCACCAACAAAGATACATGCAGACCAAAGATGAAAGGATGGAAAAAGATATTCCTTGCTAACAGAAAACAAAAAAGAGCAGGTGTAGCCATCCTAATATCAGTCAAAATTGACTTCAACACAAAAATTGTTAAACAAGACGAAGGGCATTATGTAATTATGAAGGGATCAATTCAACAGGAAGATGTGACTATAATAAATGTGTATTCAATCAATGCCAGGGCATCTGGCATCTGGCTATTTAGAACAAATGCTAATGGATCTAAAGGGAGACATAGGCTCCAATCCAAAAATAATGGGGCACAGGGGCCCAAGCACTTGGACCATCTTCCACTGTTTTCCCAGGTACATTAGCAGGGAGCTGTATCAGAAGTGGAGCAGCTGGGACTCTCGAACAGGTGCCCATATGGGATGCTGGTGTTGCAGGTGGTAGCTTTACCCACTATACCACAACACCACCCCCGTTGTGATTCTTTTCTAAAATGTGTTTTGAATATCGTTATCTATTTCTGTTTACAAAAGTACTAGGTTGCAATGTCTATTTCTTCAGCAGCTGTGAACCATTTTTCTTTTTCCCTGAACAAGTACGTGTGTTTGAGGATGCCAGAGGTGAGTTTAAAAAATTCTATGCGTAAATGCATGTAGGCAAGTTTCCTTCCAATCACATAGGCACTGGTCAGACGGGCTAGCTTGGGACCTCTGCTTAAGTCACAAGGGCATCACTCTGGTAGAGTGCTTTATGCTGTGAATAATTATAATTAACATGTCTGTTCTTCAGAATGCTATTTTATTTTTAACTGCCTTTGAGGTGACTAGCATTATGTGCATGAGGTTAAGCCACCACCTCCAATGCTGACGTCCCATATGGTTGATGAAAACAACTAGGATTATTTTCGATGGTTATGTAAAGTTGTACCATGTAAACAACTTTCCAGTTCAATTCAGAGCTTATTTTAAGTCTTTTAATATCCTCAGACTATAAGAGGATTTGTAAGTACAGTTGTGGCTGGAAACAATTGCCTTCCTTTTTGAAAATGAAATTTTTGGAAAATCAGAGTGCATGTCTCTTTGTAGTCTTCCCGCCCCACCTGGTGGAGGGGAGAGCAGAGAAAAATCACGCCGTTCTTCTAGTCATGCTGGGTCATAGATCTAGGTACATAGATCCAAAAGTTCGTGGGGAACTGGAATTCAAGGATAAGCCTATTTTGGTGTGAGGATTTTTGAAATCCATGCATAGTTTTTTCATATTATGTATTTTCTATGAACTTTGTGAAGACCCCTTATACACACGGGTTTCAGATGTGTTTCCACCAAAATAAACTTACCCTTTAACTCCATTTTCCCATAACTTTGTGAAGTACCCTTGTACATGCATAAACTTTGTTCTGTCCTTGAACATCTATGAAATTAATTGCATGTTTACATTTGTTTCCTTTTGTTTGTTTGAGTGGGCTCTCTTATTTATAGCAATCTATTCCATGTGTAGATCATGACAGTATAGGGTTTTACACTTTATAAGAGACTTTGGCCCTACATCATTGCAAGTTAAGTTTTCTGTACCACTGCTGCATTTGATACATCATTGACTCAGCTCCATACCAGAGTGCTTTGGTGACAAGAACTATCCTGGAAGATGTGGAAGGAACATGGTGAAGCTAGCAAGAGGGAGCCAACTCAAGACATAGAAGCATTTCTCCCATCTTGGAGGCACTTTCAAAATTCCATGCACTTCTGGCTCAAAACAAGATGTGAAGGGGCACAGGGTTTTGGCTCTTCACTGTCTGCTTTCTCGTCTTCTCTTTGTCTTGCACCCACAGGGGAAATATTTTTCAACTTTATAACCTCCTAAAAATGACAGCAGGTTTAGGGCTGCCTGCCTGCCAGGCAACTCCCAGGAGAGTCCATGGCCAGTTTTTTTCCAGTCTTTTCAAAGTCCACAATCATTTTAAGTTTGAGTCATTCCACAGGCACCAAAGCCAGACTTATTGCAACATAGCTGCTACTATATATACATTTGTGGTGTAAGAGAAAAAAAATCAGCAGTGGATTAGCTAATAAATTAGTCTGAGCAAACATCGCAGTCATAAACTTTTTTTTTTTTTGGTCAGAATTACAACTCTGGTTATATCATCACTGGGAATCTTTAAAAAATGGACACTAAGGGATACTTATGTTACCCATCCCAGTTGTGGGTCTGCTTCTTGGTGAACAGAAGTCACTGTCACACAAAGTCATTTATTTGTAGCAAATAAGGAGACCACAGGGAACCATTTCCAAAGCTGTGACTCCCAGAGTAAAAGAACTGGCATCTGTTACCTTAGGGGATATGAATATGCAAGAGGGGAAGTACTTGTCATCACATGTAAGTTCAGACATAGGTTCAAGCAGGTGCAGTTTAGAAACAGGTTAGATATCATGTTATGGTAATAAGGTTTAATCTCCTGGGGGGAAATTTTAGCACTAACATCAGGGAAAGATTATTTGGATATCTGGATATTTGCATTTGCTGCTGTCCTGGCTGTGGCCATGACTGATTCCAGCTAGAGTGTTGGGAGTTGAAGTCAACTGCTTCCCTGGTTGAAGCCACCTGTTTCCTCTGTGTGGCCTGTAAGACAACCTATGATGAAATGCTACTCTTTGGCCTGGTTACCCAAGAGGAGGGGTTCCGCGCACTGTGGGGATGTGGGTTACCTTAAGACTTGGATCAAAACAGGAGATCTGTTTGCTTGCTGCTTCTCATTCATGATTAGAGAAATAGCATCATTATTGTCAAGATCATCATCATCAGTTTTCATTTATGTGAATGGCTGGTCGAGAAAGACCTTTGGGAGCATTTACATATTCAATTACACTACGATGATTATTTATACCCCTAAAACTGCCTTACACATAAAAATGCCTGATCCAGCTGAAATTTAATAATAGTGCTTTACACTTGCGCTCTTAATGTTTCAAAAGATTTTCATATCCACTTTTAGAATTCGAGGCTCAACATCAGTTTGATAAGTAGTTCCTAAATATTATTATCACTGCTTACAGATGCGGACTTAGAAGATCTATGAATGGCTTATCTGAAGTCAGTCAACTAGTTTAGTCTTAGAACTTAGCTTGCATCCCAGGTGTTTCTTCCTGGGCTCTGGGAGATAACACAGCTCCTTTTTCCTAGGTTTTGGAGGCCAATATCTGCGCTGCAGTGAATATAATCTCAAAGTCTCAAATTCACTTCTGAGGAGGTGGAATAGTGCCTCTGAAGCCTTTATTTTCTTTGTAATATGTGGTTAAAAACACTTTCTTAGTAACCATTGTAGAAGTCTCCTCCCTACCCATTACCCTGTTTTCCCTAACAACATTTTCACTCAGATGTTCACATCTTCTCCAGGAAGACCTGGACTTCTGGGATCCCAGGTTTGCATTTTTGTGATACTGGCATGGTTATTAATAGCATTCTCTATTGTTCTCCAAAGTATTTTGTTTTGGACAACAAATTAGTCACTTTGGGCATGTCATATAATTCACATTATAGCTACTTCGGTGAAATCTTAAACTCTGCTCGTTCAGGAGGAGCATAGGAGTGAATGTGGACAGGGAAACATTTATTTGGGGTTCACAGGAAACTAGATTTCTTGCTTTTCTTAGATACCTTTGGATTAACCTTCTGTAGACTGGACAAAAAGCCAGGATGTGGTGCTATGAATGACTTGCAGCTACTCTGTATCTAAAAGTGCCATCCAAGTGGAAGATGAAGCTGACACAGTGGAAGCAGCATTTGACAGCATGGGTTGGGTATGCTAACATAACAAACAGCCCTCAAAGCTTTGCCAGCTGAGCAAAAACAGTTTATTTCCCACCTGAGTTCTCCAGAAGGTCTTGGCAGGGGCCTTTATTCCACTTAACCCTCAGGAGTCTGAGTTAACTGAGGTTCTACCACCTTCCAGAGCTGTGCCGAAGGTTTCGTTTTCACCAAGGCAGAGGAAGGGAGTGTTGCTGTACTGCTTTGGCACTTTGCTATGGGATATAGGTGTCCCAAGGGGTGGCATTTTTTTTTAAAGATTTACTTCCTTCTTTGAAAGGTAGAGTTTACTGGCCCCCATCCCCAGAGAAAGAAAGATGGAAGGGTGGGGGGCGGGAGGGGGAGAGATCTTCCATTTGCTGGTTCTCTCCCCAAATGGCAAGAACAGCTGGGGCTGGGACAGGCTGAAACCAGGAGCCAGGAACTTCATCCCAGTCTCTCATGTGGGCTTCAGGGGCCAAGGTACTTGGTCCATCTTCCTCTGCTTTCTCAGGAGCATTTGCAGGGCACTGGATCAGAAGTGGAGCAGCTGGGATATGAATGGATGCCCATATGTGGGGCCAGTGTTGTGGTGCAGTGGGTTAAGCCACAAGGGGTGTTGTGACCACTGCACCAAACACCCATTCTTCCATGTAAATAGAGTTTTAAGATATTGTTTTTAGTTGCTGTACACTCTATTTTATGGGAGCCTCGTAATTTACTGAACACATTCTATATTATACATGGTCCTGAACATTTCATTGTGTAGATTGGTGCAGGGGCAGAGGTGGTGTCTATTTTAGAATGCTGTCTTATCTGGAGCAAAAGCAAAGAACAATATTTGGAAACCTTGTTTCCTATCTGTATTAGTCAGCTTTTTTGTTTTTAAACTTTTTATTATACAACAAAAGCACCTGAGGCCATTACCTTTACAAAAAGGGGGATAATTTAGCTCACAGTTTTACAGGTTCAAGGTTAAGACTGGTTGGCGCCTGAGATCTGACATCTGATCAGGTTGGTGGATGGCAGTGGTGGCCCCCGTGCACAGGAAGCGCTCACATGGACAGTAGGAAGCAGAGAGGATGGTTGGGCCCCCTCAGGCTTCCCATAACCAACCCTCCTGTGAGAATTACCTCCAGGAGCCCATCTTCAGCGACCTGACGATCTCCCACCAGGTCTACTTCCTCATCACTCTAATTGGATTTAGTTTCTACCCTCTCTCTCTTTTTAAAAAAGATTTATTTATTTATTTTTACATAAAATAGACTTTAATAATCTATTTATTCTATCAATATTGACAGAGAGATCACTTTATACCTTTCCAATGTCGAATACCAGGAAACATTAAAACGCCAATGTTCAGTGGGAAAATAAGTATTTTCTTTTTAACTATATTATGTATTTTTTCTCAGAAAACTTTTCTTTAAGGAATACAAACTTCAGGCATTTCATAAATACAACTTTAGGAACATAGTGATTCTTCCCATTGTACCCGCCCTCCCACCCTTCTTCCTTCTGCTATTTTCATTCTTAGAAAATAAGTATTTTCAAGGGCACAAAAAATGGAAAGATATTCCTTGCTTCATGGAGGAAGAATTCCTATCCTTAATATATGTAAACTACCTAAAGCAATCTACTGATTCAGTTCAAGTTGACACACAAAATTAACCATCGCAATATGTTAAAATATTGAGGTAATATGCGGAGAAATAATTCAGAGAAAGAGTGGGATTTTGTGTGCAGGAAAGGAGGAATACACGTTGAGATGGTCATGGTCAGCCTCCACTGTCAGCAAAAAGTAGCGAGGACGAAAACCACAGGGACAGCCGGAGACGGTGTCGGCAGCGTTAGTCCATGCGGCATATCAAAAACCTGTTACTAGGGCAGTGTGTGTGCGAGGAGTGGTGGAAGGCGAAGTCTGAGAAATAAGGTGGAAGCCTGATAGGTTGGATAGGACGCTGTCGGAAGGTTCAATGAAGTTAGCTTCTGCTGCGCATGAAATCGAGCTCTGATGGGTTTTTCAACGGGAGAAAAAAACAACTTTTTTTTTTTTTTTTTTGACAGGCAGAGTGGACAGTGAGAGAGAGAGACAGAGAGAAAGGTCTTCCTTTGCCGTTGGTTCACCCTCCAATGGCCGCCGCAGCCGGCGCGCTGCGGCCGGCGCACCGCGCTGATCCGGTGGCAGGAGCCAGGAGCCAGGTGCTTTTCCTGGTCTCCCATGGGGTGCAGGGCCCAAGCACCTGGGCCATCCTCCACTGCACTCCCTGGCCACAGCAGAGAGCTGGCCTGGAAGAGGGGCAACCAGGACAGAATCCGGCACCCCGACCGGGACTAGAACCTGGTGTGCCGGTGCCGCAAGGCGGAGGATTAGCCTAGTGAGCCGCGGCGCCGGCCCACAACTTTGTTTTAAAATAAACTATTCTGGATGTTGCATAGATAATGGACTGTAGACCCCAAGAGTAGAGGAGGAACAGAGGCCACCTTTGGCACGTGGCAATAATTTAGGAGAGAGATGATGGTAACATGGGATTAGTTACTCCCTCTGATTACCGTTAACTACAGCCCTGGAGTTTAAAGTTCTTCATGAGTTTGGGAGCCAAGTCATGTAACTGCTGCCCTTTCTCACCTCTTCTTTTTATATCTGGATCCCTCAATTCTTTCAGTAGGAATAGATAGAATAGGAATATGCCATTCAGCATGGGAACCAGGGGATTCACACAGTTAAGGAAACTGTTTCCTAAAAAGTTGTCAGTGATATTTTTTTGTCATTGCCATGGCTATCATGTATTTTTTACCAGTAATGTTTAGGGAGGTGGGTTATTCAAGGTGTTCTCAGTGTAAGTAGAGATAATTGGTGAAACAAAGAGCCGAAAATACAATTAAAAATAACCTGCAAGTAAGGTTGCGTTAGTAAAGCACGGGCTGAATCGGATCCAAGATTCTAAGAGTTTTACTTAAAAACCAAAAGCTGGGGGCCAGCACCATGGATCATTTGGTTAATCCTCCGCCTGTGGCGCTGGCATCCTATATGGGCACCGGGTTCTAGTCCCAGTTGCTCCTCTTCCAGTCCAACTCTCTGCTATGGCCCGGGGAAGGCAGTGGATGGTCCAGGTCCTTGGGCCCTGCACCCGCATGGGAGACCAGGAGGAAGCACCTGGCTCCTGGGTTCAGATCCATGTAGTTCTGGCTGTGGCGGCCATCTGGGGGGTGAACCAATGGAAGGAAGACCTTTCTCTCTGTCTCTCTCTCTCTCTCAATGTCTAACTCTGTCAAATTAAAAAAAATAAAAACAAAAACAAAAGCTGGTGTAATCTGCACAGGGAAATGAAAGTGATTAAATGTGTGGAGATGAGCTCTCTGTGTTGGCATTATTGGCTGCTGGGACCATTTGGCATTTTCAGGGACCTTGGGCACTGACTTTGTATTGTGTGGCTATGGTGGCCACAAGGGTGATATTCAAAATGCTTAACATTTGGTGAGGCAGGTGTACCAGCCAATGAGAAAAGACCCCAGTCTGAAAGAACTGCTATAAACCTGTGTACAAGGGCTGGGTAGCTTCCTGAATGGTGAAAATAAAACAAAGAAACACGGAGGGGCCGACACTGTGACACAGAAGGTTAAGCCACTACCTGCAGTGCTGGCATTCCATGCAGGTGGAGGTTTGAGTCCTGCCTGCCCCATTTCCAATTCAACTCCCTGCTAATGACCTGGGAAAGCAGGAGATGATGGCTCAAGTACTTGGGCCTCTGCACCTGTGTGGGAGACCGGGCGGTCTTCCATCTACTAGTTCACTCCCCAAATGGCTGCAATGGCCAGAGCTGCACCAGTCTGAAGCCAGGAGCCAGGAGCTTCTTCCTGGTCTCTCATGTGGAAGCAGGGGCCCAAGCACTGGGTCATCTTCCACTGCTTTTCCCAGGTCATTAGCAGGGAGCTGGATTTTTAAGTGGAGCAGCCAGTACACAAACCTTTGCCAATACGGGAGGCTGACATTATGGGTATCACGGGTGGTGGCCTAACCTACTACACCACAATGCTGGCCACCTTATGAACTTTCTGAAGTATTGTTGTATAAAAAGGTGTTTTGCCTCACTAATAGGTAAAGAAATGTGGATTTAAAAAATATCTTTATTTTGCTTGGCTAGCATCTATTATGTGGATAACTCGTATCAGGTATTTTTTTCTTATTCACTGCAAACAAAATTCCTGTAAAGAGGTCACTAATGTAATGTCCATTTCCTAGGCAGGGAATCTGAGGTCCAGCAGCGTTAATATGACTGTGGACATGGTAAATAAGGAGGAGGATGAGCAAAGTGCCATTTTACCTTTGAGTTTTGCAAAGATTAAATGACCAGTGATAAAATGAAAAATACGCATGGCTGCCCCCAGCAATTTCACCTACAAAAGTTTATTCCAGGGAAATAGCTGTGTGAGTACAGTAGGGTTTTTACAAGGATGTTTAGTGCTGTATTATTTATAATGGCAAGTAATTAGAACAACTAAATGTTCTTCAAGGGATTAGTGATATGCGTAGACACATCCACATATGCAAAGTCAAAATTCCAAGTAGTTGTTAAAAAGAATGATGCAGTCCAACCTAATTTGGTTTAGAAACATAAGGTCTTGTTATATTGTTCAGTGGGAGAAAAAGGGAGGTTACAAAATAGCATGGAAATTATAAGCCTATTTTTGTAAAATAAATTGTCTTTAGTTAACCAGAGAGAAACGTCTAGTTGCATATGCCATGGCTACACTTATAGAGGCACTGGATTATAGTTTATACTCTGTATAATCTGAATACTCTGTGCTCTGGGTGTCCTGGCTGTTTGGGCGGTGAACCAGTGGATGAAAGATCTCTCTTGGTAATTCTCTGCTTTTCAAATAAGTAAACAAATTAATTTAAAAAATTTAAAAGTTCATCAAAATGGAATTGAAAGTATGACTATTTTATATGCCAAAATTTTAAAAATCCATGAAGTTTTTTTCATAATATGCATTTTCCATGTATTCTGAAAAACATTTTTTGTACCAAAATAAACTCAAACTTTTATTCCATTTTCCACAGACTTTTTTTTTTAAGATTTATTTATTTATCTGAAAGGCAGAGTTACAGAGAGGCAGAGGCAGAGAGGTCTTCCATCTGCTGGTTCACTCCCCAGATGGCCAGGACTTTCTTCTGCATCTTCCACGTGGGTGCAGGGCCCCAAGGACTTGGGTCATCTTCTACTGCTTTCCCAGGCCATAGCAGAGAGCTGGTTTGGAAGTGGAGCAGCCGGGACTTGAACTGGGGTACATATGGGATGCTCGCACTGCAGGCGGCAGCTTTACCAACTACGCTCTTCCACCAATTTTTTGAAGTGCCCTTATGTATATATTCCCTTTGTAGTTTGAAATATTGTGTGTGTGTGTGTGTGTGTGTGTGAGAGAGAGAGAGAGAGAGAGAGAGAGAGAGAGAGAGTCGATCTTCTATCCACTGGTCAACTCCCTAAATGGCCACAACAGCTGGGCCTGGGCCAGGTTGAAACCAGGAGCCAGGAACTACATCCTAGTCTCCTGTTTGGGTGGCAGGGCCAAGCATTTGGGCCGTTTTCTGCTGTTTTCCTGGGGCATTAGCCAGGGGCTGGGTCAGAAGTGGAGCAGCTGGGACTTGAACTGGTGCCCATGTGGGATGCCTGTGCTGCAGGCAGCAGCTTATCTCACTGAGCCACAACCCTGGCTGAATGGGACCCGATTTTTTCACTGGGCTGTGAAGGACGGGCTGAGCCCCTGAAGTGGCGCAGCACCTCCTTTATCACTCCTGTGCAGAAGCAGTGATTGCCATGTGCTGTGATGGCCTGGCTTCAGAAAGGAGTCACCAAGGTCCAGGGACCCGCGTGCAGGGGCCACCAGTGTCCCCAGGCCAGGACGTGACTGGGATTTGGGGTTTGCCTGTGATGGTACCTACAGTTTCTTGCTCTAGTGGGTTCTGTGTCTGCCTTTGGACAGATGAGTTAACTCTCTGAATATGTTAGCCACCTTTCCAGGGAACTAGCAGTGCCTATTACTGGAGGATTACATGGGAAAGTGTACAGTGCCAACACAGAAGATTCCGCAGAAGAAATCTGCTGCTGTTGTGGTTATCATTACAGCAGGGTGGATAAACGTATCTCCCAAAGCGGGTAGCAGCAAGGCCAGGGGAATGCGCAGCGATGACAGCAGGGCTGATCCAAGGAGAGGTGGCAGTAATAAAAGTCATGGACGGTGGATGTGCGATAAAGAGAATTGAAGGCACAGAGACCTGCCCACTCTCTTAGGAAGAAGCATTGCTTGGTTGGGTGAAGCACTCATCTGTCAAGGTTACCTTGTAGGAATAAGCTAGTTATGATCTGTATATACATAAACATGTATGCTAAATTTTAATCATTGAAATATGTTATGCTAACATAATTGCTTTTTGCAACATCTCAGTTTTAGCGGCCACATAAGGCATTGGATGTGTCTCATAATATTACTGAACTACTGGTTGACGCGTTAACCATTTGGTCATCCAGGAGACCCTGGGGCAGATACCCTGGGGCCACCTCCCTCTTACCTAATTAGGGTACTGGGAGGAAGATGGGAGGCACGGAGAGGGGTGTTAGCTATAAATCCAATAAACGCAGCTTCTGACGACTCCCCTGTATCCAGGGGCTCTTTTCCCTTTCCTCCTCTTCCTTCTTGCCTTTTCTTTAAAAAAAAAAAAAAAGTATCACATTTGCATTTCCCAAGTATGGCAGATGTCTTATGGAGACCCCTTGGAGAGTCATGATTGTATGCTAAAAAAAAAAAAAAAATACAAAACAGAAGGAAGTGTCTAGGTGACTGCAGTTTGGCGGCTCCAAACTTTGTCTATAGGAGGCGGCGGCAAGGTTGGCAATGGGGCTGTCGCAGGGCGCTGGGAGCCAGGCTGCGTAGCACTAAAGGTGGCAGTGGGACAGAAAAAGGGAGGCCCCCCTCCCGCGTTACAAGGGGACTGCTCTCAGGCACTCTCAATAGCACCTGTGTGCGCCACCTTCAAACACAGCATCTCTGTCCCTAGGCCGACCACAGCCCAGGGGAGAGGGCGAGGGCCAGGGGTTCCTTTGTCGCCCTGGCTATCTGCTAACACGCCGGGACCTGCCAGTTACAACCTGCTTGGTTACTCCGCAAGGCCAACCGCTGGGAGCGGCGCCCGCCGCACGGGAGTCGTGAGGGCTGGGAACCGGCAGGACCACGCCGCCCACAGCGCCGCCTTCGGGGCACCTGCAAACTGCGCTCCCAGCATCCCCATCTCGGCTCAACCTAGGGACCCAAGACGTCGCTTCTCTGGGCCAATCGGAACCCACTCAGCATCTCCCTGATGCAATCATTCCCATCTTACAAACTGATTAAACCTGGGCTGGCTATTTTTATTTGGTCCTTATAAAAATAGCAGCCGTCAGTCAGGGTTGGCCGGGAATCAAGGCCTCTTGCTCTCAAAGCGCAAGGGGGTCAGCACTTAGGGGCCCATAGCGTCGCGACGGCGGGGGCGCTGCCTTGAAGTGCATGGGGGGAGGGGGAAGGTGCGCTCTGGGACACGCACGCCGAGAGCCCCCCAGGCTGCGACCACCCGGGGGATCCCTGAGCCACGAACACCGATCGGGGCTGCCCCACGCCAGTCCAGCAGGAGTGGCGAGTAGGGGTGGGGGTAAGCGGGGCAGTTCCAGGTGGTGGACACCCCCACCCTCACCCTGGAATCGGCCACTCCCCAGGCGAGAGGCGTGGGCCGGTTTGCAGACCCTCAGCTGTGCCTGATCTTGCCTCGCACTTCCCCCACGCCGCCGCTCCGGCCCCCGGTGTGACCACTTTTAATCCCGCCCCAGACAAAGCCAATCTGAACTCCGGCAGAATGAATAAGGGGATCAGGTTGCGCTCTCGGCCTCCCCTCACCCCCCCTCCCCGCGGCTCCCCTTCCCCACGTGACTCTCTGGAATCTTTGCCAAAGCTCCGAGTCCCTGGGTCCATTTTCACGCCGAGCAAAGGAGAAAGGAAGCAGAGCCCGGGAGGCGGAGGAAGGCGGGGCGTGCGTCCTTTAAATGCGGGGATCCAGCCGGTGCCCCAGTGCGTGCGTTTCTGAGCATTAAGTTGGGAGTCTCCAGTTCCTTCCTCTGTGCATTTAAAATGATGGCTCCTCCTCCGCTGCCGTAGGCGCTCCTCCACCCCGCAGAGCAGCTCCGGGGTGCGCGGTGCAGAGGTGGGTGTCGGTGTGGAGCAAGCCGCGCCCCCGCAGCCCTCCTCACCCAGGAGAGGGGCGGGAGCGAGAAAGTAGCAGCCGCGCCCCCAGCCCTCCCGGGAAGCCCGAGAACCGGCTGCTGCAGGCGGCTGAGCCCGAGGCGGCGCGGTGCGGCTGCGGCGCGGGCGCGTCCCGGGAGCCGCCCGCAGCGCCGTGCAAAGTTTCCAGCCAGCGGCCTCCGGCGCCCGGTGGCCGCACCGGGAAGTGGCTGTGGGAGGGTGCTTCTCTGTCCCGGGCGAGCCCCTCTGCCGACGCAGCGCGCTCATAGGGTGTCCAGGGAACTTTGCAGAGCCGCTTGGGACGAACGTGCTCCAGGACTGCCTGGATTCCAGAGCAGAAAGCCCGGGACATCCGACCAGCCGCTGACCCGCAACTTTCCGGAGAGACGTGGCCGCGGAGCTGTGCGCGCTGCCGCCGCCGGCTCTCCCGAGCGCTGCCTACGTGGGTGTCGCGCTCTGCTGGGGAGCTCGGAGCGCTCTCCGCCCGGGGCCACGAGTGAACGGAACCCCAGCCGCCTCGGACGCCTCTGGGCTGATGTGAGTGTCGCCAGCGCCCCGTGTCCTCGGAGCTGATCGCCTGCGGTCCCCCAGCCTCGGTACTCCGAAGCCAGCGGTTTGCCCGAGAGTCGGTTCTTGGATGCTGCAGGCTGTGCTCCTGCAGCGTGGGAGCCGCGGCGGCGATGGGAATCGTCCAAGTGTGGCTCGCGGTGGCCCTGGCGCTGGCGGCAGTAGCTGTGTTGCCTCCTCCTTCCCAAGGTAAGGGAACCGGGCCGTGCGCGCGCCTTGGTGCGGTGGGCAGAACTCGGCGCGTTTTTAGGGTCTGGTGTGTGGGACGGAAGTTATTCTCTCCCGGTGGCGGGTTGGGACGGGAGGCGACTTCTGCTGAGAAGATTCTTACCCCCGATTGAGTTGTGTTCAGGTCTCAGCCCCAGCCAAGACCTCTCTCTCTCTCTCTATGCCCCCAGTGCGTTTGGCTAGGTGGCTGGTGGGCCATCGGGGTGACATCCCTGGAATTGGATTATTTTTCTTTCCGCTTCCCCAGAAGGGAAAGCAACTCCAGAGAACGTCCGAGACTTCTGCCCTCGCCCCGTGAAACCTCCCATCTCCCACCTGCAAGCCTCATCGCTCTCCGGCCATGCTAGCCACGCTCAAGTCTAGTTAAGATTTTATCCCGACCTGGTCAGAGCGTGTTTTGAACGTGGGCAATTGCGATAAAAGAAACCTGCTCGGGACGGAGAGGCAAGAGCCTGCCTGCTTCCTCCCAGGAAGGAAGAAAAAAAAAGTAGCTCCTGAGAGTTTAGGTGCATTTTGTTCGTCCTCCGCCTCCCAGGTTTCCTCCGGGCTCCTACTACGTGTAAAATCCCGAGCTGGGGCCGAGAACGGAGATGGGGAAAGAGTTGTCGCCATGATATCGGGAGCGATCTGGGCTCAGCCCAAGAAATGAATCCATGAGTAAATCCGGAGTCGGCGGGGAGGAGGAGGCAGTGGGCAGCCGGGCCCTGCGACGCGAGGCGCGCGGAGCTCCCACCTGCTCCCTCCGGGAAGTCGCCCAGCCGGAGCGGGAGGGGGAAGGGCGCCGCCGGCTGCGAGCGAGACTGCTCCGTCCGTCCGCCGCGCCGGGGTTCGGCTTCGCTTCCCGGCTCTACTCTTGATTCATCCACCTGCCCGGTGGAGGAGTTCACCTGCCCGGGCGCGCAGCAGAGCCGCGGTGGCGGCGGACTTGGGACCCGGGCTCAGGACTAGGGGCGGCCGCAAATCCGGGGAGGACAAAGCCCTGCCTCGGGTCGCTCTCTAGGCAAGCGGCAGAGGCTCTTTAGGATCTTCTGGAGAGAAAGTGACCAGGCCTTGGAAGTGCCCGTCCATCAGGGGGCATTCCCCGTGGGAGAGAGGCGGCGTGCCCGCACGCTTCCGCGCGCTGTGTCTGGCGTGTAGCACCTCCGGGGGAAGCACTTTGCAGCCTTTCTCAACCGTGCACGCGTGCAGAAACAGTTACTGCATAGGTACTTGTGGGTGCCTGCTTAGAAATAGTCCTTGTAGGTTTTAATTTTAATAATAGGCGTGACAGAAGAGTCAGCCCAGGCCGCCCAAACCTGAACTTTGATTTAGAAAAACTAGTTTCACACGGTGGCAGTTTCTCCCTGAGAATCATCTACCAGCCCCGCAGAAAACCTGCTATCACTCCCGGATTGCTCACCAGGGGGCAGTTGGTATGATACACTTGCTCAGAACCAAACCTCTTGACATGACAGAAGCCATTATTAACAGCCTACAGGGTGCGCTCTTTGGAAGACCGGCTGATACAGTGGCAAAATTTGAGAACTGACGAACAAATGTGGGAAAATAAAGTCTGCTTCAGTCTTGATTAGTGGTGGTGGTGGGTGATACTCCTTCAAGGAATCTTTGGAGACTTGCTTTTTATTGGGTCACCTCACCTTCGGAGCGTCCTGCATTCATTGCACACTTGCTTTGATAGGCTGTTTCCATCCAAGTCATATTGATGCTTATCTAGTAACCAATGAATGGACAAATGCATGAGACATTTGAACACATTATTTGCCTGGCACTGTACTAAACACTTTACATACTGTGTCTCAATTAATTTAATTATGTGATACCAGTCTACAGACAAAAAGTCCGTTGTCATCCAATGAGATCTTTAGTTTGATTCTGTCAAGATTTTTTCTTTCTTTTGAAAATAAGAGCATTGAGGGTCTGGCACTTGGCTCAGTGGTTTTGATGCCTGTTGACATGCCTGCATTCCATTTCAAAAGTGTCTAGGTTTCAATCTTGGGTTTGCTTCCAGTTCCAGCTTCCTTTAAAGTGCACTCTGGGAGGCAGCAAGTGATGGCTTGGTGGCTTGTAGTTGGGTTTTTGCCACCCACATGGGAGACACAGATTGAGTTCCTGGCTCTTCCTGGCCCAGCCCAGGTTGTTGCAGGTATTTGGTGAATGAACCAGTGAATGGAAGATTTCTTTCTTTGCTTCTTAAATAAATAAAAACATTTAAAAAGCATTAAACCAAGGATCTTAGAGATTGCCTCCAATGTTATTATTAGTTAAGGGAATGATTTTTTTTCTTATTTTTTTTGGCAGGCAGAGTGGACAGAGAGAGAGAGAGACAGGTCTTCCTTTGCTGTTGGTTCACCCTCCAATGGCCGCCGCGGCTGGTGCGCTGATCTGATGGCAGGAGCCAGGTACTTATCCTGGTCTCCCATGGGGTGCAGGGCCCAAACACTTGGGCCATCCTCCACTGCACTCCCAGGCCACAGCAGAGAGCTGGCCTGGAAGAGGGGGAACCAGGATAGAATCCGGCGCCCTGACCGGAACTAGAACCCGGTGTGCCGGCGCCACAAGGCGGAGGATTAGCCTAGTGAGCCACGGCGCCAGCCGTTAAGGGAATGATTTTAAAAATGCAGAAGAAACATTCACATGTGTGCTTCTCTTGAGATGAACCCTGGTGGTTCCTTTCTTGGCTAACTTGTGGCGCATTTGTTTTCTTCTCCGTGCTTGGAGAACCTATCATACAGGCACCCGGCAATGTAGGTGCTTCCACAATTACAGTGGCTGCAGGTGTGGTCTCCCTCACTTAGCTGTGTGCTTATTAAGGGTTAGGGTGACTCCTAGTTGTTACCTCCAGCCTAGCTCCTAGTACACAGTAAGTGCTCAAAAATATCGTCTGATCACATCCTTTTGAATTAAACTTAAGTGGTAGACTGGCCTCTATAACTAGTTCACTGACCTTGAATGAACCACCTGACTTCTTTGGGCTGTGAGCCTGTCATTTATAAATGAAGAATTCGATGAGGTGATAGCTCTAGTATATTTTTTTGCTCATTGTCAAGCACAGAAAAAAAAGAGATGGGCATTTGCTGCGTCTTTTGTGATCAATTGCAACTTTCTGGTTCTAAATTTTCTTTCAATTATCAAGAGAAAAATGAACTTTTGCAAATAAATTATTGGCAGTCCCATTTTACATTGCCTTTTATTGCAAAACTGACATATTACTTTGATTTGAGGATGCAATAAAGTCAAGAAGTCACAGAGAAACCTCTAACATGCTGCTTTCTGAATCAGAGAAACTCTGCCTTGGCATTTTCTGGAGAGATTCATTGGGTGGTATTGCCCTGGAAGTCTCATGGAGTTAGAGTAGATAGAATAATTGGCTTGGAATAGGGAAAGATTATGCAATTGGAGGTTAAGAGATCTGAAGTCTACTTTGTATCCCATCACTCCCCTTGTGATTTTAGCAAATCATAACATTTCCTAGGCTTTTCCTGTAAATGTCATTTGTAGAGTACATTGAAAAGGATCATTTGCTAGAGGAAGTATTTTATTTGTAGGTGTGTCAGTAGTTTTGGTTGCTTTTAGATTGAGAGTCCCATAGGCTAAGGACTCAATCCTTCAAACTCAGTGTTAGGAAAGAGAAGACATCCACTGGGATATATAGTCTATCTTTTCATTCTCTCATTTCACAAACCTTTATTGAGAGCTTAAGTGTTAGGTTATATATTTAAAAAAAATTTTTTTTGGGCCGGCGCTGTGGCATAGCGGGTTAAAGCCCCAGCCTGAAGCGCCAGCATCCCATATGGGCACTGGTTCTAGTCCCGGCTGCTCCACTTCTGATCCAGCTCTCTGCTATGGTATGGGAAAGCAGTAGAAGAAGACCCAAGCCTATGGGCCCCTGCACCCACATGGGAGACCCAGAAGAAGCTGCTGGCTCCTGGCTTTGGATCGGCTCAGCGCCGGCTGTTGCAGCCATTTGGGAGTGAAGCTGCAGATGGCAGATCTCTCTCCGTCTCTGCCTCTCCCTGTAACTCTTTCAAATAGATAAAAAAAATTTTTAAGATTTATTTATTTATTTGAAAGGCAGAGTTACAGAGAGGCAGAGGCAGAGGCAGAGAGAGAGAGAGGTCTTCCATCTGCTGGTTCACTCCCCAGATGCCAAAACAGCCAGAGCTGTGCTGATCTGAAGCCAGGAGCCAGGAGCTTCTTCCAGGTCTCCCTCACAGGTGCAGAGGCCCAAGGTATTGGGCCATCTTTCACTGCTTTCCTAGGCCATAGCAAATGAGCTGGATTGGAAGTAGAGCAGCAGGGACTCGAACTGGCACCCATATGGGATGCTGGCACTGCAGGCAGCAACTTAACCCATTATGCCACAGTGCTGGCCCCAGGTTATGTCTTTTTTTTTTTTTTTTAAGATTTTATTTATTTGAGAGGTAGAGTTACAGACAGTGAGAGAGAGACAGAAAGAAAGGTCTTCCTTCCACTGGTTCACTCCCCAGGTGGCTGCAATAGATAGAACTGCACCGGTATGAAGCTAGGAGCCAGGAGCTTCCTCCAGGTCTCCCATGCAGGTGCAGGGGCCCAAGCACTTGGGCCAACTTCTGCTTTCCCAGGCCACAGCAGAGAGCTGAATTGGAAGAGGAGCAGCCAGGACTTGAACCGGCGCTTATATGGGATGCCGGCGCCGCAGGCGGAAGATTAACCTTTGCCACAGCGCTGGCCCCAAGGTTATGTCTTATAGGAAGATATAAATATCAACCAGGGGCAGGCACCGGCATCCCATATGGGCGCCATTCTAGTCTCAGTTGCTCCTCTTCCAGTCCAGCTCTCTGCTATGGCCCGGGAGGCAGTGGAGGATGGCCCAAGTGCTTGGGCCCTGCACCTGCATGGGAGACCAGGAGAAGTACCTGGCTCCTGGCTTCGGATCGGTGTAGCTCCAGCTGTGGTGGCCATTTGGGGAGTGAACCAACAGAAGGAAGACCTTTCTCTCTGTCTCTCTCTCTCACTGTCTAACTCTGTCAAATTAAAAAAATCAAAACCAAAACCTGCAGAACACCTCATAGGTCCTGCCCTCAAGGAGTTAGCATACCCAAACATCATTAGTATCAGGGAAATAACAGCTGGGACTTGGTACGTTTGGTCCTTGGTGGTTTTCCAGTATTGAAGTGTTAGATTGCAACTCTGCATCTTTTGGCTTCTGTGACAACCCGCCAGTGGCACCCAAAGGTGATGTATTGTCCTAGACTCTTTTCCCCATCATAGTGCATTTCCATTCCCCTCTGGGGACTGGTTTCTGGGTATGTCCTTCTTGCACACATCCTCCGGTGAGGACAAGTCTTCTATATTCTCTCTTACAGACTTGGTGTTGATATCACTCAGTGTTACTCAGATGCTCAGGCATAAAACACTCTCTACCACCTGGCTCGGAGGAGAGGAGGGACTGCTACCACGCGGCAAAGCTGGAGCTGCATGCCAAATCTTTTAATAGTTCCAAATGGTTGGCCCAGTTTTCCCTTTAACTACTCGATTAATTGATCTGACTCTTAGTTGACAATAATCAGGACGTGAGCTGTCATGTCAGTCCAGAAAATGATTGTTTTAACTGTTCTACAGTGTACAGAGCCATATGCTGAATTACGACACAACATCAAGCCTGAATCTTTAAATGCCAACTTGTAGCTGCTTGTTCCTAGTGAGTCATGTTTTGTGATACCCTGCTCTCCAAGTCTCTTCAAATCTTAATGGTTGTTATCTGCCATAATTTCTTTAAACTGATGGTTCTGATACCGTTGGCTCTTGGATTGAACTTCCCTAAGTTACTCAGTTTAGCAGTTAGTTTTGATAGTAATATCTTCAGGATGTAAGTACCAGGGCAAATTGTATCTCAAGTTTTCTCTGAAGACATTACATTTCATATGGGTATCTCAGAAAGGAGGCATTTAGTTTTTCAAATTTTATGATAGGAAGTATTTTGCCTCTTTGACCTGTAACAGTTGAGCCAACCACACAAGGGGAAGGGTGGCCTAGACTCATGACCTTGGCTTCCTTGTTCATGTTGTGGAATTCAAAAGTGTGTGGAAAAATGGAATTAAAATAAAAGTTTAGGGGCCAGCACTTTGGCGGAGTGGGTAAAACCACCCACCTGTGACGCCAGCAATCCCATGTGAGCACTGGCTCGTATTCCAGCTGCTCCAATTCCAATCTAGCTCTCTGCTAATGGCCTGGGAAAGCAGAGGAAGACGGCCCAAATGCTTGGGTCCCTGCATCCATGTGGGAGACCTGGAAGAAGCTTTTGGCTCCTGGCTTTGGCCTGGTCTAGGCCTGGCCATTGAGATTATCTTTGGGAATGAACCAGCAGATGGAAGCTCTCTGTTTCTGTCTCTCCCTTTCTCTGTAGTTCTTTTAAGTAATTAAAAAAATTAAAAAAAAAAAAAGATGTTTATTGTAGTCAAAACATTTAAAATCCATGCATGCTTTTTCATTATATACATTTCCATGAACTTAAAAATTTTTATTTATTTGAAAGAGAGACAGAAGAGATCTCCTATCCACTGGCCAGCTCCCCAATGGCCAAGGCTGAGCCAGGCTACAGTTGGGCCAGGAACTCAAACCTCCATGGGTGGCAGGGAACCGAGTACCCCTGCTGCCACTGGGGGTGTTCATTAGCCAGAAGCTGCGATTGAGAGAGCAGCGGGACTCAAACCCAGCATTCTGACAGGGAACGTCCTAAACAGCGTCTTAACCACTGTGCAAATGCCAGCTCCTTATGAACTTTTTGAAGACCTGTTTGCAGGGGTATCAAAATGTTTTGGCACCAAAATAAATGCATGGTTTGATTCCTTTTTCCATGAGCCTTTGGAAGAGCTCTTGTAATTGCTTGTCCCTGTAGAGCTTCGTGCTGTCTCTCATGGTCTTGGAGGGCCGGAAGGGAACTGCTGAGGCATCTCCGCTGTGTTCTGTCCCCTGCAACAGGCAGCGTTCTGGGTTAAAGCTCTCTGCTTCCATTGTCTCTCATGTCTCCCCCTTTCCTTGAAGAAGGCCTGTTTCTCCTTCCAGAGCTGCACCAACTCTCAGAATTCTCTTTGAGCTGGAGTTTCCTTTAAAATCCAGCCAAATCCATACCTGGATAGACTGCTGCCATTCAATGCTCCTTAAGACAAAGAACAACGGATGGGGGCTGACTTGTCTTCCATGCTATGAGAATTGACCCATCAGCGAAAAGTCTACTGCTCAGGTTCTGAAGCAGAAACTGCGTCTAGCACCCAGTGCCACCAACCTCCTGCTTCATCTGCTGGTGGGTGTGTGGCCCGTGCTAGGGAGGAGAAAGATGCTTGCTTCGGATGGCTGCATCTGGCTGTGGATGGTTATAAATGTTTGATAAGACTGGGCATCACACTGGAATGCTTTATTTTCTCAAGAGAGTAGAAATGAGGTTTTGGAAACGGTGTTAATGGAGACTCATTCATGCAGCTGCCTTCCGGGTAGAGCTAGTCTGTTTCAGGCAAGCCCTTGGAGGGGAAAGCTTATTTCTCTTGGAATTGTACATCACAGAGTGACCCAAATTGAATGATTTCCTTTCCTGGTGATAGAATTTATCAGCAGCCACACACCATTTTGACTTGAGTCTCCAGCAGATGTTTGGCTTAACCAAGTATGGATGTGGTGCCACACTCAGAGCTGTTTTATGTTTTCATATTGCAGTGAATTTATAACCTCTGTTTAAGTTTCCAAAAATGAGATCTGGGATGGGTATTTGTGCACTGCTTAAGATACTCGGTTTATTTTGGAGCTTTGAGAGGAAATTGACTTTGGCAGTTACCATTGTGGTAACAACAAAATGATGTATTTGAAGATGGTCTTTTTTTTTTAGGATTTATTTATTTGAAAGGGAGGAAGAGAGAGAGTGAGCGAGTGAGCGAGTGAGCTATCTTTCATCCACTGGTTCACTCTCCAAATGCTTGTAACAGCTGGGGTTGGGCCCGCTGAAGCCAGGAGCTAGGAACTCCATCTGGGTCTCCCATGTAGATGGCAGGAACCTGACTACTTGAGCCACCATCTACTGCCTTCTCAGGCACATTAGCAGGAAGCTGGATTGGAAGCAGAGTAGCTGAGACATTCTGGTGTGTGGTGAATGCATCCCAAGCGTGTCTCAGAGGTCGTTTTTTTTTTTTTTTTTTTTTTTTTAAAGAGTTAGACAGAAAGGTCTTCCTTTGCCGTTGGTTCACCCCTCAAATGGCCACTACTGCTGGCGCACTGCGCCGATCAGAAGCCAGGAGCCAGGTGCTTCCTCCTGGTCTCCCATGCGGGTGCAGGGCCCAAGCACTTGGGCCATCCTCCACTGCCTTCCTGGGCCACAGTAGAGAGCTGGGCTGAAAGAGGAGCAACTGGGACAGAACTGGTGCCCCAACCAGGACTAGAACCCCGGGTGCCGGTGCCGCAGGCAGAGGATTAGCCTAGTGAGCCGTGGTGCCGGCCAGAGGTCAGTTTTAAAGGTTAAATCTTGTGTGTGTTTTTTTCTAGAAGTTAAATTTTGTTGATTTTAAAGATCATATATAAAAATTATATATACTTCAAGACATCCTGTTGAATTTTTTTTTTTTATTTTTTTATTTTTTTTATTTTTTGACAGGCAGAGTGGACAGTGAGAGAGAGAGACAGAGAGAAAGATCTTCCTTTGCCGTTGGTTCACCCTCCAATGGCCGCCGCGGCCGGCGCGCTGCGGCCGGCGCACCGCACCGATCCGATGGCAGGAGCCAGGAGCCAGGTGCTTTTCCTGGTCTCCCATGGGGTGCAGGGCCCAAGCACTTGGGCCATCCTCCACTGCACTCCTGGGCCACAGCAGAGGGCTGGCCTGGAAGAGGGGCAACCGGGACAGAATCCGGCGCCCCGACCGGGACTAGAACCTGGTGTGCCGGCGCCGCTAGGCGGAGGATTAGCCTAGTGAGCCGCGGCGCCGGCCCTGATATACATATGGAATTCTATCTATTGATTAAAGACTAGTGTCAAAGTTTTCATGGTTAAACCATCAAAAAATGAATGGGCTGAAAGGAAAAGAAAGGTTAATTTTGTTAAATTTTATCTGTGTGATGGTGATCTTTGTGATAACTTTTTTTTTAAAACATAAAAATTAAATGTCCAAAGTAATTTACTTTTAAATTTTTTAAAAGATTTATTTATTTAACACCCACAGATTCATTCTCCAAATGGCTGCAACATCTGGGACTGGGCCTGGCCAAAGCCAGGAGCCAGGGGCTTTATCTGGGTCTCCAGTGGCAGGGGCTCAGGTACTTGGGGTGTCCTCTGCTGCTTACCTAGGCCGTTATCAGAAGTGGTGTGGCTGGGACAGTTGTGGACAGGGGCTTAACCTGCTGTGCCACAACACTGGCCCTCATTCAAATAATTTAGAAAATGAATTGTGTTGATATATATTTGAGATATATAAGATTATTTGATATATATATATACATGTACACCTATACATATATATATTTATATATCTGTGATGTACTGTAGACTGAAATACTTTGCCTTTTGAACAGGATTTCTTGAGGAAAAATAAGTCAATTATAAATTTTCCCCCATAAGTTTTATATCGAGTAATCCTCATTTGAATGTCAAGGGCAGGGAAGTCAATTCAGTAAATTGGCCTACAGAGTTCTTTGATTCAAATACAGCATAAGCAGTCATCTCACTTTCTTTAAAGATTGTCCTTCCTTTCACTGTTGGTGGAGAGAGTGGACTGGCCCATTCCTGAGAAATATTTTTGAGGTTTCATGAGTCATCTGTTAGAGGGCAGCACTGCAGTAAAATATGCCCTCCTCTCTCTGGAAGCCAACTGTGGTACCTTGTCAACATGAACCTTGGGGTGTGGTGCAGTTGCTATCTGTTTTGCAACCTCAATTTTTGAGCGAGTGGCGGGTAGCACAATGCTTACCTCTTTCTCAGTTAAATCAACCCCTGTTGTGCTGCTCAAAAATTGGTTGAGAATCTGCATATGTTTTTTAAGATCAAGCTTGCCATTTTATTTTCAAATATTTATGTTAGAGTCTTAATTGTTGATATGCTAGTTGTTCAAGAATATGTACTCTGTCCCATTGAAATTCAGCCTTCTTTTCCATTTAGAAACAATTCATCTGTTGTTTTTCATTTGGTACTTAATGACTGGAAAATATAAAGATGTATCAGTTTATAAGCAGCCCATCGGAAGAAAAATTGAGTGAAAAGAGGGAGAAGAGTGTATTGGGGGTCATGAACTCAAGAGGAGGATTCTCAAGTAACTACCATTTAAACCACTGTCCTATAAAATGATTTAATCTGTTAGAAGTGTGAAATGGGCTGGCGCCGCGGCTCACTAGGCTAATCCTCTGCCTTGTGGCACCAGCACACCGGGTTCTAGTCCCGGTCGGGGCGCTGGATTCTGTCCCGGTTGCCCCTCTTCCAGGCCAGCTCTCTGCTGTGGCCAGGGAGTGCAGTGGAGGATGGCCCAAAGTACTTGGGCCCTGCACCCCATGGGAGACCAGATAAGTACCTGGCTCCTGCCATCGGATCAGCGCGGTGCGCTGGCCGCGGTGGCCCTTGGAGGGTGAACCAATGGCAAAGGAAGACCTTTCTCTCTGTCTCTCTCTCTCACTGTCCACTCTGCCTGTCAAAAAAAAAAAAAAAAAAAAAGTGTGAAATGGGTGTTTTGTATTAATCAGATACTTAGGTATCTGTGTGAAGAAGCAGGAACTGCAAAGGGGTAGACGCACACACACACAGACGCATGTACACACACACGCCTGGAAGATCCTCCAACATTCATGGAAAGTGCATATAATGAAAAAAACTATGTACAAATTTTGAATTTTTTTGCACCATAATAGCATGCTCTTTTAATTCAATTTTCCCATACAGTTTAAAAAGGCACCCTTGTACATTTTTATGTATTTGGTGGAGTGGATGCAGCATTCTATCATTGGTAAGGCTGGGACAAGGAAATACCCAAGAATGATTTCACAAGTGATCGGTGTAGGCACAAAGTGCTATGAACTCAAAGAGGGAAGCGGGTAGTAATCCTGTGGGCTGGTAGAGTTTCAGGAAGGAGATAGGATCAAGTTCAAGGGGCTTGAATAGACCAAATGTATCTCTTGTTGGAAACGAAAATGAACAAAGGCCTTTGGACATGGAAATATATTGTAGATCCTAAGCTGGTCTCTGGGCTGGACTGGGGAATTTATGGAAGTGAAGAGTGGAGGAGCAGTTTGGATAAGCAAATTGGGACTGGATTATGGGGACTTTCCTGATGTGTCGCAAAGGAAAAATCTGTACTGTATTTATAGTGTGCCATCATAAACACATTTATTTTAAAATTCAAACGATCACTTTTAATGATGCTTTCCCTCATCGATGTCCAAGAAATGTTGTTTTGGTGTATGGGGCTCTTTCCCCAGGGAGAGAATGCTCAAGCTTTTAAGATTTTGGAAAAAGCAGTTTGCTTATTAAGATGCGTGTAGATGCAGTTTTAGCAGCAATTCTGCAGGGGCAGGGCCTCTGGGTTTATTTTGCATCCCTTTTAATTCTTGTTTTGTTTTTCCCCCACAGGTGCTTGTATCTATCAGGGGTCCTTGTTGGCGGTAGGTCCTTAATATATTTGGTGTATTTTTTTTTTAAATGTAAAATGCTTGATTGAGGTTACTGAGTGAGTGAGGTGATCCTGTCCTTGTAAACTCTGTTGATTTTGCTTCACAGTTTGCGGATTAGCCCGTATCCTGGCACAATTGTGCTCAATGACTTAATACCTTTCCAGAGTGCATTAGTTCCACTTGAATACTTGGGTGATGGAAGCGAAGTTCAAACACTCAACACGTAGCCTGTGTTCTGTGGCTGGCCTTTGTGTTCTTTCAGTCGGAGAGAAAATGGGATCCCATCCTCTTGTCAGATATGAAGAGGGCACAGGGTCTCTATCCTGTTGTATTGGCTTCTCCCTTTGGACCCGCCTTCCAAAAAAGCTAAATTTGGTCCAATAGGTAGTCTGATCGTTGCTCTGAATGAAACCTGAGTGTTGGTAAACAACAAACAAATTAGCATTTTGTCTCTGAACTTTTGCCATATAGGGTAGAATTGATTTTGAATTTAATGTCGGAATGCCTTGGGGGATAAGCTCCTGCAAGTCTCATGCATTTCTTTTCATTAGTAATGTACTGTGGTGCATAACAGTGTGTTAAAGCCTTATTGAAGAGATTGTCTACACTCCATCAACTCTAATAAATGGTATGACAAGTCATTCTTCACCACTTTTTTATTTTGGTTTAATAAATGCTGTAATAAAACAGAACTGAGATGGTTGGAAAAGCTTTGCTCAATCCCATCACAACCTGTTATTGACATGTGTGATATTAATAAGTCATCTTGGATTATCCTCGTGGTATTGAAATAAATGAAAATTATCTGAAGTATCTGAGAGCCTAGATAATTATAGATATTCACAGTGATATTCTTAAATCTGAACTTTATAGCTTTTAGTTACTACTTGGGAGATTTAAATATTTTTTTGCTTTTTTTTTTATTAAGGAATCAGGGAAAAAAAGCCATTTTCCTTCTCCTTCTCATTCCATGCTCTTAAACAATCTTTCTTTTTAGACTTTAATACATTTTAGGATCATTTTTAAAGTTGCAGTGCTGTCGACTACATCATCAGGTTGGGGAGTTATAGTAGATATTATAGACAAGTCAGTCATCTCTGTTAATATGAAGACAATTGCTTATTGTATAGAGTGCTTCATAATTTGTCACTGTATTTTCATAGCTATTGATTTGCTCGGTGCTGCTAATAGGCCAGTGAAATAAGTGGGTCATGTGTTATTCTAAGCCCTCCCCTTTCCTAGTAGAGAATGAGGGACAGAGATGAAGAGATTGGCCAACAGTAATTGGTCATTATAGGAGTGGACTAGAACAAGACAACGTGTCTTCTCTCTTCATTCCACCTGTATGTGAAGAACAGTTGCTGGACTGTCTTCCAGAGTTGACTTTGCTCCGTGTTATTTGGGAGGTTAGCTGGATCAAGTTCAAGGGAGAAGCGCTCCTCCATGCCAGGCCCTGGCGGAACCTGGAGCCCACAGCTGTCTGTGGTTAGTGGCCTGTGTGCTCTTGCACCAAATCACTCCTGACCCTCCAGGTGACTTGGTTTACCAAGACCCTGCTGTGTTTGTTCCTGAACCTTCTGTAGCCCAAATGTAGTACTGTACTTACACAATTCAGTCAGAGAAATAATCCATGTGTTACAGTAATAGGGGTTATTATGACACCAATATGGAGTGACAGCTATGGATCTGCTGTTCTAGGCATTGTGATGCATCACTGTGGAAGCAGATTAAACTCCCTGCCTTGGTGAAGCTTGGATGATCATAAGGCAAATGCAGAGAATGCCCCAAAGGTGTGCTATAGAGAAAAACACTGTGACGGTAGGGGAATGGAGAAGACTCGGGAGGGGATCAGGGTGGCTGTTTTAATTAGGGTTTTGGGATCAGAGTGCCTGAGTTTGAATCCTTGCTCCACTTCTGATTCCGGCTTCCTGCGAATGTGTACCTTGGGAGGCAGCAGTTGATAGAGCAAGTACTTAGTCCCCTATCTCTCATGTGGGAGACCCAGGTTGAGTTCCAGCCTCTTAGATTTGGCCTAGCCACGCCCTGCCTGTTGTGTGCACTCTGGATATGAACCAGCAGATGGAAGATCTCTGTCTCTCTCTGTTCCCAACCACCTTTCAAATACATACATACATACATACATACATACATAATTAAGTAGGGCAATAGGGAAGGCTTTACTGAAAAGGTTTATTAATCTGTTTTCTTTGCTAAGAACACAGTACCACAGACTGGGTGAGGTATAAGAACAGAGATTTATTTTTGTCTCACAATTCTGGAGGTCAAATCTGGTGATGCCCCTCTTGCTGGCTGATTGCTGAGGTGGTGCAGAGCAAGAGACAGGGCGTGTGTGTGCCTGTGAGGCAGGTCTCTCTCACTCACCAGGGCTCAGTCTTGGGGACTCCATTCCAAAAACCTTATTTAATCCTCATCACCCCCAAAGACCCCAATTCTAAACTCTGCCATTGCTTAAATTTCCACCCTCTTAATTCCTCATAATGAGGATGCCATTTCTACACAGGGAACTGTGGTGGACACACTGAAGTTCTGGTCAAATTACAGCAGAAGGTGACATTTGAACAAATATCAGAAAGAGGCAGTTATATGAGCACCTCCACATGCATTCAGAGGAAGAGAATTCCAGAGGGGAGAATACAAGTGTGAGGTCTTGGGCAGTGTTGTGGTGCAGAGAGCTTAGACACTACCTGCATCGCTGGCATCTCAGATTGGAGTGCCAGTTCCAGACCTGGTCACTCTACTTTCCATCCAGCTCCCTGCTAATGACCCTGAGAAAGCAGCTGAGATGGCTAACATGCTTGGGCCTCTGCAGCCCACATAGGAGACCCAGATGGGGTTCCAAACTCCTTGCTTTGGCCTGGCCCAGCCCTGGTGGTTGTGGCCATTTGGGGAGTGAACCAGTAGATGGAAGATCTCTCTCCTTCAACTAAAAATAAATAAATCTTAAAAGAAAAAATAAGGGTTAGGTCTGAGGCAGGAGATTGCTTGGCCATTGGAGGTAGGTGGAGCTCACAGGAGGTGGAGCATGTTGGTCCTTGGACAGACTTTAGCTTGTCCTTTCAGTGAGCTGGGTGGGAGCATGAGAGATGAGGAGTGACAAAATCTGACTTATAGTTTAATTAAACTGCTGAAGTGGGAGTGTGGAAAGAAATAATATTCTTGTTTCTAGGGAAACTATGTTGAATACTTTAAAAAGACTCCACCGAGGTGAGTTACTAAAAAATTGCTGTCAAATTAAGTGTAGGAGAAACAGCTATAAAAGACTGGGAAAAAACTTGAAAATCTAGAGAGAGTCGGCTCTCGGATTTGTTCTTAACCATGTTAAGTTTTCTTTCCACTTGAAGGAAATGGCGAATGATAGGGTGGGGGCATAGTTAACTCTCCCTAGAACTCATCACCGCATCTCCTAGTGGTGAAGGAAGGCATCACACCTGCTCGGGAAAATGGCAAAGGAACAAATGTTTATCTACTTTGAATTAAAATAAGAAGTTTTTAAGAACACTTGCATGCTGTTCCGCAGTCTCCCGGCCCGGCAGCTCTGTGGGTGAGAGTCTTCTCTTTAAGATCGGGCTGTGAGAATGGTGGTGTTGCAGACTCGGTAATCCCACCCACGTGCTCTCCGTCTTAGAGGTGGCAGTTGCTTCAGAGAATAAGGAGTCCAGACTGCCTGTTTAATGGATGAAGGGGCTGGGGCAGGCATGTGGGGTTGTTGAAGCTTGTTGGTCTCTCAGGGGAGCAAGCACAGTGGAGGGGTGGCCGTGTTGAAAATGACAAATCATTGGCTTTACCCTGAAATGACCATATTAAACACATGAGGGTGTGGACTGAGACCTGTGCTGCTGGTGGCTGTGGGGAGCAACCGGACTAGACTGAGTTACTGGAATTAAGACTTATTGTATGCATCTGCTCTCCCACAATATGGCGCTGGGAGAGAAGTAAACAGCTTCCACACAGCTGCCTCCAGTTCAACTAATAAACTGTAGGACTTGCTCCTGATTGGAGGAGAGCAGCGTACTCGGCGTGTGGGCAGCCGAGTTAGGATTGGCGGAGGAGGACTATAAAGGAGGAGAGAGACGGCATGCACCGGGAACATCTATGGGGAACATCTAGCTGAAGGAACACCCGTGCAGCCCCCGAGAGAACCGGCCGGCAGTGTGCCACTCCCCTGCGGAAGTGGGGAATGCGGCCGGGGGAACTGCCCTTCCACGGAGGTGGAAGGGATAGTAGCCAACCCGGGAAGAACCAGCAGCAAACCCGGGGAGGGCCGAGCAGACGAAAGAACAGCGCAGGGTCCTGTGTCGTTCCTCCACGAAGAGGGGGAGCGACAGGTGGCCAACTCAACAGTGTGAGGGCTTCTTATACTTATGTCTCTTTAGTCTTGTGACCTGCTTAGGGAACTGCTAGATCTGATGGATTCATGGTCCTGGTAGCTTGACAGTTCTTGTTTTGATTCTTTCTCCTCTGTTACAAACCAGCTCTGTGATGTGGGGCAGGTTACCTAAGTATTTGGAACCTCTATTGTTTCTCACGTGGAGTCCAATAGCACATATCTTGAAGGGTTTTTTTTTTTTAAAGATTTATTTTATTTATTTGAAGTACAGAGTTACAGAAAGAGGTGGAGACAGAGAGGTCCTCCATCTGCCGGTCACTCCCCAGATGGCCGCAACGGCTGGAGCTGTGCCAATCCGGAGCAAGGAGTTCTTCCTGGTCTCCCATGTGGGTGCAGAGTCCCAAGGATGTGGGCCATCTTCTGCTGTTTTCCCAGGCCATGGCAGAGAGCTGGATCGGAAGAGGAGCAGCCGGGACTAGAACCGGCGCCCATATGGGATGTTGGTACTTCAGGCCAGGGCTTTAACCCACTTTAGAGAGACAGAGAGAAAGGTCTTCCTTTGCCGTTGGTTCACCCTACAATGGCCGCCGCGGCTGGTGCGCTGCGGCCGGCGCACCGCGCTGATCCGAAGGCAGGAGCCTGGTGCTTCTCCTGGTCTCCTGTGGGGTGCAGGGCCCAAGCACTTGGGCCATCCTCCACTGCACTCCTTGGCCACAGTAGAGAGCTGGCCTGGAAGAGGGGCAACCGGGACTAGAACCTGGTGTGCCGGCGCCGCTAGGCAGAGGATTAGCCTGTTGAGCCACGGCGCTGGCTGCCCTTGAAGAGTTTTTATAGAGGAAAGAAGACCGTGAGGGGAAGCACCGTGGTGTGATGTGTGGCACGTGCTTGTCTGCTGTGAAAGGTTCCTCTTTGCTGGCCAAGAAGAAGAGAGGAAAGGTTGGTTATGAGCCACCTGCTGTGTGTTGAACACTCGGTGCTGTCTTCACAGATAAGGAAGAGACTCCGAGAGCCTAAGTCACTCGTCTAAAGTTACAGTCAGCAAGTTCTGGGGAAAGAGTGAGGTCCAGTCTGGCCGTGTATTTTATGGAGTATTCCGTTTCCCACAGTCCAGCCCGGCTGCTTGTTTTCTGTGAACACACTAGCGGATTTCACCTCAGTCCTGTATAACCCACCCCCTGCCTGCCACACCTGCCGTGCAGTTGTTTCTGCCAGTCTCTGTCCTGACCTCCTGTGAAAGCCAGCTGTCCCTGGCTAACCCCTTTCCATTGAAGTGCGGCTCTCCCACTACTGTGCACTAAATCAGCACACAGGCGAGAGACATTTAGAGGGTCACTTCATGTCCAAAATAGTCATACAGTACCGTATATGCATGTGCATATATAAAAATATATATTATACATATATTCACAAATATATATGAGAGTACCTTAAAAATTTAGGAAAAGTGAACTCAAAAGACAAACTTATTCTGGGACAAACATGTTGAAATCCATGTATATGTGAATAAGTAAAGCTTACTGAAAATGCCTGTAAGACAAGAACTGTGTAGATTTCAAAATTTTTTTTGCACCATAAAAACCTTACCTTGTAATTCAATTTCCATGAGCGTTTTGAAGTACCCTTGTACAGTATAATACATACTTATGTGTAGGTCTCTATGTGTATCTAACTTCCGTCTGTCTATCATCTCCTCCCTCCAGTGTGCTGTGTTTCCTGACTCCTGGCTGCTCCAAAGCCTTGCAGCTGTATTTTGGGATGAATTGTTCTCCAGCCACTTGGACCCTCCTCTCGCTTACGTACTTTCAGCTGTCTCCCTTCTCTTTTGGTTAGCACTCTCTTCCCCACCTTCTTTCTGTTCATTAGGTCAGAAGCTACCAGAAAGGACCAAAAAATGCAATGAGAAACACCGAGCAATCTACCTTTGGGTGTGTTTCTCATCCCGCAATAGCCAGGCATCCCTGGACTCACAGCGTGAGCCCCTGTGGGAGAGGGTGAGCCTGAGGGGAAGCTACCTGGGCAGTGTTTAACGGCGTCAGGGCCAGCCAAGGGGAGCGGGAACGTCGGTTTTTAATTTCAAAGTTTTCACATGGTTTCCATTCTTTTCCAGTGCTATTGAATAAATAAAAAGAATGTAATGTAGCTTTCCTTTCACAGAACCATGAGTGGCAAAGACTTCTGCCTGATTAAGTTCTTCCTAGAGGTGGATGGTTTTGAGTCTCCACCTCCGTTTTTCCATCTGTGAAATGGACCTGAACTGTTTGCATCTCAAGATTGTTGTGACGGTTAGAGAGCTGCAGCATAAAAGCAGTTACGATGGGCAGAGGTCGGCAAAGCCACGCTTCTTTCCTATGGCCAAGGTGTTGAGTATGGGGATTTTCCTACTTGGCATACGTTAGCTGACAACGTGAACCACAGGGCACTAGCTTTTAAAAAGCAAGCTTTTGAAATTATTTTCAAGGATGGGAAACAATGTGAACTGTTTCTTTTTTTTCTGCTGTAAACTATACGTGCATTTCAAAAATTTTTTGCACTACAATAAAATTATTTTTTTTAAGTTTATTTGACAGAGTTAGACAGAGAGAGAGAGACAGAGAGAAAGGTCTTCCTTCCATTGGCTTACTCCCCAAGTGGCCGCCACGGCTGGAGCTACACCCATCCGAAGCCAGAAGCCAGAAGCCAGGTGCTTCTTCCTGGTCTCCCATGCGGGTGTAGGGGCCAAGCACTTGGGCCATCCTCCACTGCTATCCCAGGCTACAGCAGAGAGCTGGACTGGAAGTGGAGCAGCTGGGACTAGAACCGGTGCCCATATGGGATGTTGACGCTGCAGGTGGAGGATTAACCAAGTGAGCCACGGCACCAGCCCTACTTATTTTATTTTTGTAGTGGAAGGATGTAGGCTGTGGTGTTTGGGTTCTTGGTCTCATTACATATGTGCTGTCTAGCCTGACAGGGCACTTGATGTAGCCGGTCTCCATTTCTCATATACCTAATGGGGGTCTGTTCCTCATAGGGCTAATGTGACAATGGACTGCCTATGACAGAACACAGGACTGTGCCTGGCAAGGAGCAGGAACTCACATCAACTGGATGGCAATGCAGTTGGGTTGGGAATGAGTGAGTGATAATGGGCACGGCGTCTTCGCTCAGACCCCGGCTCTGTAATTACCACCCATGCAGCCTGCAGTCAGTCTCTCGAATGAAGTGATGTCTCTTTCTAAATTTGTAATACAAATAAGAAAATTCCATTAGATCTTCCCCAAAGCCCCTTGATCTCTTGATGGGATACACAGTTATTTAGTTTTATTTATCTAAGAAATCCTTTTTTTAAAAGTCTGTTTATTTGAAAGACAGAGAACTAGTAAGAGGGAGAGGGGTGAGAGAGACAGATAGACAGACAGACACAGACAGGGAAAGATAAAGATAGGTCTTGCATTCACTGGTTCAGTCTTCAAAGGCCTGCAACATTGAAGGCTGGGCCAGGCTGAAGCCAGGAGCCAGCAACTCCATCCAGGTTTCGCATGTGGGTGACAGGGGTCCAAATACTTGCGTTTTCATCTGCTGCCTTCCAGGATGTGTATTAATAGGAAGCTGGATCAGAAGTAGAGGAGCCGGGCCTCAAACCATGCACTGTGAAATGAGATACGGGTGTCACAAGAGGTAGCTTAACATACCATGCCACAATGCCTGCTCCAAGAAAGCTTTTTTTTTTTTTTTTAAATGCCTGTAATCCCTGTTCATTTATTGAGTACTAAGCTATTAAGCAGGGAGCTCACTTTTAATTAAAAGTTACTTATTTTATATATATATATATATATTTTTTTTTTTTGCTAGACATTATTGCTGTGCGAGGTGCTGGCATGAGTTGAGAGGTGGTGAACTGCCTTTAACTAGAGACATTTAAGTTGAGATTAGACAAACAGAATCAGGAATGAGATGGTGGCGCGCTAGGTGATTTCCAAGGGCTCTTCTGTTAGGGCTCTCACTGTGTGGCTGCTGGTGAGAACTGTGCTTCTCCCTAAGGGAGCCTCAGAGAGGGTGGGGAGCAGCTCCCTACTGCAGGGTGTCTGCTGCCTTTCTTCACAGGGAGTGCTTCTGTCTCCTTTGGTGCCAAATGGTGAGAATGGGGCTGTAGGGGCCTCAAGTGATTCTTTTCTGCTTGCTGGGTTTCTATAAGTTGTCCATCATGATCTGATGTGCCAATTGCATATTTGAGAACTTACATCTTCTTGGAATACTTGTGTGAGAAGAATAACAGAAGAGATCTTGTACTTTTATTGATGAATAATCCATATGCATTTCATTCTTATTCGTAGTCTTGTGGGAGGAACAGATGTTTTAAGTTAACAAACACATTTCTTATGCTTTCGTTTGAATTAGGAGGATGCAACTGAGCTTGGCAGCCGTATTAATTTGTTCAAACTATGCAATGCATAATCATATATCTCAATTTTCTAGTCTGACCATACGTTCCCTCTGCATTTTTTTAAAATTTATTTGCTTGTCTATTTGAAAGGCAGAGTGAGTGGGTGAGTGAGTGAGTGAGTGAGAAATAGAGATCTTTCGTCCACTGGTTCACTTTCCAAATGGCCTCAACAACCAGGGCTGGGCTAGGCTGAATTCAGGAGCTAGGATCCCCATCCAGGTCTCCCACCTGGATAGCAGGGGTCTAAATATGGGGGCACTTTTGCTGCCTCCCCAGTACAGGGAAGCCTTTTTGGAAGCAGAGTAGCTGGCACTTGAATGGGCACTCCATAAGGGGTGCAGGTATCCCAAGCAGTGGCTTAACCCATTTTACCCAAATACTCATTCCACCATCTTGTGTTTTTAAAGATTATATCATTTTGTCCCCCCCACCACATTTTTCTATTTACAGTTGCAAAATAATTGCATATATATACTCTGCATTCATGCATGTATATGTATATCCTGTAGAACTGTTACTCATTTATGATAGCTTACAATATTATCTTGTTGTGTTTTTCTTTTTCAAGTTCTTTATACTAAGGGAAAGGTCATATGTTTGAATATCAAATAATGATTAAGCCTGCTTATTCTTTCTTGCAATTCGAATCATACATGTCTAAAGAAAAGTTGACTTTGAAAAAATTTCATTGGGAAAACTTTGTTTCTGTGATAGGGGACATTTAAATATAAAACTGGCAGAAAAATTTTAAAAGAATCATTGAGTCATTTTATGTAAAACAAGTTCGTAGCCTCTAGTGTCCCAGCTAGGTCTTTTAGCAAGGGTTTTTTAGAGTCTGAGAATTTGTAACCAAATGCATGGAAGAAGGAAGAAGAAATAGTTACTGTTAGTATTCAGGCGGCCCTTGAGCTTGGGCCATGACCTCTGAATTTCCTGACAGCTCCTGAGATTGGTTATTTATTAAATTTATGTGACTCCTTTTATCCAATGGGAAATTGGATGGGTTGGGGAGGGGCCAGGGAGGAACAGGGTCTGCCCTGGAGAGCGGATTTCATTGTTCTTTGTATCTTGCCTCCTTGACACGGTTTTGTGATTGTGAGCAGGAGAGAATTATTAACAGAGGTAGATATTTCTTCCTGGGTACACTTCCTGTATTGATGCGCCCTAGAGGGGGCTTGGTCTATGGAATGAAAAGTTGGGAACAGAAGGAACTTGAAATTAGTGGCTGTACTCCTGGAACACCTAGTAGCAGACTCCAGGTACTCGTGGGCATCTTGAGCGGTGGCCTAACTCACTGTGTCGCAACACCTGTCCCAGGAAACTAGTTCACAATTGATGTTTATTTTTATTCATTTGTGAGAGGGAGGGAGGGAGGGAAGGAGGCAGGCAGACCCATCTGCTGGTTCATTCCTCAAATGCCTCAAACAGTTGCTACTGGGCCAGGCTTTAAGCACGAGTCAGGAACTCAGTCTGCCTCTCTCATGTGGGCCATAGGGACCCAAGCACTTGGACAATCAACTGCCACCTCTCAGGGTGTGAATTAACAGAAAGCTGGGATTGGGCCTGGAGCCAGGACCTGAACCCTGGCACTCTGCTGGACGGCAGCCCAAGCCACATCTCCACCTTCTAGCCAATGCCCTCCCCAGATGGAGACCACTTTTTTTTTTAAATGTTTATTTATTTATTTAAAAGGCAGAGTTATGGAGATGCAGAGGCAGAGAGACAGACAGACGATCTTCTATCCACTGGTCAACTCCACAAAATGCTGTATCTGGGCCAATTTGAAGCCAGGAGTCTCTTCCAGGACTCCCACATGGATACAGGTGCCCAAGGACTTGGGCCATCTTCTGCTGCTTTCCCAGGTCATAGCAGAGAGCTGGACTGGAACTGAGTAGCCGGGACTCGAACCAGTGCTCATATGGGATGCCGGTATGGCAGGCAGCAGCTTTACCCGCTATGCCACAGCACCGGACCCTCGAGACCACTTTTGATCTTAGCTTGCAGTTTGAGTCTGCTGAGACTTGAGAGAGGGGAACGAAAGGCCCTTAAGATACAGGATCGGTCCGCGAAGAAACATCAGTGTTAAAAGGAGTCCAGTTTGACTGAAGCCGGAGAGGTGATGGGGTGAAACCCTGGGAGGAATTGTAAGCTCCCGATTACCCAGGCCCCGGAATAAGGCAAATGAGTTACATTCTGCAGGCAGAGGGGCCTTGTGAAACGGAGACCATTGCTTGCCTTTCCAGCTCTGTCACTGCGTTCTGCCTGGGGTCTTGTGGGAGATGAGACGTCACAGCTCTGACCTCTGCTCATTTTTCTTGGTGTTCAGAGGTGTTGCTGGGCAGAGCTCTGTGGAAGGTTCCGTGGCTGCTTTGGAGGCCACTTTAGAAGAATCAAGTAAGCTGCTGAAGAAAAAAGCTATCTTTGTATATTCCTTCTTCTGGTTCATTTATGAGGAGGAGGGAATTTTTTCAATCATCCCAATCAGGAGATAAATGCAAAGTATAATAAAAGAAATCCCGTGAGCAGCAAGGTGTGCCTATTATGGGAGGGTCAAGGAGATAGATATAGATATAGATATATATTATATGTTGGAAAGGTCAAGGATATGTACTGTAGATCCTTGACATCACAAATTTTTTTGCATTATAAATTATCAAGTTAAAAAAAACTCAATTTAAAAAGGTAAAGAGTCGTGTTTTTAAAAAACCAAACCCCAGTGCTCGCTTTGGCAGCACACATACTAAAAAAACCAAACCCCAGGGGTGGGCTGCAGTTAGATGTAACTTGGGTTGCCCACATCCCATGTTGGAATGCCTGGGACTGAGTCTCGGCGCCTCTTCCCATTCCAACTTCCTGCTAAGGTGCACCCTGGGAGGCGGCAAGTGATGGCTCAAGTACTTGGGTTCCTTCCACCCATGTGGGAGGCTCAGGTTGAGTTCTTGCTCCTGGTTTTAGCCTGGCCCAGGCCTGGCTGTTGAGAGAATTTAGGGAAGTGAACCAACCAATGGGTGGGAGACTTCTTTCTCTCTGCCTTTCAAAGAAATTAATTAATTTTGAAACCCCAAAAAACCAAACCATAAAACATAGAATATCAGCTCAACTGTTGAGGAATGAGAGCTTTTTTTTTTTTTTTGCTTTCCTAAATGAAAATGGCTATATTGTTTTACTTATTCTTTTTTTTTTTTTTTTAAGATTTCTTTTTTTTTTTTTTTTTTTTTTTATTTTTGACAGGCAGAGTGAACAGTGAGAGAGAGAGACAGAGAGAAAGGTCTTCCTTTGCCGTTGGTTCACCCTCCAATGGCCGCCGCTGCAGCCGGCGCACCGCGCTGATCCGATGGCAGGAGCCAGGATCCAGGTGCTTTTCCTGGTCTCCCATGGGGTGCAGGGCCCAAGCACCTGGGCCATCCTCCACTGCACTCCCTGGCCATAGCAGAGAGCTGGCCTAGAAGAGGGGCAACCGGGACAGAATCCGACGCCCCAACCAGGACTAGAACCCGGTGTGCCGGCGCCGCAAGGTGGAGGATTAGCCTATTGAGCCACGGCGCTGGCCCTATTGTTTTACTTATTCTATTAAAAGTAATACCAGCCTGTTATAGAGGAAAAGGAATAATCAGACAAACAGAAATATAACAAAAACTCTATTATCTCCATCATTCTTTAAACAAAATAATTAGTACTAAATAATAGATGAATTTATTGTATAGACTTTTCTATGAATGAGTGTGTCATGTATATGTGTGCATTTAATGAAGGAACTTAGGCAACACAGTATGCATACTATTTAGCAACCCTTCTTTTAAGCTTAATACTGTTTAATGGATGTGTTTTTTATGTCACTCTGCATGGATCTACATCATTCGTGAGGGGTGGACTGCAAGTCATTTTATTCACTTAATGGGTCAGTATTTGTACTAATCCAGTATTTAGGGATTTTCAGCAACACTGGGCTTAAAGTGCTTGCATACTTTTGAATTATTTCTTCAGTGCTTGTGCCTTAGAAACACACTTAATAGAATGAGTTGCATCATTTACATTTTCTTAAAAAAGTATACTTGCATACACACATACCAAATTATGCTTCAGTGGAGTCAGGACAATTTTCACAGCCATTAATTGAAATGTTCTCTGTCGCTCCCCCTCTTCGTGGAGGAACGACACAGGACCCTGCGCTGTTCTTTTGTCCGCTTGGCCCTCCCCGGGTTTGCTGCTGGTTCTTCCCAGGTTGGCTACCGACCCTTCCACCTCCGTGGAAGGGCAGTTCCCCCTGCCACCTTCCCCACTTCCGCGGGGGAGCGGCACACCGCCGGCCGGCTCTCTCGGGGGCTGCTCAGATGTTCCTCAGGTGTTACTGGTGCATGTTGTCTCTCTCCTCCTTTATAGTCCTCTTCCACCAATCCCAACTCTGCTACCCACACGCCGAGTATGCTGCTCTCCTCCAATCAGGAGCAGGTCCTACAGTTTATTGGTTGAACTGGAGGCAGCTGTGTAGAAGCTGTTTCCTCCTTTCCCAGCGCCATATTGTGGGAGAGCAGATGCATAGAATAAGTCTTAATTCCAGTAACTTAGTCTAGTCCGAGTTGCTCCCCACAGTTCTCCAATGAAAAGATAAGACCAACAGTTGATTTGTTATTTAATAGATATTTTTATTTGAAAGAGAGAAACTTGTATTCTCCCCTTCTGAGGTCTGACTGCCCCAATGCCTACAGTGTCTGGGGACTCAAAGACACGGACCAGGAATGCAATCCAGGTCTCCTAGGTGGATGGCAGGAACCCAATTACTTGAGCCATCTTTGCTACCACCTTTTCTCATTGTCTGCATTAGCAGGAAGCCAGAGTCAGTAGCTAGAGCCTTGAATCAGGCCCAGACACTCTCATATTTGTTGTGAGCATCTTAACCAGTAGGCCAAACACCCTCTCCCACACTCAGTTTTAGAATGATTGGCTATTACAGGATGATGGAATAGAGATGGTTTTGACAAAATTTTTAAAAAATTGAGTGGTGTAAAACTAAAAAAAATCCAAACAGAATATATATTTTCATACATTTAATGTTATAAAGAATCACTTGGTAGTTAAAAAAGAATTCATGCGAATATTAAAGAATAACACCAAATTTTAGTTACTAAGCTGGCTAAGAATAAGGATAGAGAGTTCACATAAGAGAAAATACAAGCAGCAAATATACTGAGGTGAATCATTGTTGGTAATAACTACATAAAAACTAAACCAATAAAGGGGTATCAGCTTATGCATATTAGAAAAAAATTTAAATGATCAAACCCAGTTTTGATGAGACTCCTGAGAATTTGCCCTGAGGAATTCATTTAGAAGAAAGAAAAGTTGTATGTAAAGAAGTGTTCTTTCTGGTATTATTTATATTATTCAATAAGAAGTTATCTAAATGTCTCTATTACAGGAGTGTTTAAGTAAATCATAGACTTACTTACTTGACGTGAGGCATTCTGTAGCCATTAAGATAATGTGTGTGAAGAGCATGTGGCCGTGTAGACACATCTAAGAGGCAAATCTAAGTGAAAAGAAGACTACTTGGTTCAAACCCTGTGATTAAAACTATTTTCTAAAATGTGCTTTCAGTGAATGGAGTGTAATGAGATGAAAAGGAGACCCATTTTTTTTTTTGTCAACAGGAGCGAAAGAGTTTACCAGGGTAAACTTTACCACTTTACCAGGGTGAGCAGACAATGGGTGAGGAACATGGAGAAGGAGCAGGATGGATGTGGAGGTGGGATCCAGGCACAACCAGGACAAAGTTTATTTTTCAAAGATGGGAACAAAGCAGAAGGAATGTGAAAATTGCATCCTTGAGAACTCTTTTGTGCAAATGGAAACTCAACTCAAACCAGCTTAATCAAAGCCTGAGATTTATGGCTCTCTTAACCCAAAGTCCAAGGGCATAAAATTAGCTTCAGACACAGCTGCATCCATGTGTTCCTCTCTGCACACCATCTCTCTCTACTATGCTTTATTCTAGGTTGGTTGGCAACATCCCCAGGTAGCCTCTTTGTGATGGAAAAGTTGGTTTACGTAGTTCAAACAACTCATGGTCCCAGATAAAAACTATCAGTTTTGGGGTAGCATTTCCAGCAATAGCTCTTGGGAAAATTCTGATGCTTCTGACTTAAGGATTATTTCCCCAGGTTTAATTTTAGTCTCATTGGGGGCAGAAGAAACCTTGTGATTTATCACACCACCCTGTGGAGGAGGGCAGTTCTAAAAATGAAAGCATGTTGGCCAAAGAGAAAGGAGCAGATGTTCTCTACAAGGCTAGAGGTGTTTGGAGGCAACCTGGCTTCATTCCTAAGTCTTAAGTGAGAGCTAGCATCTGCTCGATTGGCTCATCCTCACTGCTGGAGAAAGCATTGTTGGGCTCAGGCCTCCTGTCTCTTGACTACCTCTGTCCAGCCCTCACTGAACTTTATACTTCGACTTTCCGATTTCTGACTCTTCCATGGAATGCCATCGCCCATCTCTGTGCAACGACACCTGTGTCTTCTACCCACCTGAAGCACAGTTCATGTTTGCGGCCAGCAGCCTTTGTGCCTCTGAGCTAGCGTCCATGTTCACTTGCTGTTACCTAATGTTGGGGAGGGAAGTTAGCTGGACACATTTCACTCTGTAATAAAGCTTCACTTGTTTGAGAATAATGGCCCCCAAACATGGGCATGTTTGATGAATTCGGGCCACGTTGTCATCCTTTTGGGTAATTTGAGAGGAGCTGGTGAAGTTAACAGTGGCAGTGGGTTAGATGTTAATACGTTCTGAAATGGAGTGCTTTATTGTTTTCTTGCAATGCTTGTCTGGAACATTGCATGGGTACTTAGTTCTTGTTTCATTTATTTTCCTTTGATAAATGACTAGCAGAAAGAGAAAACAATCTGTAATAGAAACTGAAAATGTATTGGCTAGAAAGAAGGAGTTCAAGGTCTACAGGACCCAACGTTTTTCAGGTCATCTGTAATGAGTTGATGTGCGGCTCCCCTGGCCATGAGGAGCGAGAGCAGAGTAAGTGAACCATGGCACTGGGGATGTGTAGGAGGTTGAGGTTCTATTCGGACAGAGCTGTTCTCATTTCCAGCCTTCTTAGGGCAACAGTGTCCTTCTCTTCCTTTTGTGATATTGGAAATAAAATGTTTAATCCCTCCCCTATCCTTATAGTACTCTGTCCTGACTGTCAATCAAACTTTCCTTTCCCCATGGCATGGAAGTTTCTTTGGGACATTGAATTTACTTCTATTCGTTGAGACCCTCAAAGATTACTTTTAGGAAAAGGAAATCACACCTCAGCTTATTTGTCCTTGGAAGGCAGAGTGTTGGCAAGTCAGTGCTTGAATGTGAGGTAAGTTACATGTCTTGCCAATGCTGATGTTTCTCAAGGTGTGTTTTCTAGGTTCAGTAGAGTCTTTGTGGCTGAGGGATTATGGATGACACTAGGGTTTGAGGAACATAGGAACTGGAAGGGGTTTGGTACAACAGGCAAAAGGGCACAGGTGGGGATTGGGCAGGAAAGAACAGTATCTTCAGGATATCTTGGGTGGAAGGGTTCATGTAATTTTGGTTAGTACAAGCCCAAAATATTTATGTGTGAGAATTGTATGGAAACTCTAGGGATATGCTGGAGAGAGAGAGAGAACCAAGAAACAGAAATGTGGTTCAAAGAGATCTTTTTGAAAAGAACTTCGGGGACTACTGTCATAGCTTATCTTTTCATACCTAGAACAGGTCTTAGAAATTGCAACTGAGTGGTTTATTTTATTTCTTATTGCTTTATCTCATCTTAAGGATTTTGCATGTAGGTGTCAGAAGTAGCTTGAGTGTGAGGGTAAGGTTGTCACATAGCCCTGCTTTTCGATAGGTTCCCTAAGCTCAGTATTTTTCTTCCTCTGTTATAGATGCACCTTAGTTTCTTTGCTCCACATCCCCTGCACTAACATCTCAGTTTTTATTCTGAAGTGTTGGTGTAATACAACATGCAAACAAGTGAGGAGCTAGGATGTTACGGTTTCTGTGTGTGCCTGACCGTGAAGCTATTCTGTACTTTGTCCTGTCTTGAGAACTGCTGTCTCCTGGCTCTCTGAGTGGATCCATTCTTGAACAGGTGCGATACTATGTTCAACTTACACCGCCCAAATGGAATGACATCTCACCTTTTGGAAACTCAGCTCTTTGGCCAACTCACCTGGTTGGAACACAACAAAGAAACAGGAACTAACAACAAAAGGCTAGAAAGAGCCAAAATAGATAGCGCAATGTCTATGCCTTCAACAGCCTGATTGATTCATTCCCCAGGGGCTGCAGAGAGCAGCCTGCATTGGACTAGAAGAGGAAACATAATTGCAGTATTCAGCAGTGCTGCTCAGAGAAGGGGGCAGTGAGCTCTGGCATTCAGGAGAAAGAGTTGAATGCAAATCTAAACACCTCTGCCAAAGAGTTTGAGTCTTATCTCCTTCTAATTGTACATATTTAAAATTTCTTTTTTTTTTCTATCATAGGCAGGTGGTCAATAAAAAATAAATCAAAAACATTTTAGTGGAATAGCCACCCCCCCCATCTTAATTAGATACATCCTATTGTCTGGAGTTAGTGAACAGCTGGTAGGTGTCTGACTTGGGAAATGCTGCTTGAAATGGTCTTTTCTGTGCTCACGTCTGCTTTTGTCAGGAATAGGCGGGGTAAAGTCTATCCCACCAGCGGTGCATGTAAGCATTGCGGAGGTGCGTATTGGGATGCATTCATTTAGGGCTCATGAACACCTTATTGCCTACAGTTCCTTTATAGTTAATATTTATTTTCACTCCTCCACTTTGGTTCATGTGGCAAGACTGCATCTCTTTCTTTTCAATCCTTCACGGTTACGTGCCTTTTCCATCTGCCCCAGTTGTCTGTCTAGATTAGATCTGAAGATGGAGATGCAGGCAGGTAGATGTGAGCTAGGCCCTGAGTCTGCCCTCTCTTGTGTTGGGAGGGACCCCGGTCCCCTAACTGCCAATGAAAGCTGGGGTAAACATGAGCATGCTTCAGAAGTTGTGGAAAATGGAATTAAAAGTTAAGTTTATTTTGGTGCAAACATTTTTGAAATCCTTATTTTCAAAATATGCACTTTTAATGAACTTTTTGAAGACCCCCTTATATTAAACTGGTGTCAGAGTTCTTACCTGTGCTCAAAGCCACTTACAACATGTCGCTACTGAGCATTTGCATTGGGGCTAGTGTGAAAGAGAAGCTGTATTTTAAATTTTATCTCTTTTTAATTAAATTTAAATAGCCCCACGTGGCTAGAGGCTGCAATGCTAGATGGTGCGGGTACAGATTTGGACACCAAACTATGGGGCCCAAAGAAAGCAGTAATTGCAGGTAGTTTGGGACTGTGTGTGCACTCCGCACCTAGCCTGCCAGAGTAATTTTGCTATTGGAAAGGGGAGAGCTGGGAGGTAAAACTGGAAGAAACATATTCATTGGGACTCAGACTCTCTTAGAAATCGGGCAACACGTTGGCAAGAACCTTGTCCCTAGTGCTTGGGTTCATGTTCACTGCCCTGGCCCCATAGTGGCAGGATGACTCTCCTACTTCCTGTTTGTTGGTTTGTGATGGATTCTGGGAACCTCAGGAGGCAGGTAGCAAATAACTCCAGTGTGTCTATGGGTGGGTGGAAGACCTTGGTTACCTATGAAGCCTTCCGTCCTCTGTCCTTTTCCCTCCTTTCTCAAAGAGTCCTAATGGTTTTCCTGCATTCTTTCTCACGGTCATACCCTTTAAAGAGATAGGCCCCTTCCTCAGTCTCCATGATGAATTTTTTTGGTTTAAGTCCGTGGTTTTCTTTTACTCATATATCCCCAAAATAGTTCTGAAAGCCAAGTACCTTTTTATACATTTAAAATAGTGTGTTTAAAATTTTTAATCAAAAGATACAGGAATTGCAGAGAGATGATTTTTTGCACGTGGAAAACATTGACATTTTAGGATAGAGCTGTTAAATCCGTCTTCAGTGCATCCAACAGAATCTGAATACTTTAGCAATTTGATTCCTTCCAGCATCTATAAAAAATACAAACTCATCTATAACTGTAGAAAATACACATTCTTTCTTTTTCTCCTGAAACTTTCATATCTGATACAATTTTCCCACAGACGTCATCCTAATGTAATTTATTTTTGTGCTTGCAAGTCTTTTATTGATCACCTTATGATACATCTCAGCAACAAAATATGTATATAACTGTAATTTAAACCATTTGTAATGTTCCCTGTGAACATAAGGCTCCAAGTGTTAAGTAATTTTTTTGGATTGAGTTATTACAGCTGAGCAAAACAACATAAATACATTGAATTTTTGATAAATACTTGTTAAATGTTAGAAAGTACAGCTTCAGTGGGAAAACGTCTCCTACTAAGATGGATGAACTTTTTTCCCCTTCAATTGGTTCATGCAGGATGCATATTATTTATTGCTAGAGGAGACGACATCAATTCTGTTCTCATTTTTCACTTGTCTAGATGTAAACTTCATGAAATTTGTTCACATAATAAGTAGATGGGAAAGGAAGGAATTTGTTAGTCTCTCCAAACTCCTCCTGAGTTCTTAGCCAAAAATCAATTATGATAGATCACTAGAAATTATTTTAATGATCGGCTGACAACTTGATTAGATCTTTCTTCAATTTTTATTAAAAGCAAAGGATTGGTACCCACTTGATTTGTAGATGGTTTGGTTGCTAGTTATCGTAGTAATTTACTTTCTTGTACCTCCTCTGATATTTCAAAATGCCCTGTGTTTGGTGACCCTGAGATTTTGACATACCAGAACATTCTACCATGTCAAGTGCAGATAAGTGAGACGTATGCTTTTCTTCTATAGTGTGAGAAAGAAGATAGGGAAATTAGTCATTTCTTAGAAAAGAATGAGTGTGTAATAGGGATCTGGAGATGACATTGGGTTACCTATTCTGATTGTATCACTGAGGGGCCCTCATGTGGTCCTCAGGGTATAGTTCTCCAGTGCCCCAGTTAAAGGCTTTTGGTCTACACCAGCTTCCGTGGTTCCTCTCTCCTGGCCTGTGATTGGTTAAGGCATGAAATAGGATACAGTCCTGGACAATGCAAAGTGAGGGCAAGTCTGCTGCCCAACCTCCTGGAAATCTTTCCTTCTTCTCAGAGAGATCCAGAAAAGAGTCAACTCTTGCTCCTCTAGGTGTGGCTATATTTGTTGTTGGGCAACAGCTGGAACAATATACTGAGGGCCCAGCTTGATGGTAAAGTGGCTTTCTTTGCTGGTTAGGACAGAAAGAATGCAATTAGTCTTTAATGTTGCTGTTGACCCACTGACTGCAGTTAGAAACACCATCCCTCTGAATTTCTTAGTTAAGAAGGAAAGATTTCCTGATTATTAAGTCACTTTTTGGGGCTGCTGCTTATCATCCTCCTCATCAAAGTAACAGCTGTAGTGAGATGGGATTCACATGCCATCCAGTTATTTACCCACTTAACTTCACAGTTCATGGGGTTCTGGAATATTCGGAGTTATGTGACCATGCCCACAGTCCATTTTAGAACAAGACAAAGCCCATGCTCTCTGGGAGTCAGCCTCCTTCCTGTTTTTCTTTATTTACCACCTTCCTAGCCCTCTGAGGTCACTGTTCTTTCTGTCTCCGTAGATTGACCTGTTCTGAACATTTCACATGCGTGAAATCGTTTACTCTAGGGTTGTTTGTGGCTGGTTTCTTACCATAATCTTTTCAAGCTTCATCCATGCTGTTACCTGTTTCAATACTTCATTCCTTTTTTTAAAAAATTATTAGCTGTGAGCCCTTTCACAGTCACTTTTTTTTAAATAATATTTTTATTTATTTGAGAGCTAAAGTTACAAAGAGTGGGACAGAGAGAAAGGTCTTCTATCTGCTGGTTCACTCCCCAAATGGCCATGATGGCCAGAGCTGCTCTGATCCAAAGCCAGGAGCTTCTTTTGGGTCTCCCATGTGGGTGCAAGGGTTCAAGAACTTGGGCCCTCTTCCACTGCTTTCCCAAGCCATAGAAGAGAGCTAGATCAGAAGTGGAGCAGCTGGGACCTAAACAGACAACCTTATGGGATGCCAGCACTGCAGGTGGAGGCTTAGCCTACTATGCCACAATGCCGACTCCCACTTCATTCCTTTTTATTGCTGAATAATATTCTATTGTATGAATATGCCACATTTTTTAATCAGTTGATGTACATTTGGGCTGCTGCTACTTTTTTCACTGTTATGAATAATGCTGTCCTAAATGTTTTGTGTTTGAGTATGTGTCTAAGCATCTATTTTTAGTTCTCTTGGGTTTCATATCTAGGAGCAGATTTGCTGGTCATATGGGAACTCTGTGTTTAATCATTTAAGGAACTGCTGGACTGTTTTCCAAAGTGCCTACCCCATTGTGCAGTGCCACCTAATATGTGTGAGGGTTTTAGCTTTTCTACAACCTTGAGAATGTTGCTATTTTTTGAGTTTTTGACTACAGACTTCCTAGTGGGTGTAAAGTGGAATTTTATTGCAATTTTGACTCACATTTCCCTGATGGCTAATGATACTGAATATTAGCTCACTTGCTTAATTGGCCATTTGTATTTTTTCTTTGGATATTGCACTATTTAACAATTTTTCCTACTTTAGAAAATTTAAAACATATATATAAAAGAATAAACACTAGTATAATAAACCCCCATGTACCCCATAACCCATTTTTAATAATTCTCAGCTCATGGGAATGCTTGTCTTATTTACTGTGCCCTCTGCTATTTACGTTTGGATTCTTTCACTCCTCTTGAAAATATGATTAAACATCTCTTTTCATTTCTTTCCTTATTTCTTTGCAGTTTATATGTTGAAGATCCTTGTTCATTTGTCCTGTAGGATTTATTTTTTTTAATAGACTTATTTATTTATTTGAAAGTCAGAGAGGAGAGGCAGAGAGAGAGAGAGAGAGAGAGAGAGAGAGAGAGAGAAAGGTCTATCGATCGATGGTTCACTCTCCAGTGGCCGCAATGGCCAGAGCTGTGCTGATCCGAAGCCAGGAGCCAGGAGCTTCCTCCAGGTCTCCCATGTGGGTGCAGGGGCCCAAGGGCTTGGGCCATCCCCCACTGCTTTCCCAGGCTACAGCAGAGAGCTGATCAGAAGTGGAGCAGCTGGGTCTTTTTTTTTTTTTTTTTTTTTTGACTTTTATTTTATTTTATTTTATTTTTTGACAGGCAGAGTGGACAGTGAGAGAGAGAGACAGAGAGAAAGGTCTTCCTTTGCCGTTGGTTCACTCTCCAATGGCCACCGCGGCCAGCGCGCTGTGGCCGGCGCACCGCACTGATCCGATGGCAGGAGCCAGGAGCCAGGTGTTTTTCCTGGTCTCCCATGGGGTGCAGGGCCCAAGCACCTGGGCCATCCTCCACTGCACTCCCTGGCCACAGCAGAGAGCTGGCCTGGAAGAGGGGCAACCGGGACAGAATCCGGCGCCAGCTGGGTCTTGAATTGGTGTCCATATGGGATGTCGGCGCTCCAGGCCAGGGTGTTAACCTGCTGCACCACAGCGCCCACCCCACTGTAGGATTTCTATATTGCAGGTTTTCCTGATTGCATTCCCAGGATGTCATTTAACATGGTTTTCTGTCCTCCATCATGCCCTATACACTGGTAATTAGCCCTTTCGTAGATTCAAATACTGTCTTTTTTTCTTTTTTGGCTTGAATTCATCATAGACCACAAAATGACTTTCATAAAGTTGTGCATGGTTCTCTCTCTTTTGTGAAGTGATAAGTAGTACAGGTGTTGTCTGAGACATATATTATAAAAGTTACCCACAATGTTTTTTCATTTAATAGTAATAGGACCAGCAATGAGCATTAGCAGCTAAAATTCATGTAAAAGGTAAACCTTCCCATCCTCAGCTTTCTGGTTAGCCTAGGGCACAATTACAATAGGGAAGGTGGTTAAATTCTTAGTGGATCTCTGCCCAGCATCTTTCATTAACCAATTTTCAGAAAAAATGATTTGGTTTTCTAACACCCACCAAAAGTGATCATTGAGGATTTCTTATTTTTACTATTAGAAGGAGTATTATTATGCATTCTTGGACTTTAATACATTTGAGATGTATCAATTTATTGTCATTAATTCTTTTTGCCGCTCAGGTTATCCCATTTGTCTGTGGTGGGAACCTCTTTACGTTTGCTGTTGACCCTAAGAATCTAACAGATTTTTTTGGTTTCCGGTATACAATGTTTCATCCTCAACTTCATACTCTTCTCCCAGTGCTAGGGTCAGCCAGGTTTTCAATGAGCTCTGCTTCCTTTTAGTGGGGCATGGTGTTCAGAGACCAAAATAGCCGTTCTGAGAGCTGATAATTGTCACTGAATTGGTCACTCTCTTGGCCCTATCAGTGGACAGAAGTAGGAAATAATATTTCCTTTTAAAGGGAAAACAAAGCATGCGCTTATGCTTGTATTTCCATGTTCAATTTAGAGTGCTTTCTGTTTTTGATGTGTCTCTTCTGTTCTGAAAAGCCATTTCCCAGTGACACTAATGAAATTACGCGTGAGCCTAGACACCATGCTTCTACATATCTGCTCATCGTGGGTAAACAAACCGGTATTGAATTTATCAAAATGATGACCGAGAGTAGTTCGGGTTTTTTGTCTTTAGAATGTCCTCTACCTGCAGATAGTCAGTTTTTAGTGTCTGAAGGCCGGTTGAAAGGACTCTTCAGCGTGTGATTAAATGTGCAGTCAAGCCTTGGGATGTGCAGTGCTGTTCTGGATGTGTCCTGTGCCCCTGAGTGCTGGGGCTCAGAGACCGAAGCTCCAGAGTGTGGCCCCTCGCAGCTGTGCACTGAGCACCGCAGGACACAGGAAGGGCCTCCCGGGTGGGATCTCTCTCGCCTTCCTGCCCTTCTTTCTCTTACTCCTTCGCCTCCCCAAGCCAGGCCATAAAACCCAAGAATTCCTCTTCCCCAAGGCAGCACACAGGAACTAGAAGCCCTGGCCCCCGAAGCCAGCCATAACAACCTAGAAATGTTACTCTAGCCTGTCTTCCCACCCCACCTCTCTGTGTAAAAGCTGACAGTGCCTCGTAAAACCCTCCTTCCAGAAGGGGTCCTGCTCCCCAGTCCCCAGGCCTCTGTGTGCCTCTGGGCTCCACAGGGAAAGAGAAGAATCCAGACATTCAGGTCTTGCTGGGGCTCTGTCTCCCGTGTATTCCACTGCAGAGTGCATTTCTGCCCATTCACGCTTCTCCATGGCTGTCGGTCCATTCTGCACCAGGTCTAAGCGTGAGAATAGAGTTTCGCCAAGGCCTTTGGGTTTTCCTTCTGAAGCCTCCCATGATGTGTAGAACTTGCATGGAATTAACTTGTTATGCCTTCCTGCTGTCACTGTGTTCTCTGTTACAGGGGTGTCCCTCTGACCCTTATGATGGGTGAGGAATAATATCCCACCTCCCCAGAATTATGTATATTTAAGGGCAATTGACTTTTTTTTTTTTTTTTTTTAAAGATTATTCCATTTCAAAGAGTTACAGAGGGAAAGGGAGAGACAGAGAAGATCTATCTACTATCTATCCACTCTGCAGATAGCCACAATGGCCAGGGCTGGGCTAGGAGCTTAAAATTTCATCCAGGTCTCCTACATAGGTACAGGGGTCCAAGTACTTGGACTATCTTCTGCTGCCTCTCCAGGTGTAGTAACAGGGAGCTGGATCATAAGCGGAGCAGCTGGGATTCCAACAAGTGCTCCTGTGGGAAGCTGGCATTGCAGGTGGAGGCTTAACCTGCTGTGCCACAAGCCAGCTCCTATTTGCATTTCTTCATGCATTCTCTATTTACACCTCCTCCTACCATAGTTCATCATGTTCTTTTGTTTTCTTTAAGGATTTATTTTATTTATTTGAAAGGCAGAGTTAGAGAAAGAGAGAGCGAGAGAGGCAGACAGAGACAGATCCTGAACTGCAGGTTTAACCCACGCTGACGCAGTGCCAGCCCTCGTCACGTTATTTCTATTTCAATCACTTTTCCTTGGTCTTTTTGTTATTTACAGCGGAAGACATACTGACAAGTAAGTCAAAATCACTTACTTGGAGGCTTAAGGTTTCACTGGTAGCATTAGAAGTCAGCAGCAGCCAGACCAGGATGATAAAATTGTAGGCAGCAGTTTGGAATAGATATATTTTTCAAATATTTATTTATTTATTTGAAAGCCAGAGTTACAAAGAGAGGGGGAGAGGGAGGGAGAAAGAAATATTTCATCTGTTGGCTGGTTCACTCCCCAAATGGTTGCAATGGCCAGGGCTGGGCCAGACCATATCCAGGAGCCAGGAGTTTGATTCAGGTCTGGCATGTAGGTACAGGGGCCCAAGCACTTGGGCCATCCTCCACTGCTTTCCCAGGTACATTCTCAGGGAGCTGGATTGGAAGTGGAGCAGCCTGAACTCGAACTGGTGCCCATATGGGATGCCAGCGCTGTACACAGGGGCTTTAACCTGCTGTGACACAGTGCCAGCCCCTGGCAACGGAATGTTAAGAAAACCTGCAGATTGGTGGAGTTTAAGGAGTCTTGGTATTTCACTAGGATTATATGTGAATTCTTTATTTTTACTACTTTTGTTTTTTCTCTTTGCAAATTCTAAGCTTTAAATTTTTCTGTTTTTGAATTTTCCTTTTTGTTAACTTTAAAAAAATGTATTTGGAATACAAAGAGACAGACACCGATCTTCCATCCACTGGTTCCTTTCCCAAAATGCCTGCAATGGCCAGGGCTCTTGGATCTTAATGTGGCCGTCTCACATGGGTGGGAGGGAGCCAACCACTTGAGACATTACTTGCTGCCTCCCAGGGTGCTCATTAGCAGGGAGCTGGAACTAGACGCAGAACTGGGACTCTGATATGAGACAGGGGTGCCCCAAAGCGGGGTTCTTAACTGCTGTGCCGGACACCCACCCACGCCTGTCTTTGTAATGTCAGCTCCAGGTCGGTTTGACTTTTCATCGTGTCTACCTGAAGAACACCTCATATAAGGCAGCCAGCTTTCCAGACTCCTTCTAGAAGAAGAGAAATAAATAGCAGGAAACAGCACCTGGATATAGCTCTTCAACCTTTGCTTTCTCACAATTTATTTGAAGCCACACACATTGACTGGATGTAACCCATGCCAGTGAGGATCATGACCTTGCAGACATGGGACTCAGAATCAGTGGACCCTGGTAGCTTCCTCACTGTTGGAGTGATTGTGTGAATGCCCATAGACTGACCGAGTGTTTGTGTAAAAGAGCAGTGTAACTGTCTGGCAAAACAGAAATATTGCATGTATGTCCACCCTAGGGGAAGCATGAACCATTAAGCTCCAGATTGGAAGGAGATGTTTCACTTGGTCTAGAGGAAATTTTAAATGCTTTGAACAGTGTCTGATGCTGAACCAGATGCTAGTGTAGGAAGGTTTGGATGCCTCAAGAGTTTGAGAGCCAAATGTTCAAGACAACTAGGAAAGTGAATACTTTGGTCTTGAAATTCTACCGAGTTAAAGGCGACTTTTTTCTATTGAAATTTTTTCTCCCTTCTTTTCAGAGCCTCACTTGAAGTGGTTGGTAGTCAGGTCTGAGGACGTGCAACACCGGGCTGTGCGGACCAACCAGGCCTTTCCAGGCTGTTACTTTTTAACTTCAAGTTTGGCTCTTGTTTCTTTGAGCCCCAAACCATGATCTCATCTGTGCCCAGGATCACTGAAGCTATAAATCCACGCTGTCCCGAGAGTGCAGCTGTGTGTTGTGAAAAATGATTTTCTTGTTGTCATTAACAGAACAACTACCAGGGGAATTTTTTTATAGAAGTTGACAACTGAAGAAAAGCATTTTTCCCCTTGTTGATATAAAGGCTGGCGCTGCAGAGAATGGTCTCTCTTATCCTTTTGTGCATTAACTGAGCATAATTTTCAAATGTAAAACTTCCAAGAGGAGCATAATTCTAGAAATGGCAAGATCATAATTATGTGCGGCATAAAGGATAAATTTGTAGTTTATAAATCATGTGTATTAATATTCAGCAGGAGCCCAATTCATGGTCAAACTTGAAATAACTACATTGTTAAAAATAATTGAATTTGGGTTTTAGAGGAAATTTTAGCAGTTAAAAGATTATTTTTGTGGGGAGGGCTTTTTAGCTTTCTGAGGTTTAAATTTGCATTTCGGTGGGGTTATTTGCATTGCTCTCTGGAGCAGTGGCATACATTTAAATGAGTTTAGACTTATTTTCCTCATTCCTACCACCTACCCTTTCTCATCTAAAAGCTTGGTTATTTGACTTTTTGTATATTTCAGAATCTCTCCTACTTTTGCTCTCACTCCCTTGGCCATTGCCCCCAGCTTGCTTTCTGCAGTGTCCTCTCACTCGAACCCTCCCTCTGGCCCTGTGCCCCTCAAACCCATGTTAAGCATCATCAAGAGAAATCTAACTAACAGGTGACTTTAACATCACCCCACCTCTGTGCCCCTCGGTGTCTACAGAGGCAGAACTTACTGTGCCCTGAAGGACCCTGGTTGCTCTGGGGAGGAAAGATTGGCCCCAATCTTACCTTACTCTTGAGTTATGTTCAGCTTTTTTTAGTGGACTTTGGTTGTTGCTGATTTTCAAGAGTGTTTGTCCCAAACCAAAATGTTTCATTTATTTATTTTCCATTTTTATTTGGCGAGAACGTGTGTTTAATTTATAGTCAGAGGCTTAATGCTTCACTACATGAAGAGTTCAACAAGTGAAAAGCAGTAAGACCACAGTTCAGCAGGACTGTAGGCAAGGGTTACAATTTCCCTCGTATAAATCGTGTAAAACTGACCTGCTTTTAAAGAACCAGAAGGCTTCAGTTTTGTGCTCCTGGAGGCTGGGTGTCTCCGACATAGGAATATCTCTGGAGCTTGGGGCTCCTCGTCTCCCGTCCGTGTGTGGGTGGCAAGTAGAGTGTAAACGTAAAGGACTTGGGTAGACTCAAGTTCAAATCCCACTCTCTTGAGTTCTCTTGAAGATACTTTAGATGCTCTGTGTAGCCCAGGCCAACCTCGGCTGTCTGTTCTGTAGGCTGCATGACAGTGAGGACCGGCACATGGCAGGCAGTTCCTCGGTGGGAGTGGGGAGTTCTCCGTGGAGCTTTGCAGTGGTCCTCGGGATGCTGTGGGGTTCAACCTCATGGTTGGTGGAGATGCTGGGTAGGGTAGGTGCTGTTGCCTTCCTCTGGCCGTGTGGGGAAAGCATGTGTTACAAGGTGCCTGAAGGTCAGAGTAACTGCTGCAGATCCAGGCCATGCTAACACAGGCTTGTCCTTCTGTGCACAGCCCAGGGATTCTGTGGCAAAGACGCTGCAGATCCCACAAGGGTGGTTTGTTAGGAGTGAGGATGAGAGCAGAACAACCCAGCAGGCTTTAACCTTTCCTTTTGGTATAGCCAAGTGTCCACAAGAGCTCAGTGAGGTACGAGTAATTCTCATTCCAAGTCCCCTTCTGTTTGACAACACTGGTTTCACCCCCTGGAAATCGTGATCACATTCCTGTTTTTATTGGGAGCACCCACAAGGAGGGAGCCATCCTCAACCCAGGATCATTAGCAGTGCAACGAGAAGCACTCAAGACACAATAGTTATTCCAAAATGAAAAAACACCAGCTGAAAGCCAAATGCCTGTGCAGGATGCATGGAAAAAAATCAACATTGTAGTAATGGGAGTAGCCAGAGTTTCTAGAAGCTCAGATAGAAAGTGCTAAGGATACACGGAGGGGCATCTCTTTTTACAGCTGTTGCAACTAAGCCACGTTGCTTACATTGAAAGAGAAAAACAGTGTTCATACCACTGTGACAACTGATTATATTTAATAGCTATTCTCATAAAAACCTTATTAAGATTTGCAGAGGGACAGAAGATTAAGTGACTGAGATTAAAATTATTTTTACCTGAATCACAGGTATTTAAAATCTGAACCATTGAATCTGGCATATCTGACCAGATGCTCTCTAACTTTTTATTTTATTTTTTTTTTAATAAGGAACCATCTGCTGGACATGGAGGTGCCTATTAACTTTTCTGGTAGAAAAAGAAATTAACATCCGAAGACACAAAGCCAGTGAATTGTGAAAGAACACAGTTATGAAGACAAAATTAAAAATCCTCTGACACCCTAAGGACCAATTTAAAAGTGTTCTATTTAGAGAAATTCTGTTTGCGAAGCATATATTTTACGTTATTTCTGTTAAGGTTACTACCAGCAGCAATTTCAGAAGTGCGTTTTAATAGATTCTGTATTATGTTGCACTTAATGGCAATGAGCCCTGGATCTCCGCTCATCTGTTACGGGGCTCAGACCCTGCCCTTCCTACCTCCCCCAACTCTTGATGGGCAGTCTGGGGGTGTCGCAACAGGCTACCTGGAAATCCCTCTGCACATAGAAACATAATTATATCAGTGGGAAAAAATAGTTAAAATTATTTGTGAAGAGTCAAGTAGTCTTTTTTTTTTTTTTTGGTAGCTGTAAAACAAATTAGGAAGGCGTGTGCTACTCTATTTTTATAGTTATATATTTACAAAGACCTCTGGATCACACATCATCTCTCATATTAAGGGAAAGATGAAAAAGGAGACTTCAGTGGACTTTGGATAAATTTCTAAAAATGAAAATGTTGGCCAGTACTCTAGTTTAGATATTTTGGTTGTTTGAAGTTGCATAGCTTTTACTTGAGGCAAACTGGGTTAAAGCAGTATGCAAAACTCTTTTCCTCTACATTGGGTTAAATAGATCTTTGTATGCTTAGCTTAAAAAGTTCTAAAATTAGAATTTTTCTGACTTTTATCTATAATAGAATCTTAATGAGGAACGTTCTACTATACACTGTGTCATTGACACTCTCTTTTTTTATGTGTGAAAATCTTGCTGAGTTGAGAGTTGGCCTTGCATAAAGAAAGATGTGTAATTAATTATTGCATAGTCAATGCTTAACCAACTAAAACAGATCCTTTGCAAAAACTTTAACTGAACTTGTTTCTGTACAAAGTTCTAGATAGTAGTACCTTGTGCTCTGGTGTTCTGGGATCTAAGTTTATCCTGGTGCTTATATGTAGTAGTTGTTGGCCTTTGGGTAAGTTACAGAAGACCTATGCCTTGATTCTGCATCTGTAAAATGGGGTGATAATAGTGCTTAACTCATGGGGCCAGCTGGGAACCAAATGAGTTAATATATTTAGTATATTATTTACTGAAAAATGAGCCTTCAATAAATTATTACTTTATAGTCTCCTTAGAGTTAATACCTAGACTCAGAAGAAATAAGACTGAATTGAAAATATTCTATAATCTACATTATTCATTAATTTTTTGAAGACATCATTTATTACTTACATTGTAATATTTTTTTTCTTACCAATTAATACTGAATTACAGACCTAAGTTCAGGCAATAAAAGTATTTGTTCTTAATTTCCTTCATAGTTTCAAATTAAAAACTTTAATTGTGACCCAATATCTTTTCTTGAAATCTACCTGAAGTTTTTGGAAGAACACATGGAGCAATCTCTTTAGGTAACTTTTACCTTTATTTGAAAAGTTTGTTTTCCTTCTGAAATTGGTAGTAATTAAATACCACAGTGAAAACACAGCTGCTAGTTTCTTTAACGATGACACATATCAAAGAGATTCCTGTTTTGCTTATTAGTCTGTGTTGGTTATGGTCTGTAGTTACACCAGCCATGAATAATTTACATGTGTGTTCATAGCCTTAGCTGCTGGAAGCAAACATGGATGTGGAAAGCTAGTGAGAATGAGAGCAGGGTGGGGGAGGAAAAAGAGGGTGGGTGGCAATTTATTATAAAAATGTCTTGTCAACACTTACTCATCCGCATAATGAAAAAAACTCTAGGGTATGGAATCAGAAGATGTTCCTAATTGGTTATTTGAATTTAGGCAAATGTCAGTTTCTCTGAAGCTGGTTGCTTCATTTTTAGAGTGGGGATGAGGGCGGTGCTTAGTCCCTGGTCGCTGTGGAGCCCACACCATTCTGTCATAATTGTAACTGCAGCCTGCAGCATTCTTCCGTGCAGTGCTCTCTGCATTATGGACGTCCTCACGTTTGATCTTCTCTAGAGCCCTCTGAGGTAGCTACAGTCACCATTCCCCTTTATGGAAGGATGGACTTGGGGAAGGAAGGGAGCATTTTCAAGGTCCCACTGGAAGTAGCAGAGCCAGACTTAGACCTGGTCTGCCCAACCCCAAGGTCAGCCTGCTTGGCCTCCATAACCTTCATAAGTCTTCCAGTGACCAGGAAAGCTTCGCTTCTATGGTTCAGCACTTGGAGTGTTCAGAAAAAGAATGTATGCATTTCCATAATGACTTTATTTTGCAGTTTTGTATTGTATTCTGTTGCAAGGACCTGTGGTCCCTTGTTTTTCTCAGAGCAATGTAACAGTTGGTTCAGAATCAGATCACTGTCTTACTCTCTAGGTATCTATGTATTTATCTACCTATATCTAACAATGTTGTAGGGGAACCACAGAGAGACTCCTAGATAATGACCTTGAAATCACCCAGTTCAATTGTGGATAGTACTTACTGTCTCACTGATGCCATTGTCCTCTAGGTTAAACCATCCCTGCACATTAGCCTGTTAAAATTTTCCAGTTGTGATATGAAATGGGTTCCATTTAAGTTTGCTTATATTTAGGAATTTTGCTTGGTTTCCTTGGGAGTTAAACATGTGCCAGCTTAATCTGTGAAGCCAGAAAGAAAGGAATTGACATTTTGGTCTCCATTCTGCAGGAATAACACAGTGTAAGATCATGACTCTCTTTCCATGACTGGCACCTTCACCAGGAAACATTTTTTAAAATCACAATGAAAGCATCCTAATAACTGTAAATAAAGAAATACTGAACACTTGTCTGATTGATCTGAGAGATCTTTATTTCAAATTTAAGAGTGTTGAAGCTTTTCTAGGAGAAGAAATTATTTTTTTCATTTTCAATTATCTCTATATACAGAAGATTGATTTAGCATATATTAAGTAAAGATTTCATCAGTTTGCACCCACACAGAAGCACAAAGTGTAAAATAGTTTCAGTACTAGTTATAGCATTACTTCACATTGAACAACACATTAAGGACAGAGATCCCACATGAGGAGTAAGTACACAGTGACTCCTGTTGTTGACTTAACAATTTGACACTCTTGTTTATGGCGTCAGTAATCTCCCAAGGCTTAAGTCATGAGTTGCCAAGGCTATGGAAGCCTCTTGAGTTCGCCAACTTCGATCTTATTCCAACACGGTCCTAGTCAAAGTGGAAGTTCTCTCCTCCCTTCAGAGAAAGGTACCTCCTTCTTTGATGGCCCCGTTCTTTCCACTGGGCTCTCACTCACAGAGATCTTTCATTTAGGTCTTTTATTTTTTTTTCCAGAGTGTTTTGGCTTTCCATGCCTAAAATACTCTAAGAGAAGAAATTCTATGTTCAAGTAGTTGTATCTGTCTTTGTTAGGTTTTATTCAAATAATGAAAGCTTCATTGTAGGGAAAAAGACTATTTCCAGATGGCATAGTGTATCAAGAGTTCTAAAAATTTATTTTTAATCTATATATTTGGAAGTTGTAGCGTATTTTTCCAACAAAAGAGTTCCTAAAAGCTGGATTGATCCATTTAATGCTTGATCAACTCTCACTACTGTATTATCTTGGTCTTAATCCTGGGAGTAAGGGAATGTTGTGGGCTTGACTGCATCCTTCCACATTCTAGCACTGAAGCCCTAACCCCCACAGTCTCTCACAAAATGCCGTATGTGGAGGTAGCCTCACTAAAGAGGGAATTAAGGTAAAATGAAGTCCTGTGGTTGAGCCTGGTGTCCTTATAAGAAAAGATTAAGAAACAGGGGTGTGTGCTGTATATACCTTTCTCTCTGTAACTCTGCCGTTCAAATAGATAAAAATGTAAACAATTGGGGGGGGGCAACCTTGTTGCCAGCAGGTTGAGCTACCACCTGTGACAATGCCGGCATTTCATTTAGCACTGGTTCATGTCCTGGTTGCTCCACTTCCAATGCAGCTCCCTGCTAATGCACCTGGGAAAGCAGCAGAGGATGACCCAAGTGCTTGGGCCCCTTCACCCACATGGGAGCCCTGGATGAAGCTCCTGGCCCCTGTCTTTGGCTTGGCCCAGCCCAGACTGTTGAGTGGTGATTCAGGGAGTGAACCAGTGGATGGAAGATCTCTATGTATGTCTCTTCCTCTCTCTCCATAACTGTCTTTCAAATAAGTAAATAAAATCTTCATAAAAAAATAAAAAGAAACCCGGGGTACACGGAAGAAAGACCATGGGAAGAGTGGATGAAGATGATCTTCTGCAGACCAAAGAGAGAGTCCTCAGAAGAAACCAGCCCTGCCAGCACCTTGATTATGGATTTCTCGCGTCTCGGATTGCGAGGAAATCAATGTCGTTGGTTTAAGCTATTTGGTCTGGCACTTTGTTATGGCAGCCATGGCAGACGAATTTGGGGACTGCGTGGTGTCAAAAGAGTGGACCTGGTTTTCTGTTAACTCTGCAAACAGGAGAAGTTTGTCTTGAGTCTTCGGCCTTTTGTTAAATCTGGCTCCTTTTTCCCTTGTCTTCTTGCTAATGTGTTGCCACTGTACCCCTCCTCCTAAACATGTTGTGTTGGGCAGGATCTGGACACTCCAGATGCAGTTAGGAACAATGGATGTGAAAGCCTCGGGCCCAATTCTCACCCCTGAGCCACTGATGGCCCCTCAGTTCCCTAAACAGGAGCTCCGTGCAGGCACGGGCTTCCGTGACCAGCCTGTTCTCAGAGGCAAGAATAGACTGTGACACGGGTAATTGACTTCACTTCATGTTCCTGGGTGAATATCCTGTTTTAGAAGCCAGAGTTAAACCTGAATGAATCTTTACTTTGGGAATTGTAGGCACTGTAAGCAGGCAGAGCAGAACCTCTCCAGTGTTCAGGAAATGGGGTCCCTTTTTGTGGTTGGGGTAACAGTGGAGCCTTGAGAGCTTGCTCCTAGCACCTGCCTGCTCTAGTGTTTACAGTTGCCTCTCTGTCTGATTCTGCACCAACAGTCTGAAATCTCTTTATGGCTTCGGTTTGGAGGGCTCCCCTGGCACTCCAATCTGTAGCTCAGCTTTCAGGGCGAGCAGGAGGCTGCAGGTCGTGGGGAAAGAGACGGATGTCTTTTGTGCATGGGGTCCATTCATAAGATGAGGGAGAATTCTAATTTATTTGTGAGGGAAAGAGGGATGGTGGGAGGGAGAGAGAAGAAAGATGTGCACTGCCATCTGCTAGTTCACTCCCAGATGCCTGTAACTGCCAAGACTGGCCCAGGCTGAGGCCAGGAACCAGAAACTCTGTCCAGGTCTCCCATGTGGGTGTCGGACAGCCACCTACTTGTGTCATCACCTGCTGCCTGCCAGGGTCTACACCAGCTGGAAGCTAGAATCAGGATCTAGAGCTAGGAAAATCAGATCTGGCACTCCAGGGGCCAGCGCTGTGGCATAGTGGGTTAAGCTGTGGCCTGTAGTGCCAGCATCTCATATGGCCACTGGTTAGAGCCCTGGCTGCTCCACTTCTGATCCAGCTCTCTGCTGTGGCCTGGGAAAGCATTAGAGGATGGCCCAGGTCCTTGGGCCCCTGTTCCCACTTGGGGGACCTGGAAGAAGCTCCTGGATCCTGGCTTTGGATCAGAGCAGCTCCGGCTGTTGAGACCAACTGGGGAGTGAACTAGCAAATGGAAGACCTCTCTCTCTCTCTCTGCCTCTCCTTCTCTCTCTCTCTCTAACTCTGACTTTCAAATAAATAAATAAATCTTTAAAGAAAAGAAGATCTGGCACTACTATATGGGGCATGGGTGTGTTAACCAGCATCTTAACTACTCGTCCAAATGCCTACCCCTATAACTTATTTTTATCTGATCACATGTGTATGCCGTACTGGAAGTAGATAGTGTGAAATGTAGGAAGGGGAACAACTAAATTTGGAGTGCTTCTATAACTGGTCTTCTAGACAGACGTATTGTTGGAGGCTGACAGCAGACTCCAAGCACTCCTGTTGTCCCTGCCACCATTCCAGCCTCCCCTCCACCTTCACAATCCTTTGTGGTCAACCATGGGAAAGATGGGGAAAAGGGACATGAGACAGATGATATAAATTAAAAAATTTTATTTATCCAATGAGCCCTTCTATAGCACTTACTATGTTTCAGGTGCTGCTCCAAGTGCCTCTTAGATATTCATTCATTCATCCATCATCTTTATCCCTGTTCCCTAGGAGAAACTCTGACCAGAGAGGTTCTTGCTCCAAGTCACACAGCAAGCACATGGAGAATGGGGATTTGGATCCTCAAGCGTGTGGTTCCATAGGACTCCTTGGAGGGGGCTTGGAAAGGAATTGCAGGGCTGGGAGAGAGACATGGGACAGAAATCAGGCCCAGTTTGGCTAGAAATTGAGGAAAATGCCTGTTACTCCATTGAACTGACTTCTAATTCATGCCTTTTTTTTTTCTTTTTTCTTTTCTTTTTTTTTTTTTTAACTTTTATTTAATGAATATACGTTTCCAAAGTACGAATAATGGATTACTATGGCTTCCCCCCCATACCGTCCCTCCCACCCACAACCCTCCCCTTTCCCACTCCCTCTCCCCTTCCATTCACATCAAGATTCATTTTCGATTATCTTAATATACAGAAGATCAGCTTAGTATACATTAAGTAAGGATTTCAACAGTTTGCTCCCACACAGAAACATAAAGTGAAAAATAATAGATGATTTTTTTTAATGATGATGAAATCAGATCAGACCTATTGTCATGTTTAATCCCAGTGAGAGTCAAGTTGGGAGTTGATAGTTTCTTTTTTTTTTTTTTTTTTTTTACAGAGGATCAGTTTAGTATGCATTAAGTAAAGATTTCAACAGTTTGCACCCCCATAGAAACACAAAGTGAAATATATTATTTGAGTACTCGTTATAGCATTAAATCTCAATGCACAGCACATTAAGGACAGAGATCCTACATGAGGAGTAAGTGCACAGTGACTCCTGTTGTTGACTTTACCAATTGACACTCCTGTCTATGGCATCAGTAATCTCCCTATGCTCCAGTCATGAGTTTCCAAGGCTATGGAAGCCCCTTGAGTTCTCCGACTCTTATTTTTTTTTTTTTTTTTTTTTTTTTTTTTTTTTTTTTGACAGGCAGAGTGGACAGTGAGAGAGAGAGACAGAGAGAAAGGTCTTCCTTTGCCGCTGGTTCACCCTCCAATGGCCGCCGCTGCAGCCGGCGCACCGCGCTGATCCTGGCAGGAACCAGGAGCCAGGTGCTTTTCCTGGTCTCCCATGGGGTGCAGGGCCCAAGCACCTGGGCCATCCTCCACTGCACTCCCTGGCCATAGCAGAGAGCTGGCCTGGAAGAGGGGCAACCGGGACAGAATCCGGCGCCCCAACCGGGACTAGAACCCGGTGTGCCGGCGCCGCAAGGTGGAGGATTAGCCTATTGAGCCACGGCGCCGGCTATCCGACTCTTATCTTGTTTAGACAAGGTCATAGTCAAAGTGGAGGTTCTCTCCTCCCTTCAGAGAAAGGTACCTCCTTCTTTGAAGACCTGTTCTTTCCACTGAGATCTCACTCACAGAGATCTTTTGCCAGAGTGTCTTGGCTTTCCATGCCTGAAATACTCTCATGGGCTTTTCAGCCAGATCTGAATGCCTTTAGGGCTGATTCTGAGGCCAGAGTGCTATTTAGGGCATATGCCATTCTATGAGTCTGCTGAGTATCTCGCTTCCCATGTTGGATCACTCTCCCCTTTATTTATTCTATCGGTTAGTGTTAGCAGGTACTAGACTTGCTTATGTGCTCCCTTTGACTCTTAGTCCTTTCATTATGATCAATTGCGAACTGAAATTGATCACTTGGACTAGTGAGATGGCATTGGTACATGCCACCTTGATGGGATTAAATTGGAGTCCCCTGGTATGTTTCTAACTCTACCATTTGGGGCAAGTCAGCTTGAGCATGTCCCAAATTATATATCTCTTCCCTCTCTTATTCCCACTCTTATGTTTAACAGGGATCACATTTCAGTTAAATTTCAACACTTAAGAATAACTGTGTATTAATTACAGAATTAAATCAGTCATATTAAGTAGAACAGACAAAAAAACTACTAAGAGGGATAATGTATTAAGTTGTTCATTAACAGTCAGGGCTATGCTGATCAAGTCACCGTTTCCCATAGTGTCCCTTTCACTTCAACAAGTTTCCTTTTTGGTGTTCAGTCAGTTGTCACCGATCAGGGAGAACATATGGTATTTGTCCCTTTGGGACTGGCTTATTTCACTCAGCATGATGTGTTCCAGATTCCTCCATTTTGTTGCAAATGACTGGATTTCGTTGTTTCTTACTGCAGTATAGTATTCTAAAGAGTACATATCCCATAATTTCTTTATCCAGTCTACCGTTGATGGGCATTTAGGTTGGTTCCAGGTCTTAGCTATTGTGAATTGAGCTGCAATAAACATTAGGCTGCAGACCGCTTTTTTGTTTGCCAATTTAAATTCCTTTGGGTAAATTCCAAGGAGTGGGATGGCTGGGTCGAAAGGTAGGGTTATCTTCAGGTTTCTGAGGAATCTCCAGACTGATTTCCATAGTGGCTTGACCAGTTTGCATTCCCACCAACAGTGGGTTAGTGTCCCTTTTTCCCCACATCCTCGCCAGCATCTGTTGTTGGTAGATTTCTGAATGTGAGCCATTCTAACCGGGGTGAGGTGGAACCTCATTGTGGTTTTGATTTGCATTTCTCTGATTGCTAATGACCTTGAACATTTTTTCATGTGCCTGTTGGCCATTTGGATTTCCTCTTTTGAAAAATGTCTATTGAGGTCCTTGGCCCATCTCTTAATTGGGTTGTTGGTTTTGTTTTTGTGGAGTTTCTTGATCTCTTTGTAGATTCTGGTTATTAACCCTTTATCTGTTGCATAGTTTGCAAATATTTTTTCCCATTCTGACGGTTGTCTCTTCACTCTCCTGACTGTTTCTTTTGCAGTACAGAAACTTCTCAATTTGATGCAATCCCAATAGTTAATTTTGGCTTTGACTGCCTGTGCCTCCCGGGTCTTTTCCAGAAACTCTTTGCCTGTGCCAATATCTTGAAGGGTTTCTCCAATGTTCTCTAGTAACTTGATGGTGTCAGGTCGTAGATTTAGGTCTTTAATCCATGTGGAGTGGATTTTTGTGTAAGGTGTAAGGTAGGGGTCTTGCTTCATGATTCTGCACGTGGAAATCCAATTTTCCCAGCACCATTTATTGAATAGACTGTCCTTGCTCAAGGAATTAGTTTTAGATCCTTGATCAAATATAAGTTGGCTGTAGATGTTTGGGTTGATTTCTGGTATTTCAATTCTGTTCCATTGGTCTATCCTTCTGTTTCTGTACCAGTACCATGCTGTTTTGATTACAACTGCCCTGTAGTATGTCCTGAAATCTGGTATTGTGATGCCTCCGGCTTTGTTTTTGTTGTACAAGATTGCTTTAGCTATTCGAGGTCTCTTGTGCCTCCATATAAATTTCAGCACCAATTTTTCCAGATCTGAGAAGAAGGTCTTCGGTATCTTGATTGGTATTGCATTGAATCTATAAATTGCTTTTGGGAGAATGGACATTTTGATGATATTGATTCTTCCAATCCATGAGCATGGAAGATTTTTCCATTTCTTGGTATCCTCTTCTATTTCTTTCTTTAAGGTTTTGTAATTTTCATCGTAGAGATCTTTAACGTCCTTGGTTAAGTTTATTCCAAGGTATTTGATTGTTTTTGTAGCTATTGTGAATGGGATTGATCTTAGAAGTTCTTCCTCAGCCATGGCATTGTCTGTGTATACAAAGGCTGTTGATTTTTGTGCATTGATTTTATACCCTGCTACTTTGCCAAACTCTTCTATGAGTTCCAATAGTCTCTTGGTAGAGTTCTTTGGGTCCCCTAAATAAAGAATCATGTCATCTGCAAAGAGGGATAGTTTGAGTTCTTCCTTCCCAATTTGTATCCCTTTAATTTCTTTTTCTTGCCTAATAGCTCTGGCTAGAACCTCCAGAACTATATTGAATAGCAGTGGTGAGAGTGGACATCCCTGTCTGGTCCCAGATCTCAGTGGAAATGCTTCCAACTTTTCCCCATTCAATAGGATGTTGGCTGTGGGTTTTTCATAGATTGCTTTGATTGTATTGAGGAATGTTCCTTCCAAACCCAGTTTGCTTAGAGTTTTCATCATGAACGGGTGTTGTATTTTATCAAATGCTTTCTCGGCATCTATTGAGAGAATCATATGGTTTTTCTTCTGCAGTCTGTTAATGTGGTGTATCACATTGATTGTCTTGCGCACATTAAACCATCCCTGCATACCAGGGATAAATCCCACTTGGTCTGGGTGGATGATCTTTCTGATGTGTTGTTGCATTCTATTGGCGAGAATTTTATTGAGGATTTTTTTTTTTTTTTAATTTGGCAGGTAGAGTTATAGACAGACAGAAAGGTCTTCGTTCCATTGGTTCACTCCCCAAATGGCCGCTATGGCTGGCGCTGCGCCAATCCTAAACCAGGAGCTGGGTGCTTCCTCCCAGTCTCCCACGTGGGTGCAGGGCCCAAGCACTTGGGCCATCCTCTGCTGCCCTCCTGGGCCACAGCAGAGAGCTGGACTGGAAGAGGAGCAGCCGGGACTAGTACCTGGAGCCCCAACCGGGACTAGAACCCGGGGTGCTGGCACTGCAGGCAGAGGATTAGCCAAGTGAGCCACGTTGCCGGCCCTAATTCATGCTGTTTCATAGCCCTCTTCCCTTGTCACTGACGTCAACACTGCAGTGACCTTACAGGAGGCTGGGTTTCTTGAGGGACCAGAAAACAAATATCCTTAGAAGGAATTTGTTCTGGAGGCTGGAGGAGAGCGAGGTGGTCCCTGCCCATGGGAAGGGTAGGGTTGGTTTAGTCAGTATCCCTAGATAATACACGGATTCTCTTGTGTGTTCTTTAACAAATGGAGGGGATACTATCTCCTATTTTCAAGATTCTTGTGAAGATAAAACAAGAAATAGAGCATGGAGCTTGAAGTTGGAAAGCTGCAAGCTCGCCAAATTCAATATTTCCCACACAACTCATTTTTTTTTAGATGAGGGTAAGGAAATCAAACATAGGCTGTAGTTAGAAAACCACTGTTCTGTTCTAAATATGAGACCGATCAGGCCAAGAGACAGACAGTACCTATCCTGCTGTTGATCAGTGTGTTCTCTCTGAAGGCTGTGTCCCCGTGAAGACTCTCGGAAGAGTTAAAAGTACCTCTCAAAGTAAGCACATTGCTTTAGGAATACCTACTTTATTGAATACTTATGATGTCCTGGACAGAGACAGGTTCACAAGTGTGTGATTTGTGCAGTTGCACAAGCTCTACCCTTAGAAGGGCCCTGCTCTTGATTTCATGGTCTGCTTTTGCCATCTTGAAATTCTTTGTGGTTTTTGAACAAGATACCTGTGACTTTATCCTATGACGGGCCTCACAAATTACGCAGCTGATACTCGCTCCTGGTGTTAGATATTTGTATCTATATACAGAATGATTTAAAATTGTATTTTTGTATATAAAATTAGACAGCTGACCCTGGCTCTTGTTGTGTTTCAGATACACACACATACATATACATACACACAATCATTTTTGGAGTTTTCAAAAAAGTTAATGGAAGATATATATTATGAAAAAACTGCATAGATTTCAAAACTTTTTTGTGCCGAAATAAACTATAATTTAATTTCCCATGAACTTTTAAAAGGAATACTCATGTGTGTGTGTGTGTATATATACACACACATACATGTGTGCACACACACATTATATATATATATATATATATATATATATATATATATAAAGACTCACAATCACCTTCTAAGTAAGGTTGGAATGGGGACCCTAGGTGAGAAGCTCACTGTCTTTCTAGTTAATGTCAGGGCTTGACCACAGAAAGACTGTGCTGGGGAAAGAGATAAGAGGCTAATGTAAATGTTTGTTTTGGGGGTAAGGAATGTAAGAGCTGTTTACTGGCCACCATTGAACATTTAAAAATGTTCTTTGTTTTTAGATGGATAACATGAACTTTTCTCTTTCTCTTTTTAGCAATAGTTTGGTATCTCACTGATTTATGTAGTACCTTACTTTGCACATCTGGTGGCTGACCCAGCAAATGTGATTTTGTTTTCTTTGTGGAAGGAGAAGCTAAGAAAAAATTGGAAAAAAACAAAACAAAAAACTTGTTTTAGTTCGGGTTGTGAAATTGAAAGTAAGTTTAGGATTCAAACTCCCTTATGCTTGCTTTTGTTTCAACACACAGTTCATGTTTTTCTTTATTTTTTCACATATGGCCATAAAACAACATAGTGCTTTTGGAATTGTTTTGATGATGAAAGTCGTAGGAGTAGAAAATACAATTACTTGGTCTTCCTATGTTCAGTATGAGTCAGTAAGAGTCCAAGACTTAATGTTTGGTTTCCTTTACCTCTCATTTTTAACATTTTTCCATCTGAAGTGTTAGGGAATTCTTTTTAAGATTTATTTTTTATTTATTTGAAAGGCAGAGTTAGAGGAGGAGAGACAGAGAGAGAGAGATCTCCATCCACTGTTCAACTGCCCAAATGGCCACAATGACTAGGCTGGGCCAGGCTGATGCCAGGAGCCAGGAGCTTCATCCAGATCTCCCATGTGGGTGCAGGGACCTAAGCACTGGGCCATCCTCCCCTGCTTTCCCAGGCCATAGCAGAGAGCTGGATCAGAAGAGGAACAGCCAGGCCTCAGACTGTTGCTGGTGCCCGTATGGATGCCAGCGGTACAGGCGGAGGCCCAACCTGCCATGCCACAATGCCGGCCCCTAGAGAATTCTTTTCGATTACTTGGGTAGAAAACAGCAATTTTTTATCTAGAGAAAATTCTTAAAGAAGTCAGGATTTCTGGGCCTGATATTCTTGGAGAATCTTATAGCCCAAGTTCTAATAACATTTTATATTTACATAGTATTTTTTAGTGTGTAATTGTTTTCATATTTGTTATGGAAAGAAGGATAAGATAGAGCAGACAGAGAATGTTAAATTCTGACAAAACACGAAGAAGAATACTAAATGAGGCTTCTATATCAAGAAACAAGCTAAGTAAGTGTCCGTAAGGGCAGGTACTACACAGAATTTAGGAGTGCAATTAAATTTTATTTATCTGAAAGGTAGTGAGATGATAGGGGGAAGGCGAGAGATCTTCCATTTCCTAGTTTACTCCTCAAATGCCCATAACAGCCTGGGCTAAGCAAGGCTGAAGCCTGGAGCTGGTAACTGCAGTACCAGGAACATGCATGGCAGGAACCCAAGTGCTTGGACCGTGATGTGCTCCTTCCCAGGCACCTTAGCAGAAAGCTGGACAGGAGGCTCTGAGTAGACGTGACTCAAACCAGGCACTCCGATATGGGTTGCAGGCATCCTGAGCAGTGACTGGAACCACTGCACCACAGTACCTGTCCTAGGAGAGCAATTTTGCATTCTGCTAATGTCCATTGGTTCCTTTTATTCATCTAGCCAATATTCACTGAAGCTCTCAAATTAGAAACTAAAGTCAACCCCGTATGAGTACCCCAAATTAGACTGCAGTGACTCTCTACCAACACCTAAAATGGCAGATCTGTGGCAATACCATTTTCTAATTTGAATGGTACAATTTCAAAATACCTAACTGATTAGATTTCTTTGCTAAAGATAGAATATGTTGATTTTTTGAAAGAAAAAAAGAACAAGGGAAATTGGAACAATTACATTTTGCAGGCAAGCTATTGAACACACATCCTTGGAGACTTCTCAGAAAAGAAAGCCATTTGCAAGGGACCACCAGAGCACTTCTGGGACACAGAGCACAGAACGCCTCCCCATTGCTTAATCCTCACCTAAGTCCTTGAAAACTCAATTAGGGAAGTTCATGCCCAGAATCTGTCAGACAGGTTGTAACCAGAGAGTGCTAATGGCTTAATTCTTTAGTTATCAAAATGTCACTTCATATTAAATGAATGAACAGTAAGTACCCATATGCTAATTGGATTTATTCCTTACATGTTGGTTGGGATCATTATCACATTGAGTGTGAACTTTATTGAGTGACTCTACAAATTCCCCTTCATTCTGCATGTTAGGGTGGCATTGGTACCCACCGCCTTCAGGGGTGTCTGAACTTGTAGCTAAGTGGGATAAAGTAAAAACTGAAAGTTCAAGCTGCAAAGTTGAAGAATTTGTGTAAGTCAAATATATAGTGAGGGCCGCTGTAAAGATTTTATTCCCTTGAGATGGAAGCTACTGCATTACTGTAGGTTTCTCCCCACCATACATGTCTGGATTTATTGCAGCATAAACGAGTGCATTGACCCCTGTTTCAAATCTGTGGGAAGAAGGAAAAAGGGTACAATAGCTTCATCTAGAGTGCAAATAAGAAAGGAAGTTGGCTATTCAACAATTTTCCTGTTCTTTTTTCATTGTTATTTATTTTTTAAAGGTTTTATTTATTCTTTTGAGAAGTGGAGTTACAGAGAGGGAGAGACAGAGAATCTTCCGTCCGCTGGTTTACTCCCCAAATGGCTGCAATGGCCAGAGCTGGGCTGATCCGAAGCCGGGAGCCAGGAGCCTCTTCTAGGTCTCCATGTAAGTGCAGGGGTCCAAGGACTTGGGCCATCTTCCACTGCTTTCCCAGGCCACAGCAGAGAGCTGGATCAGAAGAGAAGCAACCAGGACACAAACTGGTGCCTGTTTGGGATGCCGGTGCCACAGGTGGAAGCCTAGCCTACTATGCCACAGTGCCGGTCCCAACTTTCCTGTTCTTTAAACTGAGGACAAACACATCTACATTTGCATCTCATCCATAGGATAGCACCTCACTTTCAGAAAAGGTGTGGGGGGTGTGGCTTCACCTTTCGCATCTGAATAGCCCAAGATCCCCCTCTGCAAATGGTGGAGTCAACGGGAGCCCGGGAAGCAGCTCCTTGGTTCCTAGTGAACGGTTTTCTCTGCTTCTCTCTTTACAGAAAGGCAAATAAGAGGTACCTTGGCTGTGGGGGAGCTATGAGGAAAGCCATTGAACCCAGCCTCAAATCCGTAAATGGATGGGTGTTTAGACTTCTGATATTATCTCCTGTAGGTGCTTATTTAGTGGATGCACTGTTAGTTTCGGGAGACACTTGCCAGCCAATTTGAATTGTTAAAGAATTTGACATTCTTAGTATGCATTTCCCTGTGTTTTACTGTGCTGGGAGTCTGACAGCCTGGAAGTGGTTCAGTTCCCTCTTGCTTTGTGAGAGGGCATCCTTGGTGGCTGTCGCATTAGGTGTTCCTGTGGAGGTTACGGCTCTAGCCCATTGATTCTTTATTTCCTTCCCCAGAGATGGCGTGGCAGAGGTGGGGATCTGGGGAAGGATGTGCCTTGGTAAAGGGTCTTGTGTCACCATCTGCGTGGTCTTAAAGTCTGTGCCCCCGCCCCCCCCCCCCATTCCTATGTTGCAACCCTCGTCCTCAAGGAGGTGATGTCAGAAGGTGGCGCACCCTGAGGTGATTGGGTTTGAGGGAAGCCTGTTCTTCCTTATGAAGACACAGAGGAAGGGACGTCCATGAGAGAGTGGCCCCTCAGCAGTTGCCACACCAGTTGGTGTCTTAAACATGGTCTTCCCAGCCTGCAGAACTGTGAGAAAAAAAATCTCTGTCTGGAAGCTACTCAGTCTAAGGAATTCTGTTACACCGAGACGTGGTTCTTCACCTTAGCTTTGAGCTCGTTAGGGCTGGTGGAATGGACCCAGTCTATCTCCCTGTAGTCGGCGTGCAGGGAGACCAGCTAGCGTGCCTCGAGCTCATTTAGCCCAGCACCCACAGTGTCTACCTCCTGCCTCACTAAAAGCCGTGACTATGTTTTAACATCTTGCCACACTTCTTCTGGAAGTGTCTGTGGCAACCTTGACATTAAACACAAGGCAAAAATAAATGTTTTAAGAATAAATCTGAACAGAAACTCCTTGAGGCACTGCTCCTATTTTCAGGTGAGCCGAGTTATCACCAGACTCAACTCAGTTCCTTTGGCCATCTTAATGCTAACATGTTTGCCCCATAATGTGCACATAAGTTTATTTAGTGTTAAGCTAGCAAAGGGCTGGAGATAATAAGTCAGAAACACAACCTTGGCAGAACAGAGTGAAAGGAGAGATCTGATGCTGCTCACTAAGACTTTCTTCTGTTGAACTGCAAGGTACAGACACAATCGATCTTATCTGTATGTAGCTCAGACCATTGTCTTTATTCAGTTCGATGAATGAGGCTGATCTTGCTGGTAAGACTACATAATTCACTGTATGAACTTTTTGGGCTTCTTTTTTTTTAACTTTTATTTAGTAAATATAAATTTCCCAAGTAGAGTTTATGGATTACAATGGCTTTCCCCCCCCCATAACTTCCCTCCCACCTGCAACCCTCCCATTCACATCAAGATTCATTTTCTTTATATACAGAAGATCAATTTAGCATATATTAATTAAAGATTTTATCAGTTTGCACCCACATAGAACATAAAGTGTAAAATGCTGTTTGAGTACTAGTTATAGCATTACTTCACATTGAACAACACATTAAGGACAGAGATCCTACATGAAGAGTAAGTGCACAGTGACTCCTGTTGTTGACTTAACAATTTGACACTCTTGTTTATGGTGTCAGTAGGCTCTTGTCATGAGTTTCCAAGGCTATGGAAGCCTTTTGAGTTCGCCGACTTCGATCTTATTCATACAGGGTCCTAGTCAAAGTGGAAGTTCTCTCCTCCCTTCAGAGAAAGGTACCACCTTCTTTGATGGCCTGTTCTTTCTACTGGGATACTGGGATCTCACTCGCAGAGATCTTTCATTTAGGTCTTTTTTTTTCCAGAATGTCTTGGCTTTCCATGCCTAAAATACTCTCAAGGGCTCTTCAGCCTGATCCAAATGCCTTAATGGCTGATTCTGAGGCCAGAGTGCTGTTTAGGACATCTGCCATTCTATGAGTCTGCTGTGTATCCTGCTTCCCATGTTGGCTTGTTCTCTCCCTTTTTGATTCTATCAGTATTAGCAGACTAGTCTTGTTTATGTGATCCCTTTGACTCTTAGACCTGTCAGTATGATCAATTGTGAACTGAAATTGATCACCTGGACTAGTGAGATGGCATTGGTACATGCCACCTTGATGGGATTGTATTGGAATCCCCTGGCACATTTCTAACTCCACCATTTGGGGCAAATCAGCTTGAGCATGTCCCAAATTGTACAATCTCCTCCCTCTCTTATTCCCACTCTTGTATTTAACAGAGATCACTTTTCAGTTAAATTTAAACACCTAAGAATAATTGTGCATTAATTACAGAGTTCAACCAATAGTATTAAGTAGAACAAAAAAAATACTAAGAGGGATAACGTATTAAGTTGTTCATCAACAGTCAGGGCAAGGGCTGATCAAGTCACCGTTTCTCATAGTGTTCATTTCACTCTAACAGGTTTCCTTTTTGGTGCTCAGTTAGTTGTCACCGATCAGGGAGAACATATGATATTTGTCCCTTTTTTGGGACTGGCTTAATTCACTCAGCATGATGTGTTCCAGATTCCTCCATTTTGTTGCAAATGACTGGATTTCACTTTTTTTATTGCTGTATAGTATTCTATAGAGTACATGTCCCATAATTTCTTCATCCAGTCTACTGTTGATGGGCATTTGGGTTATTCCAGGTCTTAGCTATTGTGAATTGAGTTGCAATAAACATTAAGGTGCAGATAGCTCTTTTATTTGCAAATTTAATTTCCTTTGGGTAAATTCCAAGGGGTGGGATGGCTGGGTCGAAAGGTAGGGTTATCTTCAGGTTTCTGAGGAATCTCCAGACTGACTTCCATAGTGGTTTAACCAGTTTGCATTCCCACCAACAGTGGGTTAGTGTCCCTTTTTCCCCACATCCTCGCCAGCATCTGTTATTGGGAGATTTCTGTATGTGAGCCATTCTAACCGTGGTGAGGTGAAACCTCATTGTGGTTTTGATTTGCATTTCCCTGGTTGCTTGTGATCCTAAGCATTTTTTCACGTGTCTGTTGGCCACTTGGATTTCCTCTTTTGAAAAAATCTATTGAGGTCCTTGGCCCATCTCTTAAGTGGGTTGTTTGTTTTGATGTTGTGGAGTTTCTTGATCTCTTTGTAGATTCTGGTTATTAACCCTTAATCTGTTGCATAGTTTGCAAATATTTTTTCCCATTCTGTCGTTTGCCTCTTCACTTTCCTGACTGTTTCTTTTGCAGTACAGAAACTTCTCAGTTTGATGCAATCCCAAATGTTAATTTTGAATTTGACTGCCTGTGCCTCTGAGGTCTTTTCCAAGAAGTCTTCACCTGTGCCAATATCTTGCAGGGTTTCTCCAATGTTCTCTAATAGTTTGATGGTGTTGGTTAGTAGATTTAGGTCTTTAATCCATGTTGAGTGGATTTTTGTGAAGGTGAAAGGTAGGGGTCTTGCTTCATGCTTCTGTTGTGATTTCTCTTTTGATTTCTTCTATGACCCAGTGTTCATTCAGGAGCATGTTGTTCAGTCTCCATGTGTTTGCACATGCCCTAGGGATTCCTGAGTTGCTAATTTCCAACTTCTTTCTACTGTGGTCTAAGAAGCTGCATGGTATGATTCTAATTCTTTTGAATTTGCTGAGACTTGCTTTATGGCCTAGTATGTGGTCCATCCTAGAGAAGGTTCCATGTACTGCTGAGAAGAATGTAAATTATTTAAGTGTAGGATGAAAAGTTCTGTAGATATTTGTTAGATCCATTTGGGCTATAGTGTCATTTAAGTCTACTATTTCCTGTTAATCTTCTGTCTGGTTGATCTGTCTATTTCTGAGAGTGGAGTATTGAAGTCCCCCAGTACTATTGTATTAAATTCTAAGTCCCCCTTTAAGTCTCTTAACATATCTTTTAAATAAACTGGTGCCCTGTAATTAGGTGCATATACATTGATAATCGTTATATCTTCCTGTTGAATTGAACCCTTAATCATTATATAGTGCCCCTCTTCATCTCTCTTAACAGTTTTTGTGTTAAAGTTTATTTTGTCTGATATTAAGATGGCTACACCCACTCTTTTTTCATTTCTGTTGGCATGGTATATGTTTTTCCAGCCTTTCACTTTCAGTCTGCATGCATTTTTGTTGGAAAGATGTGTTTCTTGTAAGCAGCAAATAGACGGGTTTTGTTCCTTAACCCATTCAGCCAATCTGTGTCTTTCAACTGGAGAGTTGAGGCCATTAACATTCAATGTGACTATTGATAAATAGTAACTTTGCCCTGTCATTTTCCCAAAGATATTTTCTAATATATGCTTTGAACTTCCTGTGATCTTTTGCTGTGAGATTTCCTTCCTTTACCTTCTTTCATATTGATGTCTGTGTTTCTCTGTTTCTGTGTGTAACACATCTTTAAGCGACTTTTGCAGGGCTGGACGAATGGCGACAAATTCTTTCAATTTCTGTTTGCTACGAAAGGTCTTTATTTCACCTTCATTCACAAATGAGAGCTTTGCAGGATATAATATTCTGGGCTGGCAGTTTTTCTCTCTTAGTACCTTGACTATGTCTCGCCATTCCCTCCTAGCCTGTAGGGTTTCTGATGAGAAGTCAGTTGTGAGTCTAATTGGAGATCCTCTGAGAGTAATCTGATGTTTATCTCTTGTACATTTTAGAATCTTTTCTTTATGTTTCACTGTGGTGAGTTTAATTACAACGTGTCATGGTGAGGATCTCTTTTGGTCATGTTTACTAGGGTTTCTATGAGCTTCCTGTACTAGAATGTCTCTGTTCTTCTCCAAACCTGGGAAGTTCTCTGCTAGTATTTCACTAAAAAGGCCTTCTAATTCTTTCTCCCTCTCCATGCCTTCAGGAACTCCTAGAACTCGAATGTTGGTTTTTTTAATAGTATCCTGTAGGTTCCCGACAATATTTTTTAGATTTCTAATTTCCTCTTCTTTTCTTTGGTTTGACTGTATACTTTCCTGTGCTCTGTCTCCTAAGTCTGATATTCTCTCTTCTGCTTCACTGACTCTGTTTTTAAGGCTCTCTAATGTGTTTGTCATTTGATCTATTGAGTTCTTCATTTCATTTTGATTTTTCTTCACTATCACACTTTCCATTTCTACTAGTTTCTATATTTCATTTTGATTCCGCCTTAAGATTTCATTTTCATGAGAGAGATTTTCTATCCTGTGCAGTAAGGATTTCTGTAGCTCAAGCATTTATTTTTGGAAAATTTCTAAATGTTCTTATTATAAATTTTTTGAAATTGGTATCTTGTATTTCTTCCATTTCATCATCTTCATAATCTTGGCTTGGGGTGTCTTGTTCATTTGGGGGTATCATAATGTCTTCCTTGTTCTTGTTTCCTCGGTTTCTGCATTTGTTGCTTGGTATTATGGAGATATTCGTTGGCTTCTTCTTCCCTCACTGTGGTGTTTTTTCTTGTTATACTATGACTGTATTAAGTGGACTGTCTGCTTTTGGAGGAGCCTTAGAGGCTTGAGATGGGTGTGGCCAGAGAGCTCTGTTTGGTTCTTCAGGGTTAAGAGTGTGCCAAAAGTGACACACCCAGGTTAGGCGTGTTCTCTCTCTCTCTCTCTCTCTCTCTCTCTCTCTCTCTCTTTTGATTCAGAAAGGAAGTAATTCCGCACAGCTGAGCAGAATTGAAGGTAGTCAGCTTCCAATCTCTGGCTCCTCCTGTTGCAGCACTGGTGCATAGATTCTGTGGCTGGTGTCCCGAGCTGTGGGTGCCCATGCCCTCCACGCAGGTCCACCATGAATCACTAGATTCAGAAGAGTTTCCTCTGCTGTCTGTTCCCCAACTCTTCCTTGAACCTGCAGTATCTCCACTTTTATTAAACTGTCTCTTCCCAGACCATCAGTGTGTGCCCTTCCTATTCGGCCATCTTGCTGGACTCCTGGGCTTCTTAATGACTTCATCCTTCTATGGGTTCTTTGGGAAATAGGGAAAAGTGGATTAGAGTTTGTTCACTCAGTTGGTTCAGTAGAAATTCTTTGCATGGCTGGTGTATCCACCAGGCTAGGTGCTGGTGGGGATAGAGATGAAAGCCATTGTTTGTCTTCAACAAACTTACAGTTAGTATAGAGGACTTTATAACTAAATGGGGAGAAGAAAATCCTTAACACATTAAACAATTAGATATGTTTCAAAATTGTACCTTTGTACCGTAGCATTTTTCTCTTAAAATCCTGAAATGTTTTATATTGCCATAATTTTATAATAAAATGAAGGTTAATCTTAAATCTAAGATGTTCAGCCTAAGCTTGCTTTGTATTGCCTTTCTCCATTGTTTTCTTTTAAAAAAATACTGATTTATTTGAAAGAGAGAGATAGAGGAGACAGATATCTCTCATCTGCTGATTCATTCTCAATTGCCCACAACAGCTGGGGCTGGACCAGGCCAAACCAGCAGCCAGGAACTCCATCTGGGTCTCCCTGTGCATAGGAAGTACCTAAGTACTTGAACTATCTTCTGTTACCTCCTAGGGTTGGCATTAATGAGAAGTTGGATCAAGACAGAGGCCAGGCTGGATCCCAGGCACTTTGATATGAGCAGGGGCATTCCAAGCCCTGACTTAAACCTCTGTATCACAATGCCCATACCCTTTTGATTGTTTTTCTGATTTAAATTGATCATACTCATTTGTTTCTCAGCAGTAGTTTGGCTTTCTTTTCGGTTTTTCTTTTAGATTCTAATTATTTAAAAATCCTGCTGTTCTTCCTGGTATCAGGTGGCTCCCTGTAGATAGCTCCCACTAGTCTGAAAGAGTCCTTACTGTGTTCTGAAAACATAATGTAGGCTTGACTTGGCATAGTCACCTCTGGGGTGTATGTTTAAAGGGAATGTTTGCCTTCCACACCTGCTCTGGACTGTTGGTTTGACTTCACATGTTGTATTTTATAGGGTTATGTACCATGCACCCAGCATCCTCATTTGGGAGTGGTTGATAGGCATCATCATGCAATTCTAGAAATCAGGTTATTCCATGCACGTTGGCTGTGCTTCTCTGTTTCTTCCTCTGCACAACTAAAGGAGCAGTGAAGGGAGAGATACCAGTGGCCTAAGCTCTAAGCAGTTTGGTTGTCCTGCAAGAGGGCTAGTGGAGGAGGCGAGGCTAGGAAATTGGATGGAAGTTGGAAGTTGGATGTACTTGGAGACCTTTATGAATTCACTGTGTGTGTGTGTAACTAGAGATTTTTTTAACATTATTAGACAGAGTTAGACAGTGAGAGAGAGAGACAGAGAAAGGTCTTCGTTCCATTAGCTCACCTCCCAAATGGCTGCTACATCCGGAGCTACGCAGATCCGAAGCCAGGAGGCAGGTGCTTCTTCCTGGTCTCCCATGAGGATGCAGGCGTCCAAGTACTTGGACCATCCTCCACTGCCCTCCCAGGCCACAGCAGAGAGCTGGACTGGAAGAAGAGCAACCGGGACTAGAACTCGGTGCCCATATGGGATGCCGGTGCCATAGGCAGAGGTTTAACCAAGTGAGCCATGGTGCCAGGCTCACTAGAGATTCTCGAGTGTTCCTCACCATCACTTTTGAACATATTAGTCATAACATCAGGGAGCAGCTTTGGAAATAGGGTAACATAGAGATCGTGATAATATAGGAAATCAACACCTTGTGGACTGTAATAGGAGGCTGTGATTTGTAGTGAGGAAAAGTCATGAATAGTTCAGTAGGATAAACACTAAGCATCTGGAACAGCAGGAGAGTGATACGAGAAAAGATGAGCTTTACCTGCACGTCTCTGGATGGCTTTTTTCCTGAATTATAGGCAAAGATCCCAAACCGTAAAACTAATAAGAGAGTGATTTTTTAAAAAGATTTATCTATTCATCTGAAAGGTAGAGTTAGAGAGGGAGAGAGAGGTTGATCTTCCATCTGCTGGTTCACTTCACAAATGACCACAATGTTGGAGCTAGACCAGTCTGAATCCAGAAGCCAGGAGCTTCCTCCAGGCCCAAGCACCTGGGCCTTCCTCCACTATTTCCCAGTCATGTTAGCAGGGAGCTGGATTCGAAGTGGAGCAACTGAGGCTGGAACCAGCACCCATATGGGATGCTGGCATCACAGGGAGAGGCTTTATCTGCTACACCACAGCACGGGCCCCGATAGTTTTTAAAACCACAATAAAAGCAATTTTTGGAATGTTCACATAGCAATTTTGCACTGTATTGACAGTTTGCTAGTCTCCTTTACTTAAGTGAATTATTTTGCCTTTCTGTTTTTCACATAATGCATCTAAATGTTAATTGAATTAGGCATTTAAAGTAAGAATAGAAATATGTAATTTGTATGTGGGCTGCATATTCTTGTGTTTGATCAAAGCTATGTTAGTATTGCCTTATAACAAGCTGTAGAAAAGTCAGGTAGAAGGCTGGCTGAATCAATGATATGATGGAATGGCTTTTGCTAATGTTTGTAGAGGAATCAAATGGTCACTTTGTGTGCATATTTACATTTGGACCTATCCTTTATTATCCATGGATTTGTAGATTGTGGATCTGTAAGTTTATTTTATTATTTTATTTCATTTTTCCACAAACTTTATTTTTATTTCTATTTATTCCCCAGAATCTTTTTATTTAAGGCATACAAACTTCATGCATTTCATAAATACAACTTTAGGAACATAGTGATTCTTCCCACCCTACCTACCCTCTCACCCACATTCCCATTCTTCCTCCTCCTCATGGTTTTATACCTTAGCAGCTCGCATGTTTTTTCTTTAGGTGACTCCTTTTTTTTTCATAACTGCTTCTTGAGGGGTCTGGCTGGAGAAGTGGCCTTGGAAACATTAGCATGCTGTGCAGACAGTTAGATGGAAATCGTTAGCACTTGGTTCTCCAGGCCTGACTTGTGAGACACTTGTGCAAGAGTGGCAGCACCGGATTGTCCTTACCAAAGAGATTGTGCACTTAGTGCAGTTAGGAGATGGCCAAACCACAGCAGCGAAGGGCTCTTCTCAATCGATATTTCTTTCTTTCAACACTTCAATTATATTTTTCATAGTCGCTCACCAAGCTGGCCGCCAGCTGACGTCAGACGTTTGAGAACAGTCGTTCTGAAATTTGGCTTTGTATTGTAGTCAGGATCTGTATTAAAAACTCAGAAATGTTATCCAGCTCCGTGGATGCTAATTCAGTGAGACAGGGGTGGGGTGCTGAATATTTATTTATTTATTTATGGATAGAAAGGTGGGGGAGGGAGAGACCTTCCCTCTGCTGGTTTGCTCCCCAAATGGCTGCAACAGCTAGGTCTGGACGAGGTCGTGGTCACGTGTGAAGGAATTCCATCTCTGGGTCTCCTATGTGGGTGGCATGCCCCTTAATCTTTACTTTTAACAAGTTTCCCAGGTGATGTTGTACTTGGTCCCTGGCCCAGGGCATGGGACCCTCACTTGAGTGAACCTTAGCTATACCAACAGGCTGTAATTGTTGGCTCAGATCATGCCCTCTGGCAGCCTGGGACTGACTACATGGGAGAGGGAACACCTCCTGCTCTCCCGGCTTATCTATTACAGGGAAACAGCATTGTACACAGTGCTTTTCTTTCTGTTTTGCTCCTTGTGCTTTTGTTTTAATCAGACCTGTAGGGAGAATCTTTTCAAGTTATAAATGGGTGGATCTTGCACTCTCAAGAATTTATTGCCGAGGAAGTATTTGAGCAAGGTATGGATAGATTGATTAATTTCTTTGTTTCCAGGGAAACAGTATTTATCTTAGAGTTGAGCGTTTGCTTTCTTTAAAATGTGTACTGATTTCTTCTGACCAACATTTGAGGGTGCTTCAAAGAGTCCATGGAAAGTAGAATTAAAAGTTAAGTTTATTTTATTTCAAATATTTTTTGAAATCCATAATTTTTTATACTATACATTTCCATGAACTTTTAAAAAGTTTTAAAAGATTTATTTATCTATTTATTGAATGGCAGAGTGACACAGAGATCTTCCATCCACTGATTTATTCCCCAAATGGCCACACCAGCTAGGGCTGGACCAGACAGAGGCCAGGAGTGTGAACTCTGTCTGGGTCTCTTACATGGGTGGTTGGAGCCCAGATATTTGGGCCATTATCTACTGCCTTCCCAGGCACATTCACAGGAAGCTGCCTTGGAAGCAGAGCAGCTGGGACTCAAACCAGTGCTCCAATTTGGGAAGCTGGTGTCACAAGCAGTGGCTCAACTCAGTGTGCAACTCTGGATCCTCCATGAACTTTTTTTAGGATTTATTTTTATTTATTTGAAATACAGAGTTACAGAGAAAGAGAGAGAGAGACAGAGAGATTGAGATTGAGATCCTCCATCCACTGGTTCACTCTGCAGATGGCCACAATGGCCAGAGCTGAGCTGATCTGAAGCCAGGAGGTTGGAGCTTCTTCCAAGTCTCCCACATAGGTGCAGGGGCTCAAGAACTTGGGCCATCTTCCATTGCTTTTCCAGGCTATAGCAGAGAGCTGGATCGGAAGTGGAGCAGCTGGGACTAGAACTGGCGCCCATATGGGATGCTGGCGCTGCAGGCTGGGGCTTTAATCCACTGTGCCACAGCACTGGCCCCTCCATGAACTTTTTGAAGACCCTTGCAGCTCACTCCTCTGCAATGGTAGCAACACAGGCAAGAACCATCCATCCTCACCTCAGTTAGCCTATGGGCCTGTTCCGTGTTATGGGTTCATCTAGAAGAGTTGGCTTAGGCTTCAGTCACTGAGCTGCTGCCAGGGACTCAGCAGCCTCCCCCTCGAGCACCCTTGCTTCCCGACGCTCCGTCCCCCCACCTTCCTTCTCCCGCCGCAGCCTTCCGCAGGCCGTTTCCACCAAGGAAAAGGAATCTATCGTATGTCCGCTATCCAGAACCTCCACTCCTTCGACCCCTTTGCTGATGCAAGTAAGGGTGATGACCTGCTTCCTGCTGGCACAGAGGATTATATCCATATAAGAATTCAACAGAGAAACGGCAGGAAGACCCTTACTGCTGTCCAAGGGATCACTGATGATTACGATAAAAAGAAACCAGTGGAGGCGTTTAAGAAGAAATTTGCCTGCGATGGTGCTGTGATCGAGCATCCGGAATATGGAGATTGGACTGGCTGAGGACGACCAGCTGAAGGTTCATGGTTTTAAGTGCTTCTGGCTCACAAAAGCTGAAGTGAGGATTTCCTTGCGATGAGTAGAATTGCCCTTCTGTCCCTTGTCACAAGTTTAAAAACCTCACAGCTTGTATGATGTAACCATTTGGGGTCCGCTTTTAACTTGGACTAGTGTAACTCCTTCATGCAATAAACTGAAAAGAGCCATGCAAAAAAAAAAAAAAAAAAAAGGTTTAGGTTAGATTTGTGCATGAGACACTATGTATTCTAAGTAAGGTACATTCTTAATATTACCAAAATATCTCTTGTATTTCTCTTGGATCCCACAAATCTGCTCATTAGCTGTCTGCAGAGGCATGGCACTCCCGAGATAAGATGTGTAAGGGGAGAAGTTCCCCGTTTGCTCGGGCTTGGTCTCCACTAGTGTAGACCAGTCAGGTGAGAGGGAACGAAGAGGCACATGCGTGCAGAACTGTAGCGTGGGTCAGTCTTGTTCAAGAGGGGGCCGTTTAATGCCATTTCTGATCTCAGTAAGCTCAGGGTTATTCCAGAGAAGGATGGAGGGTACTCTTGTGGTTATAGACTGCAAGGTCTGTTCTATTTCAGAATGATTCAGTGCCTCTGAGTCTTTGAATTGTAGGACACTTATCCGGCGTTCCTAGGCTTTCTCTGAAATTGGCTCTGCCGAATTAACATCTTGCTACAAGTGGGTTTAGAACTTAGGTTTGGACCATATCTGGAGCTATAATACAGATGGGATGGGTGGAGTGAAGGGAGTTCTTCTGTTGTCTTGACAGCCTTTAATGCTTTGTTGGAAATGGAAACGTGACTTCTTGGCCCAGCACAAATCAAAGAAGATGCAAAGTACACAGCCGGAGAGAGCCTTGAGTTGCAGAGCCCTCGGTGCTCTCTGCTTTCCTTTTCGGGGCCACCAGGTCTATTTCCAAAACTTCTCAGCCAGCCTTGCTATTAAATCGACCTTTTCCAGAACCTGAGTATTCCGGAACCTGGGGTGCCGGCGCCACAGGCGGAGGATTAGCCAAGTGAGCTGCGGTGCTGGCCCTCCATATAGTTTTTTATTTTTATTTTTATTTTTTAGACAGGCAGAGTGGACAGTGAGAGAGAGACAGAGAGAAAGGTCTTCCTTTTCCGTTGGTTCACCCCCCAAATGGCCGCTGCAGCCAGCGCTCTGCGGCCGGCGCACCGCGCTGATCCGAAGCCAGGAGCCAGGTGCCTCTCCTGGTCTCCCATGTGGGTGCAGGGCCCAAGGACCTGGGCCATCCTCCACTGCACTCCTGGGCCACAGCAGAGAGCTGGACTGGAAGAGGAGCAACCGGGACAGAATCCAGTGCCCCAACCGGGACTAGAACCGGGGTGCTGGTGCCACAGGGAGAGGATTAGCCTATTGAGCCGTGGCGCCGGCCTCCATATAGTTTTTAAGAGTAGGGAGAGGCCTGGTTAAGGTCCCTGCTAAATAGGTTTGAAATGAAAGAAGCTTTTTGAACAGTTTGGTCTGGTGCTTGACTGATTGTGGATACTTAATGCTTTGCAGAACAGCAACCCGCCCTTCTCCCCATGGAAGTGTTCTTTGGCTGTGAGAGGGCCTGTGACTGAGTGGTGAGGGGCTTTGGCACTAGCTGGCCTGCATTCCTTCCTTTGATGGGTCCACCCGGCCCTGGTCAACAAGTAATACAATCAGGCAACCTGCCTTCTGTGCCTCTTGGCGCGTCCCGGGAAAGCACTTTATTGTGCAGGAATTAACCACCTCTGCTGGGAGATTTATTGCCTTGCTGGGTGGAAGGCAAAGCGGATTTTATCAGACTCTCTGCCGCTCTTCTAACTTATTGTTATAAGCAAAGGCTTTGGTTATGTTTGAGCTCTGTTGCAGATTGGCCTGTGCATGTGTGTCATAGTGGGACAGCTACTGAAAGCAACACACAAGATTTGGCTAGTTCTTTGTGTATCAGCCTCTATGGTGGATTTCATTGAGAATAACTATCAGTTGGCCATTGGAATGTGAGTAGCTGTCTGTTGGTAAACTTCGGGATGCCAAAAATTACAGATGTTGATATAGCCTTGATGTATGTTGTTTATTTTAGGTTCTAGGATCTAGATTCTAGCCCCTCAAGGACAGTACCTGTATCTGTGTATAGAAATTTCCTTGGCAGGTCAACAGATGGATGATACAGGAAATCTTTACTACTCTTTGCATTGAAAATTCTTGGTGTTGTCTGTCTGTGCTAGACCAGTCCATCTTCTCTTCCTGAAATCTCATTCTAATCCCTTGTTTGTGAATCCAGCAGATTGTGCAACTTCTGTATTAATTTATAGTTTCAATCACATCACCTGTCTAGTCATAGGTCATGGAGCACTGGAAAAGGAAGAGGGTAACGAGGGAGAGTGCTGTTGACATAGAACATCACTCGCCTACCTCGTGTGTGTCTCTGTCTCCAGAATATATTTACTTTGCCTCAAAGCTTTTATTTCAATTATAAGCAGATTAAGGGGACCTTGAAGTGACAGCCTGAGTATAATTAAAAGTCACTCAGAATGAACCCCAACCATTCATTCATTTATTAATTCAGAAAATAGTTTTTAAGCTCCCAGTATGTGCCCCGAAGTGTACTAGGCACCAGAATCCAGTGAAGCAGATACGCATGATCTTGTGTTCATGGAACCCAAGGTCTTAATGATGTAGATGAGATTGAAAACACAGTTAATTTATGAGAATGGGTAAGGGTGGGCTAGTATTTCCAGGGGAAAGAACAATATACTTGAAGGCTTTGAGGAATAGGGGAGGGGGAGAGAAATAGATAGGGAGGGAAGGAGGGAGGGAGGGAACAAACTAGGAGGGAGGAGCGGAAGGATATTTGTGGAGCAACTGGAAGGAGTTCATATTGGCCTGACTGTGGAATGGGAAGGAAGGGAATGCTGGGAAATAAGGTTAAAGAGAGAATCCTGGACTAAGAAGGGTTGGGAGCTCCTTTAAGATTTAGACTTTTTTTGTTGTTATTTTGTAAAGATGTCCGTGTTCTGGCCATGACTTAGAGAAAAGTTGGACAGGGCAAGAGCAAATGGTCATGCTGTTAACTGAGTTGGTAGATCTGGAGTGGAGAAGAGAAGAGTAGGGGTATAAGAGATACGTGGGACCTAAGTCAGTAAGTCTTGGTCATCTAAGAGGGAGCAAGGATGACTTCCGGGTTTCTGGGCCCATTGGGTGATGATGATGCCTTTCACTGACTGAGCTGAGGGAATGCAGAATAGTGGATTTAGAGGAAGGATGGTGACGTAAGTTTTTGACACAAGCTGACTTTGAGGTGTTCATGAAAAAGCAAGGTAAGACATTGACTGGGCAGTTGTACTTTAAGGTGTGGAGTTGAGGAGAGATGCCTTAGATGTAGATACTGCCTTGGAAATGCTGTGAAAAGTCCATGAGAAATACAAAACCAGTGGTGCATGACCGCCTGGTATGTGGTTAAGTTAGAGAATTAGGATTTGCACACACAAAGTAATAATTGCAACAACACAAGACAGCATAGTGCCTGCTTGAAGGATGCTCTAAAAGCTGGGGAAAGAAAATTTAAGATTGACCACGATCAAGGGTGTTTCCAGGGCAGTGTGGTCTTTCTGCAATTGACCTCCTCATCTTCCCCTGCCTAAAGCTGCCTGTGGTGTCTCATTGATCTGGGGTGAGGTCCACATTGCTTAGCTCGTTTGCAAAGGTCTGGGCCCACTGAGTTTCTCCCCAGCTCTCAGCTCCCCCCTCCCACTCTTTCCTGTCATTTTTCAGTTTGACAACTTCCTGTTGATTCCCTGCAAACATGACGCTGCTGCTCACTCTGTGTATCTCTCCGCCACATGCATTCATTAGATTTCTGGCTTGTTTGTCCCTGGCTCATCTGACCTGCAGCTCCCATTGACTTTTCAAACAAAACTTGGCCCAGGCCATCAGTGTGATACTTTCCTTCACCCTTGACTATAACATTAATCCCTCCTTGGGCCTGCATGTTATTCCATTACTTCATGTAGTGGTCTGTGGTGGTTGGTTTTGCTTTAGTTTATATTGCTAAAGTACCCTTCTAGAATTTTCAGCTCATTATTTAAAATGGTGATTTTTTTTTTTTCAATCTGTACTTAATGTCAGTCATGGTGTTGGCACATACAAAATGCTCCACGAATTTTGAACTGGAATGACTGCATTAAGCTTCAGGTATAAGAATGAGATAGATTACAGGAATATAGCTCCTGTCGACTGGATTTGTGTGTGTTGAATGGCTTTACCAGTACTGATTACTAACAGTGCGGCATCCTTACTCCCAGCGATAATGTTATTGGGACAATCTAGCCCAATCAGTGCTTGCACACATTTTGGGCTCCATTGTCTCCAGAATCATTTTGATTGAAACTGTGGCTTTACGACCCATATTTTCTGTTTCAAAAAATTGAAATTGTAAGTTGCAACCAGCTGAAAAAGCTTCAGATAGTTCAGCGTCTACCATGTTCCAGGCACTAGGAATATGGAGAAAAACATCGCCCCGTCCTCAGCAAGCTCACAGCTTTGAGAGTTTGCTAGAGGCTTTAGTGTTAATAGCCATTAAAGCATTGTAAAAGTGGTACTTGGCAGCTAAGAAGCCTTGTCCCACGCTGCACGGCCTTGGTCTGATGCCTGGCTCTGGGTCCTGACTCTGGCTTCCTCTCAGTATCGACCCTGGGAGGCAGCTGTGCAGCACTAGTGACTGGGTTTCTGCCACCCCCATGGGGGACCTCAGCTGTGTTCTCAGTCCTGGTCCTGGTCCTGGTCCAGTCCTGGCTGTTGTGGACATTTGGGAAGTAACCAGCAGATGAGAGTCTCTCAGTGTGTCTCTCTGTCCATTTCATATAAATAAGCAAATAAATATTTAAAATAAGCACATTTTAAAATATCTGCAGCATTCTCACCTTCTTCCATTGCGCCCCAGGCGAAAGCATGTTTTTCAGAGGGATAATTGTTCCTTGCATTGTTAAAATTCCGACTCTGAGCTATATAAACATGGGATTTGGTCGAGGGGTTGAGATTTGTAGGGAAGGTCTTCCTGACTAGATCTGTGGGATGCAACCAGGCACAGTTCTGTCAGGATTTTCCTTTGAGCACAGTTTGCTGGAGGCTCCGTCCATGACTCTTGATTTTTCTTTATTCCTCCACCCGTTCCCATCCAGGCTTACAGAGTTACAGGATGTCTTTTGATGGAAAGTGAGGAATGTGTTTGCTTCTATATGATTATGGAGGAATTATGTAGCCTCCTTGGAGGAATGGCTATTGTTTTAAAATGGCTATGCTAAATTTTCATAAAAAAGTGGTGTAGACAGAAGCCAAAACTCCTCCACATCTCTGAAACCTTAATTTGTGCCACTTGGGGAAGATGATATGTTAGTGTTAGGAAGGAACATGCATCTCCAAGACACTTCAGAGCGCTGAAATCTACCGTGGTGCCAAGAGCATCAGAACAATTGAACAATGTGCCAGGTGGCCCAGGGGTGTTAAGTGACTAGTAGCATAGAGACAAGTGGGAAGAAAAAAAAGAAGACAATTTTAAATTACTTATTCAAGCGTCTATCCTAAAAGAATGGGAAAAATTTGAAATTATTTTGCCAGCATTAACTAGAGTTCTAAGTCAAAGATAATGTATTAATTTCTGCATGGATTTAAGAGGTTGCTGATAAACAGGTACTTGGTACTGTCTCTGGGGGAACAGTTTGTTTTATTAAATGCACACACTAAAATGGAATGTTAAAACTTCACATTACTGTAGTTTGATAGCAAACCTAATCTGTAATTGTTAAAATTCCTTTGCTCTCTTATTATGCATGATGTGAGTCTGCCAGGCTGGTGCCCTGTCAGTGCTGGCTTATGTTTCTTGGTCCACTTCCCCAGGTCTTCCTCCGTTAAGTAGTCACCAGGGCCCCCTTGAAATGGATAGAGGAGCCAGGAGGGGCAGCCAATGACTATAGTTGCCCCTTGACTTATAGTGGGATTACATTGAAAATATCATTGTTGAAAATGCATTTTATATGCATATCCTTCCCGGCATTAGTGCACCATTTGGGTAGTTTACTTTCCTGACTGTGAGACTGACTTGGAGCTGCAGGAAACTGTGACTACACAACAGCCCAAGAGAATATTGTGCAAGGGGGTTGGCCTTTGATGCAACAGTTAAGACTCATTCTTTCTGAGTTCCTGGGTTTGAGTCCAGGCTCTTTCTCTGATTCCAGCTTTCCTGCTAATGCAAATCCTAGGACGGAGCGATGATGGCTCAGGGACCCAAGAACTAAATCCACAGGATACCTGAATTTAGTTCCTCATTTCTACCTTTAGTCTGGCCCTGGTCCTGCCTGTTATAGACATCTGGGGAGGGAACAAGTGGATGGGAGATCTCTGTCTCTGTCTCTGTGCCTTTCAAATAAAATGAAAATAAATAAAAAGCTGAAAAAGAAGACTATCATGCAGTGTATCACTAGCCGGGAACAGATGAAAGTTAAAAACCTAAAATGTTCAGTTTCTATTGGATGTGTGCCAATTTCACACCATTGGAAAGTCTAAAAATTCTAAGTTGACCTATTGTAAGACAAAGATGTCTGTAGTGACATTTACTTCAGGTTTCCCTGGGAAAGCAACCTCATTCCTATTTCACTTGAGAATTTGTTTAATGTTTATATAAGAAATGAAGCTTTGGTGATCCATCGTGTGCCTTTTCATAAAAACCAACCTACAAACCAAAGAAGTCATCTCTGGAAATCTAAGCAATGGTACCGGGCACTCAGAGCTTTCACCCGCAGTAAAGCACTCTAAGTAGGGCTATAGCTAAGGCTGTGGAACAAATGTACGAATGTCAACCTCAACAGAAACATTATAGAATTGTAGGTGCCCTTTTGGACTGGCTAAGGAGACAAAAGGCTAGTGGAAAGGAGTGTCTGGAGGTGCAGGAGAGAGGAGTGGTTGTGTGCTTGGTTAATCAGGAGGCGGGAGGGGAGGAGTGGAAAGCAGACACAGGGAGAGTTGCCTGGGACAGAGGAGAAATGTTCTTTCTGTTGAGAAATACAACAGAAGGGATGGCTGTAGCTTCAAGTGAGTTTGCGTTGCTCCCATACAACAAGGAAAGTTTGTGGAGATGGTGAGCTGGGAAGAACTCCTGAGTGGTGGGGATTCTAGACTGATTAGGCTTCCCCAGGGGAGGTGCTGGGGACCTTCAGAGAAGGAATGGCCCTGCTAGGTGGTCACTTGCTTGCAAGTCTAGATTTGGAGCTGGCTGCTGCCCTTATACCCCACTCTTGCTCTCTCTAGTTCCTTGATGTCTAACTTCTCAGCCATCCCGTCATTTATAAGTCAATGTAGATTGCTCCACTTGGAATGAGTTTCTTTGCCTCTTGAACCTCAGTTGTACCTCCTGCCTTGTCTTTCCACAGCTCAGCAATTTTGCAAATATGTTTCTGTGTGAATAACCCATGACAGGACCCCACTCACAACACCACTTCTTCCTTCCTTACTGTAACACGCACCCCCATGTTTTTATCTTGTGGATTGGACTCAGAGGGAACAGACTGGGGACAAATAAAAACTTAGTGACCTGATCAGGAGTCTAGCTGAGAGTGAAATCATGAATCTGAAGTGAGGTTCATGACACGGATATGTGAGGTTTGTCTGGTTCTGTGTAGAAGCCTTGGTAAATTAAGAGTTGGGGTTGCTCCAGGATTAGTGGCGGGTGGGGAGTTTCTGGAAATATGTGGGTGAGAAAGCTAATAATGTTGGCAGAAATGTCATTGAAGTGAGATTCCATGGGGTCCGTACTTGGTGTGGCAATAGCAATAGATGGACTGGCAGACTGACAGCAGAAGTTTCAGAGGGCCAACTTCCTGCTAAGGCTCAAGGTAGTAGGAGGGGTCAACAGAATTGGGATTCTCAGATGCATTGTATGTTTTCATTGAGTGCTCTTATATTCTGTCTTGACTCTTGCACTTAAAACCACTGGAGTATGGGGGTACTTCAAAAAGTTTGTAGAAAATTGGAATCGCAAGATGCGTTTATTTTGGTACAAAAAAATTTCAAATCCATGTGCAGCTTTTTGATAATACACGTCTCCATCACCCTTCTGAAGACTCCTCCTGTATTGAGGATTGACAGTCACTCCCGAAGCGAGGTTCAGATGACTCAAAAGATCTGTTCAAATCCCTTGATTCCGTGATGCACCAAACAGAGAAACCAGGAGCCGGATTGGGTGACTCACATGGTCCATGACGACGACTAACACACCCTGTGTCTTCAGACCTTTAGACCTATGTTATGTTGCTCTGCTTGCAGTCTCTGACCTGGAGGTTCCTGAACGGTGCCTCATGTAGGGTGTGATGTACACCCGCAGGCTGATGCAAGTACTGAGGGGTCTGTCTGTGCTTCTTTATGATGTAGGATTTTGTGATTCCCTCCTCAGAAATAATGATCTGAAAGTGGAGATTCTGTTACAGGTATTCATGCGGTGTGGGCATTTGTCCTGCAGAACGCAGCTAACAATACTGTTACCTTAGCCATGTGTGGTGATGTGTCTCTTGAATTCTTAAAAGCAGCTGGGAGCTTGTGGAGCAGCACCTCTCTGGGTGCCTCTGAGTTCTTTACTCCTCCTCCTCACCACTGCTCAAGGTAGACTTTGGCCCAGACATCTCTTTCCCTTCGTCTGCCACCCATTCATTCAACTTTATTTCCTGTCCCTTATCCCTCCTCATGTCACTATGACTTCTAAGTGCTGGGCTTATAATCACATCATTTTTATGTTTAGGATTAGCTTTGGGCTCTTGGAAGCCATTGATCCATTATTTGGGATTGAGAAAAGAAAAGTGGAAAGCCCCAGAAACTCAAAAGAAAATTGCTGTTCTTTTTCCTTCCTTCCACCTGAATCGCTACTTTCATGACAGATAGCGCCAAAGCGGTTTCTCCCGCCCCCCCCCATATTGGGACTTGCTTTTTTTTTTTTTTTTTTAAGATTTGTTTTAATTATTTGAAAGGCAGAGTTTCAGAGAGGCAGAGAGAGAAGAGAGAGAGTTCTTCCATTCACTGGTTCACCCCCAGGTAGCTGTTATCGCTGGAGCTGTACCAGTCTGAAGCCAGGATCGAGGAGTTTTCCCTGAGTCCCCCATGCAGTTACAGGGGCCCAAGGAATTGGGCCATCTTCTACTGCTTTCTCAGGCCATGGCAGAGAGCTGGATTGGAAGTAGAGCAGCCAGGTCTTGAACCGGTGCCCATATGGGATGCCTGCACTGCAGGTGGCGGCTTTACCTGCTACACCACAGCACTGGCCCCTGCTTATTGTTTTCTAAAAATATATTTAAGGAATACAAACTTCATGCATTCCATGTATACAAATTTAGGAACATAGTGATTCTTCCCACCCTAACTTCCTCTTGCCCTTATTCCCACCCTTCTTCCTCACCCTCTCTCATTCCCATTCTTACTTTTTACAAAGATCCATTTTCAGTTTACTTAGTGTAAGGTTAATCTTATGAGTATAAAGTTAAGAGTTCAACAAATAGTATGAAGAAAAAAATCAAAAACAAATAAAGAAAAAAAAAACCCACATTGTTCCTTAACAGTCAAGACAAGGGCTGTATATCACCTTTAAGGTACTCTATTAGTTACCACAGTTCAGAGCGAACATATGGTATTTGTCATTTTGGGACTGGCTTATTTCACTAAGTATAATTGTTTCCAGTTGTATCTATTTTATTGCAAATGGCAGAATTTCATTTTTTTATACCACTGTGTAGTACTCCATAGTGTATATGTACCATAATTCTTTATCTAGGCTTCAGTTGATGGACAGCTGGGTTGATTCCATATCTTAGCTATTATGAATTGAGTTGCAATAAATGGGGGAAGGGGGGAACAGATCACTCTTTCATATGCTGACTTCATTTCTCTTGGGTAAATTCCCAGGAGTGGGTTGGTTGGGTCACATATTCAGGTTTCTGAGATATCTCCGTACTTTCTCCACAGTGGCTGCACCTGTTTACCTTTCCACCAACAGTGGATTAGGGTACCCTTTTCCCTACATCCTGGCTAGCACCAGTTGCTTGGTGATTTCTGTATGAAAGCCGTTCTAACTTGGGTGAGGTGAAACTTTGTGGTTTTGATTTGCTTTCCCTGATGGCTAATGTTCCTGAGCATTTTTTCATGTGTCTGTTGGCCACTTGAATTTTCTTTCTTGAAAAATGTCTGTTCAGGTCCTTTGCCCATTTCTTAACTTAATTGCTTATTTTGTTGTTGAGGATCCTGAGCTCCTTATAAATTCTTTAAATTAATCCTTTATCATTTGCACAGTTTGCAAATATTTTCTCCCATTCTGTAGGTTGCCTCTTCACTTTGCTGAGTGTTTCTTTGGCAGTGCCAGAGCTTCTGAGTCTGATGTCATCCCATTTATCAATTGTGGCTTTGCTTGCCTGTGCTTCTGAGGTCTTTTCCAAGAAGTCTTTCCCTGTGCCAATGTCTTGTAGGGTTTCCTCAATGTTCTCTAACAATTTGATGGTATTGAGTTGTAGATTTATGTCTTATTCATTTTGAGTGGATTTTTGTGTAAGGTATAAGGTTTTTTTTTTTTTTTTAAGATTGATTGATTTATTTGAAAGGCAAAGTTACAGACAGGCAGAGGCAGGGAGAGAGAGAGAGTTCTTCCATCTGCTGGTTCACTTCCCAGATGACCGCAGCTTTGCCGATCTGAAGCTAGGAGCTTCTCCTCAGTCTCCCACTTGGGTGCAGGGGCCCAAGGACTTGGGCCATCTTCCATTGCTTTCTCAGGCCATAGCAGAGAGCTGGAGCAGCTAGGACTTGAACTGGCGTCCATATGGGATGCTGGCACTGCAGGCAGCAGCTTTACCCACTATGCCGCAGCATCAGCCCCAAAGTAGGGGGGTCTTGTTTCATACTTCTGCATGTGGAGATCCAGTTTTCTCAGCACCATTTGTTGACAGACTATCTTTATTCCAGGGATTGATTTTAGTTCTTGTGTCAAATACAAGTTGGTTGTAGATGCTTGGATTATTTTCTGGAGTTTCTATTCTGTTCCATTGGTCTACACATCTATTTTTATGCCATTACCAGGCTATTTTGATTGTAACTGTTGTGTAGTAGTCTTGAAATCTGGTATTGTGATGCCTCCAGCTTTGTTTTTGTTGTTTAAGATTGGTTTAGCTTTTTGGGGTCTCTTGTGTTTCCATATGAACGTTAGCATCATTTTTTATAGATCTGAAAAGAATGTATTTTGATTGGGATCACATTGAATCTATAAATTGCTTTTGGTAGCATGGACATTTTGATGATATTGATTCTTCCAATCCATGAACATGGAAGATTTTTCCACTTTTCAATGTCTTCTATTTCTTCCTTTAATCCAAGGCTGTTTGTATGTGATGCATTCAGTGCTGGAGTTTTACCTACTGACTTAAAGTTCCATGTGGAGGGAGTGCAGGGGGACGGGCTGTACCTCTGACAGGATCACCGTGCCGCAGCTGGGTGCCCAATTGTACCATGAAAAGGGGTGCTCAGGAGCAGCCCTCGCCTTCTTCCCCTGAAAAATATGCAACGGGGGAAAACATAGTCTTTGTAGATACAAAGAAGTTTCCTATAATCAAGAAGAAAGTAAGGGAGTTGGAAGATCAGAATGGGTATGAGTCTCACTGTCTTTGGAAGGATGTCACTTTCAGTCTAAATTTCAGAGACATGCAGCCACTGAAGCAAAGCACAGACTTGAAGAAAGACAAAGAGAAGAAGCCAGAGACGGGAAGGAGAAGGAAACTCAGTGGGAGACAAGGTTATTTCCTGAAGATGGAGAAAGCTGGGTTTATGATGAATCATTACTGAAACGTCATGGTGCTGCCAAGCATTAGGTTGGGAAATACAGAGTTTACCCCAGTGACCAGGACAGAGCGTGTTTAACTTTGCAGGTTGGGATAAGTTTTTGGCTTAGATTTTCCTTTTATAACATGGTTGTTGCTATATCTCAAATATGCAGTTAGACCAATCCCAACACTTATGGTGCACAATTTCATACAATTGAACTCTGCCAGCATGAGACTGTTCTTTGAGGCAGTCATGATTAGGATTCAGAAAGAGCATTATTCTTAGATTCTGATCTCAGATATATGGGTCCAGATCTCAACTGGGCCACCCAGGTGAGCAGCTGCCAGTGTGTAGTCTAACTTCTAAAGCTCAGAGTTCTCAACTGTAAGTGGGAATAATAACAGCACCTATGGCATATGACTATGCCTAAAAACTCTTGCTATTGTATAATCTTTCTCTCTGTTCTAGCTTCTTTCCTTCTCTTTTTTTTCTCCCAATTTTACCTTTTTTTTTTTTTTGCTCAAATTCCCTGTTCTTTCAAAAAAACATTCCAGTATGTCTTCTTAGTAGGAGTTTCAGGTGTGTGAATGAATTATTTATTGCTACTGGCCTGTATTTCTGCAGTGGGTTTGTGAAGAACTATCTCATGGGGGTACTATCTGAAATTATTAATGACAGTTACAAACTGATCTGCGGAGGAAGCTTAGAAACATTTGGCTGTTTCCTGAAAAATCCAGAATGGAGACATAAGGTAGCTGGAGAAAGGCTTTCTAGGAGGCACCCAGGTTCTCAAATGTTAGGAGTCTCTCATGTCAGGAGTCTGGGTTATGTGTCGTAATTTTACAAAGAGCTCTGAAATTGTTTAATTGTGAATATGCCAACAGTAGAGTTTCCATTTTGTTTTTCTCTGTATTGTCCATTCCAACTAGGTCATATCTGAAGGACAGCACTGCTGCCTATGGCTAGGCAAGTTGTGTACTTTTTTGCCATTTACCTTTCAACACAATTGTATGTGGAAGCCCAAAAATGAAGGTGCACCTTGTTTGTGGTGGCTATGTTCTATAAATTCTCCATGAACACTGAATTAACAAACACAGAATCAGTGCTCCTGGGCTTGGGTCCTATGAGCCTCTAGTGTCAATATTTTTATCAACTCCACTGACTAATTCATAACCATGTTTTAGATGTGTTTCTGCTTAAAGACACCGTATTAACATGGATGACTGATTCACTAACATTGGCTCCATGGCCAACATCACAACAACTGATGTCTGAATGAAGCTTATCTAACACATGGGATTTTTCCATAAGACACACCCCAGCTTTCTTGTGCTTAGTGCAATAGACAGTGCTTGAGTACTAGGTGTAGGGCCCGTTATAAACAGTGCTGTTACCAACACAGAGCACAAAAATCTGAAAAATATGGCACTGAGTAGTCTGTGAAAAGGATCCTTGTTTGTGGTATAAGAGCTGAAATAATAAAGCAGAGAGCTGGCCTGTTCAGCCTCAGCTGGGAACATGTGTTTGGTTGACTCTGATTTGTTGCCACTTTGTGCATACCCAACAATGACTAAGTATTTATTTGGGGGTTGCAGATACATTTTAGCCAGTAGACAGGAACTGGAGAGAAATGCGAATCAACTGTGAGTTTTTAAGCAAGAACTGAGAACACTCAAGGGAATTGTTGGGCTGAGGCTGATCTTTAGGAAGGTAGGATGATGCGACTTTACAGCTAGAAATGACGTTGGACAGTGCCAAATCTAATCTTTTCAGGTCTTGGATGAGAAAGAGGTTCAAAGAGATTATGTGGGGCTTTTGCAACATGGCTGAAGAGGAAAAAGGTGTGCTGATTGTGACCACAGAAGGAAAGGGGAGGAACTGCATTCCCAGGGAATAGTTGGAGGGAAGTTCACAGTAGAAATTCTACAAAAAGAAGAGAGATGCCGTGGAGCAGCAGGGATAGCACAAACACACAGCAATGAGCATGAAACTGCCAGCAACTCTTGCAAGCAGTGGTTGGAAGGGATGCCCTTTTCTTGGAGCAAGGCACTCTGCAGCTAGCAGGGAGGAAAGGCCTTCTTAATAAGGCGAGTAGAGGCTGCTGTGGGCTGCAAGCTGAGGGATTTTAGCAGAGGAATAAATCCGCAGTCCCCACTCACGTTGACTCTGGCCTGGAGGGTTGATGGGTGGCAGGACACCTGCTTAGGCCTGTGAAGTGCTCCTCTGGTTTTACTCTACTGGGGCATCTGGACTTGATTTGCCAACACAGATCACTGAACAACCCCTATGGGTTAGGCAGCTGGCACTGGGAACACCGTAGCTCTTTCAGTAGATGGACGAGGCTGGTGGGACTGAGAGTGGATCCGCTGCTCCCTGTGACTGTGGGAGACCTGTGCTCTGTGACTGGGGAAGTTCTGTGACTGTGAGATAGGGTGTGCAATAGGGTGTGGCTGGGTCTTTGGGCTTCAGAGGCTTGGGGTGGCTCTCACACTGAGAAGTGCATGGATCCTTTCTGTGGTTCATGAGCTTTCAAGGTGAGGTGCCTGGGCACTGTGGGCTCACCCTGGGTGGTTGGGCATCTTGGCAGAAAGGGCCTGATACTGTGGTCATGCCAGCCGACATGATCATATCCTCCCCTTGCTAATGATAGAAGAGCTCTACCACTCCCAACTTGGTGTCACCCTGGACTCCTTCCCACCCTCAAGCACTGGCCAGAGCCTTCTGGCCCCACCCAGCACATGCCTCTGGATATCCATTGAAGGAACAGATACTCCACGAAGCCACAGAGGGCATAGTTCAAAGATAAAAGCCGACCAAGGAGAAAACCAAGTGTTTCCACAGTGCCTAAAAATAAATTTAGAAATACAAGAAACATGAGCAAGAAAGTATGACTTTCTAAAAGGAACACAATGACACTTCAGTATTAGAAATGAGGACAAAATGATGAAATGCCTGAAAAGGAATTAAAAAATGATTATAAGATTACTCATAAACACAGAGAAGCAAACATTAAAGAAAATCATACCTGACATGTATGAAAAATTCTTCCAGGAGGTAGAGTTATTAAAGAGAAGTCAAACCAAAATATTAGAAATGAAAAATTCAATATGTCAAAGAGGATATACAGTGGAAAGCCTTAACAGACTTAGTGAGGCAGAAGAAAGAATATCTGAGCAAAAATACAAATCCTTGGAAATATCTCAATCAGACAAAAAATTTAAGTTAGAAAACAAAAAAAAGTTTGAGATTGACATTTATGGGATACTGTCAATAACCAAACATACATTTCTTAGGGGTTCCTGAAAGTGTGGAAAGAGAAAAACAATTAAAAGGTCTATTCAGTGAAATGATAGCAGAAATAGCAAACTTCCCCGATTTGGAGAAAGATCGGGACATCTAAGTTCAGGAAGCACACAAAAATCCTAATAGACATGAACAGAAACCATCTTCACCACCACACAATAGACTAGAACTTTCAACAGTGAAACATAAAAAGATTCTGAAATGTGCATGAGAGAAATGTCAGATTACCTTCAGAGGATCTCCAATTACACTGACAGCTGATTTCTCATCAGAAATCCTACAGTCTAGGAGAGAATGGACAGACATAGTCCAAGTCCTAAAAGAACAAAACTGTCAACACAGAATACTGCCCTCAGCAAAGCTGTCACTTGTAAATGAAGGTGAAATAAAGGCCTCCCAAAACAAACTGAAATTGAAAGAATTTGTCACCACTTGTTCACCCTTACAAATAATACTTCAGGATGTGCAACACACAGAAACAGTGAGATAGTCATCATCATGAAAGAATGTGAAGGCAGAAAGTCTTGTAAAAGTACAAGGAAATATAAAAAACCAATAGGAATATTTATGGAAAAATGGTGGAGCTAAGGCGTTACTCATCAATAAAAACCTTGCATATAAATGGCCTAAATTCTCCAATTAAAAGAAACAAGAGTGGCTGAATGGATTAAAAAAGACCCATCATTTTCCTGCCTATAAGAAACATACCTCACCAACAAAATCTACAAAGACTGAAAGTGAAAGAATGGAAAAGATATTCTATGCTAATGGAAAGGAAAACTGAGCTGGTGTAGCCATCCTAATATCAGACACAGCAGACTTCAACACAAAAACTACTAAAGAGACAGAGGGAATTATGTAATGACTAAGGGATGAACTCAACAGAAATATTTGACTTTAGTAAATGTATATGCACCCAATGCCAGGGCACTTGGTTATTTAAATGAATTTAATTTATTTAAGTGATTCTAAATAGAGACATAGGCTCCAATACAGTAGTAATGGGGGACTTCAGTACCCCACTTGCATCAATGGTCAGATCAACTAGACAAAAAACCAAAACCAAGAACAATAGAGCTAATGTACACTGTGGTCCAAATGGACCTGGTTGATATCTACAGAACATTTTATCCCACAGCTGCAGAATACACATTCTTTTCATCAGTGCATGGAATTATCTCTAGGATATACTATATTCCATGCAATAAAGCAAGTCTAAGTAAATTAAAAAAAAAATGAAATTATACCATGTATCTTTTCTGACCACAATGGAATGAAGTTTAAATTAACAACTCAAGAAACTCTAGAAAATATGCAAACACATGTAGACTTAACTACATGCCCCTGGATGTATAAGAAATAAGAAGGGATATAACAAAATTCTTCAAGGCTGGCGCTGTGGCTCACTAGGCTAATCCTCCACCTGCAGTGCTGGCACTCCGGGTTCTAGTCCCGGTCAGGGCACTGCATTCTGTCCCAGTTGCTCCTCTTCCAGTCCAGCTCTCTGCTGTGGCCCGGGAGTACAGTGGAGGATGGCCCAAGTGGTTGGACCCTGCATTCGCATGGGAGACCAGGAGGAAGTACCTGGCTCCTGGCTTCGGATCAGTGCAGTGACCATTTTGGGGTGAACCAATGTAAGGAAGACCTTTCTCTCTCTCTCTCTCTCTAACTCTGCCTGTCAAAAAAAATTCTTTGAAATGAATGAAGATGACAACATAACATTTCAAAACTTATGGGATACAGCAAAGCAGTGTTGAAAGAATATGGCAATTAGAACATCACAAAAATGGAAAGATACGAAGTAAATGATCTAACAATGTATCTTGAAGGCATAGGAAAACAAGAACAAACCAAACCCCAAATTAGGAGGAGGAAAGAAATAATTAAAATTAGAGAAAAAAAAAGTAGAAACCAAAAAAGATACAAAGATTAATGAATGAAGAGCTTATTTTAGAATTTTATTTATTTGAAAATATTATTTCAGCTATACAAGTTTCATGTTTTCAAATGTACAGATTTAGGAACAAGTGATACTTCCCACCACTCCCTCCCTGCCACCCACACTCCAACCCTTTTTCCTCCTCCTCTTCAGTTCCCATTCTCAATTTTTACAAAGCTCTACTTTCAGTTTACTTAATGATTGTAAAGTTAACCTGACACTAAGTGAAATAGTTGAACAAATAGAATGAAGAAAAACAATACTGTTCCTTAATAGAAGAGACAAGGACTATAAAAAAATCACTGAATCTCTAAGTGTCCATTTCACTCCAATATGTTACATTTTAGGTACTCTATTAGTTATCCTGGATCAGGAAAATCATATCTGTCTTTTTGGGACTGACTTATTTCACTAAATATAACAAAATTAACACACCATTGGTGCAACTAACTAAAAAAAACAAAAACAAAAAAAGGGAGAAGACTCAATAACATCAGAGATGAAAAAGGACATGTTACAATGGATACCACAGAAATCAAAAGAATCATCAGGAATTACTACAAACAGCTATATGTCAACAAACTTGAAAACCTAGACAAAATGAATAGATTTCTGGACACATGCAATCTACCAAATTGAGTCTTGAAGACATAGAAAACTTACATAGACCAATAACCAAGACAAAAATTGAGTCAATAATAAAGACTCTCTCAACAAAGAAAAACTCAGATGGCTTCACTGCTGGATTCCAAACTTTTAAAGAGGAACTAATGCAAATTCTTCTTCAAGTATTCAAAATAATTGAAAGGGAGGGAATCTTCCCTATGAGGGAATCTTCCTATGAGGCCAGCATCACCTTAATTTCCAAACCAAAAAAAGATAAAACAGAGAACTATAGACCAATATCCCTGATGAACATAGCTGCAGAAATTCTCAATGAAATAGTAGGTAATTGAATCCAACAATACATCAGAAAGATCAATTACCTGTACCAAGTGGGATTTATTCCTTGTGTGCAGGGATGATTGAACATTCACAAATCAAAGGATGTTATATGTCACATTAACACATTGAAGAATAAAAACTCTTATGGTTATTTCAATAGAGGCAGAGAAAGCATTTAATAAAGAGTAACATCCTTTCATGATAAAAAAATTTAAGTAAATTGGGTATAGAAGACACATCCCTTAATGCGATAAAGGCAATGTATCACAAAGCCACAACCAGCATCATATTGAATGGGGAAAAGTTGGAAGCATTTCCCATAAGATTTGGAATCAGACAAGGATTCCCATTTTCACCACTGCTATTCAGTGTAGCTCTGGAGTGTTAGCCAGAGCCCTTAGGCAAGAAGAAGGTGATACAAACTGGAAAAGAGGAAGTCAAATTATCCCTGTTTTGCAGATGACATGGTTCTATATACGGGGAACCAAAAGCCCCCACTAAGAGATTGTTGAATTTGTAAGATAATTTGGTAATGTTTCAGGATATAAAATCAATATATAAAACCTGTAGCCTTTTTATACACAAATAATGCTATGGCTGAAAAAGAACTTGTAAGATCAGTCTCATTCATAATAGCTACAAATCATTGAAATACCATGGAATAAATTTAACCAAGGATGTGGAAGATTTCTACAATGAATATTACAAAACATAAGGAAATAGAAGACAATAAAATTGAAGAATCTTCCATGTTCATGTGTTGGAAGAATTAATATCAAAATGTCCATACTACCCAAGGCAATTTACAGATTCAATGTGATCCCAATCAAAGTACCAAGGATATTTTTCTCAGAGAAAAAACATTGCTAAAATTCAAATGGAAACACAAGAGACCCTTAATAGTTAAAGCAGTATTAAAGAACAAAAAGCTGCAGGCATCACAATACCAGATTTCCAGACATACTACAGGCAGTTATAATCAAAACAGCCTGATACTGGCACAAAAATAGACATGTAGACCAATGGAACAGAATAGAAACCCCAGAAATTAATCTGTGCAGCTACAGCCTATTAATCTTTGACAAACAAGCTAAAAATCAAACCCTGGAGAAAAGACAGTCTCTTCAACAAATGATGTTGGGAAAATTGGATCCCTGGATGCAGAAGTATGAAACAAGACCCCTAACTAATACCTTGTAGAAAAATCAAGTGAAAGTGGCTCAAGGATTGAAACCTTTGAGTTGGTACCATCAAATTCCTAGAGGAAAAGATCAGGGAAGCTCTGTAAGCCATGGGCACAGGCAAAGAATCCTTAGACTCCAGAAGCACAAGCAATCAAAGCAAAAATGACAAATGGGATTGCATCAAGCTAAGAAGCTTCTACAGTGCACAGGAAACACTCAACAAAGTGAAGAAGCAACCAACAGAATGAGAGAAAATATTTGCAAGATATGAAACATAAAGGATTAATATCCCAAATCTATAAAGAGCTCAAGAAACTCAACAACAAAACAAATAATCCAGTTGAGAAGTGGGCAAAGGACTTGAATAGGTGTTTTTCAGGAGAGGATATTCAAATGGTCAACAAACATATGAAAAAAAAAATCCTCAGATTCACTTGCCATCAGGAAAATGCACATTAAAACCACAATGAGGCTTCACTTTACCCCAGTTAGAATGACTGTCATCCAAAAATAAAAAATAATAAATGCTGGCAAGGATGTGGGGAGAAAAGTTACCCTAACCTACTGTTGGTGGTGCAGCAACCATGGAATAATCTATGGAGATGCAGCCACTATGGAATACTCTATGGAGATACCTCAGAAAGCTGAAAATAGATCTACCATATGACTCAGCCATCTCACTCCTGTGAATTTACCCAAATAAAGGAAGTCAGCATATGAAAAAGTTATCTGTGCCCCAATGTTTATTTCAATGCAGTTCACTTTAACAAGGATATGGATTCAACCCATATGTCCATCAACTGATAACTGGATAAAGAAAATATATTATATATACATTATAGCATACTACTTAGCTATAATAAAGAATGAAATCCTGTCTCTGGCAATAAAATTTATGCAACTGGAAACATTTATACTTAGTGAAATCAGCCAGTCTCAAAAAGACAAATATCATGTATTTTCTCTGGTATGCAGTATTTAATATAGAATAAAAAATATAGGAATAGAAAGGACCTCTTTTGGTTGAACTCTATAATTAACACACATTTATTCTTAGGTGTTGAAATTTAACTGAAAAGTGATCCCTGTTAAATATAAGAGAGGGAATAAGAGAGGGAGGAGATGTACAATTTGGGACATGCTCAGTTGGACTTGCCCCAAATGGTGGAGTTAGAAATGTGCCAGGGGATTCCAATACAATCCCATCAAGATTGCATGTACCAATGCCATCTCAGTAGTCTAAGTGATCAATTTCAGTTCACAATTGATCACACTGATAGGTCTAAGAGTCAAAGGGATCACACAAACAAGACTAGTGTCTGCAAATACTAACTGATAGAATCAAAAAGGGAGAGAACAATCCAACATGGGAAGCGGATACACAGCAGACTCATAGAATGGCAGATGGCCTAAACAGCCCTCTGGCCTCAGAATCAGCCATTAAGGCATTGGGATCTGGCTGAAGAGCCCACGAGTGTAGTTTAGGCATGGAAAGCCAAGACACTCTGGAAAAAAAAGGAGGACCTAAATGAAAGATCTCTGCGAGCGAGATCCCAGTAGAAAGAACGGGCCATCAAAGAAGGAGGTACCTTTCTCTGAAGGGAGGAGAGAACTTCCACTTTGACTATGATCTTGTCTAAATAAGATCAAAGTCAGCGAACTCAAGAGGCTTCCATAGCCTTGGCAACTCATGACTAGAGCCTAGGGAGATTTCTGACACCATAAACAAGAGTGTCAAATTGTTAAGTCAACAACAGGAGTCACTGTACTTACTCCTCATGTGGGATCTCTGTCCTTAATGTGTTGTCCAATGTGAAGTAATGCTATAACTAGTACTGAAACAGTATTTTACACTTTATGTTCTGTGTGGGTGCAAACTGATGAAATCTTTACTTAATAGATGCTGAATTGATCTTCTGTATATAAAGATAATTGAAAATGAATCTTGATGTGAATGGAAGGGGAGAGGGAGCAGGAGATGGGAGGGGTGCGGGTGGGAGGGAAGTTATGGGGAGGAAAAAGCCATTGTAATCCATAAACTGTACTTTGGAAAATTATATTTACTAAATAAAAGCTTAAAAAGAGAAGAAAAGGACCTCTTGTGATTTGGTTGTTGTTTTTTGCTCTTGTTTATACTCTCGTGGAACTGTGCCTACTTTTTACTTGTTGAATATTATAGTTATTGGTGCATTAATCCTGTGATTAACAAAGTTTTTGCAAAATTTAAAGGAAAAAAGGAAGGAAGGAGGGAGATCAAGGGAAGGAAGTATGGTTATCATCTTTAGCATTGTACTGTGAGAATACATGAAATCTATTTTCTTTTTGTTAATAAAAAATATTGTGTGACCTGTTACAGGCCATATATTAATGAATAATGGAGCGTGCATGTGGCTGGAGTAGTAGTTCAGAGGACCCAACTGTGGATCTGCCTCCCTAAAGCCCTCCCTGCACCCCCTCTGTTGCATGCAAGGACCTTCTTCTCCAGCTTCATAGGAGGCTTTCGGTGTCAATGTCCCTGTCACTTAACCCTGTGGTTGTGCTCATTTTGAGTAGCAACAGTGGGCATGACATGTAGCAAACGGCACACTCGTCCTTGTTTTCATTTGCCTGAAGGTGGAGCTGAGCTGAGAAACGTTGGTGTGGTCGCAGAGCTGGGTTAAGGTCTAGGGCTTAACTGAATTGCTTCTGGAGGGCCCCATGCGTGTAGCTGTGAAGGTATGGTGAGAAGATCAAGGAAAGGGACCCAGGGACCAACAGCATCATTGATAATCTTGGACGTCTGTGCTTGATGTGGAGGGGAATGCATTGGGAAGGGTTTGCAGTCTCTCTGGACTGTATTCTTGCTGCCTGTCTTCATCACCAGGATTGGCTTCTCAGCCACAATCAAAAGATCACATCTAGTATTTAATGATTCTCTGCCAGTTGCCACTTTGTGATTCCTTGGACAAGGAACTTAATCTCTCTCAGCTTTGGTTTCTCTCCTTATAAATGTATTTTTCACTCCTTATAAATGGAGTATGTTTTTGGTACCTATCTCATAGGATCGTTCTGATAATTAAATGAGATAAATATATGCATGTGAAAATGTGGGGCTATGACTTGGCACAGTGTCTGCCCTATGTCAGAGTAAGTATTTGATAAATGGAGGGTATTATTTAAGCTGGCAGTGTACGTGGGTACTTCAAAAAGTCCATGGAAATTATGTGTTAAGAAAAAACTATGCATGAGTTTTTTTTTAACTTTTATTTAATGAATATAAATTTCCAAAGTACGACTTATGGATTACAATGGCTTCCCCCCAATACCGTCCCTCCCACCCACAACCCTCCCCTTTCCCACTCCCTCTCCCCTTCCATTCACATCAAGATTCATTTTCGATTATCACAGAAGATCAGCTTAGTATACATTAAGTAAGGATTTCAACAGTTTGCTCCCACACAGAAACATAAAGTGGAAAATAATAGATGATTTTTTTTAAATGATGATGAAATCAGATCAGACCTATTGTCATGTTTAATCCCAGTGAGAGTCAAGTTGGGAATTGATAATTTCTTTTTTTTTTTTTTTTTACAGAAGATCAGTTTAGTATGCATTAAGTAAAGATTTCAACAGTTTGCACCCCCATAGAAACACAAAGTGAAATATATTGTTTGAGTACTCGTTATAGCATTAAATCTCAATGCACAGCACATTAAGGACAGAGATCCCACATGAGGAGTAAGTGCACAGTGACTCCTGTTGTTGACTTTACCAATTGACACTCCTGTCTATGGCATCAGTAATCTCCCTATGCTCCAGTCATGAGTTTCCAAGGCTATGGAAGCCCTCTGAGTTCTCTGACTCTTATCTTGTTTAGACAAGGTCATATTCAATATGCATGAGTTTTAAAATATTTTTGCTCTCAAAGAAACTTACCTTTGAATTCCATTTATACACAGACTTTTTGATGTACCTTATATTGTGTGCTTTTAGAAATTTTTATTGTTTGACAGGCAGAGAGAGGGAGAGAGGGAGAGAGGGAGAAATGGAGAGAGAGAGGGAGGGAGAGAGTTAGTTCTCCCCCAACTACTGATTCACTCCTCAAATGCTTGCAGTGTCTTGGGCTGGATAGAGGCCAAACCTAGGAAGTGGGAACTCCATCCTGATCTCACAGGTCTTCCACGATGGGTGAATGGGATCAAATTACTTGAATCATCACTGTTGCCTTCCAGGGTATGCACTGGCAAGAGACGAGTGAGAAGCCAGAGCTGGGAATTGAACCTGAGTACTCTGATATGGGACATCCGCATCCTAACTGGGATCCTAACCAACCACTAGATTAAATGCCCACTCCTGATGTTTCAATAATTAAAAAGTTTTATCTTCTTTAGTCTTAAATAAACGCTGAATTCTGAGGATCTCTTTGATTTCTGGTACCTGGGGCTAATAAACAACTCTGTGTGTGTGTGTGTGCACGTGAATGTGCTCTGCAGGTGCATGTGTATATAATTAGATTAGGGTGGATGGTGTTCCTTGCTGGGATTTGACAACTCTGGTCTCACAGACTTGCCTAGTTTGTGACAGTCCGCTGACAGTACTCTTTGGAGATAAATGCCCACCCCCTCCAAAATAATCTGCTTTCTGAAAGAAGTCACAGTGGCCACTGCTGGCCCCTTGGGCTACAGAGCAGGGTTTGGGGATGTGACAGCACAATGGACAAGGAACCAAAGGAATAAGGAAAGAACTTGGGACAGGACGCTTAGCAGACAATTGAAGGGGTACATGATAAAATCATTTTTCAAAGTTTTTCTCTAATTGTATATTTTTGGGCTTCCCCCTCTATAACTTATGAGTTTTTGTGTATATTTACATTTACAAGACCTGGGGCAATATTAATTTGTTTTTGTCTTTGATCACCCTCTTACCTTTCAACTCCTACTTCTATTACTTGGATTCTAAAATAGCTGAGAATGTAACCACTATTACACCTGGATGCTTTGTTAGTGGGGAAGAAGTGGGTTACAGAGTATTGAGAATCTGCTAAGCACTGAATACCACATTGGCATAAATGAGATCATTCCTTTTAGATTCTAAAAAAAGGTTCTATGAACAACGTTATCGGTATTTGTTGTGATGAAATGTAGAAAAGGACGTTGAATTATACCAAGAATGCATCGTCTTCCTGCCTCTGACACTGCTTACTTAGTTGACAGAGTTCTTACCTAACGCATTTGGACTATTGCTTGACATTTCTTTTACAGTTGAATCTGTTGAACTGTGATACTATTACTTGATTTGACCTCTGGCTTCCTTTAATTAATTCATTTGCTGACTTTTTTTTATTATGAAGAAAAAACAACTAGGTTGCATTTTTTTATGTATTACTTTTCCTTATTTTAGTTTTGCTTTTCTGGAAAATTTGAAATAGTTCACAAGAGTTGTATAACAGACCTCCATGCATTTTCACCATCTGTCAATTCATTACTGATTTATTTAATTTCTGTATTTACCAATATCTCTCATTATTTTGAAAGAAAATCAACATCACTTCATCAATATACATACAAGTATTTAGTATGTGTATGTAAATGATATTTACTGTTTAAAAAATATAACCAAAATATGACATGATTAACCTGAGATTATATTAAGTTGTTACTTAATACTCCCAGCTATTCAGTCATGTTCAAATTTCTAATTGTCATTTTTTTCCTTTGTAAAGATTCATATCAGGTCCAGCCATTGTGGTTAGTTGTTATGCACTGTTTTACTTCTTTCATTAGTGAACTTTTTGAAGTTGTGCTTGCATTTTAAATGCCTAGTTCAGATGCCCTCAGTGTGAACCGGTTCTTTCAAAAGTTGTGTGCAAACTGCTTCTCCTTCCTGTGTCCTAATTTTCTAATTTATACAATGATAGTCTTTGAGCTAGAAGACCTTTAGAGTCATCTACAGTTGTCAAATTTGTTATGATAGAAACTACAGGTGAGAAAGGTTATTTGAACTTTTTTTTTGTTTTGAGAGAGGAAGTGGTTTTTGGACTTGTCACAAATCGGAGCCAAAGATCAAATAGTGGATGATGGGCTGGGGAGATTCTTTTTGGATTTTTATGAAGTTCTACTTTCATAGAAGTTAGAGTTTTGTCTGTTACCTCTAGGTTACCCATGCTATCTTGGTAGCCTTATTTTAACTAAACATTATGAAAAATAATATTAGGTTAGGATTTCATTTTAAAAACTTGTTAGATGGGAGAGTTTTCTTTTGGCCATGATAAACTATGTTATTTTGAACCAAGTCTTACCATTAAAACAACTAGAAAATATGGACAAAATATGAAGAGGCTTCTACTTAAATATATTGCAGAGCTATTAAAATAGGAAGGAATTTTAGGCTCAAGATTCAGGAGAGGAAGGATCCAGAAGTTGAGAGGGTAAGAAATTTAGCACAGCTTTTCATACAATCATGGGGCTGCTGGAGAATCAACATGGGAGCAGGACCTGTCTGGGAAGGGGACTGGTAATTATCCTGTATTTCCATTTGAGAGCTTGCAAGGTTGCATACTGAATGGAAGAGTGAGCAAATAGAGGAACCCCACAAAGACCAAAGCTAAGCTGTGAGTCAGATCAATCCAGCTGTATGGAGGTAATTTGGAATTACATGTACCCTGAGCCTAGCTGTCTGCCAATGCAAAATTTGTCCTCTCTGGAGGAAGATGGCCTCTTGCAGAGCATCTAGTAGTTGCTACCATTTTAATGCTTAAGATAAACTTAGGCAGAAACAGCAAGGCAAATAAGAAGACAAGACGTAACTGAAGACCAAAAGAATACAAAGGATGATAGAACGAGACCCACCAGTGTCGCAGAAATTAGTTATCAGACATACTCTTTCAAATAATATGTTCAAGTTGTTAAAAGAAGACTGAGAACTATAATATATAACTGGGGAAGAGCCAAATAATATAATAAAAACAAACTGAATATGGTAACTGTGTATTTTTAGTAGCAATAGTGTGTTCTCTCTCTATAACTGAATGCCTGACACAGGTTGCTTATGAAAAAAAGGGGTCTTTTTAGCTCAGGGTTTTGTTGGTTTATGGGCAGAGTACTTTTATTGACTCAGTTCTGGAGAGGCCCAGTGGTGTCGGCTGGAGGACAGTGGCCTCATCTCAAGCCAGGAAGCAGAGAGAACTGGGGTGGGGACAGACTTGATACCTCTATAACAACCCTCTTATAAGAGCTCAAGGAGTCACATGAGAATTACCTTCTGAGAGAACAACCCTAAGACCTAAGGACCCCCTGGCCCCCACTAGGCCTTGCATCTTAAAAGTCCCATAGCACCTCCTAATACTGCTGCCCTGGGGACCAAGACTTCAATCATGAACCTTTGATGTGGGCAGTTAAACCACATTCAAATCATAACATGTAGATTTGACAGTTAAAGAGAGAAGCAGTGAACTTGACAGAACAGAAGTAAAGTCTAGGAAGAGATGAAAAAGAACAGAAAATACGGAAAACAGTATAAGAAACAACTGTGAACTCTGATGAACAGATCCAACATTTGTGTAATTGGTGTCCCAGAAGGGGAAGAGAGCTGCAATGGGAAAGCAACATTTGAACTATAACTGATGAATCCCAAGCAGGATGAAGAACAGAAAGAAATCTTAATATAAATACTGAGAACCAAGGCAAAGCAACATATAAAATCTGCCAGTGAATAGACATATTATCCTTAATGAAGAAACAATAATACTAAGATGATAGAAACAATAAAAGCCAGAAAAAAAGTGGAAAGGTATCTTAAATGAAGGAAAACAGTAGACTATATAGAGTTCGATACTTGGCAAAAATGTCCTTTTCACCTAAAAGTGAAAAGTGTATTTTCAGACAAACAAGATTTGAGTGCATTTATTGTTAGTAGGTCAATAATAAGTGAAATACTAAGGGTATTCTTTATGATGTAGGAAAATTATTCTAGATGTAAGTTAATAGATACAGGAAGGGATCAAGAGCAACAAAAAGGATAAATATGTTGGGAAATCTGAATGATAATCATCCAGCAAGTAAGTGAATATATGCATAATTAAAATTGTACAACAAAAATTGTGCATATTTTGGGAGGGTGTTAAATGGAGAAAAGTGTTCTACAGTGTATTTTCTAGAAAATTGTAAAAATTCAAATTTAGATTAGATTTTATAAGGTCAAAGATGAATGTTTTATTCTCCAGAATAACAACTAAAATAATAGCTAAAGAATCTGTAAGAGGAAAACAGAATAATAAAAATTCATGATAAATCCACAGTGAGGCAAGAAAGGTGAAGAAAAGGAAAAAATGTAAAGAAAATAGAAGTATGGATGATTTAAACATATCTTTAATTCCTTTAAATATGAAATAGTAAAGCCTCCTGTGAATAAAAAACAAAGATTATCAGACTGGAAAAGCAAAACCTACCAATATGATACTTGAAAGAAATATAAGCTAAGTATAAGGGTTCAGAAATGTTGAAAAGAAGCAAATGAAGTACCATAAAAACATTAAAAACTTAACAGAACTGCAAGGAGAGTAGACAAACTCACAATCACAATGGGAAGTTTTATGTCTTTCTCAGTGGTTGTTAGATAATTGGACCCAAAAAATCAAAAGATATAGGATGGTTGAATGAATTTATCAACCTGTGATAATTCATGAACAGTGCACACAATAACGGCAGAATGCATGTTTGTTTCAGGTGCACCTGGCACAATTGCCACAAATGAACATATGCCGGGTATGAGGTAATCTGTAATTTCTACAGAATTAAAACCCAAGGAGAACATCTGAAACACTGAGACATGAAGTCAAAACTCAGTAATAAACAGTCCTTGAGAATTTCCCAGATTGTTGTAAAGAGTTGATATTTTTCTAAATAGTAAGTCCAAGAAGAAATCACAGAGGTTAGGTAAGATCTTGAACAGAATGATAAAAATACTGTAAGTTATACTGAACACAAAGGGAAGAAAATTCGTAGCCTTAAGATATACATATAAATAGGAAATATGCCTCTAAATAAAAAAGACTGAAAAACTGTAAGAAGTAGAAAAAAAGAATAACAAACCACACCCTTGGAAGTAGAGGCAGAGGGGATGAGCATTGTGGCACAGCGGGCCCGTTTCATTAAGTCCTGGCTACTCTGCCTTTCCCATGCAGCTTCCTGCTAATGTGTGTGGGAGGCATCAGATGATGGGCTAAGTACTTGCGTCCCTGCTAGCTGAATGGGAGACCCAAATGGATTTCCTGACTGCTGGCTTCAGCCTGGCTTAGCCTTGGCCATAGCAACCATTTGGGAAGTGCAACAACGGGTGGAAGATCTCTCTTCGTTCCTCCCTCTTTCTCTGTCACTCTTCCTTTCAAACAAGTGAATGAATAAATGAATTTTTTTACAAAAGGTAGGAAATATTCAGGAAATAGAAATATAGGTAATATTTCTATAATAGAAATATAGGAAATATTCAGGAAATAGAAACTGTGAAGAGTGCCAGCAGTGTCAAAAGTTTCCTAGTCTTTAAATTGACAAACTTCTGATGATGCTGTGCTCCTTGACTTTGTAGAATTACTGTTTGGGCCAAGGAGTATATTCCAAAATCAACATTACTGCATAACCACCACCTTTTCTTTTTCCTCCTCCTTTTTAGTTTTTAAAATGATATATATATGTAACATTTTAGAAAAGACATCAGTACTTTTTAGCCCTCGTATTCTTCTTGCTTTATTAGTTTTAAAAAGAACTTTGCACATTTCTTATGTTATAAAGTGATGTATGTGCATTGAAAAAAATATAAATGTGCAAAAAGAAAAAAAACAAGATGCACTAGAAAAAACTTAATAAACTTAAGTCCTGGATAATATTGATATATATTCTTTGAGCCTCTTTGTTTGCTTGTAGATTTACAAATATTTATAATAATGTGACCAGTGTGTTTTCTGTTCCATATTTTGTTCACTTAATACTCTATGATGAATATATTTTCATATTATTAAATATCTTTCTGCAAAAGTACTTAACGACTACATATTACTTCACTGTATGCCGCCCCCTAATTTATTCAAAGTGCATCAGTCTCCTGTAATTGGACATGTGGAATGTTTGCACCTTTTTGCTGTGATAAGCAGTGTTAATGCTAGGAAAACATCCTAGTAACTAACTCTGTGCAAATGGCTCATTGTTTCTTCAGAATAAAAACTAGGAAAGGCACTTGCCTGAAGGAGAGTGTTTAAGGTTTCCTATTTGTATTGCTATATTGTATATATTGTATATATGTTATATTGTATTGTTATATTGCCTTCTAGGAAAATTGTGCAATTCACAATGTCATCATCCACAGTATATGAGGGTGCAGGTGTCCATCTCCAGGACTGTCACCAACCGTGGGCGTAATCTTTTCAGATAAGCTTCACTGAATCACTTTAACCTGCTCCAAAAGAGCTGAGTCAGCATTTCCAGAAGGATGATGGTTGTGGGCATTGGAGCGAGGCGGCTTTGCAGTGTGCCCTGCCCTAGGCTGGAGCTCACAGGGGGGCAGTGAGTGTTTGTATTCATTGGTTTCCACAGTTCATTTCTAAGAGGTGGTCAGGGGCCAGAGGTCATGTACAAGCCAAGGGAGGTGAAAACGTGCTTGGTTTTCCTTCACCATTCTTACTTCCATTGTAGGTTATATTAGTTTCATTTAATCCCATTGTTTTCCATTCATATAATTACCTCACAGCCATTGGTTTGAAAGGGCAACTCTGAGGTGGGTGCAGTGTGAGAAGATCATGTTAGGACCTAGCTGAGCTGTTAAAGGCTTGGAAGACACAAGTCAGCCGGCCCAGTGAGCTGCACAACCAGAATTTACAAAGCATGTAAAAGTATACAAGGCTTTTTATGTGTCTTTGTTGTTGTTGTTGAACAAACTATGTAGGAACTATATTGAAAGAGATTTTTAAAAAGCACACAGAATGCACTGTAGCACTATTGTTTCATTGCTATGCTTTTTTTTTTTTTTTTTTTTAGACAGGCAGAGTGGACAGTGAGAGAGAGAGACAGAGAGAAAGGTCTTCCTTTTGCCGTTGGTTCACCCTCCAATGGCCGCTGTGCTATGCTTGTTTTTTAATTCAAAGGAATAATGTATATAGTCTCAAAATTCAAATAAAGTTAAAACTTGTCCTAAAAACAGGAAGTTTCCTAGACAATGTCTGCTATTTGCTGGAAGCAACTGCCTTGAACACTTTTAGCTGTTTCTTTGGGTATTGTCTTTTACATGGTAAAATAACATGCTTATTTAATTGAATTGAATTTTTCATTATTTAAATTTTATTTATTTTAAATAAATTATTTAATAATATTTATTACATAATAAACATTTATAATTTAATAAAATACATTATTTATTTTATTTATTTGATCTCTCGTATGTGTTAGTTCACTCTCCAAATGTCTGCCAAATGTTTGCAATGGCCAGGGCTGGGCTGAGCCAAAGCCTGGAGCATGAATTCAATTCTAGACTCCCCTGTGGGTGTCAGGACCAAACTACTTGAGCCATTACCTGCTGCCTAGCATTAGAAAGAAGCTGGGATTGGGAGCAGAGCCAGGATTCAAGTCCAGGCACTCTGATGCAGATGCAGGTATCCCCAGTAGCGTTTGAAGCCCTGCATCGAATGTCTACCTGATCTTTTTCGTTATAGGCAGTCTCTACAGACTTCCATAGACGAGGAGGGTGTTGTTTCCCCATATACACATGTACCCCATGCATCCTTTTTCTTCCCTTCATATCCTTTTTTTTTTAAAGATTTATTTTTATTTATTTGAAAGACAATGTTACAGAGAGAGCTAGAGATAGAGAGAGAGGTCTTCCATCTGTGGGTTCACTCACCAGTTGGCTGCAATGATTGGAGCTGCACCAATCTGAAGCCAGGAGCTTCTTCCAGGTCTCCCACATGGGTGCAGGGGCCCAAGGACTTGGGCCATCTTCTACTGCTTTCCCAGGCCATAGCAGAGAGCTGGATCAGAAGTGGAGCAGCTAGGACTTGAACTGGCACCCATATGGGATGTCGGCGCTTCAGGCCATAGTGCCGGCCCCATCCCTTTATATACTGTAACACCTTCCTCTTCTTATCCTCCCAATATAATTTTTAAAGAGATGTCTACTATGGAAAATTATACATCAAACTTATCTTGTCCACGCCCACGACCTTCCTGGCTTTTCAAACCCTTCTGTACCGAATATTTTGGAGCAATTCCCACATATTTCATCTGTAAATAATTCAGTGTGTATGTACCCAATGTAGTTTTATCAAAGCTTTTTGTTAAATCAGTTTTTGTGGTTGACTTTATTCTGATCATATATATTGGTACCTTGCATAATTTCTTTTGAAATTGATAATTATATCTTATTTATTTTTCTATGTGCCTGTAGTAATATATTCCTAAACATGTTGATCAAACTCTAGTGTTAATCTCAGTATGGCTAAAAGCATTGGATGATGTGAGTTCCATTATCTCTCCATCTTCTCTCTAGCAATTATATAAAATCCTTCCCCACTCTGTCTTGGATATTTTCCAAGCCTAAGCACAACTGTCATCCTGGGTCTTTCCTTTTGTGCACTCCTGTATTAAGTTCACAGAGTAATGGAGACCTGGTTTTTCTCTTTCTTGATTTACTTTCCAATTTTAGTGGAATCAGATTGTGTACTTAGTTTCTAAGAAAATGTGCCATCTAAATTTTAAAAAAGATTTATTTATTTGAAAGGTAGGGTGACAGAGAAGGAAAGAAAGAGAAATCTTCTACTCACTGGTTTATTTCCCGAATGGTGGCAAGGGCCACTGCTGTTGCAGGCTGAAGCCAGGAGCCAGGAACTCCATCTGGATATCCCATGTGGGTGGCCATCATCAGCTGCCTTCACAGGCGCATCAACAGGAAACTGAATTGGAAGTGGAGCGGCAGGGACTCAAACTGGCGCTCCCATATGGAACACCAGTGTTGGAAGCAGCAAAACCTGTCCGGCAAAGCCAGCCCTAACTTGTATAGGATCACACACTTCCAGTCTCTCTCTCTCCTGCTCCCGCCTCCCGCCCCTCCCCAACAGATTTTGGTTGTACTGCATAAGCCCTCTCCTTGTTCTTTGTTTTATTTTCCAGTTGCAAAGTCTTTGCCTTTTTAGTTTGTTTTCTGAGAGATTTCTGAAACTTTCTACCTTTCCTCGAGATTTAGACATTTTCTTCAATAAATTAAAAAAAAGGTTGTTTCTCATGTTCTCATTGTTCCTTCTTTCTGTTGTTTCCTGATTGCAGTATCTTCTCTGATCTCTCTGAAAATCTCTAATACTGTTATATTTTTTTCTGAGTTTTCTACTGTTCTGTACATCATACCTGCTCCTTCCAGATTTCTCTCATTTGATCTTGCGTGTTTATTATCTGGTTATTTTAGGCTATACATTCATACTGATTGGTGGAATATTAGGTGATTCAAAATCCTGTATGAGTGGGCAGCATTTGTCGGTGGATGGACCTCCTAGTTGGGTGATGTGGTGAGGTGAGGTCAGCCACATCCCTGGAGGAAACGCCAATGTGTGTGTCACCTCTGCCTCTCTTCTCTCTGGACTCTGTATGCTTTGAGTTCCTTCATTTTCAGAAGCTTTAGGAAAAAGTAGAGATGTGCACTTGTTCCGCTCACTTTGTTTAACTTCAAGTCTTAGCCCAGTGCATTGTTTCTCTGCAGGTCACTTTTCCGGAGGACTTGGTACACGAGGAGGCAAAATGAGAAAGTAGTTCTTTCATCTCTCTGTCTCTACCTCTATCTGTAACTCTGTCTTATAAATAAATAAATCTTTTTTTAAAAAAAGAAAGTAGTTCAAAAGAAAAGGAAAAAAGAAGAGGGGGAAAGAAAGGTATTATGTTGAGGGAGAGTTGCCCACTCTTGTGCCATACAATTCCCATGAGACATAAAATGCAGAAACCGAGTCAGGGTTTCAGTTTTATTCCCAGGATCTATGCTAATGTGCTGTCTCAGATGGATGTGAAAAAACACGAGGATACTTGCCAAAACAGATATTGGTCATCTTTGGCTCAACTCAGCAAGTATTTTCTACAAAATGAATCCCTAAACACTTTTTTTTTCATCTTGTAACAGAATTAACTCCTCCATCCAGTTCTGCTTTATTGGAAACCAGATCAGATTTCTTTTGAGTTTGATGGAGAGAACAGAGAGGTTTCATTTCCCTTATGGTTTATTGTGTCTTTCAAGGAGGGTTCCATTCCATCGTAGCTCAAATATAGCTCCCGTCAACCACTTTATTCACTCACTCCTCCTTCCTTCCTTTTAATTTGCAGGTCAGCATTTCTTTCCTAGCAGATGATTGTGACCGAGGGGTTAAGATGGCCCAGACCTGCCTTCATTGTCTCATCAATTGCTAATAATAATAATATATTATTATATTATATATAATATACTATTAATATAATATATAACATATGATATAATATATTAATATTTATATTATACATATTATATATTATATAATATTTATATTATATATATTATATATTATATATAATATTAATATAATAATAATATAGCCTGTTAATTGTCTCATCACCAGTTAACTGATAGCTGTTAGGTGGTACTGTTTTGGTTCCTTTGAATCAAAAGTTGAACAAGGTGTAATTTTTTTTTTTCAGCTTAAAGACTTTAGAGCCTTATAAAAAGCTGACCCCTGTTGTAGAGGAGGAAAGGTATTAGGAACTGACAGAATCACTCTGCACGCAGGGAACCAGTGGCCGTAGAGCTGCGATCTTGGCAAGGAGGCAGGGGGTTCCTGCTAGGAACTCAGCTCTGTACCCGTTTATTCCCTACCTGTGTGCAGTTACTTTGTCAGTTCCTAGTGGTCAAATTGACTTTAGGTTCAGTGACCTTGGCTTTACTTCTAGCTTTGCCACTATTAGTTTCTTTTTTTTTTTTTTTTTTTTTGACAGGCAGAGTGGACAGTGAGAGAGAGAGAAAGGTCTTCCTTTTTGCCGTTGGTTCACCCTCCAATGGCCGCCGCTGCAGCCGGCGCACCGCGCTGATCCGATGGCAGGATCCAGGATCCAGGTGCTTTTCCTGGTCTCCCATGGGGTGCAGGGCCCAAGCACCTGGGCCATCCTCCACTGCACTCCCTGGCCATAGCAGAGAGCTGGCCTGGAAGAGGGGCAACCGGGACAGAATCCGGCGCCCCAACCGGGACTAGAACCCGGTGTGCCGGCGCCGCAAGGTGGAGGATTAGCCTATTGAGCCATGGCGCCGGCTGCCACTATTAGTTTCTAAGGAGCAGTTGTGTGGTTTACTCAGAGTCTTGATAACACCATCACATATTGGCTTAAATGTGCACCATACAGGAAAGCCCTTGCCCTTAGACCTGACTGTGTGCAGGAACCAGGTCACGGGAAGTGGAAGCTTACAAGGAGAGTGGGAATGTCAGGCAATGATCTGCATCTGTTACTTCAGTCCAACCACTTTCCAGCCATGTCATGTTTGATAAAATATTTTCTCTTGGTCTCAGTTTTCTGATGTTTAAAGCCAGAATCTTAAGTCTGTCTTACGGAGCCGCTATGAGGATGTGTGAAATGGGATCATGTGAGCAACTCGTGTCCCTGTGTAAGTGTTTTGGGTGAGTGTTATTGTTAAGATGTGCAGGAAGGGGCTGGCATCGTGGGGCAGTGGTTTGGGCCACAGCCTGTGATGAGGGCATCCCATATTGGAGCATGGTTCAAGTTGTGGATGCTCTGCTTCTGATCCAGCTTCTTGCTCATGCTCCTGGGAAAGTAGTGAAAGATGACCTAATAGCTTGGGCCCTGCTACCCACATAGGGGAACTGGATGCAGCTCTGGGCTCCTGACTTAGGTCTGGCCCAGCCCTGGCCATTGCAGCCACTTGGGGAGTGAACCGGCTGATGGAAGACTGTCGGTTGGTCTCTCCCTCTCTCGGTCTTCTGTCTTTAAAAACACATAATGAATCTTAAAAGAGAAAAAGATGTTCAGGAAATATCAGGGTGCTAGGTTGCAGGGGGAGAGGATATCCAAGGCCAGCTGAGCCTCAGTTGGAGCATTTGTGCTCAGTAACCTGGTATTGGTGGTGCTTTCCTGAGATTAGGGTTTTCTTGAAAGCTCAAGCCAACTTAAATTGACTTGTTTCTCCCAAGAATTTTCCCGACTTGTGGAGGTTATTGAATCTTGGAGATGACCTTGGAAATCATTAAAGTTATAAGCAGCTACCTTGTCTGGATTAGTATGTGATGAAAATGTCATTTCTTCACTCTAAATCCATTCCCTTCCCTTCTATCAAACTAGAGAACAGCTTCTAGAAATGAGGGGATATCTGGGATTTTTGGGTTGTTTCTTTAGAAGTATAGAGGAGTGACTATTTTTGTTGTTGGTTAGGAATATGCTAATGAAATTCATAGAATCATATATTTTTGGAGTGGAAAAGTAGCTCAGGGACTACTTGATTAAAATTTTTAATTTTATTGATGAAGAAATTAAGCTTGAGAAAGGCTGTTACTTGTCCAGAACCACTGAGCTATTAACTAGTGAAGCCTGAGAAAATAAGTCTCTGCTTCAGTTTCAGCTGAATAAAATAACTCGATATGATGGTATAATTGAGCACTTTAAATGTTTCTAGTCACTGGCAACCTAGGCTGGAGAAGAGAGGAACCAAAAGATCTTCTAAAGAAGTTTGTTGAAATAGTGCAAGAAAACAAAAATATTAAATTCATCAGTGAATTGGGATTTAGTGAGCATTCTTGAGTTTCAGAATTAACATTCTCATTTCCATATGCTACAGAGCTATTAATTATGTATCTGTTCTTAATTATGCATCTCCGTGTATCCAAAGCTCCTTGTTGTAAGAATTCTGGTGAATTAACTGCTGTTTATTTGTGGACCACAGACACTGATGCTCAATAACTTGACCCAAAACTCAACCTTTTATGATGGGTGCCATCTTTAATGGAATCCAACCTTTTCTTGTTAGCATTTATTTTTATGAATTATAGTCACTGTGAATGTAAACATGGATTTCTGAAAATGCCATGAAGTAGGTCAGCATGCACCAGCAAAATCCATGTGACATTCATTGTATCAGGTGAACATAAGGCATTTTTCTGGATTGGGAGAGGAGGGGTTCCAACTCTTTCTGAATAAAGCCTTCTTAGTTTGAAATATGGGTTTGAGAAATAGTGTTCTTTTAAAAACTCTCAGATCAGGAATGTTATTCATACTGTTTCTTTGGGGAGAGCTATTTTCATATTGCTCTTTCTTTATGTGCTGCATAAAGCTGCCGATTTGGAAGTCTATTGCTCCTTTGTATTTTGGCTGTCCCCACAATCCTGGCAATAGCACGTTCTGGAAATGGCAGAGTGGAGGCAGTGCCTGCGGATTGAAAGGCCCACAGTGAGTGCCACGCTTTGGTTAATTGGCCCTGGGGCCTGGACATCCTGGGCAGCAAATATGCAGTTGGCTTTTGAGTATGTTGCTTTGGGTGTGTGTTTACTGCTTCCTCTCCCATCTTTGGTTCTGTTTCTGAGGAGCTTGCTTTTCTCAATCTCTTCTATATTCTCTCGTTTTTTTTTTTTTTCTAAAGAATTATAGACGTGGGGTGTGCCCTTCTGTGGGACTTAACAGCTTCATGAAAGAGATGGACAATGTTCAAATAAACATTTATGTTTGTGTGTATATATGTATATGTGCATATATATAAGAATTATTACAGGGATCGGTTCTGTGGCATAGTGGGCCAAGTGAAGCCGGCATCCCATATGGGTGCCAGTTCATATCCTGTCAGCTCCTCTTCTGATCTAACTCTCTTCTATGGCCTGGGAAGGCAGTGGAAGATGGCCCAAGTCCTTGGGCCTGTACCTGCAAGGGAGACCTGGAAGAAGCTTTGGATTGGCCCAGCTCCAGCCATTGTGGCCATTTGGGGAGTGAAACAGTGAACGAAAGACCTCTCTGTCTCTCCCTCTCCCTCTACCTTTCAACTAAATAAATAAGAAATCTTAAAAACTGTTTCCGATTAAAAAATTATTGCAAGGCCAATGCATACTCATAGTAAACAACTCCAATGGAACAAAGAGCTTATTTAGTACCCAGTTGACCTCTACCCTTGTCAAAGTCTTCTCAGGACATAACCTATACCTTAAACCTTATACTGACTCTTGGGTCTCCTTCTAGGTGATTTCCATGTGAACACACCATATATGTATATATATGTTAATGTTTTTTCCTTGAAATGGAGTGTACTGTACACTTCATTCTATACCTTGTCTTTTAATCATATTTTGGAGACCATTTTACATCACCATGTACAGGTACTCACATTTCTAAGTGACTAAGTTCCAGCTTAGGGGTCTTCTTTTATTTCTTGGTTTTCTCACATATTTTCCTTTCTTCCTTGGACAACATACTTCAAGACACACGTTCAGTGCATTGTATACCTATGCTCATGCTGCCTTCCGGCTTGGTTTTTCCAAACCTGAGAGAGCAACCTGGTGAGAGGCTGGGCCCACCTCCTATTCACCTTCTGGTCTGTGTGGGCTGGTTTGTGTTTGTGTGTTTGCCAAAGTCAGAGCCAAACTGATGACTCCAAGAGGCAGTGGAGCATGAACAAATGAGTGAGAGGTAGGGTATGTGAGTGGCGAATCCGTAGATTGGACATAACCAAGCAGAAAATCAAGATACTGCACTGTCTGAATTTTCAAGGTCAACAATGCTACTCTCTCTTTTCAAGTCAAGTCAGCACAGGAGCTGACTCCAGCAGCTTTGTGTGTTTTTCGAGACAAGGGGAAGGTCTCAGAGCTTGTAATGCCCGTCTCAGGAAGAGCCTGCAGATTCCCAAAGGAGATGGAAATGTCAGCTGTAGCCTGTCTTAAAGCAAGAGTGCTGCACTTTGGACCACAGAAGTTATTTTTCAAACTTCTTGTAGAAAGGCAACCTGTTTTTCAAATGAAATCTCTTTTATGATCTCCAGTATACAAAAGAGAGAAAGATGGAGCTGCAGGGCTTTGGTTGTGTTGGGCATCCTGGGCTCCCCCCAACAACTCGGATCGCTTGTCAAGTCCCCACACACAGATCAAAAGGCATTGGACCTGTTCAGTGTTTCTTTACAAGGAGGATGTTGTGACTTTATCTCTTGTCTTTAAATAAATTTGACACTATGAAGTTTCTACTCTGGGTATGGTACTGAAAAGATACAATTTTGCTTTCTCTTTGTCCTTTTTAAAGGGGCCTGTTTTTAGTTGGCTAGACTGAAGGGCAACCTATAGGTTAAAGAGAGGATGTACTTCTGCCACTTTGGTTAACTTTTAGCTACTAAAGTAAAAGTTAGAAGTAGCAGGACTGGAGAAGCTAGCTTGTATGGGCAGCCAGTTTTTCCACGAATTCCAAAGCCTGTGAGATTGATTGCTCTTAGTGTTTGCCACAGCCAAATGATTAACTAGAACCCTGAAACTGAGCCCGCCTGAGAAGTGATTTATGTTCTGAGTACAAAAAGGATGTTTGCATAAAACTATCGGATTTCTTATTGAGGCCTTTTAAACATTGTTTATCTTGGGGTCACCCACAGCTTAGAGCATTTTCATTTCTTTTTGTGTTTTATTGTCTTATACCAGAGGCCAAGGCCAGTCTTGTAGTATTTATTGAGTGGGGTGGATTAGGGCTTTCTAGGGGCTGCTGTTGAGGCTTTGGGAGAAGCATGCCTGAAACCACGGCAAGTGAATAGTGGTCTGAAATTTTTCACCACCGCCGATGAGGTAGTTGGTTAGGATTGATCCATTTTTCTAAGCAAACAAACAATACTCACAGACGTTGAATCATACTGTGAATCAGACTATGATCATTTGGGATTTCAAGACTGAAATGTGTATTGATCAAAGCCAGAGTCAACTTTTCTGGAACCTTCCCTTTTTTTTTTTTTTATTTGACAGATAGAGTTAGACAGTGAGAGGGAGAGACAGAGAGAAAGGTTTTCCATCCATTGGTTCACCCCGCAAATGGCCACTATGGCCGGTGCACTGCAGTCGACGTGCTGCGCCGATCCGAAGCCAGGAGCCAGGTACTTATCCTGGTCTCCCATGCGGGTGCAGGGCCCAAGCACTTGGGCCATCCTCCACTGCCCTCCCAGGCCACAGCAGAGAGCTGGACTGGAAGAGGAGCAACCGGGACAGAATCTGGCACCCCGACCGGGACTAGAACCCCGTGTGCCAGCGCTGCAGGCAGAGGATTAGCCTACTGAGCCGCAGCGCCAGCCTGGAACCTTCTTTTTAACACCTCTTTTGCATCTTGAAGTTTTATTCTGGATGGAAAACTCTCACCTTCTCAAGTTGAAATAGGGTACTTCATTCTTTTTTTTTTATTTTTTATTTTTTTTAATTTATTTTTTTTTGACAGGCAGAGTGGACAGTGAGAGAGAGAGAGAGACAGAGAAAGGTCTTCCTTTGCCGTTGGTTCACCCTCCAATGGCCGCCGCAGCCGGCACACCGCACCTATCCGAAGCCAGGAGCCAGGTACCTATCCTGGTCTCCCATGCAGGTGCAGGGCCCAAGCACTTGGGCCATCCTCCACTGCACTCCCTGGCCATAGCAGAGAGCTGGCCTGGAAGAGGGGCAACCGGGACAGAATCTGGCGCCCCGACCTGGACTAGAACCTGGTGTGCCGGCGCCGCAAGGCGGAGGATTAGCCTAGTGAGCCGTGGCGCCGGCCAGGGTACTTCATTCAAAAATGTCTACTGAGCACCTGCTATGTGCCAGACAGGGTGCTAGGTCATTGGCGCACAACAGCAAATGAAACAGACACAATTCCAGCTCTCAGTTGACTCTCATTGTTGTCTTAATATCTAGTTGTGAAAAATATGGTGAAACGTGAGACCTCATCCCTCTGCACGAAGATTGCTGTTTGCAGGAAACAATGTGCTTCAAGCCATGAAGCCTGACAGCTTCATAGAGAATTTCCTTTCCTGCGCATCCTGGGTGAGGCGAATGGAGGATGAAGATCATGGCCTCGTCCTGAATATGAAGATAAATAAATTACTGTGGGCTCACAGCATGCGCTGTTCCTTACCTGCAGGTGGAAGAAGACGTTTTCTTAAAAATACGTGCTCCTCTAGGTGTAATGCAGACCTGAAAGAAAAAGCACTCAGTCGCAATTCTTTCCTAATAAGAAGCCCTGAAATATCTGAGGAGTGCCTGATGGGAGCTCTTGCCTCGGCTCCATAGTTAGCAATTCCTGCCTTCCTCTCTCCCTCTGTTCCTCCTTCCCTCCCTCCCACTAAATGGGTACTCCTTATTGCTTGTTCTGCCAGCGGCAGACGCTAATGGTGTCTATTTTTAAGCATTTTATTTATTTGAGAGACTGAGAAATAGAAAGAGAGAGCTTCCATTCCCTGGTTTACTCCTCATCTGCCTTTAACAGGAACCAGGAACGCACTCCAGGTCTCCAGAGTCGATGACGGAGACACAGTTATTTCGGTTACTACCTGCTGCTTCCAGGTGTGCATCAACAGAAAGATAGAACCAGGAGTAGAACTGGGAGTGCAGCAGGAACTTGAAACCAGGGTCTCTGATACGGGACGCGGGTGTCTCACCCTGCATCCTAACCACGAGACCAAAGGCTCTCCAGGGCTGTGGATTTCCAATGCTCTCATCTTCCTTATCTTGTATCATAACCAACCTGAGTGCTAAGCCCTAACTGCTGACCGGAGTCTTTCATAATTCTTATTCTTTGCTGGGAAGATATGTTGGTTTTTCAGGCAGTGAGTGCCTTTGCTTCTGTACAGTCATGTTGGTCTGTGGGTGGAAGGACTCGTACTTGGCCAACTGTCTTCTGAAAAGCACCAAGTCTAAGTGACAGCTCAGACCAAACCAGCGTTTACCTTGTCCTTCCTGTGTCACATTACCCTGTGGTTTGTTGGACCGTTAGGTTAGGCCGTGTTTTAGAGAGATGAAGGTCAGGATGGCCGTTCAGGAAGGTCGACATCTCTGTGTAAACTGGCATCGGTGTCCTTCCATGGGAATTCATGTGTTTGGAGCACTGTTCTGTGGCAGGGCTCATCTCCAGGCACTTTTCGTGCCCTGTTCCCAGGACAGACCGAGATGCGTAAAGGAGATGCGTGGCTTACAGTGACAGCGTCCCTGGGTCCTGCTGTTTGTCACCACTGTGCCAAGTGGCTTCTTCCAGGCACTCAGGGAGACCAAACTCTTGCCAACTTTAATGTGGCGCACGCTTTAATTTAAATGAAATTGTTTCTTCAAGATGTATACATGTGTTTTCTCCCCAACTAGAGGCAAGCATTTTGAGCTTAGGAAAAGACCATTCACATATTCTGGTTTCTCTCCAGGCTGTACAGATCTTTTGCCTTTTAAGAAAGGTTTCCATGGAAAAGACCCTTCCTTCACTTGTACCTTATTTTGTGTTTTCTTTATATCACATAGAATAATTTTTTTGTGTTTATAAGGATATTCCAAAAAGTTCATAGAAAATGGAATTAAAAGACATGTTTTGCCCTTGTCTTGACTGTTGAGGAACAGTTTTTTTGTGTGTGCAAATTGTTGAACTCTTTACTTAGTATAGAGTTGTTCTTCTATGTATAACGTTAATTGAAAATGGATCTTAGTGGAGAGTGGGACTGTGAATGGGAGAGGGAGGAGGAGGATGGGTGGGAGTGTGGATGGGAGGGTGGGTTTGGTGAGAAGAATCACTGTATTCCTAAAGTTGTACTTATGAAATGCGTGAAGTTTGTATTTCTTAAATAAAAGGTTTCTTTGGGGGGAAAAAGACATGCTTTGGCATGGAAATTTTTGAAATTCATGTTTTTTTTTTTTTAATATTCACTTTCCAGGAACCTTTTAAAGGCACTTCATTTGCATGCATTCCAATTTTTCACACCAAAATAAACTTATCTTTTTATTTTTAAAGATTTTATTATTTATTTGACAGAGTTACAGACAGTGAGAGATAGAGATAGAGAGAGAGAGAGAGAGAGAGAAAGGTCCTCCCTCCGCTGGCTCACTCCCCAAATGGCTGCAACAGCAGGAGCTGCATCAATCCGAAGCCAGGAGCCAGGTGCCTCCTCCTCCCAGTCTCCCACACAGGTGCAGGGGCCCAAGCACCCGGGCTATTCTCCACTGTTATCACAGGCTACAGCAGAGAGCTGGAATGGAAGTGGAACAGCTGGGACTAGAACCGGCGCCCATATGGGATGCCAGTGCCGCAGGCGGACAATTAACCTAGTGTACCACAGCGCCGGCCCCTAAACTTATCTTTTAATTTTTCTACAAACTGTTTGAAGTACCTGTGTAATTTTTTTAAAAAATATTTATTTATTTATTTGAAAGTCAGAGTTACACAGAGAAAGGAGAGGCAGAGAGAGAGAGAGAAAGGTCTTCTATCCGCTGGTTCACTCCCCAGATGGTCTCAACGGCCAGAGCTGGGCTGATCTGAAGCAGGAGCCAGGAGCTTCCTCTGGGTCTCCCACATGGGTGCAGGGGCCCAGGGACTTGGACCATCTTCCACTGCTTTCCCAGGCCATAGCAGAGAGCTGGATCAGAAGTGGAGCAGCCGGGACTCAAACCGGCACCCATATGGGATGCTAGCACTTCAGGCCAGGGTATTAACCTGCAGTGCCATAGCACTGGCCCCCTGTGTAATATTTTTATAAATATTTTCTGATAGATTGAGAGAGAGGCCCATGGCCAATGACTCAGATAATGACCGATTCAGGATTGGAGGGCTCATTGATGTTTGCTGAGGCCTTACTGTGTGCTTCAGGGTAATGAGCAGTATGTGACATGACATAAGTTACTGAGTATTTGCCTGGGATATTGGTTTCAGTATTTGTAGTATTATCAACCTTCCGGTCCTACTCACTCTTTTGCTTCAGGTAGCACAGAGCTGTACCTTCCTTTTTGTGCTCAGAGACCTGGTTAAGCTGGAACCGTTCCGTTATCACTCACTGAGACTGCTGCTGTAGTTTCTACTTGTGCTCCTGACCCACCCATGCCCATCTCCTAGGCTCTTCTGTTTCTGACCCAAAGACCGGTCAGCCCCTAGAGGGTTTTGATCATAGAACACAAGACCTTCGGATAGCGTTCCTGCCTTAATTCCAACCCTCCCCCCTCCCCCCACTCTGTGTTCTGGAATGTCCAGTGTTAATATCTCATGGACTGTGCGCTCTACAAGGACAGTGTCCATGTATACATATACCTCTTTGAATCTCTCGGAGCCAGAATGGTGTTTAGAATATAGTAGGATTCTGTAGATTTGTGTGGCATCAGACTGAATTTTGTGCAGTTTCTGAAACTAATGAAATTTCAGCTTGTTAGCAAACCTAATTGCATCACCTTCTGTCTGGTCCCTTACAGTCTTATTTGATGGATTCAGTGTTGTCGGAGCACTTTGTGAAATGGAAAACAGACAGCTCTTTCCTCTTGCAGCTCAGTGCAACTCTAGAAATATATTTAGAACATTTAGCCCTCTTGGAGTGTCACAGGCTGTCTGCATTTCTGTGAGGTTGTCCTCCTCATCTGATATGAAGAAGTGGCGTTGTTTCCAAAGCAATAGAAAAGTGGGAGGAAGGCAATCTGAGAGGTTTTTCCTCACTGTTCTTCAGAATATCTTTGGCCTTTCCATTATGTTGAGAGCAAAACATGTAACCTAGTTTTATTTATAACATTGATTCTGCCATTCACTCACTGATAGTTAACCAAAGTTTGCAACCCACTCTTCTTTCAAGATCTCTTTCCCAGCTAGATCAAATGGTTTATTTTATTTATTTTATTTTATTTTATTTTATGTATTTAATTTTTTTGACAGAGTTAGAGAGAGACAGAGAGAAAGGTCTTCCTTTTTCCATTGGTTCACCCCCCAAGTGGCTGCTATAGCCAGCGCATTGTGGCCGGCACACCGCACCGATCTGAAGCCAGGAGCCAGGTGCTTCCTCCTGGTCTCCCATGCTGGTGCAGGGCCCAAGCACTTGGGCCTTCCTCCACTGCCCTCCTGGGCCACAGCAGAGAGCTGGACTGGAAGAGGAGCAACCGGGACAGAATCTGGCACCCCGACCAGGACTAGAACCCAATGTGCCGGTGCTGCAGGCGGAGGATTAGCTTACTGAGCCACGGCGCCGGCCTCAAATGGTTTAGAAATCTCTGCGGATTCCCTGGAGAGTCTTTCGTTCAGGAAATATTATATTCTGACCACATTTGGACTGCAGATGGTTTACAATGATTTGTCTTCTGCACAAACTACTTGTGATTTGTGGACTTTTCTCTTATTCCTATTTCATTAGGCCAAGAAACTACATCCGTATGTGGCCTGCTCTGTATTTTCAGAACCGAATGGGTCACTGTTGGGCTTGGTTTTGATTTTCAAGGAATCAAGTGGGCAGTTTGGCACCCCAGTCACTGTTGATCTTCTCATTCTGTTGTAATGAGTGCCATACACTTTAGAGGTAAATTGTGTTATCTCTGTGTAAAAAGGAGAAATTGAAGCTTAATGGATTTAAGAAGCTTGCTCAAGTTAGCGCTGGTCTCTTTGTGTAGAATTCACTTAAAATATATGTTTTTTGTAATCATGAGATTTTATGAAAGTTCCTACAAGGAAAACAATGATGTTTAAGAGGCACTGTCATGTTCTCACCACGACATTCAACGTTATCAACATTTGCCTGTTGGAATGCCCTGTCTTTGGATCTGTGTTTAGAGTATACCTAACAGGTTTCAAAGAAAGTCAGTTGACGTTGAAAAGATCAGAAAGTATTAAATTTCTTTTCAGGCCCATTTTAATTGCATTTATATAATTATCTTCATAACCATTTTAAGTCAGTCTTCTTGTTAATATTTTATAAAGCATACAAAACCAAGAAAAGCCATTTTTAATTCGTGAAGAAAAAAATACAAAAATAAGAAAACTTGAAATGTTAGCAGATGGGTAATTAAAAGCAAGCGAAGAAGAATTATCACAGTTAGTGTGCATAGTTCTGTATACTGAGAATGTGTAATTGTTTGGGGTAATAGATGTATCTAGTCCTGAGTGGTGGTTCAGAAACTGCCTAGGATTCCTCCATCCCGTATCACAGTGCCTGGGTTTGACTCCCAGCTCTGCTCTTAATTTCAGTTTCCCGCTAATGCGCATCCTGGCTGCTGATGGCTCCAGAGTTCAGTTCCTGCCAGGGAGACCTGGGTGGAGTTCCCAGCTCCTGACTCAGCCTGGCCCAACCCCAGCTGTTGTGGGAATTTGGAGAATGAACCAACAGATATGAAATGTGTCTGTCTTCCGCTCTGTGTCTGCTTTGAAAGTAGAATGAAATGGAGAATAGAGTAGACTAGGCTAGACTAGAATAGAAGAAATAAAAAGTAAATATACCTGTCCTTGAATATCCGGCAGCAAATAATTGACTTTGCTCCTGGGCCTACTCCACTCTGCAGTCTGACGTGCTTCCGCCTACCCTTGCCCCAGCCCAGCAAGGAACAGGTAGTGAAGCCGCATGATTGGCATTGTCTTGAGGTGAGATATTGCGTTATTTTTGATTATTCACAGTACTCTATTATTTTCCCATAGGTAGTAGAGTATTACCTGAGGTCACTGTTATAAGGTATAAAATCCTTGAGGCTGGGACTTGGTCATCTCTGTATCCTGGGACCTGGGGCAGGGCCACGCTGTAGTAGAATCTGGGTGCAGGTTCCTTGCCTGGAGCAGAAGGGCCCCTAAGACCACATTTCACTGGTTGGGAACCTACTTGTGGTGCAAACCAACTTTTTGGGGGGGCATGGATTGAAGGTGGGAAAAGGTTGCTATTATTCTTTGGAAAACAAACTAAAAGCAGAGACAATTACACTGATCTAATTTTGCTCCAAGCATGTTGCCAAGAACAAAGTAAATAGCATAATTTGTGCTGAAGTGGGAAGTAAAGAAAACAAAATCTAAGGGAGGGAGAGATTATAGCTAGAAAACAAAGTTATTTTTCGAAACTATTATCCCCATGGTGCCATTTGTTTTCCAAGGTGACTGGTGTTCAAGTCCCTTGCCTGTGCTGCTAGAGAAACACCTGGCCTTCTAGGAGCTTGTTTGTAGCCCCTGGGAGGACTGCTTAGTCAGACCTTGCAAGCCCTGTGCCTTGTGTGGCCAGGATGCAGTGTTCTGCTTGTACTGCGGTACCTTTTACATCGGTGCAAACATACCTGGCTCACTTTCCCCAGCTTCCCCCTGTCTTTTTCCTCTGCTCAGGAAATCAGCTTGGTTGGGTCTTTTGTGTAGGGCGAACCCCATTGGTGAGTGGACCATCAGTGGGTTCTCTGTTAGCTCAGTTTTCATCAAGGAGATCCATTTCTTTCCCAAAACTGTGATCTAGGAGAGTTGCCAAGCAGCTAGAATTTAAAAAAAAAAAATGCACAAAGCCCAGCAAACAACGTCATTCTTTCATGTGGCGCTGTCCCCTTTGTCTTCTGTAAGCCTGTCGCTAGCTGGCCAGTTCTCAATTAGAGTCCAAGGGTTCTTTAGCCTTTGGCAGTTTCTGGGCTCTTAGATTTTTAGTCAAAGCTTGATTCCAAATAATTGTCCACAGACAGACTTCAGAGGGTGGAAGTATAAGACTCTAACTTTCGGAGGTTGAAAAACTATAGAAATTCAGACAAGATTTCTCAGGTCTGCTTTTGTGAGCTTAGCAAGTGTAAAACATTTACAAGGCTTTTATGTCCAAATCTGAACCCGTCTATTCTTTTCAAAGAACTCACAAGGTCTTCATCTTTTCTGACAAGCCTATCTATGTCTTGGACAAGATCTGTAGTAGAGGCTTAAAACTCAAATGAACCTTTTTTGATCTCCAGATCTTTTGCAGGGCTAGTGTGGAACAGGCCGGTTAACACAAGTTAGTTCATCATCTTTGTTGGGTGACTGTCTCTCGGTAGCCAGATCCAGTCTGCTGCTGAGAGGCAGCCATGGTGACTACCCACTCAGAGGGTTTCTTTTTTCAATTATTGTGAGTACTTGAATATGGCTTGTATGTAAGATTCCCTGAAGAACTGTTTTTCTATTACCTAAACAAGATACTGTCCCTAGGTAGCTTCTGCAGTCTAAAAAATGACCTCTGCTTCATGGAGGCCTTTCCAAAGATAGAGTTGAATCGACTGATTCTAAATGTTACACCATTAGTGAAAAATGTCTAACAGTCACTCGTGGGACCTGGGACAAGTTCGGTTTCAGCTTCAACCATTTTCCTATCAGAGTACCACTGCAGAATACCTCTCTGGCAGTTCCAGAAAAGCCATGTGGAAGGCCCACTGCCAAGATGCACAGTGCTGTGGCTGTCTCTTTGCTGGGGCATTGTCCTCTTGCTGCTGCTGCCCAATATCAAGATGCCCACACACCCCCTTGCCCAGCCACAGAATTGTGGCTTCCCTGCTAGGTAGGCCTTTGCCACTGCTCCCTATACTCCCTTGCTCTGTGGCAGTTTCTCCTTCAATCTCTGAATGAAAACGGTGATCAGCAGCCATAGTGCTCAAGAAACTTCTGTGGAATTCAATTCCTGTGGGTACATTCTAATCAACAAGCAAGAGATTTCTAATTCACCTTGAAATTATGTCATGTATTATGTTTTTAGATTTGCTATAATAAATAGGTTCAAAGCAAAGGATTCTTTTGATTTTAGTGCTTTGTAGCAAAAGTTTTTATTTACTTTAATGTACCTTATATAACTTATTTCCCCAAGATATGTTGGTGGTTGGATTCTTTGGCCCATTTAACTGTGACACTGTGTATGGTTTTCTGTTTTTTAATCTATTATGGGAGAGAAGTGTTTTGCTGGTATTGTGTTAAAGTTATGATCACGTGGTTTTGACTTTGGGCAACTGGTAGTGACGTAGAGTAACCAGAAACAACTAGAGTTGGTAGACATTTCTGGGGTAATTTAGCTGTAATCCTTAAGTAGTTGGAAATCTTTGATCTGTAGGGCAGCCCACCTGAGTGGCATATCATAGCTTAGTAGTGCCATATATCACTGGCATTTGACACTGGTGTGAAAAGGTAGAACAGATTAGCACGTGGGTATTCCCACATTATTGAGCACCAAAACGCAGTAGAAGACTTCTTGAGAGAAGAAAATCTGTCAAGTTGGGTTATGCACTGAGTCTGTTGGAGCTTCATCAGAGGGGGTCTTGATTTATTGGGAATATGAATGATGGCCATGCAGAGTACAAAGAAAGCTTATAGAGAAAGTGTGATGATTGGCAGAGTAGGACGCGAATGTCTGCTGTGAGTTGTGCATTCTTTGAGAGTAATCAAAGATGGTGCTTTCTTTAAAAGTCTGGTAGAATTCAGCAGTGAAGCTCTCTGGTCCTGGACTTTTCTTTGTTGAGAGGGTCTTTATCACTGATTCAGTCTCCACCTTGGTTCTTGATCTGTTTAGGTTTTCAATGTCCTCATGCTTCAGTTTTGTTAGATTGCATGTGTGTAGAAATCTATTCATTTCTTCTTCATTTCAGGTTTGTTGGCATATACCTAGCTGTTTGTAGTAATTCCTGATGATTCCTTTTATTTCTGTGGTATCCATTGTTACATCTCCTTTTTCATCTCTGATTTTATTGTTCAGTCTTCTGCCTCTTTTTAATTTTATATTTTCAAAAAACCAGCTGTTCATTTCACTGATCTTTTATATTTTTTGGTTTAAATTCTGTTTATTTCTTCCTCAATTTTAATTACTTACTTACTTCTACTAATTTTGGGTTTGGTTTATTGTTGTTTTTCTATGTCCTTGAGATGCATTGATGGCTCATTTATTTGATGCCTTTCCAATTTCTTGATGTAAGCAATGATTGCTATAAACTTCCCTCTTAACACTGCTTTTTATGTATGCCATAAGTTTTGATATGTTGGATTGTCATTTTCATTTTTTTCCAGGAATTTTTTAATTTCCCTTTTAATTTCTTCTATGACTGGTTCATTCAGGAGCATATTGTTTAGCCTGCACATGTTAGCATATTTTCTAGAAAAAAAAAAGATGGGGCTTTCATGTGGCCATGGGCTTCATTCTGGAACTCCTTTAATGATTGTGGCAAATGTAGCAGAAAATGGAATTTCTTGTTTGGGGTATGAATTGTAATTGTGATGTTGTTCTAGATAAAGTGAGTCATAGCTTTCTAAGTTTGCCGTGATGACTGATATTGCAAAAGTTCTGTATGAATCACCTCTCAAAATAACTTAGCGTTGATTTCACAATTTTTCCTACAGTATTATTACATTCATAGTCATGTAGATTATCCCTCTCCTGCATGCCACTCCATAGGAGAGGAATTGTACATATTTTTGAACCTTTGTATCAACTCCGCAACTCAGAATATGTATCTATTACTATTTATCAGTGTGGCAATTGCCACTTACGTATAAGGCTTGTGATTAGTGATTTTAGTTTTTAATTTACCCATGAATAAATTTTTAATAAGGAGAAAGCAAGGGTAGATGAAGAAAGGCTAAGTAAGGAGTCTGTTTCGCCACTGAACACAATACAGAAGTTATGTTTAAATTTTTCTTAATACCAACAGTTCTGTGGGTCATAGGCTACAGAGTTTTGGGTCATACACAATCAACTCACCTTGTAGACATGTTTTATTTGGTCCTCGTAGTGTTGAAAAGTTTCTTTTTTTTTAAAGTCTGTTGCCAACATTTCAAATGTGATTTCATAGGAAAATTTGATGTTCTGACTCCTCTTGAGTAGTTGCAAGGTTTGGGGGCATAAGGCCATATCCCCAGAGGGATTGAATGTGTAGGTCCAGAGGGATTGAGTGGGATTGCTCATTGCTGGGCCATGTCTATCTGAGTTTGCTGCTTTCCTTGCAATGTCATTTTCTTAGACAGAGGTTGCTCTGTTTAGGTCAGCATTGGTGTTTGTTGTTCCTGACTAATAATTAAGTAGAAGAGCAACAAAGAGATGAATCTGGTATTATTGATAATGTTAAACAACTGTATATTCTGTGTGTGTGTAAAACAATAAAGTAGACTATAGCAGGGATTTTCAAACTTTTCTTGAAAATGTCCATTATCTTCTACATCCATTTCCATGTACTTTTTGAAGCTACTTCCTATTTCCTTTCATTAAAATCCTTTCCTTTCCCTTTCCCTTTCCCTTTTCCTTATAAAGCCCCATTTCTGAGATTTTCCCAATGGCTTATTTTGTTGCTCAGATGCAACCATTAGCCATTTAAAGATCTACAAAAATGTATAAGAAAAAGAATTATTATTTTAATAAAAAGAAATCTTTTTCCCCCTTTCTGATGGTTTATCTTTTCCGGGTCTCCAATACATTGGTTATATTAGTAGGGTGAGCTGGTATACACATAAACTGTACTTTTTTGTTTTGCATTATAGTACATGGGGTGTGAGCTCCTGGTTAAGTCTTTCTGGGTTTGAATCCTGACTGTGTCACATATAAGCTGTGTGATCAGCACAGTCAAGATCTTCTCTAAGCCTTGATTTTCTCTCCTGTGTTATGGGAATCATTATAGCATCTGCCAGAAAGGATTGTTTTGAAGACTAAATTGAATAATTTAGACAGGGCAATTGACTTAGAATAGAAACTCAATAAATATTAGCTATTATTATTTCTAGAGAAAGAGTCTTCAGGGTTCTTTTATTACTATAAGTTTTCTTTTGGCTAAAATCTTGGTGTGATATTGAGTATATCTATATCATCTGTCATCAGCAAGGCTGCAAAATTCTGCCATAGAAAGTACCCTTGTAGAATTTCCTCTTGTACTTTACGCCTCATCTGTAAGACAAGGAGACTTTTCTGTGCCACCCACCTTGTAGCATCAGATCAGCTGGAGGTTTCACAGTGATAACTGAGGCTGCTGGTAGACAGTTGCTACAAATATTTTGATGAAGATGAATTTAGTCATCCATTTTCCAATTCTTTGCGTTTTTCCAGCTTTGGTAACCAAATATAGAAAAGCATGAGTATGTGTTCAAAAACATGCAAATTACTCATTTACTGATATGGAAATATATTTTGTTCTTGATATGTTTCTTGTTTTGCAATTTTGATGTATCTTTCTTGATGTTGATTTTGACTTGTTGCTGGAAGGAGAAAGAGCAGATTTAACTCCTATACCTGAAAGGAATCCACAAGAAAAATATCTTTTAATCAGTGTACATAGGATATAGCACTAACTTTGGGAAGATGTTCTTGGTCAACACAAATTTATGATTATGTCCTTCTATCTTGTTCCTTCTAGAAAAATTTGATTTCAAGTAGGAAGAGATAGAAAAAAAACACAAGAACTATTTCTCAAGTTGGAAATTGCTATTTTCTTGCACTGTAGGAGTCCCATATTGCTGAGTAACCACTGGTCCTTTGTGAGAAAACACAAGACGTCATTTCATTGTTATAAAATGAAGATTGAGTGAGATGGATTACAGTTGAGAAAAGTATCTTTTTAAATGATTGCAAAAAACACAAACCTATCTCAGCTGTAGGGTTTGCAGCACAGAGAATCTTGTCCATTTTGTCTGGCTGCCATTGTTGTTGTTACATTTATCCCTTTTCCGTCACTGCCCATAGGGTGAACACTTGGCTTTGAGCTTTGGGAAGCCAAGGCTACAGGGAAGAGGACTCTCGGAGGAGCTGGTTCATTCTGAAGCAGGAAGCTGTTTTTCCTGAGGAGAAGGTGTATTGTGAGATGTGATTATAGTTCCTTGTTGGGATGGTGTTGCCCACCCTTGTTGGGGACAATTGTTAAATGAATGAGCTAAGAAAAGAAAGTTCAGAAAAGCAGTCTAAATGCTTTTGTTGGTGACTGCTAGAAAACAATTTTCCTCTTCTCTTACCCTTTCTAGGACTCAGCACCAGAGCTAAAAGGCTGTGGCACTTGAACTGGTATTAAACAGGAAGCAACATGACACACAATTGTCACCAGTTAATGTACTTACTGCCTTCGGAAATGCACACTCGAACCTCAGATGGTAGAAAAGATAGAAGACACTGCTCTTTTAGTGGAGATTGTTGGAACATCAACAAACTCTTATAAAAATATTTTATTCCATATTTTCCCATATTATTTTTATTCACTATGAGTAAATTTATGTACACAGATTATAGATGTACATGTTCACTTCCTTTATTTTTCATTCTTTGAAAATGTGTCTTTCTCCCTGTTGTTAGAAAACTTTATATCATATTTATTACTACTAAAAAACTATTTTAATTAAATTCCTGGGCCAAAGATCTCACATAGTCCAAGAACCAGTTAATTGAGTTCTCAATTATTTCAAGAGTAAATAATATTTATAATTTTTTAAGCTGTGATATGAACTCAGGCACTGGTTTTCTCTAAATCACAAGCACTTTCTAAAAGTTGTTTCATGGTTGGAATGCCATCCCCCCACCCTTCCCTACATTGGGAACAGTATTTAATTTATTTGTTATTTATTTTTTAAAAATGTATTCATGTACTTATTTATGTATTTGAGAAGAAGGGAGAGATAAAAAGAGAGGGAGACACACACACACATATGCACATGCACCTGTTAGGGGATAATATTTCAAATTATGATAAACAGAGGTTAGGTTTCCTTCCTAACCCAAAGCCTTTGAAACCCACACTGGGACTGATCTATGATGCTTGTTGTTGTTTCTTTGGAAAAATTAGTCTCAAGTCACAATGTGACTTATGACTTCCTCCATAATTCTGGTGTTGACAGAAATAATACTTTGATTTTCCTTTTGCACTTGGACTGGTAGAAGGGGTTTTTCTCTCCTTCCCATCAGCCTGATCACTGCAAGGAGTTTTAATTTTCTTCTTTCTGGTACAGAGACATGAAAGGTGTTCATGGCCTTATCTGACAAAGAGCAGCAGGAAGAGAGATTTTTGCTCTGTTTTTCCATCTTCCTGTGTCCTGATTCCTCTCCCATGGATGGTGAGGATGACGTTGGCCACCTGGCAGAACAAGAGTTGCCTTCCTGGAGACTGGAGACAGATCCAGGTGTCTGCTGGGCACAGAAAGCAAGAGTGGTGCTGTGTATGGTGCTACCCAAAGACCCATGTGGTGAAGTCTTGGTTCCAGCGTGGCACCACTGGGGGATGGTGGAATCTATGGGAGGTGGGGCTTGGTGGGAGGTCCTCAGGTCATTGCAGAGGTGCCTCTAGAAGGTAGTTCTTGAGGAAGGATTCCACAGGTCTGAGTGTGGACCCAATCACTCTCCCTCTGCTCCCTGACTCACTGCATGATCCTTCTTCTGTTTGCACTGCGCCATCTCCCACGAGGCCTTGCCCAAGTCCAAATCTCCGCATCTAAAACAGCCCAGTCAAGCTCTCTTACTTCATCAGTAGCTTGTTTCAGGTATTTCATTATTGAGCAAAAATCTTAATACTAGGGGCAAGTCAAGTCAGAGGCCCTGAGGACGAACATGAAGTCAGATGGTCTGTAACAAGATTTTATTTTATTTGACAGGCCAGTGAGAGAGAGAGAGAGACAGAGAGAAAGGTCTTCCTTTGCTGTTGGTTCACCCTCCAATGGCCGCCGCGGCCGGCGCACCATGCTGATCCGAAGGCAGGAGCCAGGTGCTTCTCCTGGTCTCCCTTGGGGTGCAGGGCCCAAGGACTTGGGCCATCCTCCACTGCACTCCCGGGCCACAGCAGAGAGCTGGCCTGGAAGAGGGGCAACCGGGACAGAATCCGGCACCCCGACCGGGACTAGAACCCGGTGTGCCGGCACCGCAAGGCGGAGGATTAGCCTAGTGAGCCGTGGTAACGAGATTTTGATATTAGGCAGGAAAGGGTCCGGGGTGGTCCGGTTGGAGCACTTTTGCCTAGGGTGCTGAGTGTTTTCCATGCAGAGGGTGGGCGGTGTGTGATGCTTGAGCCACTACAATGGCGGTCTTTCCAAGGTGGTGTCATTGTGGCTCCCTGGCCACTCATCATGCTTTAGAGAAACAACACATCTGAGTCCACTCAGATTAAGGATTATGGCATAAGGAATGGAAGCTGTGTTTATGACCAATTAATGAAATCACTCCTTTTAAAATTTCATGAAATGTTAAGGAAAATGTAAGAAGAGATTGTAAAGTTTATGATTTTCTAAAATGCTGGTTTAGTAAATTTAGTACTTATGTAAAACACTAAAATTTTTCTAAAGGGAAAAATATACTTTACCAGAAATAATGCCTTATATAAATGTGAGTTATTACTATATAGGAAGTTTCTTACAGAAGTAATTTAAAAGCTACAATCTACTTAAAATTCCATTTTTTATGTGAAGAAGTCAAATATTTTAGTGGCGTTATATTTACACATGAATACAACATAGTTAATATAGTTTTCCTATTATAAGAAGCTTTATAATACTTTCCTCATTCCTTTTATCCTCTAAATGTAGTCTTTAAATAAAAGTACCATTCCTGGTTTTTTCAGCCTCAAACCAGACTTAAAATTCCTCCCGAAATTCCTGTCTTTCACAATCTATTCCTAAAGTGTTCCTGGAGACCACACTACACTTGGGATTCCTTCAGTTATTCATTCACTCCGGTCTGATGCGAAGCTGTGGGGATACAGTGATGAAACAGAAAGATTGGTTAATGTCCCTGTAAAAATCAGAGCATTCTGACCTAATGGTATGACAAAGCTGATTTTTCTTTGACAGTGTAAAAGTTTTAAAAGTACTGACATTGTATCGGCATGTTTTAGAGCATCTTACTTTTTTTTTTTTTATTTGGCAGGTAGAGTTATAGACAGAGAGAGAGAGAGAGAGAGTTCTTCTTTTCGTTGGTTCACCCCCTAAATGGCCGCTATGGCTGGTGCTGCACTGATCCAAAGCCAGGAGCCAGGTGCTTCTCCTGGTCTCCCATGCAGGTGCAGGCGCCCAAGCACCTGGGCCATCCTCCACTGCCCTCCTGGGCCACAGCAGAGAGCTGGACTGGAAGAGGAGCAACTGGGACTAGAACCCGGTGCCCATATGGGATGCCAGCGCTGCAGGCAGAGGATTAACCAAGTGAGTCACCGCGCCAGCCCCCTAGAGCATCTTACTTTTTAAATAATACTTTACAGTGTGTTTCAATCTTGTCGTATGAAAAGGCCCAATAATGGGTATATGGGATTTGTGAGTGTACAACTCTTACTAGAGCCTTCTATGTTTCTGTTGACTTGAGTAATTCCAAGTGTTTGCATATGAAGCAGAATAATTTGATGGTTAGCACATCAAACTGCTAAGTTTGAAAATCTGAGTTGCAATGCTGCCTCTGCAAGTATCTGATTTTGTGACTTTATCATGTAAGCCTTTTGTTAACTCTTCTGTAAAAGAAGGGCTGGGGTTCGTAAGAGTTAAAACTCGACATTAGGTAGTTATTGTCATGTAGCAGCCTACCCCAACACAGTGCTTAAAACAATAAGCATTTAATATTTTGGGGGGAGGCATTGAAGGGCCATTTGGGCAGTCCTGCTCACATGGACCAGGCCTGCCTGGACTCGATGGGGCTTATTTGTTCTTCTACAGTCAGCTAGCCACTGGCCAGGTGCTGGCTCTTCTGGAATGACGTCACGCATGAGTTTAGCAGATGTCTGGCTGTTGACTGTTGAGCCAAAAGATGAGAGCATCATGTATTTCTCATTATCCAGCAGGCTAACCTGGGCCTCTTCTCCACTTGACCTTAGCCAAGAGGCTGAGAAGTAATGGGCCTATTCTCATGGCCAGAGCAGGTGTCCTGGCCACAGTGAGGAGACCTGTGTGAGGCTTTGTGAAGCTCGTCATTTCCACCACATTCTCTTGATTGAAATGAATCTCGAGGCCAACTGGTTCAAAATTAGGGAAAATAGAGTTCTTCAAAGGTTCATAGAAAAATGGAATTAAAAGATTATTTTGGTGCAAAAATGTTTGACATCATAGTTTTTGAAGTCTATGCATAACTTTTGGATAATGTATACTTCCCATGCACTTTTCGAAGATATTGTGTAATGCATGGATTTTATGGATTTTTTTTGGGGGGGGGCACTAAAATGAACCTCTCCTTTAATTCCATTTTCCATGAACTTTTTGTATATCCTAAAGTCTCATTGAAAGAGTATGTAAACATGCTGTTTCATGGAATCAAGCCTATTTTGCAGTTAATTTACTGTAAGTTTCTTTGAGCATTAGCTTTTTCTTAAATCTGTCAGTGATCAACTTGGCTGTTTGAATATCTACCACTATACTTGGTCAGTGAAAGAAACATAAAAGAAAAATAACTCTTGGCTGTATTGAAGGCACTTTGTGTTTTATGAAACCATTTTCGCTTTCCAGAGAAACGTAAAATAAAGGACACCCTTGAGGAGGTGGCAATGTAGTTAAGCAAATAAAGCTCATATATTAAAAAAAACAAGAAACCTTTCAAGAACGTCATTCTTCTGCTTCATAGCACCTGATGGCAATCTGCATTCTCACTCTTATCTGTGTGTGTATTTACCACCAGTCTCTTCCTCCAGTCCGAGGACTGGGTCTTTTGTCTGTTTTGTTTACTGTTACACCTGGCTTTGTCAAATAACTGGATGGAAGCATAGTCAGTGACCAACGGTGGTATTCTTCTCCGTAAGCACATGTCATTTATTTGTTACTTCATTTCATACTGCTTTTTAACATCACCTGTTGTCTTGTTAATTAGCTCTTGTAAGACATTTCATTATTTCCATAGTCCCTCCCATAGATAATAAGCCCCTGAAGTGCCACAGCCATAGATGAGATCTGCATCCCTCACGATTGTACAGTGCTTTACCTAGACATTATTTGCTAAATGAATGAGAAGAAGAAAGAAAAAGCCTTCTCCTGGGACTATCACCAGTGCTGAGCCCAGGCTGCAGAACTCTGACTGCTTGCGTCCATGGTGTGCTGGTGGTGAACTGGGTTCCAGAGAGGTGAGAGGCCAGGGCAAGAGGGATACCTCTGGCAGCATCCACATCACTCTTTATGTTCATCTTGTTGCCTCCAGCTTCACCCCACGGGGCGTCCCACCCCATGGCCACACTCACCGTGTCCTCCGGTGAAATCGCTCTGCCGTTGAATTCTCTTGTCATGAATAGTTGTTCCCTTCTTCCTCTGGGTCTCCAGTATCCTGCTTGTTCATATCCTCTCTCAGTACTTATTCATTTTTAACGTCTGCTTACCTGTCTCCTAGCCTTAGCCACATGCAAGTTCTCAGTCAACCACCTGATTTTAGGATCTGACTTTTGTCTCTGCTCTGACTTGGCACCTTGAAAATTATCGACTCTAACCTCAGTTCTAACCTCTAACCTTACTGCTAACCATCTTTTATTAAGTTATTTAAATTTTGTTAAGTTTATTAAAAACCCTATACAACTGTCATCTAGTGAAGACATAATTTGTTTTTTTCCCATCAGTTTTATTTTGACATTCTTATCAAGATAACACTAAGCTTATCTGATTTTTAAAAATATCACCATTCAAAGTCTCTTTCCATTGATTTTATTAACCTGAAGAACATTAGTCTATTGAGATTCTTTTATGAAGTTCTTGATTGAAGAGTTCTTCGGGGGCCCATCTGTATTTTTAAACTGTGCTTTCCTTCAATGTGTCATTACTTTGAGTTGAATGTAGAGGTGACCTTTGGATAAAATTCACGCCCTCGTGGTCTCTGTGTGTGTGCTGTGAAATGGCATTGAGGAGGTGAATGTGGATCTAGGACCACAATGTAGGGGAGCTGGACACACTGACTTTATCTCCGACAGCTTGCTTGGGACCGTGACTCGAGTCTCCCCATTGTCAGACGATCCTTTGTCTTCCTGGGGTGTGTCGCAATCTGAGTTGGTTCTGCACCCAGTGCCAGGTCTTCAGGGAGGTGGCGCATCTCTGTCTTGAGTCCAGACCAGTCGCCAGGAGCGCTCCACCACAAGCCCCTTGGTGTAGGAGCCCTCTGCTGTTTGACGTGTGGGCATCTACCCTGAGACTATCGGTGGTCCCCTCTGTGGGGCACCATGAACGCCCACCTGTTCCTCTCTAGAAGTCTCTTATTGCCCGGAGGGCCCGTGCAGAGGCAGGTTCCAGATGTTTACCCCACAACTCCTGCAGTCTCCTCACCCTGTATTGTTACCGGCAGACTCCCTCATTCCTAGTCCCACCCCTACCCACCGTGTCTCCTGAGCACAGGAGGCATCATGGTGTTGAAACGGAAAAGCAGAGGTTCTCCTGCAGTTATGTCGTTGGGGTGCCTTGTTTCCAGTGAGTCTCTGTTCACTCTCACTCAGCCCATGTCATCATGTGACATGCGCAAGGTGACTGTGCTCACTGAATTAGTGCTGAGAAGGGCCAATCCTGTTGGGGAGAACTGTTGGGTTTTCCCAGTTCCTTCCCACTTCTGATTGGGAAGCTGTGGGAAAAGTGCCTCTTATTTCAGACCTTGTTCTAGAGTCATCGGAGATAACGATGGCAGGCTGGCCGAGGTAGTACGAGTGTTTCCGGTTGCCTTGCACCGTTGTTCCTGGTGGGCTTAATCGTTTTCCTAATGCTGATCGTCAGTTCCTGTGGGCATTCAGTCTCACTGTACAGATGGCGTGACTGGGTGCTACGTGACTGAGCCTTGATGACTGTGACCCTTTCCCGTGCAGCTGAACAGAGGACCGCATCAGTGAGATCAGAGCAGCAGGTTCTTTCATTTTTAGGACCAGTCTCGGATGCATCACCTCTTTGAGTGAGCCTGTGCTCCCCAGGAACTCTCTGTAAATTGAATTCTGCTGCCTTCATTGCTTCCACTTGGCGATGTGTTGCCTTATGTTCTTGACTATGAGAATTCACGGTCCACTTAGGTCACATAAAATACCTTATTGTTAACTTAGTGCATCTTGTCTGTGTTTGGCATGCTGAGAGAACCTGTTTAACGAAGATTTGAATATAGATTGAATGTACCAACTGATTCTGTATCTGAACAAAATATGATGAGGAGTCAGTGTGATGTTTGGTAATGCTTCCTGCTGAGGGTGGCAGCATCAATGCAAATCCCAAGCCCACACCACTCCACAAGATCTTATGTTTTCCTGTGACCAGGAGTGGTTATCTATCTTGGATAGAATTAGCACAAACAGAAGGACAAACATCGCAGGGATATTTCACTCAAGTGTCTCAAAAACGCTGAGCTTACCAGTTGTCTAACACTTAAAGCAAGTCAAGTATGTGGCTGACTAGCACAGCTCATCTTCATGCAGTAAATAAAGAGGCCCGGAATATAATTTGTCGTGGGGATAAAATGACAGGGTTATAAATCTTTAACCAGGCTCTTTTAAATCCCCCAAGATGGAAAGCTGAACTCCATCAGAAGTCTCTGGCATGAGAACGCAGTCCCAATCTTGAGCCATTTGCTTGAAGTGGGAATATCCATGTCGGAGTTGTTGCTGGGATGGATGTTTTCATTTGCAAACAAAATATAAACCCTAAATGTAAATCACTGACTTTTCTCCTAGCAGCACCAGAATAATGCATTGCGTTCATGCCTGGGCTACAGTCTTACTGAGGCATAAAGGCGTTACTGTATTTGGTAATGCACTGGGAAGACTTTCATTATTATGTCTCTGCAGGCTTGGCTCTGGGCAGGAAGATGAAGTAGGTGGAATCAGCCTTGGCCATCTATTGCGAGTGCAGGCCGCCTCTTCTCCATTGGCCCTGTCCCGATCTGCCCAGCAGGCTCCTGGCTCCTTATCCCATCTTTCTAGAGGATGGTACAAGGGGGAAGTGTTGAAGGCAGGGTCTCCCTTTGGGCTCTTTTAGTTCTAATGCACATGAGTCCTATTAATTCAGGCTCTGAATGAGCACCTGCCCCTGGGTGAGGTCCTCTGCACAAGTCTCTCTTTGATGTTTGCACTTTGGGTGTACAGTGCGTTCCTGTATGATTTTTTTTTTCTTGACAGGCAGAGTTAGACAGTGAGAGAGAGAGAAAGGTCTTCCTTTCGTTTGTTTACCCCCCAAATGGCCGCTACGGTCGGCACGCTGCGGCCGGCGCGCCACGCCGATCTGAAGCCAGGAGCCAGGTGCTGCCTCCTGGTCTCCCTTGCAGGTGCAGGGCCCAAGAACCTGGGCCATCCTCCACTGCCTTCCCAGGGCATAGCAGAGAGCTGGACTGGAAGAGGAGCAACCAGGACAGAATCCGGCGCCCCAACCGGGACTAGAACCCAGGGTGCCGGCGCCACAGGCAGAGGATTAGCCTAGTGAGCCGTGGCATCGGCCACCTGTATGATTTTGCTCTTGGCTTCTGCCTTTCTTTGTATCACACCATTGTTTCTCCCACCTTTGATTCCACACAGGGGCAGACTTACTGCTTATGTACCATATTTCCCCACATTCAAACTCTCTGGACCTTCAAGGGGCCAAGTACACGAGTAAGTTTGTCCAGGATAAGACTTAGCACCTTAAAACACTGTGCCAGACCTCTGCTGGACATTCCATCATGTTTCATCTGTACAACAAGCTCTCAAGATAAGAACAGTCATCTCTGTTTCACAGATAGGGAAACTGAGGCTGGAGAGGCCAAATAAACACCTCCAAGGTCACTGGCTACCAAGTACTGGAACTAGAATTTGAGCTTAAGTTGCCTGCACTATTACTGGCTCTGTGGTTCTCTCAGAGGAAACGAGAGAGGAAGAAGAAGGAGGTAGAGGGGCGGAGAGGGAAGGGAAGGGAGAAAACTGGCTCCCCATTGTCTCTTTCCTGCAAATGAGCCTCCTTTTCCTTGGGTACCTCTTGCTAACTTGTGCACTGCAACTGTGACTCTGTAGAGGCCACCCTAGTCTCAGATGCCTATCACAGAGGAGTTGTGGGCTAAATAAAAACCAAGAGGACACGGGAGACTGGCTCTTGGACACATCAAACTAGAAAGGCAGATCCCTGTAGCTTAAAGCTTAAGTGGTCCTGTCTTGAAGCTTGAACAGCAGGCAGCATTTCCAGTATCAGGCAGAAAATAATGCCATCCTCGGGCCTCTCTGCAAACCATGAGACTTCTTGTCCACATCTCATTGCGTGTAATGAAGACCACATTCCCCTTGAATTAAAACAAGAAAGAGGAACTTTTGTCTCTCAGTTGTTTATAAAATAGGCATTTCCTAATGAATGGGCTATGCTCTCCTGCTTCTGTCTGGTGGCCCCTACTCTTCGTTCCCCATTTAGCAGCATCTTGCACTTGGGTACCCTGCTCAGGAGGGACATGCCTGTTACCTGTGGATGCACCCTTCAGCGTGTTGATCGTGACTGGTGTCTGGCTGTCAGGATTCTCTCCACCATTCATTTAATTTATGAAGAGTTTAATACAAGGGATCTTCCAAAGTGAGGACAGGATATGATATAGAGAAGGAAGAATGCAGCATCCCAGGGCTGGTTAGAGCACAGAGCCAATATTGATCCCTCATCTGAAAGGGAAAGGGGATGGAATATTTACTGGAACCTAAAGGCAGAGCCAACTTGTGGGGATGGTCGCCTTCCAGGAGCTGTGGCCTGTTCCTGATGCACAGCAGGGAGGGAAGCCAGGGAGTCAGCAGCCTCCCTTTGACCCTCTGCTGCTTCCTCCTCTGTGGCCAGATCTTCTGGAAGCCTCATGGTGTGATCCACACACAGGCCAGCCTGCCTTAGCTGAGAGCAGGGGCAAGTGGAAGACATCTAACACAGACCGTCAGATATGTGGCACAGCTACACCCCGAGAGATGCTGGCTTGCAGGCTCTCGGTGGGTGGGTGTCATTGTGCAAATCAGGATTATGACCTTAGCCACTCAGACAATACTGAATTGAATGTCAGATGCTGCATTGACTAGCAGGGGAATTTCTGTTTTGTAGATTCCAGCCAAATTAAGGGTAAGGACTGTAGTTTTCTTGTACCCTAGTTAAGAAATGAAGAGCCGGTGCCGCGGCTCATTAGGCTAATCCTCCGCCTTGTGGCGCCGGCACACCGGGTTCTAGTCCTGGTTGGGGCGTCGGATTCTGTCCCGGTTGCCCCTCTTCCAGGCCAACTCTCTGCTGTGGCCAGGGAGTGCAGTGGAGGATGGCCCAAGTGCTTGGGCGCCTGCACCCTGTGGGAGACCAGGAGAAGCACCTGGCTCTTGGCTTCAGATCAGCGTGATACACCGCCTGCAGCACGCTGGCCGCGGCGGCCATTGGAGGGTGAACCAATGGCAAAGGAAGACCTTTCTCACTGTCCACGCTGCCTGTCAAAAAAAAAAAAAAAAAAAAAAAAAAAGGAAATGAAGAAATTTGTCTTATACAGATATCTTATTTGTGATATCTCATTACATGATGTTATCAATATCTATAAAAGTTGGTGATTTAAGAAGGACTGGGCCAGGCATTTGGCACGGAGGCTAACCTGCTGCTTGTGATGCCCACCTCCTGTATCAGAGTGCCTGGGTTTGAGTCCTGACTCTGTTGTCCTTTCCAGCTTCCTGTTAATGAGCACCTGGGAGGCAGCAGGTGCTGGCTCAAGTATTTGAGTCCAGTTCCTGCCATCTATCTGGGAGACCTGGACTGAGTTCCAGGCTTTGGCCTGGTCCAGCTCAGGCTACTGCAGACATTTGGGTTGTGAACCAGTAGATGGGAAATCTCTCTGTGTCTGTATCTTCTCTCTCTTTCTCTGCCTTTCAAATAAAAATAATTTTTTTTTCAAAAAATAAAAAGGACTTGATACTAGGAAGACTTGAATGTCCAAATCCACAGATACTTGGACTTGGAAGGGGGGAGGCGGAGAGAGTCCCATTTGTCCTCCTACTTAGGGCAGGAATCCCACCCTGAATGCCTGCAGTAATTATTGGTGGGTGGATGCTCAGTCCAGCCCCGTCCTTTTGCCATCAGGTATAATAGAAAGAACCTGCTTACACTGAGCAGCAATCAACTCCCTGTGTCTTTTACCACTTGTTCTAATTTTTCCCTCAAGAGCTACATAGCTTAAATCTTAACATCTTTCAAATACATGAAGACAGCCATCATTTCCCTTGACATCTTCTCATTCCCAGGCTGAAATTTCCCCGTGTCTGATACCTGTTCTCATATAACGCAGTTTAATTCAACCACCACGTATTGAGCCCTCAGCTCCAGGTGAGGCACTTGGTCCAGATTCCAGGAGGGTGCACCTGTGAAGCTTACAGTGTCGTCAAGAAGTCTGGAGTACCACCATATAAGACACAACACAATCTTTTGAGTAGAAGTTGAGCCACAGACATGTAAATTGAAAATATCAAGAGATGGGAGGGGTGCGAGTGGGAGGGAAATTATGGAGGGGGGAAGCCATTGTAATCCATAAACTGTACTTTGGAAATTTATATTTACTAAATAACAAAAAACAAAACAAAACAAAACAAAACAAAAATACATTTAGGGGCTGGTGTTGTGACGCAGTATGTTAAGCTACTTGTGACTTTGACATCCCTTGTTCCAGTACTGATTTGAGTCCTGGCTACTCTGTCTTCAATCTACTCCCTACTAATGCAACTGAAAAATTCAGTGGAAGATGAGCCACCCATGCAGGAGACCAGGAGAGAGTTACTGGTTCCTGGCTTCGGCCTGGACCAACTCTGGCCATTGTAGCCATTTGGGTAGTAATCAGGAAGATCCCTCCCTCTCTCCTTCCCTGCTTCCTCCCCCAAATAAATAAATCTTAAAAAGTACGTTTAATATACTTACATAACAAACATCATCATAGTGTAACCCAGCCCACCTTAAACATGCTCAGAGCACTTCTTTTAGCCTACAGTCGGGCAAAGTCATCCAACACAAAGACTATTTTATGGATGGTGACTATGACCGCATGACTGACTGGGAACTGTGATTACTGCCATCGCCTGGCATTGTGCCAGAGTACTGCTTACCACTAACCTGGCACAAGGTCAGAGCAAGAGCTGAGGACTGTTTTCTTCCGAATGCATATCACTTTCTCACCACTGCAAAGTGGAAAAATCATTAATCAAACCATTATTAAGTTGGGAATCACCTGTAGTACCAAGACTTCATTCATGTTCTGTGAAAGCACCCTCTAGCATGTCAATAAAGAGCCTTCTCCAGGTTGAGGGTCATCAGTTCACTCACATCAGCGGGTCCTGTCACTCACCTGCTCTTAGCTCTGGTTGTCTTATTGCACCATCAAGACATCAAGGGTTTTGCTGAAGCCAACTTACATTATGTCTGTTTTAGTAAATGCCAGTCAGAGAGCTACACGTCTCCTCAGTGGGCAGGTGTTAGCACCTCAAAGAGGAGCGGGAGACAGAGGGACAGGAGATTCTCTTTATATTCATCAGGACAGGGGATGTGGTTTACAAGAAAGGCAAGAGACAGAAATAAATACAACCAAACGTTAGAAATTATTGAGGGTACATGGTGGTCCCTGGATATTCCTGACATTGTTCTCTATAGTATGTTTGAAATGCCCCAAAACTTGTAAAACGAAGAAGTGCACACTGCCCTGGTCATGGTGAAAGCTATGGTCTTGGGCAAGTCACGGCCCCTTGGACAGGTGGCCAGGGACCCTGGCCCATGGTTAATATTCTCTTGTACCAGCTTAGATTGATTTTAAAAATGACTCTTGGGGTTTAAGCAAAATAAGCAGCCTTGGTGAGGTCAGTTGGGTGCTTCTGGGTCTGAGTCACTGCCTGTGGGCTGTAAGCTTCTGGAGCGACTGCCAGGGAAGGGGGATTGGTCAAGCATACCTGAAATCATACTTCCTGCACCTGCTGCTGAGCTCCCGGGCCAAGCAATGCAACCTTCTCTCCGCCCTTACACCTTCTGCCTTTGGGGTGCCTTCTCTACCTTTCAACCATTCCCCCATATAGAAGGATATTGGATTGGGCATGGTGTACTACGTCCTATGTGTATTACTTCCTTGAGTTTCTGCATTAACACAAAGCTAACGATGAAGCCTACCTCTCAGGGTTTGTATTGGTTTTCCAGGGCTACCTTAACAGAGTTCCTCTAACTGCTAAGCTTACAGCAACAATTACAGTTGTGCAGGCCAGGAGTTTGAAATGAAGGTGTCAACAGGGCCACACTCCCTCTGGGTCTCTCAGGAAGAATCTTTCCTTGCTTCCAGCTTCTGGGGACTGCTGGCCTGCCTTGCCTTGGGCCGCAGGCTTTTCACCTCTGCTTCTGTCTCCACTTGACTGCCTTTCTGTGAGCTGTGTGTCTTTTTTTTTTTCTTATAAGGACATTAGTCATTGAATTGAAGGCCCACCCTAAGCCAGTATGGCCTCTTGTTCATGTAAGCAATTACATCTACCAACACTCTATTTGCAAATGAGGTCACATTTTGAGATTCCAGGTGCACATGCAATTTGGGAGGGGAGAGTATTCAACCCTCTATAGGATTAGTTTGGAGCTTTGGTTGGGTGCTTAATGCAGAGGACTTATTTAGCATGTGATACACAGAGATAATATGCAGGAAAAAGCACTCTCTGAGAATCATTCAGGTGGCGGCCTATACTGCAGCCCCCTCAGAATTGCCTGTGATGTGATTCTGCACACTTTTCAGGACCTCGTCGCTCCTGTCTCCTGAATTCAGCCACTTACCTGCAAAAAACATAGAAATATCCAGACTATTGGAGTATTCTTTTTCATTCTTGTTCCAGTGCCCCAGTTATGGGTACAGCCAAGGGCAACTTCCTGCGAGTGTAGATTAGAGTCGGGGCGCAGAAGGGAGGCAGGAGGCTGCAATGCTCTCACTGGGTGGAAGACACCGTGTCATCGTGCAGGCCCTCTCTGGATCCTTGGCATTCTTCTCATGCTTGCAGCTTTGGGGTCTGTTCTTGACATCTGGCTCTCTACAGAGAGAGCACTGTGGTGGCCTCTTCCTCTTCACATCAAGTGCTGGCAGGTAGGGAGGCGAGTTATGCTGAGACACTGCTTGTGGCATCCTCGGGCGTTGGATGAAAGAAAGTGGAATTCCCCTGAATGAGTAGGATGTGTTGCTTTAAACATCTCAGTTGCATAAAACGCTGGATAATATGGAGCCTTCAAAAGCTGTTCTTTCCCTGCTCCAGGATATATGTCTACAGTGACATCTTTATAAACTTTGAATGTGTTGTGTGCACAGAGATGCAAAGAAGGTAAATAAGGGAGGGATTCCAGATACTTGTTTGATTCACCTAATTTAGCTTAGGGCATTGACCTTCCCCTGAAACTGCAACGATGCCTGATGCTGCTTAGAGATACCTCTTGATGCAGCCAGACACTTAAAGTGCCTGACTGGCAGCCACCTGTGAGACAAAAGAGAGATCTGTCATCACTGACAGGCCCTGTAAAGAGTTACCTCAGGGGAGTACAGGGCGTGAGTGACTGGTATAAGGATGCTGGTAATCAATGGGTCTGTGGATAGTTGTGGCCCTCAAAGTTTGGTTCACAAAGATCTTACACATAAGAAGCTTACTCTTGGACTGCTCGTGATACCCCTAGAGCAGTTGGCCCTCCGTCTCCGTGGTTGACATCCACAATTCGAACAATGGCAGATCAAGAATATTAAAAACTGTGGACTGCACATGTATAGACTTTTCCCCCCATCATTACTTTCTAACGATATAGGATAACAAGATTTACATGGCACTTACATTGTCTTATTTTTTTGTCATTCATTTTAATTTATTTGAAAGGCAGAGTAGGAGGGAGTAAGGGAGGGAGAGAGGGAAGGAGAGAAATAGGAGAGAGAGAGAGAGAGAGAGAGAGAGAGAGAGAAAGTAACAGATCTTCCATCTGCTGGCTCATTCCTAAATGCCTGCAACAGCTAGGACTGGGCCAAGCCAAAGCTACGAAGGAGCCGAGAACTCCCTCCAGGTTTCTTAGAGGTATGGCAGGGATTCAGGCCATCATCTGTTGCCTCCCAGGCACATTAGCAGGAAGCTGGTACAGAAGCAGAGTCAAAAGTGGGACTCAATCCCAGGCGCTCTAATATGGGATGCGGGCATCCCGAGTGGCAGCTTAACCTGCTTTGCTGGAGTACTTGCCCTGTCTTAGGTATTATAAGTAATCCAGAGATTATTTAAAGTATACAGGAGGATGTGTGTGCAGGGAGAAGCGTGTCTTGGAATCTATCCACTGACAACTGCATTTATTTTAACTTGTTCAACCAATCAACCTTTATCAATCTCTTCCTATGTGCTAGGCACTAGGGATCTAGAAATAAGTCAGTTTCTACTCTGAAAGGGTTTCCAGTCCAGTGGAGGAGATCTATAGGTAAACACATCCATTCTTGCAATGACTACTTGAGCGATTACAGTGTTCCCAGCCTTGGCTGTGCTGGGTATGTTGAACAAGATATTTGGTTCCTAATGTTACAAAACCTTTAGCCTAGTGTTAGGGGAGATGCACATTTAATAATTATAGAAACAATTATAAAATTGTATTTGTAAGAAATGCTATAAAGCAAAAGCCCAGGGAGCTGTGAGAATATGTAATGGGGACAACCAGAGTTGCTGTTTTCCAATTGTGTTTCTATGGGGTAAGTGCTGTGATGGAAATGTGCATAGGGAACACATGGGGCATGAGAAGGGGCCTTTGCTCTGCTGAGGTGGCTTAAGGAAGCCTTCCTACAGGAGGCAGCACCTGCATCTTGGAAGATGAATTAGGGTCACCAAGGGTGGGCCCCCAGCTTCCTAACATTCTCCCTTGGGTGGATGATGATGCTGTTCCGCACCCCTGAGTTCAGGAGGACAGCAGGTTTGAGGAGAGGGAGGGGGTGTGTGGTTTGGTTTATTCTGAGTCCGAGACACCTGAGGACATCTACGTTAAGATGTCTGGAAGGCAGACTCCATGAGCTTGGAGCTGAGTGTGCAATGACTGGGAAGCAGCAGCAGCAGTTCAAGGCGTGGGGATAAATGAGAGAGGGAGAAACACAGGTGCTCAGACTGAGAAGAGGTCCTCCACAGAGGCTTGTGCTTTAGCAGGAAGCTGAAATCCTGGGCTCATCCAGGACTAGAACCCAGGTACCCTGATACGGGATGTGGCATGTTAAACCTCTGTCCTAATCACTAGGCCAACCACCCCTCCACTTGGATTTTTTTGTATTATAGTCACGCCAAGCTTTAGAAGGTAGACAGTGCATTATGTATTTCAAATACATTAATTAATTGTAAAGTAAAGCAATAGCAATAAAAACTTGAAAATTGTTGAGTAAAGAGTTAGTTTGGAAAAAAGCAAACACGCATTTATTTAGTATGTATTATGTTCTAGGATAGCTCTAATTGTGTCCATTGGCCAGCCATATTAGCATCCACCAGGAGCTTGTTAGAAATGCAGTATCTATGGCTGGCACCACGGCTCAATAAACTAATCCTCCACCTGCGGCACCGGCATACCGGGTTCTAGTCCCAGTCGGGGCGCCAGATTCTGTCCTGGTTGCCCCTCTTCCAGGCCAGCTCTCTGCTGTGGCCAGGGAGTGCAGTGGAGGATGGCCCAAGTGCTCGGGCCCTGCACCTGCATGGGAGACCAGAAGCAGCACCTGGCTCGTGGCTTTGGAACAGCGCCCCGCAGCGCGCCAGCCGCGGCGGCCATTGGAGGGCGAACCAACGGCAAAGGAAGACCTTTGTCTCTCTCTCTCTCACTGTCCACTCTGCCTTCCAAAAAAAGAAGAAGAAGAAAAAGAAATGCATTATCTAGGGCTCACCCCAGACCTTCCTACTCAGAACCTGCATCCCTGGTTGGTTGTGCACCTGGTGGTTTGAGAAGCCCTGCTCTCCGTACTTTATCATGTTTAATCCTCATCTTAATCCTGGGACTTCAGATAGCTATTCCCTGTTCTGATGGGAGAGTCACTGAAGAAATAGAACCAGTGAGAATAATATTATGAGACTTAGAACAAAGAACTGGCTTACCTCATTATGTGGGCTGGCCAAGTTAGCTTGTCTCCATAGGATGGCAGGAAGGGAAGATGAAGGGTAGTTCATTAAAGGGCTTGTTAGGCAAGTGTTGAAGCTGTCAGGAAGGCACAATTCCGCAAAGACAGAGTAATTGTAGACCCACTTGCTATTTGGAATTTCATTGGCCAGGAAGAGGTCAGCTCCGGTGAGGGGCTCATTTGATTAGATCAAGCCAACCAGGGATGGTGTCTTTAGTTTGAAGTCACAAGGGACTTTACAACTACAAAATCCCCTCATAGCAGTACCTAGGTTAGTTTTTGATTAAATAATTGGGAAAAGATCTAGATGTGCCACAAGTGGTTCTGCCTCTCCTTCCATCCTGGCAAGTTAGTTTAGCCATCCCATCTTCATTTCTAGTGAGTGGAAGGTTTCTCATTTATTTTGGATCCCACTGCTGATAAACAGTGCCCTGGCATTCAGTCCCAGGACCATCTACTGTGCTGTCTCTGGAAGGCTTATCAATTTTCAAAATGTGTCAAGACCACTACTTGTGGAGCATCAGTTGGTCAACAGTTATTGGCAGTGCTCCTGTCGGATCTGTTTTAGGAGCCCATGGTGGGTACTGTGTCAGGGAGTGTGGTTTAGTAGGGTACAAGTAAAGTGAAACACAAGCCAATTGACTGAGGTGGTTTGCAGCACGTAGCTCTTTTTATGGCTTGAAATCTGTTCAAGTAAACTTGATTTATCAAGATTATTGCCTTGCACAATCTAGACGGAACATATTTGTGCTGGAGTTTATAGATTGCAAGTTAGTTACTAGCTTTTTAGAATAAACTTGTAAATAGTGTGTGAGTCTCTGTGTTCATAAGTTATTTTCACTCTAGAGATCTTTTTGAATCTCAAGGTATTAGTTTTAGAGGAGACTCGTATATGACTTTTTTTTTTTTAATCTAACCCAGTATTTGCTTTTCTTGTTGTTAGAAAATGTGTTCCAACAAGTTCTGACTAGCTGCCTTTCCTTGCCGGCTGGTTGATTGTCACGTAGTTTTAGAATGTGCATGATTTTAAGTAGCATGTGTAAATATCTACACTTGGTGAAGTTCAAGACTAGCACAACTTTGAACTGCAGACTGCTCACCAAGTGCGGCTTGCCCACGGCTTGACAGCCATCAGCCTTTACTTGGCTTTGCCTCTGTCTGTTGTGCGGTGCTCACGTCTTCATTCTTAGACTCCCCCACTCTACTGAGGACTCATGTGTCAGCTGAGGCTTCGTTTGGCGTTTTTTCCTCAGACTGGCTTGTGCTGCCCTCTGAGGCTGCCGCCTTCGCTCACCATCTCCCCTCAGCCTCCTGAGCCTTGGTGCTTTCTTGGGCCTCATGAACTGAGCCTTAAAGTTGAACATTCCAGAGCCACTATAGGAAAAGCTGGTGTGTGCAGACCACATGGCCCTTTGATAACATCAGGAAGTTAGTATTTGCAAAGTAAATACGCTAGGAAATTGGCCACCTAGGGCTCAACTTACAGGCAACCCGTGCTTGATCTTACCTTTCTCCTGAACCACTTTGAAGAAAGGCTGATTTTTTTTTTAGAGGGATGAGAAACAGCTGTTTGACAGACTACTTGGAAAATTAACATCTTGCTCATGCTTTTTCCCCCTCTCAGAGTTGTGAAACCCCGGTAGGAGCCTGGGCCAGGGAATACTAAATGGTGATCAATTATAAGGCATGTCTATTAGATATGCCATCTGTTCCAGGCTTCACATATCTTTAATAGCATTTTTACTGAAGCACTCCGTTTATCCATTTATCATCAAACCTGTCACTTGTGAACTGTGTGGAAGTCTATATTAATCTGGAGCCAGTGGATTAAGTTTGAATCACATGAGACTAATGAGCATTTGCTAGGTCAAGAATTCCTGGCTCTTGCCCTGTCTCTTTATATAGATACAGTTTTTCTTTTTAGACAAACTTGCTACTTTTTTCATCCAAAGCTTGTCAACCAGAACACAACAGCAATATGCAAAGTGACACAAATCCCTGTACAAGCTGTTCCAGCCCTGTTCTTTGGTGATTTCCCTGTGGACAATGCCAAAATTGTGTTCTGATTAATTACTTTTCTAGTGGTGACTAAGCATATAAATAACAAGAAGATCTTGGTTTGATGGTAGTTTCCATAGGTAAAGACCCTCACTATGTCATGCCATTGCTTTCCTGTTTTTTTCTTCTTTTTGTTTTGTCAGCCTACTACGTCTGTGTCCAAACTCCTTAACCAGAACAACATGGTACAGACATAAAAACAGGTGCATACAACCAGAGGGACAAAATAGAGACTCCAGAAATGAATCCATGCATTATAGCCAACTGGTCTTTGACAGACATTCCAAAGGCATATACTGGAGAAAGAATTGCCTCTTCAATAAATGGTTTTGGGAAAACTGGATTTCCACATGCAGAATACTGAACAAAGACCCCTCACTCCCCACCTACCCTCTTCTCATCCTATATAAAAATCATTTCAAAATGGATCAAAAATATCAATATAAAACCTGAAATTGTGAGATTACTAGATGGAAACTTAGGGGAAACCCTTGAAGACATCTATATAGGCGATACTTTTTTTTTAATAAGACCACAAAAGCAATGGGATTATGATACTTTTGCACAGCAAAGAAAACAATCAACGGAGTGAAGAGACAACTGACAGGATGGGAAGAAATATTTGCAAATTATTCATCTGACAAAAGGCTAACATGCAGAATATATGAGGAACTCAAAAATCTCAACAATGACAACAAACAATACAGTTAAGTAATGGGCAAAGAATCTGAATACAATTTCCCAGAAGGAGAAATACAAATGATCAACAAATACAAGATAAAATGTGCAACATCAGTAGCTATCAGAGAAGTGCAAATCAAAACCGTAATGAGGTATCATGCCACTCCAGTTAGAATGTTATTAGCAAAAAGACAAAAAAATAACAAATGTTGGTGAGGATGTGATGAAAAGGGACCTCTTATATTCTGTTGGTAGGAATGCAAATTAATGCAGTCATTATGGAAAATAGTATACAGTGTCCTCCAAAAAGTAAAGCTGGGTTCACATATGACCCAGCTATCCTACTTCTGGGTGTATATCCAAAGGAATTGAAAGCAGCATATCAAAGAGATACCTATATGAATGAGTTCACTGCGGCACTATTCACAATAACCAAGATACAGCATATATTCTAGATATAACATGGGTATCAATGGCTGAAGCAGTAAAGAAAATACAGCGTGTGTTTATATATGTGTGTGTATGTATGTATATGTATATATACATATATATACGCACACACATATATATGTATATATATGTGTGTACATACACAGCTGGAGACAGACACATGGCAATATTTTTAGCCATAAAAAGAATGAAATTTTGAAAATTGCAGCTAAATGGATGAAATTGGAAGTCATTATGTTAAGTGAAATAACCCAGACACGGAAAGACGAATTCTCCCTCATAGGTGGAAATTACAAAATAGTTGATCTGAGAGAGGATGTTTGGCCTAACAGTTAAGACAATGTGTGGGGCATCTGCATGGTGTATCACAGTGCCTAGGATCAACACCTACACCTACCCCTGGCTCCTGACTCCAGCTTCCTGCCGGTGGGGACCCTGGGAGGCAGCAGGTGGTGGCTCAAATTATTGGGTCCCTGCCACCCACAGGAGAGTCCTGGATTGGACCTGGCTCTGCCCAGCTATTGTGCACATCTGGAGAATAAACTAGCAGAGGGGAGATCTGTCTTTCTGCCCCTCTGCATTTGTCTCTCTTTCTACCTCTCAATAAATAAAATTAATGAATTCAAACAGCAGTTGCTCTGAACTTAGAATGGCGATTACTACAGGCTGGGAAAGGGGGAGGGAGGGAGGAAAAGAGAAGAGTTGGATAACAGTATGGAAATCCAGTCAGAAAGAAATAACAATATCTACTCTCCTCCAGTACAGTGGGGTGAGCAGAGTTCCAATAATGCACCGACCCTGACTAAAGAACTGGAAGAGAGGAACTGGTAGGCTCCAAACATGGAAATGCCAAGGAGGTGGAAAGTCTGGTTGCCTGGCTTGATTGGTTTATGTCACTTCAATATGTGTTGAAGTATTGTGTTGTATTCCATAAAAATGTAAAGTATTACATGTAAGTAAAAATTTTAAAATAATGATTTATAAAAACTATGTCTAAACTCCAACAGTATTTGTATATTATATGCCAACTTGCATTGTATTAATATATGTTGTTAACTTCTCTCCAAAGTCCTTAAGCCTAAAACCTGGCCAGATTTATTTCACTTTTTTCCAAGGCACTCAGTAGATACTTTTGAGTGAGTGAATGAAAATGTTGGTGCATTAAAGAAAAACTCTGGTCTACTTTCTGGAGAAAAGGGGAGAGGAGAGCTGGAAGAATACCTTTTTTTAAAAATAAAACTATTTATATTCATTTTATTAGATAGGGAGAGAGAAAAATAGAAAATCTTCCTTCTACTGGTTTGCTCCTCCAAATGCCTGCAACAGCCAGAGCTATGTTAGGCTGAAGCCGGGAGCCTGAAATGCCATCTGGATCTCCATGTGCGTGGCAGAGATTCAAGTACTTGAGCAATGACCGGCTGCCTCCCAGGATGTGCATTAGCAGGAAGCTGAATTTGGAGCAGAGTAGCCCAAACTTGAACCAGGCACTCTGACACGGCTTGTGGCTATTCCAAGCAGTGACTTAGGCCTTTGTGCCAAATGCCTAAACCAAAGACATCATCTTAAGTCCCATATCCCTTCTTGGTGTATGGAGGTGCAAACAGAGCTGCCACCTGTGTGTTCTACCCGTGTATGTCTCTCCATGGGAAACATGAATCCTTATGACTAAGTGTGATGTTCTAGAGGGGATATTCAGGGAGTGGTGAGAGGGGAGCAGACCTCCTAGCCTTGTCCTCAATGCCTGGCAACCAGAGGGATGAAATGATCCTCACAGCTGCCTTTTACATTTGGAAGTTTGGTGATTCATAGACCTCATCAACAAAGGTGAGGCAGGATGATAGGCAGAGATGAGCTAGCTGACATTTGCTCTTTGTAGAAGGAATTTGTCAAATTCGCCCACCTAGTTGGCAGCCCCAGATGTTCCACCTTCTGCTCAGCAATTTCTGGTGGGGATCTTGGGGAAATGACCTCACGCAACTAAAACCATGGCTCCAAGGCAGCATCAGCAAATCTGATGCCCCTGTTTCTGTATGTCAGGTTTAACAGAGAAGTGCTGTTGGCAGCACAATTAAACAAGACCTCCACAACCTGGTATCTAGTTTAGATTTGCCAAGTGCATGGAGCGTCTGATTAATGAGAAGTAGAATTTGTCTGACTGGGGTCTTAGTAACCTGTCAACAATACTCTACTCTTTGCTTTCCAGATGAGAGAGGAGTGACTTTTCCCTGTTTTTATGGAAACAAACACTTCTTAGCTGTAGTAGTTTGCATTTATATAAACTTGATTTCTTTCTCTGTGGAGTAAAAGGAAGATAAGTCAGCCAGAGAACCAGAGCCCAGAGGAGATACGCCCTCCCCTCCTTTTTTTTTTGAACAGAGTTGGCTTATTGTGGGGGCCGGCTAGGGCAGTGGAGCCTGCAGTCTTCAGGTGGAATTTCTTCTTCCTCAAGGAAATAGCAGAGCTTCTCTTAAGCTCTTTCACCATTTGGATCAGGCCCACACAGATCATTAAGGACTTTGCCTTTCCTTAAAGTCAGTGGATTGTGCTGTTGATTGCATCTCTAAGATACTTTGATCCTTAGGTTTGTGTTTGATAGAATAGTCAGAACTATAGCCTGCAAGACTGAAGCATCACGGAAGTCGATTTACACTTGGAGCTTATAGATTATGTGTTGATTCTGTAACATGGAACTTTGGGCATTACTCGGATCAAGCGTCACTGATAGTGTAGTTATTGTTTTGGTGCTTGCATGGACAGTTGACATTACTCTGCTCCCTGTTCTCATGCTATTCTGCACCATAAAAGAGCCCCACTCTAGATGGACAATCATAAAAGCACCAACAGCTCTATGTGATGCCAAACAGCTGTTTTATTTCCTGCTATTAACAATTCTGTGCAGCAGCCGGCACTGTCATGTAGCAGGTAAAACTGCTGCGGTCAATGCTGGCATCACATATGGGTGCCGGTTCGAGTTCCAGCTGCTCCGCTTCCGATCCAGCTCCCTGCTAATGGCCTGGGAAGTCAGTGGAATGTGGTCCAAGTCCTTGGGCCCCTGCATCCACACTGGAGACTTGGAAGAAGCTTCTGGCTCTTGGCTTCGGATCGGCCCAACTGTGGCCGTAGTGGCCATTTGGGGAGTGAACCAGCTGATGGAAGTGCTCTCTCTCTCTCTCTTTCTCTCTCTCTCACTCTGCCACTGTCTTGGCCTTTCTGTAACTCTGCCTTTCAAATAAAATAATAAATCTTAAACAAAAACAAAAACAAATCCTGTCCAGACGAAGATGCCCTATGTATTGCCACTGCTTTGCAAGTGAGGCCATTGCAGGTGAAGCACTTGACCTGCCTTGGCATATCTATCCTCTGTTTTCAGTTCTGACATATTTACTTATAAGCATTGCTTCTGCTGATTTATCTGATGATATACAAGATTATATCATGTCTCATTAAAATGCTTGATTGTGGATAATATTTTTGTTGAATTTAATTTTGGCCGTTGAGAACTGAAGCATAAAAGGAGTCACCCCTCCCCTCCATGCGTCATAAGCTTGGGAATTAGTGGACAGGTCTCTGCGTCCCTCTTGGTTCCTTCATTTCAGATTGGACTGCCTTATTCCTTCCCTCTAGTGTTCTTTGATAGCCTTTCCCTCTTTTGACTGTCTTTGTTGAACTTCTCTGAATCCTCTTGCATTGTTCTTGGAGTGTAGAAGTTGGAAATCTGTGTTCTGTTCTCCAGGTTTGGAGCAGGGTGTGAGGAGATGGTAGGATGTGGTTTTACCATCCTAGGGATACTTCTGCAGGCTCCTCTCCTGTGCCTCCATGGTGTCCTCGGCCTTCTCGAGCTGTTGGCCTTTCTGGGTATTCTCATTTGGCTCTGTTGGTTCAGTCATCTTCGTGCTGACTTGCAAAGCCTTCTTTCTGGTCCTGACCTGACCCTTCCTGTACCAGACATGGAAGGCAGATCTCTATCTCACTTTTCCATTTGCATATTTAATGGGTCCTCAGGCTTCACAAGTTCAAAAGAGAACTCTTTTTTCTTTTTTTTTAGAAAACTTGTACTTTCAAATTTTATATTTATCAAATAAAAGTTTTGGATTACTGTGGTTCCCCCCCCCCCCATAACCATCCTCCCACCCACAAACCATCCCATCTCCTACTCCCTCTCCCATCTCATTCTTCATTAAGATTCATTTTTAATTATCTTTATATACGGAAGATCAATGTAGTATATACTAAGTAAAGATTTCAACAGTTTTCACCCACACAGATATACAAAGTATAAAGTACTGTATGAAGACTAGTTTTACTGTTAATTCTCATAGTACAACACATTAAGAACAGAAATTCTACATGGATTTACATAGGGAGTAAGTGTACAGTGACTTCTTTTGTTGATTTAACAATTGACACTCTTATTTATGACGTCAGTAATCACCCAGGGCTCTTGTCATGAGCTGCCAAGGCTATGGAAGCCTCTTGAGTTCGCCAACTCCGATCTTATTTAGACAAGGTCGTAGTCAAAGTGGAAGTTCTCTCCTCCCTTCAAAAAAAGGTATCTCCTTCTTTGATGGCCCATTCTTTCCACTGGGATCTCACTCACAGAGATCTTTCATTTAGGCCATTTTTTGCCAGAGTGTCTTGGCTTTCCATGCCTGAGAAACTCTCATGGGCTTTTAGCCAGACCTGAATGCCTTAAGGGCTGATTCTGAGGCCAGAGTGCTGTTTAGGGCATTTGCCGTTCTATGAGTCTGCTGTGTATCCTGCATCCCATGTTGGACTGTTCTCTCCTTTTTAATTCTATCAATTATTATTAGCAGACACTGGTCTTATTTATGTAATCCCTTTGACACTTAATCCTACAAAAGAGAACTTTTAATTCCACACGTTTCCTATCCAAGTTCTTCAACTCCAATTTCTTTTCATTGCACATAAGCTTTTTTAAAAAAAGATTTTCTTACAGCTTTAAAGAATTATTCTATTTTATGTACTTGAAAGGGAGACAGATGGATAGACATCTTCATCCACTGCTTCACTCTCCAAATGCCTGCAACAGGTTGCAGCTAGGAGCTGGGAACTTATCCAAGGCTCCTTTGTGGAGCCATCACCTGCTGCCTCCCAAGGAGGGTATAGCAGGAAGTTTGAAATGGGAGCTGAGCTAGTTCTCAAACCCAGGCACTCTGATATGGGATGTGGGCAACCCAAATGACATCCTAACTGCTGCACACAGCACCTGCCCCGTCTCATGGAATTTTGGTTTCAGCCCATTATCTCCTAGTTGTTTATGCACCCCTCATCCAGTGCATAGCCCTGTGCTATGGATTCTACCTCCTAAAATACACCCTGCATCCTCATCTCTAACTCTATTGCCTCAACCCTTTTCCACAAGCCCATCATGTTTTGCTTATATGCATGCTGCATTCTTCTTCCTTTTTAAAAAACATTTGTTTATTTATTTAATTTTATTTGAAAGGCTGT